>NC_140588.1:1095824990-1097024990 GCF_964204655.1 Triturus cristatus | reverse complement strand
TGATTCCTCGAGTCCCTGTATCCTTGCTAATAGGGGTGTTGTATTTGGTAGAGCATAACAGGCAGATCTAAAGTGCTAGGGCATATACAATCCATCAAATGTAAACATCACTGTTGTAAGTCTTGCAACTGTAGAACGACAAGTGCTAGTGCATAAAAAAAGTGTTATGTTTGATCCCTGTGGCCTGATATTGGGGGACTACAGTTCTTATTTGTGCCTTTGCATATATGCCAGATCTACCTCAGAATTCTGTCTAGAGGCTTGTATACAATGGCAGCATTGATACTTTTTATTGAGTATCTTCTCGCTAAGAACTTATTTTGACTAGCTGTGCTGCCTTCAAATCATCCTCACAACTGCATATCTGCTTGAGCCGGAGCATCTCACCAAATGGAATACTTTGTATTAAATCTTGTGGGTGAGAGCTCCTAGCATGCAACACTAAGTTGTCAGCAGTAGATTTTCGTGCAGTTTTGTTTCCAGCTTACCTTCTCTGATATATACCTGTACATCGGGGAACTTGACAGTCTCAGAGCTCAGAGTGGCCGTAAATTGAAGATTGAGGCTATTTTTGTTTAGACCTTCTATAAACTGTTCTGCTTCTGACTGTGTCCCCTGCCAGATTATAAAAAGGTCATCAATTAACCTTAGCCAAAGATTAATGTTATTTGTCACATATGCCTCAAACTCTTTATGTAGGACCTGCTCCTCCCACCACCCTATGTGCAAACAAGCATAACTGGGGGAGAAGCAGGCCCCCATAGCTACGCCCCGTTGTTGCTGGTAGAGTGCATTCTGAAACATGAAAATGTTATTACAAAGACAAAATTCAACCATATTGATTAGCATTTTACTGTGCTGGACACATTCAGGCGGTCTCCTGTCTAAGAAGAATTGCAGCGCCCTCAGACCATCCTGATGGTTAATGGACATGTATAGTGATGTCACGTCTAAGGTGATTAGTATGAAATCAGCCTGCCGTTCAAAGGCTGTATTTTTGACAAACAATCCCCCATGTCCCTGATGTAGCAAGGGAGCTGCTGCACATATTCTTGTAAAAAAAGTCAACGTACTGGGATGATCTTTCCAGTAGGCTGTTGCAGGCAGAGATTATTGGTCGCCCTAGGGGTTTTGGGGGGGTTTTGTGGATTGTTGGAATGAAATACCGGATTGTCATTGAATAGGGCAAAATACTGAAATAACAGCTTTCAGGCCTCGCTCCACCTTCAACCCTATTACACCAAGGGACGCCATCGATATTTTCCATGAAAAAACAGTAATTGGTATTAAAAAACTAAACCATAGAGTGCTAAGGATGAGAAGACTTAAACCCAACAAACAGAAATTCCAGTACCATCTGTTGATGACCAAACTCAAGACCAACACAGAGGTGGTTATACGAAAACCTTGTTTTCCTGCAGAGTTAACATCCCTGCATTTTTCCATGCCCCTAATTTAATGTGGTAGTTGTTGTACATGGTTTTAAAAGCTAACATATGGCTTTTACGGTAACAGTCTCTATCCAATAGCTGGCTCATTGCTTCCTCTATATAGTCAGCTTTGCTCCTTAAAACCAAGTTCCCCCCCTTGTCAGAGTTACGTATAACCACCTCTGTGTTGGTCTTGAGTTTGGTCATCAACAGATGGTACTGGAATTTCTGTTTGTTGGGTTTAAGTCTTCTCATCCTTAGCACTCTATGGTTTAGTTTTTTAATACCAATTACTGTTTTTTCATGGAAAATATCGATGGCGTCCCTTGGTGTAATAGGGTTGAAGGTGGAGCGAGGCCTGAAAGCTGTTATTTCAGTATTTTGGACAATCTTATCACTCATAGATTCCATTTTCTCGTTGTTTTGTGTGGAAGTCCTGTTTTTGTTTAATAGATCCTGCATATCCCATAGGGTTGGCATATCTGATACCGTGAGATTGACCGGTGGGGATATGGGGAAAGGTTGGGCAAACTGGCTATCTGCTGAAATGTCTGTTGCTTTATTTTGCTGTAGAAAGTATTTTTTCAGCTTTGGTGTGCGCACACTCCTAAAAATGTCCATTCTAGTAGATGCATAATTGAATGTGCTCTCGGGGCAGTATGAAATTCCAAGAGATACCAGCTGCTCCTCAGCCCTATTCAAATCCACATTTGCCAGATTTATTATGGTTTGACAATCAGTGGGTTCACGATTTACTGCTGTCTCCATTTTTGGCGTGTTTGTTGTGTTTGCTTTTTGGGCTCTTCGTTGCTTGGCCTTTCGCCTCTCGCGGTCCCTTGTGGTTCTGTTTTTCTTTGCTGTTTTGTTTGGTTTCTGGGGCGTAGAGTCTGTCTGCGTTCCAGACATAAAAAATAAACTTCTTCAGCTAATGATATCTTTACTGGTATTGGCTTAGTTGTCTGATTGCTGGGGTCCAATTCATTCTCACTCTCGAGTGCCGAACTGAGATCTGAATTTAATGCTCTGTTTTCAATAATTTCTCCAGTTGCTTTACTTTATCTTTTAGACTGGTATTCCACAGCCCTGATGTTGCATTCTGGGAGATTGTGTTTGGATTGGGTACTTTTGCACCGTCAAACATATCTATATTATGTATATATAGATATTTATATGCATATATTTGTTTGCTACAATATTATCAAAGTTTAAAAGTTATCTACTATAATAAAATTTGTCACGCACACTTCCAAGACCTTTTAATTATTTAATATATATAATGTACATTATATGTATATATCGGCAGAAGTTTGTTGCTATGTGTGTGTATGTGTATATATATATATATATATATATATATATATATATATATATATATATATGGCGGTCGCCAGTAGGTAGTTATAGTTAGGACCTATTATCCATAGGAAATCCGCAACATTCTATTTGGAATAACTTTGGCGCCGGTTGACGAATCTTTGCGAAATTTTCAAAACTCGTGGCCCGCTCCCGTCCGCTCCTATCCTGAAAGTCTCGGGGTGATTCGTCAAGCGGGGGCCGAGAATTTTTTTTCCATAGGGACCTTTAGTCGCAGCTACAGCCCGATCTGCTGAACGGAATTACACCAAATTTGGCAGAAAGGCAGACCTTGGTTCAGAGTCATGCCTTTTGCTTAAATATATATATATATATATATATATATATATATATATATATATATATATATATATATATATATATATATATATATATATATATATATATATATATATATATATATATATATATATATATAGAGTCCAACGCTCACCTTACACACAAAAGTAAGCAGGACACAGCTCCGGATGCGGAAAAGAATTTAATGAGCAAAATTTCCCAGCTTTGGCAAAACAGTCCGTGAAGAAATGGCAGACGCGTTTCTGGCCTCCGTGGCCGTCATCAGTGCCGGTATCACAGGCTGGTGAATTCAACTGTTAGCTTGGAGATCTGTCCTGATAAGCAGTCTCTCAGCTCCTCCCACTACAGTCAGGTGAGTGAGACGGTGCCGCTGGGCTCCAGGAGAACTGCATGATGGTACTGGCAGTCCAACGTGGTACCTCATACAGTGACGGGAAAACAGACACCTATTAATGCCCCACAGTTCATGGCGCTGGACTTCAAACTGCATATTCCACCTGGATCAATTCGGCTCGCATCCTCGTCCGCATCCTTCTCAGGCAACTACGCGCTGCCTCCTTTCTCCCCTCGCAAATATAACGGCCCAGTGGCAGTAGTTTTCGCTCGGGGGGGCGCCGTGTTTGTACTCATCGTACTCATCCACAAGTTTTGCTGAAAACACGGTGCTCCTGACCGAAAGGGCGTGTCCGAGGCCGGCATCAGCACACCGGCTAAACATAGAGTCCAACGCTCACCTTACACACAAAAGTAAGCAGGACACAGCTCCGGATGCGGAAAAGAATTTAATGAGCAAAATTTCCCAGCTTTGGCAAAACAGTCCGTGAAGAAATGGCAGACGCGTTTCTGGCCTCCGTGGCCGTCATCAGTGCCGGTATCACAGGCTGGTGAATTCAACTGTTAGCTTGGAGATCTGTCCTGATAAGCAGTCTCTCAGCTCCTCCCACTACAGTCAGGTGAGAGAGACGGTGCCGCTGGGCTCCAGGAGAACTGCATGATGGTACTGGCAGTCCAACGTGGTACCTCATACAGTGACGGGAAAACAGACACCTATTAATGCCCCACAGTTCATGGCGCTGGACTTCAAACTGCATATTCCACCTGGATCAATTCGGCTCGCATCCTCGTCCGCATCCTTCTCAGGCAACTACGCGCTGCCTCCTTTCTCCCCTCGCAAATATAACGGCCCAGTGGCAGTAGTTTTCGCTCGGGGGGGCGCCGTGTTTGTACTCATCGTACTCATCCACAAGTTTTGCTGAAAACACGGTGCTCCTGACCGAAAGGGCGTGTCCGAGGCCGGCATCAGCACACCGGCTAAACATAGAGTCCAACGCTCACCTTACACACAAAAGTAAGCAGGACACAGCTCCGGATGCGGAAAAGAATTTAATGAGCAAAATTTCCCAGCTTTGGCAAAACAGTCCGTGAAGAAATGGCAGACGCGTTTCTGGCCTCCGTGGCCGTCATCAGTGCCGGTATCACAGGCTGGTGAATTCAACTGTTAGCTTGGAGATCTGTCCTGATAAGCAGTCTCTCAGCTCCTCCCACTACAGTCAGGTGAGTGAGACGGTGCCGCTGGGCTCCAGGAGAACTGCATGATGGTACTGGCAGTCCAACGTGGTACCTCATACAGTGACGGGAAAACAGACACCTATTAATGCCCCACAGTTCATGGCGCTGGACTTCAAACTGCATATTCCACCTGGATCAATTCGGCTCGCATCCTCGTCCGCATCCTTCTCAGGCAACTACGCGCTGCCTCCTTTCTCCCCTCGCAAATATAACGGCCCAGTGGCAGTAGTTTTCGCTCGGGGGGGCGCCGTGTTTGTACTCATCGTACTCATCCACAAGTTTTGCTGAAAACACGGTGCTCCTGACCGAAAGGGCGTGTCCGAGGCCGGCATCAGCACACCGGCTAAACATAGAGTCCAACGCTCACCTTACACACAAAAGTAAGCAGGACACAGCTCCGGATGCGGAAAAGAATTTAATGAGCAAAATTTCCCAGCTTTGGCAAAACAGTCCGTGAAGAAATGGCAGACGCGTTTCTGGCCTCCGTGGCCGTCATCAGTGCCGGTATCACAGGCTGGTGAATTCAACTGTTAGCTTGGAGATCTGTCCTGATAAGCAGTCTCTCAGCTCCTCCCACTACAGTCAGGTGAGTGAGACGGTGCCGCTGGGCTCCAGGAGAACTGCATGATGGTACTGGCAGTCCAACGTGGTACCTCATACAGTGACGGGAAAACAGACACCTATTAATGCCCCACAGTTCATGGCGCTGGACTTCAAACTGCATATTCCACCTGGATCAATTCGGCTCGCATCCTCGTCCGCATCCTTCTCAGGCAACTACGCGCTGCCTCCTTTCTCCCCTCGCAAATATAACGGCCCAGTGGCAGTAGTTTTCGCTCGGGGGGGCGCCGTGTTTGTACTCATCGTACTCATCCACAAGTTTTGCTGAAAACACGGTGCTCCTGACCGAAAGGGCGTGTCCGAGGCCGGCATCAGCACACCGGCTAAACATAGAGTCCAACGCTCACCTTACACACAAAAGTAAGCAGGACACAGCTCCGGATGCACACATAGGGGCCTGCTGTAGAAAGAACCCACACCAGGTCGAACCATTGCCAAACAATTTTATTGAAGGGTGTAGCGAGGGCGCGGCAAAGCATCACAGGGAAGTTCAATTTGCTGCCTGACGCGTTTCGTGTTGTCCACTTCTTCAGAGGCAGGGACTGGAGGGGTCAAGGCACCGCATTTTTTGCACCCTTTTGAAGTCATGAGTCCCGCCCCGAATGGGCGTTGCCACACCCATGGCCAGCTGTTCGATGTAGTGCAGTACCGCTACAGTGAGCTGCATTGTCTTGCCTCTCAAACATATTAAAATGAATCCCAAGTGGGGTGTGGGGCAGAGCTTGAGCCCCCGCTAACACTCTCAGTCCCCCAATACTGGCACCCAGTCCATATGCAGCGGCGTCGGTTGGCGTCGTCGCTGGGGTGCTCACCAGAACACCGGGGCTCTTTCCGCGGCTCAGGCGGGGCCGCTAAACATCCAAACACAAAGGGGCCTGCTGTAGAAAGAGCCCACACCAGGTCGATCCATTGCCAAACAATTTTGTTGAAGGGTGTAGCGAGGGCGCAGCAAAGCATCACAGGGATAAAGTTCAATCTGCTGCCTGACGCGTTTCGTGTTGTCCACTTCTTCAGAGGCAGGGACTGGAGGGGTCAAGGCACCGCATTTTTTGCACCCTTTTGAAGTCAGGAGTCCCGCCCCGAATGGGCGTTGCCACACCCATGGCCTGCTGGTCGATGTAGTGCAGTACCGCTACAGTGAGCTGCATTGTCTTGCCTCTCAAACATATTAAAATGCGGTGCCTTGACCCCTCCAGTCCCTTCCGCTGAAGAAGTATCCAATGTGATACTGCATTGGATGCCTGGGAGCCCACTGGAGGGCTAGAAATGATGATGAAGGCTTATATCGAGGCACAGTAACGGACCCCACTGGAGGGGACAGAATAAAACTACAGCACCCAGCATGCCTCACTGGAGAGAGCATGCAATGGAGGGGGTATAAATTAACTGCTGTGGTTCGCGCCGTCATGTGCTGCCAAACCGCCCCATGAGGAAGAAGCAGTCGCTTTGAAACGCGTTGGGGAAATTGTTTAAAACCGGACACTAATTGCAGTTTCAGAAATAAATTGGGTTTGTAACCTGCACCATCGGAGTGGCGTCTTCGTGTTCAGAGGTACTTTGTTGTTGATATATATATTTCTATATACATATATTTATATATCCAATGAGTAGTGTGTCTAAAGGTCCGGACACAGAAGACTCACACTCCGGGGATAAATTTCAAAACGATTTATTGCATGGGACACATTTCACCCTTGCTGTCTTCCTCATGGCCATAGTAAATTAGTGCACCATCACCCTAAAATAGAGTTGTACAACAAAACCGTCTTTGAAATGCATGTCATAATCCATTCAGTAAATTATATTCCAAAAAGGATTCCTTATACGGGAAAGATATGTCCCAGGATGAAACCGCAGGAAAAAAAACTAGAAAAACCTCTAAACAGAATATGCAGAATAAAATGAATATACATATATATATAGTTAGCCAAGATCCATAAAACCGTAAGTTGGCAAAAATACCGAGAAGGCTCTTGATAGATACTGATCGATTGTTATTTACTAGAGATAACTCCATAAGATCATTGATATCAAAGAGGCACATAAAGGAAAAACAATGGAAACTCAAGCAAGAAGAAAAAATCAGAGTGAACTAAAAAGAGGAAAGCCAAATGAAGGAGTCTTAAGGGAATATTTTAAGAGAAACAACTATCAAGGTCAGTGTACTCATACAATGTGTACATAGAGTTCCTCGTCCACATTCAGCCCTGATAGAGACTTGGAATCGAGGAGTCTAAGCTGCTTCTCCCTGTCGCCACCTCGGAGAGTCATGACAATTCTGCCGATCCCAAAAAAGAATAGAGTGTCAAGTTTCTGAGCATGTTCTTTCGATGAATGTCTGGCTATGGGATAGTTCACATCACACTTCTTTTTTGCTCTGACGTGTTCCATTATCATTTTCTGTACCGGGCAGAAGGTACTGTCCACCTATTGGCGACCACACAAGCAAATTAAAACATACACACAGAAATCTCTGTGACATGTGATAAATGTGTTAATTTTACTAACTCTACCTGTTGGTAACCTGTATGTCTTGGTGTTTTGTCTCCCTTTGCATGCTATGCACTTCCCACTTTAGTAGAAACCACGCTGGTCCTTGAGCCAACCTCCCTTCTTATCTTGTTTCCCCATGTACCTGTGTAAAAAACTATCTTTGATGGACCTAGATGTCCTATATGTCACACGGGGGTAGGGCGATACTTGATTCTCTGTCGCAGGGTCTGATTTTACCAGATGGCAATGTCTGTTTACCAGGTGTTTCACAGTGGAGGGCCTATAGTTTTATGTGGTGATGAGTCTCATCTTGTTTGGCTTGTTTTAGTCTTGGACTTTTTAGTGAGAAGACTCTCTAGACATGTTGGTGGTTTTCTTACCAGCTGTTTAAAGAACCTTCAGCAGGTAGCATTTAGCTCTAAGGCGTTTGGTCACAGTTTATTGCTCTCTTTCAAAACTATCCAGTGTGCTGCAGTTATGCTTGGCCATCAAAAACTTCCCTAAGGGAGCACTCCATTCGAGTTTGTTTGGGTGATGGTTGCTTTCAAGCAAGATGCTGTTGCCAGCAGTAATCGTACAGAAGAGGTTGGTTTGCAAGGACCCATCTATGACCTCCACATAAACATCTAGACACTCCATCTCTGTGTAGTGTACTTTGTGAGTGAAGGCTAGGTGAAGATCATTCTAAGAGATGTATGATAACAATTCCTGTAGCTTGCACATGGACCCATCCCAAATGATAAAAAGGTAATCTTTCGATCAAGTCCAGAAAGTGATGTTCTCAGTCCATACCACATTCTCTTCAGTCCACGCATGTTGTTCCTCCCACCAAACCATAAAAATCCCAGCAAAGCTTGGACAAAACAACTTCCCATAGCAGTACCGACTAATTTTTGGGACCATGCATCATTAAACAGGAAACGTTTGTTATCAAACATTTCAAACAGCATCCTGAAAGGTTTGTACATATAGATGGCTTTGTCCCTGAAAAAGTGTTTGCACGCCTGCATCTCCAAATTGTGTGTGATGCAGGTGTAAAGAGAAACAACATCTATGGTGACCACAATGTAGCTGGATTCCTAGGGTATCTCCCCTATCTTTGTGATTAAATCAGTGCTATCTAGGTAATAAGATGGAATATTTAATATATATGGTAAGAGAAAAAAGTCCAAATAGATGGAGGTCTGTTCTAACAGACCGTTATTGGCTGCAAAACTGGGTCTCCCAGGAGTTTTTATCTTTATTCTTGAGTACTTTAGGCAGCATTTAGAAACAAGGTGCCATGGGTTTGCCAGCATGTAGACATATGTATTCAGAGACTCTCCCCCTCCATTCTCCCAACAGGGTAAGAAATCCGGAGACTGGATGTTTAAATGTTTCAAAAGAGGGCATCTCGCAGCTTTCTGTGATGTTGAGTTGTCTATTGGTATCCTGCAAGTATTTATTAATGTCCCAAAGGGCCACATTCCCACCCTTGTCTGAGGGTTTGATGACAATGCTAGAGTCGCTCACTAAGGTGTCCAATGCCAGTCAATGTCCCTTTGTGAGATTCCATGCATAATTGTTTTTAAAATTGTGCCAGACGTTTATGTGGTCTTGTGTGATCACCTCATGGTAAGTGTCAATACTATCATGTTGTGTGATAGGATTTCATTTCGATTCAGGTCTAAGCTTGTTGACAGTACTGTTGTATAGTTCTCATGAGAGTTTCACTGTCTGCAAACAGTGTGGTACAGGGAAAAGTCTCTCCATAGAGTGAATATTGTTTACAGAGCCCAATTTCTCCACGCATTTTAACTTCAGTTCTTAATGTTTGTTCTTTGGGCTTTGATACAGATAAAAGCTGTCCATAGCATTCGTTTTGAAACAGACGATCAGTATTTTAGGAACTTGGCTTACTCGGAACAGTTGTATTCAGATCGAACAATGTATGCCATGTGGGCTTCCCATATATCTATGGTTGATTGTTAATGTGAACTACGCTACCCATGAAGTGCAGGGTATGGGGTCACTGTGGCACATAACTCATGCTTACTACACCTAAGGAAGTTGTTTCTGTGATGGCATTAATGATGCCTCATATTCTTCTGAGCTATTTTGTACTTACTTTCAGAGCTCTAATGCTATGCCCATTTATAGAGCAATGTGTACAAAAATAGCTTGCATGATGTCATCAGTGATGTCATCAATGATATCATTTGAGATGTAATCAGTGATGTCAGAGAATATGTCATGCAGTTATATGCAGTGCATGGCGGGGGTGCAAGTAATAGTTAGACCTGCTAACTATAACTGGTAGATTTCTGTGTTTTTGTTAGTTTAAAATGTTAAGTGTGTCACTGACAAATTCACCTAACTATAACGTTACTTTGACCATTGTTTTTTCAGTGAATTTCTAAGGTTTCTTTTTACCGTAAAGTAATATTTTATTACCATACACAAAGCCAACCCCGCTGCGCAGGCCTAAGAGGACAGTGGGTAGATGTCCACAAGGACCTATGGTTTTATATATAAATATATACCATTGGGCCTGATTTATATCTTGGTGGCCATTCCATCCGTCCTCAATGAGGGAGATCTACTTACACCCGCCAGCCTTGAGGAGTACGTCCCGTCTGATTTATTCATAGACTGGTGAAACCGCTGTGTGTCGTGTAGGAGGGAGAGCCGACATCCTAGTGGGAGTACCACGCCTGCAGCGGATATTATTAGGGTAGAGCGCCACTTGATTGTGTCACTTGGCCAATCTACAAATATCACTCAGAAAAGTCAAATGTAGGACAAATTGTCTCAAGAGTTAATGTTGTGTATCACACCTGGCAGTCACGGGGAGAAGTTATAAAGTGCTGAAAGGATCTGCAGTGGATGGTTAGATCTCTGGCCTCCAAATCCCACCCGTCAGCCCAGCAGCCTGGTGGAGGTTCTCCCAGGCCTACCCTCCTCTTTCCCTGGGAGGAAAAGGTAATTGGTATCATGCCAAGTTAAGGCTTTGCAGGAATCCCAGGTAAAGTGGAGACTAGAGGTAAGTAAAAGCGCACTACAGTACACAGCAGGTAAACCGTCGATTGTAAATGCCTTTGAAATCAATGCCAATAGTGTCTTTTAACTTCAAAGGCTGGAATTAAATACAGCAAATATTAAACATCCCGTAGATATACTAACGCCAGCGCACTGTGGGGGCCACTCTGGTTTAATAAAGTGCAATGTTGCTGTGAGAATTAACCTAACCTTTGAATTTGAAACATGGAATACATAGCGGCCTGATAATGTACCTTGGTGTAATGTTTCTGACATTCGTCTGACAAGTGTCCATTGTATGGCCAGGTATTTACCAAGAAGATACACAAACTGCTGTGAAGCTGATCCACTACTCTGTACATTCCTCCTACACATTATGAACAATATGACCTTTATCTTTAAAAGTACACAGGTAAGTCGTGACATGCCTGTTGTAGTCAAATCTTTACTGGCAGTCTCTCACACGATCTCACCTTCTTCATCCAGACCTGGTCTGGCGATGCCCTTGTGACCGAGCGAACCATCCCCTGGCTACTCACCCCTGGAGTGCAGGTGGGTTTGTCTAGTAAGAGGGTGACAGTACCTATAACACAATCCAAACAAAAAAGCATTAGTTATGTACTCTGAAGAAATGCACTGGATGTACCTATGGCCTGTGAGCCAGCAGCACTTTATTCCATACACACTTTAGTGTCCCTCTAAACATGCTGTGTCCCAGCCCTTGCTATCCTCTCAAGTTACCAATGTGGTACTATTGACACAAATGTGGAGTCATCCATTGGTGCACTAACTAACCACAGCTACAGCCTTAGTGGCTAATGACCACAACTCCCATAAGGCATTGCAAAGCTGCCATACCTTCTCACTGTCGTCACAGCCAAACCTTGACTCAGAACATGGGAAACAAAGGTTTGCATCTTGAAACAACGCGTGTTCACACTCTGCAACACATTCTGGGGAGTACCGTTCCTCTGGGGTGTAACTTAGAATGTTTGAGTTCTGACAGCTGTGTGCCCACCAGGGAGCCTAGAGTGCATACAACTTTACAACCGGATTCTAGACACATAAACGTGCCGATTCCTTTCAGTGGGTCCTGATGAAGGCTCTGGACATCTGCTCTCTGAGCCGGAATGTAATGACTCCATGATCTGCGGACCATTCACTCACAGGCAGCCTGATATGGCTGAGTATTAGGGTCAAATTATCTTTGGCATTTGTCACCTTACTCTGTTTGCGGACCATCAAGTTGGAGTTTCACTTTTTCACCACGTTGCACGCCCCGCTCCTACTTACCCCTCCAGTTTGGAATTGTAGTAAGTATTTCATACTCTTTCACTGACAAATAATTTTATTAAATGAAACTGTATGAAAATGTATTTGTATCTGACAGAAGAGATATGTCCATTAATATTCTTTTACCAGCAGTGATTCTATGTGCACTCATATGGGAGCCCCCCCTTCATTGAGCCCCACTTCATGGAGCTGCTCCCTCATGGAGCCCCCCTTCATCGAACCCCCCTTCACCGAGCCCCCCCTTCATTGAGCCGCCCCCTCATCGAGCCCCCCTTCGTCGAGTCCCCCCTATATCGAGCCACCCGCCATCAACCCCCCTTCATAGAGCCACCCCTTTATCCAGCCGCACCCTCATCGAGCCCCCCTTCATCGAGCCACCCCTCATCTAGCCCCCTTCATCTAAGCCCCCCTTCATGTACCCCCCTCATTAAGCCACCCCCTCATCGAGCCGCCTCCTCATCGAGCCCCCCCTTCATCGAGCCCCCTTCATCGAGCCGCCCCCTCATCGAGCCACCCCTCATCCAGCCCCCTCCATCTACCCCCCTCATCGAGCCCCCCTCTTCATCGAGCCTCCCCCTCATCGAGCTGCCCCGTCATCAGACCCCCCCCCCCCCCCCATATCGAGCCTGCACAGCCATCCAATCTGCTTTTGGAGAACTGGGGCTCACTGAAGCCTTTTGAAGATGTCTCGCGCGCCTCTATAAAGTGATGCAAAAGTGGCGCAAGGGGCTTGTAAATCTGCCCCGAAGAGGCTTATTTACAAGCAAGCCCCTTGCGCCACAAGTGCGTCACTTTTAACATGGGACAAAGTGACGTACCGGCGGCGCGTGGATCTTGTCAATAGGCCCGAAGTGTGTGTTGTTTCTGGGGGTGTTTTTGAATTTGAGACTTTTCAGTAATTCTTTGAGGGCGCTGAGTGCGATTCCTTCTAATAGTGAACTTTGCACGCACTCTTGTGCACGCATTCACAGACGTGTCACTCGTACAATGTATGGGGGAGGGGGGGTTTACAGGAACCACCAGCAGCTTCCGGGAGCTGCATTTCAGGCTAAAAGCAGCTCTCTGTAGTTCATTCTCGACTTTGAAGTATTTTTCAAAGTCTTTGAAATTAATGACGGAGCAATTAAGGTTGACAGGTGTCAGAGACCCGAGAGGCCGGCTATTTTTAAGTGAGCAGGTATTTAGACTAAGGGTACCAGCTTGTCCCTTTTCCCTCGTCTCACACACGTGTGACCTCCCACGTGTGAGAACAGCTTTGGATTCTTTCCAGGCAGCGCTCGCAGTTGCTGACAGTTGTTTCTGCAGGGAGGCCCCGCAGTGACATCGCTGGGAGACTTCGCTTTGCTCCCAGGAGCAGCCTTCTGTCTGCTGAGAGCTCCGCACACTATGAACATGGCCATTGTGGGACCCCTGACTCGCCACATTGAAGTGACGTTAAAGTGTGTTCTGACAGTGTTTGCGTGTGGCACTGCGCTGCCTCGCACGAGCCAGGCACTTCAGGCACCGTGACTTGTGAACAAGGCTTGTCTTGTATTTCAATCGTGGGGAGCAGCGCCCCAAGATTCCATGCAGCGCACTATCGCACTATGCTGCCTCGCACGAACCAGGCACGTCAGGCACCGTGACTTGTGAACAAGGCTTGTCTTGTATTTCAATCGTGGGGAGCAGCGCCCCTTGAGTCCATGCAGCGCACTATCGCACTGCGCTGCCTTGCACGAGTCAGGCACGTGAGGCACTGTGACTTGTGAACAAGGCTTGTCTTGTATTTCAATCGTGGGGAGCAGCGTCCCTTGAGTCCGTGCAGCGCACTATCGCACTGCGCTGCCTCGCACGAGTCAGGCACGCGCTGCACCGTGACTTGTGAACAAGGCTTGTCTTGTATTTCAATCGTGGGGAGCAGCGTCCCTTGAGTCGGTGCAGCGCACTATCGCACTGCGCTGCCTCGCACGAGTCAGGCACGCGCTGCACCGTGACTTGTGAACAAGGCTTGTCTTGTATTTCAATCGTGGTGAGCAGCGTCCCTTGAGTCCGTGCAGCGCACTATCGCACTGCGCTGCCTCGCACGAGTCAGGCACGTCAGGCACCGTGACTTGTGAACAAGGCTTGTCTTGTATTTCAATCATGGGGAGCAGCGTCCCTTGAGTCCGTGCAGCGCACTATCGCACTGCGCTGCCTCGCACGAGTCCGGCACGCGCTGCACCGTGACTTGTGAACAAGGCTTGTCTTCTATTTCAATCGTGGGGAGCAGCGCCCCTTGAGTCCATGCAGAGCACTATCGCACTGAGCTGCCTTGCACGAGTCAGGCACGTGAGGCACTGTGACTTGTGAACAAGGCTTGTCTTGTATTTCAATCGTGGGGAGCAGCGCCCCTTGAGTCCATGCAGTGCACTATCGCACTGCGCTGCCTTGCACGAGTCAGGCACGCGCTGCTCCATGACTTGTGAAGAAGGCTTGTCTTGTATTTCAATCGTGGGGAGCAACGCCCCTTGAGTCCATGCAGCGCACTATCGCACTGCGCTGCCTCGCACGAGTCAGGCACGCGCTGCACTGTGATTTGTGAACCAGGCTTATCTTGTATTTCAATCGTGGGGAGCAGCGCCCCTTGAGTCCATGCAGAGCACTATCGCACTGCGCTGCCTTGCACGAGTCAGGCACGTGAGGCACTGTGACTTGTGAACAAGGCTTGTCTTGTATTTCAATCGTGGGGAGCAGCGCCCCTTGAGTCCATGCAGTGCACTATCGCACTGCGCTGCCTTGCACGAGTCAGGCACGCGCTGCTCCGTGACTTGTGAACAAGGCTTGTCTTGTATTTCAATCGTGGGGAGCTGCTCCCCTTGAATCCATGCACCGCACTGCGCTGCCTTGCACGAGTCAGGCACGGCAGGCACCGTGACTTGTGAAGAAGGCTTGTCTTGTATTTCAATCGTGGGGAGCAACGCCCCTTGAGTCCATGCAGCGCACTATCGCACTGGGCTGCCTTGCACGAGTCAGACACGCGCTGCACTGTGACTTGTGAACATGGCTTGTCTTGTATTTCAATCGTGGGGAGCAGCGCCCCTTGAGTCCATGCAGCGCACTATCGCACTGCGCTGCCTTGCACGAGTCAGGCACGCGCTGCACCGTGACTTGTGAACAAGGCTTGTCTTATACTTCAATCGTGGGGCGCAGCGCCCCTTGAGTCCATGCAGCGCACTATCGCACTGCGCTGCCTTGCACGAGTCAGGCACGCGCTGCACCGTGACTTGTGAACAAGGCTTGTCTTATACTTCAATCGTGGGGCGCAGCGCACCTTGAGTCCATGCAGCGCACTATCGCACTGCGCTGCCTTGCACGAGTCAGGCACCGTGACTTGTG
Source organism: Triturus cristatus (assembly GCF_964204655.1). Lineage (NCBI taxonomy): Eukaryota > Metazoa > Chordata > Amphibia > Caudata > Salamandridae > Triturus > Triturus cristatus. The sequence continues at coordinate 1,097,009,538 of NC_140588.1, read as the reverse complement.
AAGAAGGCTTGTCTTGTATTTCAATCGTGGGGGGCAGCGCCCCTCGAGTCCATGCCTCTCACCAGGGTTGTGTGGGCCGCATGAACAGCCCTTATCTCCCTCAGGGGAAGCCCCTCTCAGCCCGCAGTGCACCGGGCCCCTCAGCTGCCTCCGAGACAAAGACCCCGCATCAGCACCGCTGGAGCCTGGACAGCGCCGCTCAAGTCACACAAGGCGTCGTCAGTGATTGCTCTCTGAGTGCTGAGGCTCTGGGGGAGGGGCCTGAGGGTCTAACACTTCAGGGGGAAATGGAGACAAAAGCAAACATCCCTGTTGATTCTGGTGACCGACTAATGACAAGCACTTGCAATGCAACAGGTCTCGCAATTGACAGATTTTGAGCTTTTGGCATTGTAAATGGCAGTGCATTTTATAATAATAAGAGGCTTTACAATTTACAATACCAAAAAAGCGAGACCTATTGTTTTACAGAGAGCGCAGTGTTCCTGAAGCGGGCGCTGCGCTCGCCATTAAAGTTTACAAACAAAAGCTCAAAGAAAGCTCAGTGTCCCTGAAGCAGACGCCGCGTTCAGCTTAAAAGTGTTAAAAAAGAAGAAGCGTCCGCCATTGCCCGTGAGCGCTGTGGGGTAGCCACTTTTAAAGTTAGAGTGGCATAACGCTCCATACCAGAAGCGTCCGCCATTGTCCCGTGAGTGCTGTGGGGTAGCCACTTTTAAAGCTAGAGTGGCTTAACGCTCCATACCAGAAGCGTCCGCCATTGCCCCGTGAGTGCTGTGGGGTAGCCACTTTTAAAGTTAGAGTGGCATAACGCTCCATACCAGAAGCGTCCGCCATTGTCCCGTGAGTGCTGTGGGGTAGCCACTTTTAAAGCTAGAGTGGCTTAACGCTCCATACCAGAAGCGTCCGCCATTGCCCCGTGAGTGCTGTGGGGTAGCCACTTTTAAAGTTAGAGTGGCATAACGCTCCATACCAGAAGCGTCCGCCATTGTCCCGTGAGTGCTGTGGGGTAGCCACTTTTAAAGCTAGAGTGGCTTAACGCTCCATACCAGAAGCGTCCGCCATTGCCCCGTGAGTTCTGTGGGGTAGCCACTTTTAAAGTTAGAGTGGCTTAACGCTCCATACCAGAAGCGTCCGCCATTGCCCCGTGAGTGCTGTGGGGTAGCCACTTTTAAAGCTAGAGTGGCTTAACGTTCCATACCAGAAGCGTCCGCCATTGTCCCGTGAGTGCTGTGGGGTAGCCACTTTTAAAGCTAGAGTGGCTTAACGCTCCATACCAGAAGCGTCCGCCATTGCCCCTTGAGTGCTGTGGGGTAGCCACTTTTAAAGCTAGAGTGGCATAACGCTCCATACCAGAAGCGTCCGCCATTGCCCCGTGAGTGCTGTGGGGTAGCCACTTTTAAAGCTAGAGTGGCTTAACGCTCCATACCAGAAGCGTCCGCCATTGCCCCGTGAGTGCTGTGGGGTAGCCACTTTTAAAGCTAGAGTGGCTTAACGCTCCATACCAGAAGCGTCCGCCATTGTCCCGTGAGTGCTGTGGGGTAGCCACTTTTAAAGTTAGAGTGGCATAACGCTCCATCCCAGAAGCGTCCGCCATTGTCCCGTGAGTGCTGTGGGGTAGCCACTTTTAAAGTTAGAGCGGCATAACGCTCCATCCCAGAAGCGTCCGCCATTGTCCCGTGAGTTCTGTGGGGTAGCCACTTTTAAAGTTAGAGCGGCATAACGCTCCATACCAGAAGCGTCCGCCTTTGCCCCGTGAGTGCTTTGGGGTAGCCACTTTTAAAGTTAGAGTGGCATAACGCTCCATACCAGAAGTGTCCGCCATTGTTCCGTGAGTGCTGTGGGGTAGCCACTTTTAAAGCTAGAGTGGCATAACGCTCCATACCAGAAGCGTCCGCCATTGCCCCGTGAGTGCTGTGGGGTAGCCACTTTTAAAGTTAGAGTGGCTTAACGCTCCATACCAGAAGCGTCCGCCATTGCCCCGTGAGTGCTGTGGGGTAGCCACTTTTAAAGCTAGAGTGGCTTAACGCTCCATACCAGAAGCGTCCGCCATTGCCCCGTGAGTGCTGTGGGGTAGCCACTTTTAAAGCTAGAGTGGCTTAACGCTCCATACCAGAAGTGTCCGCCATTGCCCCGTGAGTGCTGTGGGGTAGCCACTTTTAAAGCTAGAGTGGCATAACGCTCCATACCAGAATCGTCCGCCATTGTCCCGTGAGTGCTGTGGGGTAGCCACTTTTAAAGCTAGAGTGGCTTAACGCTCCATACCAGAAGCGTCCGCCATTGCCCCGTGAGTGCTGTGGGGTAGCCACTGCTAAAGTTAGAGTGGCATAACGCTCCATTCCAGAAGCGTCCGCCATTGTCCCGTGAGTGCTGTGGGGTAGCCACTTTTAAAGTTAGAGTGGCATAACGCTCCATACCAGAAACGTCCGCCATTGTCCCGTGAGTGCTGTGGGGTAGCCACTTTTAAAGTTAGAGTGGCATAACGCTCCATACGAGAAGCGTCCGCCATTGTCCCGTGAGGGCTGTGGGGTAGCCACTTTTAAAGTTAGAGTGGCATAACGCTCCATACGAGAAGCATCCGCCATTGTCCCGTGAGTGCTGTGGGGTAGCCATTTTAAAAGTTAGAGTGGCATAACGCTCCATACGAGAAGCGTCCGCCATTGTCCCGTGAGTGCTGTGGGGTAGCCACTTTTAAAAGTTAGAGTGGCATAACGCTCCATACGAGAAGCGTCCGCCATTGTCCCGTGAGTGCTGTGGGGTATCCACTTTTAAAGTTAGAGTGGCATAACGCTCCATACCAGAAGCGTCCGCCATTGTCCCGTGAGTGCTGTGGGGTGGCCACTTTTACAGTTAGAGTGGCATAACGCTCCATACCAGAAGCGTCCGCCATTGCCCCGTGAGTGCTGTGGGGTAGCCACTTTTAAAGTTAGAGTGGCATAACACTCCATACCAGAAGCGTCCGCCATTGCCCCGTGAGTGCTGTGGGGTAGCCACTTTTAAAGCTAGAGTGGCTTAACTCTCCATACCAGAAGCGTCCGCCATTGCCCCGTGAGTGCTGTGGGGTAGCCACTTTTAAAGTTAGAGTGGCATAACGCTCCATTCCAGAAGCGTCCGCCATTGTCCCGTGAGTGCTGTGGGGTAGCCACTTTTAAAGTTAGAGTGGCATAACGCTCCATATCAGAAACGTCCGCCATTGTCCCGTGAGTGCTGTGGGGTAGCCACTTTTAAAGCTAGAGTGGCATAAAGCTCCATACCAGAAGCGTCCGCCATTGTCCCGTGAGTTCTGTGGGGTAGCCACTTTTAAAGTTAGAGTGACATAACGCTCCATACCAGAAGCGTCCGCCATTGCCCCGTGAGTGCTGTGGGGTAGCCACTTTTAAAGCTAGAGTGGCTTAACGCTCCATACCAGAAGCGTCCGCCATTGCCCCGTGAGTGCTGTGGGGTAGCCACTTTTAAAGTTAGAGTGGCATAACGCTCCATTCCAGAAGCGTCCGCCATTGTCCCGTGAGTGCTGTGGGGTAGCCACTTTTAAAGTTAGAGTGGCATAACGCTCCATACCAGAAGCGTCCGCCATTGTCCCGTGAGTGCTGTGGGGTAGCCACTTTTAAAGTTAGAGAGGCATAACGCTCCATACGAGAAGCGTCCGCCATTGTCCCGTGAGTGCTGTGGGGTAGCCATTTTTAAAGTTAGAGTGGCATAACGCTCCATACGAGAAGCGTCCGCCATTGTCCCGTGAGTGCTGTGGGGTAGCCACTTTTAAAGTTAGAGTGGCATAACGCTCCATACGAGAAGCGTCCGCCATTGTCCCGTGAGTGCTGTGGGGTAGCCATTTTAAAAGTTAGAGTGGCATAACGCTCCATACGAGAAGCGTCCGCCATTGTCCCGTGAGTGCTGTGGGGTAGCCATTTTAAAAGTTAGAGTGGCATAACGCTCCATACCAGAAGCGTCCGCCATTGTCCCGTGAGTGCTGTGGGGTAGCCACTTTTAAAGTTAGAGTGGCATAACGCTCCATACCAGAAGCGTCCGCCATTGTCCCGTGAGTGCTGTGGGGTAGCCACTTTTAAAGTTAGAGTGGCATAACACTCCATACCAGAAGCGTCCGCCATTGTCCCGTGAGTGCTGTGGGGTAGCCACTTTTAAAGTTAGAGTGGCATAACGCTCCATACCAGAAGCGTCCGCCATTGTCCCGTGAGTGCTGTGGGGTAGCCACTTTTAAAGTTAGAGTGGCATAACGCTCCATACCAGAAGCGTCCGCCATTGTCCCGTGAGTGCTGTGGGGTAGCCACTTTTAAAGCTAGAGTGGCTTAACGCTCCATACCAGAAGCGTCCGCCATTGCCCCGTGAGTGCTGTGGGGTAGCCACTTTTAAAGTTAGAGTGGCATAACGCTCCATACCAGAAGCGTCCGCCATTGTCCCGTGAGTGCTGTGGGGTAGCCACTTTTAAAGCTAGAGTGGCTTAACGCTCCATACCAGAAGCGTCCGCCATTGCCCCGTGAGTGCTGTGGGGTAGCCACTTTTAAAGTTAGAGTGGCATAACGCTCCATACCAGAAGCGTCCGCCATTGTCCCGTGAGTGCTGTGGGGTAGCCACTTTTAAAGCTAGAGTGGCTTAACGCTCCATACCAGAAGCGTCCGCCATTGCCCCGTGAGTTCTGTGGGGTAGCCACTTTTAAAGTTAGAGTGGCTTAACGCTCCATACCAGAAGCGTCCGCCATTGCCCCGTGAGTGCTGTGGGGTAGCCACTTTTAAAGTTAGAGTGGCATAACGCTCCATACCAGAAGCGTCCGCCATTGCCCCGTGAGTGCTGTGGGGTAGCCACTTTTAAAGTTAGAGAGGCGTAACGCTCCATACCAGAAGCGTCCGCCATTGCCCTGTGAGTGCTGTGGGGTAGCCACTTTTACAGTTAGAGTGGCATAACGCTCCATACCAGAAGCGTCCGCCATTGTCCCGTGAGTGCTGTGGGGTAGCCACTTTTAAAGTTAGAGTGGCATAACGCTCCATACCAGAAGCGTCCGCCATTGCCCCGTGAGTGCTGTGGGGTAGCCACTTTTATAGTCAGAGTGGCATAACGCTCCATACCAGAAGCGTCCGCCATTGCCCCGTGAGTGCTGTGGGGTAGCCACTTTTATAGTTAGAGTGGCATAACGCTCCATACGAGAAGCGTCCGCCATTGCCCGTGAGTGCTGTGGGGTAGCCACTTTGAAAGTTAGAGTTGCATAAGCTCCATACCAGAAGTGTCCGCCATTGTCCCGTGAGCGCTGTGGGGTAGCCACTTTTAAAGTTAGAGTTGCATAAGCTCCATACCAGAAGTGTCCGCCATTGTCCCGTGAGCGCTGTGGGGTAGCCACTTTTAAAAGTTAGAGTGGCTTAACGCTCCATACCAGAAGCGTCCGCCTTTGCCCCGTGAGCACTGTGGGGTAGCCACTTTTAAAGTTAGAGTGGCATAACGCTCCATACCAGAAGCGTCCGCCATTGTCCCGTGAGTGCTGTGGGGTAGCCACTTTTAAAGTTAGAGTGGCTTAACGCTCCATACCAGAAGCGTCCGCCTTTGCCCCGTGAGTGCTGTGGGGTAGCCACTTTTAAAGTTAGAGTGGCATAACGCTCCATACCAGAAGCGTCCGCCATTGCCCCGTGAGTGCTGTGGGGTAGCCACTTTTATAGTCAGAGTGGCATAACGCTCCATACCAGAAGCGTCCGCCATTGCCCCGTGAGTGCTGTGGGGTAGCCACTTTTATAGTTAGAGTGGCATAACGCTCCATACGAGAAGCGTCCGCCATTGCCCGTGAGTGCTGTGGGGTAGCCACTTTTAAAGTTAGAGTGGCATAACGCTCCATACCAGAAGCGTCCGCCATTGTCCCGTGAGTGCTGGGGTAGCCACTTTTAAAGTTAGAGTGGCTTAACGCTCCATACCAGAAGCGTCCGCCATTGCCCCGTGAGTGCTGTGGGGTAGCCACTTTTAAAGTTAGAGTGGCATAACGCTCCATACCAGAAGCGTCCGCCATTGTCCCGTGAGTGCTGTGGGGTAGCCACTTTTAAAGTTAGAGTGGCATAACACTCCATACCAGAAGCGTCCGCCATTGTCCCGTGAGTGCTGTGGGGTAGCCACTTTGAAAGTAAGAGTTGCATAAGCTCCATACCAGAAGTGTCCGCCATTGTCCCGTGAGCGCTGTGGGGTAGCCACTTTTGAAGTTAGAGTTGCATAAGCTCCATACCAGAAGTGTCCGCCATTGTCCCGTGAGCGCTGTGGGGTAGCCACTTTTAAAAGTTAGAGTGGCTTAACGCTCCATACCAGAAGCGTCCGCCTTTGCCCCGTGAGCACTGTGGGGTAGCCACTTTTAAAGTTAGAGTGGCATAACGCTCCATACCAGAAGCGTCCGCCATTGTCCCATGAGTGCTGTGGGGTAGCCACTTTTAAAGTTAGAGTGGCTTAACGCTCCATACCAGAAGCGTCCGCCTTTGCCCCGTGAGTGCTGTGGGGTAGCCACTTTTAAAGTTAGAGTGGCATAACGCTCCATACCAGAAGCGTCTGCCATTGTCCCGTGAGTGCTGTGGGGTAGCCATTTTAAAAGTTAGAGTGGCATAACGCTCCATACCAGAAGCGTCCGCCATTGTCCCGTGAGTGCTGTGGGGTAGCCACTTTTAAAGTTAGAGTGGCATAACGCTCCATACCAGAAGCGTCCGCCATTGTCCCGTGAGTGCTGTGGGGTAGCCACTTTTAAAGTTAGAGTGGCATAACGCTCCATATCAGAAACGTCCGCCATTGTCCCGTGAGTGCTGTGGGGTAGCCACTTTTAAAGCTAGAGTGGCATAAAGCTCCATACCAGAAGCGTCCGCCATTGTCCCGTGAGTTCTGTGGGGTAGCCACTTTTAAAGTTAGAGTGACATAACGCTCCATACCAGAAGCGTCCGCCATTGCCCCGTGAGTGCTGTGGGGTAGCCACTTTTAAAGCTAGAGTGGCTTAACGCTCCATACCAGAAGCGTCCGCCATTGCCCCGTGAGTGCTGTGGGGTAGCCACTTTTAAAGTTAGAGTGGCATAACGCTCCATTCCAGAAGCGTCCGCCATTGTCCCGTGAGTGCTGTGGGGTAGCCACTTTTAAAGTTAGAGTGGCATAACGCTCCATACCAGAAGCGTCCGCCATTGTCCCGTGAGTGCTGTGGGGTAGCCACTTTTAAAGTTAGAGAGGCATAACGCTCCATACGAGAAGCGTCCGCCATTGTCCCGTGAGTGCTGTGGGGTAGCCATTTTTAAAGTTAGAGTGGCATAACGCTCCATACGAGAAGCGTCCGCCATTGTCCCGTGAGTGCTGTGGGGTAGCCACTTTTAAAGTTAGAGTGGCATAACGCTCCATACGAGAAGCGTCCGCCATTGTCCCGTGAGTGCTGTGGGGTAGCCATTTTAAAAGTTAGAGTGGCATAACGCTCCATACGAGAAGCGTCCGCCATTGTCCCGTGAGTGCTGTGGGGTAGCCATTTTAAAAGTTAGAGTGGCATAACGCTACATACCAGAAGCGTCCGCCATTGTCCCGTGAGTGCTGTGGGGTAGCCACTTTTAAAGTTAGAGTGGCATAACGCTCCATACCAGAAGCGTCCGCCATTGTCCCGTGAGTGCTGTGGGGTAGCCACTTTTAAAGTTAGAGTGGCATAACGCTCCATACCAGAAGCGTCCGCCATTGTCCCGTGAGTGCTGTGGGGTAGCCACTTTTAAAGTTAGAGTGGCATAACGCTCCATACCAGAAGCGTCCGCCATTGTCCCGTGAGTGCTGTGGGGTAGCCACTTTTAAAGTTAGAGTGGCATAACGCTCCATACCAGAAGCGTCCGCCATTGTCCCGTGAGTGCTGTGGGGTAGCCACTTTTAAAGCTAGAGTGGCTTAACGCTCCATACCAGAAGCGTCCGCCATTGCCCCGTGAGTGCTGTGGGGTAGCCACTTTTAAAGTTAGAGTGGCATAACGCTCCATACCAGAAGCGTCCGCCATTGTCCCGTGAGTGCTGTGGGGTAGCCACTTTTAAAGCTAGAGTGGCTTAACGCTCCATACCAGAAGCGTCCGCCATTGCCCCGTGAGTGCTGTGGGGTAGCCACTTTTAAAGTTAGAGTGGCATAACGCTCCATACCAGAAGCGTCCGCCATTGTCCCGTGAGTGCTGTGGGGTAGCCACTTTTAAAGCTAGAGTGGCTTAACGCTCCATACCAGAAGCGTCCGCCATTGCCCCGTGAGTTCTGTGGGGTAGCCACTTTTAAAGTTAGAGTGGCTTAACGCTCCATACCAGAAGCGTCCGCCATTGCCCCGTGAGTGCTGTGGGGTAGCCACTTTTAAAGTTAGAGTGGCATAACGCTCCATACCAGAAGCGTCCGCCATTGCCCCGTGAGTGCTGTGGGGTAGCCACTTTTAAAGTTAGAGAGGCGTAACGCTCCATACCAGAAGCGTCCGCCATTGCCCTGTGAGTGCTGTGGGGTAGCCACTTTTACAGTTAGAGTGGCATAACGCTCCATACCAGAAGCGTCCGCCATTGTCCCGTGAGTGCTGTGGGGTAGCCACTTTTAAAGTTAGAGTGGCATAACGCTCCATACCAGAAGCGTCCGCCATTGCCCCGTGAGTGCTGTGGGGTAGCCACTTTTATAGTCAGAGTGGCATAACGCTCCATACCAGAAGCGTCCGCCATTGCCCCGTGAGTGCTGTGGGGTAGCCACTTTTATAGTTAGAGTGGCATAACGCTCCATACGAGAAGCGTCCGCCATTGCCCGTGAGTGCTGTGGGGTAGCCACTTTTAAAGTTAGAGTGGCATAACGCTCCATACCAGAAGCGTCCGCCATTGTCCCGTGAGTGCTGGGGTAGCCACTTTTAAAGTTAGAGTGGCTTAACGCTCCATACCAGAAGCGTCCGCCATTGCCCCGTGAGTGCTGTGGGGTAGCCACTTTTAAAGTTAGAGTGGCATAACGCTCCATACCAGAAGCGTCCGCCATTGTCCCGTGAGTGCTGTGGGGTAGCCACTTTTAAAGTTAGAGTGGCATAACACTCCATACCAGAAGCGTCCGCCATTGTCCCGTGAGTGCTGTGGGGTAGCCACTTTGAAAGTAAGAGTTGCATAAGCTCCATACCAGAAGTGTCCGCCATTGTCCCGTGAGCGCTGTGGGGTAGCCACTTTTGAAGTTAGAGTTGCATAAGCTCCATACCAGAAGTGTCCGCCATTGTCCCGTGAGCGCTGTGGGGTAGCCACTTTTAAAAGTTAGAGTGGCTTAACGCTCCATACCAGAAGCGTCCGCCTTTGCCCCGTGAGCACTGTGGGGTAGCCACTTTTAAAGTTAGAGTGGCATAACGCTCCATACCAGAAGCGTCCGCCATTGTCCCATGAGTGCTGTGGGGTAGCCACTTTTAAAGTTAGAGTGGCTTAACGCTCCATACCAGAAGCGTCCGCCTTTGCCCCGTGAGTGCTGTGGGGTAGCCACTTTTAAAGTTAGAGTGGCATAACGCTCCATACCAGAAGCGTCTGCCATTGTCCCGTGAGTGCTGTGGGGTAGCCATTTTAAAAGTTAGAGTGGCATAACGCTCCATACCAGAAGCGTCCGCCATTGTCCCGTGAGTGCTGTGGGGTAGCCACTTTTAAAGTTAGAGTGGCATAACGCTCCATACCAGAAGCGTCCGCCATTGTCCCGTGAGTGCTGTGGGGTAGCCACTTTTAAAGTTAGAGTGTCATAACGCTCCATACCAGAAGCGTCCGCCATTGTCCCGTGAGTGCTGTGGGGTAGCCACTTTTAAAGTTAGAGTGGCTTAACGCTCCATACCAGAAGCGTCCGCCTTTGCCCCTTGAGTGCTGTGGGGTAGCCACTTTTAAAGTTAGAGTGGCATAACGCTCCATACCAGAAGCGTCCGCCATTGCCCCGTGAGTGCTGTGGGGTAGCCACTTTTAAAGCTAGAGTGGCTTAACTCTCCATACCAGAAGCGTCCGCCATTGCCCCATGAGTGCTGTGGGGTAGCCACTTTTAAAGTTAGAGTGGCATAACGCTCCATTCCAGAAGCGTCCGCCATTGTCCCGTGAGTGCTGTGGGGTAGCCACTTTTAAAGTTAGAGTGGCATAACGCTCCATATCAGAAACGTCCGCCATTGTCCCGTGAGTGCTGTGGGGTAGCCACTTTTAAAGCTAGAGTGGCATAAAGCTCCATACCAGAAGCGTCCGCCATTGTCCCGTGAGTTCTGTGGGGTAGCCACTTTTAAAGTTAGAGTGACATAACGCTCCATACCAGAAGCGTCCGCCATTGCCCCGTGAGTGCTGTGGGGTAGCCACTTTTAAAGCTAGAGTGGCTTAACGCTCCATACCAGAAGCGTCCGCCATTGCCCCGTGAGTGCTGTGGGGTAGCCACTTTTAAAGTTAGAGTGGCATAACGCTCCATTCCAGAAGCGTCCGCCATTGTCCCGTGAGTGCTGTGGGGTAGCCACTTTTAAAGTTAGAGTGGCATAACGCTCCATACCAGAAGCGTCCGCCATTGTCCCGTGAGTGCTGTGGGGTAGCCACTTTTAAAGTTAGAGAGGCATAACGCTCCATACGAGAAGCGTCCGCCATTGTCCCGTGAGTGCTGTGGGGTAGCCATTTTTAAAGTTAGAGTGGCATAACGCTCCATACGAGAAGCGTCCGCCATTGTCCCGTGAGTGCTGTGGGGTAGCCACTTTTAAAGTTAGAGTGGCATAACGCTCCATACGAGAAGCGTCCGCCATTGTCCCGTGAGTGCTGTGGGGTAGCCATTTTAAAAGTTAGAGTGGCATAACGCTCCATACGAGAAGCGTCCGCCATTGTCCCGTGAGTGCTGTGGGGTAGCCATTTTAAAAGTTAGAGTGGCATAACGCTCCATACCAGAAGCGTCCGCCATTGTCCCGTGAGTGCTGTGGGGTAGCCACTTTTAAAGTTAGAGTGGCATAACGCTCCATACCAGAAGCGTCCGCCATTGTCCCGTGAGTGCTGTGGGGTAGCCACTTTTAAAGTTAGAGTGGCATAACGCTCCATACCAGAAGCGTCCGCCATTGTCCCGTGAGTGCTGTGGGGTAGCCACTTTTAAAGTTAGAGTGGCATAACGCTCCATACCAGAAGCATCCGCCATTGTCCCGTGAGTGCTGTGGGGTAGCCACTTTTAAAGTTAGAGTGGCATAACGCTCCATACCAGAAGCGTCCGCCATTGTCCCGTGAGTGCTGTGGGGTAGCCACTTTTAAAGCTAGAGTGGCTTAACGCTCCATACCAGAAGCGTCCGCCATTGCCCCGTGAGTGCTGTGGGGTAGCCACTTTTAAAGTTACAGTGGCATAACGCTCCATACCAGAAGCGTCCGCCATTGTCCCGTGAGTGCTGTGGGGTAGCCACTTTTAAAGCTAGAGTGGCTTAACGCTCCATACCAGAAGCGTCCGCCATTGCCCCGTGAGTGCTGTGGGGTAGCCACTTTTAAAGTTAGAGTGGCATAACGCTCCATACCAGAAGCGTCCGCCATTGTCCCGTGAGTGCTGTGGGGTAGCCACTTTTAAAGCTAGAGTGGCTTAACGCTCCATACCAGAAGCGTCCGCCATTGCCCCGTGAGTTCTGTGGGGTAGCCACTTTTAAAGTTAGAGTGGCTTAACGCTCCATACCAGAAGCGTCCGCCATTGCCCCGTGAGTGCTGTGGGGTAGCCACTTTTAAAGTTAGAGTGGCATAACGCTCCATACCAGAAGCGTCCGCCATTGCCCCGTGAGTGCTGTGGGGTAGCCACTTTTAAAGTTAGAGAGGCATAACGCTCCATACCAGAAGCGTCCGCCATTGCCCTGTGAGTGCTGTGGGGTAGCCACTTTTACAGTTAGAGTGGCATAACGCTCCATACCAGAAGCGTCCGCCATTGTCCCGTGAGTGCTGTGGGGTAGCCACTTTTAAAGTTAGAGTGGCATAACGCTCCATACCAGAAGCGTCCGCCATTGCCCCGTGAGTGCTGTGGGGTAGCCACTTTTATAGTTAGAGTGGCATAACGCTCCATACCAGAAGCGTCCACCATTGCCCCGTGAGTGCTGTGGGGTAGCCACTTTTATAGTTAGAGTGGCATAACGCTCCATACGAGAAGCGTCCGCCATTGCCCGTGAGTGCTGTGGGGTAGCCACTTTTAAAGTTAGAGTGGCATAACGCTCCATACCAGAAGCGTCCGCCATTGTCCCGTGAGTGCTGGGGTAGCCACTTTTAAAGTTAGAGTGGCTTAACGCTCCATACCAGAAGCGTCCGCCATTGCCCCGTGAGTGCTGTGGGGTAGCCACTTTTAAAGTTAGAGTTGCATAAGCTCCATACCAGAAGTGTCCGCCATTGTCCCGTGAGCGCTGTGGGGTAGCCACTTTTAAAGTTAGAGTTGCATAAGCTCCATACCAGAAGTGTCCGCCATTGTCCCGTGAGCGCTGTGGGGTAGCCACTTTTAAAAGTTAGAGTGGCTTAACGCTCCATACCAGAAGCGTCCGCCTTTGCCCCGTGAGCACTGTGGGGTAGCCACTTTTAAAGTTAGAGTGGCATAACGCTCCATACCAGAAGCGTCCGCCATTGTCCCATGAGTGCTGTGGGGTAGCCACTTTTAAAGTTAGAGTGGCTTAACGCTCCATACCAGAAGCGTCCGCCTTTGCCCCGTGAGTGCTGTGGGGTAGCCACTTTTAAAGTTAGAGTGGCATAACGCTCCATACCAGAAGCGTCTGCCATTGTCCCGTGAGTGCTGTGGGGTAGCCATTTTAAAAGTTAGAGTGGCATAACGCTCCATACCAGAAGCGTCCGCCATTGTCCCGTGAGTGCTGTGGGGTAGCCACTTTTAAAGTTAGAGTGGCATAACGCTCCATACCAGAAGCGTCCGCCATTGTCCCGTGAGTGCTGTGGGGTAGCCACTTTTAAAGTTAGAGTGTCATAACGCTCCATACCAGAAGCGTCCGCCATTGTCCCGTGAGTGCTGTGGGGTAGCCACTTTTAAAGCTAGAGTGGCATAACGCTCCATACCAGAAGCGTCCGCCATTGTCCCGTGAGTGCTGTGGGGTAGCCACTTTTAAAGCTAGAGTGGCTTAACGCTCCATACCAGAAGCGTCCGCCATTGCCCCGTGAGTGCTGTGGGGTAGCCACTTTTAAAGCTAGAGTGGCTTAACGCTCCATACCAGAAGCGTCCGCCATTGTCCCGTGAGTGCTGTGGGGTAGCCACTTTTAAAGCTAGAGTGGCTTAACGCTCCATACCAGAAGCGTCCGCCATTGTCCCGTGAGTGCTGTGGGGTAGCCACTTTTAAAGCTAGAGTGGCTTAACGCTCCATACCAGAAGCGTCCGCCATTGCCCCGTGAGTGCTGTGGGGTAGCCACTTTTAAAGCTAGAGTGGCTTAACGCTCCATACCAGAAGCGTCCGCCATTGTCCCGTGAGTGCTGTGGGGTAGCCACTTTTAAAGTTAGAGTGGCATAACGCTCCATCCCAGAAGCGTCCGCCATTGTCCCGTGAGTGCTGTGAGGTAGCCACTTTTAAAGTTAGAGTAGCATAACGCTCCATACCAGAAGCGTCCGCCATTGTCCCGTGAGTTCTGTGGGGTAGCCACTTTTAAAGTTAGAGTGGCATAACGCTCCATACCAGAAGCGTCCGCCTTTGCCCCGTGAGTGCTGTGGGGTAGCCACTTTTAAAGTTAGAGTGGCATAACGCTCCATACCAGAAGTGTCCGCCATTGTTCCGTGAGTGCTGTGGGGTAGCCACTTTTAAAGCTAGAGTGGCATAACGCTCCATACCAGAAGCGTCCGCCATTGCCACGTGAGTGCTGTGGGGTAGCCACTTTTAAAGTTAGAGTGGCTTAACGCTCCATACCAGAAGCGTCCGCCATTGCCCCGTGAGTGCTGTGGGGTAGCCACTTTTAAAGCTAGAGTGGCTTAACGCTCCATACCAGAAGCGTCCGCCATTGCCCCGTGAGTGCTGTGGGGTAGCCACTTTTAAAGCTAGAGTGGCTTAACGCTCCATACCAGAAGTGTCCGCCATTGCCCCGTGAGTGCTGTGGGGTAGCCACTTTTAAAGCTAGAGTGGCATAACGCTCCATACTAGAAGCGTCCGCCATTGTCCCGTGAGTGCTGTGAGGAAGCCACTTTTAAAGCTAGAGTGGCTTAACGCTCCATACCAGAAGCGTCCGCCATTGCCCCGTGAGTGCTGTGGGGTAGCCACTGCTAAAGTTAGAGTGGCATAACACTCCATTCCAGAAGCGTCCGCCATTGTCCCGTGAGTGCTGTGGGGTAGCCACTTTTAAAGTTAGAGTGGCATAACGCTCCATACCAGAAGCGCCCGCCATTGTCCCGTGAGTGCTGTGGGGTAGCCACTTTTAAAGTTAGAGTGGCATAACGCTCCATACGAGAAGCATCCGCCATTGTCCCGTGAGTGCTGTGGGGTAGCCACTTTTAAAGTTAGAGTGGCATAACGCTCCATACGAGAAGCATCCGCCATTGTCCCGTGAGTGCTGTGGGGTAGCCATTTTAAAAGTTAGAGTGGCATAACGCTCCATACGAGAAGCGTCCGCCATTGTCCCGTGAGTGCTGTGGGGTAGCCACTTTTAAAAGTTAGAGTGGCATAACGCTCCATACGAGAAGCGTCCGCCATTGTCCCGTGAGTGCTGTGGGGTAGCCACTTTTAAAGTTAGAGTGGCATAACGCTCCATACCAGAAGCATCCGCCATTGCCCCGTGAGTGCTGTGGGGTAGCCACTTTTAAAGCTAGAGTGGCTTAACGCTCCATACCAGAAGCGTCCGCCATTGTCCCGTGAGTGCTGTGGGGTAGCCACTTTTAAAGTTAGAGTGGCATAACGCTCCATACCAGAAGCGTCCGCCATTGTCCCGTGAGTTCTGTGGGGTAGCCACTTTTAAAGTTAGAGTGGCATAACGCTCCATACCAGAAGCGTCCGCCGTTGTCCCGTGAGTGCTGTGGGGTAGCCACTTTTAAAGTTAGAGTGGCATAACGCTCCATACCAGAAGCGTCCGCCATTGTCCCGTGAGTGCTGTGGGGTAGCCACTTTTAAAGTTAGAGTGGCATAACGCTCCATACCAGAAGCGTCCGCCATTGTCCCGTGAGTGCTGTGGGGTAGCCACTTTTACAGTTAGAGTGGCATAACGCTCCATACCAGAAGTGTCCGCCATTGCCCCGTGAGTGCTGTGGGGTAGCCACTTTTAAAGTTAGAGTGGCATAACGCTCCATACCAGAAGCATCCGCCATTGCCCCGTGAGTGCTGTGGGGTAGCCACTTTTAAAGCTAGAGTGGCTTAACGCTCCATACCAGAAGCGTCCGCCATTGCCCCGTGAGTGCTGTGGGGTAGCCACTTTTAAAGTTAGAGTGGCATAACGCTCCATTCCAGAAGCGTCCGCCATTGTCCCGTGAGTGCTGTGGGGTAGCCACTTTTAAAGTTAGAGTGGCATAACGCTCCATACCAGAAACGTCCGCCATTGTCCCGTGAGTGCTGTGGGGTAGCCACTTTTAAAGCTAGAGTGGCATAAAGCTCCATACCAGAAGCGTCCGCCATTGTCCCGTGAGTTCTGTGGGGTAGCCACTTTTAAAGTTAGAGTGGCATAATGCTCCATACCAGAAGCGTCCGCCATTGCCCCGTGAGTGCTGTGGGGTAGCCACTTTTAAAGCTAGAGTGGCTTAACGCTCCATACCAGAAGCGTCCGCCATTGCCCCGTGAGTGCTGTGGGGTAGCCACTTTTAAAGTTAGAGTGGCATAACGCTCCATTCCAGAAGCGTCCCCCATTGTCCCGTGAATGCTGTGGGGTAGCCACTTTTAAAGTTAGAGTGGCATAACGCTCCATACCAGAAGCGTCCACCATTGTCCCGTGAGTGCTGTGGGGTAGCCACTTTTAAAGTTAGAGAGGCATAACGCTCCATACGAGAAGCGTCCGCCATTGTCCCGTGAGTGCTGTGGGGTAGCCATTTTTAAAGTTAGAGTGGCATAACGCTCCATACGAGAAGCGTCCGCCATTGTCCCGTGAGTGCTGTGGGGTAGCCACTTTTAAAGTTAGAGTGGCATAACGCTCCATACGAGAAGCGTCCGCCATTGTCCCGTGAGTGCTGTGTGGTAGCCATTTTAAAAGTTAGAGTGGCATAACGCTCCATACCAGAAGCGTCCGCCATTGTCCCGTGAGTGCTGTGGGGTAGCCATTTTAAAAGTTAGAGTGGCATAACGCTCCATACCAGAAGCGTCCGCCATTGTCCCGTGAGTGCTGTGGGGTAGCCACTTTTAAAGTTAGAGTGGCATAACGCTCCATACCAGAAGCGTCCGCCATTGTCCCGTGAGTGCTGTGGGGTAGCCACTTTTAAAGTTAGAGTGGCATAACGCTCCATACCAGAAGCGTCCGCCATTGTCCCGTGAGTGCTGTGGGGTAGCCACTTTTAAAGTTAGAGTGGCATAACGCTCCATACCAGAAGCGTCCGCCATTGTCCCGTGAGTGCTGTGGAGTAGCCACTTTTAAAGTTAGAGTGGCATAACGCTCCATACCAGAAGCGTCCGCCATTGCCCCGTGAGTGCTGTGGGGTAGCCACTTTTATAGTTAGAGTGGCATAACGCTCCATACCAGAAGCGTCCGCCATTGCCCCGTGAGTGCTGTGGGGTAGCCACTTTTAAAGTTAGAGTGGCATAACGCTCCATACCAGAAGCGTCCGCCATTGTCCCGTGAGTGCTGTGGGGTAGCCACTTTTAAAGTTAGAGTGGCTTAACGCTCCATACCAGAAGCGTCCGCCATTGCTCCGTGAGTGCTGTGGGGTAGCCACTTTTAAAGTTAGAGTGGCATAACGCTCCATACCAGAAGCGTCCGCCATTGTCCCGTGAGTGCTGTGGGGTAGCCACTTTTAAAGTTAGAGTGGCATAACACTCCATACCAGAAGCGTCCGCCATTGTCCCGTGAGTGCTGTGGGGTAGCCACTTTGAAAGTTAGAGTTGCATAAGCTCCATACCAGAAGTGTCCGCCATTGTCCCGTGAGCGCTGTGGGGTAGCCACTTTTAAAGTTAGAGTTGCATAAGCTCCATACCAGAAGTGTCCGCCATTGTCCCGTGAGCGCTGTGGGGTAGCCACTTTTAAAAGTTAGAGTGGCTTAACGCTCCATACCAGAAGCGTCCGCCTTTGCCCCGTGAGCCCTGTGGGGTAGCCACTTTTAAAGTTAGAGTGGCATAACGCTCCATACCAGAAGCGTCCGCCATTGTCCCGTGAGTGCTGTGGGGTAGCTACTTTTAAAGTTAGAGTGGCCTAACGCTCCATACCAGAAGCGTCCGCCTTTGCCCCGTGAGTGCTGTGGGGTAGTCACTTTTAAAGTTAGAGTGGCATAACGCTCCATACCAGAAGCGTCTGCCATTGTCCCGTGAGTGCTGTGGGGTAGCCATTTTAAAAGTTAGAGTGGCATAACGCTCCATACCAGAAGCGTCCGCCATTGTCCCGTGAGTGCTGTGGGGTAGCCACTTTTAAAGTTAGAGTGGCATAACGCTCCATACCAGAAGCGTCCGCCATTGTCCCGTGAGTGCTGTGGGGTAGCCACTTTTAAAGTTAGAGTGTCATAACGCTCCATACCAGAAGCGTCCGCCATTGTCCCGTGAGTGCTGTGGGGTAGCCACTTTTAAAGCTAGAGTGGCATAACGCTCCATACCAGAAGCGTCCGCCATTGTCCCGTGAGTGCTGTGGGGTAGCCACTTTTAAAGCTAGAGTGGCTTAACGCTCCATACCAGAAGCGTCCGCCATTGCCCCGTGAGTGCTGTGGGGTAGCCACTTTTAAAGCTAGAGTGGCTTAACGCTCCATACCAGAAGCGTCCGCCATTGTCCCGTGAGTGCTGTGGGGTAGCCACTTTTAAAGCTAGAGTGGCTTAACGCTCCATACCAGAAGCGTCCGCCATTGCCCCGTGAGTGCTGTGGGGTAGCCACTTTTAAAGCTAGAGTGGCTTAACGCTCCATACCAGAAGCGTCCGCCATTGCCCCGTGAGTGCTGTGGGGTAGCCACTTTTAAAGCTAGAGTGGCTTAACGCTCCATACCAGAAGCGTCCGCCATTGCCCCGTGAGTGCTGTGGGGTAGCCACTTTTAAAGCTAGAGTGGCTTAACGCTCCATACCAGAAGCGTCCGCCATTGTCCCGTGAGTGCTGTGGGGTAGCCACTTTTAAAGCTAGAGTGGCTTAACGCTCCATACCAGAAGTGTCCGCCATTGCCCCGTGAGTGCTGTGGGGTAGCCACTTTTAAAGTTAGAGTGGCATAACGCTCCATACCAGAAGCGTCCGCCATTGTCCCGTGAGTGCTGTGGGGTAGCCACTTTTAAAGCTAGAGTGGCTTAACGCTCCATACGAGAAGCGTCCGCCATTGTCCCGTGAGTGCTGTGGGGTAGCCACTTTTAAAGTTAGAGTGGCATAACGCTCCATACGAGAAGCGTCCGCCATTGTCCCGTGAGTGCTGTGGGGTAGCCACTTTTAAAGTTAGAGTGGCATAACGCTCCATACGAGAAGCTTCCGCCATTGTCCCGTGAGTGCTGTGGGGTAGCCATTTTAAAAGTTAGAGTGGCATAACGCTCCATACGAGAAGCGTCCGCCATTGTCCCGTGAGTGCTGTGGGGTAGCCATTTTAAAAGTTAGAGTGGCATAACGCTCCATACGAGAAGCGTCCGCCATTGTCCCGTGAGTGCTGTGGGGTAGCCACTTTTAAAGTTAGAGTGGCATAACGCTCCATACCAGAAGCGTCCGCCATTGTCCCGTGAGTGCTGTGGAGTAGCCACTTTTAAAGTTAGAGTGGCATAACGCTCCATACCAGAAGCGTCCGCCATTGTCCCGTGAGTGCTGTGGGGTAGCCACTTTTAAAGTTAGAGTGGCATAACGCTCCATACCAGAAGCGTCCGCCATTGTCCCGTGAGTTCTGTGGGGTAGCCACTTTTAAAGTTAGAGTGGCATAACGCTCCATACCAGAAGCGTCCGCCATTGTCCCGTGAGTGCTGTGGGGTAGCCACTTTTAAAGTTAGAGTGGCATAACGCTCCATACCAGAAGCGTCCGCCATTGTCCCGTGAGTGCTGTGGGGTAGCCACTTTTAAAGTTAGAGTGGCATAACGCTCCATACCAGAAGCGTCCGCCATTGTCCCGTGAGTGCTGTGGGGTAGCCACTTTTACAGTTAGAGTGGCATAACGCTCCATACCAGAAGCATCCGCCATTGCCCCGTGAGTGCTGTGGGGTAGCCACTTTTAAAGTTAGAGTGGCATAACGCTCCATACCAGAAGCATCCGCCATTGCCCCGTGAGTGCTGTGGGGTAGCCACTTTTAAAGCTAGAGTGGCTTAACGCTCCATACCAGAAGCGTCCGCCATTGCCCCGTGAGTGCTGTGGGGTAGCCACTTTTAAAGTTAGAGTGGCATAACGCTCCATTCCAGAAGCGTCCGCCATTGTCCCGTGAGTGCTGTGGGGTAGCCACTTTTAAAGTTAGAGTGGCATAACGCTCCATACCAGAAACGTCCGCCATTGTCCCGTGAGTGCTGTGGGGTAGCCACTTTTAAAGCTAGAGTGGCATAAAGCTCCATACCAGAAGCGTCCGCCATTGTCCCGTGAGTTCTGTGGGGTAGCCACTTTTAAAGTTAGAGTGGCATAACGCTCCATACCAGAAGCGTCCGCCATTGCCCCGTGAGTGCTGTGGGGTAGCCACTTTTAAAGCTAGAGTGGCTTAACGCTCCATACCAGAAGCGTCCGCCATTGCCCCGTGAGTGCTGTGGGGTAGCCACTTTTGAAGTTAGAGTGGCATAACGCTCCATTCCAGAAGCGTCCCCCATTGTCCCGTGAATGCTGTGGGGTAGCCACTTTTAAAGTTAGAGTGGCATAACGCTCCATACCAGAAGCGTCCGCCATTGTCCCGTGAGTGCTGTGGGGTAGCCACTTTTAAAGTTAGAGAGGCATAACGCTCCATACGAGAAGCGTCCGCCATTGTCCCGTGAGTGCTGTGGGGTAGCCATTTTTAAAGTTAGAGTGGCATAACGCTCCATACCAGAAGCGTCCGCCATTGTCCCGTGAGTGCTGTGGGGTAGCCACTTTTAAAGTTAGAGTGGCATAACGCTCCATACGAGAAGCGTCCGCCATTGTCCCGTGAGTGCTGTGTGGTAGCCATTTTAAAAGTTAGAGTGGCATAACGCTCCATACCAGAAGCGTCCGCCATTGTCCCGTGAGTGCTGTGGGGTAGCCATTTTAAAAGTTAGAGTGGCATAACGCTCCATACCAGAAGCGTCCGCCATTGTCCCGTGAGTGCTGTGGGGTAGCCACTTTTAAAGTTAGAGTGGCATAACGCTCCATACCAGAAGCGTCCGCCATTGTCCCGTGAGTGCTGTGGGGTAGCCACTTTTAAAGTTAGAGTGGCATAACGCTCCATACCAGAAGCGTCCGCCATTGTCCCGTGAGTGCTGTGGGGTAGCCACTTTTAAAGTTAGAGTGGCATAACGCTCCATACCAGAAGCGTCCGCCATTGTCCCGTGAGTGCTGTGGAGTAGCCACTTTTAAAGTTAGAGTGGCATAACGCTCCATACCAGAAGCGTCCGCCATTGTCCCGTGAGTGCTGTGGGGTAGCCACTTTTAAAGCTAGAGTGGCTTAACGCTCCATACCAGAAGCGTCCGCCATTGCCCCGTGAGTTCTGTGGGGTAGCCACTTTTAAAGTTAGAGTGGCTTAACGCTCCATACCAGAAGCGTCCGCCATTGCCCCGTGAGTGCTGTGGGGTAGCCACTTTTAAAGTTAGAGTGGCATAACGCTCCATACCAGAAGCGTCCGCCATTGCCCCGTGAGTGCTGTGGGGTAGCCACTTTTATAGTTAGAGTGGCATAACGCTCCATACCAGAAGCGTCCGCCATTGCCCCGTGAGTGCTGTGGGGTAGCCACTTTTATAGTTAGAGTGGCATAACGCTCCATACCAGAAGCGTCCGCCATTGCCCCGTGAGTGCTGTGGGGTAGCCACTTTTAAAGTTAGAGTGGCATAACGCTCCATACCAGAAGCGTCCGCCATTGTCCCGTGAGTGCTGTGGGGTAGCCACTTTTAAAGTTAGAGTGGCTTAACGCTCCATACCAGAAGCGTCCGCCATTGCCCCGTGAGTGCTGTGGGGTAGCCACTTTTAAAGTTAGAGTGGCATAACGCTCCATACCAGAAGCGTCCGCCATTGTCCCGTGAGTGCTGTGGGGTAGCCACTTTTAAAGTTAGAGTGGCATAACACTCCATACCAGAAGCGTCCGCCATTGTCCCGTGAGTGCTGTGGGGTAGCCACTTTGAAAGTTAGAGTTGCATAAGCTCCATACCAGAAGTGTCCGCCATTGTCCCGTGAGCGCTGTGGGGTAGCCACTTTTAAAGTTAGAGTTGCATAAGCTCCATACCAGAAGTGTCCGCCATTGTCCCGTGAGCGCTGTGGGGTAGCCACTTTTAAAAGTTAGAGTGGCTTAACGCTCCATACCAGAAGCGTCCGCCTTTGCCCCGTGAGCCCTGTGGGGTAGCCACTTTTAAAGTTAGAGTGGCATAACGCTCCATACCAGAAGCGTCCGCCATTGTCCCGTGAGTGCTGTGGGGTAGCCACTTTTAAAGTTAGAGTGGCCTAACGCTCCATACCAGAAGCGTCCGCCTTTGCCCCGTGAGTGCTGTGGGGTAGCCACTTTTAAAGTTAGAGTGGCATAACGCTCCATACCAGAAGCGTCTGCCATTGTCCAGTGAGTGCTGTGGGGTAGCCATTTTAAAAGTTAGAGTGGCATAACGCTCCATACCAGAAGCGTCCGCCATTGTCCCGTGAGTGCTGTGGGGTAGCCACTTTTAAAGTTAGAGTGGCATAACGCTCCATACCAGAAGCGTCCGCCATTGTCCCGTGAGTGCTGTGGGGTAGCCACTTTTAAAGTTAGAGTGTCATAACGCTCCATACCAGAAGCGTCCGCCATTGTCCCGTGAGTGCTGTGCGGTAGCCACTTTTAAAGCTAGAGTGGCATAACGCTCCATACCAGAAGCGTCCGCCATTGTCCCGTGAGTGCTGTGGGGTAGCCACTTTTAAAGCTAGAGTGGCTTAACGCTCCATACCAGAAGCGTCCGCCATTGCCCCGTGAGTGCTGTGGGGTACCCACTTTTAAAGCTAGAGTGGCTTAACGCTCCATACCAGAAGCGTCCGCCATTGTCCCGTGAGTGCTGTGGGGTAGCCACTTTTAAAGCTAGAGTGGCTTAACGCTCCATACCAGAAGCGTCCGCCATTGCCCCGTGAGTGCTGTGGGGTAGCCACTTTTAAAGCTAGAGTGGCTTAACGCTCCATACCAGAAGCGTCCGCCATTGCCCCGTGAGTGCTGTGGGGTAGCCACTTTTAAAGCTAGAGTGGCTTAACGCTCCATACCAGAAGCGTCCGCCATTGCCCCGTGAGTGCTGTGGGGTAGCCACTTTTAAAGCTAGAGTGGCTTAACGCTCCATACCAGAAGCGTCCGCCATTGTCCCGTGAGTGCTGTGGGGTAGCCACTTTTAAAGCTAGAGTGGCTTAACGCTCCATACCAGAAGTGTCCGCCATTGCCCCGTGAGTGCTGTGGGGTAGCCACTTTTAAAGTTAGAGTGGCATAACGCTCCATACCAGAAGCGTCCGCCATTGTCCCGTGAGTGCTGTGGGGTAGCCACTTTTAAAGCTAGAGTGGCTTAACGCTCCATACCAGAAGCGTCCGCCATTGCCCAGTGAGTGCTGTGGGGTAGCCACTGCTAAAGTTAGAGTGGCATAACGCTCCATTCCAGAAGCGTCTGCCATTGTCCCGTGAGTGCTGTGGGGTAGCCACTTTTAAAGTTAGAGTGGCATAACGCTCCATACCAGAAGCGTCCGCCATTGTCCCGTGAGTGCTGTGGGGTAGCCACTTTTAAAGTTAGAGTGGCATAACGCTCCATACGAGAAGCGTCCGCCATTGTCCCGTGAGTGCTGTGGGGTAGCCACTTTTAAAGTTAGAGTGGCATAACGCTCCATACGAGAAGCGTCCGCCATTGTCCCGTGAGTGCTGTGGGGTAGCCATTTTAAAAGTTAGAGTGGCATAACGCTCCATACGAGAAGCGTCCGCCATTGTCCCGTGAGTGCTGTGGGGTAGCCATTTTAAAAGTTAGAGTGGCATAACGCTCCATACGAGAAGCGTCCGCCATTGTCCCGTGAGTGCTGTGGGGTAGCCACTTTTAAAGTTAGAGTGGCATAACGCTCCATACCAGAAGCGTCCGCCATTGTCCCGTGAGTGCTGTGGAGTAGCCACTTTTAAAGTTAGAGTGGCATAACGCTCCATACCAGAAGCGTCCGCCATTGTCCCGTGAGTGCTGTGGGGTAGCCACTTTTAAAGTTAGAGTGGCATAATGCTCCATACCAGAAGCGTCCGCCATTGTCCCGTGAGTTCTGTGGGGTAGCCACTTTTAAAGTTAGAGTGGCAAAACGCTCCATACCAGAAGCGTCCGCCATTGTCCCGTGAGTTCTGTGGGGTAGCCACTTTTAAAGTTAGAGTGGCATAACGCTCCATACCAGAAGCGTCCGCCATTGTCCCGTGAGTTCTGTGGGGTAGCCACTTTTAAAGTTAGAGTGGCATAACGCTCCATACCAGAAGCGTCCGCCATTGTCCCGTGAGTGCTGTGGGGTAGCCACTTTTAAAGTTAGAGTGGCATAACGCTCCATACCAGAAGCGTCCGCCATTGTCCCGTGAGTGCTGTGGGGTAGCCACTTTTACAGTTAGAGTGGCATAACGCTCCATACCAGAAGCGTCCGCCATTGCCCCGTGAGTGCTGTGGGGTAGCCACTTTTAAAGTTAGAGTTGCATAACGCTCCATACCAGAAGCGTCCGCCATTGCCCCGTGAGTGCTGTGGGGTAGCCACTTTTAAAGCTAGAGTGGCTTAACGCTCCATACCAGAAGCGTCCGCCATTGCCCCGTGAGTGCTGTGGGGTAGCCACTTTTAAAGTTAGAGTGGCATAACGCTCCATTCCAGAAGCGTCCGCCATTGTCCCGTGAGTGCTGTGGGGTAGCCACTTTTAAAGTTAGAGTGGCATAACGCTCCATACCAGAAGCGTCCGCCATTGTCCCGTGAGTGCTGTGGGGTAGCCACTTTTAAAGCTAGAGTGGCATAAAGCTCCATACCAGAAGCGTCCGCCATTGTCCCGTGAGTTCTGTGGGGTAGCCACTTTTAAAGTTAGAGTGGCATAACGCTCCATACCAGAAGCGTCCGCCATTGCCCCGTGAGTGCTGTGGGGTAGCCACTTTTAAAGCTAGAGTGGCTTAACGCTCCATACCAGAAGCGTCCGCCATTGTCCCGTGAGTGCTGTGGGGTAGCCACTTTTAAAGCTAGAGTGGCTTAACGCTCCATACCAGAAGCGTCCGCCATTGCCCCGTGAGTGCTGTGGGGTAGCCACTTTTAAAGCTAGAGTGGCTTAACGCTCCATACCAGAAGCGTCCGCCATTGCCCCGTGAGTGCTGTGGGGTAGCCACTTTTAAAGCTAGAGTTGCTTAACGCTCCATACCAGAAGCGTCCGCCATTGCCCCGTGAGTGCTGTGGGGTAGCCACTTTTAAAGCTAGAGTGGCTTAACGCTCCATACCAGAAGCGTCCGCCATTGTCCCGTGAGTGCTGTGGGGTAGCCACTTTTAAAGCTAGAGTGGCTTAACGCTCCATACCAGAAGTGTCCGCCATTGCCCCGTGAGTGCTGTGGGGTAGCCACTTTTAAAGTTAGAGTGGCATAACGCTCCATACCAGAAGCGTCCGCCATTGTCCCGTGAGTGCTGTGGGGTAGCCACTTTTAAAGCTAGAGTGGCTTAACGCTCCATACCAGAAGCGTCCGCCATTGCCCAGTGAGTGCTGTGGGGTAGCCACTGCTAAAGTTAGAGTGGCATAACGCTCCATTCCAGAAGCGTCTGCCATTGTCCCGTGAGTGCTGTGGGGTAGCCACTTTTAAAGTTAGAGTGGCATAACGCTCCATACCAGAAGCGTCCGCCATTGTCCCGTGAGTGCTGTGGGGTAGCCACTTTTAAAGTTAGAGTGGCATAACGCTCCATACGAGAAGCGTCCGCCATTGTCCCGTGAGTGCTGTGGGGTAGCCACTTTTAAAGTTAGAGTGGCATAACGCTCCATACGAGAAGCGTCCGCCATTGTCCCGTGAGTGCTGTGGGGTAGCCATTTTAAAAGTTAGAGTGGCATAACGCTCCATACGAGAAGCGTCCGCCATTGTCCCGTGAGTGCTGTGGGGTAGCCATTTTAAAAGTTAGAGTGGCATAACGCTCCATACGAGAAGCGTCCGCCATTGTCCCGTGAGTGCTGTGGGGTAGCCACTTTTAAAGTTAGAGTGGCATAACGCTCCATACCAGAAGCGTCCGCCATTGTCCCGTGAGTGCTGTGGAGTAGCCACTTTTAAAGTTAGAGTGGCATAACGCTCCATACCAGAAGCGTCCGCCATTGTCCCGTGAGTGCTGTGGGGTAGCCACTTTTAAAGTTAGAGTGGCATAATGCTCCATACAAGAAGCGTCCGCCATTGTCCCGTGAGTTCTGTGGGGTAGCCACTTTTAAAGTTAGAGTGGCAAAACGCTCCATACCAGAAGCGTCCGCCATTGTCCCGTGAGTTCTGTGGGGTAGCCACTTTTAAAGTTAGAGTGGCATAACGCTCCATACCAGAAGCGTCCGCCATTGTCCCGTGAGTTCTGTGGGGTAGCCACTTTTAAAGTTAGAGTGGCATAACGCTCCATACCAGAAGCGTCCGCCATTGTCCCGTGAGTGCTGTGGGGTAGCCACTTTTAAAGTTAGAGTGGCATAACGCTCCATACCAGAAGCGTCCGCCATTGTCCCGTGAGTGCTGTGGGGTAGCCACTTTTACAGTTAGAGTGGCATAACGCTCCATACCAGAAGCGTCCGCCATTGCCCCGTGAGTGCTGTGGGGTAGCCACTTTTAAAGTTAGAGTTGCATAACGCTCCATACCAGAAGCGTCCGCCATTGCCCCGTGAGTGCTGTGGGGTAGCCACTTTTAAAGCTAGAGTGGCTTAACGCTCCATACCAGAAGCGTCCGCCATTGCCCCGTGAGTGCTGTGGGGTAGCCACTTTTAAAGTTAGAGTGGCATAACGCTCCATTCCAGAAGCGTCCGCCATTGTCCCGTGAGTGCTGTGGGGTAGCCACTTTTAAAGTTAGAGTGGCATAACGCTCCATACCAGAAGCATCCGCCATTGTCCCGTGAGTGCTGTGGGGTAGCCACTTTTAAAGCTAGAGTGGCATAAAGCTCCATACCAGAAGCGTCCGCCATTGTCCCGTGAGTTCTGTGGGGTAGCCACTTTTAAGGTTAGAGTGGCATAACGCTCCATACCAGAAGCGTCCGCCATTGCCCCGTGAGTGCTGTGGGGTAGCCACTTTTAAAGTTAGAGTGGCATAACGCTCCATACCAGAAGCGTCCGCCATTGCCCCGTGAGTGCTGTGGGGTAGCCACTTTTAAAGCTAGAGTGGCTTAACGCTCCATACCAGAAGCGTCCGCCATTGCCCCGTGAGTGCTGTGGGGTAGCCACTTTTAAAGTTAGAGTGGCATAACGCTCCATTCCAGAAGCGTCCGCCATTGTCCCGTGAGTGCTGTGGGGTAGCCACTTTTAAAGTTAGAGTGGCATAACGCTCCATACCAGAAGCGTCCGCCATTGTCCCGTGAGTGCTGTGGGGTAGCCACTTTTAAAGTTAGAGTGGCATAACGCTCCATACGAGAAGCGTCCGCCATTGTCCCGTGAGTGCTGTGGGGTAGCCACTTTTAAAGTTAGAGTGGCATAACGCTCCATACGAGAAGCGTCCGCCATTGTCCCGTGAGTGCTGTGGGGTAGCCATTTTAAAAGTTAGAGTGGCATAACGCTCCATACGAGAAGCGTCCGCCATTGTCCCGTGAGTGCTGTGGGGTGGCCATTTTAAAAGTTAGAGTGGCATAACGCTCCATACGAGAAGTGTCCGCCATTGTCCCGTGAGTGCTGTGGGGTAGCCACTTTTAAAGTTAGAGTGGCATAACGCTCCATACCAGAAGCGTCCGCCATTGTCCCGTGAGTGCTGTGGGGTAGCCACTTTTAAAGTTAGAGTGGCATAACGCTCCATACCAGAAGCGTCCGCCATTGTCCCGTGAGTGCTGTGGGGTAGCCACTTTTAAAGTTAGAGTGGCATAACGCTCCATACCAGAAGCGTCTGCCATTGTCCTGTGAGTGCTGTGGAGTAGCCACTTTTAAAGTTAGAGTGGCATAACGCTCCATACCAGAAGCGTCCGCCATTGTCCCGTGAGTGCTGTGGGGTAGCCACTTTTAAAGTTAGAGTGGCATAACGCTCCATACCAGAAGCGTCCGCCATTGTCCGGTGAGTTCTGTGGGGTAGCCACTTTTAAAGTTAGAGTGGCATAACGCTCCATACCAGAAGCGTCCGCCATTGTCCCGTGAGTTCTGTGGGGTAGCCACTTTTAAAGTTAGAGTGGCATAACGCTCCATACCAGAAGCGTCCGCCATTGTCCCGTGAGTTCTGTGGGGTAGCCACTTTTAAAGTTAGAGTGGCAAAACGCTCCATACCAGAAGCGTCCGCCATTGTCCCGTGAGTGCTGTGGGGTAGCCACTTTTACAGTTAGAGTGGCATAACGCTCCATACCAGAAGCGTCCGCCATTGCCCCGTGAGTGCTGTAGGGTAGCCACTTTTAAAGTTAGAGTGGCATAACGCTCCATACCAGAAGCGTCCGCCATTGTCCCGTGAGTGCTGTGGGGTAGCCACTTTTAAAGTTAGAGTGGCATAACGCTCCATACCAGAAGCGTCCGCCATTGTCCCGTGAGTGCTGTGGGGTAGCCATTTTAAAAGTTAGAGGGGCATAACGCTCCATACCAGAAGCGTCCGCCATTGTCCCGTGAGTGCTGTGGGGTAGCCACTTTTAAAGTTAGAGTGGCATAACGCTCCATACCAGAAGCGTCCGCCATTGTCCCGTGAGTGCTGTGGGGTAGCCACTTTTAAAGTTAGAGTGGCATAACACTCCATACCAGAAGCGTCCGCCATTGTCCCGTGAGTGCTGTGGGGTAGCCATTTTAAAAGTTAGAGTGGCATAACGCTCCATACCAGAAGCGTCCGCCATTGTCCCGTGAGTGCTGTGGGGTAGCCACTTTTAAAGTTAGCGTGGCATAACGCTCCATACGAGAAGCGTCCGCCATTGTCCCATGAGTGCTGTGGGGTAGCCACTTTTAAAGTTAGAGTGGCATAACGCTCCATACATGAAGCGTCCGCCATTGTCCCGTGAGTGCTGTGGGGTAGCTACTTTTAAAGTTAGAGTGGCATAACGCTCCATACGAGAAGTGTCCGCCATTGTCCCGTGAGTTCTGTGGGGTAGCCACTTTTAAAGTTAGAGTGGCATAACGCTCCATACGAGAAGCGTCCGCCATTGTCCCGTGAGTGCTGTGGGGGTAGCCATTTTAAAAGTTAGAGTGGCATAACGCTCCATACCAGAAGCGTCCGCCATTGTCCCGTGAGTGCTGTGGGGTAGCCACTTTTAAAGTTAGAGTGGCATAACGCTCCATACGAGAAGCGTCCGCCATTGTCCTGTGAGTGCTGTGGGGTAGCCACTTTTAAAGTTAGAGTGGCATAACGCTCCATACGAGAAGCGTCCGCCATTGTCCTGAGAGTGCTGTGGGGTAGCCACTTTAAAAAGTTAGAGTGGCTTAACGCTCCATACCAGAAGCGTCCGCAATTGTCCCTCGAGTGCTCTGTGGGCTCTGTGCAAATACAAGAAACAGCTGCCATCGTCCCCATTATTCAATAAACAAAATAGTGCTCACCGATGTATAACGCTGACCGTGTCACACGACAAGTAAAAGGTCCAGTCATTATGGGAGGTTACAAACAGACAAGGCGGTACCAAGAAGAGACTAACAAGCCTAATAATGAATCGGAAGCCAGCGTTTACAAAGGACAATGAAACAAGCCAATTAAAAATATGGGCGGAGAGTGGGCGAGGCTTCAAGTCCATACTCCAATACTGGATGCCTCGCAGCAGTGCATTCGCTGCCCAGGCTCGACCTAAAAATGACAAAAAAATAAAGTAATAGGATCACAAAATGCGCTGCCAAATTATGAGGCGTAATGCCTTTCTTGCTGCATAATTGACTTGATTCTGCTGCATAAGCAACTCCTCTCGACCGCATAATTCTAGTGGCCCTGGATATTACCCACTTATCCAGTTACAGCGGACACTGACGGATCTGGTAGCCGTGGTAGTTGTAAGATGTTCCGCACCTGGGGGTTTCATACACCTGAGAATCACTGCACTGCTCGAACCTGATCGGTTCGAGCGCTGCAGTAAAGTAACTGTGAAGTAACTGTGAGCTGTTACTTTACCGCGCAGGACCAATCAATTCGGCCACAACAAACTGTGGACTCCCAGGCGTATAACCCACTGAACCAAGATATAGCACACACTTAGAAAGTATGAGTGACCTCTAGACACCGATTTGAGCAGAAACAGCAGCTTTTACTCAAAACAGCATTCCACATAGAGGGTAAACAACCATCACCACAAATCTTTAACCCTGCATGCCATCTCCCGCATACCATGAGAACGCAAATACCATGACTCCGCAATGCCATTACAGCGCATGGCATTACAATTTATATGCTTTTACCAAGCATGCTTTTACAACTGGGGGGCATATCATCAAGCCCGGAGATAAAATTATCGCCGCTTTAGCGTCCGTTTTCGGACGGAAAGCGGCGATAATTTTATCGCCTAATCAGCAAGGTCACGCTATCGCGTAAATCCTTGCATTATTGCCCTTTCCCCCAACGCCCATCTTTGCATCTCTAATGAGATGCAAAGTGTGCGTTCCTGCCCTGACATAACTGGAGAAATGTCGCTAAGCGACATTTCTCCAATTATCAATGTGCACGCTAACCTGCAGAGCGACAAGCAAAGTAGCGATACCCCTGTTATCGCTACTTTCCTTACGCCTGCTTCAAAACTGACTTAGCCATGATATCCAATGTAAGGTGGATATCATGGCTAAGTATGTCTTGCCCTATCAGCAAGCTTTCGCCAAACCTTGTGCGATTTTGCGCTGTATTTCCAGCGATAATTGCACAATTGGCAGCTTGCGCTCTGATTTTTATCGCTTTGGAGATAAGCGTTGCTGATGGCACTCTATCTCTGCGATAAAATTCAGAGTTGGCCGGCGATAATTATCCTCGCGCTAAGAGCACTGAGCGATAATTATCGCATGGCCTTGATGATATGCCCCAAAATTTGTTGTTAATGCATGAATGGTAAAAGCATATGTTTTTTAAATGTAAGTATAAGGTAAGTATAGGGTTTGGGGTGTAGGGGTATATGTTATAGGGGTTCTGGGGTAATTTTGGGGTTATGTGTATGTTTCGGTTTTGGGGTGCTAGGGTATGTTTTGGGTTTAGGGTGGGTTTAGGTTTTGAGGTGCTGGGGTATTTTAGGGGTTCAGGGTGCGTTTAGGTTTTGGGGTGATGGGGGTATTTTAGGGGTCAGGGTGGGTTAGGGTTTTGGGGTGTAGGGGTAATTTTAGGGTTCAGGGTGCATTTTGGTTTTGGGGTAGCGGGGTATTTTTAGGGGTCAGGGTGTGTTTAGTATTTGGGGTGCAGGGGGAATTTTAGGGGTCAGGGTGGGTTAGGGTTTTGAGGTGTTGGGGGAATTTTTAGGGTTCAGGGTGCATTTAAGGTTTTGGGGTGCAGGGGTATTTTTGGGGTTCAGGGTGTGTTTAGGATTTGGGGTGCAGGGGTATTTTGGGGTTCAGGGTGCGTTTAAGGTTTTGGGGTGCAGGGGTATTTTTGGGGTTCAGGGTACGTTTAGGTTTTGGGATGCTGGGGTAATTTTAGGGAACAGGGTGGGTTAGGGTTTTGGGGTGTAGGGTTTTTTTAGGGTTCAGGGTGTGTTTAAGGTTTTGGGGTGCAGGGGTATTTTTAGGGGTCAAAGTGGGTTAGGGTTTTGGGGTGTTGTGGGTATTTTTAGGGTTCAGGGTGCGTTTAAGGTTTTGGGGTGCAGGGCTATTTTTGGGGTTTATGGTGCGTTTAGGTTTTGGGGTGCAGGGGGAATTTTTGGGGTCAGGGTGCGTTTAAGGTTTTGGGGTGCAGGAGTACTTTTGGTGTTCAGGGTACGTTTAGGTTTTGGGGTGCTGGGGTAATATTAGGGGTCAGGGTGGGTTAGAGTGTTGGGGTATAGGGGGTAATTTTAGGGTTCAGGGTGCGTTTAGGTTTTGGGGTACTGGGGTATTTTTAGGGGTCAGGGGGGTTAGGGTTTTGGGTTGTAGGGGGTAATTTTAGGGTTCAGGGTGCGTTTAGATTTTGGGGTACTGGGGTATTTTTAGGGGTCAGGGTGGGCTAAGGTTTTAGGGTGTAGGGGGAATTTTTAGGGTTAAGGGTGCATTTCAGGTTTTGGGGTGCAGGGGTATTTTTGGGGTTCAGGCTGCGTTTATGTTTTGGGGTGCAGGGGTAATTTTAGGGGTCAGGGTGGGTTTTGTTTCTGGGGTGCCGGGGGTGTTTTTGGAGTTCAAAGTGGGTTTAGGCTATATATATATATATATATATATTTATATATATATATATATATATATTATCTACTGGCGGTCGCCAGTGGATAGTTATAGTTAGGACCGTGTTTCCATAGGAAATCCGCAACATTCTATTTGGAATAACTTTGTCGCCGGTTGACGAATCCTTGCCAAATTTTCAAAATAGGTGGGGCGCTCCGCTCCGCTCCTACCCTGAAAGTCTCAGGGGGATTCGTCAAGCGGGGGCTGAGAAAAAATAAAATATATATATATATATTACCTACTGGCGGTCGCCTTTAGGTAGTTATAGTTAGGACCTATTATCCATAGGAAATCCGCAACATTCTATTTGGAATAACTTAGGCGCCGGTTGACGAATCTTCGCGAAATTTTCAAAACTGGTGGGGCGCTCCGGTCCGCTCCTATACTAAAAGTCTCGGGATGATTCGTCAAGCGGGGGCTGAGAAAAAAGGGGGGTCCCAAAACTTGTTTTCCCCATGCAATTTTCCATAGGAACCTTTAATCGCAGCTACAGCCCGAACTGCTGAACGGAATTACACCAAATTTGGAAAACAGGTAGCCCTTGGTTCACACTTGTGCCTTTTGGTTAAATGGTGTAAACCCGTTCAGTAGTTGCTGAGAAAATCAAAAGTAAAATCACATATACATCTGGGCGGAGCCTAACCACACATCTCATCGTAAGCTCTGATTGGCTGTCAGCACTTCATCCAAGAAGTGTTGGCAGCCATCTTGGGACCAATATACATGATAGCACCTCATTAAAAAGCATTGCAGTTAATAGAAGGTTTTAAGTCATTAGTTACATTATAAATCATTTGTTGATGGTACCATACTCATTTTAGGAATTGTGGTGTGTTCTAAGGTGATTTTACCATGTGAAAAAGCCTTCTGCTGGGATATCATGAATCATGTTTGAGAGAAAACTATTTTCTCATGCTTTTCCCACAGAGGTTTGGAAGGTGATCTATAAGCTAAACTGAGAGCATATTTTCTGTAAATTCAGATTATCTTTCTCAGTCATGTGAGAATGAAGTCTGACATTCTCAGTAAAACATGTACATCCAACAAGGGCAGAGACTGTCAGTTGATTCCTTTGTGTTCTACTGCAGCTTCCCAGAGTGTTCCAAAGAACAACTAGAGCGCTAACAGTCCTACTTATGACAAACGTATTGCACACCTGAAGCCATCTTGATTGGAATAAAGTGGTAACTCTTAAAACGTTTAATTTAAAAAGGAGCAAAATGAGGGGGTTCATTTTGCCATAAAAAGTATGATTAGTGCTGCAGAAAGAAAAATTAGGGCACATTTTGAGTGACTTCTCAAATCCTCTTCTATTTCATAAAAAAATTCTGACATGCGGACTGAAACATGCACTTTGAATACCAGCAGCAGACTTCCCTGGTGAGCAGTAGCTTTACTACAGTGATCTAATGAGCAACTATAGTGCTAACATTCAGAATTTATGGCAAATGTGTGACACATCTGAATGCCTTCTTGATGGAACCAAAGTAAAAAACTGAAAGTATTTCCTACTGAGGAGACTGCAGTAATTGAGAAAATTAGGAAACTTCATAACAAATAAGTCTCCCAAGATGGCCACCAGAGAAAAAAGAGCCCAAATGTAGCACAAATATCACCCAGATGTAGCCTAAGTATAGCCCAATGACAGAATGTCCCAGAGTGTTCTTAAGAACAACTAGAGCGCTTACTATCTTACTTATGACAAAAGTATGGCACACCTGAAGCCATCTTGATTGGAATAAACTGGGAACACTTAAAACATTTAATTTAAAAAGGAACACAATGAGGGGGTTCATTTTGCCATAGAAATTATGATTAGTGCTGAAGAAAGAAAAATTAGGACACATTTTGAGTGACTTCTCAAATCCTCTTCTATTTCATTAAAAATTCTGACATGCAGACTGACACATGCACTTTTAATACCAGCAGCAGACTTCCGTGGTGAGCAGTAGCTTTACTACAGCGATCTAATGAGCAATTAGAGTGCTAACATTCAGAATTTATGGCAAATGTGTGACATATCTGAATACCTTCTTGATGGAATCAAAGTAAAAAACTGAAAGCATTTCCTACTGAGGAGACTGCAGTAAATGAGGAAATTAGGAAACTTCATAACAAATAAATCTCCCAAGATGGCCACCGGAGACAAAAGAGCCCAAATGTAGCCCAAAATCACCCAGATGTAGCCCAAATATAGCCCAATGACAGAAGTGTGCAAAACACTTATTATTTTGTGTTTTTGCAGTGTTATATAGTGCAGACTTGTCAGGTATTGGAGTGCTTTACATGAGCATTGGTTACATCACACAAGATCAAATTCATTTTGGTTGTAGACATGGGGAGATTAAGTGATTTGACCAGAATCACAGAATGTCGAGCTGAAGCAGAAACTCCAACCTGGTTCCCGAGTTGCAAAGTCTGCAGCTCTGGAAGTAACACCACATCCTCTCCCCTAAGTGCAACATTTAATCAAGTGATCAACTGGATAAAAAAACATAAAGATAACAAATAATTTAAAAGTGCTTTGTCGCTATTTGAAAACTCAGAAAATATGTCCTTATTTTAGTCTTTTAGAGCACTAACCATATTGTTGATGCAAATAAGACCCTCTCATACATGGAATTTCTAAAGGAAATGCTCTAGGTATTACAGTTTTGATTACATCAAGATGACGTCAGGCGTTCCACACTTTTGTAATAAATATAGAATTTTAGCAATCGAGTTGTTCATTAGGATACTTTTGAGAGGCAGAGGCCAGGGGCACGGACTCTGAAAATTGAAGGCAGGTAGGAGGGTGCAGAGGCAACAATTTGACCACACTGGGCAGGCAGGAAGGGCAGTGGCAGCACAACAGACTATGGAGGGCAGTGGAAAGGGGGGCAGGGGCAACAAACCAACAATACAGGACTGGCAAGAGAGGCTGTGGCAATATAATAGACCATTGTGGGCAGAAGGAAGAGGCAGTGGTAGTACAACCATACATGCCAACATACCCGATTCAGCCAGGAAACGTCCATTGTTTTTAAGCTCAAATGGGCTTTATTTGATCTGTCTCCTGTCTACAATCTCCTCTTTTTCAATGTCACTCAAAGGGGAAAATCAATACCCCAGTACGTGGATCCTTCACGACGTTTCAAAACTGGTGGCTAGAATCCACGCACCCACCGTGATGTGTACGCCATGGGTGCACGATTCCGAAAAAAAATTGGAAAAAAAAAATTAAAAAAGAAAATAATATAAATATATTAAAATAAAAAAATAAAACAAAAAAATTAAACAATATTTCAGTTTAATTTAAAAAATTAAAAAATCCAGAAAAATATATGTTATTTAATGAATAAAATATTTATAAATAAACAGTTAAAGAAAACTGTAGAAAATCAGTACAAAAAAAATAGGTATAACTACTATTACACTTAAAAATTAGCATTTAAAAAACCTTTGAAATTCACTGAAAAAACCATAGGTTTCAGAGACGTTATAGTTAGAAATTAGCATTTTAAAAAACTTTGAAATTCACTGAAAAAACCATAGGTTTCAGAGACGTTATAGTTAGAAATTAGCATTTAAAAAACCTTAGAAATTCACAGAAAAAGCCATAGGTTTCAGGGGTGTTCTAGCTAGCTGGACATTTCAATCGTACAAAACCATAGAAATGCCTCCGTCATAGTTAGTTCTGCTAACTATAACTCGCACGCCCGCAATGCACTGCTGATGATGTCACATATTACATCATTCATGACATGGTCATGGAAGACGGTTGCCTTGCTGTCTGGTCCAGTTGGTGGCTGTTTAAGCTGTCTTCTTTTCCTGCAATAAATCTATTTATCGGATCCACTGCTGTCTTCCTCTTCACTACATAAATTTGGCGACGAGCAGGAGAAGGTAAAAAGAAGGCAGCGCTCACCAAGATTTTGAGCTTGCTTGGGTTCTGCAGAAGACCCGTTTTCTTGGTAAAGCTGTTTCTACTCATCCCAGGGTCATCGGCTGATCGAACTATGTGATCTTACCTCTGGTAGGATTGATATTTTTTGATTTTGGGCTTCCTCTGCCTCTTCACTACACTCTGGCTGCTGTACTACACATGTGCAAGTAGTGTTAGTATGCGTTTATACTAATTCTGTAGTTATGCATTAACCAATGCATCATGGCCCTATGGAGCGCTACCTCCCAGGCGCAGGTCATACAATGTCCCGGGGTGTGCATCCGCGGGACATTTATGTTTGCTATTACAGGGCGGGAGCATTGCTTCCACCCTGTGAAAGTAAATTCTTGTTTGCCTCATTGAAGCGAGATGAGGAAAACCTTGTATCGCTTCAATACAGCGGATCCGGATGGTAAAAATAGAGAAAAGAAAATGAAGTGGGGTCTCACCCGTTCATTTAAATGAGCCCCCTGGTGGGTAATGTTCCCGGTGCCGATCCTATTATTGTATGGCGGGGTCTCTGCAGAACTGGGGACCTTAATCTCACATGTAAATTAGGCGCGGGAGGGCAAGGAGACGTTTCACAGACTAGGGGATCAACACCTCCCCAGGTATTGTTTACAAATTGTTCGGGGGCTTCGAGGCCAACTCAAGACGGGGATCGGCAACCTCCGGGGCTTTACTTAAATATGCAGGGTGGGTCTCGCCAGTTCTTGAAGCCTCGGTGGCCCTAGGCAGTGCCTTATTGGTTCTGAAATCACACGGGCAGTACTCATGGTGTTATAAAGTGAGACACTCATAGAACCCTTGCCGTTGTAGAATTACCCAGGCTTCATTTGTATAATAGTCTGTTGGTTTATATTTGGTAGGTGCACCGCAAAACTAAAAATGTTTTCCCTCATAACCTACTTTCAACCGCCGATTTAAACAATAAACTACAGACAAGTGTTGTCAGAAAAAGAAGACCCATACACTCACTTATTTATTGGTAAAAAAAATAACTTTTATTAAAACAGCATAAATAAATGGAAACGTAACTTTATTCGAACAACAGTTAAACATGAAGGAAGTGGGTGGGACTCCTCTGAAAGTACAAAACCTGCAAGAGAAAAAAGAAACATAAGTATGTGTGCCATGTCCAAGAGAACAAACATTTGCAATGCAATAGGTCTCCCATTAACACGAGTTTAAGCTATTGGCATTGTAAATGCCTTTTATTGATGTTTTAAAAACGAAAACAAAAATAAAAGGCATTGTTATTTGCACTGTCAATAGCTCAAACTCGCGTAAATGCGAGACCTATTGCATTGCAAATGCTTGTTAATTGCTGGCAGGTCTACGACCAGAAGGGACCCGTCCCACTTAAAGCCCTGCACAATGTACATTTCAAGAAAGCACCCTCTGCACGAGACTAAAGGCTCCTTGCCCTTTGACCCAAGTCATCCTGCCCAGTGACACTGGCTCCTGCTCACAGTATGAGGTTCCTATCCCTAAAACTCACCACCATTGGCTCACCGCTTGAGACCAGAGGCAGCCTTAAGCCGCGCTCATGAGCTGGCATCAGAAAAGAGGCAATCCTAGCACGTGCCCTGAAGTTCTCGTAAGGCGCCACTTAGGCGCTCTAAAAACGTCAAAATAAATACAATGAAATAACAAGCCCGGGAGTTGTGTGTGCGCGCGCGCACTAAAATAAAATAAAAAGAAGCATGCAAGTGGTGCTCAGAGGCGCTTGAGTGAATGCACTGGCGAAGAGCGGGTTCGTGATAGCGCATCCTGCTCTTTTTCAAAGCACATACTCGTGCTTGTGGCGCAAGCCTGCGCACTCCCGCAAGCCGTATGCCGCCACAAGCACAAGTATGTGCTTTGTAAAAAGAGCTGCAC
Source organism: Triturus cristatus (assembly GCF_964204655.1). Classification (NCBI taxonomy): domain Eukaryota; kingdom Metazoa; phylum Chordata; class Amphibia; order Caudata; family Salamandridae; genus Triturus; species Triturus cristatus. The sequence goes on along the minus strand of NC_140588.1, from coordinate 1,096,972,235 downwards.
GACGACTAAAGGTCTCCTATGCAGTGCATACGCACTGCGTAGGTGAGACCTAAAAAGAAAGGTAGTGAGAATGGACAGAGAGCGAGTGGGTGGAAGGGAGAAGTAGAGGGGGAGTCAAAAGAACAGAGGGAGGAGGAGACAGAGCGTCGTCCTACTGCACCCAGTCCTCACTGTTCCCCTACCGTCACCCGTGTGTCTGGGACGCTGGGGTCCGCGAGAAAGAGTGCGGTCCAGCAAGTCTTTCAAATGAAACAGAGATATGAATGAGGCCAGAGATTATATTATTATCTACGGCAACATCGCTTGTCTTTACCTGTGCACCCAGGCTGCTGCACCCCAGCCCCTTCCCCCGCACTGTGGTCAGTTGCAGCTCCTGCTCACCGAGGCTTCACTGCTCACCTGCCAGAACCGGTGTGTCCAACGACGTGCCGTTGCGAGCTCCTACTCCGGTACCACGATGGAAGGCGTCAGAAAGGCCAGAGCATCAGCACCGGTTGAGCGCCTGCTGCGTGCTTTTTCGTGCAACTAACTCAATGTCTGAAAAGGGAGAAATAATATAATGGTAGAAACGTCTTAAGGTAAATGAAGGTTTATTTCAAGCTTAAGAGAGAAAACCAGTTGAGTGCATGCTTCCTTCTTGAAGTACGACCTACCAACTGTTAGTGGTAATCGTGGTTCAAAGAGGACTGGAGTGCACAAGAATACACAAGGGTAAATAATAATATATTATGCCAACGTTCACATACAAAGGAACAGAGAGCATGCTAGAAGGATAATGTGTGCGTGCAATGCATTTGGGCAAGCCTGTGTGCATGTACACTTAGTAATCAGCTCACTACAGTGCCCCAAAAGCAAACGCCACATGTCTGTAGGGCAGCGCTGCCCGCTGGGTCAGGCCTGCAGTATGGTCCAGCAGGTCCTTAAAATGAGAGAGAGATGTGACTGAATGAGGTCAGAGTTCACATCATTACGCACGGCAACATCGCTTGTTTGCACCTGTGCACCCAGGCTGATGCACCCCATCCCTTCCGCTACACTGCACTCAATTGCAGCCCCTGTGCACGCAGGCCCCACTGCTCACCTGCTGTCATTGGTTTGTGTCCAAACATGACGTCCAGCAGGGTTCACAATTCAGATGTAGTTTTGATTGCCAGGATGATGTACACCTCATGGATCCCTTTTTTTTATTGCGCATTGTGATATGCGAGGTGTATGCGGCCATATCACCTGAAGCAGTGTGGAAGAACTGGGACTTGTGGTGTCATTGTTATCCTATTTATACGTACGCAAAGTGGGCTGGGCTTGCGTAGGGGTGTGAATAATTATTCCGGGGACCTGGGCGTTGTTCAATTCCTGCCTGGGCAGGAAGTGTACTTATGTGTGTGTCCCTGTTGTAGTTTTGACATCGCACAATCTGCAATTTACATTAATGTAGCATGTACCGGGAGGGCGGCAACTAGAAATGAGGGAATGGCGTACCCGGCGTGATACCATACGTCTATGACGTAACACAGGGCCTGGCAGCGTGCGGTCGTCGCATACGGAATGCGCAGTCGGCGCGACCCTATACGTAGATGACATAACGCGCGTATTGGTACCGTGCAGACGTCGCATACCAAACTAGTAGCTGGCGCGACCTTATACGCATATGATGTTAGGCGGGACATGGTACTATGAAGCCGTGGGATACGAAATGCGCATCCTTAACGAGTTTCTCAATATCGGGGATAGGATTCGCGTGGTGATGGAGCTTGGTACACTACCAGTACGGGAGTCTAGTTTTCTAAAAAAAAATATATATATATACATACTTTTGTTGGAAGATATAAAAAATTACATAATTTTCTAACTTACAAAAAAAAGGATAATAGAGTTGCAAAACATTACAAACAAAATTAGAAAAAATATAGGTTTTATAAATATGAAAATATGAAATTAACATTTAAAAAACCTTTGAAATTCACTGAAAAAACCATAGGTTTTACAGACGTTATAGTTAGGAATTAGTATTTAAAAAAACATAGAAATAAACTGAAAAAACCATAGGTTTCAGGGACGTTATAGTTAGTTGGACATTTGACTCATAAAACCAGAGAAATTCGCCTGTTATAGTTAGTTGAGCTAACTATAACTCGCGCGCCCGCAATGCACTGGTTATGGCGTCACATATTACATCAGTCATGACATGGTCAGTGACATCACTGATAACATCACTGATGACATCTCAAATGACAATGGTAATGGTATCGCGGAGCAACTGCATTTTCGTTGTGAAAAATGCGGAGTGATGGTATGCGGGATGAAAGTATGTGGGATAACGCCGTATATTCCAGAGTAATGCAAAAATGCATCTCTAGGGAAAAATCCTCGATGTCAAGCCTGGCAACATTCATTCCAGAACAAAAGTACGGAATTATAGGTTAGCGTGTGGGAATGGGAGCGCTAGTACCAACTTCTGTGAGGCAGAAACTTATTTTATGGGGCATTTGCCACAATACAAAGGTATCCTGAAGCACACCCTGTTTCTTCTTTTATAGTTGGTGTTTCCTTCATTTTATTTCCATTTAGCGTGCAGCACCTGAAATAGTGTGCCGTTTCTACGCACCTGAGCATAATTCATTCGAAAGTAGTGGCCAACGTTTAGTGGGTCACAATCAGGCTGCACAGATGTAAAATTCGTTAGTTTGCTTTTAGCATATTAAGACTCTATGTATTGCCCATCCAGGCCTATACATGAACTTGTTCGGAATTTTCAAATCCTCCACTCAATTCGATACACATCTTACTCAATGCATTTTGAAAAAAACCTTCATCAGGAGTATCTACGAGTTAAAATTACGTATATCAGTCACTTTGCATTTACAACCCCCATGGTATCAAGATGTTATTTGCCTGACTTCCCATGCTTCTTATATCCCATCCCCCTAAACATATCACCCTTCTCAACCACAAACTACACATCATATCCTGTAACCCCCATCTTTTGACGTGATGAAAAAAAAGTGGAAAAATGTTGGAAAAGAATGAGAAAATAAAACGGAGAAAAAACGGATTACTTTGGTGGATGTGTACTACTTTAAGATACCAATGTGTCTACGGCTGTGCAGTCTGATTGTGACCCACTAAACATTGGCCACTACCTTCGAATGAAATATGCTCAGGTGCTGCGCGCTAAATGGAAATAAAATGAAGGAAAGACGGACCATAAAAGAAGAAACAGGGGGTGCTTCAGGAGACCTCTGTCTTGTCGTCATAATATGCCATTTCATCACCTGCTAGCGCCCCAATATAAGGACATTCAATAAACTGAAAGTAAAAGCTAACAGCGTGCTTCACGTCAAAGTGAATGAAATGAAATGAAATGAAAACGGTATTTATAAAGCGCATGGCTACCCGGGAGTGTCCCAGCGCTGAGGAATCAGACAGAAACGGAGGAAGTTTACCCCGCTCGGATTACGGAAAAGTCACTAATAAGGACTGGTTAATTACTAAGTAAGTTCATTTGATATATGAGCATATGTTTATTACACTTGTATCTATATAACAGAGGGTGGCTGTAGTTGAGGTTTCATTTGATAAGGGTTGTGGTTAATGTAGTTAACACTTAAACGGATGCACAGGTTCGGAGGAGTAGGCGGTGGGAATACACGTGATGGTTCCCACCAATGACCGCAGAGGTGGGGCGAGTAACATCGATTGAAAGTTTGCGAGAGTTAGCATGGTCGCAAAGAAAGATACATCAAGCGCCTATGAGGAAGGCGAAGCGCTGCGCGTTTTACATCGGGTATGCACGGGGGAAGGCATGGTGTTTGAACTTGAGATGGGTGGTGGTGTAGTATTCTCGGGGGTAGTTAAGCAGGATAGAGGTGGTCAGACGTTAACAGGGGTTAGAGGTTAGAATATCAGGGGGTTTGTTGATTTATGGCGCACGGGTTGGAGGATATGTCTTTTCAAAAAGTTCGGATGTAAAGTTCACCATTACGAATGTTTGAAGTCAAGTGACTAGAATGGATAAATACAATCATTCAATGACTTATTGAATGGATTAACATAACGGTCAAATAAATGACCTTATTCAAGTAAAGAAATCATTTCACGAGTGCTGTTGGGGTTGCATCCCAGTTCCCGGGGACAGCGCAATCATAAGACAGCCACAGACATCCTGGTTCAGGGGTGTTGCTACTTTAAGCTTTCCTGAGGCTAGTCCCGCTGGTTAATGTCTGCACGCAGGCCTGCCCTCAGCTTTATGGATCAGACTAAATGACACGGCGCACAGAATACATGCAAGGGATACACGTGATCAGTTTTCAGACTTTTACAATGAAAAAATAAAACGAAAAAGTAGGGGCCACTCCCGAACGACCCTCCTCAAGAGAGGCTGGGACTGTGCGCCAAGAGTGGAGGCGGTTGTGACCACGGCAGTGGCGTAACAAAGGCCCCCGCAGCCCCCCGCCATGGGGGACCCAAGCTCTAGGGGGCCCCTTCAGCACATTACTCTGGCCGGAGAGCTCATGGTTAAGTTCGGAGGGGGCCCCTCTACGTGCCTTGCAGGGAGGCCCCTCAAGTTTCGTTACGCCATTGGACCACGTCACGCCCTGCACAGTATCGGACCCTGATGGAGGACGGTTTCACCTGAGCTCAACCAATGATTGTGTGAGTTTGCGTGGATGGAAGCAGCCGTGTTAAATGAAATAATAATGCCTAAGCCGGTCCAGGCAGGCAGTTCAAAGATGACCAAATGATGGCTATAGTAAAGGTTGGCCTGTGCCCCATGAGAGCAGCTCTGGTCACAAACAAGGGGAAAAGTGTGTCCCAGCAAACACAGCGTCCTGACGGATGTATGACGTTACAACACATGCTTTTACACCGCATGCCGTTACAACGCATTTTTTACACCGCAAGATCTGTTACAACGCCAGCCTTTACAACGCATGCTTTTACAACGACGTACACTAGATGGAGTGCTGACATTAGAAATGTATAACTTACTATTCTAACTCCAGTCCACGTTGCAGTAGGGAAGGTGTTTGGATAGTAAAACTACACTATTTCTAATGTTAGCACGCCATCTAGTGCATTTCGTTGTAATAGCATGCGTTGTAATGGCATGCGTTGTAACAGATTTCGCGTTGTAATAGTTTCGTTGTAATGGTAGTGCGGTGTAAAAGTTGCGTTGTAAAGGTTGTTCACCCGTCCTGACAGCCAAAGCACCTGCTGCTCGTCTAAAATGAGCTTTCACATCTCAGAGCGGGGCAGGAAGCACTCCATAAAAGCTGAATTCACATTAAAGTCACCTTTTCCATGAACCAACAACCTCCGGTTTCTTTGCCACCCCCCTTAAATTACCAGACACTCATTTGCAATATGACTACAAGTAAATGAATAAAACTGCTCTTTCGAACGAAGCTCCGGATATGTGATGAGGCTGGGAGAACCCGGAAGCCTTGAGCGTTATTTACAATCCAGTGAACTTAAAGGCATTTTAATGAAATACACAAGTGCTTGATTGATCGCAGTATGTTATATACTCCACGGGCTTTCTCCGCTCTTTGGGCAACGCAGCGCGGCTGTTGCTGGTACTACGACCGCCAGGTACTAAACTCCAAATTGCAACGGATACGCTTGTCTGGCACACATATTAAAGCTAAAGGTATCAGGGGCAGATTTACAAGCACCTTGCACCACTTTTATGCCGCCATTGTGTCACTTCTGTGACGCAGCGGCGGCGTAAAAATCTAGGGAGATGCGTCATGTTGTAAAGCCCTGCGCCACATGAAACCTGCGTCAGGTTTCATGTGGATATTCCGGCGCAGGGGGGGGGGGCGTTCCGGCACAGCAAAGCCTCAGTAAAGTGCCTGAGTGAAATCTACAAGATTCCGCCCTTCCGACGGGAGATGCGTCACGCATCTGTTTATCCTTGCGCCACGATGCGGCGCATAGTAAATGCGGCACATCTGTGGTGGCGCAAGGGTAAACTTGAGTGACGCATCTTACCTGGCACAATCGTGCTGATTTGCAGGGATGTGCCAATTGTCATAAATCTGCCCCTCAATCAGCACGGGAGGCTCGTTCACACGGACTCCGGCGCAAACTGGTAACCTCCCGGATATCACCTTCCATTGGAAGGGTTTCTGAAATAACCAAATAAACACATACAGGCACTTTCGGTTTCCCTGGGAATAACTTCCAGTTCCCTCACGGTAACGACCAGCAGGTCTTACTGCTGTTGTTTGCCATCTGTCGCTGCATTGTGGGTGGACTTTGGCACCGAGACAACCATGGAAGGTGCATCCGTTAATGCATCAACTCGAAATGAGCGTGCAGAGTGTAGAACAAGGGGATCACATTGGATTAAAATCCTTGCACCGCAGCCTTAAATGAGACTTAGTTAATATTAGTAACACTTGTTTTAACAATAAATTAAAACAAATTTGAAAAAAACTACATTGTGATTACTTTGCAAGCACAGTCTATATCATCAAGAGAGTGTTTATCTTCCAACTACACTTCACACTGAACCCCAGTTTTGTATCCTTGTACCCAGCAGGGAGTTTCATTAGGTAATTTGTAGTTTTCTTATCCAAATGTGGATTTATAAGTCACATCATGCAAAGTAGCTAATGACCAACAACTTGTCGGGATGGAGCGATATTGTCACAAATGAGACAATGCCCGCCCTTGGCATGTTTGCTACCCAACTATACCCTTTTGCGATGAACGGTAGCGATAGTCTACAAATACCTGTATAAAACCACATGCATAATACTAAGTTAAGACTACAGTCCATAGTTCAAACAATAGTCACAATGTTAAAGAGTCTGCTCGGTTGTTAAAAGGGACCTATGATCGGCAGATATTTTTTGATTTGGAGGGAGTAAGGATAGACCACTAAGCATGCTGTGGATTGAAATGCGGGTGGATCATGGCACCAAAGGACTAAAGTGACAAAATTCAGGGACAACCATATCTGGGTTTGGAGCCTTGAAGAGTGGACAGCATGTTCCCAGCCTCTGCTTCCTTTCTACAAGTGCAGTTCGGACTGGACTGTTCCCATGAGGCACAGGGTCAGACTGATTTGCATATGGCCATGTCTGAACTGGGGTGGCAGAGTGGGCTAAAGAACGGTGATGGATTAAACCCAGATCAGTTGACTGGGGGTGAGTGCTTGCAATGTTCAACACTCCGTCCATCATTTCCTTTGGTTTTTGCTTTGTTCGCCATAAGTTGGCAGGGTATGCTCAGACGTGAGTCCCTTGCTCACTTTGCCACTGGATTGAAGCTAGCCTGGTTGATGACAGCTGATTAGCCAGAAACCGGTCCCAGGATGCTTGTTTCCGGTCCAGGGAAGACATGGCCTTTGGTTTTGCTCCCCTCTACAAGCGATGCTGCTGATTTATTACTGATCGAGCAGGAACAGATGAAGAGGGGGCCGAAAAAAGCAGTGTTTGTGCCGGCGGTTCACGCATAGCAACACAAGCCTTCCGGGACCGGCCGGGCGCTGCCGGAGGAAAGTGGAGCTCACACTTAAAACCGGAAGGGGAGGGGACCTATGAGGGGCCGGGAGGGTTGCGGCAGAGTCAGTGATGCACTTCTTTGCTTGCTTCTGGCAGCCAGCCAGAATTAGAGTAGTCGGTGTCGACTGGCTCTTGCCCCAACCCTTCAGAGCCCTTGACCTCTGGCAAAAGACCTCCAAAGCCAGTCTGCCAGATGTGCTTTGCTGTTGTCTTCATGATCGTGCAGTTGGTTTTGTCGCAAAGCTCACTGATCCCACATCTCTGAACTGAGGCGCTTTTGATCCTTCTGGTTGTTCTGAAATATTCCGATCAAATTCTGCACAATGATATTTTCGAATGACGTATAATTTGTAGGCCATGCCCATATTAATTAGCCCTCTATAAAAACAACAAGCTTTTGCAATGCAATAGGTTTCGCATTTACGTGACATTAAGCTATTGGCATTGTAAATGACAATGCCTTTTGTTTATGTTTTAGAAACGAAAACATAAATAAAAGGCATTGTCATTTACAATGCTGATAGCTCAAGCTCGTGTACATGCGAGACCTATTGCATTGCAAGTGCTTGTTAGATGCGTTTCCAGTAACATGAGTGCATGAAACACAACCCCTGGAAGGGGAAAAGAAAAGGCCTCCTACCAGGGTCAAACGAGTCCAAAATGAGCTGTTGCTGTATAAAGACGGGCCTGCTTCCCAGCTGACTCGAGGCAGACTTTCAACACGTGGGGCTACGCGAAGAGCGTGGGAACCGAACTGTCTGCCTGACACGGGCCCCTGCGCCCCAGCAGCTGCAGCAAGCCAAGCATAGTCCCACAGCTGCCAAGCTTTCAGATTGCTATGTGTGACATTTCTGTGCAATTATGCGTGACATTTCAACCACTATGAGTGACAATTTCTTGCGAGCAAAACCAAGCAATGAAGTCCATGGGAACGGATAATTATTACAAGTTCTAACCTTTTGAGCTGCGAGAAACTCTAAAAAGATCTTTAAGCTGCTGCATAGCACCTGAAATGAAAGGTTCCTATTGATCGCAAAACATATGCTTTTCATAAGTAGGTGCATTTTGTACTGTGGAAATTGTGTGCGCATACATTCTGATAGGAAAAGATAAAACTATTCATCTCAGCACGCAAAGTGTTTAGGGTTAACAAGTCAGGTTTCACAGTGTTACACTTCACATGAAACACACAACAGGAAGCAGCTACAGATGCCGCTCAGTGCGCACAGTCACCCTCCTGCCCTCGAGAAGAGCCTGAGCCTGACCTGGGTTGGACTGGCCTGTTTGCATTATTGCCTCCACTATTGCTCACTGTTACTGCAGCAGATCCCAGGTAGGTCCTACTGTACCACTCTGTTGTTTTTACTGGCATGATCAGTATTTTATTGTCCTGGATCGTACAAAAAGTGTGAGACGCGCCGAAAGCCAAGATTCTTCCCCTCATCAGTGCACTTTGCCGTGTTCTGAAGCTTCGAACTTAAAGATAACTGTCTCATAATTAAAGAAAATAAAGACAAAGTCAATTGTAAAATGTATAAACTTTATGAAGACAATTTTTTATAAGTTTGTCAAGCATAAGCCTTGAATCGACATGAGCAAATGGGCAGTATTTAGCAACCTTACCAGTGAGTGGGAGTTGCTGAATGTGCCAGAACGGCTCCAGCGCTGCTCTACGTGCTGTCATAATTCAGTGCTACTGGCATCCATAGCACGGCAGGGGCACCGGAAGGGGCTCTCTCTCGGGGCACAAGGCAGTTATGTTATGTTATGGAAGCTTGTAAAGCGCGCAGCTACCTCCAACGGCAGTGTCCCGGCGCTGAAGACCGCTGGGGAACCCGTCCTAGCTTTCCCTGTGAGATGGTCCCTATCTGGGTATCTCCAAGGTGAAACCAGGCATCCCCGGCGTCTGTGGGGGGGCCGTTGTAGAGATGAGGCAAGCTTAATGCCCAGAGTTGCCGAGTGTGTTCCTGGTTAGAGTAGGTACCGAGGCGAGAATTATCGAGTCCGTTTTGACCCTGGTCCACGACCCTGCCGCGTCGGGAATTGAACCCTGGTCCCTGGCCGATTCTCTGCATGCGGGTCTGCCGCCTCTAACCAGTGAGCCACACCTCTCTACTGTTGCAAGTCGACCAGCCACAAGGCAGGCATCGGTCCAGTTTTTCCCAAGTTAGTGCCTCAGTGGTGCTGGATAGCTGCTACAGGGAGAGGTTCTCTTGACCCTGGGGCAGAGGAGTCAGAGTGCACAGCACAGACTGCTGACAGCCTTCAACATTGGTGTCTGGTGCAGAGCTCAGTCCAGTCAGCCCAATGCTGTCTTTTAAACACAGTACTCGGGTGCCTGGTCACAGCGTGAATGGACAGGTGTGCCTCAGCACCGGGCAGGCTGGCAGACAAACAGTTAGCATTTCCTGTTTTAGCCAGCCTTTGCCTACTGGGACCCTCTGGCTTCTCCTTGGCAGCCAATCAGATGCAGAGCAAATGTGGACTGAAGGCTGCTCTGTCCCACATGGAACCCGGCCCAAACAGGATGTGAGGCCCCAACTGTAATGTCCCTTGGCGCGGGACCAACCTTTAGCATGCATGCTGCAAAGCGGGGCCACCGCAAGCAATAACATGCCTACACAGTATTGCCCTTCGGGTGCGGACTGCCTATCACAGTCCCACCCACCTTTATTTAACCTACGCACTCCGCCTTCTGGCACGAGCACGGGAGTCGGCCCCTTCCGGCGTGCAGGTCGGCAACAACTGATGCGCTGACTCATTTTATCCCATTCCAACTCAGTCCTTGACTGGCTCCACAGTGTCTCACAAATCACTTACTTGGCAGGCAAAGTCTTTCAGGCGAATGCTCGGTTGGGGGTTCTCTCTCAGAGCGTACCTGGACTGGCCTCGGTTGGACTCGGGCTCAGCTGCTGGTTCGGGACGTGAGGGTGGTGTCTCTGGGGACTCTAGTGTTGCTTCCGGAGTTCATGGTGGGGAGGGAGATCTGAAGTTGTGGCCTTCCCCTTCTCTGGGCTCCGCATGGCTGGCTCTCGGTTCTCCTGAATCGCTGGCAACTTCGGTAGCTTGAACGGGGTCATCCACCTTTTTGGAGATGTTCCGGGTGACGGCCTCCCCTTCCTTGCTGACTGTCACCATGGTTCCCTTCACATCGGTCACAGTCCAGTACCCCTGTACAAACCGAGTCCGGAATTTCCCTCCGGGCCTTCTTTCCTTCATGATAACGGTGTCTCCTCGGTGCAGTTGACGAGACTTAGCTCTTCTGGCCTGGCTGGCTGTGAGGTTGTGCTTCTCCCTCCCTCTGAGAAGGCCTTCTTTGTCGAATGGAGGGGGTGTCCACCCTGGTGGGGTAGGGAGGCCATCTCGGCGAGTCCCGTTAAACATTAGCGCCAATTGCGCCTGGCGTGTGGAGCTCTGAGGGGTGCTTCGGTATTCCCGCAGAAAGTTTTGCAGGTGCTGTTCAGGGTCGGTATGCTCAGCTACGGCAATGCGAAGAGCCGTATTGATACTTCTCATAAAGCATTCGATTTCGCCATTTGCTTGGGGCCATTGTGGGGTGATGCACCGGTGCCTGACTGTGGAGTTGGAGGAATTCCTGGAATTTGTACCCCTGGAACTGGGGTCCATTGTCTTTCTTGAGTTCTTCCGGCACCCAAACATTGCGAATATTTTTTCCAGCACTGGGCCGACATGGGAGAAGGCCGTCGAGTTGACCACCTCCACGACAGGGTACTTCGAGAAGCTGTCGATCAGGGCTAGGGTGACTCTGCCATCCGGGAAGCTTCCGAAGTCCACACTTAGCTTCTCCCAGGGACATCTCCCTTGCTCATCTGTGCGGATGGGTGCGGACCTCTCGGGGAAACTTGTCAGCTGACGGGACTGTCCCGTCAGCTCGGGCATCCATCCTCGGGAATCAGACTTTCTCCCGCATGCGGGCTTTCATTTTTTCCACCCCTTTGATGCCCTCCGTGGGCAAGTTACGTCGCTCGCACTTGGAGAGATGCTGGGATGACGATTGTTGACCCGTTCAGCAAAGTCCCTCCCTGGGTAATGCTCAGCTCATTTCTGTCTCGCCACACGTGTATCAGGCTTTCCTTCTCCGGGCCTGTCCATTAGTTGGCCGATTGTTGAAACTGATGCCAGTGCCCTCCTAGGACGGCTGCTGGGACCTTGGCAATAACAGGGTCTGCCTCCGCTGCTACTGTTACTTCCTCGAGTGTCAGTGCTCTAGTGACATGTGAGTGCCGAAATCATGTTCAGGTGAGCCTCAGTGGGGTGAGTCTCAGCCCCTTCGCCTGTGGCTTCCGCTGGGGTAGGGTGCCTTGAGAGGAAATCAGCTGTCACCCAGTCGATATGCAACGTCCATCTCGTACTGTTGGAGCCGAATAGCACAGCGTTGTATTCGTGGTGGTGGGTGGGGCGCCAAGCCTTTGAATAACGGCACTAAGGGTTGATGGTCCGTGATGACCTTTAACGGTGTCCGCATATGTACAGATGGAAGTGCTGACATGCCCAGTGGATGGCGAGGGCCTCTCTCTCAATCTGTGGGTATCGCCTTTCGGTTGGGGAGTGCGCTTTGCTGGCGTAGGCTAAGGCGGCCCAATGTCCGGGTTCTTGCTCCTGAGTAAGGACAGCCTGAGACCTACAGGGTTGGCATCCACTAGTATCTCAGTTCGCTTGGCGGGGTTGAAATAAACAAGCATGGTGTGATCGAGGAGAGCGTTTGTGATGGGCTGGAACGCTGTTTCTTCAGCTGGGCCCCACTGCCCTGCGGCGTCTGCTCAGGTGAGGTTTCGGAATGGCCCTGGGATAAAGCAACCACAGTACGTGGCCATCCCAAGGAAACTGCGGACTTCCGCTACAGTCAGTGGTGCTGGCGCGTCCTTGATGGCTTGAGACTTCCGGGGGTCGACCTGAATTCCCTCTTGCGTGAAAACGTAGCCAAAGAACTCTATTTGCTGCTGGAACAGTAGACACTTGTCTCGATGTAAGGTAACTCCGTGATTCTGAAGCCGTTGCAGGGTAGCTCTCAGGTGTTGTAGGAGAGTAGGATCTGCTTCACATGTTAACCCCCCTTCCCCCCCCCCCTTTTTGCTGGTGTTCCACTGTTTTTCGACTTTAGTCTGGCTGGGACCCTGCTAATCAGAGCCCAAGCCGAGCTGCTTCCTCTCTAAAATAACTCCATGTACTTTAGTTACAGTTCAGATTGGAACTGAGGGGCCCTTGTAAGCCCCTAGTATATGGTATACTATGTACCCAGGGCATAGGTACCCCAGAGGCCTACCAGGGGCTGAAGCATGTATTATGCCACCCCTGGAAAGCCACCCAAAATGACACCACAGGTCTGCTACTGCAGCCTGAGTAAGGTGGTGCATTCACCGTTTTCAGAGATATATGTTCACTATATCTCACAATATAACCACATATACACCTACAAGTCACTCCTATGGCAGGCCTTATCAATACTGAAGGCAGAGTGCTTGGTTCCTATGTGAGAGGGTGCCCCTGCATGAGCAGAGCCCCTCTGCAGTATTCGTAGACCCTTCTATGATGCTGTTGGTAGTGCAGCCTGACCATATACTCTTAAGTGCATTATAACTAAACTGTAAATGCTAACTTTGGACTGGTTGCACAGAAACATATCGTGTTTGGTGTCAAACACCTTGGAATCATACCCCCACACCAGTAACTGGTGTGGGAGTATGATCCCACCCTTCTAGAGGGAGAGACATGACAGCACTGGTACACCCGGTAGAAACTTAATAGAGCCCTGGCATCACAAAATGGATACTGCAGCCACAGACTGGCCTCCTGCTGCTGACTGAAACTCCAGCAGGGGAGGCCTGGACAATAGGTTTCCTGTCACAGGGAGGTGTAACCACCTCCCAGGCAGGCTTATGTGTATTGGGGCTTGGTGGGAGCACTCTCTGAGTGCTTTGAAGTCCTGCACTGGGGGCCCATTTGGTGTCCCTGTGCATAATCCAGCTCAAACCGGTTCAGGGGCTTCCAGCCCCAGCTCTGGCACAAAACTGGACAAAGGAAATTGGTGTAGCCACCCCTCTCTCCAAACCCTCCCATAGGTGGGTCCCCAGAGTATGTCCAACCCCCTATCTTAGTATAAGTATGGGACCCCTGTGCTTAGGACTTTAGATTACCCTGGACGAAACTCTGAAGCTGAATCCTGGACCTTCGATGCTCTGCTCAATACCAGAGGACTGAAGAAATCTCCCTTGCGGTCAAGGAGTGACTCCTCTGCTTGGCAGGCACCAACAAAGCAATTTGCCGGTCTGCATTATCGAAGCTCCCACCGGACTCCGAAGTACTTGCAGCCCAGGAAGAGGACTTCCAGACATCTCAGAGGCCGACCCGAGTCCCCAGCAAAGCTGAGACCCGCAGCCCTCGTGAGTAGTGTGGAACCAGAACTCCTGGTCACCGTGCATTTCTGCAAGTGCATTGACTTCTCGACGTCTCTTGAAGAAGTGCTTGGGCTGACTTGTAGCCCCCCACCTCGGGCACCGAATCCACCGAAAATTGTAAGCCTGGTCATTCCGAGTGACCCGTGGGCCACCATTTTGTGTTTCATTGTGAGGTCCCTTCGCGATCCCTGGTCCGTTGACTGGTGGGTCCCTGAGGGGGTAACTTTGCATTTCCTTGGGCATTCCTGGTTGCTCCAGACGTGCCCCGACTCCCAACCAAGTGGTGAGTCCCACAGACCTTGCTGGTCTGCACCGAAGCATCTTTCTCGTTTCTGCGTGGGTTGATGTTGCCAAGGCTTCTTGTGTCCAATCCGGGCACCAACGCTGCAGCACTCGACATCCTTTGTGGGACAGCTCGAATCCAGCTCCTGGTTGTGCTCAACACCTCCTGGTCCTTGTGGCTGAAGAGTCAAGCTTCACCTCTTTCACCTGAAATCACCTGACATCGGTGGGCATCTGCTCACCGCCTTCCTGGTCACTGGCAAGTGACCCAGACCCAGACTCTGTCCCCTCTGCTTTCAGGTTCTTCTCATCTTTGATCCAGGCTTGGATCTATTCGGCCACTGTGCATCTTCACGGCAGCAGCACTTCTTCGCCAGCTCCCATTGAAATCGACCATGCGACCCGACACCAAAAGACACCTATGCACCCGGCTTCCCTGGGTTAGGTAACACGAGTACTCCGGTGCTCCCGTGGGTGCTAGCCCTAGAACTTCCTAAGTCCAAAAGGGTCCTGACTAATTTCTAAGTGTCCCTAATCTTTAAAAATCTAACCGCGACTTTCCCCATAGAAGCTAACGGGAGCTCGCGGCTGTGTTCACACACTGCACACGGCCCCCGTGGGTCACCTGTGTCACTACCTTGAGTGGTTCCTTGGGGTCTCAGCGATTCTACAGGCTCTAGGCCTTGTGTCTAGTTAAGTCGTGGTTCTTATATTACTATTTTAGTATATGATGTGGCTCGCCCCAGAGGGCCTGACGTGTATTTGTGCTATTTTACTGTGATTATTGAAATGTAACTTATGTGTTATGACCTCTTGTCTCATAAAGAGACTAGGAGAGTGTGTTTAGTAATAAATACATATATTGTATATATATATATATACCTGGTGTGGATATCTTTCATTTAGTGACTCAAGAGATTATAGACTGGTAAAACAAGCTGCTTTATATTCCTTCAAGACTTAGCCTGAAGGCTGCTCTCCATAGCTACCACTAGGATATCTTTCAATAAAGGTTGTCTTTAACCTATAACCAATAAGGGGTTGTTTGGACTGAGACAGGGTGCCCACTATAACTAGTGGACACCATATTTCAGGCCAACTTCTCACATTGGTGTGCAGCGTGTGGGATTCCAGCTTGCTATTGTTTTACCAGATAATCTCAATTGAGTAACTAACTGAAAACCACTAAAGGTACCCTAGGTACATATAATACAAGATTTAGAATACCGTAAGTTCTACTGAACTTAGAGTTGTATGTTAAGGGATAGCACACCCTTTCTACAACTCAAGGGAGTTTAGTAGGCCACACTAGAGTAGGTAGTGCAATACACCACACCACACTAGTAATGTCTTCAAGGCCAGGAACCAGTAGGTCCTTGCCAGAAGCCAATGGGCTTCAAGATTCCCAGTATGATAGACTCCCATTCATGGAACTGAGAGCATTATGTGCAACTAGGAAACTGAAGACAGGCAAAAGTCCAACCACCCAGCATCTCATAGAAGTACTCAGGCTGGATGACCTTAGCATATCTTTAGGATCTGGTGGGGTAGGCAGAGTGGGCGGGACAGCACCTGAAAAAGGGTCTAGGGGTGTAATACCCATTACCTGACCTCTGAGGCTGGCCAGGCAGATGATAATGATCTGGACCTGGAAAATCCAGCTCCCCTTAACAGTGATGGAGAGGACCAAAATGGACCCCTCTTTGTCCCTCCTGGGAGAGTTGGTGGTGAGCAAAGAGGGTCAAGATCTTCCTCCCGGGAGCCTAACCATTCTAACTCGTCTATAGGGACCTCAATCTCATCTCATAGGAGGAAAACTTCTTAGGATAGAAGGGAGAGACTGCTCAAGTATGAGGAAGCTGCGCTTGAAATCAGAAGGAAGCAGGTAGTCCATATAAGGAGCCCCCAGAGCTCTACAGAGCTAGAAAAAAGTTGGGACTAGAGTCCCATGGTGGCAGCATAATCCCTAGAGATGGGGAAAGGTCTCATGACCGTAGAATCCTGAATAAGATTATCCCTCCCTACCAGAGTGGGGATGACATCCACAAATGGATAACTGCACTGGAAAGGGCATGTAAAGTACAAAGGGTCCCCCAGGAGCAGTGGGCAGCAATCTTATGGCTCTCCTTTGCATACAAAGGTAGAGATAAGCTCCTCTCTGTAAGAGAAGAGGAGTCAGAGGATTACGACAGTCTGAAGAGTGCCTAAATTGATGGGTTTGGCCTAACCACTGAACAATACAGGTTAAAGTTCAGGGATACCCAAAAAGCACAGACTCAGGACTGGGTAGACTTTGCAGATTGTGCTACTAAGGCTTTGGAAGGTTGGTTACTTGGCAGTAAATTGCATGACTATCAAGGATTGTACAATTTGATTATGTGGGAGCAGATCCTTAATAATTGTCAGAATAAGCTGTTGCACCAGTACCTGATAAACTCAGATCTGACCTCTCCCAAAGAATTGGGAAAGAAGGCAGACAGGTGGGTCAGAACCAGGATGAGGCAGAAGGTACAGAACCAAAGTGGTGAATCCAAGAAGCAAGATCCTAAAAACTCTGATATGGGTGGGGAGAAGGGTAAAGACCAGAAGTCTTCACAAGGCCCCCAAAACTCTTCTTCAAATGGGGATTCACAGTCTAACAAGGGAAAAGGCCAAAAGAAATCTTGGTACAAAATCTGTAAACAGAAAACTCACTGGACCAGTGGCTGCACCAAGTCCAAAGAATCTACTCCAGCCACCATTGCCCCTAAGGCAACTGTTCCCCCTAGTACAGCTACAATAGGTGGTGGCAATGTTCAGAATAAGGGTGTAGTAGGGTTGACCTTGGGTTCTGAGATGGACTCTGGCCTAGTTAGAGTTCCAACTCAGGCTGTGCTTGTCTGTGATGGGGGCATGGATATGTCCCCCTATGTGAGCCCCAGTAATCTGGGCAAATACAGACAACTGCCTTTAATAAATGGAGTAGAGGCTTGGGCATTCAGGGACACAGGAGCAAGTATCACAATGGTGACCAATGATCTTGTGGATCCTGGGCAGATTATACTTGGTGAAATGTACCAAGTGACCAATGCTAGCAATGTCAGAACATACCAATCTCTGGCAGTTGTTAACTTCTCCTGGGGAGGGGTAACTGGCCTTAAGAAGGTTGTGCTAAGTGCAGACCTACCAGTACAGTGCTTGCTTGGCAATGATCTAGAAACTTCAGCTTGGGCTGAAGTGAAGCTCAGGACACATACAGAAATGGTAAGGATCCCTGCTCATGTCTTTTCTGTGACTAGGTCACAGGCCAAAATGTCTAAAGATGGACAGGCCCTGGATTCTGGAATAATGGACCAGGTGCCTCCCAAGAGGAGGAGCAGTAGGGTTAAGGCAGTGCCTTCCCACCTGACTCAGAGTACTGATCAGTCTTCTCAGGGAGATGATCTTGAGCCTGAAGAAGGAACTGTCCCAGAGGAGATTGAACCTGACCAGGTTGAGTTCTTGGGGACAGGGGGCCCTTCCAGGTCTGATCTGAGCCAGAAGCAGAAAACCTGCCCCTCTCTTGAACCCCTCAGAAAGCAAGCTGCTGATGAGGCTGCTGGGAATGCTAGTGGCACCAATAAAGATTATTGGAATGATGGACTCCTTTATTCAGAGTGTAGAGACCCCAAGCCTGGTACGTCCAGGATGTTGGTTATACCTCTGAAGTTTAGGGGCTTCCTATTGACACTAGCCCATGATATTCCCCTAGCTGGACACCTGGGCAAGAACAAGACTTGGGACAGAATTGTCTCTCACTTTCACTGGCCCCACATGTCTGAAGACACTAAGGAGTTTTGTCGCTTCTGTGTGACCTGCCAAGCCAGTGGCAAGGCAGGTGGAACCACAAAGGCCCCCCTGATACCACTACCTGTGGTGGGGGTTCCCTTTGAGAGGGTTGGGACTGACATTGTTGGTCCCATGGATCCTCAGACAGCATCTTGGCAGAGATTTATACTGGTGGTGGTGGATCATGCCATCAGGTACCCAGAAGCAATTCACCTAAGGACCACTACAGCACCTGTGGTGGCAGGAGCTCTCTTGAGTGTGTTCTCAAGAGTAGGTTTTCCTAAAAAGGTAGTATCTGACAGGGGTGCAAACTTCATGCCTAGTTACTTGACTGCTATGTGGAAGGAGTGTGGGGTGAACTACACGTTCACCACACCCTATTCACCCACAATGCAATGGTTTAGTTGAAAGGTTCAACAAAACCTTAAAGGGCGAGATTAAAGGACTTCCAGAAAAGCTTAGGCGAAGATGGGATATACTCTTGCCCTGCCTTTTATTTGCATACAGGGAGGTGCCTCAAAAGGGGGCTGGTTACAGCCCTTTTGAACTTTTGTTTGGTCACCCTGTCAGGGGTCCATTGTGTCTGGTTAAGGAAGGATGGGAGTTACCTCTCAAGCCCCCCCAAACGGGACATAGTGGACTATGTACTTGTTCTCCGCTCCAGGATGGCTGAGTATATGAAAAAGGCAACCAAAAACCTTGAGGCTAGCCAGGAATTACAAAAAACCTGGCATGACCAAAAGGCTGTACTGACTGTCTACCAGCCAGGACAGAAAGTGTGAAGGTTGGAACCTGTGGCCTCAGCAGCCCTCCAGGACAAACGGAGTGGCCCCCATACAATTGTTGAACAGAAAGGGGAGATCACTAGGCCTGGGCGAAAATTTCGTTCCGTTCGTGGAAATTGCGATAATTTGACATTTTCGCGTTCCGCGGAGAGTGCGAAAATGTCAAAATTTCCGCTTTCCGCAGCTTGGCGATAATTTGTTTCTTGCTCGCGCTGTAAAATAATACATTCTCGCGCGCGTGCGATCGCCTTACCTGAATCCCTGCGTTCGCCGACAAGTTTTCTTGATCCGGTCGCGTTCTCCATGAGATGTTGGATTGTTTTTAGCCATTTGCGCTGTCTCGCGACAGTTCGCGCCCGCAGTGACATCATGCGTCGCGCAATCACGTCTTTCTTCTCGCGATCATGCACCGCGAGACAACTCAAAACAAGATGGCCGCGCCCACGGGCAACCACATGGGTAAGTTGGCGACCCGCCACCATGCAGAAAATCACGCGAACATGCGGGAAAAAAAATTCTGCATCTTTGCGATATTTCCGCTTGTTTGCGATAATTTTAAAAATGTTCGCGATAATTTGCGAAAGTGGATTTCGCAAATTCCGCCCACCCCTAGAGATCACCTACTTGGTAGACCTTGGAACCCCTAGAAGTCCACTCAGGGTACTTCGTGTCAACAGACTAAAACCATATGTTGACAGGGTAGACATGGGCTTGCTCATGGCTACTGATGAAGGACAGGAGGAAGAGAGTGACCCACTCCCTGACCTGCTTTCTCAGGACCCTGATGATGGGTCAGTTGATGGTGTAGCCTTGGCAGGCAGCCTCACTGCCCAGCAGCAAACTGACTGCAGAACATTTCTCAGTCAGTTCAGACATATGTTTTCTCTGACTACAAGTCAGACCACCTGGTGCACTCATGAAGTGGACACTGGGGAGAGTCTGCCTGTGAAGAATAAGATCTACAGGCAACCTGGCCATGGCAGGGACTGTATAAGGACAGAAGTCCAAAAGATGTTGGATTTGGGAGTTATTGAACCCTCAGTTAGCCCTTTGGCTAGTCCAGTAGTCCTGGTACCTAAACCTTACACCACAGATGGAAAGAGAGAAATGAGGTTTTGTGTAGAATGCAGGGGTCTCAATGCAGTCACTAGGACTGATGCCCACCCCATCCCCAGTGCAGATGAGCTGATAGATACTTTGGCCTCAGCCAAGTTTCTAAGCACATTTGACCTGACAGCTGGCTTCTGGCAGATCAGACTAGCTTATGAAGCAAAGCCAAATACAGCATTTTCTACCCCTAGTGGGCACTATCAATTTGTGGTAATGCCCTTTGGTTTGAAGAATGCACCTGCCACTTTCCAAAGGTTGGTGAATCAAGTCCTTACAGGCCTTGAAATCTGTAGTGCAGCATATCTAGATGATACTGCTGTCTTTAGCTCCACCTAGGAGGATCACCTGGTCCACCTGAGGAATGTTTTGGAGGCATTTGATGACCTGAAGCAGGCCATGTGCACTGCTCCCATTCTGCAAAGTCCTGACTACTCCAAAAAGTTTATTGTCCAAACAGATGCATCTGAGTTGGGGGTAGGGGCTGTACTGTCACAGTTGAATGATGAAGGTCAGGATCAACCAGTACCTTTCATAAGCAGAAGGTTGACCCCCAGAGAGAAACGTTGGTCTGCCATTGAGAGGGAGGCCTTTGCTGTGGTTTGGGCTCTGAAGAAGTTGAGGCCATACTTATTTGGTACTCACTTCATTGTTCAGACAGACCATAAGCCCCTCTCATGGCTAAAACAGATGAAGGGTAAAAATCCCAAATTGCTCAGGTGGTCCATTTCCCTACAGAGGATGGACTATACAGTGGAACATAGACCTGGGAGTAACCATTTCAATGCAGATGGACTCTCCAGATATTTCCACTTAGAACATGAAGACTCAACTGGTCAAGGTTAGTTTAATGTCCCTCCATTTGGGGTGGGGGTTGTGTAGGAGAGTAGGATCTGCTTCAAATGTTTACCCCCACTTTTTGCTGGTGTTTCACTGTTTTTTTTACTTTAGTCTGGCTGGGACCCTGCTAATCAGGGCCCCAGCCTAGCTGCTTCCTCTCTAAAATGATGCCATGTACTTTAGGTACAGTTCAGATTGGACCTGAGGTGCCCTCGTAAGCCCCTAGTATATGGTATACTATGTACCCAGGTCATAGGTACCCCAGAGGCCTACCGGGAGCTGAAGCATGTATTATGCCACCCCTGGAAAGCCACCCAAAATGACACCACAGGTCTGCTACTGCAGCCTGAGTAAGGTGGTGCATGCACCCCTTACAGAGATATAGGTTCACTACATCTCACCATTTACCCACATATAAACCTATAAGTCACTCCTATGGCAGGCCTTATCAATCCTGAAAGCAGAGTGCTTGGTTCCTATGTGAGAGGGTGCCCCTGCATGAGCAGAGCCCCTCTGCAGCGTTTGGAGACCCTTCTCTGATGCTGTTGGTAGTGCTGCCTGACCATATACTCTTAAGTGCATTATAACCAAACGGTAAATGCTAACTTTGGACTGGCTGCACTGAAACATGTCATGTTTGGTGTCAAACACCTTGGAATCATACCCCCACACCAGTAACTGGTGTGGGAGTTAGATCCCATCCTTCTAGAGGGAGAGACATGACAGCACTAGTATACCTGGTAGAAACTTAATAGAGCCCAAAATGGATGCTGCAGCCACAGACACAGGTCTGGCCTCCTGCTGCTGACTGAAACTCCGGCAGGGGAGGCCTGGACAATAGGTTTCCTGTCACAGGGAGGTGTAACCACCTCCCAGACAGGCTTATGTGTATTGGGGCTGGGTGGGAGTACTCTCTGAGTTCTTTGAAGTCCTGCACTGGGGGCACATTTGGTGTCCCTGTGCATAGTCCAGTCCAAACCGGTTCAGGGGCTTCCAGCCCCTGCACTGGCATGAAACTGGACAATGGAAATGGATGTAGCCACCCCTATTTCCAAAACCTCCCATAGGTGGGTCCCCAGAGGTTTTCCAACTCCCTACCTTAGTATAAGTAGGGGACCCCTGTCCTTAGGACTTTAGAGTATCCTGGACAAAACTCTGAAGCTGAATCCTGGACCTTCGATGCTCTGCTCAAGACCAGAGGACTGAAGAAATCTCCCTTGGGGTCAAGGAGTGACTCCCCTGCTTGGCAGGCACCAACAAAGCAATTTACCAGTCTGCATCATCAAAGCTCCTGCCAGACTCCAAAGTATTTGCAGCCCAGGAAGAGGATTTCCAGACATCTCAGAGGCCGACCCGAGTCCCCAGCAAAGCTGAGACCCGCAGCCCTCGTGAGTAGCGTGGAACCGGAACTCCCGGTCACCGTGCATTTCTGCAAGTGCAGTGACTTCTCAAGATCTCTTGAAGTCGTGCTTAGGTTGACTTGTATCCCTTACCTCGAGCACAGAATCCACTGAAGATTGTCAGCCTGGTCATTTCGAGTGACCCGTGGGCCGCCATTTTGTGTTTCGTCTTGATGTCCCTTTGCGATCCTTTGTCTGTTGACTGGTGGATCCCTGAGGGGGTAACTTTGCATTTCCTTGGGCTTCCCTGGTTGCTCCAGATGTGCCCTGACGCCCAACCAAGTGGTGAGTCCCCCAGACCTTGCTGGTCTGCACCGAAGCATCTTTCTCATTTCTGCGTGGGTTGCTGTTGCCAAGGCTTGTTGTGTCCAAACCGGGCACCGACACTGCAGCACCTGACATCCTTCATGGGACAGCTCTAATCCAGCTCCTGGTCATCCTCGATGCCTCCTGGTCCTCGTGGCTGAAGAGTCAAGCTTCACCTCTTTCTCCTGAAATCACCCGACATCGGTGGGCATCTGCTCATCGCCTTCCTAGTCACTGGCTAGTGACCCAGACTCTGTCCCCTCTGCTTTCAGGTTCTTCTCATGTTCAATACAGGCTTGGATCTCTTCGGACACTTCGCATCTTCACGGCAGTAGCACTTCTTCACCAGCTCCCATTGAAATCGATGACGCGACCAGACACCAAAAGACACCTATGCATCCGGCTTCCAAGGATGAGGTAACACAAGTACTCCGGTGCTCCCGTGGGTGCTAGCCCTAGAACTCCCTAAGTCTAAAAGGGTTTGGTCCTGACTCATTTCTAAGTGTCCCTAATCTTTAAAAATCTAACCGCGACTTTCCCCATAGAAGCTAACGGGAGCTCGAGGCTGTGTTCATACAATGCACACAGCCCCCGTGGGTCCCCTGTGTCACTACCTTGGGTGGTCCCTTGGCGTCCCAGCGATTCTACAGGCTCTAGGCCTTGTGTCTAGTTAAGTCGTGGTTCTTATACCACTATTTTAGTATATGGTGTGGCTCGCCCCAAGGGCCTGACGTGTATTTGTGCTATTTTACTGTGATTATTGCAGTGTAACTTATGTGTTTTGACCTCTAGTCTCATAAAGAGACTAGGAGGGTGTGTTTAGTAATAAATACATATATTTTATATGTATACCTGGTGTGGATAACTTTCATTTAGTGACTCAAGACATTATAGACTGGTAAAACAAACTGTTTTACATTCCTTCAAGACTTAGCCTGAAGGCTGCTCTCCATAACTACCACTAGGATAGCTCTCAATAAAGGTTGTCTTTAACCTATAACCAATAAGGGGTTGTTTGGATTGATACAGGGTGCCCACTATAACCAGTGGACAGCATACATCAGGCCAACTTCTCACAGGTGTTGGAAGTGTTCTTCGGCTGTTTGCGAGTAGATGAGGATGTCGTCACTCACATTTAATACGCCATGCAGCCTGACCAGGATCTCTTTGATAGTATTCTGGAAAAGTTCGGCAGCTGATGATATGCCAAAGTTCAGACGTTTGTACCTCCTGAGTCGAAGATGGGTGCTGAATGTGGTTATGTAGCGACTTTCTTTGGCAAGTACCAGCTAGTGGTAGCCAGCGTTTAGGTCTAGTTTCGAGAACCACCTCGCCCCATTCAGGTCGGCCACCATATCATCCATGGTCGGAGTGATGTGCCGTTCGCGCCGACTGGCCTTGCTGGGAAGGCACATGTCGATACAGAGTCTTATTTTTCCCGGCTGGTGGGGCTTTTCAGCGATTACCATTGGGGATACCCAGGGAGTGGGCCCTGAGACCTTCTCTATGACCCCTTGGTCTTCCAGCTTCTGTAGATCTTCTTCCACCTGCGGCCGGAGGTGGAAGGGAATTCTCCTGTGTTTCAGCGCTGTTGGCATCTCGATATGGTCTATAACAGCTTCCACCCCAGACCGCTGCGGGAAAACCTACCTTTTGGCCAGTTTCTCCGCCTCCGCAGAAACTGTAGCTCTACTACCGATTACAAACACCAAGCGGCTGACCTTTCAGTGAAGCTACAACAGAGGGGCTACCCACGCAAGGTTGTTGAAACAACGAATAAAAGGGCTCGCAACCAGAACCGTGATGCCCTGTTGGAAGACCACGCCAAGGCGGATTCCACTGCCCCCCTCACCTGTGTTACCACCTTTAATACTGCCAGCAATCAAGTGATGAAGATCATTAGAAAAAACTGGCTTATCCTGAATACTGGTACTAGAAACTGGGATCCACCTCTATTTGCACACAAACAAGCTACCAGCTTAAAAGATCGCCTGGTCTCTACACGGCCTAAACTCAAAGAACCTATCCGCAATACTATCAGCGACAGTTGGGGCCTCCCCAAAGTCACTGGCCACTACCCTTGTGGGGATTGCAGCATCTGTCATCTGACTAGACCATCCAAAAACCTGGACTTGGAACCAAGCAAAGTGTGGCACCAACAAAAACACACTAACTGCAACTCCACACATGTGGTATACCTGATTCAATGTCCATGCAACCTCAGGTACATTGGCATGACTACTCGAAAAGTGAGGCTAAGGATTGTGGAACACCGCAGCACAAATTCGTTGCAAAAAAACAATGAGCAAATTGACCAGCCACTACGCTGAACGGGGTCATACCCCCAATGACATGTACTGGACTGTGAGTCAACAATTTAACCCTACCCATGATAACATGGCGAAGTTTCTTCTTGACAAGGAGCAACGCTGGGTATACCGCCTGTCCACCCATGTGGAAGGTCTCAATAACCAGATACCTTGGAATACCCTGAATAATTGAGATTGTCCCTCCACACTTGCGCTTCTTCTGTTTTATTTTTGCTTTTATTTTATTTCTTTTTATTTTCATTTTTATTTCATTATATTTGGTTTCACTTTTGACTTTTTTTGTGATTTGTAGTTGACATAAGTAACTTCGCGCTACTCCTTACCCACTCTGGAGGCACTGCCCATGAACCACACATACATGCCCCTTTGTCGGTCCCGTGCGTGATTTAACCCCGGCTATTGGCCTCTTTGCTTATGCGCATAATACACTCGCCACTTTGCTTGGCATGTGCGAGCTGCACTTCACTGCCGATGCGCGGGTATACACCTTCTGTGTGACGCGCTGGTCTTATTAGTCCTTTTAGTCTTTCTTTTCTTTTTGCCTGGTATTTTTACCGGTCCCCGTGTGTCTGTCTTCTGTTTCCTTCTTTTTTTACAGACACCTGCCTGTTAATTGCCTGCAGCTGCTCCCCACACCTGAGCGCTATCTTGGCGGGTGTGCTATTTAAGCCTCAGCTTCCTCTGCTCATTTCCAACCACGGAGTCGGAGAGAGGCCACACAGGTTTGCGGTATGAGCTCTGTCAGCTACAAGTAAGTGGGACCTAACCTCTGACCGGCTTTGATTCCTTTGCCGGTTAAGTTTATTTACTTCCCCCTCTTTTGGTCCCTTTCTCTCCCTTTTTTTACCCTGTCCAGATGGTAGCTGTGACAGAATACCCCTACTCCTGACTCATGGAGCCTGTCCCTTTAATCTTTGGTGTAAGCATTCATGGGTTCATTCTAGTTTTTTTGTTCACCATGTTTTTACCGTGTTCTTGAGCCACTTGACACATTACCGCGTATTTTTAGCGTGCACCGCCACTTATAGCACGCTTTTGACGCTGCCTCATGTGCCGTACCGCTCTGCACCTCCACTGCAGTATACCATGTCACTCATGTTACTTGATATTGCTTGAGGCTAACATTATATGTGGTATGTTTTGTGTATGTTTGTCTTTTCCCTCCCACAGGATTGGAAATAAGAGGAATACCCCCTCTGCCAGTTAAGGCGCCTTAGCGTGCGCCTCACATAGATGGCTATACACACTCTGTTAGACCTGTCCTCTCACCTTCCACTTTCTTGGTCCTGATGAAAGCCAGCCCCAGTTTCCAGGCACTGGCTGAAACATGTTGACCCCACTGGATGGTGGCGGCCATTGATACCTCCTTAGCCATCCCCTGCCTCCTTTTAATGCTGTCCATGGCCCATTATTAAATAATTCTAATTGGTATTTGGGACCAGAGGGACAGCTTTTAAATATGCACACACTACACCATCACTGCACACTCACCTTGACAATAAACCAGCTCCGCTGCAATTGCAGGCGTCCCAGCACACTTGGGGTACATTCGGTACCCCAAGTGGGGGCCGATGATGAAGCATGCCACCAACTAGGTTGGTGGGTGAGGCCTTTCTTAAACACCTAAATGGTTTCCCTTGACTAAAGAGACTATTCTGTTTCTTCATATCTACATACACATATCCCCCTGGACCGTGGGGCTAGTTCCTTTTGATTTTCTACATTTGTACTCAGGGGAATTGAACGAGCTTCCTTTTTTCCTCTCTCTCTCTTTGATTTGTATAAGGTTACAAATGACAACATGGCCCTACTAAGGAGGGACTAACAAGCCTCATAATGAATCAGAGGCCAGTATTTACAAAGGACAAAGACCCAGGCCAATGAAAACGATGGGCGGGGGAGTGGAGGTGGTTTCACTCCCATACTGAACTACCCCAGATCTTCCCTAGAGCAGCGCTTTTGCACTGACTCTAGGCTTGACCTAAAAAATTTGAAAAGAGACGGAGACGGGTAAAGAGATGGGGGTTGGGGTGGCTGCGCCAAACCCCATATTTGTTGGTTTGCTGGGTTCGGGGGGGGGGGGGGAATGATGGAGGAGAGAAGGTACAGTAGTAATCGTGAACCTCAATCCCACAACAAGCGAAGGTAGAGCTGGAGGCAGTGCAGCGTCAGTGAAAGTTGAAGAGAGGTAGGTGGTGTGTACAGAATCCTGAAAGGGCTTTGTCTCTGTTTCTATCTACGGCATTATGGCCGCCCCTTTCAAAGGAGTACATCTGGAGCCTGCTTAAGCTCCCTGTCCCATTCTATGATCACAATAGTTGGGGGGGGAGATATGTTTTAAATACATGCCTCCTAAATAACAACCTCACACTGCTTTTCAGTGGGGGATGGGTGGGTGCCCTTGGAAGGGGTGGGTGCCCTTGGAAGTATGAAAACTACCCTAATAAAACTGTAAACAAAGTGATAAGATTCAAATTAAGTCCACATTGATAAATGAACTGCACTAATATATAGGCCCTTAAAATAGGCAATGATATGGACAAAACATGTGTTTAACCCCCTGAAATGATAATTTGTGTTTTATGCCCCATTTGCTTGCATTATTTTTGCTTTTGCTCTAACCTAGCACTATATTTCAGTTCAGTTCAGTTCATACGTCTTTATTTCGATAGTTACATCATAAAAGACAGTCTATAAAAAGTGAAAATACATACACCATAATTCATAAAAGACTGTTTAAACAGTTAAAATCAACAATATGTAATCTTTAGGAACTTTCTTAAAAAAATTATTAAACCTCAATTCAGACGTGATATGCAAATTTAAATTTGTAATCGTATAATTTAAGATATCTCAACATACATTAGACTTGTCTTGCTCTAATGAACCATGCCCACCCTAAAAATTTCGCCACACCAATAACGATAAACTCTGAGGTATTAAATCTTAGTTCACATAATGCATCAGCATACCTCCTGGAGTTCAACCGTTTGCAGATGGGCGTTAGCCATTTACACCTTGGCACCGAGTAGGCAGGGCAGGCAAAGAAAAAATGGCCAACACTTTCCCTGTATTCCTTACACCATGGGCAGTATTCATTTGGCTGACCTTTCCAATTTTTAGTAAAGGATCTCAGGGGTAATGACCCCACCCTAAACTGATGGTATAGTTTTCTATCTAGGGTCCTCGTGATTACATCCCAGTAGTCCTCCAGATGGGGATCCAATTTAAATACTAGGAACTGACCTGTTAATGTAAGCAAGTCCGATTGCAAGACTAATTGCTGCTTAACAGTTGCCCAATATAGCATTTTGAAATCTTTAGTAGAGGGAAAGGCATTTGTGCCCGGATCAGACCACAGTAAACTAAGTCCCATATTATCCAGAATTTTTCTTACTTCTCTAAACCAGGGAATTTTTGCATAACCCGAAATAGATCTTATATCTTCGATTTCTTTAGCAAATAAAGCCAGTTCTGGAGTAGTCCAAATGCGTCTCCAAAGTGCTACCAACCGGTACCGTGCTTGTTCCTTTACTGTTTTACAACCCATATCCAACAGAAAGGGTTTAATTGGTGTAGATTGGGGTAAACTAACCAACTTACGTAGGAATTTATTTTCTATCCTATCCAAAGGAGATAAATCCTTATATCCCCAAAGATCAGCACCGTACAATATGGCAGAACTAATCCTTGCATTATATATTTTTAAAGCTGGCTTTACCCTTTTAGTCAGAGATTTGCGTTGCTCCTGGATAAGGGTACCCGTAAGTCGCGCAAATTTTAAACATAGAACATCCACCTGTGGCTGCCAACGCAAATGAGAATCTAAAGTCACCCCGAGATAGGTCATGGCATCCACCTGTTCAAGCTCAACCCCATTCATGCTAACATGGCTTTTTAGAGGTCGAGTTTTAGTTAGTACCATGAATTTAGTTTTGCTCACATTCACCTGTAAATCATTTAGTTTACAGAAATCCTCAAATCTATTAATCGCTGTCTGTAGACCCTTACTAGAGGATTAACGTATCATCGGCAAAAATGAGCAGGGGAAACTTAGTACCTCCTAAAGTTGGGGCATCAGTAGGGGTTTCAGAAAAAAAACGAACCACTTGATTAATAAATAACAAAAATAAGGTGGGAGCCAGAACACACCCCTGGCGAACTCCACGGGTTACAGGAAAACAATCCGTCACCTGGCCCTGTCTCCCCCACCTAACCCTAGCAAAATTGCCCATGTGGAGTCTTATCACTAGTTCGAGAATGTCTTGCGGCATCCCGATATCCTCCAACACGGCCCATAACTTTGCCCTGGGTACGAGATCAAAAGCGGACTTAAGGTCCACAAAAGCGGCATATATAGTTCCACCACCCAATAGCACCACTTTCCAGTATAACTGGATAAATCTAAATACCTGGTCAATGGTGCTAATACTAGACCTAAAACCCGCTTGCATTGGAGAGAGAATACTCTCCTTCTCCATCCAGATCTGGATTTTTGCAAGGATCATCCTTGCTACAACTTTCTGTAGGGCATCTATAAGGCTAATAGGGCGGTAGTTTTCTGGGACAGAACGATCTCCTTTTTTAAAAATTGGGAGAATTTCCGCCCCTTTCCATGAATCAGGAATCCTGGCCCCACTAGCAATAGCATTAGCAATCTTAGTAATGTAAGGGACCCAGATCCACTGATCCAATTTGAAAAGATCTGCCGGGATGCAATCCATACCGGGTGCTTTCCCCGAATGTATCAAACCCAGTGCCAGTTCTGTGTCCTCATTCAAAAACATTAAAGATTGGGATGATGGGGCACGCGATTGTACCGTATATTCTATCGCAAAATCGGGTACATTCGCTACTCCCTTGAACTGGGAAGAATAAAAATCCACCCAGGCATCAGTGGGGACATGATTTTCTGGGATTTGCGAGTCTGTGTTTCTGCCCCAGTTCACCACCTCCCAGAACTTAATCTGGTTGGAAGATAGACAGGCCTCATAGAGGTCCTGCCAATGGGACTCATCCCACTCTCGCTTCGCCTCCCACAGAACCTTTTTATACCTCCCACGAGCCTTTTTAATGTCGAGGCTAATTCTAGATTTAATGACTTTAATCAAATCACTATGCGCCTCCCTACATGATATATTATACCATTTTTGACGGAATCCCATAGTTGCACATTTCCCAGGGTTTACAGGTTTTGACAATAGAGTTTTTAGTTTTTTAAATAGCTGGTCATTTATGTTGCTAATCTGATGTAATGTATCTATAGTAATGGGCAGATCCTGAAGAGCACCCCATGAAGAGGATACTTCCAGGGATAACTCATGCAACAAATCCGGGTCCTCCAAGGCCCTGGACCAACGGACCCTACGTCTGTCATTAGTGAGAAATGTCTCTGCAGTGAGGCATCTCGCTGGATCTGATCCACCTTGGCCAGCTAAGTATTTTAAACTTAATACTAAAGGATTGTGGTCGCTCTCTGGGCGAGCCACAACCTCCATATCATCCAACAGGGACTAATACTCAATCTTTAGCAAGATATAATCGATTCTACTAGTACTGGCCCCATTATCATAAGTAGGAAGTCCGTTTTTATCAGAAAGGGAGCGACCATTGGCCGCTCTTAGCCCCCATTCCAGACCGAAGCCAAGCCAGTGTAGAGCTGCCTAAGTTGCCTTTTTGATGGGATTTAGGGCCAAGACTGGAACGTTCCAAACTGCATCTTCCTCCTCCCGTATATCCTGACTTTCACACGCCAAGGGTTCAAAATTACAATTCAGATCCCCTGCGAGCACTATATTTAACAAGTGCCAAATATTAGCCCGGACTGTCTTTCCGAGTGCATTAACCTGCTGATCTGTTACAGACTGCTTTGATATAATGCATTGTGCAGCGGGGCAAAGGTAACAATCAACAAGCAGTGGCAGTCCGACCACCATATTACGATGCGACTGCCATGCTGGCAGTTGGAAAGTGCTCCTTATCTCAGCGGCCTATGTTGTGGCCAAGGGAAAGAGCTGCTGCATAAGCTGCCGTGATAAGGAGCACCTCTTGCCTGTCCGTGAGCCGTGCACCATGCACCATGTTGTGTGGGGCATACAGTGCATGGAAGTGAGTGGGGGCACTATAAGTACCCCCAGGGCCACTGTACAGTGGTCCACAATGGACAGGGGCCCTGTTTTAGGCTCCCAATTCCATTTCCGACAGCCTTTTCATGGCGGTCTTCACAACATGAAAAGGCTGTTGGAAAGGGATATCGTAATCCCGATGGTGGTGCCTGCCTTGGCACCGCTGCCATTCAAGAATACACTTCTGACCACCACAAAGTCAAGTCACTAATCCTGGCGGAGGTGACGGCCTTCCCTTGACTGCTGTGGGTCCGACCACTAGGAATTGTATTCCGGTGGTAGTAGTTCCAAAATGTAGTGTATGTATAGGAAATTTGGAATAGGGTTTAGGCTTAAAAAATTAGGAATAGGCCAACTCGATACTAGTACTATAGGCAATCTGATTAAGAAAAGTACAATGTTACTGCATTTGACTTTGCCTGTCAAAATATTTTTGGGGAGATTATTAACTGTACCGCTAACCTATTTTATTTCATCTTTTTTATTTCTTGCATCAGCATCCAGGGGCAGGAAGAGGGCTAGCAGCACTGAGGCGGGTCAGTGAGCTGGGGTACCAACACCAGCACCATGGTGGGTGGAAGTTCTACCACCACCACTACCACCAGCGCCACGGCCAACAGATCTGCTGGCCCCAGTAAGTTCTTATTTTAATATTATAATTATTTCCCTAAGTTTTACCGCTCCACATTAAAAATGATTTTTCCCCTTTATTTTTTTTACTGTGCCTGTCTCCTAATGTTTTCAAACTCCTCTTCGTTCTATCTAATGTTAGTTACATTCTTGTTATTCCTGCATTATCCTAGTCATTTTCTATATTTCAAGTTTCTGTAGTTGACTTTCTCCTTTCTGTACTAGTCTGTCCGTAACTTCCGTTCTTCTGATTTGTTATGTTATGTTATGTTATGTTATGTTATTTGATTTTGTATAGCGCTCAGATGCCGCAGCAAAGAGGCGTCCTGGCGCTTTGGAGATAGGAAAACACAACACCACAGAAATAACCAGAGGGGAAGAGACTAGGCTATGGAGAATAGGAAGGTTTTTAAAGACTTCCTAAAAAAGAGCAGGTCCGGAATATCACGAAGAGAAGCAGGCAGCGAGTTCCAGAGGGTGGCTGCCAACACCGAAAAAGAACGACCACCAATACGCGCTTTCTTAAAACGCGGAACGATAGCTAAATTGGACCCTACAGATCGGAGGGATCTAGAAGGAACATAATGGAGAATAGTCTGGGTGAGAATGGGAGGGGAGGCTAACTTGAGAATTTTAAAGGTTACGCAGAGTGCTTTAAACTTAATTCTCTGGCCTACTGGTAGCCAGTGAAGATCTTGGATAGTATGACGAACAGAAGCAAACTTAGGAAGACCGACCAGCATTCTGGCCGCAGCATTTTGAACCCGCTGAAGGCGGGCTAGTTCTGCCTGATTAACACCCAGAAGCAGAGAGCTGGCATAGTCCAGTCTGGTAAGAACCAGAGCTTGCACAATGATCTGTCTGGTGTCTGCGTCAAAAAATTTAAAAATGGGCCGAAGGCACTGCAAGGCACCGAAACAGGTGCCAGCTACACGTTTGATATGGGGGGTGAAGGAAAGTTTATCGTCAATCCATACACCCAAATTTCTGACTTCAGCTACAGGAATGGGAACAGGACCCAACTCCAATGGCCACCAATTGTCTCCCCATAGCCCAGTTTCCTTACCAAAGATGATAACCTCGGTCTTGGAGGCGTTAAGTTGGAGTCTATTTTCCGCCAACCAGCCTGCCACTGCCTTAAGAGCTGACTGAAAGGTAGAGGCATCCATAGTGGAATCACCATTAAGTGCCACCGCCAGCTGCGTGTCATCGGCGTATGACACCATGGTGAGACCGAAACTACGGGCTACCTCCGCCAATGGCTGAACATATAGATTGAATAAGGTAGGGCTGAGAGCCGAACCCTGCGGAACACCCTGGGGAATGGGGCGAGGGGCAGAGACATAGGGCGGTAAGGATACCTTGAAGGTTCGATCCATAAGAAAGGAGCGAAACCATTCAAGAGCCAACTCTCCAACTCCTGCCTCCCCAAGACGCTGCAAAAGAATGTGGTGGGAGACCGTGTCAAAGGCGGCACTGAGATCCAATAGGATCAGTGCCGCCGTCTGACCCTGGTCCAGCAATTTCCTAATATACTCCACCACCACCAGGAGAGCAGTCTCGGTACTGTGGCCCGCGCGAAAACCATTCTGAGATTTATCGAGTATATTGGCTTCCTGCAAATGAGAGGAGAGAATGCAATTCACGTGAGCCTCAGCTAATTTGGCCATCCAGGGGAGGAGGGAGATGGGACGGTAGTGTTCTAGTTTTGCAGGGTCAAGGGAGGGTTTTTTAAGAATAGGTATGACGGTCGCCTGCTTCCAAGCAGTGGGGACACTACCAGTGCTAAGAGAGAGATTAATAAGGCTATGCATAGCCGGATAACAACACTCAGCAAATTCCCGAAACTGAGTAGGTCTCATAGGGTCATCAGGTGACCCAGATTTGACTTTAATTGTCAAAGCTTTGAACTCCTCTTGTGTAGGGCTGGGAATAACCTGTAGCCGCTTGGAGGTCAATGGAACTCTGATATTCTCAGTGATGGAAAGATGTGAGAATGACCTGTAGATGGCATCGACCTTTTCAACAAAGAACGAGGCCAAATCCTCACAGTGAGCCATAGATGCTGGAAAAGTGGTGACAATCTTTCTGCTAGTGAGGTCCTTACAAACCCTAAAGATAACCTTAGTCGGGTTCGTACTGTTCTTAATCTCCTGGGAGTAGAAGGCTGCCCTAGCTGTACATATGGCCCGGTGGTACATTCTGGTGCAGGTCCTATAAGCTGATTTAAGGTCAGCATCATAGGTTCTGCGCCATGCGCGTTCCGCCTTTTTGCAGGAAGATTTCATCAGCTTAAGGGATTCATTGTACCAAGGGCTGGAGGGGCTAGATCTAGTCTTACTCCACCTAGCAGGTATAAGAATATCCAATGAGTGGTCCAACCACTTACGAAAGCTGTCATAGCCAAGGGAGACTTCTTTAGGAGGATGAGGATGGTGCTTCATCAAAAGATGGCGAAAATGCTCTACATTCAGGTTTCTCCAGGGACGTTTGAGAATATCAGGAGTATTATTCCTAAGGGGAGGAATATTAGTGACAATATGCGTCTCGATCAAATAATGATCGGTCCAGGCCATAGGCTTGGGCTGGAGCACTGAAATATTAGTCGAGATATTCGTCACAAAGGGGTCAAGCAAATGTCCGCCAATATGAGTAGGTGATTCTACCAATTGGAATAAATGAAAAGCTTCAAGATCAGCCAAAAAACTGTGCACCGAATTGGAGAATGGAGCATCCATATGCAAGTTAAGATCTCCAATGATCGTAAAATTGGCTGTTTTCATGACAATAGAGGAGACCACCTCCAGAAGACAGACGGAAAGTGCTGTCGGGACCAGGAGGCCTGTAAATTAATAGTCCCGACAAAGTAAAATGAGGATTTACAGTGATGTTAAAATGCGTGCTCTCACATCCAGCTATAGTGGTCGGATTTCAGGCACACGGATAACATGTTTTAACTGCAACCGCAATGCCTCCGCCTCTAGCGTGACGATGAAGCGAGTGCATAATATATCCCGCTGGGAGGGCTAAATTTATAACCGCCATAGATTGGTCATGCAGCCAAGTTTCAGTAAAAAAAAAGATATCTGGGTTCTCATCAGTAATCAAAGAAAATACTTCATGAGAATGAGAGGCCAACGATCTCACATTCAGGTGAAAAATTTTGAGGGCAGGATGGATGACTGAGTTCGAAACAGAATCAGACATATAAGCCCTAGAGGCTATGGGTTGGCGACTCACAATAGGCAATGGTGTCAATAGTTTGAAGGAACAAGTAGGACATTGATACGGTCCACTTAATGGATCCAAGGCACCATAGTGGCAACCGCTTACCCCACTACGCAGCCGAAGCAGGTCTCCGGCAGCTATCATCCTGAAACGACCAGAGTGCCCTGCCCTAGCCCTGCCCTAGCCCTGCCTTAGCGCTGACGGGCGCAGACGGGCAGGACTCTGGCGAGACTCAGGCGTAGGGAAGGCGTGACCGCTGCGCGTGACCGCTTAGCTTCAAGCGAGCGTTAAGTAGGTGCGTGGCGGCGAACAACGCTAGAGCGCTAACCCCCAAGAAGGGAATTGCCTTCCCGATATGGCGTCGTCACATATCACGTGACCCAGAAGCCCCGGAACCCGGATCCGCAAAAGAGCGGTGATATTACTCCAATTATGTGCTGTAAGGGGCGGGGAGGGTCGCAGCAACAGGATAAAAGCAGGGGAAATGTAAGTAAATCAACATAAATACAAAATAGGGCAGTTTAAGATATAGCGCGAGCAACAATACAGCGCTTATCCCAGTAACGCTGCAAGCGCGGTGGTCACCTTCTCCAGGCTGACCCCGTGTCCAAGCTCACCTTAAGTAGGTGCGTGGCGGCGAACAACGCTAGAGCGCTAACCCCCAAGAAGGGAATTGCCTTCCCGATATGGCGTCGTCACGTATCACGTGACCCAGAAGCCCCTGAACCCAGATCCGCAAAAGAGCGGTGATATTACTCCAATTATGTGCGGTAAGGGGCGGGGAGGGTCGCAGCAACAGGATAAAAGCAGGGGAAATGTAAGTAAATCAACATAAATACAAAATAGGGCAGTTTAAGATATAGTGCGAGCCACAATACAGCGCTTAGCCCAGTAACGCTGCAAGCGCGGTGGTCACCTTCTCCAGCTTGTCAGTAAGCTTTCCCTCTCCCTTTATATATCTTGTGGACTGGTACGGTAAGAATAAGTGAGCAAATTTTAGAACAGGTACTGTACTGTAAAGATCGCACGCCCAAGTAAGCTTGCTCATGCTCATACAGTAAAACTAGAGAGTGCCGTGGTCAGGGGTGGACCCCCCTAATGTTGTCTATTTATTATCATTCATTTATACAGTAGTATATCAAAAGTATTGATGACAGTGCAGCATGGCTGGAAATAGTATGAGGACGGCCCCATTGCCTTTGTCAACCAAGAACAATTGTCTTTCAGTGACTAAATATTCCACCCCTTCATTGAGATTCAATCACTCAGTGTCATTATAGCTCTTCACCTTTTTATAAAAAAGCTTTTGCTTGGCTTGACAAACTGGATTTCCAAACATTGGCAACCAAAAAAATGCCCAACATGATATTTTTGGTTGAAGATACTGCAACCAAATGGCAGTGATATGGTTGTAGTTTGTTAAAAAAAAATAGGAAGGGGGGCATGTCAGGCATCTAAAATGTGTGATTTTTTCCAGCTGCACAGACCACCAGTGCTGGGGCTAGTGGAGCAGACATGGCGGCAGTTGAAGGGTGAGTCCCAGAGGTGGCAGGGACGTCAGTGATAAATCACATTGTTTGCATATTGACAATTACTAGTATACTCACTGCAAGGCCATCATGAAACCCTCGCTTTAGCAGTTACAGCAGGGGTTGAGTTCTTAGTGGCCTGTTCTATCTGCAACTCAGCAGACAAAAGCTCATAATGAACATTAAAATGATGGGGTGATGGAAAATGAAAAAAGAATGGAAGGTGAAAGGATATGTGAAATGTTATATGTGTGAAGGGATGCGCAGGTGGGTGAAAGGATGAGTAGTTGAGTGAAAGACGGATGAAAGGGTATATGGGTGAAAGGATGCCTGCCTGGGTGGGTCTAAGGGTGGATGGGTAAAAGGAATATTCTGGTGGGTTAAAGCAGGATAGCTGAAAGGGTAAATGGGTGAAAGAATATGTGGGTGGGTTAATAGATGGATTGGTGAAAGGATGGTTGAAAGCTGTGGATTGGTGAATGAATGAATGGAAGGATATATAAAGATGGATAGATTTGAACGGTGAAAGACTGGATGAGAGAATGTAAAGCTTAAATGGTGGGTACCAAAGAATACTAGAACAATGAAAGGATGAATGGCTAATTGTTTCGAGGAAGAAACAAGGGAGCTCTTCTGGAGAGGGGCATGCTCACCTACTTTACTTGCTTGGAATTGTTCAATCAGAGCTTTGGTTCAAAGTGTGGGGGAGTATTTTTGTCTACTCCCTTGACTCACTGTATTTGTTGAGCGAGGCAGATATATATCCCACCATCACCAATAATCACCTCCCTGCCCAAGGCATTTTGCCAATGCCACCCGTTACTTAACTGCTGCATGGTTCATTTCGCCACTGCAGTGTTGGCTGTGAAATGCGCATCCGCTTCAGTTAATGTGCCAGTTACAAAGTTTTCTCTGCATGACAAAGCGAAAACAAGGTTGTGTCCCTTCCCTCTCAGTTCCCACTCAGTAACCTCCTGGTACTTCATTCCTTTATACTTTCCTAAGTTCTGTTCCAGCCTACCCAAAAATGTGAAAAATCCATTCTTGGCACATACATTTTTCTGGCCAAGTGATTTATATATTTCACTTCTCCCATAACGGATTTACACCTGTTCAAATCCTTTTCCTTTCAACATTCATCAACTACAGTGACTGACTAAGCCAAAGCATAGGCACATGATGATGATCAGTGACATCCCATTATTCTATAGGAGAACCTCTACTTACCCAGCTTAAGCCCTCTAACAGCAGAGTAAGTTACGTTTTCCTTTCCTTACTGCCAAGGGAATGTATTTGTCAGAAATATTTATAGATTGTGGTGGAGGGTGAGGCCAGGAAGTAAAGTGGGAATAAGTGCCTTGAGTTTTGCAGATGAGATATTCGAACATGCCAGATACAATCGATATATCCCACATCCTTGAATCTTTCCCCGTACTGCGAAGCATTATTTTCACCACTGTCTACATACGGCAGACAGGATATGCACATTTTATACATGACATGTGTGACGTTGCATCATTATTATTCATTTGCCTCCTTGGAGTCAGGATTAAATTGAAAGGCATTTTGGAGAAGAGCAGGGCCATTGGAATTAAAGTCCATTACAAGTGCCCCAACTGCAGACTGAGGAGAGTAGCTAGGTACCGATTAACAACGCGATATTTAGCATGCCTCCATTAATTTAGCATAGCAAGAATACTTGTACTCCATAGTGCATAATACCTTGCTCATTAACAAGAGGTAATTCATTTTTATTTTTCCACACAAAGTGTCTGTTTAGGTTTTTACTAGGACATGCTTTCAAAAGGAAAAAAATATATTTTTTAAACGGGTGTGCTGTTTATTCTGCATTAATTCCTTTCAGCCAGTCAGTGCATTTGCCTTTTTTTATGAGGCATGTGTGGGTAAAAAATGAAATGGCTGTGACTCTAATCACATCAAATTCGAATGGCCCTAGGGGACCAGTAACATACTGCTACTGTGCCATTATATAATTTAAACAATAGCTTTGAACAGAGCATTGTTTATAAGCTGTCTTTTTTCTTTCTTGGTATAGCTACTTCTGCTGGTTGACCACCTACGCAGGAGGAGATAGCAGCCTGGCTGTGACAGTAGATGCTGGAAGCTGTACGGACCAAATCAGTGACTAGTGGTCCCGCAGGGGGAGGAAGGGGTACTGTCTACGGCCCCAGCCAGTTGCTAGTGCTGCCAGCCTCCAGGGAAGAACAATGCCAGCGCTACCAGCAGCTGCCAGCTACCCATCACAGTCACACCACCACTGCTATCACTCCTGCTCAGACTGCTAAATCCAATGCTACATCATGCAGAGGCTTGCATAGTTAGAAAGTGATATGGCATGCACTGAGGAACACCTCAATTAGCTCCTGACCCACATGTAGGTTTGGGACCAGGACTGCTTCTGTGGTCTTTTTGTTGCATATTTATGATTTGGTCATTGGTTGGTGATGGGGAGATTTGTTTGGGGAGGGAGTGGCCCTGTTGTGGGTGCATTTACTTTTCTTATTGTTGAAAGGTTAAATTGAAAAATATTCTTCTACTTTATACCTGAAGTAGTTTTTTGGGTTTTACTTTTACATTGCACTGCTGCCTTTTCAAGCAGCCTGCTTTTAATCTGATTTTCAAAGTGTATATGTATAGTATACCAGGTAGTTATAGTTAGTTATAACCATGTCCTACCACCCTCTATAATTATATTAATAACTGTACATTAGAGAGATAGGGTGGGCTGTCATTGCCTATATTGCTCCAATAACTTAGAAAACAAAGAATGTCAAAGGAGTGCTTTCTGCAGTAGAAGTTAGTTACTTACTAACTAAACTAGTTCACTTCACTCAATAGTTCTCTCACCTGCATAGTTTCCTAACGTGCCTTCTTAATGGTGGTGGTAGTAGTAGCAGGATAATGTTCTAAGAGGAAAGGTCTCACTCCCACCTAGGTGAGCTCCAACTGTAGGCTTAATCAAAATGATTATCCATCACAGGCAACTAAATTGAAAGAAAAACAGAGAGAGAGTGGGTTATATATTATCATAACTTTACAGAAAGTGGGACAAAGCTACTACCACCATGACAAAGCAAAGAAAAGGGTACATGATATAACAACAACAAGCATTTGCAATGCAATAGGTCTCGCATTATCAAAGTGTGAGCAGTTGGCATTGCTAATAATAATGCAACACTAGCTATTGGCATTGTAAACGATAATGGCATTTATTTCTGTGTTTGTTTTATAAAATGGATAAAAAAGGCATTTTCATGAACAATACCAATAGCTTAAACTTTTGCAAATGCGAGACCTATTGCATTGCAAATACTTGTTTTAGTACTGCAGGCTTTTTTAAAGTTTTAGTCACTACTCAAAATTAAATCCATTTTATCAGCGTTGCCAGTGCTCCTTTATGTTTAATGCCCTAAATGAAACACAATGTTCTAAGCGGATTGCTAAACAGCATCTCCAGCCCCGATCACAATGTCTCACTTCATGCTGGATAGTGGGCACCCTGTTTTCATGCAGTGCCAAGACGGGGTGAACTAATGCACAGCCTGAGGTCTGTCAGCCTCCGAGGCTCAAAGCATTCCTTGCAACAGTCCGCTGTGTCAAGGTATGGCCATGTGTACAGCACACACTCTGCAACTGCAAGTGGTTTCAAAGTTGGGGGTGACTTCCCAAACTTTCCCGAGGTTTTCATCGTGTTTGGTGACAGCGTATTTATGCTGACAGCCCCAAAAACGTTTGTGGTTGTGTGTGTGTGGTTGTGTGTGTGGGGTTGTGTGTGTGTGTGTGGTTGTGTGTGTGTGGTTGTTTGTGTGGTTTTGTGTGTGGTTGTGGTTTTGTATGTGTATGGTTGTGTGTGTGTGGTTGTGGTTGTGTGTGTGGTTGTGTGTGTGTGTGTGTGTGTGTGTGGTTGTGTGTGTGTGGTGTGTGTTGCTGTGTTTGTGGTTGTGTCTGGTTGGGTGGTTGGGTGTGGTTGTGTGCGTGTGTGGTTGTGTGCGTTTGTGGTTGTGTGTGTGGTTGTGTGTGGTGTGGTTGTTTGTGTGGTTGTGTGTGTGGTTGTGGTTGTGTGTGTGGTTGTGCATGTGTGGCTGTGTGTGTGTGGTTGGTTGTGTGGTTGTAGTTATTTGTGTGGTTGTGGTTGTTTGTGTGGTTGTGTGTGGTTGTGTGTGTTGTGTGTGTGGTTGGGTGGTTGGATGTGGTTGTGTGTGTGGTATTGTGTGTGGTTGTGTGTGTGGTTGTGGTTGTGTGCGTGGTTGTGTGTGTTGTTGTGTGTGGTTGTGTGTGTGGTTGTGGTTGTGTGTGGTTGTGGTTGTGTGTGTGGTTGTGTGGTTGTGGTTGTGTGTGGTTGTGGTTGTGTGTGGTTGTGTGTGTGTGGTTGTGGTTGTTTGTGTGGTTGTGTGTGTGGTTGTGTGTGTGTGGTTGTGTGTGTGTGGTTGTGTGTGTGTGGTTGTGTGTGTGGTGGTGTGTGTGGTGGTGTGTGTGGTTGTTTGTGTGTTTGAGGTTGCGTGTGTGGTTGTGTGTGTGGTGGTGTGTGTGGTTGTTTGTGTGTTTGTGGCTGTGTGTGTGTGGTTGTGGGTGGTTCTGTGTGTGTGGTTATGTGTTTGTGGTTGTGTGCATGTGTGGTTCTGTATGTGTGGTTATGTGTGTGTGGTTGTGGTTGAGGTTGTGTGTGTGGTTGAGGTTGTGTGTGTGTTTGTGGTTGTGTGTGTGTTTGTGGTTGTGGTTGTGTGTGTGGTTGTGTGTGTGTTTGTGGTTGTGTTTGTGGTTGTGTGTGTGGTTGTGTGTGTGGTTGTGGTTGTGGTTGTGTGTGTGGTTGTGTGTGTGTGGTTTTGTGTGTGTGGTTGTGTGTGTGGTTGTGTGTGTGGTTGTGTGTGTGGTTGTGTGTGTGGTTGTGTGTGTGGTTGTGTGTGTGGTTGTGGTTGTGTGTGTGGTTGTGGTTGTGGTTGTGGTTGTGTGTGTGGTTGTGTGTGTGGTTGTGGTTGTGTGTGTGGTTGTGTGTGTGGTTGTGTGTGTGGTTAGGTGGTTGGGTGTGTGTGTGTGTGGTTGTGTGTGTGGTTGTGTGTGTGGTTGTGTGTGTGGTTGTGTGTGGTTGTGTGTGTGGTTGTGTGTGTGGTTGTGTGTGTGGTTGTGTGTGTGTGTGGTTGTGTGTGTGTGGGTGTGGTTGTGTGTGTGGTTGTGTGTGTGGTTGTGGTTGTGTGTGTGTTTTTGTGTGGTTGTAGTTGTTTGTGAGGTTGTTTGTGAGGTTGGGTGTGTGGGGGGGGGGGTTGTGTGTGTGGTCGTGTGTGTGGTTGTGTGTGGTTGTGTGTGTGGTTGTGTGTGGTTGTGTTTGTGGTTGTGTGTGTGGTTGTGTGTGTGGTTGTGTGTGTGTGTGTGGTTGTGTGTGTGGTTGTGTGTTTGGTTGTGGTTGTGTGTGTGTGTGTTTTTGTGTGTGATTGTGTGTGTGTGTTTGTAGTTGTTTGTGAGGTTGTTTGTGAGGTTGTGTGTGATTGTGTGTGTGTGTGTTTGAGGTTGTGTGTGTGGTGTGTGGTGTGTGTGTGGTTGTTTGTGTGTTTGTGGCTGTGTGTGTGTGGTTTTGTGTGTGTGGTTATATGTTTGTGGTTGTGTGCGTGTGTGGTTCTGTGTGTGTGGTTATGTGTTTGTGGTTGTGTGCATGTGAGGTTGTGTGTTTGTGTGTGTGTTTGGTTGTGTGTGTGTGTGTGTTGTTGTGTGGTTGTGTGTGTGTTTGGTTGTGTGTGTGTGTGTGTTGTTGTGTGTGTGTGTGTTTGTGTGTGTGGTTGTGAGCGTATGTGATTGTGTGTGGTTGTGATTGTGTGTGGTTGTGATTGTGTGTGGTTGTGATTGTGTGTGGTTGTGGTTGTGTGTGGTTGTGTTTGTGGTTGTGTGTGTGTGGTTGTGTGTGTGGTTGTGGTTATGAGTGTGTGATTGTGTGTGTGGTTGTGTGTGTGGTTGTGGTTGTGTGTGTGTGTTGTGTTTGTGGTTGTGTGTATAGTTGTGTGTGGTTGTGTGTGTGGGTGTGTGGTTGTGTGTGTGTGGTTGTGTCTGTGGGGTTGTGTGTGTGGGGTTGTGTGTGTGGTTATGTGTGTGGTTGTGTGTGTGGTTGGGTGTTGTGGTGTGTGTGTGGTTGTGTGTGTGTGGTTGGGTGGTTGTGTGTGGTTGTGTGTGTGGTTGTGATTGTGTGTGTGGTTGTGGTTGTGTGTGTGTGGTTGTGGTTGTTTGTATGATTGTGTGTGTGGTTGTGGTTGTTTGTGTGGCTGTGTGTGTGGTTGTGGTTGTGTGTGTGTGGTTGTGTGTGTGCAGTTGTGTGTGTGTGTGTTGTGTGGTTGTGTGTGGTTGTGTGTGTGGTTGGATGTGGTTGGATGTGGTTGTGTGTGTGGTATTGTGTGTGGTTGTGTGTGTGGTTGTGGTTGTGTGCGTGGTTGTGTGTGTTGTTGTGTGTGGTTGTGTGTGTGGTTGTGGTTGTGTGTGGTTGTGGTTGTGTGTGTGGTTGTGTGGTTGTGTGGTTGTGTGTGGTTGTGTGTGTGGTTGTGTGTGTGGTTGTGTGTGTGGTTGTGTGTGTGGTTGTTTGTGTGGTTGTGTGTGTGTGGTTGTTTGTGTGGTTGTGTGTGTGTGGTTGTGTGTGTGTGGTTGTGTGTGTGTGGTTGTGTGTGTGTGGTTGTGTGTGTGTGGTTGTGTGTGTGGTGGTGTGTGTGGTGGTGTGTGTGGTTGTTTGTGTGTTTGAGGTTGCGTGTGTGGTTGTGTGTGTGGTGGTGTGTGTGGTTGTTTGTGTGTTTGTGGCTGTGTGTGTGTGGTTGTGGGTGGTTCTGTGTGTGTGGTTATGTGTTTGTGGTTGTGTGCATGTGTGGTTCTGTATG
Source organism: Triturus cristatus (assembly GCF_964204655.1). NCBI lineage: Eukaryota > Metazoa > Chordata > Amphibia > Caudata > Salamandridae > Triturus > Triturus cristatus. The sequence continues at coordinate 1,096,929,070 of NC_140588.1, read as the reverse complement.
TGTGGTTGTGTGTTTGTGGTTGTGTGCGTGTGGTTGTGTGTGTGTTTGGTTGTGTGTGTTTGTGTATTTGTATGTGTGTGTGGTTGTGTGTGGTTGTGTTTGTGTTTGTGGTTGTGTGTGTGGTTGTGGTTATGTGTGTGTGGTTGTGTGTGTGGTTGTGGTTATGTGTGTGTGGTTGTGGTTGAGGTTGTGTGTGTGGTTGAGGTTGTGTGTGTGGTTGTGGTTGTGTGTGTGGTTGTGTGTGTGTTTGTGGTTGTGTTTGTGGTTGTGTGTGTGGTTGTGTGTGTGGTTGTGGTTGTGTGTGGGGTTGTGTGTGTGTGGTTGTGTGGGTTTGTGTTACTATCCTTGTGGGGACTTGGGTGTGATAACACACTCACGCTGTGGGGACTTGATTGCACTGTGGGGACCTGAACCCAGGTCCCCACAAGGCAATGTCCTTTAAATGATAGAAAATGGCTTCAGGAACATCTGTGTCAATTTTTACAACTTTTTAAAAAATTGCCTTGTGGGGACCTGTGTTTCATAAAGTGTGTTTATATTTCTGCTCAGCTCTGCCCCTGTAGACAGGAGGCGGTACTGCAGTCTTAAACACACTTTGCATTTAAACACACTTTGTTCACCAGGAACACAAGTTAGCAGCAGAAAGCACAGATATTTCAAAGGTAAAGCTGCAAAATCCTGTGTTAAAAAATATTTTTCATGCAAAGTAACATTTTCCCCATTTAATAAAGTAAAACTTTATTTACATGAAAATTTTGAATTTAAACTATTTGAGTTTAAAAATTGTTAGTGGTTGTATAAACATTGCTAAAAGCAATTTGGGTACGTTTTAAATCCCAGATTACGTCACTATTGCAGTTTGATCCTTATCTGCAATTAAAGAATGATGGTGCATTAAAACATGATACAATATAAACTGATCTGATCATTTTTTGCAAATTTGATTACATATTAATATTCACTTTGGAATATGTTCTTCAGATGATGGCTAGATGAGTGAGTTCCTAGAGTTGCATTGTGCTAACAGCTGCGCTCTCTCAGACGCCGAACTGTAGTAATGTCATAGAAGTTTAATTTTAATAGAAAAAGCATGTTCTTAGAACATTAGCTACATTCTTCGAAAATATATTCAAATGTTGCCATAAGATGAAGTTACATTTAAATCCTTTGAATTGCTTAATTTCCAAACTATTCCCAATGCTTTACAAATTAAAGCAGCTTCATTCCTAAAGATGGGTGAAGAACAGTCATATAACAAGCATTGGCAAAGCCAACAGGTGTCACCTACGAGACAGCTACTGGCTTTGACAGAGTTTTTTTGACCTTCTGTACAGCAGCGTCCCTGCTCTGCCGCATGGATGCAATTGAAATTAAAACAAATTAAAAGCACTATGATGCAGCCAAAACAGACCACATCATGACACTTATTTTTATTGCTGGCAGGAGGGTGGGGTGTGTGAGGGCTCAACACTATCAACAGTGGAGGTGGGGAAAAGAAAAATCACTGATGCTGCCACTACTGTTCACAGTATATAAAGAAGTTGTCAGAGCCTCCTTGGCCTTATTCAATTATAAAATGCAGACTCTGGTATATATGAACCTTAACAAAGTAGGTGCAGAGACACAGGGTCCTGGTTCACCCTAATTAGTGGCTATGTTTTAAAAGCCAAAACAGGGGAGGTGGATAGGAGACCAAATCCCTATCTTGCATTAGGGCTCACAGTGCCCTTACTACTGCGTTGGCACCCACACTTATTACAGTTTGGACTTAGTGCTTCAGTTAAGGTGCAAAGTTCTGCTGTAAAATGGGCCATCTCGTGCTGGTGTCCACTTCAATTTGCCCTTCCTGTGTATTTAAATATAGTTTGCCTTCCAAGATCATACTAGTTTAACTACAGCATACTGCAGTAGCATAGGCTGTGCTCAACCACCTGCCTTATGACTGAGAAGGTCTTCAAGCCGAAAGTGTGGAGAGGATGTGGCGTTATGCTAGAGCTGCAAACTTGGAACTCGATTCTTGACATTGGCTTGACATCCTGTGATTCTGGCAAAATCACTTTATCTCCCTGTGCCTAAAGAAATTGTACATGACTTAACTGGTGCTCATGTAAAGTGCTTCAAAGAGGAATGACACAAGCACAGCACTGGTGGGAATGAGGGATTTACAGAAGTATATGAGAAGTGGCTTTTATTGCTTCACCATAAGAACTTTTGTGTGGGTCAAGCCTACTAATGCATTCACAGCCATGGGTGAGGGTGATCTAGACTACTGCTCATACTCCACCCAAGAGAAGAAAGGCTTTCACCGCAGACATAGTGTGCATAAAGAATGGAAAAGTATATCACATTAAGGGGGTGAAAAATCTCTTGTTTAGAAGTGAATTTTTTTGGGCATAATATGTTGTCTATGATCATATTGGTCAGCAGTTGGGAGCAGAGACTGTGGGATTCGCTTAACTGCAGACTATAAAGAGTGTTTATAACATTTGGAAGCCTACCTTTAGCAAGGAATCTACCATACTTATATTGGAATTGAAGCATGAATGTTGCTGTAAATAGACTGTCATTTAAGGAGGGCAGCACTTCTTAAAATGAGGCACTACACCTAATATTTTGGGTAAACCTAGAAAATTATTGGTATACATCTAAGAAGAAAGAGCCATAGCATGGATATGGGTGCAGGCAGAAAACAGTAGATGTGTGTCTGTTTTGGAATGAAATTGCACTACTTTACCTACAGCTCATACCCTAGCATGGAAATAGTCTAAGTTAGTGGCTAAGCTGTAGACAGTATATTCTATAACTACAACCATGATTTATTCACATTTTGATCATGTACCCATGTGGCATTGAGAGGGATTCAATCAACTTTGCCACATAAAATGATTTTTGTGTCAAACGTTGACGTGAGTGCATCACCAAATTCTCTGCTCTGTGGTGCACAAACCCACTATCAGGGTGGGAACAGTTCAAAGACAACTGGAATACGCACAAAGCCAGATCTACTCATCTAATGTGTCCTGCCTTTGCATGAAGTTATACCACCAAATGAAACCAGGAGCAAGCAATGGGTATACGGAAAAGCCTAGGATATTTCCTGACACACATGTAATTTCTGCAAAAATATCCACTTGACACAGCTTACTTGACATTGTGTTAAAATTTGTACTGGAGAGCTTCATCATATATAAATTTCACAAAAGGCACTTCTAGCTTTCCTTATCACTGTCATGCAATGCTTAGAATCACACAAAACAGACATCATTGGAAATATGGTGCTGTACTATTTTTACTGTTTGTCCAAGGGAGTGCAATGGAATATTACAAATGTTTATATAGCACTGTCCCATGTTTAGTTTATCTAGATCACTGGGTGGCACCACAGCTCCATGTTTCTGAACTAGAGAGTAGCCAGAAAATGAACATACTTCCCGATTTTGAACTAGAGCTTTGATGGCATCAAGTAAGTGAGACCAACCCGCCCTAGCTGAGCTCCCTTGTCTCCTCCATCCAAGCATCCTTTCACCCTACCACCATTTGATATCCACTATTTCACCTTTACAATGTGTCAGTCATTCATTTTTTTCATCCGTCATTCATTCTTCCCCATTCCATCCATCAAGCCATCCATCTATCCAGTCTGCCATGCATCCATCCACTTTGCTATCCATCCACTCTGCCATGCATCCATCCATCCATCCATCCACCCACTCTGTCATCTCTCTCTCCATTCTGCCATCCATCCATTATCCACTCTACCATCCACCCATCTACTCTACCATCTATATACTCACTCAGCCATCCATCTAGCCATCCATCATCATCCATCCATCCATCCACTGTGCCATTCATCTACCCACTCAACCATCATCATCCATCCATCCATCTATCCACTCTGCCATCCATCCACTCTGTCATCCATTCACTCATTCATCCACTCTGCCTTACATTAACTAATTTCATCCACTCAGCGATCAATCTATCCATCCATCCATCACTTTAATCTGTCATCCTTTCACCTGCCCATCCACCTATTCATTCATCCATCCAGCAATACCTTTACTCTGCCATCATTTCACCTGTCCATTCACCTATCCATTGCTTTACGCTGCCATCCATGTCTTACCTCTGCCATCCTTGCAAATGTTCATCCATCCAATCCATTCACTCTCTCATACATCTAGCTATTTACTCTGCCATTCTTTCACCTATCCTTCCATTTATCTATCCATCCATCACTTTGCCATCCATCCATGTCTTACCTCTGCCATCCTTTCACATGTTCATCCACCTATTAATGTGCTCTCTCATCCATCCAGCCATTTACTCTGCCATCCTTTCACCTGTCCATCCAACTATCCATTCATTTCATGCATCCTTTCACCCGCTCATCCATCAACCCACTCATTCATCCACCTACTCATACACCCATCTTCCTTCCTTTCACCCATCCTTCCTTTAAATATTCCTTCTTTCTTTCCTTTTCCTTTTTTACTCATCTTTTGTTCTTCCTTTCTCCTGTTTGCTTTTCTGTTGAGGCAGAATTCCTTTATTGCATTAATTATGACATTTAGTCTGCTCAGGTGCAGACAGAATAGGAGCAAAAGAACTACAGCTCCCACTGTAGCTGCTGAAGCAACACAACACCCCTGTTTCTGAGCTGTGCTAGCTCCAGCTTATTCACTAACTTGTACTTATCAAGTTATTGCATGCCCACATAGACATTCTGGGTTAATTCAAAGCAGGTATACTGCTCCCTTCAGCATGATATGCTTTCTGGACTCTTTAAGCATGTAACTTGAGTAAGAAGAGTCTTAGACTGTCCACTGAACTGTGATCATCCACAACAGGTGTGTTTGTGGATTTGCAGCCAGTCAGGGAAGACTTCTCAAGAGTGGCTGAACTTCCCAATAACTACACCTTATCTCTGTGGGGACTTGAACATGTTAGTAACTACGCTTTATTTATGGAGAGAGTTGAACATTATATTCACACACTTTCTTTGTGGGGACTTGAATAAGACACAATCTGTGTGAGCTCTTGAACAGTCCTATAATCACACACTATTTGTGTGGGCACTTAAACATCATAATCTTCACACACAATCGTTGAGGTGACTCGAACATGATTACCTTCACACACAATCTCTTTGCGATCTTAAACATTCCTATAATCACACACTATCCTCATTACGATGTCGGTTTGAAAGCGTCTGACCGACAGTCGGATTCACCTAGACCGTGTTGGTACCCATCCGTCCAGCTCAGTCAGAAACAATTCTGACGGACCGTTTATGATTGTCGCGGATGGAAGGTGACTTCTGAATCTGTTCCGACCAGCATTTGGAGAATCCGAGTGGGTCGGAACTGATTCTTACAGTTCAACTGTCAGCGTTTCTGCCTGACCAATTATAATGTCAGATTCCAACAGCCTTTCCGACTAGGTCTGTCCGACCCAAAAAGGCTGTTGGAAACTGACTTTGGGGGGCCCTAGCATGCCTCCCTTTATCCTGAGTCCTCCGGTTTGGTCTAGAGGGGATATCCAAGGGACCCCCTGAGAAACCATGCACAGTGTGGCAGGCACCATGGGGTGCCCGCAACAGGGAGCAAGGTCTTCCACAGACACCCATTTTCCCAATAGGAGCCTGTGTTGTCAGTCGGAACACAGGCTCTCATTGAAGCCAATGGGATTCCTTCCGAACGGTGTCTGGAAGCATCGTAATTGGTCGGGCAGAACCACCGACCACGAGTTAGTTAGAACCGAATCCGACAAGGAGTCGGGTAGTGTAGTTTACGACCAACATCGTAATGAGGCCCTAAGTATGTGCGGGGTTGAACATGCCTATAATGCATGAACATGAACAATTGTACCTTCACATGCTATCTATGTAAGGACATGAAAATCATCTTTAAACACTGTCACTGTGGGGACTCGAAGACTACTTTTGTTGCACACTATCTCTGTAGGGACTTGAATATAATAATAAACACACACTATCTTTGTGGCTGCTTGAACACCCAGTAACCACATACTATCTCTGTGGGGAGATTTGACTATTATATTCACACACTATCTTTGTGGGGACTTGAATATGATTAACTTCACACACAATCTGTGGGAGGCCTTGAACATTCCCATAATCACACATGTCCTGATTCACAAAGGTAAACTTACATTTTTGTGTATGTTTATGACATTTTGCAATTCACAAAGCAATTTTACAAGTAGTATCTTTACAACTCCTTATCTTTTTATGTGCAGAGTCCCTGCCACGAGTTTAGAGGCTCTGCAGCCGTAAAGATACTACTCGTAAAATGCCTTTGTGAATTGCAAAAATTTGTAAGCTTAAACAAAAGTTTAATTTGACCTTTATGAATCAGGACCACAGTATCTCAATGATACTAGAACAACATTTTAGTGGAGACTTGAGCATGATCATCAACCACTATCTTTGTGGCGACTTGAACATGATCACCTTCACACACAATGGCTGTGAGGTCTTGAACTTTCATGTAATCGCTTCATTTCTTTGTGGACTTATACATCATTATCTACACACAGTATTTTCATGCTCTTTTTTTGTGGGAATTTGATCATCATTACCTTCTCACACCGTCTCTTTGAGGTCTTGATCGTACCTATAAGCACACACAATCTTTGGAAAACTTGAACATCCCTATAATCACACACTATGTATATGCAGATTTGAGGTTCACTGATGAAATATCGATGTACAAAATATCGATATACAAAAATATCGATGCAAAAATATAGGGGCCAATTAGCATGGCGGGTGGATCGCCCCCGCCGGGCCCGTCATCTATACCTGAAAGACCCCCCGCCATATTAGACCGGCGGAAAAGGAGCATAACATGGTGGCCGTGTCTGCAAGACACTGCCATCCCTATTACGATGCTGGCAGAGAGCAGCCTTTCCATGGCGGCATTGCCGCCATGGAAAGGCAGGCCGTTGCTGCTGTTGGGGGCCCATTGCGGGCCCCCAGGGTGTTGGGGGGTGCACATGGGGGGTACCTATGGTACTCCCCTACATTTGCATGCACAAGGTGGCAGGCACCGGAGGTGCCTGTCACATTGTGCATGCAAATGCACAACATGCCTTTTTTACATTGCGGCGGGTGGCGCTTACAGCACCGCCCTCCGCAAAGTAAAAAATGCGGGATGCGCCCGCCACTGTGGCGGGCGCATCCTAATTTGGATGGCGGGACCGCTGCAACATCGGCGGTCAGTCCTGTGCCCCGATGCGGTGGCGGGCGAACATAGTCCGTCCGCCATCGTAATAGGCCCCATAGAGCACAAAAATATCGACTCCCTATATTTAAACAGGTAAGTACAAGAATATCAAAGAAAAAATATTGAAGTAAAAAATATAGATGTACAAAATATCGACTTAAATATATATATTACATAAAATAAATATATCAAATATTATTATTTTTAACAAAATAAATTAAATTTAATATACATTTTAACTAAATATAACAAATAAACTTAATTAAAAATATATAAACACACAAACATAAAAATGTCTACATATACATATATTTACTTAAATATAATTTATTAACTATTATCTTTATTTCATTTTTTAACTTTTAAATATAAAAAAATATATACATATATCAATAATTTAAAATAAAAAAATAACCATTTTACAATGAATTCAAACAGTTAACTAAAAATTACTATTCCCACTCCAGTGAGTGCAACAGTTAGGAAAGTGCTGGATAGCGGATGAGTAAAAATTACTATTCCCACTCCAGTGAGTACAACAGTAGGAAAAGAGCTGGATAGCGGATGAGTAAAAATTACTATTCCCAGTCCAGTGAGTGCAACAGTAAGGAAAGTACTGGATGGCGGAGGGGTAAAAATTACTATTCCCACTCCAGTGAGTGCAACAGTAGGGAAAGAGCTGGCTAGCGGGTGAGTGAAAATTACTGGTCCCACTCCAGTGAGTGCAACAGTAGGGAAAGTGCTGGATGACGGAGGGTTAAAAATTAATACTCCCACTCCAGTGAGTGCAACAGTAGGGAAAGTGCTGGATAGCGGAGGGGTAAAAATTACTATTCCACCCCAGTGAGTGCAACAGTAGGGAAAGAGCTAGATAGCAGATGAGTAAAAATTACTATTCCCGTCTCCAGTAAGTGCAACAGTAGGGAAAGTGCTGGATGGCAGAGGAATAAAAATTACTATTCCCACTCCAGTGAGTGCAACAGTAAGGAAAGTGCTGGATGGCGAAGGGGTAAAATTTACTATTCCCACTCCAGTGAGTGCAACAGTAGAGAAAGAGCTGGATAGCGTATGAGTAAAAATTACTATTCCCACTCCAGTGAGTGCAACAGTAGGGTAAGTGCTGGATGGAGGAGGAGTAAAAATTACTATTCCCACTCCATTGAGTGCAACAGTAGGGAAAGTACTGGATAGCGAATGAGTAAAAATTACTATTCCCACTCTGGTAAGTGCAACAGTAGGGAAAGTGCTGAATGGCGGAGGAGTAAAAATTACTATTCCCACTCCAGTGAGTGCAACAGTAAGGAAAGTGCTGGATGGCGGAGGGGTAAAAATTACTATTCCCACTCCAGTGAGTGCAACAGTAGGAAAAGAGCTGGATAGCGTATGAGTAAATATTACTGTTACCACTCCAGTGAGTGCAACAGTAGAGAAAGTGCTGGATGGCGGAGGAGTAAAAATTACTATTCCCTCTCCAGTGAGTGCAACAGTAAGGAAAGTGTTGGATAGCAGAGAAACAAATTAATAATATTTAAATATTTTTAAAAATGTAAATATAAAAAATAAACAATATTTAAAAAAGTGATTAAATATATTTAACATTAACGTTAAATATATTCATTACAGATATCAAAAAGGTAGAACTATTTTCTAAAATAAATACATTTATAAACAATACTTATTTAAAATAAGCAAATATGGAACATACCACATGATTTTGATTGCGGATTCACTAAGACATTTACATTTGACCATTTAATTGGACTTTATTGACTATTGTTGAACTTTCATTGAAACATTTATCATGTGCATAGGACTCCAGTTCACAGCATTGTGCAGGATTCTTTCCTTCACCTACTCAGGGGTTATAGGGTGTTTCCCCTACCTTTTTACACCCTACTTATTAGATATCCAGCACACTACACGCTGAAGCAGCTAGGCGCCATCACTTCCTATACCACTAACACCCAACATTAGAGAAGTAATGTGAATAGTTTGTACATACACAATGATTATTTTTTCCAAAATGAACTGACGTATCACAATTGAAGATAAATTGTAAATAAAAGGGAATTGTGGTTGACATAATAACACAGAGGAAATGAAATGTTATGAGACGTGAAATGCATAACCTCTAAAACTGTGCAAAGATGGCTGTCGTATATTTACCATTAGTAAAAGAATGATCCGTTTCCTATTTTGCTAATATACATTGCCAACCAATTGAAATGGCGAGTATAGGTTGAGTATGTTATGAATGCCGGTTAACCCGACAATGACAAAGGCTTATAGCCGAAACACGTTTGTCGGAGCGATTTTCATCAAGTTGCTTATTAAAGAATATTGCAACGATTTCCCTCGATTGTGTGATTCTTTTAAGGTTAAACGAAGATAGCATGAAACTCCGCCTTCACGAATCACTGTACCATCCGTGTCAAGTGGTATATATGTATCTCAAGCTGTGGAGGATCTGTGGATACAACAGATAAAAAGATATGTCCTGATTGGCTGCCACCACATCAACAAAGTCTCCCAAGGCCTGGTTGTGGGGTCCCAGAGGGACCAATCTGGGACCAAGAGCTTAAATGATTAGTGTGAATTTGTGGATGATCCGTGGTAGCTTTTGTTTAAAAAAGGGCTGACTTTTTGAGAAAAAAACCCACCGGGATGGGCTAGGGCAGATTTTTCAAAATAGTTAAGAGCATGCGACGTCCCTCTCCGAGCTGCTTTCTGCCCCTGGGCCCCAGGAGCCTGACATTTATTTGGATGGCGAAGCATTGGGGGGGCGCTGTACTGGACCGCTGTGTGTAGGTGACCTTTCATGTTTAATGAATGAGATGTGTGTGACCAAGCCCCTACAGTGCACAGCCTTCACTTTGTACAGAAGTCTTCATGGATCACCAACTCCCTCCAGACACTCTAGTCCCATTTGGTGTCCAAAACCCTACTAATCACAGTCTTTGCCCTGTACCAGACCCTTTTTACGTAGACAATCTCTTGTTTATAATCAATGAGACATGGCTGGCCAACCCTCGCTACAACACACAGCCTTTGCTTTTTGTGCGTAGGGGATCTTTCATGCGCAATCTATGAGATGTGGTTTGCCTAGCCCGTAGAACGTAAAACCTTTGCTTTGTTCAAAGGTCTTCACAGAGTCCACTCTCTCCAGACACCCAGACCCCATTAGGTGGCAAGTTCCAAATAGGCCCTGTCTTCACCCTAAAGTGAACCATTTGTAGGTAGATGACCTCAATGAGAAGTAAGTGGTCATGCCCCTACAAAACTGGCTCCCCACTGCAAAAATATACTTTTGTAAGCTGTTGCATCACTCACAGAGCAATAAAAAGCAAAGAAATGAAATTCCTCTGATCAAAATACACCAAATATTTCCATCCAGGGAGCTTACATCATAAGCTGGTACTGTGTTTACTAATGCCTGCCCAGAAGAAAAGTGTAGGTGATACTACCTTCTCCATTCAAGCCACCAAACTATGGAACTCCCTTCATGAAATGATTAGAGCTGCTGAGAATCACATAGACTTCCAAAGAGTGGTTAAGATTGAGGTTTTCCCAACATAATAAATCAGAGAAACTATATGATCTCTTTCACAACGAGTACTCTCATACATTCTGACCACTCTGCCTATAAACAGGCGACACTGCAAGACCCTTTAAGATCAAGGGAGAACTAAAGCACAATACCTTTATAAACACCCCCCTTAGTAACATCAGGGGAGAACCAGATCACCCTACAAATATATCAGTCATGTGTCCGTCTCAAAAATGCATAAAGAACAATAGTTACAAATCACAGAGATGATCCACTCCTCCAAATCTCACCTGACAAACCCAAGGTATAAAAATCAGGCATAACACAGTACCTCACATTAGAAAAAGGGAAGCATAAAATTGTAAACAAAGGAAATATTCATTCCGCTTTCCATTAACATGAACTCACATTATTGATCACACCTCCCTCCTAATAACTTAATCTACCACAAAACACTGGAGGAAACGCATGCAAGAGTTTCTTGAGCACAACACTAGCCCCACTAATCAAAAATAACTAACAATCCCTAATGACCACCAGAATAACCACAGACCTTGAGCACTGAAATAGTGTGCTACCTACACAAAACACTTAAATATCGCGTCAGTGGTAGTAAGAGCTATATAAAGCAATTGAAATACAATAAACTGGCTCCTTTATGGTGTGCTAAATTCCATACTACAGATTTCATTGTAATACATCATGTTTGCAAGCAGATTATCTTTTATTTGAAAGAGCAAGATAACGAGAATTTAAGTGGTTTTTGAGACGAGTGATGGTGTGACCATGTATTATAAGCCATAAAGTCCTCTCTGCTGTATGTTAAAAGGATATTGCAAATCACCTTCGAATTTGAATGGCCTACAAAGAAATTTGGATTTTAGCCATATTCTGCTAAACAGGATCACGGAACTCCTTACTGATTTCCAATATCCTCTCCATGTACAGCAGCAGTGACTTTAACCCATTTAAAAAGATTTTTGGTGTTCCCGCCCGACCAAATAAAATACTATCTCCTTTTATCTTTCATTGCTTATCTTATTTATTTCTGTTCTATTTATATACCAGTTAAATAAAGTCCTTTTCTTTTAACAACATAAAGTACAGACTGGCTATTGATGTTAAGTGCTGTTCACTGCTACTTACTATGGGGCCGATTCCGATCCGGGCCGGAAGGGCACCGAACGCGATCCAGACGGAAAAACTACGAGCCGTACGCGTGTTTTCCTTCCGACTCATACAGCTGTATTAGCGAGCAAGTACGATGCGAGCTACATGAAATTCACCGACCGAGTCATTTCCGGGTCCGAACCACTCCGTACGTCTCGGTCGGAAGCTAACCGTGGCGTGCAATGGATGCGATTCATGACTGAGCCAGTACGATGCACGCGTTGGACAGCCTGTGTGAGCCGGAGTGTCCGGCTCGCAAATTGTCCGGGTGGTTGCCTTTGAGGGGTCCGCGTCGGACTCCCTGTCACCCGCAGCCCTACGACTCGGACACAGGGGGAGACCCATGGGTCTCCCCCAACACAGGCATGTACGGTGCGGATGGCACCGACGCGTACCCACTGTAGGGGGCGCACTTGTCCACGACGTACCCATTCAGTCAATGGGAGCCCATGTACGCGTCGTAAGACCGGCTCCCATTGACTTCTTTGGGAGTCCGACCGAACCGAGTCCAGCAGCATACGGCCGCATCGTACTTGCTCGGTCGGACTGCAGGACTCCGGCTCAGTAGGAAAACACTCCGGATCCGGCTCAGTCGGAGTGCTTTCTGACCCGGATCGGAATCGGCCCATGAGTCTAAATTATAAAGAATGGAAAGTCCATCTCCAGTGGTAAGACTTAATTCGATTCAGGTGCTTTGCACAAATGAGCCTCTAGATTTACCCTGAGGTAAATTGAGAGAAGGTGCCCTGTGCCCTCTTTTGAATGAAACATATGTGACAGCCCTTCAGGCATTTTACTTTATAGCAATATCTATTTAAATCACTCTAGGTGGTGTCCCAAAGCCATTTCTGGTATATCAACAGTTCCTACATATCCCTTCCAAAAGGCTTTTCAGTGCTGTCTGCTCTGAGGGTATTGGAGCACTTTACATGAGCACCTGTTACATTATACAAAGTTGTGGGTCCCATACACACTGCATCACTGGAACCAAGCTATACTTGTCTGATGAGCCCTTACTAAAGCGAAAACCGGTCCTGGGTTGCTTGTGTTGCGGGTCAGGAAGGGTCTGGGCCTAGCAGTTTGGGATAGACTGTTCCCATTGGAGCAGGGTCGAGACTGATTCGCATATGGATGTGTCCAAGGTGGCATAGTGTACAAAAAATCAATAGACTGGGATGCAGCCAGAGTCATTACCAGTGACTGAGATGAATTCAAATATTCCATTCATAATATTTTTGTATACGCTAGTGTGTTGCCCTAAAACTAGTCATAGTATGGAATATGGGATTATTTTCATTTGGCAACAGAGTCTTGGAAACCTCTATACATATTAAGTCAGTAACTGAGCCTTAAGTTACTCAAAGAATACCCATTACGGGAAAATATGCATCATTCCACCACCTCTACCCTCTTCCCACCCAGAGAAATGCAAATTGAATCGTATCTTGTCTTGATAGTTTTCATTTGCTTGTGCTACTTTAAGGGCCTCATGTACAAAAAGTAATTTTTCCAGTATTTAGAAATAGCAAAATGTTATGTACTATGGGTCCAGAGTCTTAAATAGAAACTTTTATGATTCGTTATTTAAGAATACTTGGGGGTATATTTACTAAGATTTAGAGCTGTGTTTGCATCTCAAAAGTGATGCAAATCAATGCTTTTTATTTTTTTTGACTAATTTACTTTCCAGGGCAAATCTTGTTTTGCACTGGAAAATCACTTTAAATTAGTGCAAAGCAGCTTATTTATTGTCAAGGGAGCGTTCCATTGGTGGTGCATGGGTGTTCCCATGCAACCACCCAAGGTTTCTGACACAAAACCCTATTCACTTAAAAAAGTAGAGAGGGTTTTGCGTCAAAAAATAGTGGCCACTTCAACCAGGTGCTATCACTGTGAAATGCTTTTATTTCTTTTTTTTCCGACTTTGCATGTTTGCTGCACTGTACAGCAAACATACAAGGTGAAAAAAGTTTTAAAGTTAGTCTAAGCATAGTATTTTGTACTAAAAGGGTATCCTTCTAGTACAAAACCTATGCTAGACTCACGCAGGCACCCTTGCACTATGGTGCAAAGGTGTATGCATGGTGCACAGAAGCATATTTCTGTGCTGGTGCTAGGGAGAGTGCCATATTTCTGTAAATGTGGTGCTCTCCTGCTCGCTCCTGCACGCTCCTTCTCACGCAATGCAGCATTTGCAGCTGCTGCACTGCGCCGCTTGATAATTTATTAAATCTGGTAAAAGGGGTTGCAGTTTGCACGTTGAATTTCACCGAATGCATCTGTATTTTGCGAACCAACCAATGTACTAATAGGTCAGTTCACATCATACAGAATCACAGTGGGTTGGAATCTGACCTACCGTATAAGCATGCATGAGCTAGGTCGCAAATTGCAACCCATTATGATTGGCTACAATCACAGAGATGGTGGCCTGCATGTGCATTTAAAAATGTTGTATGTAATGCGCCTCTTACCCATTTCACATCATCCCAAATCTATCCATCTGAACTTCCCTACATATTCATCACACCATTCCTGTAATTCTCTTCCTTCTCTAAAGTTCCACTAAAGCCTTATACATATTTCTCTAATCTTAGACAGTTCTGCACACTTTCTACATTTTATCCTTCTTCAAAAAGCAATCCCCAAACAGTCCGTGTCCTTTTTACGTCATGCCTCTCCGTGGTCTCCCCTTTATATGTTTTATTTTGTAGCTCTGTCACTTTCTCCTTCCCCACATCTCTCCATTTCAATTAAACGAACAACTTGACAAAACACAACTCCAAGCGTTCACTTTGTGAAGGGCTCGAGATATGAGGCCTTTCCTCCTTCACAAAGTCATGGCAGAGATGCAGCTATTTAATTACAAATAAAATAAAGTACACTTTAAAGTTAGTTCTTCCCTTTAAAATAATAAACGATTGTTACAATTGCAAATTTATTTGGAGATTGAGTTTCTGCTCACAGACAGGCTTTGTCTGCACGCCTCAGCCCCATCCTTTCTGCAATACCGGCCGAAGGCAGGTGTGTTAGGAGCAAACCCATCCCCCAGTCTGGGAAGGTAGCAGACTTCAGGGGTTTCCGGCCGCACGGGTCTCTTGCGATGCTAATGACCCTTTTGTTATGCACAGAGACGCGCATTTGCAACTCTGCCAGTCTGAAGTCCTGCCTTGAGTTTCTGTCCAAGGCAGAGAGTATTCCACTTGATGTCTGGAAGGAAGGCCTTTCTTGTATCCTCTTCAGGATGCAACACAACATGAAACACTTTCATGCCTTTCACTAAAGGCGCGAAAAGCTTGTTCTTTGTCATGAACCTGTTTGGTTTTAAATCGACAAGCATTCTCATGTTTGCATTACAAGCAATTTTCCTGAAATTAGGGGTATTTCACTGCCACTGTTCTAAACACAGTACTTTTTTCAACAGGTCTCATGTTTTAGAATAACCGCAAAAGGTATCTCATATGTATTCAGCACCTGAGTGCTACATTGAGACAGGTTAATAATAATAATTACATTTTTGTACGGATTGTCAGGGCTTTTTTCTGATGGAAGGAGGTGCTTCCAGAGGCTCAATAATGTGAACACTTAGACACCCAAAATTGAAAACACAGTTTAAAACAAAAAACAAGTACACTTGTGCTTTTGTGCTTTTATTTTCTTTTTAATTCAACATTTGTTTTACACTAGCTCCTTTAATGGGGAGGATGTGGCCTATGGCCAGAGCTGCTAACGTTGGAACTGGAGATCGTGGTTTGAGTCTCAGCGTCAGATCCAGTGATTCTAGGCAAATCACCTAATCTCCCAGTGCTTGAAAAAAAAATATCCTTGTGTAAAGTAAGTGCTGCTCATGTAATGCGCTCCAATACCTTCGGGTCGATTTTGCGCTGTATAAAAGTTGCCAAAATAAATGTAAGAGCTTCAATGAACAGCATTCATAAAATGGTGTTCTGGGGCATCCATGCACAAAATACACACTATTATGCTGGTAAATAACAATTTTATTATCACTTACTGAACTCGTAGTTGCGTTTCTTAAACCACTGCACCTTCTGCAACATTGTAATTTGTATCAATGCATGTTAAATGGTAAAAATACTAGAAATAAAGCCTCAGAATCTGATGCAAAATTTCACTTTAGATGCATAGTTCACACATATTTTGTACTTATGTGTGCATAATTTGCTTTTTTAATTTCGTGAAGGCGGATATTATTTCATAGACTGTGAGTATGCCATTTACAATGTATTCGCTTAATTCTGCAAAGTACACACATTCAATACTGATGTGGTATGAGTTACAAGAGGCGTTACACACTCTCATTAAGGGGCACATTGATCAACAAATCATGCGATGCAACGCAGCAAGCCACCTTGCTGCGCTGCACTGCTTGATAGGAAAAGGGCAGGAATGCGCTGTACTTAACATTATACAGGGCATTCCTGCCATTTCCCAGCGCTGGCGCACGATGGACTGCCTAGCACAAGCGAAGGCACCCATGCACCATCGTGCAAGGGTGCCTGCATTGTAAGCAGGATTGCTTTTGTGCAGGAAGAGGCACCTTCCTGCACAAAAGCAATCCTGAGAGTTGTTAGAAAGAAGAAAAAACAAGGAGAAATAAATATATTTCCCCTCATTGCGCCTCACCTGGGGAGAAGTAGAATTTTGATGCATTCCAATGTTTATCAGTGTTAGTAACTCCTGGAAAGTGCCAAAAGCCATGGGTGAAACCTCTGGAAACAGGTTTCGTTCAATTAACAGACTTGACACTTTGAGGCCTCAACTTCCTTCTACACCCACCAATCCTGTCAGGGCTCAAGAAACGTTCTGTGTATATATGCCCAGAAAAGACATAGACCTTACCCACACCCCTCCTCGTTGAGTGTGCATCTCAGGTATCTACATATAGTTATTAGGGTCAGACTTCGATTCCTGGAAAGTTATGAGATTTCCCTCTGCGAAGAGCACATCTTTTTTTGCAACATCTATTGGCATGTAAAGTCATTGTTCCTTTTGAATATTCCCAAATTTTGAGCCAGTATGTGTGAAGGGCTGTACAAAACCATAGAATATGTACAATGCCGCAGTCTATTGGTTACAAAAACTGGGGGGGGGGTAGGGACCAGAGCCAGGTAGGGCCGTACTAAATTGATTACAAAAAAAGGGGGAACCTGGCTCGGTTTGACGTTCTGCTCTTATTATTTTTGAGCAGCAAACAGACCACTATCTTTTCTGCTTGAATGGAATTTTTATTAAACCATTCCTATTCTTTGCAATTGTTTGTTTATCAAAAAGATTTTGATTGCATGAGAAGTGACACACATTTTTCAAATTAACATACAAAACATGAAAAATACTTATAACAATTCACAATAGACAACGCATGAAATGCTTATATATAAACACATATATATACAATAACGGACTTTTGCATCATAACATACGAGTGATCCTATCGCTATCTTGCTTTTGGAGCAAATGGAACGGTAAACAACCTTTACAACGCAACTTTTACAACACACTACCATTACAACGAAACTTTTACAACGAACGCGATGTAACCACGCGATGCCATTACAACGCAAGTCTTTACATCGACTTGCGCTAGATGGCGTGCTAACATTACAAATAGTGTAGTTTACTATCCCAACACCTTCCCTACTGTTAAGTTGACTGGAGTTGGAATAGTAAATTACGCTTTTCTAATGTTAGCACGCCCTCTAGCGCAAGTCGATGTAAAGACTTGCGTTGTAATGGCATAGCGTAGTAACATCGCAGTCGTTGTAACGACCGCGATGTAACTGCACGCGTTGTAATGACTTGCGTTGTTACGTCATACATCCAAATGGAACATGTGCCAAACATGGGAAAATATTTAGAGTGTGGGCGTACGATTTAATGCAAAACCCTCACGTCAAAAGTTTATTCAAATTCCTCTGTGTTGAAAAAAAGTGCCAACGCATTTCAAGACCCAGTCCTCTGGTACCGGGACTCTCATCAGGGCTTCATGTTAGTGGTCAGCGATTTCTGATTGCCTGATTCTCAGATAGAGCTGCTGCTCTTGCTCCTATCTTCGTGATGACCAGGGACGGAAATTACCGCAGTGCGCTTCATAGTTAATGCCGGGGGAATTTCTTTCAAACTTTCACGGGTCCCTCAGAGAAAGGGATATTGCCACCACAACGTAACTTTCAGTGACGTTGTGATGGCGATAGGGATCTGGCCTTATAAATAAGGCACCCTTTCACGCTGTATTTAGCGTGACAGGGGAGGGTAATGGGTGTTACTGTGGGCATTCTACCGCAACACTTAATTGATTTTGATGCTGGCCCCATTTACAGGGATAGCATAAATTTGAGGCAGCATCAAAATTAAGATCAGGGAAAACCTGGTCTTAAACAGGCAAAATGAGGAGAAGTTATTTATTTCTCCTAGTATTTGCCGTTTCTAAGTGTGCTGTTTTGTGCAGCACACATAGAAACGGTGAACTGCCTATGATTGTTTATGTGCAGGAAGACCCCCCTTCCTGCAAGTAAACGATCAAAAAAAATGCTGTTTTGCAACTTTAATATGTTCTGCATTAAGCAGCACGCATAGAAGTTGCAAAAAGGCATTTAAAGATTGTTTAAGTGCAGGAACGGGGACCTTCTTGCACATAAACATCTTCCCCCTCAACACAGGCTCCCTTGCACTAGGATGCAAGGGGGCCTGCGTTGGCACTAGGCATCTAATGTTAGCACAGGGGGCAAATGCAGGGCTGCACCATATTCTAGTAAATATGGTGCAGCCCTGCGTTTCTAAACTGATGAAGATTGTCATTAGCCTTCTTGACTAACACACTTCGCCACTTTATTGTAAATATGCCCCCGCAAGTCAACAAAATGCAACTAGCATTCAGTAGACCGGCTCCTGGCATTTCATTTTTACCTCCATCTGGATTTATTGATTTGGGACTTAACTATTTAGCCTTCTGCCTGCTCTGAGGTTTTTAGGATTTAAACCCAGCAAGTAGCACTGCATCTCAGTCAAACATATTTATGTGTGTTGACATCCAGCATGGCTATTTTCCCTTGACGTTTTCCACTATCTCTTTCAACATTTATTCCATGGTATAAGTTGAGTGTAATTTTACTCAAACTGTGTATTTTTTAATCACAAATCAAGAAACAGCACGTCACTTCGTACGTATTGCTGAAGCACAGCTTGCCTAAAGAACATAACAGGTGAATGCAGGTTTCCCACTATTTGAACAAGCTCTCAGCAGGTGCACCTTAGAAGACTATATGGTAAAACCTTTGCAAACTGGAAACCTTTGACCAAAGGCCCATTCATTACGTGGTCAGTCAACATATCCTGAACATAAAACAAAAGAAATCTTCCACCATGTCAGGGCCATTGATTTTTTGTTTTAACAAAACAAAAAACAAATTACTTTCAATTATGCAAGCAAGGAAGTTACCGAGCCAAAGAGTAATGCGCATTTGGAAAAATTACTCAGACGTAATTTTTCCAGGTGGAACATCAAAATGATTACACAACATCCATGTGACAACATTAATATATTCACACCTTGTCCTTGCTTGGACCTTCATATGAATACACACTATCCCTGTGGGGGTTTCTATATAATCACACACCATCCCTGTGCGGCCCTCTGTATGAACATACACTATAACTGTGAGTGAGTACTTCAATATGATCCCACACCGTCCCTGTGGAGACTTGTATATAATCACACACCATCTCTGTGGGCACTTCAAGATGATAGCACAGAACCCTGAGAGTGTCTCAGTATACCCGGACACCATGTCTGTGATAGCTTCAATGTGATTACAATTAATCATTGTGGGGGTTTTACTATGACACTTCCGCCCCTGTGCAGACTAAAAATACAATAACACACCTTGCCTGTGAGGACTACAATATAATCACACAATATTTCACAAACTTCAATATATTCACAACTCATCTCTGTTTGGGCCTTAATTTGATCACACACTATCCCTGTGGGAAATTCAAGATGATAACAAAGGGCTCTTCAATATGACCATACTCCATGCATGTGAGTGCTTATTTATGGTAGCACACCATCTCTGTGAGAACATCATTATGATAACACAAAATCCTCTAAGAGTTCAATATAACCACACACCATGCATTTGAGGACTTCAATAGGATCAAACCTCAACCTTGTGAAGATTTTAGCATGAACCCACAACATTCAAATTAAGGTTTCAATATGATCATACATTATCACTGTGAGGACTTCAATATGATCACACACTGTCTCTGTGGTGACTTCAAGACGATAACACAGAACCCAGAGAGGATCTTATTATAATCAGACACTATGCCCATGAGAGATTTAAAATGATTACACATCATCACTATCCGGTATTCACTACGACACACCACCACTGTACAGACGTCAATACAATAACGCACCATGCCTGCGAGGACTTCAATATGATCACACAACATCCAAGTGACAACATCAATAAATTCACACCTCATCTCAGTTTGTGCCCTAATATGATCATACACATACCTCTCGTAATTCCCTGTAGCGTAATCAAGCAGACTTCCCAAAATATTATGCAAGATCACATGGAAATACGTGAGAAGAGTAATTTTGCATTTGTCAGTTTATTCTTAGCGCTAAAATGCCCCCTCACATCCAAAAAGGACATAAGGATCGCATTTTGCACTAAGAAATAGCTCTAAATACAACAGAACATGAATAGTGAGCGTGAGCAGCTGCTTGCTAAATGTGCACTTGGGGTCGGCTTTTCCCCCAAATTACTCCTGGTATTTAGCACTAGTTTCTTAGCACAAAATAAACCCTCACGTCGAAAATGGAAAAGGATGCATTTTGTGCTAGGAAAATAGCTCTAAAATGCCCTTGGTCATCACCCTTAGCAGGACAATCAGATATCTATCTAGGTGTGGGCACCACCGAGTGACTGTCCTCGGGTGACAACAAGCAGTACACTCTCCATCTATAGTGTAACCTTCAATGAGGAGCAAAATAGGCATTGAATATAGAAGAGTGGTGAACTGGGTCACAACCATAGAGACACTTACTCAAGGGGGGTAGGAGGACGGGTATATACATTTTGTTTTCTTTTCCTTGTATTACCTTTTCTCTTTATTGTTGAGTGAAACTTAATTTTAAGAGGTGAATACACTGTACCTTTTGCTGTACTGTTAGTAGACAGAATAACCAATGGGACCAAAACGTGTGTCACTGGCCCACTATGGACAAACACTAGATCCCTATTAGGCCAAGCACCTGGTCTTACACCCCGGAGTTGGGCTGTGCGGGAGGGCGGGGACCCCAACGTACATATATCCTGGGGATATGGGACCACAATCAATTGCATGATATCGGACTTCGGTCTCCAAACACAGAGTTAAATAATGTATGGTAGATGCGTTAACTATGTAAATCACACCAACATCTTGTAACATGCAATAGAGATATTTTTTTAAAGAAAGAAAAATAGCTTGAAATGCTGCAGAACATATCTAGCAGCGTGAGCAGCTGCTCACGCTTGCTAAATGTGCTCTTGTGGTAGGATTTTCCCCTCAAATTACTCTTAATTGCACAAGCAGGTGTATTTACATTATTATCTGTAATTTCACATAAAGAGTAATGAGGATTTATGAAAATTACTTTGATTACTGCGGCGTAATTAAAATCATTTCCAGACATAACTTCTATATGATAACACAACATCAATATATTCACATATTGTCCTTGCTTGGACCTTGATATGATCACACACCATCCCTATGGAGACTTCTATATGATTACAAACAGTCTCTGTGGGGACTTCAATATGATTTTTTTTTTTTTTTTTTTTTTAAGTTTGAGTTTATTGAAGAAATAAAGAAGGGAAGGAGAAGGGAGGGGAACGGGGTATAATCATCATGATAAACATATACAAAAAAAATAAGCAATTCAATAGAAACTCTCATTAAAAGCAATTATAACAAGCATGAAGCTTACATGAACAGAGCCTACGTATAGGAATGAAAAATACCATATAGTATAGTAGAACGTGATATCATAACAAAAAAGGCATTAAAGAAAGAAGAAAATCATGGTGGCTTACGCACCTCAACTGTGTTAGGATCTGGAGAGGCGTGCACCGGAGCAAAGGAGGAGAGATAGGATACCAAAGGAAGCCAAATCAGGTCGCGTTTAATTGCCAGGGAAATGGGAGATACGTAATTAGTATCTAGGCGATGATGGAAGCAAACTGCATTCCACCAAGATTGGTAGGAGACATTTGCAGCCTGTTTCCAATTAGAAGTAATGGTATGGAAAGCCACAGCAACTAGAAGGTCAAGTAGTAGATAATGGGAAGGAGATTGTGGGAGTGACGGTGATAGGGAACCTAGAAAAACTTGTGAAGGGGAAAAGGGAATTTGAAGTTGAAATATCTTTTGTATTTGCGTCCATACTAGGTGCCAGAACTTGGAGATAGGAGGGCATTCAAACAACATGTGTTTGAGATCTGCGACGGGACAGGAACAGGACCAACAAATAGGGGATGTGTCAGGTGAAAAACGGGATAAAGCTTGTGGAGTACATAAAGTTCTGTTATAAATGAAATATAAGGTTTGGGTAGTATTAGCAGCTCTAGAGGCTTTATGAAGCTTAGCCCATATTTTGTCCCAAAAAGGTATTGGCCAACCCTGAGAAAGATCCAATTCCCATGCATTCTCGATTTTAGATTTTAGTCTGTCAGTGGAGTACCGGAAAGAGTTATAAATAGCAGAGGCTGAGGGAGACGTCTCCAATAATAAAGAAGTAGCTTTGCGGTCCAAAGGAATATCAGTAGATGGCGCCAAAGAGCGAAGATATAAGATCAGGACTGGGAGAAGGGCATTGTATTGCGAACGAGCAGAAGAGGGCAGTGAGAAAGAGGATTGAAGTTCCTGGAATGAGAGAGGGGTATCTTGGGAAATTAATTGAGAGATCCAACACAATCCTCGAGAATGCCATGTCTTCCAAAAGATGGTGCGATTACGAATTTTGAAAAGAGAGTTGTGCCATATCGGTTGATCGTGAATGGAAAGGAGGGAGGGATAAGATGATATTATGTAAGGGAGAAGGAGAGTGCGGCAATGAGAAATAACAGGCGTACGAAAGCGAACTAAAGAAGACGTGAAGGATAAAAACTCGCGAAAGGTAAAGGGGGATAGAAAGGAAGATTCCATACTTAACCAGACGGGCGGATAGTGCGGAAGATCAGAAAAGAACCAACGGGTCGATTGTTTCAAAGAGAAAGCTCGATGATATTCTCTGAAATTCGGAAAGCGCACACCAGACTGAGCCTTATCCTTGCGCAATGAAGCCAAAGCTATCCGAGACCGCTTGCCATTCCATAAGAATTTCAGCAACAAGGAATCAATCCGTTTAAAGAAGGAAACTGGAATGTGTACTGGCAGCATGGAAATGGTATAAAGAAGAAGAGGGGATAACATCATTTTTATAGAATTGAGCCGACCCCACCAAGACAGAAAGAGCGGGTTCCAGCGTTGAATAGCCGTGTCCATTTTCTTGAAGACATAATCAAAATTAAATTTGAGTGTATCAGACAAGAGAGGAGCGAACCAAACACCCAGATATTTGATCCTAGATGGTTGCCAGGAGAAACTCGTTTGGGAAAAAAGATGCTTTTGACAAATAGGGTTTAAAGGTAGAATCTCGCACTTATCAGCATTTAGGCGATAACCAGAGACCGCGGAGAAGGAAGACACCTGCTGGAGAAAAGAGGGAATAGAGGAAACAGGATCAGAGCAGTAAAAAAGAATATCATCAGCATAGACCGAGAGTTTAACTTGACGCGAACCAAATTTAAAACCAGAAATACTGTTGTCTAGACGAATTTTAGTAAGAAAGGGTTCCAAGGCTAAAACAAAAAGTAGGGGGGATAGAGGACAGCCTTGTCGCACTCCCCTGTGTAACGAGAAATAATCCGAGGTCATCCCGTTGACAAAAATGGAAGCCTGGGGATTAGAATAGAGTAAAGAAATAATAGAGATGAATTTGGAAGAAAAGCCGATCCAGCGCAAGGCCTGAAACATAAAATCCCATCCAATCCTGTCAAAGGCTTTCTCCGCGTCTAAAGAAATAGCCGCGAAGGGAAGCGACAAAGAGGAAGCCTTGCTAAGTATATTAAGAAAAACACGGGCATTGTCAGATGAGAGACGGCCCTTGACAAAGCCTGATTGTTCAGGGCCAATGAGATCGGGTAAAAGGGGATCCATGCGCAATGCCAAAATTTTGGCCAAAATTTTATAATCCGTATTGACCAGTGAAATTGGTCTGTAATTTTTGCATAATGAGTGGTCCTTATCTTCTTTGGGAATTAAACAGATTAAAGCCTGTTGGAAGGAGCCGCTGGAAGAACCCGCTGCAAGGAAGGATCGGAATAATAATAATAGTTTAGGGAGAAGTAGAGAGGCGAAGTGGCTGTAAAATTCAATAGTGAAACCATCAGGGCCTGGAGACTTACCGTGCCGCAATTTAGAAACAGCATGAGAGATTTCAGAAAGCGAAATGTCTTGTTCTAGGGCAAAAAAATCAACTTGAGAAGCCGGGGGGGAGGGAAGCGAATGAAAATATGAAAGAAGATCCGTAGTCTCCGGGATGTGTTCGGGGGTATAAAGATTGTCATAAAATTTCACAAACTCAGAGAGAATGTCTTTATCTTTAAAGCAAGAGTTCCCAGTGGAAGTCTTAATGGACTCAATCTTTGTACGCTCCTTTCTTATCTTTAAGTAATTGGCCAAAAGTTTTCCCATTTTGTTCTTACCTCCATAATACCTGGAATTAAATTTTAGCAAAAGGTTAGAGGCAGCATCAGTTGTAAACTTATTGAAGGAAATTTTCGCATCAATAAGTTTTTTAAGAGAAATCTCAGATTTAGAAGCATGATAGGACTTCAATATGATAACACAGAACTCTGACATGATCTCTGTATTATCAGACAGCATGTCTGTGCTATCTTCAGTATGATTACACATCAGTATTTAGTTGGTTTTTGCTTCGACAAATGATCGCTGTGCAGATTTCAACACAATAATAGCCATGCAGGTCAACACTTCAATATTATTAAACAATATCCAAGTGACAATGTCAATACATTTATATCTCCTCCCTGTTTGGGCCTAAATATGATAGTACACTCTCACTGTGAGGAATTCATAATGATAACATAGAATCATGTAGGCACTTCAATATGAACATGCACAACCCATGCGAGGACATAATTACTGTACCACAAAACCCTCTCAGGACTTCAATATGAGCACACACCATCCTTGTGAGGACATCAATAGAACCATGTCATCCCTGTGCAGGTTTAATAAAATTCAGCGCTATAATGCAGACTTGCGCAAGAAGAGTAATTTTCCAATTGGTGCTATTTTCTTAACAAAAATGATTTGATTTGAATACTTATAAAACGCGCGATTGCCCAGAGGTGTCTTGGCCCTAATGTTCGATAAGCTACGGGTTACGGCTGAGGTGAAATTCTGGCTTAGCAGAGAAAGAGCCAGGTTTTTACTGCCTTTCTGAAAGACAGAAGCGAAGGGCTACTTTTTATTGTGATAGGGAGGAGTTTCCACATTTTGGCTGTCCTCAACAGAAAGCTTCTCCCTCCCCACCTAGCTTGCTTGAACTTAGGTACTTGTAGAAGTTTTGCGTGAGCAGATCTCAGACTTCTTGCTGGTACATACCATTTCAGGTGTGTTCTCAAGAACTGAGGTCCTGAGCCATGAAGGGCCTTATATGCCAGACACAAAGTCTTGAACATAATCCTTTTTTCCACCGGTAACCAGTGGAGGGCCCTTAGTCTGTGAGAGACTGGTTCGGATCTGGGAATATCTAGCACTAACCTTGCTGCTGCGTTCTGGAGACGCTAAAATTGTTAGATGTTGGGTTTGAATCCCTGCATTCAGAGCATTGCCGTAGTCCAGTCTGGACAGGGCCAATGCCGTAACAACTGTTTTATGTGAGTCATGGGGAATGAAAGGACAAATTCTTCAGATCATTTTTAAAATGTACCAGATGCCCCCTCACTTCCAAAATGGATGTGAGGATGCTATTGCACTAAGAAATAGAAGTAATTGCAACAGAACATGAACAGCATGAAAGAGCAGCTGCTTGTTAAATGTGGATTTGGGGTAGGATTTTCTCCCAACTTACTGATGGTATTTATCATGAGTTGGTAAGCACAAAATTAACACTTGCATCCAAAATGGACACAGAAATGCTTTATGTGGTTAAATGCTAAATGCAACACAATATAACCAGCAGTGCAAGCAGCCACTCACACTTGTTAAATGTGCTCTTATGGTAGTATTTTTCCCCCCAAATAACTCCTCATCATGCTAGCATGCTAGCAGATGTAATCGCATTATTATTGCTAATTCCACATCAAAGTGTAATGCGGATTTACCAAAATCACTCAGATTACTCCAGCATAATTAAAATGACTTCGAGACCTAACTTCAATATTATTGTACAGCATCCTTGTACAGGTTTTAGTGTGATCACACACCATTTCTGTGGGGACTTCAGTATGTTCATACACCATCTTTGTGGTGACTTCAAGATGATAACACAGAACCCTGAGAAGACCTCAGTATGATCAGACACTATGCCCCTGAGAGAGTCAATATGATTGCAAATCTTCACTATGGGGTACTTACTATGACACATCGCCACTGAGCAGACTTCAATACAATAAAACACCATGCCTGTGAGGACTTCAATATGATCACACAACATACAAGTGTCAACATCAATCTATTCCCACCATATCTCTGCAACCTTAATATGACCAGACACTATCCCTGTGGAGGGGCTTCTAAATTGTCTCTGTTGGGACGTAAAGATAATAAAACCGAACACTGCAAAGAACTCAGTATAATTGGACACCATGTCTGTGATAGCTTCAATATGATTACACATAATCTTTATGGGGTATTCACTATGAAACACCACCACTGTGCAGACATCAATACACTACCACACCATGCCTGCAAAAATGTCAATATGATTACACAATATCCAAGTGCCAGCATCAATATATTATCACCTTGTCCCTGCTTGGACCTTAATATGATCACACACTCTCCGTGTGGGGGCCTCAATATGATCATTCACCATCACTGTGGGGATGTTTATATGATCATTCACCATATCTGTGAGGACTTCAGAATGATCACACAGCATCTCTGTGAGGACTTCAAGATGATAACAAAGAACCCTGAAAGGATCTCAGTATACTCGGACACCATGTCTGTGGTAGCTTCAATTTGATTGCACATCATCACTATGGTGTATTCACTATGATACACAACCTTTGTGTAGACTTCTATATAATAACACACCATGCCTGTGATGATTTTACTATAATCAAACAACATCCTAGTGACAACATCAATATATTCACACCTTGTCCCTGTTTAGGCCTTAATATGATCACACACTATCCCTGTGGGGCATTCAAAATGATAACATAGAATCCTGCAGGCACTTCAGTATGAACATACCCCATCCCTGTGAGGACATTATTACAATAACACAAAACATTCAGAAGATTTCAGTATGATCACACACCAACCCTGGGGGCTTCAAAATAACCATGTCATCCCTGGGCAGGTTTCAGTTTGATCACACACCATCCCTGTGGGGACTTCTATATGATCACACACCATCCTAACAAAACAAAACCTAACAAAACCTACAGGTGTTTTTAAAATATATATATATTTGCTGTGCTAGTGCTATCCAACACTTTCCCTACTGTTGCACTCACTGGAGAGGGAATAGTAATTCTTACCCCTCCGCTATCCAACACTTTCTCTACTGTTGCACTCACTGGAGTGGGAACAGTAATTTTTACTCCTCCGCTATCCATCACTTTCCCTGCTTTTGCACTCACTGGAGTGGGAATAGTAATTTTTACCCCTCCGCTATCCAGCACTTTCCCAGCTGTTGCACTCACTGGAGTGGGAATAGTCATTTTTACCCCTCCGCAATCCAACATTTTCCCTGCTATTGCAATTATTGTGTTGTGAAATGTATGTTGCTTTTTTTTAAAATAGTTTAATGTGTTAATTAATTATGAGATGTTTTATTTATTTTAAATTATTGATAGATATATGTATTTTATTTATATATAATTTAAAACGTTTATAAATTAAATACAGATAATTTTTAATTACGTTTATTTGTTATATTTAGTTAAAATATATATTAAATGTAATTTATTTTGTTAAAAATATTAATATTATTTAATATATTTTGTTTAAGTTATATATATTTTTAAGTCAATATTTTTTACATCTATATATTTTACTTCGATATTTTTGATTCAATATTATTCTACTTACCTGTTTAAGTGTAGGGTATCGATATTTTTGTATTCAAATTTTTTACATCTATATTTTTGTAAACTATATTTTTGACATCGATATTTAAACATGGAACCAGAATTAACATGGTTACTATTAATGAGGGCGTCAGTGTCCTTTCTCTTCATTTTGCTTCACTACATGCCAAGGCACAGCAAAAATAGTAATGATAAAAACACAACTGTTGTTCTCATGCATAGCGCAGAACAAACACTTGCATGACGTAGCATGCTTTTCTCTTGAAGTGCACTTTGGTACTGCATCAATGGATTGAAGCAGTATTTAAATGTAACTATAACATATCACCAAAAACATCCAGTCACACATTCAACAGAGTAGCTCAGGAAATTCCCATAAAGACCAAAAATATGTCATATAATCAGTTATCTCAAAGCTTTTTGTGATACCACTCCCGTTTTTCACGTCTCCCGAGCATGCCCTCTATTGATTGTTTTTTTCTAAAAACTGCCCTACAATGGGCAAAGACAAGATGAGCATGAAGTGTGTCTCCTGTACATGGGCTTTTCAGCACCAGGCCCCCCCCGGCTTAATTTCAAACTCCTTCTCAAATTGGTTTTGCATGGAATCAGAGGATGACTGCAGCGACCAGGTTTGCAGTGCAGAATTACCCCGGAGTTGGAGTTCCGGGCTAAGAAACCTTGGAACCAAGCGGTGACTGACTGAGCAAGATTGCAACCATCAATTGAGAGTCCCTGGGCATCTACAATGAAGTGGAGCAGGCCCTTCAGCTTGATTCCAGGACCCAACAGAGCAGTGGACGTCCAGCGTAGAGAGCAGGGGCACAGCCAGTGCGTCATGGGCCCTAGTGTAAGGAAAGAAATGGGCCCACTGGCTGTTGTATGAATTTTGAAATACAGTAATAACCAGGGCTCAGTGGGCCCAGATAAACTTCCCCTGCAGCACCAATGAAAGCTACGCCCCTGGTAAGGAGTCCTTGTGCCCAAATAGGGTGGCAGTTCATGGTGAAGAATGCTGAGGGGGCCTTTGTGGGAATGGCAGAGCTGAACATGGGCAGGAAGCTCTGGACCCATAGGAAAGGGTTTAGGCTGCTCCCCTCTTTGGAATCCTGATGGAGTCAGTATGGATGCCTGCAGCCCGGCACAGAAGACCTGCTTTGTAGGAGAGGCAGTCCCTTAACACTAACACAGCCTGGAAAATTATGACGAGGAAGAAGAGTCTAGCCTTCAATGGAGACAATATCCACAGAGCAGCAATCTTTGACTGAGGAGATTCTTCTTGGTTGGAGATGAGAGGGGGATCACCTGCAGCTGTCAGAAGGCACAGAGCTAGGGTTCCATGGGTGATGGGTCAACAACTGAGTGAGCTGAGGGGTGGCTGGGGAGAATGAGGAGGAACGGTGGGTGGTTGCTCATGTTTAAACAGTCATGTAATAGTCCTGTAAACCTTTCGACTGGCATTCATACATGCATCCTTTATGATTCTTGGGTTTGACCTGGTAGGGGCAAGTTGAGAAAGTTAATTATGCCACTATTATACAACTTACCTAGAGAGGCAAATGCGCAATTAGGAATAGTTATTTTTAGATGTTCATGTGGAGTGTGTATTTTCCACAAGTACACAATTTGAGATGGAAGAGAGGAATAGTGTAAGTTAGGGGAAAAATTAAAACAGTGGGGGATGATGGATCTAAATCTGAGAGTAATCTTGAATGTAAGAGGGTACAATACCCAGCAAAAATGTTATGATACTTTCATCATAAGAAAACGTGGACATGCATGTCCAAAAATAAAATATAATTTTGGTAACTGATTTGTTTTGTATCCATAATAGCATGTAAATAAACTTGACTATGCCATATATGTACTTTTTTTCCCTTGATGGACATTAGTTTCTCCCATAGGAGACAGAGCAGCAGGCCTATTGTGACTATTTCGCAGAGACGACTAGGCATTGATGGGAAACATTTTCCTTTCTTACTGCAGCAGCCAGATTGCAGTCCAGTGATCAGCTCCAGCTTCAGCTCAGTTAAGTTGCAGACCTCAGGCCTAGACCACTGCAGATTGCAATTTAATGCCCAACTGAAACAGTAAGCCTTTACCTGAGACTGCAGACTTGAGCCAGCCTAAGAATGTTTGCCTGTGTTCCCAAGTCAGATCACGTGCCTCTGCCCAGCTCCAACTACAGATATGTGTCCAAATAAGACTGCACTGCTGTGATCACCTGACAGCAGCAAGCCTGCAGGTTAAGACATAGGGTTGTACTCTCATTCGTGCACAGGACTGCTGTGAGATCTGGGCATACGGGTGCAGCCGCAGATGGGCAAAGGCCTGCATTTGGAAATCGGCACCTGCAGAGAGAGCTCGGCACAAGACTGCAGTCTCGTCTGGGCACTTTTGCAGTTTCCGATAGTGTAGAGCAAGGCTCAGACAGCAATTGATTCAAGTTCATGCCTAGACACAAAGAAAAAAACAACATTGAACTGGCTACTCGTACTTACAATAGGAACAATTTAGAATTTAATGATGAGTCTGCTGTTTCCAGGTTACAAGGTGTAGGACACAAAATTCACTCTTACTGATATTCTAACCTTATAGATATGTTAATTACAAGAGATTAAGTCACCCAAATTGCAGACGCTCAACTTGTTTTTTTTGGATTAAGAAGCATATAGCCATACATTAGCAAACGGAATAACTAAACTCCAGAATATGAAGAATAAAGTCCGTAATGTTAGAGATTCCAGTTTTTCAGGGCTAAAGGTCCTAGTTAGCTAGTAGGCTTGCTAGAATCCTGTGCACAGAAACCATGTTTGCAGCGTGGAATGGAACATATTTATAGTCGGGCATTTTACAGATAAACTTCAAATTATTCAAAAATGACAGGAACATCAAATGTTTTTTTTCATAAATACCCAGTGGCTAATGCAGGTGTAGAGATGGTATTATTTAACTTTCACAGATTTCAAATGTTACATTTTGCATTTTTCTATTGATGTGCTCGGGATTTTCCCCCACAAAATTGATTCACGTCTATTTTTAGAATGAGCATGTAGTGTGCTGACATGCTCTTATTCCGTCTGAGAATCAAAGCCCCCTTTCCCCGTGGCTGCAAACCTGAGCACTTTTCAGAAGGTGCCCCATCCTCCGTGGCGCCCATCCTCCCTCCTGCAAATATACTAGGCAAGGGCTTCTTTTGTCTTGCAGGCGGCCAAGGAACAGGTGTGAATGGGCGATTGCCCAGGCAACTCTGCATGAAAACAGGCCTCGACCTTGACACTCCCAGCTCCAGCCGAGTCACTTCCAGCCCCTCGCCCAGGTGTCTCCAAGTGAACTGCAGTCTGCAGTTTCAATACACACAGTCACCCCGACATATTTACAGCATACAGGGAATGCCGTGCATTGAACGATAAAGGTTATCAGAGCTGTATCCCTTCACCATCCTTTCACTCAAATAAAGAAGCGCAATTTGCGTTGGAAGGAGATGTCCTACGAAAGGAATTATAGTGCAATTCAAGGTCAAATCTTATTTCCAGAAACTGTGACAGTAACATTGTCTTAAATGTGTGTTCATACACAAATGCTGACTGCATGCCAAATTTTGTGTGTTTTTGGAGCTTGACCTTTCCAATTAAATGTTGGCATCTTTCATAAAAGAACTGTTTAAAAGAGCACTCCACAAGCAGCATTTCTTTTAGTAAAATACTTTCAGTGAGCTGGTCTTTACATTTCTAATGGTGTTCTGCCACACAGTCAATTACATATAATCAGAACAATAAGAACTATATGATTTTTGGCCCACAGCTTTTTCGGCATATATTTAAGGATTTCCAGCATTCGGGACATAATAAATCATCTGCTGCATTTGCGGCAGATTTTTACAAAAACATTTTTTTCTAGCTCAAGTGGATTAAAAACGACTAAAAACTCGGAGATGCATGCATGTTGCTGCGCATTGGAGGACCCTTCACCAAGACTGACTGGTCACCTTTCCTTTGCTTATTACATATAGGAGTTAAAATGGTTGTTATGAGATTAAACCAAAGTGCAAAAATAATGAAGTAATACTGTCCCAAAATGTGCTGCATTATGCAGCAAACTTTGGGTTTTATTACCACATAATTTAGTCAACCCTGCTGGATAATTTGGTCCTTCCCGCCTCATAATTCCAGTGGCCCTGCATATGACGTGCTGAAAGGGATCTATGCGCGTCTCCCTATTGGCAACTTATAACATGAGCTACTCTATCCCATTTGATTTTAGGTCGCAATTCACCTGGATGTTTGTTGTGCATGTAACCGGGGCTATTGTTTAGAAATATAAATATTGGAAATTGGGGACAAATATTTTTGAAAGGTTTCCAATAGGATTTCGAATCAATTGTTGAGATTCTAAAAGGCATGACAAGAATACAAATAGGATGTATAAAACAGGGCACATCTTTTAAATTGTGTTATATTTCTGAAACTGTTAAATAATCCTATGCATTTAAATAAGTTATATTTGGTATTCAGCATATAAATTGTATTTACCACAGTTCCGGATACAATGTAAAATGGTGCCCCAGCAATCAGATTAACGCTGTCAGTTGTCCAGATTTTATGTGATGTCCATGGTACAGTGTGGGAAACCCTTAATTTCACTTGAAAGATTACTGTAGACTTGACCATAGCCATGCCAGCATGAGCCAGGGCTGTGCGCTTGCCACTTTCTTTTAAATATGACATGAGGGACCTTGCTAAGGAGGGGGGCTGTTTAAGAAGTCCTCCAAAGTTGAGGAGCAAGCATATCTCATCTCTGCATGAAGCTGACTATTTGGTACTTCTTGAAAGGACTACAGTGGGTCTGGAAAACTAGCAGATGGCAATTAAGGTACGGCCACGACATGGGGAGGCAGGACACTCTGCAGTCCCGGTTAGATACAAGGGAAGTGTTGTTCCTGGACTCCGGTGGGGCCCTGAGGACTCTTCAATTTTTCTTTGCTGGGGGGGCTTATAAATGGGCTCTAGTGCCTGTGACAGTTGGCTGTGGCGGGGTCCCACTAATGAATATTGGGCTTGTTACAGGTCTACATACTCAGTCCTGGATCATAAGCCTGTTTGTTAAGTTACAGTGACACCACCAGGCTTCATCTGTGAAGACCTCATGAGGTATTTCCTTCATTAACTGCAGGTTCCCCCTCACCTCTGTGTGGGGACTTCGCACCATTCAGCCTTCAGGCCCTACCAGCTAACGCAAAACGATGCCTTGAGCATCTATCTGAAGGCCTAACTGGCCTTGTGATGCTTGGGTATCAATGGACATGCAGACTCCCTTCTGCCTGAATTCCACTTGTTTGACCTCCTCACAATAATACGCCGAGGGGTAAGCCCTACAGAGACAGCTCTGTCATGTCCTTATGGTCGATGCCTTCCTCAGCAAACAGGTCTACTGTGGGGGAAACATCAACACATCCTCCGGGACCTTCTACGACTCATGCAATCACCCAGGACTATATGGACACATTCTTAAATTACATTAAGTATGAAATTGGCTCATTTAAAGCGGATATCAAAATCTGCATGCTGGACTTCTGCAGATATCACAGAGTCGAGCACATGGGTGGACTACCTCGAGCGCACCATGTACTCTTGCAAGGAGCACTAAGAAATGCTCTGGTGCCATGTAACTGCTCTGGAGGACCAACAGATCGAACTCCAGGCAAAGCAGGAACATTTGGAGAACCGCAGGTGCAGGAATCACATATGCATCTGGGGATTCCCTCGGGATGTGGATGGGGAGGACACCATGACCTTCACAAGAGACTTACTCCAGACCATCCGAGGAGGTTTGGAAGACCAACCCCTGATCCTAGATGAAGCCCATCGCATTGCGGCTATGGCAGGTAACGCGGACACCCCCTGACATTCTAACCAGAGTCCACTTTTTTCAGGAGAAAGAGACTATCCTTAGAGCGGCCCAGGGTAAGGCAGACCTGGCCTTTTGCAGGCACACCCTACAAATCTTTCGGGACCTCTCTTCAGTGATGCTTAAGAAGCAGAGGGACTTCAACCCAGTCACAGAGAACCTGCAGGAACAGGGTCTCAAATAGAAATGGACTCACCCCTTTGGTCTCCTCTTCCAGTAGAAAGGCAAACAACGGCTGATGCACTCCCCCTACCAAAGCCAAATGCATGCTGGCCTTGCCTGACTGGTCCTTGAACTAGGAATCCTCACTTGCTGCTCTGGAGGATCTGGATGAATGGTGCCTGACTTGGAGCATATGTGGAATGTGCGTTTTTCACCGTCTTGGTACGGCGAAGGCCCTACGAACTGCAAAAGGTGACAATATATCCCACTTGCAGAACATGAAGCAGGAATCCACCCAGCTCTCTGTGAGTGATGCTTGACTGCCTTTGGTGCTGTTTGTACAGAACTTCCATCTTCTGCTGGAACTCACTGCCATGCTAACCGTACATTTTCTTTTGCAGGACCTGTGGCCTCGGATCTGCACTCACTAGTTTCTCCTTTTGTTGACTTTTGGTCTGTGTGATACATTGGGTTGCGAAGGCATCCACCACGGTATATACCACTTACACCTCCTGACCCGGTCCCACCCCCCCACTTTCCAGGCTATTCTCCACTCGAGGTACCACCTCTTCAGATTTTGATGGGGTTTCTAATAGATCCACTGATGGAGAACGTCAACATGTTGGGCCCTGTTGACCCAGTGGTTCTGTTTGGGTTTCAGGTCTGCTTAACACATTCTTCTACATGTTCATACGTTGAGAAAATCGCATGTAAAGAGAGGCTTGTGTTGGGGTTGAAAGGGTTAAATTTAAGAAAAAGATAGTACTAGCTGAACCACTGAGGAGCTGTAGATAATGTTGAATTAAAAAAATAGGCAATACAAATTGGCTAAGTACGTTTTTTCTCCATTCAGCCATTTTGAATCCACAAAGAAAGTTAGAGGATCCGAAAGGATTTGTTTGGCTGCCACAAAGTAAAAGAAAATATTGAGGCTGCCGTTAGAAGACTCAGGGCAGATGCATCAAAGGGTTTTCCCCATTCTAAGTCCATGGGAAAATGCTCTAGTACAATCAATCCATAAAGTGCGCTCCTTCATTCCCCCTGAAGCAGTAAAAACGCCAGTGACTGTCCTGACCTTGGCTAAACTGGACTATGGAACTATACTTAGGCCTTCAGAAACAACATATGATTAAACTTCAGCAAGCACAGAACGCTGCCGCCAGATTGCTGCTAGATGTTCCCAAATTCCAAACCATCTCCGAAGGTTTGGAAAAACTCCACTGGCTTGCTGTCTAGAAAAGGATAGACTTTAAAGCACTATGTCTAGCATACAAAGCTGTCCACGGAAATGGGCTAACGTTCATGAAGCAACACTTCACCTGATACCATCCATCAAGGCACCTACGCTCAGCACAGAGCAAACTACTCCAAACACCAATATTCAAGAAAGTAAGCTGGGGAGGAAGAAGCTTTGTCCTGGGTACTGTGAGGCTGTGGAACTCGCTTCTGTTAAATATCAAAAGCTGCCCAACACTGCTTGGTTTCAGAAAATTGCTAAAGACATGGCTTTTTTCAAATTAATGCACCATCTCCGACAATCTCCTCCGCAAAGCGCCTAGACGCTCCCGGGCAATCGTGCGCTATATAAATTCCAGAATCAAATCCAGAATCAAATCATACATATGGCCTTCAATGACTTGTCCCCAAATCACTGGAAACTTTCAAAAGGCAATTTATAACATGCACACATTTTTAGAATGTGTCTCTACCCCTCAACAAAACTGTAGTACCACTGCCAAGCTAACTTTCTCTGTACTTGCACATTGTGACATTAGCCACAGTCAAGACAATTGGGGCCTCATTATGATGAGACTCGAAAAGCTTTCCAAGTCTCATCGCGAGTTTAACTTTCGACTGCCGCATTACGATGAAGGCAGTCGAAAGTGAAACTGGACAGTCATTACAGCTGGATTCTGATGGGCTTAAGGAGCCCATCGGCCAGTCGGAGGCCTGAGCGTAATCCCTATGGATGATGTTTCCGCCGTAGGTATTGCGATATCAGTTTCTGACAGGCTTTCCACGTGTGGCTTTCTGACATGGAAAGCCAGCTAGAAAGTAACTTTGGGGGGGCCCTAGCAGGATCCCCCCATTAACACTGCGGCCTCAGGTTGGGGGCTGAGGTGCCCCCTGTCAATATCTGCACCATGTGGCAACCACCTTATAGCCCCTTCACGACCACGCTGATCACCTCTTTCAATGCGAGTTTCTCTAGTCTAAAGGCTGACCTGATTTATACTAAATAAAGAAAAGCAAGCTTTCACTGTAAAGTTCTAACTTTTTTGCCGAATTTGGTGTAATTCAATTCAGCTGTTTTTTTCTGTATCAATTCCTAAAACATCCTATAGGAATTTACATATTTTAGGACACTTCATTTCTTGGCCAAATGTTTGTGATCATTTATCAGCAAACTCCAAAGTTAGTTTCAAAACAAGCAAGCATTAGCAAAGACAATAGGCTGCTAACCTTTTGGCCATTGCAGTTCTTATGATTTATGATTTGTGAAGCGCACACATACCCGGAGGCGTCTTGGCGCTAGTCAGAACTGTAGGGAGCAAACAAAAGCAAAATGCGCGAGAATCATTTATTAAATAACCAGATTTTAAGGCTTTTCCTTAAAACCATGAGTGAGGGTGCCATTTTCAGAGTGGCAAACAATTCCACTGACGGGCTGTAAGCCTGAAGAAGCTTTTCCCCCCCATGCAGCACGCTTAAAGGAGGCAACCTTGAACAGGTTGGTGGAGCCAGAGCGCAGTGCTCTGCCGGGAATATACTGATCAAAATTCTTCGTAAAGAAGGCAGGGCTTTTCCATAAAGAGTTTTATAGGCTAAACAAAGAGCCTTAAAAGTGATCTGATGGCAGACCGGAAGCCAATGAAGTTGTCTAATAGAGGCCCTGGCTGATGTTTAGGGATTCCCAGAAGAAATCGGGCTGCTGCATTCTGAATGGTCTGCAATTTTTTAAGCAGACCTTTTGAGGGGCTAATATAGAGGCTTTAGCAGTAGTCTAGTTGCGATGACCACTTCTTTCAGTAAATCAGGCGGAAAACATTTTCTTTAAAATTTAGAGACAACAAAAACAAGGTGAGGTGATTTGGTTGATTAGATCTTTGTATTTTAGTTCACTGTCTAAGATGAAACCTGAGGTTTTTACTTTGGGAATTGGCTGGGGTGCAATTCCCATATCGGATGGCCACCAGAGGGGAGACCCCAAATTGGATTACTTCGGTTTTGGAAGAATTAAGCCTCAAGCAATGAAGGGCCATCCATTTGCTCACTGCACTCATACAGTTGGTAAATGTGGCGCCAGCAGCACATCTTTAGCCAGGGACACTATAATCGGAGTGTCATCGGCATAGGACGCCGATGACAGCCCAAAATATTTAATCAAAGTGGCGAGTAGGATGAAGTAAAGATTAAACAAGGTGGGGAACAGGGAAGATCCCTGAGGGACCCCACATGGTAGGCAAAAAGATCCTGAGTCAGAATCACCAAGTGGCGCAACTTGTTGCCATCCTTAAAGGAAGGATTTAAGCAGCGCCAATGCTAGGTCTCCCAACCCTAATTCCCTCATATGGTCAATCAGTAATTCATGGTTGACCGTATCAAAGGCTGCAGAAAAATCCAACAGAATCAGAACTGCATTGCCTCCGAGGTTGAGAGATGAGCAAATTTCCTCAGTGGCTGTAAGCAGGGCAGATTCAGTGCTATGATTTGCCCCAAAACCAAACTGTGTGTCACCAAGGAGATGATTCTCCTCCAAAGAGGAGGAGAGTTGGCGGTTCAAGACTTTTTCTGCTACTTTTGGTTACAGTTCTTGCTTTGTTCTGTCATGGTTGGTGCTGAACTTTATTATTGGGGAAGCAGCGGGGCTCTCATCAATAATCATCATTGGCTCAAGGCAACCATTTTTGGGGGTTTTAAAAAAACACAAATTACTATAGTAGCCCCTGACACAGAAGGGGATTGCTTTGTGTGTTCATCTGTTCCTCATGAAAGGGCAGCATGCTGTATCTCAGAGTAAAGTCAGCCCAGCCAGTAGCTGAAGTGTGCTGGCCAATTGCAACATGATGCATAATTTAACAGTGGATGAAAATGTAAATGACACAACAATAGGCTAATGGCTGAAGTCTGGTTGAAACCTCCTATAAGTAGCTATGTTATACATAAACTTTTAGAAACACCAAAAGGTTTTTTGAAACATTCTTCAAATAGAGAGGCTTATAAAGACAGACAGATAAGGATGCTTGCAAAGCCAAATATATAGACAGGCTTGCAAAGACAGATACATAGGGTTTGATAGATAGATAGAGTTGTATAGATGTGTATTGTTAGCTAGAGTTGTATAGAAAGAGTTGTGTATATATAGATAGGGTTGTATAGAGAGAGAGTTGTACGGACAGGGTGGTATAGATAGAGTTAGATAGATAGATAGATAGATAGATAGATAGATAGATAGATAGATAGATAGATAGATAGATAGATAGATAGATAGATAGATAGATAGATAGATAGATAGATAGATAGATAAATAGATAGATAGATAGATAGGAGTTGCATAGATAAATAGAGTTAGATAGATGGACAGAGATGTTTACATCAAGTTTTATAGCGAGAAAGAGTTATAAAGATATAGGGCCAGATGTACGACCATTTTATTTTGCGCCTCGCAATTCGCGACTAATTACAAGTCACAAATTGCGAGGTGCAAAATAAAATG
Organism: Triturus cristatus; assembly: GCF_964204655.1. Classification (NCBI taxonomy): domain Eukaryota; kingdom Metazoa; phylum Chordata; class Amphibia; order Caudata; family Salamandridae; genus Triturus; species Triturus cristatus. Next base: position 1,096,889,902 of record NC_140588.1, on the reverse strand, counting down.
TACAACAGTGTGTTTAACACTATTTGCGATTCCCAATGGGGTCGCAAATTGAGAGGCTCATTAATATTAATGATATTCTCGCAATCTGCGAGCCCATTATGCTGGGCTCAGCAGACCACCATGTCTGGGACTGCTTTTAAATAAAGCAGTTCTTTTTAAAAATGCAGCCTGTTTTCCTTAAAGGAAAACAGGATGCATTTTTAAAAAAATGAAACGTTTTCGGTTGATTTTTTAAGGGCAGGCAGTGGTCACTGGGACCACTGCCTACCCGTAAAAAATATTTTTGCACGCATTTGCAAAGGGGAAGGGGTCCCCTTCCCATTTGCGAAAATTACAACCTACTTGAAGTAGGTGGTAATTCGAGTAGGTGGTAATTCGAGTGTTTTGCGACCGCAATTGCGGTAGCAAAACATTAGTACATGGTTTTGAGACTTGCTATTTGGAAGGGAACGCACCTTCCAAATAGGCTTTGTACATGCCCATGATGTTTTTGCATGAGCAAACGGGTTCGCAAACCCATTTGCGCATGCAAAAATGGGTCGTACATCTGGCCCATAGTTGTATAGGTAGATAGAGTTGCATAGATAAATAGACAGAAATAATTGTATAGATAGATAGGGTTGTATAGATGGATCAATCCATAGATAGATTTGCATAGGTAGTTAGGGTTATATAATTAGATAGGGTTATACAGGTAGATAGATAGGGTTCTACAGATAGACAAATAGAGCTGTATAGATTTGTATTTAGGTACACAGATAGAGTTGTGATAGTGTTGTATAGCTAGAGTTGTATAGATAGATAGAGTTGTATAGATAGATAGAGTTGTATAGATAGATAGAGTTGTATAGATAGATAGAGTTGTATAAATAGATAGAGTTGTATAAATAGATAGAGTTGTATAGATAGATAGGAATGTATAGATAGATAGGATTGTATAGATAGATAGGGTTGTATAGATAGATAGGGTTGTATAGATAGGGATAGCTAGATAGCTAGATAGATATTCATAGATTTATTTAGATTGAGTTGTGATAGAGTTGTATAGACAGAGTTGTATATATAGATTGGATTGTATAGATAAATGGAATTGTAAAGATAGAGTTGTGAATATACAGATAGAGTTGTATAGATAGAGAGTTTTATGGCTAGAATTGTATAGCTGTATAAAGTTCTATAGATAGAGTTGTATAAATAGAGGTGTACAGGTACAGTTATATAGAACAATAGAATGGTGTATATATAGAGTAGTAAAGTTAGAGTTTGATAGATGAATAGAAAGATAGATGGATAGATAGATAGATTTGTATGCAAAGAGTTGTATAGATAGAGAGCTTTTAAAAATAGGGTTGTATTGGTAGTTAGAGTTGTGTAGATAAAAAGAGTCGTATAGGTAGAAAGCTGTATAGATAGAGTTGTATGTATAGAGTTACATATATAGATATAAAGAGTTGTATAAATAGATTGAGTTGTACAGACAGATTGCTAGATAGGGCTGTATAGATAGATCAATATATAGGAGGAGTTGTATAGGAAGATAAGATTACATACTTAGATAGGGTTATACAGGTAAATAGATAAGGTTGTGCAGATAGATAGATTTCCAAAGACAGATAGATAGATAGATAGACAGACGGACAGCTAGATCGCTGAGCAGCCCCCCCAGGCTGATTTTGGCCCGGGGACCCTATCCCCAGGGCCCGGCCTTTACATTAAAAAAAAAAAAAGAATAAGGGGAGGAGAGGCCTAACCTCTAGTGTGAGTGCCCTGGTCCCCCCACTGTCCCTGCCAGCTACCTGCCTCCTGCGGGGAGCCGGCATTGCTTTTACTGCTAACATGAAACTCCCTCTCTGTAAAAGCAATTGTGCTCCACTTTGAGCAAGCGACCACTGAATTCCACCTGTTACTGTTTTAGTTATCTCAAGTTACTAAAACTCATGACCTAAAGTAACTATGACTTGAACCCTCGTCATGCACAGTTTTGTTATCAAGTATGTCATTTCAGATATCATTAGGGATGTTATCAATGCAGTCATTGAAAATGTAATCAGTGATGCAATATGGAAGGGTAGAAGGAGTGTATGAAGGTGTCATGAGTTATAGTTACTTTAGGGTAAAAGTTACAGTTACTTTAGATAACTGCAACTAGTGGATTACTGTATCCACTCTGTAGTTATAGGAAGGGTTACTAGAGATAGGAATTCCCTGGATTTTGAACATTAATAATTGCTCCCATTTGATGAATCTCCATGAAAATATGCAGACCTATTCCTCTTTCTCAATTGGTGGAGTATGAAACGTTTTGCAGAGATTCATCAATCATGTGCGAAGAAAAAAGGAGGGTCTTGAAACGTGCTTGTGCACCAATGCATTTTCCATAGACTCGTGCATATAGTGAAGACGGCTGGACGGATTTGAATTACATTTGTCAGAATTACACATTATTGTGCACAGATGATTCTTTTGGGGACTATAGGTATTTATGGGAAGTATGTTTTAAGTTGTAAGCTATTTTAACTCAGTGATATCTGTAGTTGTCGTATTTTTGAAAACATTTTGCAGTATTTTGTAGAAGTACTGCAGTATATAATGATGAAAAATCATTATATGATTGGCTAATGATTGTCTTTACAAAAGTTAAAAGATGCCATATTGTTTTTAGGTACACTTTGGCTGTGTTCTGCATTACACCATCTGATATAGGCAAGTATTAGGTTTGATATTTTCCCCTACCTATTACCACTTTATGAAAGTGGCCATAGGTAGGGAAAAATATTTATATATTAAAAAAAATATTTAAAAAGTTACCATGGTACTGTCTCAGGAGTGCAGCAGTGCTTAAAATAAATTTACAAAAATATAAAATACACTGTACTACACTGTATTTTACAAATGTAGTGTATTACAGTGTATTTTATATTGTTAAAATATTTAAATATGTGCAAAAACGTCTACCCAGTACTGTTGTAATACCTACAAATTACTGCATTGTAAAAAAAAAAAAAGTAAAACAATGTGCAGTGCTCCCTTAACCGTTTGGGCGCGGTCGGAATTCCCCCGCGGTGCGGGTGAATTCCACACGCTCACGGCCACCGTGACGTCGGACGGGCCGGCCGACACATGCAAGGGGTTAATGCCTGGAAAAATATATAGAAATGTACATAAAAGGGGTAATAGGTAGTGAACAACAATAAAACCTACTACTTACCTATATCTAAGACTGTAACCCAGAACACAGTGAAACACAGAATGCATCCAAACTGTGCTAAAACCTACATAGCTGCCTTTTATTTGGTAAACACAGGCATTAGCCAATCACATACTGACTTCTCATCCGCATGTACCATGGTATGTCTCAAACTTACCTCGGTAAACCGCAAACTTACCACGGTGTACCCTCGGTAAATATATAACTAATTTTTAGAAAACTTATAACTTTAACACTACTTACACTATTCATACATATTACCAAAATTTACCATTTACACCTCACAAAGTGTATTCCACACACATTAAATCTACATCTGTTTTCACACTTTCATGCTATTTCTGTTTCAGTTACCAAACTCCACTCTATGCCACTCCACTGTACATCACTCCACCCTACACTCTACGCTAATCCAGTGTACGCCACTCTACTCCACCCTATGCCACTCCACTCTACACCACTTCACTGTATGCTCTTACACTCTACTCTACACCACTCCATTCTATCGCACCCCAGTCTATACCACTCCACTGTATGCCCCTCCACTCTACACTACTCCACTATACTATATTTCACTGTACATATTGCCACTCTACAATACTACAGTCTATGCTGTTGTACTCAATGGCACTTCACTGTGCGCCACTGCACTATACACCACTGTACTGTATGCTATTCCAGTGGACGTCACTCCACTTTATGCCACTCCACTGTCCGCCACTCCACTCTATGACAATCCACTGTATGATGTTACATTGTAAACAACTCCATTCTACATCACTCTACTCTATGCCACTCCACTCTATGCCACTCTACTACACTCTATGCTATGCCACTGTACGACACAACAATCCACTCTACACCATTCTACTTATTCACTATATGCCACTCCACTGTCACTACACTGTATGCCAGTAAACTCTAAATTGTTCTATTCTACACCACTCCACTGTACACTACTCCATTGTATGTCACTCCATGTCACTGTTCTCTACGTCACTGCACTCTATGCTATTTTATTGTATGTATGTATGTGTGTTCTTATATAGCGCTCAACTTACCCTTGGGCATCTCGGCGCTTGCATTGGGAACCCGTCCTCGCTTTTTTCCCTGTGAGATAACCCGTACTGGGCATCCCCAAGGTGAAAGCTAGGCATCCCGCCGCGGGGGGGGGGGGGCGCAGTGGAGATTAAGCAAGCTATTGCCCAGAGTTGCAGAGTGTGAACCCATGATTCGAGTAGGCACTGAAGAGAGAATTATCGAGTCCGTGGACACTTGGGCTCAGAACCTGCCGCGTCGGGAATTGAACCCTGGTCCCGGGTCTGACCTCTGCTTCAGGGTATGCCTCCTCTAACCAGTGAGCCACACTGTACAACACTCCACTCTACCGCACTTCACTCTAAGCCACTCCACAGTATGGCATAGCACTGTATGCCACTACAATCTACCCCACTACACTTTACCTCACTCCACTCAACTGATTTCCACTCTACAACACTCCACTCCGTCACTCATCTATATGGCTGTTCCCAGTGCTAGGAACCCTGGTACAAACACCTCCCGCAGCTACACTGCTGGCAAACTTCACCTTCTCAACCGTGTACGCTACAACGAATGCTGCTGCTGAGCTGCATCCCAGGCCACAGGGGGCCCCTTTACCTGCTTGCATCACCACTTCACCTGCCTCCACACACCCGCTACCACCGCCACACACATACTGCACCCCTTACCAAGTCAGAACAAAACAAAGTAAGTTAAGTCCTATTTGGGACGTGGATTGAGAGCAAATGCATCATAGATGGGAGGATAGCCCATGCTCTTGATGGTAAAGCAGAAATGTAAAGGTGTGAGCGTGACCTAGAGGGTGTATCGAGCTTCTGAAGTTGTGACCCTATGGGTGGGTGTCTGAGACCCCAACTGGGACCCTAGGGTGGTGAGGATAAGCACTGGGCCTGTCAGAGGAGGTTGTCGGCTGTTTAGGATGTAACCCTGGGATGCGACTCCATCTCCTGTAGGGGCCTATTTACAAGCCCCTATCGCCACCAGAAAGTCACTTTTAGTGACGTTATGGTGGTGATACAGGCTTCGCCTTATTTACAAGGCAGCATTAAGCCACTTAATGTGGTTTAACGCTGCCTTGTAAATAAGGCACCGGTTCACGCTATGCTTAGCGTGAAAGAAGCGGGCAATGGGTGTTGTGGTGGGCATACCACTGTAACACCCATTGATTTTGACGCTGCCCCATATTTACAAGGGTGGCATAAATATGTGGCTGCGCCAAAATTAAGACCAAAAAACCTGGTCTTTGCCTGGCAAAACAAGGAAAACTGCTTTATTTCTCCTTGTTTTTGCTATTTCCATGTGAGCTGTGTTGTGCAGCACACATAGACACAGTAAAATGCCATTGATTGTTTATGTGCAGGAAGGTGTCCCTTCCTGCACATAAACAATCATAAAAAAACTGACTAGTTGCAACTTCTATGTGTGCTGCCTTAAGCAGCATACATAGAAGTTACAAACCACAAATTAAAGATTGTTTCTGTGCAGGAAGGGACACCTTCCTACACAGAAATAATCATTGCCCTCAGTATACCATTTCAGTGAGAACATTAACATTCCTCTAATTACGTACAACCTGTGTGTGGACTTGAACACCATTTCTTTTAATACTCTCTGTAATGAGATTTAAGCTTTGACTTTACACATTATGACGGTGGGAACTTAAAAACAATCATCTTCACACACTATCTTGGTGGGGACTTAAGCAACACAATAGTAGCACACTGTCTTTGTGGGGATATGATCATCACTATAATAGCATGCCATCTCTGTGGAAACTTGAGGATTACTGTAATTACACACAACCTCTGTTTTGACATGAAAATCATTAGCTTCACATTTTCTGTATGGGGATTTAAGCTTTGTCTTTACACACTATTTTAGTGGGGACTAAAACCCAATCATCTTTACACACTATCTATGTGGGGACCTGAACATCACTATAATAACACACTATCTCTGTGGGGACTTGTACATCACAATAATAACTTACCATCTCTGTGGGGACTTGAACACTTCTCTAATTACACACAACCTCTGCGTGTACTTGAACATCATTGGTTTCACACTCTTTATAATGGGATTTAAGCTTTGAACTTACACACTATTTCAGTGGGAACTTAAACACAATCGTCTTCATACACCATCTCTGTGGAGATCTGAACATTACGATAATAACACAGTATCTCTGTGGAGATCCGAACATTACTATAATAACACACTATCTTTGTGGGGACTTGAACAACACTATAATAACACACTATCTGTGTGGGGACTTGAATATCAATATAATAACACACCATCTCTGTGGGGACTTGAACATCACTATAATAACATACTATCTCTGTGGGGACTGGAGCACTCCTCTAATTACACATAACCTCTGTGTGGACGTGAACATCATCATGTTCACACTCTTTACAATGGGATTTAACCTTTGAATTTGCACACTATTTCAGTGGGGACTTAAACACAATCGTCTTCACACACTATCTTTGTGGGGACTTGAACAACACTATAATAACACACTATCTTTGTGGGGACTTGAACAACACTATAATAACACACTATCTTTGTGGGGACTTGAACATCATATTCCTTGGTCCCATATGTTAATTTAGTTTTTTGTTAGTTCCCTTGTCTCCTAATATTTTAAGCACTAATAAATGAGTTAAATACAGTCTTAATTGTCCTTGGGTAATCATGATGTGATATATTCTGACACATTAACATAATCTGTCTTTTGTGTCTACCCCTAGTATACATGCAGAGATTCATATATGAATAGATTATAATGTTGTTTGTGTATTATGTTGATAAATTAAACATTTAGCCATGTGCCATTAACTGTATTCAATCACAAATGGTGGTATGGACTAGGTCCTCACAAGGATGGTAGCACGTGTTCAGGTCCCCACAAGGATGGTTCTGTGCGCGCGATTAAATAACAATATATTTTCAAATTTGAAGCAGGATCCTATATCATGAATTTTTTCTTGATATTTTTCTGTTCTTAGTATGTTTTAAAAACATTGGGAAAGGTTAGTCCCCACAAGGCAGGTATCCACACATAGTCCCCACAAGGATGGTAACACGTGTGTGTGTGTGTGTGGTTGTGTGTGTGTGGTTGTGTGTGTGGTTGTGTGTGTGGTTGTGTGTGTGGTTGTGGTTGTGTGTGTGGTTGTGTGTGTGGTTGTGTGTGTGGTTGTGTGTGTGGTTGTGTGTGTGGTTGTGTGTGTGGTTGTGTGTGTGGTTAGGTGGTTGGGTGTGTGTGTGGGGGGTTGTGTGTGTGGTTGTGTGTGTGGTTGTGTGTGTGGTTGTGTGTGTGGTTGTGTGTGTGTGTGGTTGTGTGTGTGTGTGGTTGTGTGTGTGTGTGTGGTTGTATGTGGTTGTAGTTGTTTGTGAGGTTGTTTGTGAGGTTGTGTGTGATTGTGTGTGTGTGTGTTTGAGGTTGTGTGTGTAGTGTGTGTGTGGTTGTTTGTGTGTTTGTGGCTGTGTGTGTGTGTGGTTTTGTGTGTGTGGTTATATGTTTGTGGTTGTGTGCGTGTGTGGTTCTGTGTGTGTGGTTATGTGTTTGTGGTTGTGTGCATGTGAGGTTGTGTGGTTGTGTGTGTGTTTGGTTATGTGTGTGTGTGTGTTGTTGTGTGGTTGTGTGTGTGTTTGGTTGTGTGTGTGTGTGTTGTTGTGTGTGTGTGTGTTTGTTTGGTTGTGTGTGTGGTTGTGAGCGTATGTGATTGTGTGTGGTTGTGAGCGTATGTGATTGTGTGTGGTTGTGAGCGTATGTGATTGTGTGTGGTTGTGATTGTGTGTGGTTGTGATTGTGTGTGGTTGTGGTTGTGGTTGTGTTTGTGGTTGTGTGTGTGTGGTTGTGTGTGTGGTTGTGGTTATGAGTGTGTGATTGTGTGTGTGGTTGTGTGTGTGGTTGTGGTTGTGTGTGTGTGTTGTGTTTGTGGTTGTGTGTATAGTTGTGTGTGGTTGTGTGTGTGGGTGTGTGGTTGTGTGTGTGTGGGGTTGTGTGTGTGGTTGTGTGTGTGGTTGGGTGTTGTGGTGTGTGTGTGGTTGTGTGTGTGTGGTTGGGTGGTTGTGTGTGGTTGTGTGTGTGGTTGTGATTGTGTGTGTGGTTGTGGTTGTGTGTGTGTGGTTGTGTGTGTGGTTGTGATTGTGTGTGTGGTTGTGGTTGTGTGTGTGTGTGTTTGTGGTTGTTTGTATGATTGTGTGTGTGGTTGTGGTTGTTTGTATGATTGTGTGTGTGGTTGTGGTTGTTTGTGTGGCTGTATGTGTGGTTGTGGTTGTGTGTGTGTGGTTGTGTGTGTGTGGTTGTGTGTGTGCAGTTGTGTGTGTGTGTGGTGTGTGTGTGTGTTTGTTATGTGTGTGGTTGTGTGTGTGGTTGTGTGTTTGTGGTTGTGTGTGTGGTTGTGTGTGTGTGACTGTTTGTGGTTGTGTTTGTGTTTGTGGTTGTGTTGTTGTGAGACCGGCCTCGTGGCGTGGGCCCTCCCGACCAGCAAGCCACCCTGCAACCACACCGATCCTCCATGTCACAGACTTCCGGCCACCATGGCTCAACATCCCGATGGCCGGCCAGACCCCCAACACGCATGCCCGGCAGAGGGAGAGTGAAACCCCCCAAGCCAGACCGAGAGGCGCCGACCCTGTCACACCTCTGGTCTCTTCCCCAAGGGAGGTTTCGATCGACCACCAGGCCCCCGGTGAGCGGCCGCCTCGCCTGCTGGGTGTCTGGAGTCCCTCCCGGACCCACCTGAACAGATCAAAGGGCCGAGCGACAGGAAGCCCCGACACACCGCCCCCCAGGCACCAAGACCCCTCTCGGCGAGGACCCCGGACTTCAAAAGAGGAGGGGAAGTATAACAAGGGGTGCAGAAGGGACGGGAGGCAGAGAAGACCTGGACTGACGAGAGCCTGCTGACCTGGTCGCGGCTCGATCGCTCCCCGAACCGAAGAACGCTACCCGAACTCTGAACCACCTGAGCCCTGCTGACGCGGTCGCGGCTCCCCGAACTCTGAACCATCTGATCCCTGCTGACGCTGTCGCGGCTCCCCGAACTCTGAACCATCTGAGCGCTGCTGACGCTGTCGCGGCTCCCCGAACTCTGAACCATCTGAGCCCTGCTGACGCTGTCGCGGCTCCCCGAACTCTGAACCATCTGAGCCCTGCTGACGCTGTCGCGGCTCCCCGAACTCTGAACCACCTGAGCCCTGCTGACGCTGTTGCGGCTCCCCGAACTCTGAACCATCTGAACCCTGCTGATGCCGTCGCGGCTCCCCGAGCTACGAACCTCCTGTGCCTGCTGAGTGACTCGCGGCCCCCTCCTCCAAGAGAATCGGCAGAGATTGCAGAGAGAAGCAACATCCCCTCAGCTCGAGGATTGAGAGCTGTGCGCCGGATACTCCGCAGAAACACTGACTCAAAGACTGTCCTGCTACCCCCATACCCCCCATCACGAGATCGCCGCCGCTTGTGGCACTAATTCTGTACCTGCCTTCTGGATCATAAAGATCCCCTACAACTAACGATAAAGTATATTGTCTTACGAAGAACTACTGTGTGGTGTCCCTCTATCAGAAGAGAGTAAGCGCAGCGTGTGCGATCCTAGGTACGAGACCCTTCCAGGAAGGGCCTCCCCGCTCTTGCTCGGCCTAACTCTGGGAAAGGTGGGTCTCCGGGTGGTCAGGAACGCATTCCGCAGCCTCCCCGGTGAACGCCTTCCAACATTTGGTGGCAGGCGACGGGATCCGAGCCAACACCTAGAGATCGTGCAGTAAACGGCTGACGCACTACCAAGAAGAAATGGAAGGAGAAACCTCCCTAGGTGCCGCAGGTACCGACACGAGCACGACATTCCGAGAGGACCAGTTGGAATCTTATACGCACCGAGAACTGAAACAATTTTACAAAGACCTTGGAATCGCTACCACCGGACTAAGCACGAAAGAGGACTTCCAGAGAGCATTAAAAACCTGGGTCGGGGCAGGAGCTCCCCGGACACAAACAGAAGGAGAGCCGCCAAACGAACCACGAAGCACCCCGGGGAGGAACAGCGCCCCCGAGGGGGGCCTATCCCCAGAGAAGCTAGCGGACCGAGAAAGAGGTCGCAACCACGAACTAGAACTAGCAAAATTAAAAATCGAGGGAGAGCTAAAACTGGCCGAAAAGAAGCTGGCGGTAGAACAGTTACGCCTACAAGGAGAACTCGAGGAAAAGAAACGACAGAGAGAACACGAAGAAAGAAAACTCCAACTAGAGCACGAACGTAGCCTGAAAGAGATCGAGCTCAAGGCTAAGAATGCGGAGGCCCGACCCTCGGAAACCCAACCCCTCTCCTCCGCCGTGGAACCAAAGGTCCACATCCCCAAGGATGTGGTGAAGGAATACTATAAGAACGACGACATCCAGCAATGGTTCAAGGCCTTCGAAGTCGCCATGACCTCCCACCGAGTCCCGCAGAAAGACTGGGGGGCTGGGCTGTGGGGCCGGTTCCTGAGCGAGGGGAGAGATACCCTGCTGGACCTGCCCTCCACGGTGCTGAACTCCTACAGTCCCATGAAAGAGGCCCTAGTAGCTAGATATGGGCTCACCCCTGAAATGTACCGGCAACGATTTAGAGACTGCAAGAAGATACCCGGTACCACCTGGGTGGAGTACGTGAACTTTTACAGCCGGGCCTTGGACGGGTGGATCAAGGGCAGCAAGGTCTCCACCTTTGAGGAGCTGTTCGACCTAATCGCATGGGAACACTTGTCCGCCAATTGCTTTGTGGAGTTGCGCCAGCACCTCCTGGACAGCAAACTCACGGACCCTCAAACTGGCCGTCGAGGCTGACCGATGGGTAAACACCCGGGCCTCCCGGGGTCCCGTGGGAGACTACGGTCGCCACAGTCAGGGACCCCCCCGCCAGAGGGGCGGAGGGAATCAAGGGCGGCCCAGAGAACTCCCGGGGGGATCCCAGCTCAGTCTCCCCAGAGGACAACCTCCGCCCTTTCCAGCTCCACCTCCGGCCAGCACCGGGCCACCGGGGAGGTCGGGGCCCCGAGTGAGGATCACCTGTTTTCGCTGCCAACAGACCGGACACTATGCCAGCGACCCTCAATGTCCCATGTACCAACGACCCGCCACAACAACCCCGCCGGCTCGACAAATGGCCTCCGTAGCCCTGGGGGAAGAGATGGAAGACTCAGAAGAATGGGAACCAGCCGCCATGGCCTTGGTCTCCCTAGGGGACCGCGAGATGGTCCCCGGAACGTCCCTGCCCGCCAACACGAAGAAGTACCGACAGCAGGTGACGGTCAACGGTCACCGCGTCGAGGGCCTCCGGGACACGGGGGCGAGTGTCACGGCAGTTCACTGTCACCTGGTCTTCGAAGATCAGATCCTGCCCGACGCCTTTTGTCCAGTCATAACGTCAGACAATTCCGAGAGCCTCTGCCGGATGGCCCTAGTTCCCTTCGAATGGGGGGGAGTCACCGGCAAGTTGAAGGTGGCAGTCCGAACCTCCCAGCCCGTAGACTGCCTCCTGGGCAACGACCTTGAGAATTCCCCGTGGGGACAAGTGAATTCCCCGTGGGGACAAGTGGAACGAAGAGCCCATCTTGAGATGATGGGCCTACCCGAATGGGTATGCGCCACCACGCGCTCGATGACTCTCAGATTGCCTTCCTCCGAGGGAGGGGAGGCCATGCCGCTGAACACCGCCACCATCCCCGAGGTCCGGGATGCACCACCCGAGCCCGACGACCCCCTTCCGGACGAAGCGACCGTTCCTGACGAGGGGTCCGTGCCTCCAGACCCCGAACCCCTGACCGAGCTCGGGGACCTGCCAGAAATGGCCCAGTGGCACTGCGAGGGAGGCCCCTCCCGAGAAGAATTCTGCCAAGAACAATCCACCTGCCCTTCTCTCATTGGACCCCGACAGCAGGCCGAGGCCCAAGCAGCAGGCGACCGGACCGGCACCCACTGGGTATACTGGGAAAACGGCCTCCTGTACAGCGAACAGAAGTCTGCCGAGTTGGGCTCGGCCCGAGTACTGGTGGTGCCCCTGCGCTTCCGAAGTCTCCTCCTGGGCCTAGCCCATGATGTACCCCTGGCCGGACACTTAGGCCAAGATAAGACCTACCAGCGACTCGTCACCCACTTCTATTGGCCCAAGATGCGAGCGAATGTGGAGGCCCACTGCAAGTCCTGCCTCACGTGCCAGGCCAGCGGAAAGAGTGGCGGGAAGCGCAAGGCTCCGCTACAACCCTTCCCCGTCGTCAGTACCCCTTTTGAGCGGGTAGGAATCAACATCGTGGGACCGCTGGACCCCAAGACCGCCCAGGGCCACCGGTTCATCCTCGTCCTGGTGAACCATGCCACCCTCTACCCCGAAGCCATCCCCCTCCGCACCGTGACGGCCCCCGTGGTAGGCCGGGCCTTGATGGGGATCTTCTCTCGCATGGAATTCCCCTGCAAAGTCGTGAGTGATCGGGGCACGAACTTTATCTCCAAATACATGAGGTCCCTATGGCAGCAGTGCGGAGTATCGTACAAGTTCACCACCCCATACCACCCCCAGGGGAATGGCCTAGTCAAGCGATTTAACAGGACACTGAAAGGAATGATCATGGGCCTCGAAGAACCTCTACGCCGGAGATGGGACGTCCTCCTCCCATGCCTCCGGTTCGCCTACCGAGAGGTCCCACAAAAATCCCTGGGGTTCAGCTCATTCGAACTGTTATACGGACACCCTGTCCGGGGACCCCTGAGCCTGGTCAAGGAGGGTTGGGAAACGACTCTCCGGGGGACCCCTCCGGATGTGTTCCGATACATCTTGGCGCTCCGCAACCAGACCCGGAAATTCCGAGAACTCGCAGAGGCGAACCTCGAGGCTAGCCAGGAAGAGATGAAGCGCTGGTATGACCAGAATGCTACGCTGGTCGAGTTTCTGCCGGGCCAACAAGTCTGGGTCATGGCCCCGGTGAAACCCTGTGCCCTCAAGATAAATGGACTGGACCCTTCAAGGTGGTCGAGCGGAAGAGCCAAGTCACCTATCTCGTCGATGTGCAGTCCCCGCGGAACCCCCTCCGGGTCCTCCACGTGAACCGCCTCAAACCCCACTTTGTGAGGACGGAGTTGAGCTTACCCCTGGCCACCGACGATGGGGCCGAAGAAGACACCGAGCCCCTTCCAGACCCCCTGGGGGCGAAAGAGACCGATGGTTCCGTGGAGGGGGTGAGACTGTCAACCGCCCTTACAGCCCAGCAGTCCGATGACTGCCGCCAGCTACTAAGGCAGTTCACGGACCTCTTCTCCCTAACCCCTGGGGTCACCGACTGGTGTGTCCACGACGTGAACACCAGCGACAGCCCGCCAGTGAGACACCGGGCCTACCGGGTCCCTGATCGGGTCCGAACCTGCATCCAGACCGAGGTAGCGAAGATGTTGGCCCTCGGGGTGATTGAACCCTCCGACATCCCCTGGGCCAGCCCGGTAGTCCTGGTTCCGATAGCGGCTGCCCCTGGTGTCGCCCCCGAGCTGAGGTTTTGCGTGGACTACCGAGGACTCAATGCGGTCACCCGAGCGGACGCTCACCCTATCCCCCGCGCAGACGAGCTCATCGACCGCCTCGGGGCCGCTCGCTACCTCAGCACCTTCGACCTAACTTGTGGATACTGGCAGATTGCCCTCACCGAGGGAGCCAAGGAGCGCTCCGCCTTCTCCACCCCGGATGGGCACTACCGCTTTAGGGTGATGCCGTTTGGAATGAAGAATGCCCCGGCCACCTTCCAGCGGCTGGTGAACAGGGTCCTGTCCGGACTAGAGGGGTTCAACGCAGCGTACCTCGACGATATAGCGGTATTCAGCTCCCAATGGACCGAGCACCTCCAGCACCTCCGACAAGTCCTGCTGGCTCTGCGCCAGGCCGGCCTCACCATCAAAGCCAGCAAATGTCAAATTGGGCACGGCTCCGTAACCAATCTGGGGCACCAGGTGGGAAGCGGACAGGTCGCCCCCCTCCAGCCAAAGATCGACGCCATCTTGTCCTGGGAACCCCCAACGATCCAAACGGAAGTCTGGGCATTCCTGGGCCTCACCGGTTACTACCGGAGGTTTATTAAGAACTATGGCAGCATCGCAGGCCCCCTCACAGAGCTAACCTCCAAACAAACACCCCAAGAAAGTACAATGGACTCCCCCATGCCAGGAAGCGTTCGACGCCCTAAAAAACTTTATATGTACTGCTCCGGTGCTTAAAGCCCCCGACTACGCCCAGGAGTTTGTGGTCCAGACGGACGCCTCGGGACACGGCATCGGGTCAGTCCTCTCACAGTTCAACGACAAGGGTGTAGATCAGCCCATAGGCTTCATCAGCCGAAGGTTGCTGCCCCGCGAACAGCGGTGGAGCACAATTGAAAGAGAGACCTTCGCAGTAGTCTGGGCCCTCAAAAAGCTACGGCCCTACCTGTTCGGAACACACTTCCGAGTGCAAACCGATCACCGACCCTTGCGGTGGTTGATGCAGATGCGAGGGGAAAACCCCAAACTGCTACGCTGGTCCATCTCCCTCCAGGGGATGGATTTCACTGTGGAACATCGCCCCGGGACGGACCACGCCAACGCGGACGGCCTGTCCCGATTCTTCCGCTTCAACGAGGAGAACCCCCAAGTGGATGGGTAGTTCTCCCCGCCTTTCAGCTGGGGGGGGGCGCGTGTGAGACCGGCCTCGTGGCGTGGGCCCTCCCGACCAGCAAGCCACCCTGCAACCGCACCGATCCTCCATGTCACAGACTTCCGGCCACCATGGCCCAACATCCCGATGGCCGGCCAGACCCCCAACATGCATGCCCGGCCGAGGGAGAGTGAAACCCCCCAAGCCAGACCAAGAGGCGCCGACCCTGTCACACCTCTGGTCTCTTCCCCAAGGGAGGTTTCGATCGACCACCAGGCCCCCGGTGAGCGGCCGCCTCGCCTGCTGGGTGTCTGGAGTCCTTCCCGGACCCACCTGAACAGATCAAAGGGCCGAGCGACAGGAAGCCCCGACACACCGCCCCCCAGGCACCAAGACCCCTCTCGGCGAGGACCCCGCACTTCAAAAGAGGAGGGGAAGTATAACAAGGGGTGCGGAAGGGACGGGAGGCAGAGAAGACCTGGACTGACGAGAGCCTGCTGACCTGGTCGCGGCTCGATCGCTCCCCGAACCGAAGAACGCTACCCGAACTCTGAACCACCTGAGCCCTGCTGACGCGGTCGCGGCTCCCCGAACTCTGAACCATCTGAGCCCTGCTGACGCTGTCGCAGCTCCCCGAACTCTGAACCATCTGAGCCCTGCTGACGCTGTCGTGGCTCCCCGAACTCTGAACCATCTGAGCCCTGCTGACGCTGTCGCGGCTCCCCGAACTCTGAACCACCTGAGCCCTGCTGACGCTGTCGAGGCTCCCCGAACTCTGAACCACCTGAGCCCTGCTGACGCTGTCGCGGCTCCCCGAACTCTGAACCATCTGAGCCCTGCTGACGCCGTCGCGGCTCCCCGAACTACGAACCTCCTGTGCCTGCTGAGTGACTCGCGGCCCCCTCCTCCAAGAGAATCGGCAGAGATTGCCGAGAGAAGCAACATCCCCTCAGCTCGAGGATTGAGAGCTGTGCGCCGGATACTCCGCAGAGACACTGACTCAAAGACTGTCCCGCTACCCCCATACCCCCCATCACGAGATCGCCGCCGCTTGTGGCACTAATTCTGTACCTGCCTTCCGGATCATAAAGATCCCCTACAACTAACGATAAAGTATATTGTCTTACGAAGAACTACTGTGTGGTGTCCCTCTATCAGAAGAGAGTAAGCGCAGCGTGTGCGATCCTAGGTACGAGACCCTTCCAGGAAGGGCCTCCCCGCTCTTGCTCGGCCTAACTCTGGGAAAGGTGGGTCTCCGGGTGGTCAGGAACGCATTCCGCAGCCTCCCCGGTGAATGCCTTCCAACAGTTGTGTGTGTGGTTGTGTGTTGTTATGTTTGTGGTTGTGTGTGGTGTGTGGTTGTGTGTGGTTGTGTGTGGTTGTGTGTGGTTGTGTGTGTGGTTGTGTGTGGGGTGTGTGTGTGTGGCTGTGTGTGTGTTTGTGTGTTGTTTTGTCTGTGGTTGTGTTTGGTTGTGTGTATAGTTGTGTGTGTGTTTGTGGTTGTGTGTATGGTTGTGTGTGTGGTGTGTATGGTTGTGTGTGTGGTATGTGTGGTTGTGTGTGTGGTATGTGTGGTTGTGTGTGTGGTTGTTGTTGTGTGGTTGTGGTTGTGTGTGTGGTTGTGTTAGTGGTTTGATGGTTGTGTGTGTGTGGTTGTGTGTGTGGTTGTGTGTGTGTATGGTTGTGTGGGTGTGTGTGGTTGTGGTTGTGTGTGGTTGTGGTTGTGTGTGGTTGTGTGTGTGACTGTGGTTGTGTGTGTGGCTGTGGTTGTGTTTGTGTATGGTTGTGGTTGTGTGTGTGTGGTTGTGTTTGTGTGGTTGTGTGTGTGGTTGTGTGTGTGGTTGTGTTTGTGTGTGTGGTTGTGTTTGTGTGTGTGGTTGGGTGGTTGTGTGTGGTTGTGTGTGTACGCTTGCAGCACACCCCTGATAACCAGCTGCTGAAACTCGCTCTTGGTTCATGGTAGGAGCCTCAACCGGGTGAGTGTGCACGCCTATGATGGGGAGCATTGGCACGGAAAATATCACTGGAACAAAATACACATTGCAGCAAAGGGTGTACCATGCTAATGGGAAGGTCTCCCTTCTTTATAGCATGTGAAACTAAGCAATTGCAAATGAGCACAGATCCTGGAGTAGATGTTTGGTGACAACCCCCACCTAACATGTTTATTACTCTCCCAACACATCTCAAGTCTCCAGCTGTGTCAATGCTGCAACACTCTGAATGCCGTTTGTACATTTAGAAACCAATGTTAATTTGGTTACTTATTGGCCGATTACACCTGATGCTTGATCATGACAGGGTGCTGAACTGCGAGAAGCCTAGTTTTTACGGCTAATAGCAAAAGTATCATGCGTGAAGGCATGACACACATCAGCTTGCACGGACATGCCAGTGTATGTGTGGATTAAAAGCATTGCGTGTGCAACGCATCTGCAATTTCCACCGTGACTACGCATGAAGCAAGAATATGTAGGCGTTTGTAAAGCAAACAAATCTAATGGCACCAACCGGCGTTTAAATAATACCCTCAGAAGCATTTTTATATTTTTGTAAACGATGCCAGGGGCTTAAATAAACACATGTTGCTATACACCAAAACAGGCAAAAGGTGTATAGCACTGTGTTTGCCCATGGCGCTGCAAGTGTGGTCGACTTAGCCAATGGAGTGGTTTTTTGGGGGTTGGGGGGGTCCCTCAGAGTGTGCTCATATTTGCAACCTTCAGCTTCGCACATTATTGAGGCATTAAAAAACAAGTGTAATTAAATATGCCAAGTAAAACAAGCTGATCGCAACAAAAAGAAGTAGATGCATGCTTGTTTTTGCTGTCAGTTCCCCCGGGGCACAAGCAGGCATCCACTTCTGTCGGACAGCTAATCGCAGCAAAAAAGACAGAAGTAGATGCCTGCTTGTGCCCCAGGGGGACTGACAAAAGAAAAACACACAAAGGGAAAAATGCTACCACAGGCCACAGCTTGCAGTTCATGTGCGCGAGTGGTGCACGCGCAGCAGTAATCACGCTATACGGCGCCTCTGCTCAAGAGCGCGCCTGCAAACATGCACTGCAAGCTGTGGCCGGTGGTAGCATTTTTTGAGGCCCTTACTTAAAGTCTCGCCAGACCAGCACAAGCGCTGGGTCAGGCGAGACCTAAAAACTAGCAATATTACCTACTTCTGAACAATGGGGAGCAACTATTTAATTTAAAACAAAAAGTATGACATCCTCAAGTCAGGAGAAGCGGTGGACTCAGAGTCAGATGTAGATTCGACAAGGTTAATCCTTTACGCAACACAAGGCCTGAATGAAGGTGTTGACAAATTATGTTCTCCACATCTAATCTAATACCGTTTGTGCATGGGTGTGGGCTAATGCTCTGGTATTATAAATATCCTACAGTGAGATGGTGTCCACCACATCCACCCCACCAAGTGTTTAATCCCTTTATGGTGAAAATTAAGTCACACCTCCATTAATCACAGAGCCCGGGGGAATTTGGTTAGGGGTTTGAAGAATGGATAGGAAATAGGAGTTGGGGAAAGGTGTGACAATACACAACAACACAATATTCATCAAGGCAACAAGCAGCAAATCATCAACAATCTGTTGAGGAAGGAAATGAAGAAAATAGTCATCCACTTAGCAACATTTCCCAAATAAACACACCTCTCTCCAGTCCACAGAGCTGATTAGACCTCAGAGTCAATCATTACCATCTTTCTTCTGCTATTGAGATAGTCCTGCAAATACACAAAGACACAAAGAGGGTCCCTGAGTAGCTAAATATATTTGGGGAAGAATCCAGGGAAGGATACAAGTAGCAAAATTACACACACAAACTTCTCCAAAATCTGCATGTAGAAACAATATGTTTATGATATACAAATACTAAACATCAGGCCAGTTGAGTTTATGATTTATTCGTCTTGAATACAATTATTTTCCTTTCTTTGTTTTTCAACATATACACTAGTGGTTTTTGATCAATATATATATATATATATATATATATATATATATATATATATATATATATATATATATATATATATCTATATATATATACATATATGTCCCAAAGTTTTGCCCAGCAATTTGAGGCCGCACACCACAGCAAGAAAGGAAACATCCTTTATTATCAATGAAACAGGCAGCTTCCGATTCCGTATTCAAATCCTGTGGCCTTACGCGTTTCAGAGTACATTTTCCTCCTTCCTCAGAGGCCGTCACTAACATCCGGTAAGTTGCATGCACCTGACTACAAATGCCCTGCGTGCTTTAAACCTTTTGATTGGCCCCAGGTGTGCCTTTAATTTCCTGCTGTTTACAATGCACGCTGGTCTTTGAAGTCCATTCCTGCATATTTACACCCTCCGGTGGGTCCGAATGTCGTGATTGTTTTCAGGATGTTATTTATGGCCCTCCATTGGGCCCCAGAATCGGACTATGTCTGTTTGAAATTTAAATTGCTGTGTCATTTACAGGGGGAAGCTTCCCCCCGTCTGCATCCACGCTGCTACTTCGGATGGTGCGATCCCTCTACGGCCTGGAGCAGCCGTATCACATGTCCCAAAGTTTTGCCCAGCAATTTGAGGCCGCACACCACAGCAAGAAAGGAAACATCCTTTATTATCAATGAAACAGGCAGCTTCCGATTCCGTATTCACATCCTGTGGCCTCACGCGTTTCAGAGTACATTTTCCTCCTTCCTCAGAGGCAGTCACTAACATCCGGTAAGTTGCATGCACCTGACTGCAAATGCCCTGCGTGCTTTAAACCTTTTGATTGGCCCCAGGTGTGCCTTTAATTTCCTGCTGTTTACAATGCACGCTGGTCTTTGAAGTCCATTCCTGCATATTTACACCCTCCGGTGGGTCCGAATGTCGTGATTGTTTTCAGGATGTTATTTATGGCCCTCCATTGGGCCCCAGAATCAGACTATGTCTGTTTGAAATTTAAATTGCTGTGTCATTTACAGGGGGAAGCTTCCCCCCGTCTGCATCCACGCTGCTACTTCGGATGGTGCGATCCCTCTACGGCCTGGAGCAGCCGTATCACATGTCCCAAAGTTTTGCCCAGCAATTTGAGGCCGCACACCACAGCAAGAAAGGAAACATCCTTTATTATCAATGAAACAGGCAGCTTACGATTCCGTATTCAAATCCTGTGGCCTTACGCGTTTCAGAGTACATTTTCCTCCTTCCTCAGAAAAAACCATAGGTTTCAGGCACGTTATAGTTAGGAATTAGCATTTAAAAAACCTCAGAAATTCACTGAAAAAACCATAGGGTTCAGGGGTGTTATAGTTAGCTGGACTTTTCACTTGTAAAAAACCATTGAAATTCCCCCGTTATAGTTAGTTCAGCTAACTATAACTCGCGCGCCCGCAATGCACTGCTGATGACGTCACATATTACATCACTCATGACATGGTCAGTGACATCACTCATGACCTCACTGATGACATCTCAAATGACATCACTGATGATGTCAGGGACCCTCAGTATTGAAGAGGAATTAATTCCCCAACAGAGTGCTGCAAGGAGGGGGCGTGGCCTCCGGCACGATGCCAGTCTTTTATTTATTTAAATTTTTTAAGAAGGGGGGCTGTGTGGTTCCCCTTCTTATTCTAATTTATTGGCCATGATGACCCCATCCCCCAGGGCCTGTCTCCTAATTATATTTTTTTGACCCCAATCCCCAGGGCCGGCCACTGTTTTTTATTATTTAAAACAAATATATATTTATAGACACACCTAGGACATGCTGGACAAACCGTACGTACCTATCACCATGACGATTTGCGTGATATTCATTAAAAGGCGACTATGCATACAATGAATCCACGTGGAATGTATTTACACCACTAGTGAAGCTCTGACATGTCTGATGCCCTACCGTGCCTAATCCCGGTAGACACCCTTGTCGTTTATTTATACAAACATGGGTAGCTATTGATGGGCACATTTAATACATATGCACACCAAGCCATTCAAAGGGGATTCGACAAAAATTCGACCAAAACTATGCAAGAAACCCCCCTCACGGTTATTAAAACACACATCCACCGCCGGATGTGTAATACTTTTTATTTTACTCTCTGGAAAGGGGACGAACATCACTTGAGAGTCACAGCGCGCTCCTGGCAGAGCCCAATGCTGTGTTACACCCACCATTGCCTGCTGAGTGCCACACACCTCTGTGTTGTATTCTACTAGCTAGTGCATATGCTATGACACTCTCTAGCCCATGTGCACTGTAACACCACCCCATGAATATGTCATGCCACACTTGTCTTCGCACAGGTTATATTGCCCCATCTAACGTGCCTTCCTCGATGCCTATGTTATAACGCACAGTGCTATGCCATACATATTACAATCTGGGATCCATATCTTTGTCACAGTGCATATGCAACGTTACACTCCCCAGCACATATTTTATATTACAACTTTAGAGACTAGTTAGGTTACACAACACTGCCCTGTGCATATTACACTCCAAGGCGCTTATCGCATAGCACGCGCTAGTGCCTGTGCTATCTCGTGCTCTCCAATGAATCTGTAATTGCGCACAATGTATTGCATATTATATTTCACGCCCGGTTCATCTTATATCACACTTTTTGGTGCATAGTTTATACCATACACTATCTCTAGTTTTCATTTTCAATCGTGCTCTCAGGACTATGTTCTATATAACACTGTGTTCACCTACCCTTTTCACGGGCATTGCATTTTGCGATAGGGGGTGGAGGGTGTTTCTGCCAAGTGAGCCCGGAGTCACAGTCACAAACGTCCTCTTCTTCCTGAATAAAAGTGAGATTATGCTGCATACTTGTTCATATTTTAAGTAGTTCACACAGACACACGTTTTAAAAACAATAAAGTTCCTAATACCCGCCTTCTCTGAACAGTTAGCTTGCTGCCCCATCCCCCTCCTCCCTATCCTCTGTTGTGTGAATCCATGGACTAGCCTCCTCCCTCCTGCCATGCATGGTCTGATGTGCTGCCACTGCCCTCAATTTAGTATGATGTACCAGTCCACTCCTCCTGCCCTCCATTGCCCAATTCTATGTCCCATCATTGACCTCCTGCTTAAACTCTGTGCTTAGCTTGCTGCCCCTATTCTCCTTCCCCCTGCCCTCCGATGTCTTTGTGCATGCCCCTGCTCCATCCTTTTTGCCCACCATGTTCCATGGACCTGCCACTCCTATCTACTCTGAGTGTTCTGTTGAGCTGCCACTCCCCTCCCACCTGCCTAGCATTGTCAGATGACTGTAACCTGTCCCTGCCACCTCCACCCTGCCTGTCCATATGCCATGCCCCTATCCTCTTCCTCCTGTCCTACATGGTCCATTGTACTGCCACACCCTTCTGCCCTCCCTGGTCTGTTGTGCTGCAACTGCTCCTCCTGCCTGCCCCGTGCGGTCTGTTGTGAGGCCCCTTCCCCTGAGCTTTCTTGTCTGTGCACAGGTCCTGACCCTCCCTTCTATCCTCCATCGTCCTTTGTGCATGCCCCTGCACCCTACTTCTTGCCCATCATAGCCATTGTGCTGCCACTAACCCTCCCACTTGCCATGCATGGTCTTCTGTGCTGCCATGGCCCCTCCCACCTTCCCTGTGTGGTCAGTTAGCTGCCCCTGACCCCCTCCCACCTTCCCTCCATGTTCTGCGTGTATGCCATCACAGTCTCAGTGCTGCTCTTCATGGTGTGTCTTGCTTCTAGTGCCCATCCTGCCTGACCTCCATGGCTATCTTGCTGCTACTGCCCTGCCCCCTTGCCCCCAGCCCTCTGTTTACATGTGCAGACCCCTACTCCCTCCCTCCTGGCTTGTCTGTTCCATTGTAATGCCCCTGATCCGTCCCTCGTGCCCTTTATGGTCTGTTATGCTGCAGCTTTCTCTCCTGTCTGTCCATTATGGTCAGCTAGCTACCATTGCCTCTTGCCCCTCTGTTCTCTGTTGTCCATGTGCATGGTCCTGTCCCCTCCCTCTTGCTTTCTATGGATTGTTGTGCTGCACTCCCGTCCCGCATGCCCTGTGTGGTGTATTGTGCTGCTGCAAACCCTGATGCCTGCCCTGCAGGGTCAGTTTGGTGCACCTCTCCATGTCCCTCCTGTCCTCGGTTATCCAAGTCCATGTCCCAACCCCATTTCCTTCCATGATCCAATGTACCATACTTGCGAACATTTTGAACTTGGTAAGAGGGAGATTTTGAAAAAAAAATGGGGTATTGATTTTCCCCTTTGAGTTACATTGAAAAAGAGGAGATTGTAGACAGGAGACAGATCAAATAAAGCCCATTTGAGCTTAAAAACATTGGACGTTTCCTGGCTGAATCGGGTCTGTTGGCATGTATGGTTGTACTACCATTGCCTCTTCCTTCTGCCCACAATGGTCTATTACTTGCCACAGCCTCTCTTGCAAGTCCTGTATTGTTGGTTTGTTGCCCCTGCCCCCCTTTCCACTGCCCTCCATAGTCTGTTGTTCAGCCACGGCCCTTCCTGCCTGCTCAGTGTGGTTAAAGTGTTGCCTATGCACCCTCCTACCTGCCTTCAATTTTCAGAGTCCGTGCCCCTGGCCTCTGCCTCTCAACAGTATCCTAATGAACAACTAGATTGCTAACATTCTATATTTATTACAAAAGTGTGGAACGCCTGACGTCATCTTGATGTAATCAAAACTGTAATACCTAGAGCATTTCCTTTAGAAATTACATATATGAGAGGGTCTTATTGGCATCAAAATTATGGTTAGTGCTCTAAAAGACTAAAATAAGGACATATTTTCTGAGTTTTCAAATAGCGACAAAGCACTTTTAAATTATTTGTTATCTTTATGTTTTTTTATCCAGTTGACCACTTGATTAAATGTTGCACTTAGGGGAGAGGATGTGGTGTTACTTCCAGAACTGCAGACTTTGCAACTGGGGAACCAGGTTGGAGTTGCTGCTTCAGCTCGACATTCTGTGATTCTGGTCAAATCACTTAGTCTCCCCATGTCTACAACCAAAATGAATTTGTTCTTGTGTGATGTAACCAATGCTCATGTAAAGCACTCCAATACCTGACAAGTCTGCACTATATAACACTGCAAAAACACAAAATAATAAGTGTTTTGCACACTTCTGTCATTGGGCTATATTTGGGCTACATCTGGGTGATTTTGGGCTACATTTGGGCTCTTTTGTCTCCGGTGGCCATCTTGGGAGATTTATTTGTTATGAAGTTTCCTAATTTTTTCATGTACTGCAGTCTCCTCAGTAGGAAATGCTTTCAGTTTTTTACTTTGATTCCATCATGAAGGTATTCAGATATGTCACACATTTGCCATAAATTCTGAATGTTAGCACTCTAGTTGCTCATTAGATCACTGTAGTAAAACTACTGTTCACCATGGAAGTCTGCTCCTAGTATTAAAAGTGCATGTTTCAGTCTGCATGTCAGAATTTTTTAATGAAATAGAAGAGGATTTGAGAAGTCACTCAAAATGTGCCCTCATTTTCTTTCTTCAGCATTAATCATAATTTCTATGGAAAAATGAACCCCCTCATTGTGTTCCCTTTTAAATTAAATGTTTTAAGTGTTACCAGTTTATTCCAATCAAGATGGCTTCAGGTGTGCCATACTTTTGTCATAATGAAGACAGTAAGCGCTCTAGTTGTTTTTAAGAACACTCTGGGACATTCTGTCATTGGGCTATACTTGGGCTACATCTGGGTGAAATTTGGGCTACATTTGGGCTCTTTTGTCTCTGGTGGCCATCTTGGGAGACTTATTTGTTATAAAGTTTCCTAATTTCCTCATTTACTGCAGTCTCCTCAGTAGGAAATACTTTCAGTTTTTTACTTTGATTCGATCAAGAAGGCATTCAGATGTGTCACATGTAGGAGAGTAGGGTCTGCAATCCTATGATCACCCAGATTTTTTGCTTTTGCTTCATTGGTTTACGACTTTCTCCGGCTGTGGGCCTGCCAATCAGACCCACAGCCTAGCTGTTCTCTCTCGAAATTAACACACATGTACATTAGGTGCATCCACTAATTGGAACTGGGCCGCCTTGTCAGTCCCTGTCTCAGCATACCACAGGTATCCAGGGCATCGGTGTACCCAGGGCCTACCAGGGGCTGAAGCATGTATTATGCCACCCCTGGAATGGCCGCCCAAATCTGACACAACTGGCTGCACGACAGCTGGGGCCACGTGGTGTAATCACCCGTTGCTGTAGGTGTAGTATTCCTACACCTAAACCCTAAAATGGACACATGGATTCCTATCAGTCACTCCTATAGCAGGTCTTATCAATCCTGAAGGCAGAGTGCAGGGAATCATGTGGGACGGTGCTCTGGCGCGAGCTGAGCCCGTCGACGGCTTGCGGAACCAAGTCCTAATAGCCGTTCCATGGTGACGCGGGCCAACTACTTTTAATGCATTATAATCCTTGCGGTTATTTGCTAACTTTGGCATCGCATCACCTACACATGTCGAGTAAGGTGTCATACGAATGGGAATACGAACCCCTCACCAGTCCTGGCGACGGGGTTAGCATTCCCCCCTTTTAGAGGGACACGACATGGAAGTAACCTTGAACCCCAGTTAAAGTTGACTCAAGCCTCAGCATCACAAAATGGATGCTGCCACCAGACACAAATCTGACCTCCTGCTGCTGGGGGACCTTCCAGCAAAGGGAGCTTGGACAAAGGGTTTCCTGTCGAGGGCGGTGTTAGCACCATCCCAGACAGGGTTTGTGTATCCCAGGTAGGCAGGGCTGAAAGGAAGGTGATTGCAAGTGGCACCCCGGTGCTCACTGTGCATAGCCCGGCTCAAACCAGTTTCGGGGGCACACCAGCCCCTGAGCTGGCGCGAAGCCGGACAAAGGATAGGGGTGTAACCACCCCCCTCCTGGCTCCACCCATAGGTAGAACCTAGTCACGGGCCAGCCCCTTTTCTTAGAATAAAGGTAGGAGCGAGTCCCCTTCCCAAATTGGATAATCAGATAATCGGATAACTCCGAATCACGAACCACTTTCCACGAAAGGAACTCTTGACTATTTTCTGAAGACTCTCCCTTGTGGCTAAGGAGTAGCCACCCTGCACCAGCAGGCACCACCTAAGCGCTTGCGGTTTGCTGCACGTCTCTCCTACGGATCAAGACTGCCCAGCTCGACGAGACCCGAGTCCCTGCCATCTCCGACCTTTTACCTACCTCATCAGCCCAGCTGAGAGTCGTAGGTGTGACGAGACCTGCTGGACCGGCTATCTTCAGAACCTGCACGACGCTTATCTAGCACGCCCACCGAGGGACCCTCGAGTGAGTGCACCTAGGGTTTGAGAAGCCCTAACCCTGAGCAGCTCCAGCATCGAAGTCTGTCTCCCCAGCATCCACGAGATCTGCGTGGGGGCCCTTCCGCTCCTTGCTGTTCACCGCGTTGTCCGACCACTTGCCGACCGGCTTGTGGCCCTCTTCACGACGCTCCAAGATTGTTTGCATCCCCGGTCTGGTTGCTCCAGACTGGCTCTTGCTCCCCTTCAACAGAGGAGTACCACGGACCCTCCTGGTCCACTCCCGACGCCATCTTGACTCCCCCACTTGGGTTGCCACTGCCAAGATCCGCTGCCCCTTCCTGGGCCCAGCATCATCGACAGCAGACACCTTCGTGGGACAGCTCGCCCTCCATCCTGGTCGCCGCCGCGCCTCCTGGTCCGAGGAACAGCCGAGTCCGACGTCACCCACTCACCTGGTCGAGGTGACTTCAGCCGGTACCCTCCTGGTACCCACACGATCGCTGGCTAGCGGTTGAGAACTGAGTCCCCTCTGCTTTCAGGTTTCCTTCATCACCGATCCAGGCTTGGATCGCTCTGAACATCGTCACTGGTCGCCTGCCAGCAACTTCTTCTTTCAGGCTCCTGAGACTACACGAGGACTCCCGACGTCTTGCCGAACTTCACGCAGCCGCAGCCTCCGGGCTAGGTAACTCGAGCATTTCGGTGCTCCATAGCAGGTTCGCTCTACAAGTGTCCAGTTCCTTTTTCGTTTAGTCCCACTGATCGGAACACTCCGGAATCAGTACCTCCAGACTCTAACCATTCGCATTTCACTGTTAGTGTAGATGGTTCCTCGTGCCCTCGGGCATTTGTGTAAATTGTGCAACTGAAGTATTTTCTTAAGAGTTTTTGTAGTGTGCTTAGCTCCCTGACTCATAAAGAGCCAGGGTAGTCTTGTTATAAATAAATATCCTTTTATTTTCATAACAACTTGTGTGGTGTCCTTTCACTTGGTGTTCAAGGGGTATATGTGATGGTAAACAGCTGGCTTAACACGCCCTCTAGAGTTTAGCCTAAGACTGCTCGTATCCACGCTACTAGGATAGCTGGTCTATAAGGTTGACTTACAACCAATCATCAATAAGGGTCGTTTGGAATGATACACAGTGATCACTAGAATAGTGAGCACTACATATCAGGCCAACTTCTCACATTGGTGGCAGCGGTGGGATTTGAGCTTGCTGTTGTTTTACCACACACGTATCCTAAGAATATCGCAGTGAAAGATCACATAAGTACCCAGGTACATATAACTTAACTTAGAATACTCCGAGTTCTACTGAACCGGCTGTTGTAGTGTAACAGGGCTTAGCACACCCTGACTACAACTCTTAGCAAGGGATCAGTAGGTAAACCCATAGTGTAGGTAGGTGCAACACTTACACCTCACTAGAAAAGCATGTCGGTCCACGGAGAGTCTGCAGGGACTCCCTTAGTGGTCAGTGACCCTCCACAGGTCGTGTCACGATATGCAACTCTTAGCTTCAAGGAGATGAGACAACTGTGTGCCTCCCGGAAGCTAAACCAGGGTTCTAACCCTACCATCGCAATACTGATAGGTCTCTTAGAGGCGTACGATGCTAGGAGGTCCTCTAACCCAGGTCCCCCCAGTGCAGATGGGAACATGCCTCCCTTAGAGGGAACCCTCGGTGACCCCGACCTCGACCTCCACACAGAGGAGGAGGACGAGGACGAGTTATCGGGAGACGAGGCAGACAAAAGAGCCAGGGTAGTCTTGTTATAAATAAATATCCTTTTATTTTCATAACAACTTGTGTGGTGTCCTTTCACTTGGTGTTCAAGGGGTATATGTGATGGTAAACAGCTGGCTTAACACGCCCTCTAGAGTTTAGCCTAAGACTGCTCGTATCCACGCTACTAGGATAGCTGGTCTATAAGGTTGACTTACAACCAATCATCAATAAGGGTCGTTTGGAATGATACACAGTGATCCCTAGAATAGTGAGCACTACATATCAGGCCAACTTCTCACACACATTTGCCATAAATTCAAAATGTTAGCACTATTTTTTCTCATTAGATCACTGTAGTAAAGCTACTGCTCACCAGGGAAAACTGCTGCTGGTATTGAAAGTGCATGTTTCAGTCTGCATGTCAGAATTTTTTAATTAAATAGAAGAGGATTTGAGAAGTCACTCAAAATGTGCCCTAATTTTTCTTTCTACAGCACTAATCATACTTTTTATGGAAAAATGAACCCCCTCATTTTGTTCCTTTTTAAATTAAATGTTTTAAGAGTTACCACTTTAATCCAAGCAAGATGGCTTCAGGTGTGCCATATGTTTATCATAAGTAGGACTGTTAGTGCTCTAGTTGTTCTTTGGAACACTCTGGGAAGCTGCAGTAGAACACAAAGGAATCAACTGACAGTCTCTGCCCTTGTTGGATGTACATGTTTTACTGAGAATGTCAGACTTCATTCTCACATGACTGAGAAAGATAATGTGAATTTACAGAAAATAAGCTCTCAGTTTAACTTATAGATCACCTTCCAAACCTCTGTGGGAAGAGCATGAGAAAATATTTTTTTCTCAATCATGATATCCCAGCAGAAGGCTTTTTCACATGGTGAAATCACCTTAGAACATACCACAATTCCTAAAATGAGTATGGTACCATCAACAAATTATTTATAATGTAACTAAAGTCTTAAAACCTTCTATTAACTGCAATGCTTTTTAATGAGGTACTATCATGTATATTGGTCCCAAGATGGCTGCCAACACTTCTTGGATGAAGTGCTGACAGCCAATCAGATCTCAGGATGAGATGTGTGGTTAGGCTCCGCCCACATATATATATATATATGATTTTACTTTTGATTTTCTCAGGAACTACTGGACAGATTGACACCAGACCTGCAAAAGGCACTTCCCTGACCTGAGGACTACCTCAATGCCAAATTTCAAGTAATTCTGTTCAGCCGTTCGGGCTGTACCTTGGACTAAAGGTCCCTATGGAAAATTGCATGGGGGAAATGCGTTTTGGGACCCCCCTTTTTTCTCAGCCCCCGCTTGACGAATCCCCCCGAGACTTTCAGGGTAGGAGCGGAGCGGAGCGCCCCACTTATTTTGAAAATTTTGCGTGGATTCGTCAACCGGCGCCAAAGTTATTCCAAATAGAATGCTGCGGATTTCCTATGGAAACACGGTCCTAACTATAACTATCTACTGGCGACCGCCAGTAGATAATATATATATATATATATATATATATATATATATATATACCACCAGTCCCGCCTCTTTATCCAAGAACGGGTCCGACACATGCTTTTGGATGATTGCAGATGAAGTTTATTTGCCACCCTTCAGACAGGTAAGAGTTCAAAAACACCTGGCAGACGCGTTTCGGCGAATGCCTTAATCATTGCCAGCTTTGTGTTTTTTAAAAACAGGTTCAAAATACGTAGGGACTTTACATACTGTTCATTGAGTTCTTATTGGTGCAATGAAATCCAATCACAGTCAAAGTTCCTCCCTTACTGTGAGCAGTATGTGCAGGGAATGCTGGTAACTGTAGTCCCTCAGCCTGTGATGTCCCACGCACAGTGCGAATACGCAGTCCCACATCGCGAACTTTGGTCAAGTGGCCGGTCCGTGCAATCAGTATTGCCCTGGCTTTTGCCAGCTTGTGAGGCTGCTCATCTCTTCATGCGGGGACCAAGGCGGCAAACATCGACTGCAGCTCTCCAAATCAGCAGCGATCTGCTGCTCTCTCCTCAAATACCAAACGTTGTCTTGGGCGAGGGGGCGCCGCTTTTGCGCGTTCAGCACAGCATACCACAGAAGTTTGCCGACATCAAGCGGAGCACCTGAACGAGAGGCGTGCCGGATGTGCAGCGTCGACTGCTGCACTCTAACATCTACCACCAGTCCCGCCTCTTTATCCAAGATATATATATATATATATTACCTACTGGCGTTGGCAGTAGGTAGTTATAGTTAGTAGTTAGGACCTTGTTTCTATTCAAAAAGCTTTGTCGCCGGTTGACGAATCTTCGCTAAATTTTTAAAACGTTGATCCAGCTCTGGTCAGCTACTATCCTGAAGGTTTCGGGGTGATTCGCCAAGCGAGGGCCGAGAAAAAGGGGGGTCCCAAAACG
Organism: Triturus cristatus; assembly: GCF_964204655.1. Classification (NCBI taxonomy): domain Eukaryota; kingdom Metazoa; phylum Chordata; class Amphibia; order Caudata; family Salamandridae; genus Triturus; species Triturus cristatus. Next base: position 1,096,859,524 of record NC_140588.1, on the reverse strand, counting down.
CGTTTTCTCCATGTTATTTCCCATAGTAAATTCTAAACACGACTACAGCCCGAACTGCTGAACAGAAGTACACCAAATTTGGCAAAAAAAGTAACCCTTGATGCAGAAAGAGACATTTTGTTTTAAATGGTGTAAATCTGTTCAGTAGTTCCTGAGAAATTCAAAGCAAGAGTTCAAAAAATCAATTTCCCGTATCAAACTTTAGAAATGGTTACAACTTAAACTGCTGCACGGATTTACACAAAATTTGGCAAAAAGGTAGTGCTTGGTTCATAAAGCGACCTTTTTTTAAATGGTGTAAATCCGTTCAGTAGTTTTCGAGGTATTAAAGGAAAAAAATCTTTATATATCTGGGCGTGACCTAACTACACAAGCACAAGCTTGGCTCTAATTGGCTGCCAACACTTTAATCCACGAAGTGTTGGCAGCCATCTTGGTGCAATGCTTTTTAGGTCTCACCTATCGATGCAGCGCATGCGCTGCTCACTACACAAACACAACTGCACTGCTCTAAACCCTAAAACACTACCCCAGCACGAGCCCCTACACTGCACGAACACCACTGCACTGCCATAAACCCTGAAACACTACCAAAGCATGACTCCCTATACTGCCCGAACAGCACTGCACTGCCCTAAACCCTGAAATACTACCCCAGTAATACCCCCTACACTGCCTGAACACCACTGCCCTAAACCCTGAAACACCACCCCAGCACGACCCCCTACACTGCCCGAACATCACTGCACTGCCCTAAAACCTGAAACACTATCCCAGCATGACCCCCTATACTGCCCGAACACCACTGCACTGCCCTAAACCCTGAAACCCCCCCCAGCACGACCCCCTACACTGTCCAAACACCACTGCACTGCCCTAAACCCTGAAACACCACCCCCAGATCGACCCCTCCACTGCCCGAACACCACTGCACTGCTCTAACTGAAACACCACCCCCAGCAGGACCCCCCTACACTGCCCGAACACCACTGCTCTGTCCAAAACCCTGAAACACCAGTCCCAGCACGACACCCTACACTTCCTGAACTCCCCTTTCATTGCCCTAAACCCTGAAACACCAGCCCTCACACGACCCCCTACACTGCCCGAACACCACAGCACTGCCCTAAACCCTAAAACACCACCCCCAGCACGTCGCCTACACTGCCCGAACACCACTGCACTGCCCTAAACCCTGAAACACCACCCCCAGCATGACCCCCTACACTGCCCGAACACCACAGCACTGCCCTAAACCCTAAAACACCACCCCCAGCACGTCGCCTACACTGCCCAAACACCACTGAACTACCCTAAACTCTAAAACACCACCAGCACAACACCCCACACTGCACGAACACCACTGCAACTACCCTAAACCATAAAACACCAGCCCAGCACGACCCCCTACACTGCCCGAACACCACTGCACTGCCCTAAACCCTAAAACACCAGCCCCAGCATGACCCCCTACAGTGCCCGAACACCACTGCGCTGCCCTAAACCCTAAAGCACCACCCCAGCACCAACCCCCTACACTATCCAAACACCACTGCACTACCCTAAACCCTAAATCTACCCCCAGTATGACCCCTTCACTAACCAAACACCACTGCACTACCCTAAACCCTAAGACACTACCCCAGCATGACCCCCTACACTACCCAAATACCACTGCACTACCCTAAACCCTAAAACACTACCCCCAGCACGACCCCTACACTACACAAACCCCACTGCACTACCCTAAACCCTAAAACACTACCCCAGCACGACCCCCTACACTACACAAACACCACTGCACAACCCTAAATCTACCCCAAGCACGACCCCCTTCACTACACAAACACCACTGCACTACCCTAAACACTAGCCTCAGCACGACCCCCTACACTGCTCAAGCACCACTGCAGTACCCTAAACCCTAGAAAAGTAACCACCACCCCATGCCCAATCCCCCTTACCTCTCACTCCTCGTGGTTCCTCTCTCCTCATGGTTCCTGCTTCATGTCGTCTCTGAGGGGCAGTGCACGTCGGTGTGAGGAAACGGAACGGCCTCTGTTTCCTTATAACGGCGTGGATCGTCTACATTTTTTTAGAACTCATGGTCATTTACTATACGTACCTTTACAACAGAATTTGTTGTAAAGGCATGCGTGGTAAATGACCATGCATTCTAAAAAAATGCGTAGTAATGACTTCGCGATGTACAACACATGTGTGGTAATGCATGCGTTGTAATGGTATCGCGAAGTAAAAAATTCGTTGTAACAGCTGTTTACCGATCGAAGCTGGCCCCTGTTCTTCAGTGAGTCGTTTTTTTGATAAATTAGGAGAAAGGAATGTTTTTTTTTAACCGAAACTAAGGCATTTTAACCTTGTTGTTCCTGCCAGATACAAAGAGAAGATCCTGTGTTATTCAGTGCCCCCGTTACCTTTTCTGTGGGTAGTGGTGCTTGTCACTTCGCTGCCCCGCCGGTGCACAGGACTGGGTACCCCACCTCGTGTGCCATCTGCAGGGCCTCTGCCCTCGGATCACTGGTTTCGGTTTCTGGAGTGGTAAAATAAACAGTTGCTCCCAAAGGCCTAGCCTGAACACTTAGGTGAATATCCCCTGTGCCAGCATTCCATGGAAATTCTTTCCTAGCTGTCCCACGTCGACGACGATGTCATAATAGCACGGCTCCGCTCGCGACACCGTTTGATGTCAAAGGAACCATAAGAGGACCTCTTGGGCGTGCTGACGTCATTTCCACCCATTTGTTTTGTGCCACCGAGGTATACAGGTGCACCGACACATTTTCACATGTATAAATAGTATACTAAATATATATATATATATATATATATATATATATATATATATAAATACAAATGCATAACCAATAAAGGCAGAAAGAAATAGCAATAGATCAAACATTTCTCACTATTAAAACATAAGCATGATTAAGACATATTAAAAACATTCAAGCCAAACAGTAAAAGCATCTTTTTGGTAGAAACAGGTGGACAACGGGGAGGTGGATGGGACAGTGAGGAATTCACAGGCAAAGACTGTATCCACCAGAAAAAGAGTTACCGAAGGTAAGTAACTTGCTCTTCTGATGGGTACTTCTGCCTGTTGATTCCTCACCTTTTGAATAGAATCCTCAAGCCGTACCTCACCGGAGGAGGGTGTCCACCTGACTAGACAAAAAATGTTGCAAAACAGATCGAACAAAATGGCCATCCCTCCTAACCTCCGAATCCTATAATAATCGAATAATTTTTAGTCGAAATTATATTGAAAATAATACTTTAAAAATACGTTTATTAATAAATTTAGGAAATCTTGTATTTATAATTTATTTAAAGATATTTCATTCTTTACAAATTACGCCAAAGTCGCGACCCCAGCGCGACTTTGAAATTAGCATTTAAAAAACCATAGAAATTAACTGAAAAAACCATAGTTAGTTGGACATTTCACACGTACAAAACCATAGAAATTCCGGCGTTATAGTTAGTTCAGCTAACTATAACTTGCGCCCCGCAATGCACTGCTGATGACATCACATATTACATCATTCATGACATGGTCAGTGACATCACTGATGACATCACTGATGACATCACTGATGACGTCAACCACGTGAAAATCTGATGCACCTCCTGACACCTGAATATAACCTTTGATACACCCACTCTAAAATACAGACTACCATTTTCGAAAAAATAGACACATCAATACCAGTTACTAAATACGCACTGACGGATTCCTAGGTCTACACACACATCCACTCATTTACCCATACGGTCACTCATACATGCAGTCACTCATAAATACAACACTATCATATGCATTCATACACCTATACAGACACTCACACACTGCCACATATCCAGAGTTACTCACAAACTCATACAGATACTAACATATAATTACTCTCTTATAGAATCACTGATACAAATACACTCTCATCCATGCAGCCAATCTCACAATTACTGACTCTCACATATAGTGATCTATATACACCATCACTCACATATACTGCCTTTTACATATGTAGTTACTTGCACATGTACCACTGAGACATCCATTCACTTACCAACACACCCATATACACACTCACCCACCCATACAGCTGTATCCACATGCACTCTTGAACACATACACCCAGTGAATCAACCACTCACACATCTATGCACAGAGTCACACACCTCCCACCCACCCACACACAAACTCATGCAGCCATATAAATACTCAGGCAAGCAATCAATAACCCATATAGACACTCATGTAGCTACTCACCAACCCATGCAGCAGCTTACACAACAGACAGACTGATACAGACTTTCACACAGTTTAGTCACTAACCCATGCATTCAGTAAGATACATTTAATCACTCACTTATACAGTCAGTCATGTACCTACTAAATCCTCCATACAGACACTTATGCACCCACTCATTCCTCAATACAGCTTGGCATATATATAAAACAAAATTAAACTTTACAGAAACACACAGTCACTGGATGATGTCATCAGTGATGTCATTTGAGATGTCATCAGTGATGTCAATGACCATGTCATGAATGATGTAATATGTGACGTCATCAGCAGTGCATTGCGGGGGCGCGTGTTATAGTTAGCTGAACTAACTATAACACCGGAATTTCTATGGTTTTGTACGAGTGAAATGTCCAACTAACTATAACGTTCCTGAAACCTATGGTCTTTTCTGTAATATATATATATATATATATATATATGGAAGAAAGGGGTTTACCACATTGCGGGACGCACTCGCAGCAAGCCGGTCAAAGCAGGGAAGGTCCGTTGGCAAACCACACCTGACGCGTTTCGGGCCTGACGCCCTTAATCATAGGCAAACTGCAGCGCGAATGACCAGCAAACAAGGCTTCCATACTATTCCCACCTCCTTTTATTTGCATATCAATCAAGTGAACAAGACAGCAAAGCATTCTGGGAATGGAAGTCTTTACATGATGCCCAAGTGGGCTGCCGGTCTCTCGCACTGACAAAGTTCTAAAATTTCAAGGTTTCACCTCCAGAACTTTTCCCCCATAAGCACAGTCACTCGCTGCTCCGAATGCCACTGTAACTGAAAGACAGCAGCGGACCCGCTCAATTCAGCGGTGGTGTCGTCCCACGACCAGGCAGGGCCGCAATATTTGGAAGAAAGGGGTTTACCACATTGCGGGACGCACTCGCAGCAAGCCGGTCAAAGCAGGGAAGGTCCGTTGGCAAACCACACCTGACGCGTTTCGGGCCTGACGCCCTTAATCATAGGCAAACTGCAGCGCGAATGACCAGCAAACAAGGCTTCCATACTATTCCCACCTCCTTTTATTTGCATATCAATCAAGTGAACAAGACAGCAAAGCATTCTGGGAATGGAAGTCTTTACATGATGCCCAAGTGGGCTGCCGGTCTCTCGCACTGACAAAGTTCTAAAATTTCAAGGTTTCACCTCCAGAACTTTTCCCCCATAAGCACAGTCACTCGCTGCTCCGAATGCCACTGTAACTGAAAGACAGCAGCGGACCCGCTCAATTCAGCGGTGGTGTCGTCCCACGACCAGGCAGGGCCGCAATATTTGGAAGAAAGGGGTTTACCACATTGCGGGACGCACTCGCAGCAAGCCGGTCAAAGCAGGGAAGGTCCGTTGGCAAACCACACCTGACGTGTTTCGGGCCTGACGCCCTTAATCATAGGCAAACTGCAGCGCGAATGACCAGCAAACAAGGCTTCCATACTATTCCCACCTCCTTTTATTTGCATATCAATCAAGTGAACAAGACAGCAAAGCATTCTGGGAATGGAAGTCTTTACATGATTCCCAAGTGGGCTGCCGGTCTCTCGCACTGACAAAGTTCTAAAATTTCAAGGTTTCACCTCCAGAACTTTTCCCCCATAAGCACAGTCACTCGCTGCTCCGAATGCCACTGTAACTGAAAGACAGCAGCGGACCCGCTCAATTCAGCGGTGGTGTCGTCCCACGACCAGGCAGGGCCGCAATATTTGGAAGAAAGGGGTTTACCACATTGCGGGACGCACTCGCAGCAAGCCGGTCAAAGCAGGGAAGGTCCGTTGGCAAACCACACCTGACGCGTTTCGGGCCTGACGCCCTTAATCATAGGCAAACTGCAGCGCGAATGACCAGCAAACAAGGCTTCCATACTATTCCCACCTCCTTTTATTTGCATATCAATCAAGTGAACAAGACAGCAAAGCATTCTGGGAATGGAAGTCTTTACATGATGCCCAAGTGGGCTGCCGGTCTCTCGCACTGACAAAGTTCTAAAATTTCAAGGTTTCACCTCCAGAACTTTTCCCCCATAAGCACAGTCACTCGCTGCTCCGAATGCCACTGTAACTGAAAGACAGCAGCGGACCCGCTCAATTCAGCGGTGGTGTCGTCCCACGACCAGGCAGGGCCGCAATATTTGGAAGAAAGGGGTTTACCACATTGCGGGACGCACTCGCAGCAAGCCGGTCAAAGCAGGGAAGGTCCGTTGGCAAACCACACCTGACGCGTTTCGGGCCTGACGCCCTTAATCATAGGCAAACTGCAGCGCGAATGACCAGCAAACAAGGCTTCCATACTATTCCCACCTCCTTTTATTTGCATATCAATCAAGTGAACAAGACAGCAAAGCATTCTGGGAATGGAAGTCTTTACATGATGCCCAAGTGGGCTGCCGGTCTCTCGCACTGACAAAGTTCTAAAATTTCAAGGTTTCACCTCCAGAACTTTTCCCCCATAAGCACAGTCACTCGCTGCTCCGAATGCCACTGTAACTGAAAGACAGCAGCGGACCCGCTCAATTCAGCGGTGGTGTCGTCCCACGACCAGGCAGGGCCGCAATATTTGGAAGAAAGGGGTTTACCACATTGCGGGACGCACTCGCAGCAAGCCGGTCAAAGCAGGGAAGGTCCGTTGGCAAACCACACCTGACGCGTTTCGGGCCTGACGCCCTTAATCATAGGCAAACTGCAGCGCGAATGACCAGCAAACAAGGCTTCCATACTATTCCCACCTCCTTTTATTTGCATATCAATCAAGTGAACAAGACAGCAAAGCATTCTGGGAATGGAAGTCTTTACACGGGTCCGCTGCTGTCTTTCAGTTACAGTGGCATTCGGAGCAGCGAGTGACTGTGCTTATGGGGGAAAAGTTCTGGAGGTGAAACCTTGAAATTTTAGAACTTTGTCAGTGCGAGAGACCGGCAGTCCACTTGGGCATCATGTAAAGACTTCCATTCCCAGAATGCTTTGCTGTCTTGTTCACTTGATTGATATGCAAATAAAAGGAGGTGGGAATAGTATGGAAGCCTTGTTTGCTGGTCATTCGCGCTGCAGTTTGCCTATGATTAAGGGCGTCAGGCCCGAAACGCGTCAGGTGTGGTTTGCCAACGGACCTTCCCTGCTTTGACCGGCTTGCTGCGAGTGCGTCCCGCAATGTGGTAAAACCCTTTCTTCCACATATATATATATATATATATATATATACATGTATATATATAGAGAGAGAGTTTGTGAGCGCCACTTGCATTGACATACAAAAAATTCATGTAATTAATGTAAGTACAACAAAAACAGAAACGCACTACATAACGGTTAGAAAGAATTGCACACAATGAAATATACAAAAAATAGACATATAACAGACATCAACAGCAGAAAACATCAAAAAGTTCTAAAAATTATTACTTGTTGTAATAACAGTTATAATACAATGATGAGCATGCTACAATAGTATTTTATAAAAAGAGAGAATATATATGGACAGAAATGTGCTGATGCGTATTTCGGGAAGTTACAGATCGATGAAAACATGTAACACAACCTTCATCAGGGCACTGTCTGTGTTTTTAACTCGGTGCGAACTGCCATCCAGTCAGAACTTGTCTGAAATATGAAACAAATTGCATTAATATACTAAATATGGAGGGCTAGGGAGCGTTCCAAAAGATAAATACCCGAAGTGCCAGTGTTTATATAGAGTCAACTAACCCACATGCAAAAGGTGAAGATTTAGCAAAGATAGTGACACCATGTAAGAAAGGTCCAAAGTGAAAAATAACTGTGATAAAATAAAATAGAAAAATAGAAAGGGCCATATAAATAAAAAGGTTTAGAAAGAGGGGACAAAAAGGGAATAATAATAATATGCCATGGTCTTAACTATATTACTGACATTGTCTGTGGCAACAAACCTGATTCTGAGACCTCTTGGTCACAACCATTCAAATATCTTGCTGTTAAAATCGTCCAAAATGTTTGCAGCTGTATGGAATTTCTCTATGGTGAACAAGGCTACTGTAGCCTGCCACCGAACATCCTTAAAACCATATTCAGCAATGAGCCTAGTAGGTATCTGTTGCTAATCCCCTAAAAAGAGATCCAATGTGCAGTGATACACATGTAAGCAGTGGCTTGACAACTGGTCCATATGTCTGTCCTCAGGTGGATAGTCTGAACAGCACTCTGCTGCAAAGCTTGCCCAACCAGTTCCAGCACATCATGAAGGAGATGTTGAACAGCCACTCTGTCAAAACAGGTTCTGCTGGGGACCTTTCATTTTGGGCAGATGGTCATCACAAACTCTACAAAACCCATTCCTTCCACAGAAGAAAAAAGGAGGAGACCCAGCAATAACAGTTTGGATAGCTTCCCATTGTATACACTTGCTGTTGGGTGGTTGTGTTCTCAAGGCCACTCATGTCTCCTAAAGATGCCTTTAATAGTAGCCTGGCTTGTTTTCTCTTCTGGTGCCATTGATGCAGGCGACTTCCAGAGAGAAGATGAACCCGCAGGTGGTAAATGCAATGTGTGCCTCACTGGACAGTCACTGATTGCTGCTGTGGTGTCTCCATCTGACTCCTGTGCTATTGAGAGGTTGCTAAGGAGGGCGATGATACTGGTGGACTGCTGGGAGCAGGGCTACTTTGCATAAAGATGTCATCCTGTTCTTCTTCATCACCTTTAACTCCCACTGTGATCGGAGGCTCTGGAGCCGATCCCCCTCAGACATCACCTTGACTACCACCATGTGCAGAAAGTTGATTAAGGTGTGCCTTGCAGTGGAGGGTGTGATGTTTTTTGTAAATGGGTTGTTTGGTCTCCAATATCATCGTGTGCACCAAGCTTACCACTACAAACACTTTTGTTGCAAATGAAGCATGTTGCAATGTTATCCTCCTGCTTGCTTATCGTAAAAAAGTCCCAAACTGGGGATGTGTACTTTTCAGTGGGCCACTAGTGCCCAAAAACTGGGGGTAAGCTGTTTTGTCAAAGATTGGCTCTCTGCAGTTCGTACTTCTACAGAGCCAGTGGTGGATGCAGGTGTCTACAGGGAGCTTATAAATATGGACGCTGGTGGTGGTAGTGGTGCCACATCCCTCGGAGCAGGTTAAATAGAAGGGGTAATGTTGGTTTTCTCTGTGCCAGCTTCCACAATGACCGGCTCGTCATCCTTATCCCTATCCAGAATTGTAAGGCTTTGAAGACCTTTCCTTTTTCTGAGCCTTTCATGGGGATTCTTGGACTCAGACAGGGTCCAATCCTTGTCCAGATCATCAGAAGGGGGGCTTGGAGAAGATGGCAGAGTACCCTTCCTTTTTCTTACTGGAGATATAGAAGTCATTGATTGTAAAAGAGGAGTTTCTCTTGCTCAGCAGAAAGCTCAAACTCCTGTTCTAATCCTACTTCAAGAAGATCTATAGCTGACTGCAGCTGTTGTCCACATTCCTTGCTTTCCTGCGGCGATTGGGTACTACTTTGTGAAAGAGACAAATCCAATTAAATGTCACTGTTTGTCAGCGTAGTCATGATTGTAGTGGCTGCCTTATTGAGAGACATGGCCTGGGGCTTAGGTTGGGGTGGTGCTGTTGTTGCAGGAGTGCTGCTTCCAGCTTGATCCCTAGAAAATGTTGCAGGCGATACACAAAAAAAGGACATGCGGGTGGTGGAAATCTGCTTCTTCTTTTCCTCTTCACTGCCCACTTTCATGGCAGCACCTTTCTTTAGGGTCATCTTGAATAAATCTATTGGCAAAGGCACTTGATTGCACAAGGGGAAGAGATTGGAGGACTCGCAAAACTGTCTGGTAGTACTGTGGGTGATGTCTCTTGTACACCTAAAAGCAAACAAGCAAGACAAACATTTAGTGAAATGTGGCATTGTTCCAGTTTGATTTAGTACAGACAAAGAGCATATAATTTAGTGTGGTGACTTAAGTTATAATTGTTATCCTAAATAATTATCAACGATAGTGTATCCATTAAAAGGTCAAACCAAACCACACCTTCCGAACATAATATTTAATTTCTGATCAGGATAACAACATACAGATGTAATTGCTTGCTTTGTGTGCTTCTAAAGGAGACACCCATGGGATTCAGGGATGTACAAGGGAAAAATTAAAAATGCTTAAAAATGTAATTCTGGTGTGTGTACACCTATGGCAGGCAGGGGGTCCAGGGGAAAATGGAATAATAATACTTAAAAAATTAATGTTGTTGTGTGGCTGTGCCCCTTTGGCAGGAGATGGTTAATGGATGGTAGGAAATTGTAAAAGAAAGAAAAATAGAAAAAGATTTATAGAAAACATGTAAAAAAGAAAAGAAAAACAAATAAACAGGTGCAACTGAAAAATGCATATAACATAAAACACTGTTAATATACAAATACTACAATGATCCTCGAGCATAATTTAAAGTGATGTCAGAGAAAAGTAAAAAAAATAACAAATGCAAAAGACATAGCCCTCTCCTAATAATCTCCCATTGAAAACTGGAAAGAAAGGTTGACTGCACACTGGTTGGCTACACAAAATGGCCACTGACCACATGTTCAAACAGTAACAGCAAACAAGGAGGGATGGCCACAACAATGAACATATGCATGCCTATGGCTAAAGGACACTGGCTGTCCACACAACATGGCTGCTGGCCACATTGTCAACCAACAACAAGTAAGGAGACATGGCCACAACAAAGAGAACATGAAGCACACTGGCTGGCTACATGAAATGGCACTGACCACATGGCCAAACAGCAAGCCAGGAGGCATGGCTACAATAAAGAACACATGCAGGCCTATGACCAAAGCACACTGTCTGGCTACACGAAATGGGCACCGACCACATGGTCAAACAACATCAAGCAGGAAGGCATGGCCACAATAAAGAACACATGCAGACCTATGGCAAAAGCACACTGGCTGGCTACACAAAATGGACACTGACCACATGGTAAAAGAACAGCATGCAAGGAGGGATGGCCACAACAAAGATTTCATTCAGGCCTATGGCAAAAGCACACTGGCTGGCTACACAAAATGGACAGTGACTACATGTTCACACAACAGCATGCAAGGAGGCATGGCCACAACAAAGAACACATGCAGGCCTATGGCAAAAGCACACTGGCTGGCTACACAAAATGGCTGCCAGACACATGGTCAGCCAACAACAAAAAGCAAGGAGGCATGGCCACAACAATGAACACATGCAGGCCTATGGCAAAAGCACACTGGCTGACTACATGAAATGACCATGACCATGCTTGCGGTTTGACCATGGTCAAACAGAAAGCAAGAAGGCATGGCCACAACAAAGAACAAATACAAGCCTATGGCAAAAGTACACTGGCTGGCTACACGAATGGCCACTGACCACATGGTCAAACAACAACAGCAGGCAAGAAGGCATGCCCACCATAAAGAACACATTAATTCTTATGGGAAAAACACACTGGCTGGCTACACAAAATGGCCACTGACCACTTGGTCAATCAACAGCAATCAAGGAGACATGGCCACAACAACAAAGATCACATGTAGGCCTATGGCAAAAGCACACTGTCTGGCTTCACAAAATGGGCCCTGGTCACATGGTCAAATAGTTACAAGTAAGGAGTCATGGAAAACAAAGAACACAGGCAGGCCTATGGAAACTGACCACACAAAATGACCCCCGGCCACATCGCATGAACAACAAAGACAAATGATGGCCGATGGCATAGGTAACACTGAAGAAAACATACTGAACTGTGCAATATTGTTTCTTTATAAAAGATGAAATATTAAATGCAGAAATAGAACAAGGCCTCTTCTGAAATTGCAGGCACAATACATTTTTAACATTGAATAAAAGTACAAATAAATACTGGTTCATGCCCTCTATCAAACACAAACACCCTTATACTCCAATGGAGTATATGCAGCAGACAAAGAAAATGATACTTCCAGCTCCAAATCCAAATGAAAAGTGACCAGCAGATGGATGAAGAACCAGGATCAGCAGGAACAGAAGGTTGGAGACCCTGGGGCACTTCCTTCTTGTTGGAAAAAAAAGTGAAATAAAAAAAAGCTACTTGCACTAAAAGACAATCTGAACGGTCCATTTGAGTAGAATAGTAGCTCAAAAATGCCATTTTGAAGTAGATTTAGAAACTTCTAGAGTCAAGAATCTGTTCAAGGTGCAGCCACGGTTGCTTGAACTCACCAACATCATGAAAAAAGTGCCAGAAGCAGCGGCAAGTCTTGAGGGTGCAAGCTAATGGCCAACAATATTCGGCGTGCACCAAAACAAGTCTCATGCACTACCAGAAAAACAAACTCCACTACGCAGCAGAAGACTGAAATTGTTGGGAACTCTGTGAACTGAGGCCATGACTTTAAGCTGGGGAGGAGGCAGGCCACATGTATCCTGCTTCAATCTGTAGTGAGATATGCTATGATACTATAAAAATAAATGCCTTGTGAAGGGGCTTCTTTCCCCAGCAGGCGAATAGCCTGTCTACTTAATGCCACAGTGCTCTGCAACCCATCCAGCGGGAAATGGAATGCAAGAGAAAATAGTAATTACACCCAGAGGTCTCCCATTTACCTTGGGCAACATTTGTGATTAAGTCATTAGAAAGACCTTCCAGGATACTGCGGCATAAACATGAAATCTTTTGGCACTAAAATGGACATTTTGCATCACACTATCAAGCTTTTCGCTATTGTTTTGCAACACTATTTTGATTGTATTTATTAGTTTGGTTTTAGATTGAAGTTTAAACTATGAGTATAAACCTTGATAAAAGCTGGACAAATAATCCTAGTCTACCTTTGTGCCTATGGAATGTACCTTACACACACACACACACGTTTATATATACGTACATGCACACATCTATCCCCTCTGCATTCTTCGCAACAAAGGACAGTGTGCTCTTCTACGTGTCAACTCATTTTATGTTGTATGACCACCTGTACACATTAGAAGTAGTTTGCAATGGGTGGTCGTACACACTAAAAGCACTGTGTAATTTCTATGAAAGTGTCTCTCTTCTTTGTTGAAAATCCTCTCCCAAGCTTGCTTAGGTAGATCAGACATGTTCCATGGATACTGAGTAGTTTTAGGAGACAGGCAGTTGCATAGATGACAAGCTTAAGCTCCCTTTCAACTCGTTCACTAAGAAGTGGGAACCACACTCTATCCCTGAGGGCTCTTTTAGTGGTAGCAATGCTACGATGTCCTTCATGTGCCAGATAAATAACTTGTTGCCTCAGGTTTCCAGGGATAACTATTCTTGACCATCTTAGTATGACACCATCATGTGTAACAGAAAGTTCTTCACAAACATTTGTGAATTTCTGGTATTCAACATAATCTGTAAGAGTGTGCTTCCTTCATGATTGTGTTGTAACAATTTCCGTGAGCTAAAGCATGTTTTTGTCAGTGTTATTAGCTGTCCGAATTTGTTCAAAAGAAAGAGCTGCAGGCGCACTTGACTTTAACATGAAATTGATGCAGACCTCAGCTGATTTGGATGTTATGCTATGACGCTGCGCATCACTCTTGAAAAGTAGTCTGTGGGCTTTTTTATTTTTCCATTTGTGTGGATGTTACAATGGGCAGTTCGGTCCCATCAGCTTAGCATTAGTCCTGGCATGGCAATTGTTCTGGCCACCAAGCTATGGAAGACAGTCTAACATATATACATTGCTCTTTTGTGACCTCTGTGACATAATGTGCTTTATAAAAATGCTATATAAATGTGTATGCATAAATAGAACAATAATTGTAAATGACGCCTGTGAACCACAAATAATGTGTACAAAGTGAACGTGGAGATCTCAAATTCACTAGGAATAAAGAAGACATTTTATTTCGTTAGACGTTTTTGCAAAAAGCTTTATAATTTATCATAATTATCACGTTCCTTGGAAAATGTCATGAGTAAATCAGGATTTACGAATTTTCAAAATACTGAGCGGTCCAATTGGGGGCACATAGAAACATCTTTCATAAGATATAGCACTCTCCCTTCACAGAACTTTGTCGAGCTGCCTCCTGCTTGTTCATGCCTATAGCACCCTCCCCAGTCTAGGAGCATGTAACAGACCGAGCCTCACATGGAGCTCTGGTTTGCATGTCTTTATTCTTCAGCATGCAACCATTAACTCAACTCAATGCGTCACAATCTTTATTGACCACACCCAGCCACACCAATCAGATTATGTAATACTTGTAAGGAGTCTGCCGAGCATCACTAGAGTCTTCATGCACATAAACACAGGACACAACATCTCCCCCTTTGTTAAATAAAACGTACAACAAATATATACACATATATGCATTACAACTGCTCAATGAGTCTTTGAGGTGCTCACACCAGTCTTCCAGATCTAGTTGCACAAGATAGAGGAAGGGCGCCTTCATCTTGTACCTTTGGAGAAGAGTTGGATGCTTAACTTGGGCATTCAGGTGGATTTGCCTCACTCAGAAGTCTGGAACTGCTGAACATCGAGGCAACGTTTTAAAGTGTGACGAGTTTCTGGTTATGGATATTCCAGGTCGTTGAGCAGTTACCATATGTCCTTTGCTTTCCACAGCTCTTTGCGGTTCAGCATAAAATGGAGGGACAGTTTTGTGTGTCTGCTTTCACTTAACAAAAACAGAGTCTCCTTTTTCAAAAAACGTGTATTGAGCGTGTTGGTGCTTGTCGGCATAGGCCTTCAACCACTCATTGTTTCCTCCACTCAACCAGCAGTTTCTACCCAATCACAAATTTTCCTCCTAAAACACTTGTTTTCATTTTAAGCACACTTTTTCTCTCTTAACCACTTACTTCTCCTTCTGACCAATTACCTTTCTTGAAACAATGTGTCTCTAGATTTTGTCATTTTTCCACTGTTGATTCCTCTTTCCTGCTCATTTTTTGAGCCTCACTCACTGCTTCCTGACGCCCACTAATCTCACCCAGCGCAGAGTCCCTAACAGGACCTACTTAATGCAGGCCGCAGCAGGACCCCATTGAGCAGGTCCTGGGACCAAGCTCCCCTCTGCTGCTGCCAAGCTGAATCCCTGACCTTCCCATGTCGACACTATATTTTTAATGTTTTTCTCCAGCCATAACCACTCATTTTTCTCCACACTAACCCTCTTCATTCCTCTGCCTCCAACCTTAACCATTTGTTTATGTCTACGCAAACCCTCTTCGTTCCTTTTCCTCCAGCCTTAACCACCCATTTTTCTTCATGCTAACTCTCTTCATTCCTTTGCCTCCAGCCTTAACTACTCAGTTTTTTTTCTTCTCTCAACCACCAGTTTTTCGCCTAATAATGCATTTTGCTCCTAAAACACTAGTTTTCATAATAAACGCCCTTTTCTCTCTTAACCACTTATTCCTCTTTCGGACCCATTGCTTTCCTCAAACTAATGTTTCTCTAGATTTTTCCCATTTTCCCACTGTTGATTCATCTTTGTCACTTGTTTGTCCCACCTCACTCGCCACTTCCCTTTCTGCTTCCTGAATCCTACTAACCCCACCCAATGCTCTGTCCCCCTCCCAGGATCAACTTAATGGTGGTCGCACCGCAGCTTCGCAGCTGAAGGGGTGCCAAAGGCAAGCCAATCTGTACCTGTCCTCAGCTGGACCACGCAAAGGGCCAGGACCCCTGGGCCACTACTCATCCAAAGATACGCCAACACCAAACGTCTAGTCTTCAGCATGCCAACAACTGCTGCCTCGCCTCCCCTGATCCCCAGAAGGATAATTTGCCTGCTGCCATTGCCTCTTCCAATGCAATGCAGATCTCATCACTCAGGTGCCCTCACCCAACACCGCCACCACGAAACAACTCCACTGCTTGTTAATGACCCCAGATCATTCCACAAGCATGCATTTGAAACCTGGGACACCATCTCCTCTCTTATGCCAGATATCATCTTCCTCACAGAAACACAGCTCAGACCATTTTCGGCAATGGACATCACCATTGCCACATCTAACAGCGACAAGATAATCCAACGGGATTGCATCAACAAACAAGGAGGTGGAATAGCCATCACCCACAAGGAATCCGTCAACGGCACCACCCCATCATGGAATACCTCAACTTTAAAATCGACACCAACATCAAGACAACAGTCAGAGGCACCCTCACCTACAGACCCCGAGGACCACACCCTGCCTTCTGGAAAGCCATCTTTCATTTCATCACCACTATAGCCATCAATTCTAAAGACCTTCACTTCATTGGGGACCTCAACTTTCACCTAGGGAACCCCAAAGACACCAACACAACCAACCGACTCGAGAGCATGGACATGCGCTACTCTCACAATTAGTCTTGGTGGAAGAATACAGTCACACCACCAAATCACCTGGTCCGACCACTTGATCGTCAACTTCCACATAATAACCACCCTCAGCCCCCCCAAGCCCCTGCCCAGCACCCCCCAAAGGAGATGGAAGAAAGTAACCAAGAACCTCTGGACAACCACCTCATCCCCTGACACCACTATCGACCTTGAAGTTGCAGTCAGAAATTTCAACACCTGGATCACAAACTGCACCAACAAGGCCACACCCTTCAATCCCACTGAAGTTAGCAAATCCTCCAAACACTCCAGTTGGTTCACCCCAGAGCTCAAATCCTACAAGTGCAACAGCAAGCAATTTGAAAGGATCTGGCGCTCCAACACAACACCGCCAACCAAGCTACCTTCAAATTAGCCCTCAACAAGTACCACCAACACCTCAAAAGTGCTGAGAAAAGCACCCTGACCAACCACCTGGAAGAAAGTCCTAACCAAAGCAAGCAACTATTCTGCATCATCAAGGAATTCTCCAGCCCCACAGCCACCAAGAACACCATCATTTCCTCCATAGCTCGCTGTGACCCCCTTCATACTTCTTCTACACCACAATTGCCACCATCCATGAAGACTTTGCCCCCAAACCTCAAAAAGCTGAACTCAATGGACTCCTCAACCTCACTGACCCCAACAAAGACTCTCTAACCGCATGGGAACCTCTCTCACCACTAACAACTGCCACCATCATGGACACCATCCACTCAGGAGCACCTAGGGATCCCTGTTCCTATCACATGTTCAACCTGGGGAACAGCACCATAAGCAAAGAATTCACCACCATCATCAATGCATCAATCACTGTAGTCTCATTCCCAGAGGGAAGGAAACATGCAGAAGTCAAAACGCACCTCACAAAACCCTACAGACCCCAAGGACCTCAAAAACTACTGTCCCATCTCCTTGCTTCTCTTTCCAGTGAAAGTTCTCAAAAAAGCAATCTCAAACTTACCACTCACTTAGAAACCAACATCCTACTGGAATCCTCCTAATCTGAGTTCTTCTAAAATCATAGCACTGAAACCGCTCTGATTGTGGCAACAGATGACATCAGGACTCTCCTAGACAGAGAAGAAACAGCTGTGCTGATTATCCTCATTCTCTCCTCTGCCTTTGACACTGTGTCCAACTACACCCTCCTACACCAACTTCACCAATTGGGGATCCAGGTTAATGCCCTCAAATGGATCACCTCCTTCCTCTCTGGAAGACCCAAAAGGGGTTGTTTCCTGCCACTCACCTCATGCCCTAAGCATCGTATGCCATGTCCAACAAGGATCCTAAGTGAGCGCGATCCTATTCAAAACCTATATGGCCCCTTTAGCCACCCTGGTCAGATCCTACACTATGAACATCATCTCCTACACTAACAGCACTCAGTTCATCCTCTCCCTGTCTTCAGACTCCACCAACACTTCCAGATAAGCATGGGCCAGCATCGCTATTTGGATGCAGAACAAATGCCTCAAACTAAACACTGACAAAACAGAAATACTCATATTCAGGAGCAACACCTCCCACTGGGACGATTCCTGGTGGCCAATGGAACTCGGCCCACTACCGGAACCCGCAGAACACACAAGGAACCTTGGCATCAAACTCAACAGCAGGCTCACAGTGAGGAAGAAGGTGAACGCCATTTCATCTGCCTGCTTCTTCACCCTGCGCATGCACACGAAAATCTTCAAATTGCACCCCCTCAGTGACAAATGCACCTTTACCCAACAGAGCTATGGCAGTGCCCTCTACATGAGAATCACCTCACAACTACTTACCAGACTCCAGACCATTCAGAACGCTGCAACCATGCTCGTCCTCGACTTCCTGAGATGGACTAATATCACCCCCCAACTCAAGGCACTACACCGGCTTCCCACCAGGAAACGGTGCCAGTTCAAACTGCTCATCCATGTTACAAGACACTTCAAAACATAGGACCAACATATCTCAATGACAGGCTGAACTTCCACATGCCTACCTGACAACAATGCTCGGGCATCACTCTCCATGACCCACACGCCTCGCATCCAGAGGAGCGGCAGCCTTTCTTTCTCTCACCTGGCTGCAAAATCCTGGAACAATCTACCCCTCCACCTCTCAACAGCCCTAATTCAGGAAAGGCCTGAATACCTGTCTCTTTGACTAACACCTCAGCAGTAGCCTCCCCCCAGCACCTGGATACCCTTGTGGGTGATAAACAGTGCTATACAAATCCGGGTTGATTGATTGATTTCTGGACCAACCGCTTCCTCTCTGCCCACTTTGGTGTAATTCCATCCAGTAGTTCTGGCTGTAGTCAAGTTCAAAATCCCTATTGGAGAGGAGGAGCCTAGCGCGCAACCAAGATGGCCGCGTAGGTGCGAGGCTCCCGAGGACCTCCGCAACCTCCCACGTTTATCCTGTCTTCATCCTGCATCGGTTGAGGGGACTGTGTCGGTGAGCCTGAGCCGAGGTGGTACCCGTTTCCCGTTTTCGAATCGGACCTCGGGTGCCGGAGTGAGCACCGACTGAAGTTTGCGGCCTACTTCTCTCCTGACCCCGGATTCGCGTTTGGGGGCGACCCAGTGGCAAAGTGAACAACAACGGCAGGCTGGGCCTGGCGAGTCGCGTACCCCACACTTTCACTTTCACTTTTGCGCCCACTTGCCGTTATCGCAAGCGGGATCACGGCGCTCTTTGTGTTGGGGTGGCCTCGCTGGGAGACCCTGCCTGCCTGCCTGCTGTGGCCCGCTCTGCCGTCCTGGGGTGGCCCCCGGAGCCCGCGGCCTTGATTGCTTGCTCTCCACTGCGTGGCTGGTGCGGGTGTGAGACCCGCGACGATGGCCACCAAGCAGGATGGGGATCGGTTGAAGGCCAAGTCGACCCGGCGTGGCACCGCACATCAGGCCAACATCATGGACCGCTACACCCTCCCGAAGGGGTCTCCCGGCGGATCGCACAAGTCCTCTGAGTGCCCCCCGGATGCCCCGGAATTGCCTACGGATCTGTCTTTGCAAGACGTCATGAGCGCCATTGCTGAGATGAAGGCCTCAGTGGGCCAGCAGTTCGACACTTTAGCGCACAAAATCGACGCGGTCCTCATTGACGTCAACCTTGTGAGAGCTGATCTCTCTAAGACTAACGACCGGGTCGACTCTTTGGCCCACACCGCGTCGGGCCTCACGACTGAGGTGGCGGCCCTCCAAACGGAGGTGCACCGGCTCCGTCAGGCAAGTGCGCTCATGGATCGGCGCCTGGAGGACTCCGAGAGCCGGGCCCGGAGGAATAATATCCGCATCATCGGAGTACCCGAGGGACGGGAGGAGTCGGCGGCGGATCTCTTTGTGGAGGACCTGATCACTACCCATCTCCAGCCTCGAGGAGTGAGTAAATTCTTTGCCGTGGAGAGGGCCCATAGAGTTCCCGGGGGCAGACCGAAGGTCGGAGCCCCTCCGCGGCCTCTTATTGCCCGTATTTTTAACTTTCGGGACAGGGATGCGATTTTGCAAGCCTCCAGACTGCAAGGGCCGATCAAGCTGGATAACATGGAGGTGAACTTCTATCCTGACTTCACCCAAGCGGTCCAGAAGCAGAGACTGAGTTTCCTGGGCGTCAAGCGGCGGCTTCGAGGCATGAACTTAAAATACGCCATGCTCTTCCCGGCCAGGCTGCGGGTGGAGGTTGTTGAAAATTGAAATAACGATGTGAGTAAGCATTCGCTGAAGACATGAATTCTCGTCAAGGACCGAGTTTCTTCCTCTATGTTGACTAAAGCTAGGACTCCATTTTGTATTGTCATGCTTCCACGTGCGCAACACGAGAAGAGTCCTACCTTTGTGTTAGTTGCTCTTGTAATCTGCCTAGTAACAGTCTATAAATAGTTCCTTTGTCCATCTGGCGCATGCCCAGACTTGACCACATCTGTTATCAGTTAGTCCTTGCTTGACCATGTTTTCGTGGGCTCAAGGAGTGTGTTGGCTCCGCCCATATATTGATTCTGTATCGAAAATGACCATAAAAGGTAATATTCTTTGCCTCATGTTGTCTCCACCCACTTATGAGCCCCTCTGTTGTGTATAAAAGGGGACCGTGTATGCAAGTTCTTTGTGCTACTCTATGCAATACTGAAGGGTGTTGTATGGATTGTAGGACCACCCTTAAGGGTTAATAAACGTTGTCTTTGTACTTTACAGTTTCCGTGCCAACTTCCTTGTAGATTCCATTGCAGGAGAGCGAACCCTTGTGTCCTGCGGGCCTAGCTGGGGCCTGTATTCTTCAATGTGGATGGTCGCACTCACTTTTTTGACCGTCCTGAAACGGCCGGGGACTGGCTGGACACTTTGTCTGGGGGTCATGATCGGGATGGCGGGGGGGGGCAGCGGGAGGAGACTGCCCACCGGACCGGGTCTGAGGTACTGATGCGGGGGCTCACTCCGGATGTTGCCACCTTCGGCCAAGCTTAGGGTCTTTTGTCTGTTGTGTCTCGTCTCCCCTATTTTGGAGGCGGTGCGGGGTCTCGAGGGGGTTCTCTTTCCTCCTCTAGGGGGTCTTACTATTTCCAATTACATAGGGGCGACAGGCACACTGCAAGTTGGGGGGGCTGTCTGGGCTCATGCAGGGGTGCAGGGAGGGGGGAGTTTTGTTGGGGCGGTTGGGTTGGGGTGGGGTATTGTTCATTTGTACCACAAGGCAAAAGTATTGTTGTGCTATTCCTAAAGTGCTCTCTGGGGGACGATTGACCGCTTTCGGCTATGATGGGGGGTAGGGGACTGAGTCTTTTGTCCTGGAATGTTAATGGACTGGGGGACAGGATCAAACGGGGGGTGGTCCTGCAGTTCTTAAAACGAATTTCACCTGATATAGTTTTTCTACAGGAGACACACCTCATTGGAAACTCCTTTCGTGCTATGAATCGACGGGGCTACCGCCTTCTGGCCCATTCGGGCTTCACGTCTGGTTCAAGGGGTGTGGGCATCATGGCTAAGACCTCGCTCCCGTTGGAAGTTGATGAGGTGCTCCATGATGACAGGGGACGTTACACGGTTCTGGTGGGTAGAATGGAGGGCAGAGTGATTGTTTTTGTTTCTGTCTATGTCCCGCCAGGGTTGCAAACTACTACTTTTGCGGATCTGGGGCGCCTCCTTCTTGGCCTTCCGGAGGGGATTCTAGTGGTTGGGGGGGATTTTAACACTGTGGTTTCCGGAACTGAGGACCGTCACCCCCCTAGGGATCTCCCCCGTGCCCAAGCGTGGTTGTCCGGCCTCTTGGATACCTTGGGGCTGGTGGATTGTTGGCGTTTGAAACACCCTACGCAGATACAGTACACCTTTCATTCCGGGGCCCATGGCAGTCTTTCGAGGCTAGATTATGTCCTAATGCCAGCGGCGCATGCGGGGAGGGTCGGGGAGGTGCGCCATTTGGCGCGGGGTATTTCAGACCACTCCCCGCTCCTGTTGCACTTCGACATTCTCCCGAGGGGGGAGGGGAGGATGGCCCCGATTAATCCCTGGTACCTGCGTGACCCCACCATTCGCGCAGAGTTGGTTAAATCCCTTAAGCGATATTTTGAAGAGAATGTGGGGTCTGTGTCATCGGCGGTCTCTCTGTGGGAGGCGTTCAAGACGGTACTCCGGGGGGAGGCCCTGTCCCTTATTTCCCATTCCCGGAGGCGCGAGCGGGAGGAGGTGACCCGTGTTGAAACTGAGATAACCGAGTTGGAGGGTGATCTAGAATGTGGGGTGACGGATGACAAATTACATGTTCTCCGACTCAAGCAGGCGGCCTATAAGGCCCTCGTCACGGAGGCGGCCAGGGGCCTCAGTAGAGAGCAACAGGGGAGACTGTATGATGTGGGTGATAAGGCTGGTAAGTTGATTGCGTGGCTGGATAAAAAGGAGAGAGCGAGTCGAGTTGTCCCGTCGATTGAGAAACTGGATGGTGTGTGTGTCACTGAACCAGGAGAAATTGTTGACTGCTTTGCAGAATATTTCCGTGGGGTGTATTCCCCGGTGTCTTCCCGTTCGGAAGAGGATTCCCATGCCCTGCTCAGGGACATCGCGCTGCCTTCCCTCTCGGAGGAGGACAGAGTGTCGTTGGACGCCGCCCCAACATCTGAGGAAATTGCCCTCGCCATACGTTCGGTCGCTTCCGGCAAGGCCATGGGTCCTAATGGTCTTCCCATCGAATTGTACAAGCTGCGACCGGATACGCTGGCGCCACATCTCCGTGCTATGTTCCTCGCGGTCCGTTCGGCGGGTTCCCTCCCGCTAGACCAGCGTCTGGCCACTATCGTGGTTATTCATAAGGAGGGGAGGCCGCGGGACCGGGTCACGTCCTACAGGCCCATCTCGCTGCTGAATGCGGAACCCAAAATTCTCGCCAAGGTGTTGGCTAATCGGCTGGTTGGCGTGGTGTGCGATCTGATTCACCAGGATCAGTCCGGCTTTATCCCTCATCGCAACACTGCGCTCAACCTGCGGCGTTTGCATGGGGTGCTCGCGCGGGTCCCGTTCATACGAGAGCCGGCCATTTTGGCGTCCCTGGACGCCACTATGGCGTTCGACACGCTTGAGTGGCCATATATTTGGGCGACACTGGCGAAGTTTGGGTTTGGCCCGGGATTCATCGGCTGGGTGAAATTGTTGTATTCCGGACCGCTGGCGCAGGTGGCGGTGAACGGTAGAGTGTCGGCTCCGTTTGAGCTGGGCAGGGGCACGCGGCAGGGCTGCCCGTTATCACCGCTCCTCTTCGCGCTTGCCTTGGAGCCCCTGGCGGAGTGGCTGCGGTGGCATCCTTCTATCCGTGGTCTCCGATGGACCCCCGAGTATGAGGATCGCGTATCTCTTTACGCTGATGATATTCTTTTATACCTGGCTTCCCCGCGTAAATCGCTGATTGTACTAGTTGATGTATTGCACTCATTTGGCCTCAACTCCGGCCTAGTCATCAATTGGGCTAAATCTTGTGTGTATGTTCTTTCCGGGGATGCTCCTATCCTTCCGCGGGGTTGTCCTATCCAGATCGCTCCGCAGGGATTTAGGTACCTGGGTATCTTCATTACCCTGGACGCGGAGGCCCGATATAAACAGAACTTTCTTCCCCCCCTCCAGCGCCTGAAGGATGACGTGGCGCGTTGGAGGCGCTTGCCACTCTCACCGCTCGGCCGGGCGGCATTGTTTAAGATGATGTCGCTCCCACGTTTCCTGTACGCTTTACAGTATACAATGGACGCTGTCCCGGCGCGCTACTTTCGCGAGGTGGAGAGTTTGCAGCGCCGCCTGTTCTGGGAGGGTAGGCCGCGTATCGCCATGGCGAAGCTGACGCTCCCGTGGTACGACGGGGGGGTTGCCCTCCCAGACATCAAGCGATATTACTGGGCCTCCCAGCTGGCTGCGATTAATCACGGCCTTTACGGGCCCGCTCTAAACCCGGCCTTTGAGATGGATAAAATGTTACTGCCGGGTGGCGACTATAATCGGGCGCTTTATTCTAGCTCGCTCGGCGCACGTCTGACGGGCCCTACGCGGGTCATGATACGAGTGTGGCACGCGGCAAACTTGGCGATGGGGTGGAAGGATCGGTTGACCCGGGCGATGCCACTATATGCATCTGAGCGGCTGGGCTCCCTGTGGACCTCGAAGGGCTTTGAGAAGTGGGACATGATAGGCATCAGCAGGGTGGGCGATCTCTGGACGAGGGGGGGATTTAAAACGTTCGATGTGCTGCAGACGGAATTCCAGTTGCAGGACAGGGAGTACTTTCGATATCTGCAGATCCGCCACGCGTTGCGCTCCGTATTTCCGGACGTTGCCTCCATCCCGGAGTACTCCCCTCTGGAAGATAGAGTGCTAGATGGGCATGTACCGGATGGCA
This sequence comes from Triturus cristatus, assembly GCF_964204655.1. Classification (NCBI taxonomy): domain Eukaryota; kingdom Metazoa; phylum Chordata; class Amphibia; order Caudata; family Salamandridae; genus Triturus; species Triturus cristatus. The sequence continues at coordinate 1,096,835,011 of NC_140588.1, read as the reverse complement.
CGATATCATTAATTTACAAAAAACTCATCAATGATCGCTCGGGACTGCTGACTAGCCTTCGTGAGGCGTGGGGGGCGGATGGACTGGAGCTGGATGACGAGGACTGGGTGTCTGCGGTGGCCTCCCCGAAAGAGGTGGCCATACCGGCTCGCCTTCGTTTCGTCCAGCTCAAGATACTCCATAGGGTCTATGTTACGGGGCCGAGTCTGATGCGTATGGGCTATGCCATGGACGGGTTGTGTAAGCGTGGGTGTGGTTTTTTGGGGACTTTTCTCCATATTTTGTGGGAATGCCCGGAGGTGGCGCGATTCTGGCGTGGTGTGCATGCCGTTTTGCAGGCAGTCACGCATGTGCCGCTGCTGCCCGAGGCGAGGAGATGTCTCCTGAATGTGTGGGAGCCAACCGACTATTCAGTGCCGCAGACGTGGTGGGTGACTCTGGGATATATGGTGGCCAAGCGTGATATTGCGCAATTGTGGGGTTCCCAGAGGTTACCAACTGTCTCGACGTGGAAGGACAACATGGATTGGTGTATGTTTCGGGAAAAGGTGGTGTATGTTGCGAGAGGTAAGCCTGGGAAATGGGTGAAAGTGTGGGGCCCCTGGAACGCCTACCGTGGGGGAATCTGTACCCCGCCGCTGACGCCTGATCCGTCACCGGCCCCGTCTCCTTAGCCTGCTCGTCTCCCTGGTTCTGGGTATTGAATCCACTTGGTCTCCGTCCCGATCTCTCCCCCCCCTGCTATAACTGTGGATCGGTAGGGTCCCCCCCAGGGGAGCACATGCTGCTGTTTCGATTGTGGGTTGCCTTGTGGACTTGTTTTTTCGTTATTTATATAAAAATGAAACCGTTGTGTGGGGTCCGGCTGGTGTGGCTGCCGACGCTTCTTTCAACTCCTGTGATCTCTCTTCTGCCGCAGCGTGTGTTCTACTGCTTGTACTATATGCTCTTCCTGTTTGCTAGCGGCCGGCCTGAAGGTTGTAGGCCCATCTTTGTATATCTTTTGGATTCTGTAATAAACGGTTTCAAAAAAAAAATTTTAAAAAAGAAATCCCTATTGGAAATTGCATAGCAACCGAACATTTTTTGACCCTCCATTTTTGTCATCCCCCCACTCGATAGATCACCCTGAAACTTTCCATGCAGAACAAGTTATACAGTACTACTTGTTTTTGAAAATTTTGTGAAGATTCGTCAAAGTTGTCAAAGTCATAAGCAAGTCAAAAAAGCTTTTCCGCTGGAATCAAGGCCTAACTATAACTACCTACTGGCGACATACATTCATAGGCAGGTGCACCCAGACACACAGCTGCACTTCCTCACATGCATACTCACATACATACAAAAAATTCAGACATATAGATGCACAAACATGTATACACGCATGCAATGGGAGGCCAAGGATAGGGCCTTGATTGGGAAGTAAATGTGCTGCAGTCATTACTGCCTGCTCCTGTCTCTGCCACCACCACTGAGCTCCCTCTTTTTTGCTCAGCCCAATTAAGCCCCCTGGGCCCAGTCCTAGTTTTTGTGCTACTGGCATATAGGCTTCCCCCAGGCATAAGAGATATAGAGCTATGTGCTGCAGCTCTTTGACCTGTGGTGCTGGACCAATTTTTTGGGGTGGGGTGAATCTATCAGTTTTATGTCACTGAAGTATTAGGTAATGAGAAAAATCATAGGGTCTCACAAAGAACAAGTGTAGCAACTGTGCCATGCCCGTTCAGCAAGTGGTGCATTTTGGAGCAATGGTGAGGTAGTGCACTGTCATTTACAGACAGCACATTTCCTGTTGAAATGGTCACTACATTTTCATTCACATCTGGTTTTACTGGTAAAAACTATATAGCACACAAACAATAATGTGTGGCAATCCAGTTTCCGTAAATATTTACCATTTGCGCACCACCAAGTCAAGAGTCTTGATTTGTTTTGATAAGTGGTCGAAGTGCATTCAAAAAGATTGGAACTGTGATGCTGTGTGGAAAGTGGGCAGATGAGTGAGTGTTGAGGCTGGGTCAAAGCTGTGGCTAAAAAAACTAAATATTCTGTAACTTTTTTGGTATTTCGCTTTCAGGTAACTAAATGTAAAACAATGTACAGCTTAAATGGAAAATAAATACATGTTAAGTTAATCAGTGGGAAATGCTCTTTTGTACATCATGAAACCTCTATTAGTGAATCCACTGCAGAGGTCTGTGCCACAGAATTGATTCCTGGGTGATGCAGTGGAGTATAGTGACTTGTGTGTGTTTAGTGATATGAGGTCGCAGCCTGTGAAAGAAAACATTGTGAAAATACAAGTCTGCACAGTATAAGATAGGCTGCTGAAAAATGTGCAAAAAGTTTAAAATAAAGTGTTTTTAAAATATAGATTTTAGTAATACCAAGCCTGTACAGAAGCTGGGATTGGGTTTAATAATGGAATCACTCAAAGTTTTCTGATGACCCAGATTTATTCTTTTTGAGTGATATTGTGAAACTGCACCAGCCTCAATGAACTGAACACATGCTTAGCGGACACACTGGCTACAAGGCAACCCAGATAGTTTATCGCCGGCATGCTGAGCACTGGCCGTTGGCGCCTCTTCATATACTAATACACCAATGGGTTTTGGTCAAGATAGACCTGGGTCGGGTCAGCCAGATAGACTTGGACTATCCTCTCAATAGTCATTGGTGTTCCACCGTGCTGAACCTCTTTTGCCTTTGCACTGGACTTAACCACTGCCGTCAGAAACAAATCATATGCATATTTTGGGACTGATGCTCTTGTTCCTGTTGTTGCTGGTGTTCTTGTTGTTGGTTTTGGCTGCTGTGAGCCAACAGCACTGCCCTAAGTCTCTGAAGTTGCAGAACTTGTTCCCTGGAGGAGTGGGGCTCTAATTCCCAGACGTTCTCTTTCTAGGTGACTGGTTTTCTCAGCAGTCCATTTCTTGAAACATCTCCGTTAGAAGAAGGAATGAAAGTAGCCAGTAATTTTTTGTACCGTGGATTACAAATTGTAGCACAGAAGTAATGTGTGGCTGACACAATGTCTCTTAGCACCTTTGTATTAACAGATAAGCTAAGGATTAATCTCTCCACCAAATCATGCACGTCCAGACGCCTCCTTTAACTGTTCCTGTGGCATATGCAACGGTGGGATAGCTTGGCCCGTGGTACGGTCCTCCTTGCTGATTTCCTGTGTGGAAACATTAAAAGGAAGCAGCATCTCTGGCAGGTGTTTGACTAGATCCCATTGATCCATCTCAATGATAACGCCTTTCATAGTTGCATCCCCTCTTTGCATGAGAAATGCATTGATCAGTCTTTACTGCTCAGGCAGATGTTGCAACATGTAATAAGTTGAGCTCTAATGTGTTGGCACTTCCTGTATGAGTGCTTTAACTGGCATTCTATTATCACTCTGACTGCCCCTTAGCTTCTTCTGGGCTTTAAAAGAATGGCTAAACTGAGTGCAGATTCGTCGGCGGGTGGACATTAAGTTGCTCACTACGTCTTCTTTTTTTCAAAAGCCCTGTAAAATGATGTTGATGCAGTGCGCCAAACACAGGACCCTAAATAGCCACCATCTGCCATGACCTTAAGTATATTACTGCCATTGTCCGTGGCAACAAATCCAATGTTAAGCCCCCTTGATCAGAGCCATTCAAAGACCTTGTTGATAACATCTTCCAAGATGTTTGCAGCAGATTTCTCCATGGCGAACATGGCTACTGTTGCATGCTGTCGAACGCCATTAAAAATCTCAGTAGTGAGGAGGAGCTTAGCGCGTGATCAAGATGGCCGCATGAGCCTAGAGCTCCCGAGACCCTCGCTCCCTCCGGCATTTATCCTGTCTCTTATCCTGTTTTTGATGCCCGGAATATTGGAGGGGAGCTGCTGCTGAGGCGAGAGCTGCTGTCCGGATCGAAATCGCCCACCGGAGACCGAAGTTGTACCGCCTGGAAGTTTGTGGCCTACTCCCCGCACGGTGCCCGGGACTTGCGTTGCCACAGTGCCCGTGCACTAATTGAACAACAGCGGCCTGGCTGGGGAAGAGTCGGCGGAGGGGAGGTGTTTTCACTTTCACTTTCACTTTCGCCTTCCAGTCTCCACAGCGCCCGGGACGGGGCGTGCGTAGTGCCAGCCACTGGTTGCATGGTTGTTTACTCTGTATGGGCAAGGAGATTGTCTACACGGCAGATTGCGATGTCGACCAAATCGGACGCCGAAAAACAGAAGCCCAAGAGCACCAGGCGGGGCAACTACACCCAGACTAACAACATGGACCGTTATGCCCATCAGAAGGGGTCTCCGGGCGGATCGGGCCCGACACTGGAGGCCTCGAAGGACGCGACATCTCCCTCCACAGAACTAACCCTGCAAGATATCATGGGGGCCATCGAAGGGATGAAGTCCTCGATTGGGCAACAATTCGAGACCCTGGCACAAAAAGTGGATGCCATATCGATTGACGTCAATCTGGTTCGGGCTGACCTTGGGAAAACTAATGAGCGGGTTCAGTCCTTGGACCTCAAGACTGCCGGCCTCCTGGGCGACGTCTCCGGCCTTCAGCAGGAAGTCCGTACTCTTCGGACGGCAAATGATCACTTCGCCCGACGGTTGGAAGAATTCGAAGGCCGTGCACGGCCCAACAACGTGCGCATCATTGGGGTCCCGGAAAATTCGGAGGAGCAGTCGGTGGACCTGTTCGTGGAGGACCTGGTGGTGAACCATCTGGCGCCCAAAGGCCTCAGTAAGTTCTTTACTGTCGAACGGGCCCATAGAGTTCCTGGCGGGAGGCCCAAGGTGGGGGCCCCTCCGAGGCCGATTGTCGCCAGGATTTTTAACTTCAGGGATCGAGATGCCATTCTGCAAGCATCGCGGGTGGCCGGCCCGCTGCCATTCCAGAACACTACTGTAAGTTTCTATCCGGACTTTACCCAGATGGTGCAGAAGCAACGGCAAGGCTTCCTGGCGGTCAAGAGAAGACTACGTGAGATGGGACTAAAATATGCCATGCTCTTTCCGGCCAGGTTGCGGGTGGTGTTCGAAGAGCGGACTTTCTTTTTTGAGTCACCTGACATGGTCGGAGACTGGCTGGACACTCTGCCCCAAGGACGTACTGGCGTGGAACGCTCTGGTGGCGCAGACGGTGGTGGGGATGAACACTGAGCCAGGACTTAAGCACTAGGACTCCGGTTCCCCCGGGAGGTTGATAGTCCGGGGGGTAGCGGGGGCAGTATGGGAGCTTTTTCCTCCTCTGGGGTTCTTTTCGTAGATTAGTTTTTATAAGGGGCGACAGGCACACTGCAAGTTGGGGGGCACTTTAGAGCTTACGCAGGGGTGCAGGGTGGGGGGTGGACGGGGGTTGTTGTTGGGGTTGTTGTTGTTTTTGGTTATGCAAGGCGTAAAGATGCAAGCTTCTGTGACTCGGGTCTGGTTCCACGCGGGGGGTGGTGGTCTCCTTACATGTTGGGATGGGGGGTAGGGGCCTAAAAATACTCAGTTGGAATGTAAATGGCTTGGGGGATCGTATTAAGCGTGGGATTGTCCTGCAATTTCTGAAGCGATGTACCCCTGATATTGTCTTATTGCAAGAGACGCACTTGATTGGTAACACGTGCTATGCACTCAATCGTAAAGGCTATAAATTTGTTGTGCATTCCGGGTTTTCCTCGGGTTCCAGAGGGGCGGGAATACTAGTCAGGTCCTCTCTGCCATTTGAGGTTGACTCCACTACTGTAGATGATAGGGGACGCTTCGCGGCAGTAGCGGGACGGTGGGAGGGCAGGACGCTGGTCCTGGTGTCGGTTTATGTCCTCCCTGCACTGCAGCCCTCTACACTAGCGGACTTAGAGAGGACATTATTGGATCTCCCAGAGGGAATGTTGGTGGTGGGTGGTGACTTCAATGCGGTTGGCTCTGGCCTGCTCGACAGAAGCCCGCAGAGGATTTCGGGGGGGGCTCAGAAGTGGCTTCCTGATTTTATAGATACCCTTGGGCTGGTTGATTGTTGGAGACTATGGCATCCCACACAACGACAGTACACTTTCCACTCAGGGGCGCATGGCAGTCTCTCCAGAATTGATTATGTCCTTACCCTAGCTGCGCACGCCACCTTTGTCTCTGAGGCCAGGCACATGGCACGAGGTATTTCTGACCATTCTCCGGTGTGGATCTGTATGGATGTTGGCAGAGGAGTGGGTGGTAGGGTGGCCCCAATTAACCCGTGGTATCTTAGGGACCCTGCGACTCGTAGTGCGGTACTGAAGGCGGTCGACCGTTATTTTCAAGAAAACCTCGGCTCGGTCACGTCGGCGGTGTCCTTGTGGGAAGCATTCAAAACAGTGATCAGGGGTGAGGCCCTCTCCTTGATAACAGCGGCCAAGCGTCGGAGAGACGCGGAGGTCGCCCAGCTTGAGGCGGAGATCGCAGACCTAGAGTTGGCCCTGGAGGGGGAGGTCACGGCGGAGGCGCTGCACAAATTGAGCCTTAAACAATCGGAGTACAGGGCCCTCGTGACGGACGCGGCCAAGGCCCTGAGTAGGGAACAGCGGGGCCGTCTGTACGACGTCGGGGACAAGGCCGGGAAGTTGATCGCGTGGCTGTATAAAAAGGAGAGGGTCAATCGTGTTGTGCCGGACCTTGTGACGGAGGATGGCGTCATGGTCACGGAGCCGGATGGCATAGTCCAGTGCTTTGCGGATTACTTCCACACGGTCTATACCTCCGTGTCAGACAGGCCAGTGGAGGATTCATGTGAGCTCCTGCGCGATCTTGCCCTGCCCTGCCTCTCCGACATAGACAGAGACGATCTTGATGGCGACATCACAGTTGATGAGATTGCGGGGGCGATCCGTTCTTTGCGTCCGGGCAAGGCCTCGGGTCCGAATGGCCTGCCAATTGAGCTTTACAAACTTCGACCGGACAAGATCGCTCCGCATTTACGAGCTATGTTTGTGGAGGCGCGGGAGACGGGTTGCCTCCCGCTCGACCAGCGCCTGGCAACGATCGTGGTCATCCATAAAGACGGCAAGCCCAGGAACAGGTGCAGCTCATACAGGCCGATCTCGCTCCTTAATGCTGAGCCGAAGATCCTTGCCAAAATCCTCGCAAACCGGCTAGTCAGGGTGGTCGGCGACCTGATCCACCCTGACCAATCTGGCTTCATCCCACATCGTAATACCGCGTTGAATCTTAGGCGCATCCATGGTGTGATCGCAAGGGTCGGGACGATGCGGGAGCCGGCCATGGTGGCTGCGCTCGACGCAACGATGGCATTCGACACGGTGGAGTGGGCATACCTGTGGGCTGCGCTTGCGAAATTCGGCTTCGGGCCCGGATTTGTGGGCTGGGTAAGGCTCTTATACGAAGGACCTCTCGCCAAAGTTGCAGTTAACGGTAGGGCGTCCCGTCCCTTCGACCTGGGGAGGGGTACCAGGCAGGGTTGTCCCCTCTCGCCGCTGTTGTTCGCTCTCGCCCTTGAGCCGCTGGCGGCCTGGATACGGTGGCACCCAGATGTGAGGGGGATTCGATGGTCCCCTGACCACGAGGACCGCATTTCCCTCTATGCCGACGATATTCTGCTCTATCTCACCTCACCCCGGAAGTCCCTTATAGTTGTCTGCGACATATTGACTTCCTTCGGGAGGAATTCGGGGCTAACCATCAACTGGGGTAAGTCATATCTGTATGCCCTGTGTGGAGACGTTCCGGTTCCCCCGCGGAATTGCCCGATCCAGATCGCCCGGGAGGGTTTCCTGTATCTTGGGATTTATATCTCTGCTGACCCAACGGTGCGGTATGAGAGAAACCTGCTCCCTCCGTTGGCGCGCCTGCGGCGGGACGTGGCAGGCTGGCGGCGGCTGCCGCTCTCCCTCCTTGGCCGTGCGGTGCTATTCAAAATGATGTCTCTTCCCCGTTTTCTCTATGCCCTGCAGAACACCCAGGAGCTGGTTCCGGCCAGCTATTTTCGGGAGGTTGAGAGTCTACAGCGTTCGCTGCTGTGGGACGGCCGCCCGCGTATAGCGATAGCAAAATTAACTCTCCCTTGGTACGACGGGGGTATCGCGCTTCCCGACATCCGGAGATACTATTGGGCCTCCCAACTGAGCGCGATCAATCATGGAGTCTACGGTCCGGCGCTTAGCCCTGGCTTTGCTATGGACCGGTGGTTGCTGCGGGGTGGTGGCTACTATAGAGCACTTTATTCGAGGCCCCCGGCTGGGTCCCTCACGGGGCCGACCGGGGTGGCGGTGCACGTGTGGAAGACAGTCACGAACTCCCTGGGGTGGAAGGATAGTCTCACACTTGCCACTCCGTTGTTTGACTCGGACATGCTGGGGAAACTCTGGCATTCTAAGGGATTCGACAAATGGGATCTGATTGGTATCTCCAGGGTGGGGGACATGCTGACCAAGGGGCGGATTAAGTCGTTTGACGAGCTGCGGACGGAATATGCGCTTGAGGGCACGGAATACTTCCGGTATGCGCAGGTGCGCCATGCGCTGCAGTCGGTCCTCGTTGAGGGGGAAAAGGTGCCTGAGTCCTCTCCATTGGAGGACCGGATCCTGGACGGCCATATGCCGGAGAGCACAATCTCTCTAATCTACAAAAAGATGGTGAACGTTCGTACCGATCTCCTCCTGGGGGTGCGGGACCAGTGGACTAGAGACGGTCTTGAGCTGGACGATGAGGACTGGCAGTACGCTGTCTCCTCTCCAAAAGAGGTTGCAATCCCCGCCAGGTTGCGGCTGGTCCAGCTTAAGATACTCCACAGAGTCTATGTCACTGGCCCCCGATTGGTCCATATGGGTTTCTCCGAGGATAGGCTGTGTAAGAGGGGCTGCGGGATGGTGGGCACCTTTCTGCACATTATATGGGAGTGCGGTGTGATTGCAGAACTGTGGAAGCGGATTCACGTTGTGATGCAGGAGGTCACGGGTATTGTATTGCACTCAGAGGCGCGGCGCTGTCTTTTGAACGTGTGGGGCCCTACAGACTACGACGCTGCGCAGACTCAATGGGTGACCCTTGGTAATATGGTGGCTAAGCGAGATATTGCAAGATTGTGGGGATCCCCTAGCCCGCCCACCCTGGATGCGTGGAAGGACAACATGGACTGGTGCATGTTTCGGGAGAAAACGGTGTATTGTGCGCGGGGGAGGCCCAAGAAATGGCATAAGGTGTGGGGAGGTTGGAACCAGTATAGAGGGTACATATGTTTGCCTCCTGCCACTGAACCACTAGAGGAGCAACTTTCCCCCTAGCCCCACTTCCGACTTGAGTTTTGCTGATGAACTCCGTTAGAATGTTAGCGCCTCTGCTTCTCCCTCCTCTTCTCAATCGGTGGCTTGATCTGATGTTGGAAATGGGGCCGCCCCCTCGTTGGGAACTGACGCGAACGCATGATGTATATTGCCTTGCTTGTTGTGTTTACTTTAAAATTGAAACCTTTATTCTTATCCTGCATGAAAGTTATAGATGACTGCACATGTTGATTGACGAGCTGCCGAACCTCCGGGTTGTCGGCTGAATAGCTGTGTATCTGAAATATACGAATAAAGGTTTTTTAAAAAAAAAAAAAAAAAAAAAAAAATCTCAGTAGTGTCAACACCTGCAGATATAATTTCTCTAGCTCCACCAAAGAGATCCAGTGTGCAGTGATGCAGATGTAATCAGTGTCTTGGCAACTGGTCCACATGTCTGTCATTGGGTGGATAGTGTGAATAGCACTCTGCTGCAAAGCTTGTTGAAGCAATTCCATAAAATCGTGGTGTTGCATTGAAACAGCAACTCTGGCAAAATAGGACCAGCTGGGAACATTCCATTTTGGGCAGATGGCTGCCACAAATTCTAGAAAACCCACCACTTCCTTGGAAGAAAAGGGGAGAATGTCTAGCACTAACATTTTAGCCAGCATCGAGTTGTACAAACATGCTGGTGGGTGGTTGCGTTCATACTGCCCCTTCTGTCTAAACTTGCCAGGAATAGTAGTCTGGATTTCATTTTTCTGGAGCCACTGATGCAGGTGACTTCTTGAGAGTCTTTTGCCATTGCAATTTTGCTGATGTGGGTGATAATCCTGCACTGCTGGAGACAGGGCTGATTTGTGTAATGAAAATGTCTTCCTTTTCTTCACCTTTCACCATGATCAGATGAGATTCCCTGCTCAACCTTTCACCACCTTTGCCAACACCTATTGCAGTTTTTGGGCCGTTAAGGTGCTCCTCCCACTGGATTGTGTGCTGTTTACTCAAATGGGTTGTTTGGCCTCCAGTACCATAGTTTGTACCAAGCTTACCCCGACAGACACTTGCTCTGCAAATGGAGCAAATGTTCTGCTCCTTCTTGCTTACCGTAAACAAGTCCCAAACTGGGGAGATCCACTTTCTTATGCTGGTGCCTCTGCCAATGTTGGATGAACTGGTAGTAGGTGGGCCTTTTGATGTTTGCCTCTCTACAGAGCCTCTATGCAGAGCCTACTTCTACTGAGGTGGTTGTGGATGTAGGTCGCTGCCTTGGCCTTGCAAATATGGCAGCTGGTGGTGGTGGTGGTGGTGGTATCTATGCAACATCCATTTCAGCAGGTTGAGATGGGGTGTCATCGGTCTCCACTGTGGCTGGGCTAACATCCATGATGACTGGCTAGTTGTCATCCTCCTAATCTACATCCATAACTCTAAGGCTTTACAGAACCTTTCTTTTACCTAGCCTTTCCTGGTGTGTCTCACTTTCAGACTGAGGCAGGATCATCAGAAGGGGGACTTGGAGAAGAAAATGGTGGACTAACCCTCCTTTTTCTTGCTGGAGATCTGGAAGACAATGGATCTTCTGGAAGAGTGGCTTCTTCTACTTCCTCAGCATGAAGTTTAATCTCCTGAACTGACCCTACTTCAGGAAGAACTACAATTGCTATCTGAGTTTCCTGCAACAATTGGGCACTACTTTGCAAAAGAGATAATTCCATTTTAACACCACTTCTCATGGGCGTTGCCGTGATTAGACTGGCTGACTCTGTGTCAGACATGGGCTTGGGCCTAATTTGGGGTCGGTCTGATGATTCAGGGGTGCTGCTCCCAGCTAGCTCCCCAAAGGCTGATGCGGCAGACACACATTTCCAGAAAAAGGTCCGAGACGAAACAACAGTGGAAGAAATCGGCATCTTCTCTTCCCCACTGGCCCCTTTCTTGGCAGCACCTTTGATGGGGCCATCTTGAAGCTGCCAGTTGGCAGTGACACTTAGCTTCACAAGCTGGAGGGAAGCCCGTGTCATGTGGTCATGCGTCATGTCGTGCACAGTCTTCTGTCTGGCAGTACTCTGGGTGATGTCTCTTGTTCACCTAAAAGCAAACAAGCAAGAAGAACATCAGGGAAACATTGCATTGTTGAAGTTCAATTAGTGGTACAAACAAACAGTATGGTACATGCATCGGATCCATTAGCGGGGCACAGTAGGACCGCATGGTGGACCCTATTGGTGGTTTTTGCTCTCCCGCTATCTCCCCTTCCTGCTTTTTAATTGTAGCTTTTAACTCCCATTCGGTAACAGCGCACTACAATTTGAACTTGTTTCGCATCTTAGGTTCCCCTTTTAATTCAGGATGTTTGATGTACTTACTGACATATCTTGCCAAACAGCTATTGTGCGGTATTTTTATGCAATCTCATAGTCGTGTTGCTCATTTAACCGTGGATATCTGATGTATTATCCAATGCGTTTGTTTCGTACTTCAAAAGTCCTTTCAGCTTTTTAAAATATTCTCATTTTATGACTATTTATAAATTCTCACGTGTGTTTACAGTTTTGCGCATTATTCTTTTGTGTACTTTTATGTTCTATTGTTTCTAAGACCAAATAACGTTTTTGAAATTTGAAAATAACAATTTGCTTTGTAACTGTTTGCTTTATGTGCATCAAGTTCGGATGTGGCACTCAGGAAAGTGAATACACAATGAATGCTGCTGTGCACCTAGAGGAGACATGGTGTTGATGCCCGATGTTAGGAACATGAACATCCTCGAATGCCTACTCCGCCCCCGACCTCTCTGCCCTCTGCAATGCCTACCTTAACCATCCCCCTCCTAAAGACCCCTCCCCCTCTCACTCCAATATTCCTGTTATCTTGGGGACTAGCAGAATCCCTGAGGCCCGAGCTCCCCCAGACCCCCCTCAACTCACCAGCATTCAACTTCTACCCGCCCCTAACACCAACCCTAAACCCCTTACCTGCATGCTCGTTAACTGCCGCTCGGCTGTCCGACATGCGACGGAAATCTCTGAAACCATCCTCAACGAGGATGCTGACATTACCTTCCTTACTGAAACCTGGCTCAAAGACCACTCTACACCCATCCTTGACCTTCTGGCCCCTCCAGCTACTCTATTCTCAGAAAAGACAGACCTGAAAAAATAGGGAGGTTTAGCAATTATTTGTAAAGAAGAACTACAACCCTCCCCAATTAATAACACTGACTACACAACCTTTGAATACTTAGGAGCCGAACTTAAAATAAAAAGCTCCCCCCCCAATATGACTCCATAACCTATACCACCCTCCTGGTGAACCCCTTCCATTTGCCGAAGAACTATCCAACCTTCAAACTAAATCGTTACTTTCCAACTCCAAAGATCTCTTCCTAGGAGATCTTAACCTCCACTGGAATGAACCCAATGACCCTGCAACCATCCTTCTCAACAGCCTTCTTGAGATTAGCGACCTCAAGCAGCTTTGCCACTCCCCCACCCACGCCAAAGGAGCTACGCTAGACGCCATCATCTCCAACCCTGATCTGACATCCTTATCCAACATCAACCCCATCGATTGGTCTGACCACCATCTTATTCTGTTCACGATCTCCCCTCCAGCCCCACCCATCCCTAAACAAAACAATAAGACTACAACTGTGACCAGAAATCTTAGGCAAATTCCCCCGGCGCTTTGGAACATAAACTCTAATCCCAACTCAGTCTCACCGCCCCCTCCTCTAATGCAAATGAACTCACTGAGCACTTTAACAAAACTGTCTCTAAGGTTTTAGACCAAGTCGCCCCTCTGAAAATGAAAACAATAAAAAATTTCTCCTCTAAATCATGGTTCACCCTAGACCTTAAAAAAAAAAAGACGCTCACTGAGACTAGCTGAAAGAACATGGAGACAACACCCTTCCCCATCCCATCTCGCTCTCCTCAGAAATGCAAGATCCTCCTACAAAAAACACATCTTTTTGGAAAAAGCATCTTTCTTTCGTCATCAACTCTCCCGTGCCAAAAACAGACCTAGAGAACTGTTCAACATTATTAGAAATCAAACCTCACCGGCACTCCCTAACCCAGTGGCCTCCACTAACAAATGTGAAGAAATCGCCAACTTTTTCAGTGAAAAAATCACAAAAAATTGACCACGCTTTCCTCCACCCCCAACCTTCGCCCACCCCTCAACACCCCCTGGATACTGCACCCTATCCACCTCTCCCTTTGAACACACCACTGACACCTTCACTCCTCCTCCCATCCCACATCCCTCCTGAAACCCTCCCCAGTATCCTACCGCTTAAACATAACGCCTCATGGCATAACTTCCACCCTGTTTCTGAACAGGAAGTCTTCAACATCCTAGCTAAACTCAAACCATCCTCCCACACTAAAGACCCTCTCCCCTCCGTACTCGTCCAAGATCTCAAACACGTCATTGTTCCCTACTGGACCAACATCATTAACTCCTCCCTCTCTACAGGAAATGTTCCCATCTCCCTTCAACTCGGACAAATCACCCCCATTTCCAAAAATCCCAAAGCCGACCCCAATGACCCTAACAATCTCCACCCTATCTCCAACCTCCCCCTCCTCTCCAAAGCCCTCGAAAAATGCTCCCTCCACCAACTGGACAAACACATTGACACATTTAACCTTCTAGACCCCCTTCAATCTGGCTTCCGCAAAGGTTGCAGTACTGAAACCGCACTGCTTAACATAATCGATGATATTCACTTAGCCCTGGACAAGGGCGAGAGCTACCTACTCATCCTCCTTGACCACACCGCTGCATGTGACACAGTCTACCACCCAGCCCTACTCAATGCACTCAAAGATCGCTTCGGCATTAATGGCACGGTCCTTACCTGGTTCACATCCTACTTCCAACATAGAACCCAACAAATTAAAATTCGAAACAGCCTCTCTAGACCAACCTCTGTCTCCCTAGGTGTCCCTCAAGGATCCATCCTTTCCCACGCCCTTTTCAACCTCTTTATGGAACCCCTTACCCTCATACTTAAACAAGCAAAAATCAACTATCACCTATACGCTGACGACACCCAACTGTACTATAAAATAAAATCCCATGCTGATATCCTACACCTTAACACTACACTTACCAAGATCCAACCTGGTTCCATAACAACCATCTTAAACTCAACACTAACAAAACTGAGATCATCCTCTTCTCTCCCAAAAACAACCCTCTCCCCATCCAAACATGGATCGCTGACCTTAATACCCTAAACTTCTCTCTCTCCCTCACTGAATCTGTCAAATCACTCGGCATCACCATCACCAATAAACTCACACTCAACTCCCATGTAAAGAACTCAGCAAAAAGTGAACTCTTCACACTCCGGCATCTCAAAAAAATCAAACCTTTTATTCCAGCTGACGACTTCAAACTAATTATCCAATCTCTGGTCCTATCCAAAATTGATTACGGGAATGCCCTTCTCTCTGGTACTCCCAAAATCCACCTTGCCCCATCAAATCCATCCTCAACCTCGCAACTAGACTAACAACCAACTGTAAACGTCTTGACCGCATCTCCCCTGCCCTCAAGACCCTCAAATGGCTCCCCATCGAAGGCAGATCCTCCTGCAAAATTGCATGTTTTACACACAAAGCCCTCTATCAGAACACTCCAACCTACCTCACAACTAAACTCAAAAAAGCTTGCGGTGCCCGAACGCTGAGAAGCACCAATACTCTTCTTCTCATACCCCCTCTTCTAAAAAAAAAATGCCTCGAAATCCCGCTCCTTCTCCGGCAAGGCCCCAACCATCTGGAACGCCCTCCCCAAAGACCTTCGATGCAACCCCTCCTATGACAGCTTCAAAATAAACATTAAAATTCACCTTCTCACTAAATTCTGGTGTAATTAGACCTATAATCTACCCTCACCATACCCTCCCCCCTACTAAGTCCTCCTGTCAAATTACTATTTATAACTACATTCTGGTCCTCTCAATTTGTTTTCTGTTTACACTATACGCACTCTGCTCAATATGTAATCTTAATTATTCCTTTATTTTTGTATGACTATTTGTTTAATTTGCTTCATCTATTGTTATTGTTATTTTCCGGTTTACTTTCATTGTCTTAAGTCTGTCTTAAGTCTGTCTTAAGTCTGTCTTAAGTCTGTCTTAAGACAAACTTAAGACAAAATCCTAACTTCTGTGAATACCAAAAGTAGTAAGTTTAGGATTTTGTCTTAAGTTAGTTCTGTGAATCGGCCCCACAATACACATCAGGTAGGCCAAGACACATAGCACACAGAAATGCCAACTTCCAAAAGTGGCATTTATAAAATAGTGATCCTAAAACTGCGCACACCATTACGCAGCATTTATTATCATTACTCCAAACATACCAAACTTGGCCACACTGCTCCTTTCATATCAGGAATTTTACCACTGAAACACTTATCAGGGAATCCCCAATGCATTCCTATGAGAGGGCAGCCTCACAGCAGCGAGAAACCAAAATGTCTGTTTGTCACTATCAGGACATGTCACGCACTTAAGGTACATGTCCTACTTTTTACCTACAATTCACCCTGCCCATAGGGCTAGCTAGGGCATATCTTAGGGGTGAATGACATGCAGCAAAAGAGGGGGTCACCAACGTGGCACGCACTTTATGTGCCACGTCACAGCGGCAGTAAACTGAGCACACAGGCCGTGCAATGGTAGAGGCCTGAGACAGGTTTGAAAGGCTATTTTGGTGGGAGGTGCTGATGCAGCGTGGAATGCAAAAATCCCTCTTACCGTCACAGACCATAAATCACATAGACGCACTCATTCACTACTTTCACTGGTGGGGCCCATAACACCAACATTCATTCTCGATTGGTCTGCGTTACCAGGGAGGTGATTATTCCATTCGCTGTAATGGAAGGAAATACCTGTTTGTCTCCAATGAGCAATAAATCCACCTAACCTTTCTCTCATTAAGACCTGAACATCACCATTAGTATCCCTTCCATGGATAGGCCATGAATCAGCTTAGCTGTTGGTTTAAGGCGAATTCTAACTCTATAATCTCTTTACATCAATACAATTTCCCAATAATGAAATGACTCGACACAGTTCTGTAATACTTCATTACATTTTATCTAAATAATGAAAATGAAATCATTGATTAATTAAGCAGCTTGACCATCATATTTACCTATTCTAGCTAAATGTCGTCTTCTAAGACAGAGTTTGATCATCAGTTCAGTCTGTCAAAGAAAAAAGGAACATCTGTCCAGCAGTTGTCACCGTCCTCTCCGTCAGCATAACGTCAGGAAATCAAAATCTTCTGGAGGGTCTCGCCGTACCAACCTCTCTATTCTACCATTTTTATAGTAAAATTAAATTCCAAAGTGTTGCAAATATGAGTTCTAAACAGTTCTGATTGGTCGAACCAGGATCATCCTTCCTGATTCTCAGCCGCATAATGTTTCTTTAGGTATAGTTTCCGAAAAATGTATCCTCAGATTGTTCATTCAGGGCATCTGGCTCTCAGCCCGGTGCGTCCTTGGGTGGCACAGTTGAGTTAGGGTCGTGAAAAGGTTACTGCAGCTGATGGTGACGCATGCGCACCTCACCCAGAAACCTCATCATAACGTCAGTCCGTCAAATAGGAAGAGCAGCCATTTTGTGGCCACTCTGAATGGTCAACTTAGGCAAAGAAACACAAAAACGTAATTAATACATGGAAATGACTATTAAAATGTTATCCCCTCACTAAACCCTTTATGTGTGTGTATTTATCTAGCAGAAAGCAACACTTAATGCGGGTTAAACTTATCGTATAAAGCATAAATCACAAATACATCACGAAAGCAACATATAATCATGCGCTTTCTAATTGTCTATCATTAATATGCGTACGAAAATTAGTTTACGTATTAATTAGGCCATGCAAATGCAATTCCCACGTGTATTTCTTATATTAGTAATGTTGGTCAATTCACACAGCAAACAATTAGTACAATTACTATTAATTAATTATTCCTTTTAATACAAACATGCGAAATGGAGAGGGTATATGATTTTTAAAGAAAACCCCACTCCAGCAGCGCAATCAGCGTTGCAAGCCCACCAGTAGCATTTAATTTACTGGCCCTGGGTATCTGAGATACCACTTTACAAGGGACTGACAGGTAAATTAAAGACGCCAAACAGGTGCAGACCAATCTTACCATGTTTATCACAAAGAGCACACGCACTTTACACTGGACAGCAGTGCTAAAGTGCCCAGAGTTCTAAAACCATCAACACCTGGTCAGAAAAAAGACTAGGAGGAAGGCAAAAAGTTCAGGGATGACCCTGCAAAAAGGGCAAAGTCCAACAGTGACCAATAGAAATGGAGAAATCACTGGGAGGAGCCTACTGGACAGAAACAGGATGTTAGAGACTCTGGGGCACTTCCTTCTTGTTGGAAAAAACAAGAACTCGCTCAAAAAAACTGACGTGAATGGTCCAATTGTCATTTCTGGAAGATTTAGATGCTTCTCGAGGAGAGAATCTTCCCCAGGCTGCAGCTGCAGTAGATCAAGTTTGGTTGTGATCGCCTACATCACAAAACATCTGCTGGAAGTCCCTGGTGCGGCCTAAAGCAGTGTTAGCGTCCACAAAATCTCATGGGAGCTTCCAGGTGGCTAGCAAATCTTGTGGCATTTGTGAATGGCTAGAAAATCTCGTGGGTGCTCGCGAGTGCCCTGCAAGTCACTCCCACATGTGTGAAACGACATTTCAAGTGTGCCAAAAAAAATCTCTGCTCCGTTGCGGAGTGCAGAGTTTATTGGTAACTCAGCGTTCTCCGTGGAACTCTGAGTTACCAAATTCTGCAAACTCCATGAGTGGAGGGGAGTTTTACATCTGGGCCTAATCCTGAGACCTTTATGCTTCTTAACACATGCTTGAGAATTTCAAAACAAGCTCAGTGTTTGAAAACAATGACCCATTTTTGGACACTCATGATACGATGGTCATGCTCCCTTTCTCCAACAGTCTTAAATTAGCCTACTGGCATATTACTAGTTGGGAAATGAAGTCTCCTTGATTCTTGAGGGTCCTTGGTTGACAACTACCCTCCTGCTACCTCCAGTTAAACCCACACAGCTGGATTGCTGAGAAGTCGGCAGAGGCCATGCCCCCTTTCTCCACCACTCGACAAATGCACCTCCTGGCGCACTACTGGTTGGGGTAAGAAGTCCACTTTAGTCCTGAGCCCCTCAGGAGGCATGGGGACATCATCCCCCATCAGCAGTGCACCAAGAGGCACAGTTGCAGAGTGGTGGAGAAAGGAGGCATGGTCTCCGACCACCTCTCAGCAATTCCACTGTGTGGGACTTACTGAATGTAACAGGAGGTCTTATTGGCCCATAAGGACTCTCAGCAGCCAAGGGCACTTCATCCCTTAACCAGCAGTGCATCAGAAGGTGCGATTGCAGAGAGGTGGCGGGTCCTCCGGCATCATGGCAGTAGCATTTTTTTTCTTTTTTTAATTATAATGGAAGGGAGGCATGTGCCCCCTTCCCTGGGCTGTATTTGGCCCCGGAGACCCCTTACTCCAGGGCCAGGCATTTTTAAAATAGAGAGGGGGCCACACGTTCCCCCTATCCAGGCCGATTACAGCCCTGGGGACCCGATCTCCCAGGTCCAGGCCCTTCTTTTTAAAAATAAAAAATCTTTGTTTTTAATTAAAGGAAGGAGGGCAGCGTGGCCCTCCTTTCCTTGGCTGATTTTGGCTCCGGGGACCCCAACCACAGGGGCATGCGCTTTATTATTATTATTTTTTAAAATATACACAAAACAAGAGAGGGTAACTGCGTGGCCCCTCTCCTGGGCAGATATTGGCCATGGGGACCCCATCCACGGGTCCTGACCCCAATACTGGGTGCCTTGGTCCCACCCAGGGCACACAGTTTTCAAGTTGCGGGCTGCAGGGGAGCCTGAAGGTCCCCGAAGTCCCTGCCACCTCCCCCCCTCCTGTGGGAGCCGGCATTATTTTTGGACAGAGAGAGCTGCTAACATGCTGCTCCCTCTGTCCAAAAGCAATTCTGCTCCACTTCTAGTAAGCAAGAGCATTTTCTGCTCCCACTTACTAGAAGCAGACCAGAGTTTGCTATGGCTTGATGGGACTGGTGCTCCGGCCAAGCCATAGCAAAGTGCAATTCCCCAGGGGTGGATACACCGGAATATTTCTGGAGCCAGTCCTAAGGGGTGGCAGTCCTCAGGGTCATGTATGGCTCCAAGAGAGGGGCCACGCAGCCCCCCTTTGTTAGATTACAGAGTCCTGGGGAGGTGATGGTCCCGGGGCATGAGGTCCACAACGGGCCCCCTATCTTATATTATTTTAGCCCCTGGGAGGTGTCGATCTATGGGGCTTTGGAGGTCCTTGTGGGCTTCCCCACTTTCCTATTGTCAGGTGCCCCAGGGAGGTGGTAGTCCCCGGTGCTGCCACCCCGCATTACTCTTGTCAAGTGCCCCGGGGACGTGGAGATTCCTGGTGGCCCCCCGCATTCCTATTGTCAAGTGCCCCGGGGAGGTAGTAGTCCCTGATGCTGCTGCCCTGCAGGTGCCCTGTCAGGTGCTCCGGGGAGGTTGTGGTCCCCGGTGCTGCTCGGGGTGGGTGGGCAGACCCCCCTGCCTTCCTGTTATCAAGTGCCCTTGGTAGGTGGCGATCCCTGGAACTTTGGGAGGCCAGCAGGCCCCCCTGCATTTGTATTGTCAAGTGTCCCCGGGTAGGTGGCAGTCCCCGAGGGCTGCTTGAAAGCCTAGGAGGGGGGGCCATGAGCCCCCATCCTTGATTATAACCCTGAATGCTCCCAGGATTTGGTCCAACCAGGGGCTTCATAAAAAAGACGTGCAGAAGCCCGCGTGTCTTTTTTGTTTACTTTTGCCACAGATTCGCTGGTTCACCCATGAATTTGTGACAAAATGTAATTAAAACAAGCATTTGCAATGCAATTGGTCTCGCAATTTGAGAGTTAAAGCTTTTGGAATTGTAAATGATAATGCCCTTTATTTATCAGTTTTGATAATTAACAAAGAAAAGACATTGTCATGTACAATGCTAATAGTTAAAACTCTTGTAAATGCGAGACCTATTCAAAGAAGCTGCCGCCATTGTCCCGGGCTGCTTAGAAAGTGAAAGTGTGCATGCTGCACTGAATGTTGTAGGAAAGCATGTCGTGCCTGCAGTATGAAACTATTTAAAGAAAATAGTGCTAACAGACTAAAAAAGACTCACAGTGTAACAACTGAAGTAAAAGGGCCAGTCCTCATGGGAAGTTACAAATGAAGACAAGGCAGTACTAAGGAGGGACAAAAAAGCCTATTAACGAACCAGAAGCCAGCATTTACGAAGGACAATGACACAAGTCAATGACAAATATGGGCGGAGAGTGGGTGGTCTTCTTTTCCCTACTCTAATAGAGCATGGCTCGTAGAGCAGCGCATGCGCTGCCCAGGCTCGACGTAAACATGGCAAAATAATTCCTAGCTGGTGAACTGAAAGTGGACATGCTCATGGAAGGGCGGCCATCTTGGAACACCTTTTGTTATAAAGTAGAATGACAAGCTCTCAAGATGGCTGCTTGTGCAGCTGTATTATAAAGATGAAGTACACATAATCTGTAGTTTCTTTATATGTGTTTAATCAACGCACCCACCAAGTACAAGCGATGACAGCAGACTTCATCTTCAACTGTCCCTTCAGTCCCTTGTCCCATTCCAGCCCATGTCATTACATTCCAGGTCAGAACTGCAACTTAAAGGGCAAGTTACAACACATCTTCCCTTTATAAACAATATAAAAAAACACAACAGAAAGCATGAGAACAAAAAGAAAGATAAAATACAACAGCTGGAGCAAATATAAGAAAACACATAGTTCGAGAACATAACAATTCCAATTAGCTTGCAGAGCTAAACATAAAACTCTCTAATACTATCTGTGCTTTACACAGTAATCACGAAGATACACAGGTGGTTTCCTAATTCTGGAACCACGATAAAATGGAACAGAACGAGTACCATTCTCATTGCATACCGGCAATTTGGGCTGGACTAGTGCATCTCTGAAACCATCCCCAAAATGAGCAAATCTCGACAACCGAGACATACTCCACACATCACCCCCATCAAGCATTACAACATTTCTCATGACTTTAATAATGCGCCTCGGACCAAAGTATTATGTTTCACCCTTGGGAGACCAAACTGCTTTCTTTACAAAAACCACATCACCAATTTTCCAAATAGGTTGACATACCCCATTTCTCATATCAAACCTACGCTTGTAATTCTCTTGATCTATTGAGTCTCCAATTTCTCACAACACACCCTCTATCCTTCACACTCAACCAAAGAGGATTCAACTCAGAACCAGCTGTTCTCCCCTTAAGCTTTTCAAATGGAGAACAACTAGTCACACTATTGGGTGTGTTCCTATGCGCCCACAATTTCTCTCTAAGGATGGGTTTAAGTGGAACCCTTCTCTCCAAGGCACTTTGGGCAAAAGCTTTTATTAGTCTATTCATACTCTCAACTAACCCATTTGCCTGTGGAGCATAAAGAGCAGTTCTATGATGAGTGATGGAAAGTTCTTTCAAAAACTCTGCCATTTCTTGAGAGGTAAACTGTACCCCATTATCCGAAACAATAACATCCGGAATGCCTTCACAAGTAAAAGCATCCCTCAGAAATTCAATAATATTCTTGGTTACAACTGAACCCATACAAGAAGCAGACACCCACTTGGATGTGTAATCAACTAGTACCACCACAAATCTTTCTGAAGGTGACAAATTGTCAAAAGGACCTACAATGTCAACAGCAAGCTTTGACCAAGGACGTTCAGGTATCGCAACAGGAGAAAGGGGAGCAGTCCTAACTTTCCTTGACTTGTCATTACCTGCACACATGACACAATCCTTGACCACCTCTTCCACTTTACGATCCACCTCAGGCCACCAATAAGCCTCTCTAACTCTTGCTTTGGTCAAACTACGGCCTAAATGACCCTCATGAGCCAGATTGACAATTTTCTCCCTCATACTAATGGGAGGTATCAGTCTGTCCCCCCGCAAAAGTTCTCCTTGTAAAATATTCAGTTCTTCACCTACATTTCAGAAACCTCTCACACAATTTGGAACCATATCCAAAGAAGGCCAACCATTTACAATGAACTTCATAATGATACTTCTAGCCTCATCGTCCTCACAACCAGCTTCCCATTCCTTCTTATCGATGGCTGACTCTCTCACCCAACAAACCGTGTTGTCAGGAATACTGACCAAACCTTTTTCTAAAGGCATCCTGGATAGGAAATCTGCTGGGACATTTCTCAACCCAGGTAAATATTCCACCGTAAAATTGAATTTCCAAAGTCCCTCAACCCACCTTTTAATTCTTGGTGTGGTGCTTTCAACATTTCTACAAGAAAACATATGTACATGCGGTTTGTGGTCTGTTCTGACCAGGAAAGGTATGCCCCACAAGTAAAACCTGAAGTGATTGATAGCCCAGTAACAAGCTAATGCTTCACGTTCTATCACCGAATAGCGCTCTTCTGCACCCTTCAATGAACGAGAAGCAAAACCAATCATCCTTTCACTGCCATCCACCAACGGCGATAACACCGCACCCAAACCACGCACACTGGCATCCGTGGTTAAAATGGTCTTTTTCTGTACATCAAAATGTCCTAAGGTTGGCATACTTGCAATCTCCTTTTTTACCTTTTTAAAAGCATCTTCACACTCATTTGTCCAAACAAATTCCACTCCTTTTTTGAGCAAACCCCTTAATGGTTGCATAACACTAGCAAAATTATACACAAACTTTGAATAATATTCAGATAATCCTAAAAAAGATTTGACCTGATCTTTGTTCAGAGGCGATGGTGCTTGAGAAATTGCCTCTGCTAAATCAACCTTAGGACTAATGCCCTCTCCAGAAATTTAATGTCCTAAATAAGAAACAGAGGTAACTCTAATTTGCATTTTTCACTCTTCAACGTGAGTCCCCGCTCCCTCAACCTTGACAGGACACGGAATAAAACTTCATCATGTTTATCCCTATCTTGCCCATGAACAAGAATATCATCCTGGAAAAATAGAACAGAATCAATGCCATTCAAAACATTCTTCATCAACCTTTGGAAACAAGCTGCCGCACTTGCCAGCCCAAAAGGCATACGAATAAACCTGTATGCACCTAAAGGGGTTACAAATGAGGTGAGGTGTCTAGAATCTTCATTTAACAAAATTTGGTGGTAAGCCGCAGATAAATCCATTACACTAAATAAACTAGAACCACCCATCTTTGATAATGCCTCATTAATTTTGGGCAAAGGTTGTCTGTCCACCCAGATGCAATTGTTTAGACTCCTCAAGTCCACACACATCCTGATTTTCTTCCCATTATCCTTCGGGACCAAAACTATGGGAGCCAACCATTCAGACGACTCTATTTCTTCGATCACCTGCAGATCGAGAAGCCTGTTGATTTCTTCTTTCAAAGGTTCCAACATAAGGTTGGGAACCTTCCTTACTTTGTGTACAATCGGTGTGGAATTTTTTTTAAAAATTATTTTATGGTTAAAACCATTAAGACGAGAGGAGGAGCCTAGCGCGCAACCAAGATGGCCGCGTAGGTGCGAGGCTCCGGTGGACCTCCGCGACCTCCTGCATAAATCCTGACCGAATCCTGTCCTAGATGAGGGGACTGTGTTTGTGAGCCCGAGCTGAGGTGATGCCCGTTTTCCGTTTTTAAATCAGACTTCGGACACCGGCGGGAGCACCGATTGAGGTTTGAGGCCTTCTCCACACCGGCCCCCCGTACTGGAGTTGTGGGGCGATCCGGAGACAAAGTGAACAACAGCGGCGGGCAAGGCTGGGCGACTCGCGTACCCCGCACTTTCACTTTCGCTTTTGCGCCCTCCTTGCTGCCAGGCGAGGTAGGGTTGCGGGGCGGTGTGCGGTGGTGTGGCCTCGTTGGGGTGCCCTGCCGGCCCGTCGGCTGAGGTCCGTCCTGCGGAGCGGTGGTCGCTCTCCCCCGGAGCCCTTGAACTGGATTGTCGGCCCCCTTTTTGAGGAGATTGGCACGATTTGGGGACTGAAACCATGTCCACAAAACAAGATGGCGACCGGGCTAAGGTGAAATCGACCCGTCGTGGCGCGGCCCATCAATCCAACAACATGGACCGCTACACCCTCCAGAAGGGATCTCCAGAGGCGTTGCGTAGGTCCCCTGCGGGCCCGACTGATGCTCCTGCTCTGCCCACGGACCTGACCCTCCGAGACGTCATGGGCGCCATCGCCGAGATGAAGGCCTCGGTGGACCAGCGCTTTGACACTCTGGCGCAGAAGATCGACTCGGTCCTCGTGGACGTGGGCCTTGTGAGGGCCGATCTGTCCAAAACAAATGACCGGGTCGATTCTTTGGCCCACACTACCTCGGGCCTCACAACGGACGTGGCGGCCCTCCAACAGGAGGTGCGCAGGCTTGGCCAGGCGAGCGCCCTGATGAATCGTCGACTGGAGGATTCCGAGGGTCGGGCCCGGAGGAACAACGTCCGCATTATCGGGGTGCCGGAGGGACGTGAGGCAGAGGCGGCGGATCTGTTTGTGGAGGACCTGATTATCACCCATCTCCAGCCTCGGGGGCTGAGTAAATTCTTTGCGGTGGAACGTGCCCACAGGGTCCCCGGAGGTAGGCCTAAGGCCGGAGCCCCTCCGAGGCCTCTCATCGCCCGGATTTTCAATTTTCGGGACAGAGACGCTATCCTGCAGACTTCTAGGCTACAAGGACCGGTCAGACTTGACAACATGGATATAAATTTCTATCCTGACTTCACTCTGGTGGTCCAAAAGCAGAGACTGAGCTTTCTCGGAGTCAAACGTCGCCTACGGGACCAAATATGCGATGCTTTTTCCAGCTAAGCTGAGGGTGGAGGTGGATGGCCGCACGCACTTTTTTGATCGTCCCGAGGCGGCCGGGGACTGGTTGGACACTTTGCCCGGAGATCGGGGCCGGGGGGGTGGGGGGGAGCGGTGGGTGGGGAGGGCCCGCCGGATCAGGACTGAGGGACTAATGGTAGGCCTTGCTCTGGACTGCGTTATTGTCACCATTGACTGTTAGGGTAAGTTCCCCTCCTGTGGAGGTCGTGCGGGGTCTCTTGGGGGATCTCCCTCCTCCTCTGGGGGACTAGTTAGTTTTCTTATCTATGGGGCGACAGGCACACTGCACTTTGGGGGGGCTGTTTGGGCTCATGCAGGGGTGCAGGGTGGGGGGAGTTTTGTTGGGATGGGTGGGTTGGGGTGGGGTGTTGTTCGTTTCTACCGCAAGGCAAACCCTTTACTGTATTGGTGTTTTTGAGATGCTCTCGGGGGGACAAATGATGGCTTTTGTATGTGATGGGGGGTAGGGACCTGACTTTGTTGTCCTGGAACGTTAACGGACTGGGTGATAGGATTAAGCGGGGTGTGGTCCTGCAGTATCTGAAACGGATTTCGCCTGATGTGGTCTTTCTGCAGGAGACACACCTTATTGGTAACTCCTTTTGTTCCATGAATCGGCGTGGCTATCGTTTGGTGGCCCACTCGGGCTTCACATCAGGCTCGCGAGGGGTGGGCATTATGGTCAAGACCTCGCTCCCGCTAGAAATAGACGAGGTGCGCCATGACGAGAGGGGACGCTACACTGTCTTGGTGGGGAGAATGGAGGGCAAAGTAGTCGTTTTTGTATCAGTGTACGTCCCACCGGGGTTACAGTCCACCACTTTTGCGGACCTGGGACGCCTCCTTCTTGACCTTCCGGGGGGGCTTCTGGTGGTTGGGGGGGACTTCAATGCGGGTGCTTCTGGGACTATGGATCGTTATCCCCCTAGGGACCTCCCCCGGGCACAGGCGTGGCTGTCTGGCCTTTTGGACACACTGGGATTGGTGGACTGCTGGCGTTTAAAACATCCCACGCAGCTGCAGTACACCTTCCATTCGGGTGCCCATGGTAGCCTCTCGCGGCTTGATCATGTCCTTGTCCCTGCGGCCTATGCTGGGAGAGTGGGAGAGGTGCGCCATCTGGCGCGGGGTATTTCAGATCACTCCCCACTCCTGTTGCACTTTGATGTCTTCCCGAGGGGGGAGGGCAGGGTGGCTCCAATCAATGCCTGGTACCTGCGCGACCCCACTATTCGTGCTGACTTGATTAAATCCTTGCAACGGTATTTTGAGGAGAATGTGGGGTCTGTCCCGTCGGCTATCTCCCTGTGGGAAGCCTTCAAGACGGTTCTTAGAAGGGAGGCCCTCTCCTTTATCTCCCATGCCCGGAGGCGCGCACAGGAGGAGGTGACCCGGGTGGAGGCCGAAATTACTGAATTGGAGGGTGATCTGGGGAGTGGGGTGACTGACGCTGCGCTGCACGTTCTACACCTTAAGCAGGCGGCCTATAGGGCCCTCGTCACGGAGGCGGCCAGGGGCCTTAGCAGAGAGCAACAGGGGCGACTGTATGATGTGGGTGATAAGGCTGGCAAATTGATTGCGTGGTTGGATAAGAAGGAGAGAGCTAGTCGTGTGGTCCCGCTGATTGAGAGGATGGATGGTGTACGTGTTACTGAGCCGGAAGACATTGTCTCTTGCTTCGCGGATTATTTCCGCGAGGTATATTCCCCGGTTTCTCCCTGCTCGGAGGAGGATTCCCATGCCCTGTTGCGGGACATCGCGCTGCCCTCCCTTTCAGTGGAGGACAGGGAGTCGTTGGATGCCGCTCCCACCTCGGACGAATTTGCCCTCGCCATACGCTCGGTCGCATCTGGCAAGGCCATGGGCCCGAACGGCATTCCTATCGAGTTGTATAAGCTGCGACCGGATGTACTGGCACCCCACCTCCGCGCAATGTTCCTGGCGGCCCACTCGCGGGGCTCCCTCCCGCCGGACCAGCGTCTGGCTACCATCGTGGTTATCCACAAGGAGGGGAGACCACGAGACCGGGTTACATCCTATCGGCCTATCTCGCTCTTGAATGCGGAGCCTAAAATCCTCGCCAAGGTGCTCGCCAACCGGCTGGTCGGCGTGGTGGGCGATCTGGTCCACCAAGACCAGTCCGGCTTTATTCCTCATCGCAACACTGCCCTTAATCTGCGGCGCTTGCACGGGGTGCTCGCGCGTGTTCCGTTCGTGCGGGAGCCGGCCCCCTTGGCGTCCTTGGACGCCACCATGGCGTTTGACACGCTCGAATGGCCATACATCTGGGCGATGCTGGCGAAATTTGGATTTGGACCGGGATTCATCAGCTGGGTCAAATTGTTGTACTCGGACCCATTGGCGCAGGTGGTGGTGAATGGTCAAGTCTCGGCCCCATTCGTGCTGGGACGGGGCACGCGACAGGGTTGCCCCCTGTCGCCGCTCCTGTTTGCACTGGCCTTGGAACCCCTGGCGGAGTGGCTGTGGTGGCACCCTTCTATCCGTGGTCTCCGTTGGACCCCCGAGTATGAGGACCGCGTGTCCCTCTACGCTGACGATATCCTTTTGTACTTAGCCTCCCCGCGCAAATCACTGATTGTCCTGGTCGATGTTCTGCGCTCCTTCGGCCGTAACTCAGGCCTTGTCATCAACTGGGCTAAATCATGTGTCTATGTGCTTTCCGGGGAGGCTCCCGTCCTCCCGCGGGGCTGTCCGATCCAGATTGCCTCGCAGGGGTTTCGATACCTGGGTGTCTATATTACGCTGGACCCGGTGGCCCACTACGAGCGGAATTTGCTTCCCCCCCTCCAGCGCTTGAAGGAGGACGTCGCGCGCTGGCGGCGCTTGCCGCTTTCGCCGCTCGGCCGGGCGGCATTGTTTAAGATGATGTCGTTGCCGCGCTTTCTGTACGCTCTCCAGAAAACTATGGACTTGGTCCCGGCGCGCTACTTCCGTGAGGTGGAAAGTTTACAGCGCCGCCTGTTCTGGGACGGGAGGCCGCGTATAGCCCTGGCAAAGTTGACGCTCCCGTGGTACGACGGGGGGATTGCCCTCCCGGACATTAAGCGGTATTACTGGGCCTCCCAGTTAGCTGCAATTAATCACGGCCTCTATGGGCCCGCCTTAAACCCGGCATTTGAAATGGATAAGATGCTCCTGCCCGGTGGCGACTACAATCGAGCGCTCTACTCTAGCGTGCCCGATTCCCGCTTGACGGGACCCACGCGTGTCATGGTGCGAGTATGGCACGCGGCTAATGCAGCTATGGGATGGAAGGACCGTTTGACCCGGGCGTCACCGTTGTATGCGTCTGAGAGGTTGGGCTCCCTGTGGACCTCGAAGGGCTTCGAGAGGTGGGACACGATAGGCATCAGTACAGTGGGGGATCTCTGGACGAGGGGAGGATTCAAAACATTCGAGACGCTGCAGGCGGAGTTTCAGCTGCAGGGCAGTGAATACTTTCGGTACCTGCAGGTCCGTCACGCACTGGGTTCCGTCTTCCCAGACGTGGCCTCCATCCCGGAGTCCTCCCCCCTGGAGGATAGAGTGCTAGATGGCCACGTTCCGGACAGCACGATCTCCCTCATTTACAAGAAATTGATTAATGACCGCTCGGGCTTACTGACTGGCCTCCGCGAGGCTTGGGTTGCCGATGGGCTGAAGTTGGACGACGAGGACTGGATTTCCGCGGTGGCCTCTCCGAAGGAGGTGGCCATCCCGGCTCGCCTTCGCTTCGTCCAGCTTAAGATACTCCACCGGGTGTACATGACGGGGCCAAGGCTTCTGCGTATGGGCTATGCCGAGGATGGATTGTGTAAGCGTGGGTGTGGTGCTTTGGCGACCTTTTTGCATATTCTGTGGGAATGTCCGAGGGTGGAGCGATTCTGGCGTGGTGTGCATGTGGTCCTGCGAGTGGTTACGCATGTCGCGCTGTTGCCTGAAGCGAGGAGATGCTTGCTGAATGTGTGGGAACCAACTGATTACTCGGTTCCGCAGACGCGATGGGTGACTCTGGGATATATGATAGCTAAACGTGACATCGCTCAACTGTGGGGATCCCAGAGGCCCCCGGCGGTGTCGGCCTGGAAAGAACACATGGATTGGTGCATGTTCCGAGAAAAGGTGGTGTATGTGGCGCGGGGTAAGCCTGGGGCATGGGTGAAAGTATGGGGCCCCTGGAACGCCTACCGCGGGGGTATTTGCGAGCCGCCATTGCTGCCTCCCGCCTCACCAGCTCCATCCCCCTAGTTGACCCCCTCCCTCAGCCCCGGGCACAGTGTTCTCCCAGTCCCGGATCTGTTCCCCTTCCCCTCTCTGGATTTCTGTGGATGGTTGGGGTCCCCCACATGAGGAGCACGTGTTGTTACTTTCGATTGCGGGTTGCCTTGCGGGTGTGGTTTTTTTATGTTGTTGTGTTTGTATTAAACGAAACCGTATTGTGGGCTCAGAGTCACGTGGCCCACGTTGTTGATACCTCCTGCTTTAGCGTCTCTGCAAAGCCAAGTGCCTCATTGTATGTATGTCATGTGCTTCTGTCACTTTAGCGGCCGGCCGGAAGGTTGTAGGCCCATACCTGTATATATTTGAGATTGCAATAAACGGTTTCAAAAAAAAAAAAAAAAAAAAACATTAAGACACCCAAGCTTTTCACTGAACACTTCCGGGAACCTCCCCAAAATATCTTGAACATCACTCTGTTGTGAAACTAGCATGACTTGATTAGGTGCATTGGGGTTCAGGATAATACCAAGATCTCTTTGGTGGCGCCAACCCAACAAATTATCTCCACGTTTTGCAACATAAATTTTCCCTACTGTTTCTCTTCCTTCAAATACAATAGGATGAATCGAAAAACCAATTAAATCAATTTTCTGCCCACCATAACCCACCGGATTGCATTCCAGGTCAGAACTGCAACTTAAAGGGCAAGTTACAACAAGCCGTATGCATGACCATGCAGCAGGCACACATGCAGGAGCTAGCTTTGAATGGTGAATGGAATACTTTCGTTAATAATATAGAATAGCGCAACACATTTAAGGAGGGCATCATACTATCGATCGCGTGGGATACAGCGCACTGCGTGTTTCAGTGAGTTGCCTGGTTGCAGCCTGTGATTAGCTGCATAAACCTTCTCACAGTTAAAAAGTATATAAGTTTTCAAAAATAAAAAACGTTTATTGGAATAGGTTGAGCATTCGTCGATGCTGTTTGCCGTGAGCTGTGGGGTCTAAACGTGAATGACTCTACAACAGACCAAATGGATGAAGACGGCTCACTTGAAGCTGTCGATGTACATATGTGTGTACAGAGTCTTGGCTGACAGCGCTCAGCACCGGCAGCTCTACAGAGCAAGTGCTGAGACGCGTCCCTTCGGATTCTCCATGTTTGCCCTTCCCCTCAGTGTGAAGCAGGAACACTCTTCACTGCCTGAGAGACAACCTCAAAGAGAGTCTTTATAAATCTTTCACAGTCTCATCATCTCAAGACTGACGCATTTTCAATATTCTACACAACGAAGCCATAGTTGTTGCTTATTTACCTTATGCAGCTAACAACCATTGACAAAGCCAATAGTCTTGGCTTGTAGGTATAAAATTACTTGCTGTATTATATATCTGGATGCAATGACTTGAAACATCAAATTACCAACTGGATGGCACACAACGCTAAGCACAGGTTTGTAGCTTAGGTGTTTTAAGGCACGCTTTTAATTGTACAGGCCACTCCCCTTTGAGAACCTTCCTTCATTTGTCGTCATAAAAGCCTTGCTTGTATAGGTGTACAAATACTCCAAATGTCATGTTTTCCATGGGTGTATGGAATAGCATCACTCCTTATAAACTGTAATAAACCCTCTAGGCTGGGATAATAAGATATTTGCGTTTTAGGGCTGATAAGAGAGAACAAGCATTTGCAATGCAATAGGTCTCGCATTATTAAAGTTTGAGCTATTGGCATTGCTAAATAATGCAACACCAATAGCTCAAACTTTAATGTGAGACCTATTGCATTGCAAGGGCTTGTTACTTTTGTACATATGCTAACACAGGCTAAGCTAGGGTTCCACTTCATTAGTAACAGTTTAACACACAAATACAAGAATCAGCAATTGAGAGGTGATCAGTATTCTTTTTTGATGCGCCTTCCTCTGCACGGCAGCACCTGCACCAGTGTTTTTAGTAACTATTGATCAGTTTATACTAGAAACACTTTTTTGGGGTAAAGTCTGCATATTGTGCAACAGATGATAGATTATATGGCAAATAGGGCAAATACATTACTATACACTGCAGCTGCAAATCCGCATATTTCCATTGGCCCTCGTTAAATCCTGTCTCTTTAAATACATCACTAATGACTCCAGAGAGCACCGTGAAGCTGTGTCTGTTTACAGCAGCAACAAACACTGACCTAACTCTGACAAGTGATGCAGAAGAATATGTGCACGTTTTTAAAGATGATCGGGTCTGGCAATATTTGGCTGTCATTTCGTGGTATTACCGTCCATACGTTGTGCTTCGCGTGTGGATTTACGATGCAAAGCCAAACATATTGTCTTTGTCAATGCTTGTTTAGAAGACTTGCTGTAACGGGGGAGAGGAAGTAACCAAAAAAAAACGGAATAGAAAACAAAAGAAAGCTAACGTTACACGTGTAACACATAGCGAACTCGAGGAAGACCTAATTTGAATAAAGTAACCAACAGTTGACAAGCGCTGCAACGCCAGGCTAATTACAGTTTGCGCGCTATACACAGGCGATGGGCGTGTGCGCGCGGCGGGAGGGGAGCGCGACTCCGGAGTGGACGCAGACCCTGGAGGAGGCAGCGAGTAAAAACAAATGACCGAGATTTCTGAGGCTGCTGCCAACACCCTGTGTGAATTTAAAGCCCCTGGTGGGAGTCATACGAGCAGGAAGTGGGATAAGCGAGGGGGTGGCAAATGGTGAGCACTTTCGCGGCCGCTTTGATGTTCTCAGTGGCCGCGCGGCTCACTGAGAACATCAAAGCGGCCGCAAAAGTGATCACGCAGGCTGCCAAATAGTGCACGCGCCCGGCGCACATGCACTGTATTTGGAGGCCTGAAAAGCACTAGTTTGCACTTCCAAATTCCCGTTCACTAAAGCTCTCGCCAGAGCAGCGCTAAGGCGCTGTCTCAGGCGAGACCTAAAAACGATGACTGTCATAGTTTTGCAATCGCACAAGGCTTGTTTTGAGATTTCCTCATGATGTGGCAAATCAACGCAAATGTTAGGAACATCCCATGCCAGCAAGGATTCACTCTTCTTTGCTGAATTTGCCCCATGATGAAGTTGCATTAAAACCCACTGGAGGGTAGAAAACATTAAAAACCACAAGTCCCGCAATGCCTTGCACGATATTGGGGCTTAATTAATTAATGAAAGGAAGCCGTGCATGAGCGCACAGGAGGCTAGATTAGCGATCAGAGCATGAAAGCGGCACTGTGGTGAGATAAGTTTGGGACTTCGCACGCCTTTGAAAAAGCATATTGGTATCTCTGAAACGCGTCAGGCAGTTTAAAGGGAGAACTCGGACTAAAACGCTCGCTTCATCTGAAAATAAAAGTTGTTGTGCAACTTACCTGTTTTGGAGTGCGGACTTGGTTGCAGGGCAAAGTTTGGGTAATATTTCACACGGCAGGTCCAGCCGTGAAGTCGACGCACCGCCCAAAAAAGAAGGGACCCTCGTTTGGCATCGTGCCAGATCGACGAGGGCAAAACATGTATTTAAATTTGATGGAAGTGGGATTTTCAGCCCCACGCCCACTGGAGGGCTGCTCCCCTCTGTGAATTTACGAAGTTGCATTAAAACCCACTGGAGGGTAGAAAACATTAAAAACCACAAGTCCCGCAATGCCTTGCACGATATTGGGGCTTAATTAATTAATGAAAGGAAGCCGTGCATGAGCGCACAGGAGGCTTGATTAACAATCAGAGCATGAAAGCGGCACTGCGGCGAGATAAGTTTGGGACTTCGTGTGAGAAGTTGGCCTGATATGTAGTGCTCACTATTCTAGTGATCACTGTGTATCATTCCAAACGACCCTTATTGATGATTGGTTGTAAGTCAACCTTATAGACCAGCTATCCTAGTAGCGTGGATACGAGCAGTCTTAGGCTAAACTCTAGAGGGCGTGTTAAGCCAGCTGTTTACCATCACATATACCCCTTGAACACCAAGTGAAAGGACACCACACAAGTTGTTATGAAAATAAAGGATATTTATTTATAACAAGACTACCCTGGCTCTTTATGAGTCAGGGAGCTAAGCACAATACGAAACTCTTAGGAAAATACTTCTGGTTGCACAATTTACACAAATGCCCGAGGGCACGAAACCATTACACTGCAAGTGGAAGGGGAGAGGTTAGAAAGTCTAAAGTTACTGATTCCGGAGTGATCCGATCAGGGGGACTTAAACGAAAAAGGAACTGGACACTTGTAAAGCGAACCTGCGATGGAGCACCGAAATGCTCGTGTTACCTAGCCCAGAGGCTGCGGCTGTAGAAGGTTCGGCAAGATGTCGGAAGTCCTCGTTGTAGTCTCAGGAGCCTGAAAGAAGAGTTGCTGGCAGGCGACCAGTGTCGATATTCAGCGAGATCCAAGCCTGGATCGGTGATAAAGGAAACCTGAAAGCAGAGGGGACTCAGTTCTCAACCGCTAGCCAGCGATCGTGTGGGTACCAGGAGGGTACCGGCTGAAGTCACCTCGACCAGGTGAGTGGATGACGTCGGACTCGGCTGTTCCTCGGACCAGGAGGCGCGGCGGCGACCAGGATGGAGGGCGAGCTGTCCCACGAAGGTGTCTGCTGTCGATGATGCTGGGCCCAGGAATGGGGCAGCGGATCTTGGCAGTGGCAAGCCCACGTGGTGGAGTCAAGATGGCGTCTGGAGTGGACTAGGAGAGTCCGTGGTACTCCTCTGTTGGAGGGGAGCAAGAGCCAGTCTGGAGCAACCAGACTAGTGATGAAACAATCGTGGTGCGTCGTGAAGAGGGCCACAAGCCGGTCGGCAAGTGGTCGAACAACGCGGTGAACAGCAAGGAGCGGAAGGGCCCCCACGCAGATCTCGGGGATGCTGGGGAGGCAGACTTCGATGCTGGAGCTGCTCAGGGTTAGGGCTTCTCAAACCCTAGGTGCACTCACTCGAGGGTCCCTCGGTGGGCGTGCTAGATAAGCGTCGTGCAGGTTCTGAAGATGGCCGGTCCCGCAGGTCTCGTCACACCTACGACTCTCAGCTGGGCTGATGAAGTAGGTAAAAGGTCAGAGATGGCAGGGACTCGGGTCTCGTCGAGCTGGGCAATCTTGATCCGTAGGAGAGACTTACAGCAAACCGCAAGCGCTTAGGTGGTGCCTGCTGGTGCAGGGTGGCTACTCCTTAGCCACAAGGGAGAGTCTTCAGAAATAGTCAAGAGTTCCTTTCGTGGAAAGTGGTTCGTGATTCGGAGTTATCCGATTATCTGATTATCCAATTTGGGAAGGGGACTCGCTCCTACCTTTATTCTAAGAAAAAGGGGTTGGCCCGTGACTAGGTTCTACCTATGGGTGGAGCCAGGAGGGGGGTGGTTACACCCCTATCCTTTGTCCGGCTTCGCGCCAGCTCAGGGGCTGGTGTGCCCCCGAAACTGGTCTGAGCCGGGCTATGCACAGTGAGCACCGGGGTGCCACTTGCGATCACCTTCCTTTCAGCCCTGCCTACCTGGAATACACAAACCCTGTCTGGGATGGTGCTAACACCGCCCTCGACAGGAAACCCTTTGTCCAAACTCCCTTCGCTGGAAGGTCTCCCAGCAGCAGGAGGTCAGACTTGTGTCTGGTGGCAGCATCCATCTTGTGATGCTGAGGCTTGAGTCAACTGTAACCGGGGTTCGGGGTTACTTCCATGTCGTGCCCCTCTAGAAGGGGGGAATGCTAACCCCGTCGCCAGAACTAGCGAGGGGTTCGTATTCCAATTCGTATGACACCTTACTCGACATGTGTAGGTGATGCGATGCCAAAGTTAGCAAATAACCACAAGGATTATAATGCATTTAATATAGTTGGCCCGCGTCACCATGGAACGGCTATTAGGACTTGGTTCCGCAAGCCGTCGACGGGCTCAGCTCGCGCCAGAGCACCATCCCACATGACTCCCCGCACTCTGCCTTCAGGATTAATAAGGCCTGCCATAGGAGTGACTGATAGGAATCCATGTGTCCATTTTAGGGTTAGGTGTAGGAATACTACACCTACAGCAACGGGTGATTACACCACGTGGCCCCAGCTGTCGTGCAGCCAGTTGTGTCAGATTTGGGCGGCCATTCCAGGGGTGGCATAATACATGCTGCAGCCCCTGGTAGGCCCTGGGTACACCGATGCCCTGGATACCTGTGGTATGCTGAGACAGGGACTGACAAGGCGGCCCAGTTCCAATTAGTGGATGCACCTAATGTACATGTGTGTTAATTTCGAGAGAGAACAGCTAGGCTGTGGGTCTGATTGGCAGGCCCACAGCCGTGGAAAGTCGTAAACCAATGAAGCAAAAGCAAAAAATCTGGGTGATCATAGGATTGCAGACCCTACTCTCCTACATGACCCCCCCCCCCCAAACTTTGGGACAATAAGCTAACCTTGACCAGGTGAGTCTTCTTGCTCTAAGTGGAAATACCTGGAGAGCCCATCTGCATTGCCATGATCAGTGCCAGGTCTATGCTCCACTGTGAAGTCCATCCCCTGAAGGGAAATGGACCACCTAAGTAGTTTGGGGTTTTCACCCTTCATTTGATTTAGCCACAAGAGGGGCTTATGGTCGGTCTGAATCTTGAAGTGAGTGCCAAACAAGTATGGCCTCAACTTCTTCAGGGCCCAAACCACAGCAAAGGCCTCCCTCTCAATAGCTGACCAATTCTTCTCTCTGGGGGTCAGCCTCCTGCTAATAAAAGCTATGGGCTGGTCATGACCATCAAAATTCAGTTGCGATAGAACAGCTCCCACACCCAGCTCCGAAGCGTCTGTTTGGACAATGAATGGTTTGGAGTAGTCTGGACTCTTTAGGATAGGTGCTGTGCACATGGCCTGCTTTAGGTCATCGAATGCCTTCTGACAGCTTGCTGTCCACTGAACTTTTTTTGGCATCTTTTTACTTGTCAGGTCGTTTAGCGGGGTCACAATGGATCCATAATTTCTGACAAATTTCCGGTAATAACCAGTCAGGCCCAAGAAAGCTCGAACCTGAGTCTGGGTGGTTGGAGGAGCCCAGTCCTGGATGGCCTGTATTTTGCTCTCCAACGGTTGAACCTGACCCCCTCCTACAAGGTGGCCCAGGTATACAACCTGTGTCTGCCCTATCTGGCACTTGGTGGCCTTGATAGTGAGGCCTGCCTTCTGCAGGGCCTCTAACACTTTCCTTAGGTGGACCAGGTGATCCTCCCAGGTGGAGCTAAAGACAGCGATATCGTCCAGATACGCCGCACAGAAGTCGTCCAACCCAGTGAGAACTCGATTCACCAGCCTTTGGAAGGTGGCAGGTGCATTTTTCAAACCAAAGGGCATTACCACGAACTGATAATGCCCACCCGGGGTAGAAAATGCGGTTTTGGGCTTGGCCTCCTCAGCTAACCTGATTTGCCAATACCCAGCTGTCAGGTCAAACGTACTTAAGTAGTTGGCCGAGGCCAACCGGTCGATAAGTTCGTCTGCTCTTGGTATCGGGTGGGCGTCAGTCTTAGTGACTGCATTGAGACCTCTGTAGTCCACGCAAAACCTCATCTCTTTCTTACCGCCCTGGGTGTGAGGTTTCGGCACGAGCACTACGGGACTAGCCCAGGGGCTGTCCGAGGGTTCAATGACTCCCAGCTCCAACATTTTCTGCACCTCCGTCTTGATGCAGTCTCTGACGTGATCAGGTTGCCGATAGATTTTACTCTTTACGGGTAGACTGTCCCCAGTGTCGACCTCATGGGTACACCAATTGGTCTGACTGGGTGTCAGAGAGAACATATGTCGAAAGGATTGAAGAACCTGTTTACAATCCTTTTGTTGATGTCCAGAGAGGCTGCCACAAACGACAACACCATCTACTGATCCATCGTCAGGGTTCTGAGAGAGCAGGTCCGGGAGAGGGTCACTCTCCTCCTCCTGTCCCTCATCTGTGGCCATGAGCAAGCCCATGCCCTCCCTGTCGACATATGCCTTGAGCCTGTTTACATGGAGCACCCTGTGGGGGCTCCGGGGAGTTCCCAGGTCTACCAGGTAGGTGACCTCTCCCTTTTGCTCAATGATCGTGTGGGGCCCAGACCATTTGTCTTTGAGTGCTGCTGGGGCCACTGGCTCCAGCACCCACACCTTCTGTCCAGGCTGGTACACAGTCAGGACAGCCTTTTGGTCGTGCCAAGCTTTCTGTAATTCTTGGCTCGCCTCAAGGTTTTTAGACGCCTTTTCCATGTATTCCGCCATCCGCGAGCGGAGACCGAGTACATAGTCCACAATGTTCGATGCCGGCTTTCTGAGAGGTCTCTCCCATCCTTCCTTTACCAAACAAAGGGGTCCCCTTACAGGATGTCCGAACAGAAGCTCAAAAGGGCTGTAGCCAACCCCCTTCTGCGGGACCTCTCTGTAGGCGAACAAGAGGCAGGGTATCAGGACATCCCATCTCCGCCGAAGCTTTTCAGGTAGTCCGTGAATCATCCCTTTTAGGGTCCTGTTGAATCTCTCAACAAGCCCATTGCATTGTGGGTGATAGGGTGTGGTGAATTTGTAGTTGACACCACATTCCTTCCACATAGCAGTCAGATATCCCGACATGAAGTTTGCACCTCTGTCTGAGACGACCTCCTTAGGGAAGCCCACTCTGGAGAACACTCCAAGTAGGGACCGTGCCACCACAGGTGCTGTAGTGGTCCTAAGGGGAATAGCTTCAGGATACCTGGTGGCGTGGTCCACCACCACCAGTATAAACTTGTGCCCTGATGCTGTCTGGGGTTCCATTGGTCCGACAATGTCGATCCCCACTCGTTCAAAGGGTACCCCCACCACCGGTAGTGGTATGAGGGGGGCCTTTGTCGTGCCACCTGACTTACCACTGGCTTGGCAAGTGACACAGGAGCGGCAAAACTCCTTCGTATCTTCGGACATGTGGGGCCAGTGAAAGTGTGGAACAATCCTGTCCCAAGTCTTATTCTGGCCTCAGTGACCTGCAAGGGGAATCTCGTGGGCCAAGGTGAGAAGGAAACCTCTCAGAGACAAGGGGATGACCAGCCTCCTGGTCGCACCAGGTTTGGGGTCTCTTGCCTCAGAGTACAGGAGTCCATCGTCCCAGTACACTTTGTGGGTACCTGTGGCGTTCCCTGCAGCCTCAGCAGCGGCCTGCTGTCTGAGGGGTTCAAGTGAGGGGCAGTCTAACTGTGCCTTCCCCAGGTCTTCCCTGGAGGGTCCCCCTGAGCCCAGAAACTCAACCTGACCAGGTTCAAGCTCTTGCGGCTCAGTTTCCCTCAGTTCTTTAAGGTCAGCCTCCTCGGAGACTTGATCCACGACCTGGGGCAAGGGGGAAGGCGAAGCCTTACCCTTACTGCTCCTTTTCTTGGAAGGTGTCTGGCCCGTTCTTCCAGGATCCAGCACCTGTTCAGTGGGGCATCTTTTGGCCTGTGACCTGGTCACAGCAAGGACATGTGCTGGCAAGCCTAACATTTCCATGTGAGTCCTCTGCTCCACTTCTGACCATTGTGACGTTTCCAAATCATTGCCCAACAGACATTCTACGGGGAGGTCTGAACTAACCACAACCTTTTTCGGGCCACTTACCCCTCCCCAGGAGAAATCAACAACTGCCATACTGTGATTGGTAGTGACGTTGCTGGCATTGGTCACTAGGTAACTGGTACCTAGCATGATCTGTCCAGGGTCCACAAAGTTAGGCGTCACCATGGTGACACTGGCACAAGTGTCCCTGTAGGCCTGAGCCACTTTTCCATTGATCAAAGGTGTCTGTCTGTATTTGCCCAAAGTATTGGGACTGGCATCAGGGGACATATCCATATCCCCTGTACAGACAAGGACGGCCTGAGTGAGCGTGCCGACTAAGTCGTCACTCCCCTCGGTTCCCAAGGTTAACCCAACTAATGCCTTGGGAGGCGCACTACCACTGCTGACTGTACTAGGGGGTGCAGGTGCCTTAAGGGCTGCAGTGGTAGGAGTTTGCCCTCCTTTCTTGGTGCACTCACTAAACCAGTGAGTCTTACTTTTACAGTATTGGCACCACCTTTTTGACTGGCCTTCTTGAGTCTTCTTCTTCTGTGAAGCCTGACCCCCACCCTCTTTGGTTTGTTGGGGACCTGTCGAAGACTTCTGGTCATTTTGTTCGTTCTTGTTACTACCCTTCTGGTCTGCTTTCTTCTGACCACCCTGGTTCTGATTCTGGTTCTGCTTGACCCTTGTTCTGACCCATCTGTCTGCCTTCTTTCCCAATTCTTGGGGAGAGGTCAGATCCGAGTCGACAAGGTGCTGATGCAACAATTGGTTCTGACAGTTGTTTAAAATCTGTTCTCGCATGATAAGATTGTACAATCCTGTGTAATCAGTAACCTTGCTACCCAGTAACCATCCTTCCAAAGCCTTAGTGGCACAATCAACAAAGTCAGTCCAATCCTGAGACTGAGTTTTCTGGGTGTCCCGGAACAGCACCCGGTACTGTTCCGTGGTTAGGCCGAACCCGTCAATCAGTGTGTTCTTCAGGACTTGGTAGTTGTTAGCATCCTCAGCTCTAGTAGTGAGGAGCTTGTCCCTTCCTTTACCTTCAAAGGAAAGCCACAGTATAGCTGCCCACTGACTTGGGGGTATGCACTGGACAGTGCAGGCCCTCTCCAAGGCAGTTATCCACTTGTGGATGTCGTCCCCTTGTTTAAAGGGGGGCACTATTTTACTCAGGTGTCTAGTGTCTATACCCCTGTCTTTCTCTCTATGGAGAATGCTGCCACCAGTGGGATCTAACCCACTTAATTTCTGCTCTCGGGCCAGGGCAAGTCTTTCTTTGGCGAGGGCAAGTTCTTCCCGCTCGATCCTCAGATTGACTTCCCTCATCTTCGCTTCATGCTCCCTTCTCTGGGGGGACGTCATCCCTCTCTGAGAAGATGCCTGAGAGACATGTGTATGAACCGATCTGCCGGAGCCTCTGGAGAGAGACCTAGCTCGTCCGTTCCCAAGGTTAAGCCTGCTTGAGCGTGGGCCCGGGGCTCCCCCAGTTCCATTCTCATGCCTGCTTAAGTTGGTCCTTGTAAGCCTGCTGACTACCACTGGACCTTTGTCTGCCTCGTCTCCCGATAACTCGTCCTCGTCCTCCTCCTCTGTGTGGAGGTCGAGGTCGGGGTCACCGAGGGTTCCCTCTAAGGGAGGCATGTTCCCATCTGCACTGGGGGGACCTGTGTTAGAGGACCTCCTAGCATCGTACGCCTCTAAGAGACCTATCAGAATTGCGATGGTAGGGTTAGAACCCTGGTTTAGCTTCCTGGAGGCACACAGTTGTCTCATCTCCTTGAAGCTAAGAGTTGCATATCGTGACACGACCTGTGGAGGGTCACTGACCACTAAGGGAGTCTGCGAGGACTCTCCGTGGACCGACATGCTTGTCTAGTGAGGTGTAAGTGATGCACCTACCTACACTATGTGTTTACCTACTGGTCCCTTGCTAAGAGTTGTAGTCAGGGTGTGCTAAGCCCTGTTACACTACAACAGCCGGTTCAGTAGAATTCGGAGTATTCTAAGTTAAGTTATATGTACCTGGGTACTTATGTGATCTTTCACTGCGATATTCTTAGGATACGTGTGTGGTAAAACAACAGCAAGCTCAAATCCCAACCGCTGCTCACCAATGTGAGAAGTTGGCCTGATATGTAGTGCTCACTATTCTAGTGATCACTGTGTATCATTCCAAACGACCCTTATTGATGATTGGTTGTAAGTCAACCTTATAGGCCAGCTATCCTAGTAGCGTGGATACGAGCAGTCTTAGGCTAAACTCTAGAGGGCGTGTTAAGCCAGCTGTTTACCATCACATATACCCCTTGAACACCAAGTGAAAGGACACCACACAAGTTGTTATGAAAATAAAGGATATTTATTTATAACAAGACTACCCTGGCTCTTTATGAGTCAGGGAGCTAAGCACAATACGAAACTCTTAGGAAAATACTTCTGGTTGCACAATTTACACAAATGCCCGAGGGCACGAAACCATTACACTGCAAGTGGAAGGGGAGAGGTTAGAAAGTCTAAAGTTACTGATTCCGGAGTGATCCGATCAGGGGGACTTAAACGAAAAAGGAACTGGACACTTGTAAAGCGAACCTGCGATGGAGCACCGAAATGCTCGTGTTACCTAGCCCAGAGGCTGCGGCTGTAGAAGGTTCGGCAAGATGTCGGAAGTCCTCGTTGTAGTCTCAGGAGCCTGAAAGAAGAGTTGCTGGCAGGCGACCAGTGTCGATATTCAGCGAGATCCAAGCCTGGATCGGTGATAAAGGAAACCTGAAAGCAGAGGGGACTCAGTTCTCAACCGCTAGCCAGCGATCGTGTGGGTACCAGGAGGGTACCGGCTGAAGTCACCTCGACCAGGTGAGTGGATGACGTCGGACTCGGCTGTTCCTCGGACCAGGAGGCGCGGCGGCGACCAGGATGGAGGGCGAGCTGTCCCACGAAGGTGTCTGCTGTCGATGATGCTGGGCCCAGGAATGGGGCAGCGGATCTTGGCAGTGGCAAGCCCACGTGGTGGAGTCAAGATGGCGTCTGGAGTGGACTAGGAGAGTCCGTGGTACTCCTCTGTTGGAGGGGAGCAAGAGCCAGTCTGGAGCAACCAGACTAGTGATGAAACAATCGTGGTGCGTCGTGAAGAGGGCCACAAGCCGGTCGGCAAGTGGTCGAACAACGCGGTGAACAGCAAGGAGCGGAAGGGCCCCCACGCAGATCTCGGGGATGCTGGGGAGGCAGACTTCGATGCTGGAGCTGCTCAGGGTTAGGGCTTCTCAAACCCTAGGTGCACTCACTCGAGGGTCCCTCGGTGGGCGTGCTAGATAAGCGTCGTGCAGGTTCTGAAGATGGCCGGTCCCGCAGGTCTCGTCACACCTACGACTCTCAGCCGGGCTGATGAAGTAGGTAAAAGGTCAGAGATGGCAGGGACTCGGGTCTCGTTGAGCTGGGCAGTCTTGATCCGTAGGAGAGACTTACAGCAAACCGCAAGCGCTTAGGTGGTGCCTGCTGGTGCAGGGTGGCTACTCCTTAGCCACAAGGGAGAGTCTTCAGAAATAGTCAAGAGTTCCTTTCGTGGAAAGTGGTTCGTGATTCGGAGTTATCCGATTATCTGATTATCCAATTTGGGAAGGGGACTCGCTCCTACCTTTATTCTAAGAAAAAGGGGTTGGCCCGTGACTAGGTTCTACCTATGGATGGAGCCAGGAGGGGGGTGGTTACACCCCTATCCTTTGTCCGGCTTCGCGCCAGCTCAGGGGCTGGTGTGCCCCCGAAACTGGTCTGAGCCGGGCTATGCACAGTGAGCACCGGGGTGCCACTTGCGATCACCTTCCTTTCAGCCCTGCCTACCTGGAATACACAAACCCTGTCTGGGATGGTGCTAACACCGCCC
This sequence comes from Triturus cristatus, assembly GCF_964204655.1. Taxonomy (NCBI): domain Eukaryota; kingdom Metazoa; phylum Chordata; class Amphibia; order Caudata; family Salamandridae; genus Triturus; species Triturus cristatus. Next base: position 1,096,792,176 of record NC_140588.1, on the reverse strand, counting down.
TCGACAGGAAACCCTTTGTCCAAACTCCCTTCGCTGGAAGGTCTCCCAGCAGCAGGAGGTCAGACTTGTGTCTGGTGGCAGCATCCATCTTGTGATGCTGAGGCTTGAGTCAACTGTAACCGGGGTTCGGGGTTACTTCCATGTCGTGCCCCTCTAGAAGGGGGGAATGCTAACCCCGTCGCCAGAACTAGCGAGGGGTTCGTATTCCAATTCGTATGACACCTTACTCGACATGTGTAGGTGATGCGATGCCAAAGTTAGCAAATAACCACAAGGATTATAATGCATTTAATATAGTTGGCCCGCGTCACCATGGAACGGCTATTAGGACTTGGTTCCACAAGCCGTCGACGGGCTCAGCTCGTGCCAGAGCACCATCCCACATGACTCCCCGCACTCTGCCTTCAGGATTGATAAGGCCTGCCATAGGAGTGACTGATAGGAATCCATGTGTCCATTTTAGGGTTAGGTGTAGGAATACTACACCTACAGCAACGGGTGATTACACCACGTGGCCCCAGCTGTCGTGCAGCCAGTTGTGTCAGATTTGGGCGGCCATTCCAGGGGTGGCATAATACATGCTGCAGCCCCTGGTAGGCCCTGGGTACACCGATGCCCTGGATACCTGTGGTATGCTGAGACAGGGACTGACAAGGCGGCCCAGTTCCAATTAGTGGATGCACCTAATGTACATGTGTGTTAATTTCGAGAGAGAACAGCTAGGCTGTGGGTCTGATTGGCAGGCCCACAGCCGTGGAAAGTCGTAAACCAATGAAGCAAAAGCAAAAAATCTGGGTGATCATAGGATTGCAGACCCTACTCTCCTACACTTCGCACGCCTTTGAAAAAGGAGATTGGTATCTCTGAAACGTGTCGGGCATTTTAAAGGGAGAACTCGGACTAAAACGCTCGCTTCATCTGAAAATAAATGTTGTTGTGCAACTTACCTGTTTTGGAGTGTGGTCTTGGTTGCAGGGCAAAGTTTGGGTACTATTTCACACAGCAGGTCCAGCCGTGAAGTCGACGCACCGCCCAAAAAAGAAGGGACCCTCGTTTGGCATCGTGCCAGATCGACGAGGGCAAAACATGTATTTAAATTTGATGGAAGTGGGATTTTCAGCCCCACGCCCACTGGAGGGCTGCTCCCCTCTGTGAATTTACGAAGTTGCATTAAAACCCACTGGAGGGTAGAAAACATTAAAAACCACAAGTACCGCAATGCCTTGCACGATATTGGGGCTTCATTAATTAATGAAAGGAAGCCGTTCATGTGCGCCCAGGAGGCTTGATTAACAATCAGAGCATGAAAGCGGCACTGCGGCGAGATAAGTTTGGGACTTCGCACGCCTTTGAAAAAGGAGATTGGTATCTCTGAAACGTGTCGGGCAGTTTAAAGGGAGAACTCGGACTAAAACGCTCACTTCATCTGAAAATAAAAGTTGTTGTGCAACTTACCTGTTTTGGAGTGCGGACTTGGTTGCAGGGCAAAGTGTGGGTAATAGTATTATGGATCTGCATAAAACTTCCAATATCAGGTTTAATGCATGATGTGTGATGGCTTGAAACATCACTTTTAGCAAATATTGTAGACAGGCAGTCTTCACCGTGCATAGACCTGGTGTGGCATGCGTTCTAGATACATTATAGACAGGCAGTCTTCACCGTGCATAGACCTGGTGCGGCATGCGTTCTAGATACATTATAGACAGGCAGTCTTCACCGTGCATAGACCTGGTGCGGCATGCGTTCTAGATACATTATAGACAGGCAGTCTTCACGGTGCATAGACCTGGTGCGGCATGCGTACTAAATATTTTATAGACAGGCAGTCTTCACGGTGCATAGACCTGGTGCGGCATGCGTTCTAGATACTTTATAGACAGGCAGTCTTCACGGTGCATAGACCTGGTGCGGAATGCATTCTAGATACTTTATAGACAGACAGTCTTCACCGTGCATAGACATGGTGCGGCATGCATACTAGATACATTATGGACCGGCAGTCTTCACGGTGCATAGACCTGGTGCGGCATGCGTACTAGATACATTATAGACAGGCAGTCCTCACCGTGCATAGACCTGGTGCAGCATGTGCTGGAGCGGGTAGTACAACATTTTGTATACCCCCCATTCTGCATGTTTGTATTAATCTGAATAATCAATTAATTGTAATATTAATTTGTTAGAAGTGATAACTCACCAACTATATTAACAAAAGAATTACACGTGGGAATTGCATCTTGCATGGCTATATTAATTGTAAACTAACTTGAGGACGCATATTAATAGTACAAAACTAGAATATTGCATGTTATATGTTGCTTTGGTGATGTATTTGTGATTTGTGCTTTAATCAGTGAGTATAAACCGCTCTGAGTGTTGCTTCTGCTAGATAAATACACACACATATGGGTATTAGTAAGGGGATAACATTTTATTAGCCATTTCTATGTTTTAATTACGTTTTTGTGTTTCTTTGCTTAAGTTGACCATTTCGGCCTAAACAAGATGGCTGAACGAGACGTTAAACGTGACTGCCCTGACAACACGAGGTTCTGGATGAAGTGCGTAGGCGTCACCGCCAGCAGCAGTGGCCTGGACCTGACCCCGGGAGAACATGTACCCTTCAAGGACCCTCCGGAAACCCATCCAAGACAAAAGACAATGCTTGATTTAAAAAACGGAACCAGCAAGTGCGATGACTTCATTTTGAGGACTATGTGAGAACTTCACCTCACGACCCCAAGTTGACCAATCCGGACTCTCTAAACCCCGATCTTGATGCTTTTTGATATTATTTTCATTATAAAAGTAGGTAGGGAATTAAACAAATGACTAACGCTAACAGTTACGCTGATGCTGAGGTTTTGCTCTTCTTTGACGAACTCGATTTCCTGACGTTACGCTGACGGAGAGGACGGTGACACTGCTGGACAGCTGTTATCCTGAATCTTTGAGAGACTGAATTGCGGCCTAACTTTGCTGATCAAATTCTTCTTTGACTGATTGACTTAGAGGACGACTATAGCCAGAATAGGTAAATATGATGCTCTGAAATGCTGATGATGACTTCTAACTTTTCTTGCAATATTTTTAGATAAAGAATATTTGATTAATTGACAAACGTGTTGTGTCGATTATTGGAATAAGAGGATAATGGTAAAGAAGTAATGTGGAGATAGACGAGCTTTATTCATTAAAATCATAGATAACAACTAAATGATCCATCTCCTTATGAGAGGGATATCTTAGAGTCTGAGGACAATGTGTTTAAGGGTAAGGTAAAGGTATTCCTTTCATATCAGCGTTTGGAAGCGTATTTTCCCTCAGAAAACAGATCAACGGAGTGTAAGTATATTGGTGTTATGGGCCCCACCAATGAATGTATTTGAGTGAATTGGATGCCGAGGTAGTTGGTCTGTGCCGAAGGGGGTATTTGACGTTCCGCACTGCAACACATGAGTACTAGATACAAGGCATTAGCGTGTCTGTCAGCTAGCTTTGACCCAGTGGCCTAATGGTTCATCAGCCTACAGAGCTGGTATTGTGGGTTCGAGTCCTGTCTGAGTCGTAAGTCACGCATATCATATAAGGAATGTTTACCATACTAGTTATATTATGAATGCACGGAAATAGATCGAATACTACCATACTACATACAGGCTGTACAATTCCCCCTTCTCATAGTGCTGCTATGCAAAAGAAATAAGCATTTGCAATGCAATAGGACTAGCATTTGCATGAGACTTTTTGCATTGCATCACAGACAATGGTGGGGCTGGGGCACCGACAAAGTAGTGCTCATCACAGTTTAAATAAGATGTACTGTGTAACATTTGAAGTAAAGGGGCCAGTAACCATGGGAAGGTACAAATGATGACATGACCATAATAAGGAGGGACTAAGAAGCTTCATAATAAATAAAACAGCAGCATTTACGAAAGACAATGACACGAGCCAATTAAAAACATGGGCTGAGAGTGGGCGGAGCTTCCACAGAGCTTCCTCTCCATACTGCATTACTGCATGCCTCGCAAAGCAAGCAGCGCATGCGTGCTGCCGCTATAGGCTCCACCTAAAAATACTGTTTACCCCTGTTGGACCGCCCCACCATATCTCGGGGGCGCAGAGCATTCCTACCTTGTCCTCTTTTCTTTATTTTTCACTTTTTTTGTGGGACTTGGCCCAAGATGGCTGCCAACAATTTCTGGTTAAAGTGTTGGCAGCCAATCAAATTTAAGTACGATGCACAAGTCCACTGCAAGGACTCATGTCCCCAGATAAGTACATTTTAAAAACTTTAATATCTCTGAACCTACGGAACAGATTTACGTACAAAAAGCACGCTTTCTGGACCAACATCTAGCCTTCTGCCAAATTTGGTGCAATTCTGTTCAGCAGTTCAGGCTGTAGTTGTGTTCAGAAAATGAAAGATCCTCATAGATATAACATGACAAACACAGGTTTTAGGACCCCTCTTTGTTTCTCGGCCCATGCTTGATGGAGCACCCCAGAACTTTCAATACAGCAGAAACACCAAAGGAGGGAAGTTTTTGAAAATTACGTGAAGATTCATCAAGCGAGGTCAAGGTTATGGGCAAAACAAAAAACACTTATCCTATGGAAACTTTGTTCCTAACTATAACTACCTATTGATAGATAGATATATAGATATAGATATAAGTATATATATATGTATGTTTTTATATCAGTATATATTTATATATAGTATTAAATATAAATGAGATTCATTTAATTAATAATATATTAAGGGTATATATTAAAATATTTAAGATTTACTACTTTAAACTACATACATATATTAAACAATCATGTTGTATGTTTTTTAACAATATTAGTGTGAAATAACATTTTGGGGATATTTTCGTACTTACCATTATAGGTATAGGGACAGGATACTTTTTGTAAACAATATTTTTGCCACAATATATATCCCGCATGATACTGTTGGTTTTGAGATTGTGTCAGTGATCCAATTGGTGATGATTCAATGTTCTGCCTTTTAAATCACAGGAGACACCAAGTTGTGCTTGGCTGAGGGATGGCACTGGGCCTATGAACAAAATAACCACAGAATGAGCCCCACGTGTGGGATGCAGGAGATGCTTATTTATATCCTGCCCTTCGTGTAAGCTCCTTAAAAATTAACCTGAGTCAGTCATTGGTTTGCATATTTCTGACAGAGGTGAAAGTACATTATTTGTTCTAGAAAGTATTCTTTTGAGATAGAGAAGAAAGGTTGAACCAAGGAGGAAGAAACTTTCTTGGCCCTGCTTACCACTCACCTGCCGATGCTAGCACTGGGGTCCACAGGATGGTCGCGCTTTGTTAGGGTGGAGTCTGGAGATCCATCATCTGCATGGTCCACTTATGGGATGCCTCAGCCTCGTTGCTTCCTTCCTCTCTGCTTTATGCACTCTTCCCTTTAAGAGTGTGAGTGTTGGAGTTACAATGGAGGGGAAATTGGAGCATCTCATCACATCAGGACACCGTTGCAGTCCTCGTACTGACACCAACTGGCTTTCCAGTAAACGCTAAGAATGTACCAAGCACAGAAGTGCCCTGTAACTTTCAGTTGAATACTTTTGATTCTATTCCACATCACATATTTCATGGAGGGATGTCAATGAAACTTTGGCCTTGGACTCCCGGGACTACAGACTAGTGGTCTTGAAGAGTCCATTTGGGCTAGAGTGGACTTCTGAGTAGGGTCCGGCACATCCCCTTATGACTCTAATATGTAAAAACTGGTGATTTAGTCAGTAAGCTCAAGTAAGCAGTAGAAATGTCTTGTGTTTTCTTTTTATGATACTGTAGATTACCTGCCTTATTTTCATTGGGCGGTTGTCATTTTCTGCAATAAGATTTTATGATTGCCCGTATTAAGTGTGCATGTATCAAGGAAGGCATTGAATAGTATTTCTTTCATTTTAGGTGGCACTGTATTGTTTTATAATAACTGGATCTTGTTCCTTTCATGTGAGATCCTGTTCTAAGTACATTATTGATTACTTCTCAATAAATATTGACGGCTCACCTCCTCTGATCCAGAATCTACTCCCTGTTGACTCCTTCCTAATATCTTCTTCACAAAGGTTGGTGTTGGGTAGTTAACTTGTTTCAGAGTGGTGCCTTGATGTTTTAGTACAAATGCTCTGTTTGGCAGTGGTCTGTATCTTGAGCCTTGAGATTTGTAGACTAAATGAGGGCCTAATCAATGGACCAGGCACAAAGTGAGACCCAATTGAATGGAAAGTGACGTATACAACCACATTCCAAGATCTAACCAGTCAATGTAGGCCTCGGGCCACAAAAATCACTAAGAAGCATAGAGAGACAAGGACAGAGGCTTGGCTGAGCTAGAACATAATTAATGAAAACCTACTTGCGAAGTTGAGGAAACTGTAAGGGAAGCAAGAGAATAATGGACCTGTTCTAGTCTTTGCCGCATGAAGAGCAAAATTAAATAAGAAATAGAAGAAGGTAACTGAGCCACAAAAACATTTGGAGTTCTCATTAATAAAGGTGCGTTAAACTTCCAGCATAATATTGAAGTAAAACTCTTAGAATAGCAGTTTGAAGAAACATTGGTAACATTGAAGGCCATGTTCTGTACAAGGAATGTATGGTAGAAGACAATAGACTGACAATGAAGTGCAGCCATGAGAAAAATCATAAATGAATAGGCCGCTGTGAGTCACAGCATTTGATAAAGCAAAAGACAGTTCAGAACGTTTAGAAAGAAACAGCATGCCTCACCGAGACATACAGCCCCACAATTTTTCATGGAGCTCAACGACTTGCAGCCTTTAGCCCTTTAGGCAGCATTGAAAAGGAGAAGTGAGAAGTTAAGAAGAGCAATGTTCTTGGGATTACCGCAGAAGGGGAGCACTCATCGACCCTTCTCCTACAAACCCACTTATCTGAATGATAAGGCACAGAAACAGCCCTAAAACGAATCCTAGTCAGACTTTACAACTGGATTGAGGAAACCTACTTCATGAACTGATTTATTGCCCAGAACCCCAAAACATTCACAGACCCTCTTAGTAGTAAACAGGAAACATTGTACAGAAAGCAATACAAACAAGCATTGGCAGAGCAAATAGGTCTGGCATTGTTCACCAGCCTCTTGGCAATTCTTGTTTTATTTTGTTATGATTTTTGTAGAACTTTGTTATTTAGGAAGCTGCCAGCCATCATTAAATCTAAAAAAAAAAAAGCTAAAAGCAAAAGTGTTTTCTTGGTCTCAGAAAAGTACACATCTCTATGGTACACATGGCACTGAAGGGTACTAGCTTGTGTGTGAATGTGCTCCTAGTGAAAGGTCAAAAGGAGCAAATGATGGACGGAATGCTGAACAATGCAAACATTCACCCCAGTCACAAAGATCTGGGTTGAATCCATCTTTCTTTTGCTCACCACTCCAGTTTGGACCCAGCCATATGCAAATCAGTCCAGACCCTGTTCCTCTTGGGAAAAGTCCAGCCCGAACTGCCAAGCCAGGTCTTCCCTGGACCAGAAACAAGCATCCTGGCACCAGTTTTGGGGCATCACCCCTCATCAGCCAGGCTAGCTTGATTCAAGTGACACAGTGAGCAAGGTACCCACATCTGGGCATACCCTTCCCACTTAGTCCGACAAATGCAAAAGGAATAAATGATGGGCAGAATGCTGAACAATGCAAGCATTCACCCCCAGTCAAAGTGAAAGTGAAAGGGTAGTATTCTGTAAACTTTGACATGTAATATTGTTCTCTCTTCTTCCGTTTCGCAGTTAGGTCACCACCTCTGTTGTTTATTGTTACTACCTCAATGATACACCATTTCAATTCTTCTACCTGGTGTTTCTCTTCACGCCAGTGCTCTACTAGTGGTGCCTTTTGTCCTTTAGTACGAATGGCAGCTTTATGTTCGTTCAACCTCACTCGTATTTCACTTGAGGTTTCACCAATATAGGCTTTGTCGCAAGGACATTTTATTAAATAGATGACATTCTGGGTCCTGCAGTTTACCAGATTTTTATGGTGATGGAGTATCCCTTTGTATGTAACTGTGGTTCCCTTCATAATGGAACTACAGTTTTTGCAGGAGCCACAAGGAAAGTTACCTATGGGCGATGAACCATCAATTGTACTTATTTGGTTTCTAGTTCTTCTATCTGGATATTGTGTACTAGACAATTCCTTATTGTTTTATTTCTTCTGAATGCGAAGATCGGTCTCAGTAAGGAAACCGAGCTCGCATTGTTGAGCAAATTCCAGTTTCTATTTATAAGGTTTTTGATTTTGTTACTTACATTCGAAAGATTGGTGACACAAACAAGTTGTTTATCCGTTTGTTCTAATCCCTGATTTTGTTCAAAAAGACTTTCTCTATTATAATATTTCACACGTTTATATGCTTTTTTCACCATTTGTCTCGGGCATCCTCTATCTGAATTTTCTTGTTAAAACCTTACCATGCTGTTCGAAATCTCACATGTTGGTACAGTTTCTTCTGACCATATGAAACTGTCCAAAGGTGATGTTGTTTTTCTGACTAGCAGGATGATAACTTTCGAAATGCAACATAGTATTGTGATCTGCAGGTTTCGTAAAAAGTTCCACTGTCAGATTTCCCTCTACATTCTTAATTCTTGCATCAAGAAATTCACACATTTCATTGCTGTAAGATGATGTAAATCGCAAGTTTTCATCACCTAAGTTGATCCATTGTATAAAAGATACTAGATCCTCTTCACTGCCTTGCCATATGAAGAATGCATCATCTATAAATCGTGACCACTTGCTCACGTTTTCATAGTATGGGGCCAGTTCATTAAAAATATGTTTTTCTTCAAAGGCCGCTACGTGTAGGCAAGCCAGGCTGGGGGCACACGTGGCTCCCATACTGGTCCCCGTGGTCCCCTTGGTTTGTCTATAAAACTCCTCCTTAAACAGAAAAATATTATTTTTTACAATTATTTCCACACAGTCAATGGCTAAAGCGGGCTACCATTTCCCCTTAATGCATGCTGCAGTGACTAGTTTAAAATCTGAATAACACAATCACAGCCTAATGGAGGACGTCTGGCTGGAAAGCACTATAAGTAACTTTGTCATACAAACTCTTATTAAAATCAAATGGTCCTGGGTAACACAGACCTAAAAAAGCCATTGGTCTGACATTGGCTGCCAGCCTCGCCTTTTAGAAAGAAGGGAAGGAAGAAAGGAAAGGAAGGAAGGCAGATGAAAAGGAAGGAAGAAGGGGAAAAAGGAAGGAAGAGAGGGAGGGATTCAAAAGGGAAGGAAGGAGTGCAAAAAGTAAAAAAGAAAAGAAAGAAAGAAGGCAAAAAAGAAAGAAAGAAAGAAGGAAAGAATGAAAGAAAGAAGGCAAAACAATTTTAGTCAAAAAGACAGAACAAAGGAAAGAAGGCAAAAAGAAAGATCAGAAGAAAAAAGAAAGAAAAAAAGAAAGAAAAAATGAAAAGGGACGGAAAAAAGGAAGATAAGAAGGAAGAAGGACAAAAGGAAAGAAAAAGAAAAAAGGAAAGGAGGACAGAAAAGAAAGACAAAAGAAATAAAATAAAAGGGAAAATAAAATGAACAAAGGAAAGACATTAAAAAAGAAAGGAAAGTAAGAAGGGAAGAAGGTAAACAAGGAAAAAGAAAGATAGAAAAAAGGAAAGTAAAAAAGAGAAAGTAGGGAGGAAGGAAGAAAGAAACAAAGAAACAAAGAAACAAAGAGAGAAAAGAAGATGTGGTAGATGTGACCATCTACCACATCGCTGCACTCGCGCTGATACTAGCACAGAGTATTTTAATGCTGCCTGGTTTTTGTATTTAGGTTCGTTTTTCTGTTTGATTTTTCCCTGCTTTTAGCCTGCTTGCCTGTAGCCTGCGCCCCTCTCTCCCCTTACCTGCATTTAAAAACGGCATTTTCTGCCTGCCAAGCACCACCATTTCGGTGGGTCCGGGTCCTGGGGGTCATTTTGGGCGCCATCTTTGTTTGGGACACCTCAGCCAGCGGCAGCCGCCATCTTGGAGCGGACTCGCACGCTCAGGGCTGATTGGAGAGCCTATTTAAAGTCGCTCCCTCACGCGCAGCGTGACGCGCAGGTGGACGCCTTCGCTTAGCCTGAGTCGTGCCGGAGTCCTGCCCGTCAGCGTCCCGGAGGCGACGGGGCGGCGGGGGAAGCTGGTCCGGTGACACACTGGCTGAGATGATCTGTTATACCTCTGTGATGTTGCGGGATTTGCGGGGCCTCTCTAGCTCCTGCCGTTCCGTTTTCCCGGGGCGATTTAAGGGTAAACGCCGTTGTCCGTGTTGTGGCTGGACGCCTTTCTGGACCCATGTTAATGTTCCTCGCCCTGCAACGGCTGGCGCACAGCATCTTTGCTTGCTGCTGAATACAAGGTCGGTAGGCTGCCATGCCCTGCATATTTACGATCTCCTTGTTAGGGAAAATCCCCTTTGCCTGCTACTTACCGAAACCTGGTTGGGAGAGGCTTCCAATCCGGATGTCTTCTCAGCCATTCCTCCGGCGTACAATATCTTCCGGCAGGATAGAGTGAAGGGTAGAGGCGGGGGAGTGGCGGTAGTGGTGAAAAAGAGCGTTTCCTGCTCAGTTCTTCCTCTTAATTCCATCGGGAGCGCTGAGTCGCTCGCCTTCACGCTCAGACTGTCCCCGGGCCAGGCCCTGAAGGGGTTGTTGGTCTACAGGCCACCAGGCCCTTTGGGTTCCTTCCTGGAAGATCTGCAGACAGCTGTCTCTGAGTTGGTGCTGACCTCACAGCACTGCGTCATGGCTGGTGATTTCAACCTCCACCTTGACGTAGCGGATGACTCGGATGCGGTCAAACTGTTGGATATTACATCTCCACTGGGATTGTTACCGTTCGTGTCGGTGCCAACCCATGAGAAGGGGCATACCCTGGATCAGGTGTTTTCATCTGTCCCTCTTACGGAGGTTGACACCCTGCCGGTGCTCTGGTCCGATCACAGGCTGATCAGATTTTCGGTGCTGGAGAGTGCGCGGCCGGATAACAGTGCCTCAGTCTTGTCTAGACCGACCTCGAGAGCGCTGCACAGAGTGACACCTGACATGCTGGAACAGGCGCTTCTGGATCACCCATGCCATCTTTCGGGCGATCTGGATAGCGACACTGAGGCTCTGCAGCGGTGGCTCATTGATAGGCTGGACGATCTGGCCCCCAAGGTAGCCCTCCGATCCACGGTGGCACGGCAATCTGCACCATGGTTTACGGAGGCTCTTCGTGTGGCTCGCAGCCAATGTAAGGTGGCCGAGAGGGCCTGGCGACGTTTGTATGATGGGGAGGCTAAACTCGCCTACAAGGCGGTGGTGAAGGCCTACCATCGGGACATTCTGGGAGCTAAGAGGGACTATTTGGCTAGGAGGATCGAGGCATCCGCGAACTCCTGTAAGGAGATCTTCACCATTGTGAAGGAGTTCACGACCCCTAGTTCCCAATCGCCCCCTCTAGTTTCTTCAGATACGTGGGCAGGTGATCTGGCCGGCTTCTTCACTAATAAGATCAAGGCGATTCAGGCCTCCTTTGTGGAAGGACCGGAGGATGGAAGCGGCGTCACCGGGGCTGGGTGCGGATTTCCGCACACACCGACGGCGGTGCTGTCTGATTTTCCTGCTGTTTCCAGCGATGTGTCCAGGCAGCTGTTGGCCAATTTGAAATCTGGCTCGCCACTTGACCCCTGCCCCGCCAAATTTTTGGCTGGGATGGCGGAGGTGGTGAATCCGCTGGTTAATCCCATCCTCAACGCCTCGCTGAGGGAGGGGAGGGTCCCCAGCTCTTGGAAGAGAGCGATGGTGATCCCCCTCCTAAAGAAACCGGGTCTCGACGTCGAGGTTCTGGCCAATTATAGGCCAATTTCACTTCTTCCGGCCCTCACGAAGATCACGGAAAAACACGTCCACGGTGTCCTGTCGCGCTTTCTGGAAGCTAACAATCTGCTCCATCCATCTCAATCCGGTTTCCGTCCTAATTTTAGTACGGAAACGGCATTGCTAAAGGTCACTGAGATCATCAGGGAGACTCTTGATGTCGGCGGGAGGGCGATGCTGGTCATGTTAGATCTATCGGCGGCCTTCGACACCGTCCCCCACAGGGCGCTCTTAGCGAGGCTTTATGACATCGGCCTTAGGGGGACGGCGCTCAGGTGGTTTACATCCTTCCTTGAAGGCCGCCGCCAGACGGTCTGGGTTTCCCAGAGCTCTGCCGAGATGCCGCCATTGGGAGTTGGGGTTCCACAGGGATCTGTGTTGAGCCCCACGTTGTTTAACATCTTTATGTCCCCTTTGGCGGCCTTGGTGGAAGCATATGGGGCCCAGATCATCTCTTACGCCGACGACACGCAACTCCTCTTCACATGCGGGAAAGACCAGGAGTTTGATGGAGGGAGAATTCGGGACTGTCTTACATTGGTCTTTGACTGGTTCCAACGGAACAGTCTAAGGGCCAACTCGAGCAAGTCCGAGGTTCTGTTTTTTGGTTGCGGTGTCGATCCGGAATGGCAGCATTGGTGGCCGTCCGACATGAGCCCTCCTGCACAGTCTTCCTTGGTGGCTAAAAACCTGGGTGTCAAGCTGGACAACCAGCTATCGCTGCGAACACACATTCTGGGTCTGGCTGGCACCTGTTATGGAATTTTGAAAATGCTCCGTAAATTCCTGCCCCTGCTGTCTGAGGAGCACAGGCGTATTACTGTGCAGGCTCTCGTCGGTTCGAGGCTTGATTATGCTAATGCCCTCTTCCTTGGCCTCCCTGATTACCTAGTTCAGCGCCTACAGGTGGTACAGAACTCTGCCGCCCAGGCTATCTTTGGCCTGCGTAGACGAGCCCGAGCTTCCGGGCTGCTTCAGGCGCTACATTGGCTGCCTGTCCGGAAGCGGATCCAGTTTAAATCCCTGACTCTGATGCACAAAGCCCTGTTTGGATCAGGGGCTGGATACCTGCGGCGGAGACTAGCCTTCTATCGACCAGTCCGCTCCTTGCGCTCGGAATCCCTTTACAAAGCGGTGGTCCCTCGGGTGAGGAAGGCCCGCACTGGAGGGCGCTCTTTCAGCTGCAAAGCCCCACAGCTGTGGAACTCGCTTCCTCTTTCGCTGCGCAGCACTGTCAATTTGTTCCAGTTCAGGAAGAGCCTGAAGACCTGGCTTTTTAATCTTTAGGCTGTTCTTATTGCTTCAGTTTCAGTTCTTTTTCTCATTCTTTTGCTGTGTTGTGTTATTTTTATTCTGAGATGCAGGTGGAAAGCGCCGGGACACTCTTTTCGAGTAGCCGTGCGCTATAAAAGAACGGTGTAACATAACATAACGTAACATAACATAACGAAAGAAAATAAAAAATGAGAAAAGAAAGGAAAATAAGAAGGAAAGAAGTAAATAAAAAAGCAAAAAAGAAAGATGGAAGGAAAGATGGAAAGAAAGATGGAAAGAAGGAAGGAGAGAGGGTTCACAGTATAACATACTGGATACTAGAACCCAAATTACTCCCTGCCTATGTTTCAATAAAACTGTTGCTGGAGTGCTGCAAATTAAACACTATAAATTTGCTGTTTGTCTGGGCAAAGTTTATCAAAGAGCCACTGGAGAACCCAAATCCAGGAACACAATATGGTATGCTGTAAAATAACAGCAGCCCACTTCAAAAGGAATTTACAGCAACATTGGAAAGAGACAGGAACTGATAAAGCTGGAATGTGCCCTATGCCCACTCCAAATGCATCCTACTATCGCATCAGGCACTCCTTGTGTGAAAGAACCCAATGCGGGAAACTCAAAGTGACGTCAGCCAGAGGCTTGAGTAGGCTGACCCGTTGCCCCATGCTATATGCTGGAGTGGGAGGAAGCAAAATTGGAATGACAACAGACCAATGGGTGAAGATAGGTGGCTGAAATCCCATATATGCAGATATATTATACTTATTATTTTGCTAAAATCCAATGGTCTTAGCTAAGGACAAACTTAAAAAGAGCACAAAATCTAAGTGGTCAAGAAAGCTTAACTTTATTATTTGACGAGCAGAGATGTCAAGGAGGGAAAAATTGAACAGCAAATGTCACCATCTATGGCATAAATCTAGAGAAAGTAAAAACATTTGCACACTTGGACATGAAGCCAGTCAACAGGTCAAGATGTGAAGTTCACGTTACACAGAGACTGAAGGACGAGAAACCCGTTGCAGTTGGGTATCTTTTTTACAAGTTCAGTGACATTTTTTGCACTGGATACCAGACTGAGGAAATTATGGATTCAAGCTTGTATTCCTACACCAATATCTGCTGATTGCAAGCTTTTACCCCAATATGGAGAATTGCTGCTTCCCCCACAATGATGCAGGGGTCAGGGTTCTCCAGAAAAAAAGGAGGCTTTTATTGTGTGTGTGTTAGGGCTAATGATCCCCAGCAACAACACCCAGAAGGCAACAGGACTCCACCACCACTACTCACAGAAGGGAAATCTGCTATGCAGGCATGCTCCTGTGACACAGATGATCATAAATATACTTGGTGACCAGCTTCTGAAACCAACTTTAAAAGTGGCCGCATTTCTAAAGGAATCTTGAAAACTTCTATCACAAATGAGTGAGAAAGAGTCAGTGAATCCCACAGAAAGGATTGACCAGGACTTTAGGGGGTAAACTTAAAAGCTCTTCGAACCCATGCTGTGGGCACTACACTTGGTGGCCCTGTGATACTAATGTGAGCGAAGAATTGCACTAGTAGAGTTTACTTAGTCAGGATAAAACCCAAATCGTAACAAATAGTAGGGTTTGCATACCTAATTTCCTAGTGAAGAACTAAGAAGTCTACCTAGGGATCACTATAACATCTGAATTGGAAAACATGGTGGAGTTAAACCTGACCCCGACAATTCTGAAGGGAAAGAAAGACCTTGGTAGATTGAATAACCTGCATCTCTCTATTGTGGGTCGGTATAACATTCTTAAAATAATGTTCCTCCCAAAGATCTTATATTGTTTTAGAACAATACCCCTGAAGATTGAAAGTCATTGGTTTAAGGAGATGGAAAAGATGGCCAATAATTTTATATGGGCACACGGGAAGACCTGGAGGGCATTTAGATTCATGACCCTTTCCAGGGAGAGAGGGGGTTGGGTGTCCCAGATTTGATAATTTGATATTGGGTGGCAGCACTCCAGTTTATGCAGGGTCTGCTTGGAGGCAAGTTGTATACTAGTGGAAAAGCGATGCCACCCCAGACATCTATGAATTGTTATTAGGAAAAGAGGCTCATAATTGGCTGTTGAAGTACAATTAACCTACTTACTACAAAAAGGTAAAGTTTAAGACCCTCGAAGCGGCATTCGCTGTATGGACAGCCGTCAGGAACAAACTAGGGTTAGGAGGATGAATTTCTATACCCCGCTCTTTAGAAATCCATCATTTCCAGAAATATTTAATGATGGAGTGATGTCGCACTGGGATGATCTTGGTGTGGAGAAGATCGGGGATTTCCTTGATGCGAAAGGCATAGTCCCTTTCAAGAAAGTCCAGCAGGTTTTACCATATTGATTGGAAAGACTTTTTTAAATAACTGCAGGTTCGGAGCTACATAGACAGAAAAAAAGGGGGGAAAGGAGCTTTTAGTGAAGACCCTCTAATGGAGGTGATCAGGGATTAAGAGGGGTGAATTATCACTCAAATATATGGAGGGCTGAGACTGGTGATGATGATTCAGAGAAACACTGCGAGAAATGGAAGCAAAAACTAGGTGTAGATGGTACTGATTTTTTTGACTCGCTAACACTTGGCTACTCCACCCTGAGGTGTGCTGGGTTGTAAACACAACATTACAAAACAATCTTCTCGCTATACTACATGCCGGCCAAGATTGCTCAATAGGGTGGTACAGTGATGGTTCTCTGCCCCAGATGCCGCAGTACAGATGCCGACATGATCCATATGTTCTCTACGTGTCTGATTTTAGAAATCCTGAAGAGAGATATAGAAATTTTTTATACGTAGTCTTTGAGGATTAAAATAACACTTACATCTGAGTTAATGCTGCTGAGGGTCACGAAGGATGGAGCACTACAGACACAAGAATATTTCGTTTTCCTGGCTATGGCAGTAGCAAGAATATGTATTTCTCGTGCATGGCTGGTCATGGCTCCTCCCACGTTTCAACAATGGCTCGTGCAGCTTTTATCTACCTATAATCTTGAAAAGGGGATATGTGAAAGACACAGACTGAGGACCAAAAAAGTAGGGAAACGTATTTGGGCTCTGCTCTATTAATGGAACAATGATAGTGAGACTGGCGAAGTAACCGCTTGAATGATCTTGAACCCCTTGAAATTAGAATGATAGCAATCAATTTTACCATACTGAATGATATCAAATGTTGAAAATGCTTTCACTATCCCTTCCATAACTTATTTATCTTTAGTAGTATTTCCTCATGTATCTATTTATTTATTTATATATTTGTATCCAATTGATGGTGTTAATAAAAAAAAAGTAGTGTTTTCTTTGTGTCCTCCCCTTGAGAATTAAAATTAAAATGATCAATAGATATTTGAGAAAAAAGTACTGTATTTCATACAGATTTATTAAAGTGTGTAGTTAGATTGAGGACATAAAACAGAACAAGAAAGAAAGCTAACAGCATTGATTGCTGATGGTGTTATTGGGCACAGTGGACTTCAGTAGCTTCAGGAATGAAGGGGCACTGGGCAGCCCGTGAGTCCTTCAGATTAATGGGAAGTACAAGGAGGTACAAGCAGGTAAGTGGACACCAGACCAGCAGGTGGATGATGTGGAAGGATACAGGCACACTCAGTATTTTAATTGCAATAGTGTTATTTCAATTCTAAATGAAATAACACTAATGGCTTAACCTTGGGGAATGCTGAATCCTACTTCTCTTGTTTTGGAAAGTGCCTTCCTCGGTCTCTCGTGTCATCGGATCCCCGCGCGGTGTCTGAATCCCACCGTGTGTGCTCATCGAGGAGCAATCATAGCATCAAACAAGCCATTAGCTGAAGACTCTGGTGGGGATTCTGGCAGGTGCAGTGAAGGTCTCAGTGGTTTTATTTCTGCTTCTTCTGAACACAGACCATGGTGTGGTACTACAGCATCTTTGCTTATATACTACCCTCTTCAGGTTAGGATGCCCTTCTCAAGGAGCCCACATTGCTGTCCTGGTGTCTCCAGGTGAGCGCAGCCATGGACTGGAGGCAGCATCGGGGAAACCTCGTTAATATCTGGTGCTCCTGCCATCTGAAGTCCACTGTGCTCTACAATTCACTTCAATGCAGCACATGAAGGCAAGTAAGACAAAAGCTACCAGAATGACTGTGATATAGTATTACCGCACTATAGTGCCCACAAATTATACGTTGTCACTCTGAAGGCCAATCGTACAAGACCCTAAAATTAACAAAATGCAAGACAAAGTGAGAAGCACACACATGTATGTGAGTCAAAAATAAAGAATCCTCATCTGGGAACGGTATCCCTCCAAAGAGAAAAGAAGGAGAGTTACAACACTGTTGCAACAAAGGAACTGGACATCACAAAATATGAGACTTTTTCCTGGAAAATCATCTTTTCTTTTCTTCTCTTGCACTTTAAAATCAGGGACAAGGACACAGCCAACACATTTCTTGCCTTAGCATAGGGACATCTTTGGGGCTGTTATAAAAAACATATAAACAATAATTTTACCTAAAGCAGACAAAGGCAAGGGCAAATTACAGCTACGAAGGATAACATACAGACAAAAGCAGGAGACATTAACAATAAAATATTTTGTTAAGCAAAAATAAATTACATAGTATCACCAAAGGTAAAAAAAAACACATACTCATGATATGCATGAAGTACTGTGGTGTCTAATTAGTTTTGATGTTCATTCATCAAACATTATGCTGTCTTTGGTAGAAAGATTTTGGTAAAGCTAATGAGGATGTTATGAATGTGGTGTGCAATGTACAACAAGAAACAGACATAAATACCTTTACTTACTTTAGAAATCTTTCTTCCAAAGACAGCGTGATGTTTGAGGAATGAACATAAAAACTGATTCTATACCACAGTACTTCATGCATTTCATAAGGGTATTTTTACCATTCCAGAAACTATGTGATTTATTGTTTGCTTAACACTTTTTTTATGTTTATGGTTTATGTTCCATGCTTTTGTCTGTATGTGTGGTAATCAAGCCAGGATCCAGGATGTAGTTTCATGTAGTTTTATTGAGGTTGATTACAAGATGATAAATACAGCAGAAGTAATCCAGTAGATAACAGGTGAATAACCCCAATGTCAATTGTCTCTTTTCAGTGTATCCCAGGACTAGGTGACTCACCTAATTTTCAAGGGTTAGAGGGCCACATTCCACGTCTTTTATCTCTTGGTCTGTGGCAGGTGGATCACCTTCTTCCAGATTTGCCTCTGAAGAGCTCTTACTTGTTTTTCAGGGGTAGGAGGGTCTTGGACCCTTTTTTATGTTCCACGGAGAAAGTTGAGGTCAACTTTGGGAAAATAAATGGCTCAATATATGAATAACAGATATTTGTTTGTGCCCATGGCACACTTATTGAAAACATATGTTCCTGCCTCTTTTCTCCTTCCTCTGGCGGGATGATAATTCCAACTTAGGGACATGGAGAACCACACGCAGTAGAAATGAAGTTGTTAGTCACCTGTGGAACAGAGTATCCTGGCTCCAACTATATGCATCTATCACTTTACATGTATGAAGAAGAACCCACTCAATGTGCATTTTGTGGATCATAAGGTCATGTTTGATTGGGCAGATAAAGCTCTATCTTGGGGAATCTTCCCTTTTCTCTTGCAATCAACTGGGTGAGGTCCACCAGAGGGCCAATTCCTTTCATCCAAAATTGGACAGACACCCACTTCCATTATTACACTATGCTGATGTCCATGATGAGGGAAACCATCTGCCTTCCTCAACACAACACCTGAAGGCTTTGGTGGGGCACCCTCCAACTGGCCGGACACAGTCCTATAGTGGCAGGTAGACCACTGTTCAACAAGCAGATAGGAATGGAGTTTACGATATGGAGGCAGACACTTGTGGGGGAGGGGCACTTTCTCAAGGTTTGTTTTAGATCATGACATGCCAAGGTAGGGGTGGGGAAACCAATCCTGATCTGGAAAGATTTGATCTTCTGATGGAATTTTCCAAGCCCAGCTGATGGTCATAGTATTTCAAAGTAGCTCTAAAGAGACCAGGGCTTGAACATAAATAACTTATGTTCTAAAAAGCCATACAAACAGTCCTTTAGGTCCTGTCTTGTCCAGCTGACATTTACAAGGGCTCAGAAAAGATTCCTGTTTTAGACTTTAGGCTAGACAGCAGAGTTCAGGGCTGGCGGAATCACCCCATCCATGGCATCACGCCACACAGGTTTTTATGCCTCAGATCTTTGTTGATACTGTTGCATGAATTTGGAGATTTACAGAAAAGATTCAGTGCAATTGGTACAAGGGGTAAAGTCCTACTGGGCCCAGCCCTGTTTATTTATTTGACTGGCCACATACATCATAACACCTGTTTTTGTGATTTTTGTTTTGCAGTTTTACTCACAATGTTTCCAGATATGGACATTCATTTTAAGATCATTCTTTGGTTAGTGGGTGTGGCCCTAGGGTGGTATTAGTGTTTTTGTGTAGCACTGTAAGCTACTTGAGGCAGCCTCTGAGCGCTATGATCTGATACACAATAGAGACAGGGTTTTAAGTGGGATGAGTCTCTCCGGGTCTTTGCCCCAGTAGTAATTACAACGGGTACGTATCAGGCCTTATATTGATGTTCCTGACTTTACCGACTATTCATTACAGTATTTGTGAATGTGCGATGATATAACCTCGAACAAAGTTTGTTGCAAAGGCATAATTAACAATTTTTTTAAATATATATTAAGAAAATTGTACAACTCACCACTTTATAATCATATTCTGATCTGCATTGACTGGTAACTTTAAAATAAATGTAAATATTCCTGTCCTTCACTTTACTGGCAAAGCACTGATCAATGTCTGAACTAAGAATGTAAAACACTTTAATGTAATCAATGTCAACGATTTAGTTCTGGTTTATAATTCAGGTTTTACTTAGTATTGCATTCCCTATAAGTGTTAGTTTAGGATGAACACCCATCCGTAATTTACATGGACAGTCCCGTAAATTGGCCCCAATGTCCATTGCCCGTGATCCATGTGTCAACAGACAGCATTTTTCTGTAATTTTAGCCTTTGTGCTAAAAGACAAAGGTTAACTTAGGCCTTTGAGATGCTTCAGTAGAGGAAGAGGGACTCCTGTGGTGGGATCCCGAGGGAGAGGCAGAGAGCTAAACTTGAAATCAGGCTTCTTGCAAGGGTGTCTGCTGCATGAGAGAAAAGCAAATGTGTGAAATTGACTAATCTGCAAATGTAAAGGCTGCTTGGAAGCTGGTATTAGCGTTAATTGATCAAATCCCTTGAAGGTTACTGAAGACAAAGATTCTACTTTCTGAAAGGGTGTTACCATCTCATCTGTAGTGAGTCCTTCTAAAAAAGAGTTATAAAAAGATGTTTGCACCAGGTGCAGTCTGAGTATTACTAAAATCTAGAATTGGAAGAACCTTTCTTATATTAAATCTATTTTTTGCACATTCTGAGGCAGCCCAGCGTATTCTGTGTGTAATGCAAATTTAAAAATGATGATTTACAGAGTCCCAGTGCTTTTGTTCACAGACTGGGACTTCACTAAAAATCCCAAGTCACTATTCCCTGCTGCACCAACCAGGATTCAGTTCTGTTATTCTCTGCTTGCACAATCTACAGTGATCGCATTAACCAACAGAGGTTTCATAATGTATAAGTACATTATTTTTGTCTGACCAGGAGATCTGTGATGAATCAGAGCTGGGCAGGAGGTTTGAACATGTTTACTGCATAGTTATTGAAGAAATAAAAAACATGAATGTTTTCATGCCTCAAAATAAAATCGACATTTTTAGAGCACTAAACATCAATGCACTAAAGAAAACAAAATGGATTTCCTGTGAACATGGCTATTTTTCCCTTTGTTAGGTCTCGCTTAGTGTTGCAGCGCGAATGCACTGCCATCGCTTTGCGAGGCATGCAGTATGCACTGTAGTGTGGAAGCCACTCACTCATTCCCCATTGCTAAGTTTAACTTCTTAGGTGTTTGTCTTTGCCGTAGTGCTTTAAACAAATAATTTGTGCTTTAATGTAACTTTTCAATACTTTTCTCCATGTGTGTGACGTCCATCTGAGGACGTCATCAGCCCTTATCTTTTTTAAATCTCTCATCATGGAGGAGCAGGGCTGTTGTTGCAGGCGTCAGATAACTAGTACTTTAAATTTAAACCAGCCGCTTTGTCCGTCTGCAGTACCAACTTCTAGCAGTGAGTTTCTTGCACTCAGTAGTTTGTCCTGAGAGAACATGGTGGAAAGTGTGTGTGTGCTGCAGCTGAGTGTCTAATTCATCACATTTATTGTACATATGCATGCCAGAGACATGGCATACCACTGACTGTTGATGAGACCCGTTTAAAAATGTTGCATGCATGCAAAACCAGCGCATTATAGCTTTTTTTTCTTTGACCTTCACAACATTTTAATTATTTGAGAAGGATGTTTCTGTTTCATTCTCTGATTATATCTTTCCATATCCCCCACCCCTTCCCCCCAATCCCTTCCCTAGGGCAACTCCTGTCACATGTTCTCTACTGTGTTATTGCAGAATGCTGTGTTGAGTTGTATGTACCATAGAACAGGGGGTCGGGAGGTCTTTTTTTTTTACCAGTTTTTGATCTCCTTTCTCGGTCAGGCGGTGTCTCAGCTAACTCTTGTTCTTGTAAATACACTTTGTTCCCTCAACTTGGATTGCTGTGTTTCCTACGTTGACAACAACCGAGACACAAGGAGTAACCAATGTGTGCGTGGAATGTCATGTTACCCACTTGCTTCTTGTTTATCTTATTCAGCAGCAGGACTGACCTACCCTATGTTTTCAGGTGTACAAGACACTGGTGGGTATGTCGCAAGGGCTTGGCATAGACATACGTTTGTGTCCCTGCTCTGGGCAGGAAGCAAAGTTCCATGCCAATAGAACTGGGTAGGACTGAGAAAAGTCTAAGTTGAGGACATTCTATGCCAGTGCTGTATGCTACTGGTTTATGAACTCTATGTCTGAGCACTGCAGTAGAGCCTGCCAGCACCTGGTATACAAAGCATTGCTTACATTTGATATCACAAACTGGGGAGGAAGGTGATCCGGCTCGATGTAAGGGTGCACAACTAATGGCACCAAGTACCCACTGGTGTCAAAATTTAACAAGTTCTCTAAAATCTCAGAAGCACCGCATTGAAATAGCGGAGAAATTAAACAGTTATCATGACAACATATCACACTTGAAAAGTCCAGTCTATTTACAGAACATCCATTTAGTATTTTAAAAATATGTATGTGCCACACTGTTAAAAGATATTCTTCACATACATTATCAATCTATACATTCAGATTTCAGGCCTTTCAGGTTCCTTTCAGACTAGAATTCGATTCTCATGTATTCCATCATTGAGCAGAACAGTCGACACGTATTTCGCAGGTGAACTCCCGCTTTATCAATGCTCCATTATTTAGAAATTTTTTGATTTGATGAATTATGGTTCTTAATATCTGAATACTATAAAGTAAGGCATCCACTGGAGTCCCAGTTGATAAATTCCAACAGATCAGACACATTAATCCCATGAGATGAATTAATAATGCTCATATTAAGACATCAAATATTACTGCGGCACGCAAGTACAGGCCTTTGTGTCAATTGTGTGATATGTCGACATAATTTTATCATAATTCCTCAGATTTGTCATTGTGGTGCTTCTGACATTTCAGAGAATCTGTTTAATTTCAAATAAACTTAAATCAAGCATGTTTCCCCCATGCAGCAGATGGAACTACCAAGCTGGAAGGCCCCCTAGTTTAAGTTGCCACTGATGAGACGGGAGGATGCATCTAATGCTTGTTGGTGACAGATGCTGTGGAGAAGTGTGGCTCAATGATTAGAGCGGCAGACCCTGATGCAGAGGTCTAGCCCGGGACCAGGGTTCAATTCCTTGCCTCAGTGAGTCTTGGGCTCAAAAATTCCATGGACCTGATAATTCTCGCCTCGGTGCCATTCCAATCATGGAGTGCAACTCTGGGCAATAGCTTGCTTAGTCTCCACAACATCCCCCACAACGCTAAGGATGCCTGGCCTCCACCTTGGGGGTGCCCAGGAGTGGACGCCTCACAGGGAAAGCCAGGATGGGTTCCACAGCGGTATTCGTACAAGCGCCTTGAGACCCTTGCGGGTGAGTAGTGCGCTATACAAGTATCAATTTACATTTACATTTGCTGTAGAGATGGAAACAAGCAGAAAGAGGAGATTATTAGTACATAACTGAAGATCCGAAGGGCAAAAATATCCAGGCTCTGGTCAGTTTTTAGTGACGCTCCGGGTGAGCATGAGGGGTGGGTTCGAGGAGCTTGTAACCGTATTGAGAGAGTCAGGCCTCCACTCAAATTATGGTTCATTTAAAAGTAAGAAAGCTCTGATTCATTGTGGGTAAAGGGAGACCCTTTTTTGGATGAGGTTATTAGTAAAAGTGTAAATATCCACAGAGTGGGGACACATTGGTTTTCAGTGACCAGATGAGAGGAGAGTTGGAAGTTTGTGCTGTGGGCCAGGAAGAAACAGAAGATATGACGAGCAAAAAAAGGCCAATTTTGGAATGTTAAAAGGAAGAGTGTGTGTTGCACCAAGCTTCCTCAAAATGTTATCTTGCACGATGAATATCATTCTCTGAGCGTGTGTGGAAATTGCATTTTGCTCACGTGTGTAAGGGCGGACACAATTCTGGGTCAAGGAAAGCGTGCGGGAGTAAATGGAAAAGCCTCAGTGGTAGGAGAAGGTCTAGCAGGTAGAGGTTGAATGAGATCTCTTTAGTTGAAGGAAAGCAGGTGAAAGCAGGTGAGGTATGTTGAAATGCCTGTGAGGGGGTCTTATAGTTGAAGAAATTGACTTTTTAAGTGTGTTTCTCCTATTGTACTGGCACGTGAAGGGAATGGCAGTTGTATGATGTGCACTAACTAAAGGAGTATTGATTCTAATATCTTGACCTTTACACATCCTTTGCTCAAAACGAATGTGTTGGTTGTACTGTTCGGAAGTGAAAAAAAGTACTTAGTGCTGGTTGTGAGGTCAGCATATCATCCAATGGAGTCTAAATCGCTTACAGCTTTTCTAAACGTGGAAGGTCTCTGCCATTTTAAAAGTATGCCTTTCGACTGGTATCCGCTTCCTCTGTGTTCCGCCATATTGAATCTAGGATTGTTAACAGACATTGAGAAATGTGTGTGCTGGTTTCAGGACAACATACTAGTATTTACAAAGGTTACAATATTACACACACTAACAACCATAGAATTGTATTATAGTTTAAGACAGAAGTGAATAACGTTATAGCAGGAGAAATTAAAATCGAAAACAGGTGGACTAATTGGGGTACTTTCCCTGAAGAGGAAATAAAAGCCCAATAGAATCATTAGCTCTTAACCAGAGTCAGGCAATGACTGTGTCCTGTGTTAAATACAGTTTTATGAACTTTGTGAAGTGTGTATACTAGAAGCATCATGGAACTTTGCTAAGTGCGAAGTTGTGTTATGTTATTGGAAATTTCTAGAGCGCACGTTCACCAACAGGTCTCTTGGTGCTGCATTATACAAAACTGCAAAAGTGTGATAACTGAGACATTAGACATTTGGCAAAGGGTGAATATGGGTAGCATTGTGTAAGATTAGAAAGTTAAGTGATGGCAGAATTATAGAAAAATGTAAAGTATTAGTTGGGACATTTTTTTAAAAATGCTAAGTGTTCTACCAGGGCACGGCCAAAGAGCCATAGTGTGCTAACTAGATAATTCTAGAAACTAAAAGATGTGCTAACAGCAACGTCTAAACGAAACAGTGGGAGCCTTCAGACATATGGTTTCCCCTGTTTATTTCTTAGGTCGAGCCTATAGCGGCTGTGTGCATGCGCTGCTCGCTTTACGAGGCATGCAGTAATGGAGTATGGAGTGGAAGCTCTGTGGAAGCTCCACCCACTCTCCGCCCATGGTTTTAATTGGCTCGTGTCATTGTCTTTCGTAAATGCTGCCGTCTGATTGATTATGAGGCTTGTTAGTTCCTCCTAATTATGGCCATCTCGTCATTTGAACCCTCCCATGGCTACTGGCCCCTTTACTTCGACTGTTAGACAGTACGTGTTAATTAGACTGTGAGCACTACTTTGTCCGTGCCTCAACTCTGGTTCCCCAGCGCCAAAATCGACAACTCTGGCCATTAACCCACATCCTCACATTCGAGTGTCGGCACCGGCTCAATAGTCTGTGATTCTGGGCAGTTGTATATAGCGCAAACTATTGTAGCGCTTTACATAGGCGCCAGTTTCCTTTGGAAGGACACATTCTCCCTGGGTATTTATCCAAGTTTATATTATTTCGCAATGAGGGCTCTTAAATGAAGAAAGCTGCTGAAAGTCTCTTTGCACAAACGTTAATTCGTTTCTTAGCTGCTGACCGCCCTGCTTAACTTGTACTTATCCCCTTCTCCCCATCGCACCATATGTACATTTTAAAGTGCCCCGAAGCTTCATTTAGCCACGAAGTGCTTTATAAATGTAACCAAGTAGTGAGGAGACTAAGCGCAAGTTCGTGTTTTTTTTGTTGAATTTGCTATTACGAATCGCTTCGGTATGAGTGGTGAGGATGAACCCGCTCGAAGAGGGGCGTGGTTTGTGGTGGGGTGACCGGACGTCCCTGATTTCACGGGACCGTCCCAGGTTTCAGAGGAGTGTCCCGAAGCGTTTCTGCATTTTAAGAACGCCTCGGATTTTAGAACAAAGGTCCAGTCATCCTGCAAACCAAACCACTGTTGAAAGTTGTGCTTATGTTTCCAGAGTCTTTAAAGGCGCGTCTAATGTTGGAAATAATGTATCTGCATCTTTCAAGCAGCACAGCTGGAGGCCGGCTGCATGCTCAGAGGAGTCAGAGTGGGGAGGAGGGCAGGGGGCGATTTACATAGATAACCTTGCAAATGTGTGTGTGTGTGTATACATATTTATATATACACACACACATACAGGGCTTTACGTGGGATGGAAAAACTGGGGGGGTCTCGCAAAGGGGCGTGACCAATGTAATTAAGGGTGTGGCTTAAAAGCACCTAAGCTGAAACTCTATGCTTAGCTTCTCACGTTGCCGTCCAACTGGTAATTTGGTACTTCTGTCATAACATCCAGATATATAATTCAACAAGTATCATTACTCTTACAACAAGCCAGTACTATTGGCTTTGTCAATGGGTGTTAGTTGCATAACATGAATAAGCAATAGCCATGGCTTCGTAGTATGGCATATTGAAAATGCTCCGGTTTTGACATGAAGAGACTTTGAAGGAACTACTCTCTTTGAAGTTTACATGAAAGGCAGCGAAGGGTGGAACTGCTGCAGAGTTAAGATGTATTGTTTTTCATCCTGAGAGTTATGGCTTAAATGGAGAGCACAGCTCAGCACCTGTGTTTTAGAACTGCCGGTGCTGAACACCGTAACCACTTAACCCCTTGCCTGCTCATGACGGAACCACTCCGTCATGAGCCACGAGCGCCGTGTGCGCATGACGGCGTGGTTCCGTCATGCTGCGGCCGCTCCGCCCACGCAGCACTGATTCCCCGCCTGTGCGGGCGAACAATGCAAGTGGGCGGAGTCGTGACGGAACCACTCCGTCATGAGCACAGCTCGCCCGTGACTCATGACGGCGTGGTTCCGTCATGAGCATGGCAGCGCCGCGCTCACCCCGCACCCCCCCAGCGCCGCGGCGGAATTCGTGCCGCGGCGAAGGGGTTTTAAAGCCGTGAGTTTGTGTGTGTGTGGGTGTGTATATAAATCGGAACAGGCAAGAAATAGAAGTACAGGACTAAAAGATATAGTCCTACTTTTATGTCTGGCCTGTCCCAGTATTTGCTTCTCAATATCTGGTCGCCCTATTTGTGGGCCTGCGGACATGCTGTCGGGGAGGTGTGCCGGCTGTCCTGTCTGCTGAGGAATGCTTACTAAAGTCCTGCCAAGCCTAGATTGGCAGATGGTCCCAGTTCAGGGTTTAATATGGATGGTAAACAAATTGGTGTACGCCTGTGTGTGTGGTGTGCATTATCATAGTGTATGTGTTTGTGCGTGTGGGGAAGGAAGTGGTGCGATGGGGTGTAGGAGAGTAGGATCTGCTTCACATGTTTACCCCCACTTTTTGCTGGTGTTTCACTGTTTTTCGACTTTAGTCTGGCTGGGGACCTGCTATTCAGGGCCCCAGCCTAGCTGCTTCCTCTCTAAAATGATTCCATGTACTTTAGGTACAGTTCGGATTGGATCTGAGGTGCCCTTATAAGTCCCTAGTATATGGTATACTATGTACCCAGGGCATAGGTACCCCAGAGGCCTACCAGGGGCTGAAGCATGTATTGTGCCACGCCTGGAATGCCACCCAAAATGACACCACAGGTCTGCTACTGTAGCCTGAGTAAGGTGGTGCATGCACCCCTTACTGTGATATAGGTTACCTTTATCACTATAGATATATATACACATATAAACCTATAAGTCACTCCTATGGCAAGCCTTATCAATCCTGAAGGCAGAGTGCTTGGTTCTTATGTGAGAGGGTGCCCCTGCATGGACAGAGCCCCGCTGCAGCGTTCGGAGACCCTTCTCTGATGCTGTTTGTAATGCAGCCTGACCATATACTCTTAAGTGCATTATAACCAAACGGTAAATGCTAACTTTGGACTGGCTGCACGGAAACATGTTGTGTTTGGTGTCAAACACCTTGGAATCATACCCCCACACCAGTAACTGGTGTGGGAGTATGATCCCACCCTTCTAGAGGGAGAGACATGACAGCACTGGTATACCCGGCAGAAACTTAATAGAGCCCTGGCATCACAAAATGGATGCTGCAGCCACAGACACGGGTCTGGCCTCCTGCTGCTTACTGAAACTTTTATATATGTTGGTTATTCACTTTGTCAAGTGTGTGGGTTTTCACTTCAAATGAATTACTAATAATGATGTATATGGTTAAAAAACTTTATACGAGTGATCATTGTATAGACAACAGTTTGATTTAAAGGTTTTTGTTTAGCCTTATACACAGGATTTTTTTTTTGACATCTGGATATGTCAGAACCTTTAGTAGTTAGTTATACAGAAGATGAAATAAGTGCTCTGTTACAAATCCCCTCATTATTGAGCGGAGACCAACCAGTTACACAAGTCGCAAATGTGGACAAAGTAGAGAGATTGAAACTGTTAAAAAAGAAAAATATAAGGACTCAACTTCATGCACAAGTTCTTTTAGAACATCTTAAAAACAATACTATACCAGTGGGATTACAAGTGAGAAATATTCCGGTCATCTTTATTACTGATAAGGTATACTTGGGCAGATTTGGTGTTGTAGGAACAAACTCTCAAGGGATTGGATGGCATTATCGAATGAAACAGCATTCAGATTAAATGAGGAAGAATTGAAAGAGATTAAAGCACTAGAAGAAGAGATTCTGGGGGATAACATTATCAAGGTAGGCCTCTGGGCCGTCGTCCTACCGGAGGACGACGGCGGGACAACAGGTACAAGGCAGGCACTGACCAGAAAGACTGGTCATCCCCTTACCGCTTCCCTCCAGGAAGCCTTGGCTAATAACCCAAAGCGTATGCATGAGAAGGGAATCCCCCTCTCACACATAGATAAACGCCTTAGTGAGTGTATCACATAGTCTGTACCACAACACTAAGTCTGTTTTATTTTCACCACACCCTTTTAAAAACGGTCCTGAGGAAAGCCAGAATACTCTAAGGCACTGGCTGAAACATGTCGACCATCTGAAGGACGCAGGGGGCAGTAACTCTCCACCCTTACACGTCCTGTAGCCTTACTTTTAACCGCTGGTGTCGGCCCAGTTATTAAAATTTAATTTACCCTTGGGTACTGGGACCACCACCAAGCCGTTTTAAATCACAATTCACCCAACCTCACTGCACTCTCAGCAATATACCAGCTCCGCTGTAATCAGGCGTCGTAGCACACCCGGGACATACTAGGTGTCACTGGGTGGGCCCGATGATGAAGCATGCCACCAACTAGGTTGGTGGGTGAGGGCTTCATGAATACACCTACAAGGTGTCTGTGACAGAACTACTTTGAGTACTGCATCACTTTGGTCAACTTAAGCTAGTCTTCTTTGTTTAATCACATCGGATCTAAGAGCTGCTCACTTTAGCTTCCTTGGCGTTGGTCTTCCAGAAAAGATGCAACCTTTTTTGTACGGAATATAGCCACTGGACCCAGACAAGAAGAACTGGACCTATTGGCAATGTGACTAGGACAAGCCCCTGTCCTTCCTCCTTTTTTTCTTTGATGAAGGGATGGGCAGTAAAATGACTAAACTGGTGGGGGAGGCACCCCTCATCCACTGGCATGTCTCTGTAGGGTGTGCCTAGTGAATCCACCGCCCCAGATGCCTCCCTCCACCTGCGGTGATGTTCTCTGTACCAAAGACCACCCTCTCAATGCTTGTGAGCTCATCTAGGTCACAGCATGCAGTATATTTCCTTAGATGTAATTGTCTAATGAAAGATTGTGTGATTTTCTGTTCTGTTGTCATCATTATGCTCATTAGCATGTTTGAAACCTGAAAAGCAATACTTCGACCATCAAATGGTGTCAATATTCTGTCCTGCACCCTTATGATGTCGCCTCAAGCAGGTAGAGACCTCCCTGCCCTGGGCCGGCTCACACATTGAGGTCCTGCCTACTTTTCTGGTAAATTCCAAGCATTTACTGAACTGTTTGTTGAATGTTTGAACTTCTTTATGGCAGGATAAATAATTTCTAAGAGATTTCAATCTTTAAAGATATCCCCATACACTTAACAAAATGTTTACTAATTTGCCAATATAAAAACAGGACAAGATCACTTTAAGACAAGTGAAAAAAACTATTTATAAAAAACTGAAAATATTAAAACAAGAACAAATATTGTTTAATTAAATTAAATAAATTATATGAAAACAATGTTTGTAAATCACATTAAATTTAGTAGATGCCTCTCTCCAGTTAAAATAAAATCCACACAGTGCACAGCTTTATGTTTCTAAAAGCAACGACAGAGGGTCAAAATAGAACATTGACAACGCTGAGGACGTGGCTCCTGTGATGCTTGTTTACAAAATAGCTATTAGGGTTACATCAAGAAGGGCGTGTCATACGGCATATACTTTCTCAAGTAAAACAACATAAATGTTAGACTGGTGCGAGACTGATTCTGAGCACCCCTTAGGATATGTTGCCCTGTAGACCTGCCATCTCACAGAGCACCATCTGTACCCTTAACCTGACAAGGTAACAGGTGGATTGTGCAACCTCAGAACAGGACAACACTGACTCCTCAAGGACATTGTGGTAACTGATCTAGAACCCTTTCGTTTGGTTACTCATGCATAGCCAGAAATACTCAGCAAGGCGTTTCAATAGTTATTGAAGCATTGTGATTCTTGAATAATGATTAATAAAAGAAAACAGAATAATGTAATGAACATTATGAAAATATGGAAAAATATTAATAATTCAACCATGCTATAACAAAGAATAAATGCTTTCATGTTACCCCTACCAAGTGCTTCCTATCATAGTTTGTCTAGGGTGGTGTATCTGCCACATCCCTGTCGGGTGATCTAATGCCCCATTACAGTGTTATCAGAGCTCGTGTCTTGGTAGAGAGCAGGACCACATCCTTTGTAGAGGTAAACGGGAATCAGCTGTGCTGGAATTCCGGCATGGGGGCCACCTCTCATTGCCAGTGAAATGCTGCTCTCCCTTAAACAAGGAAGTGATGGTGTTCATATATTAAACCTCACCCATGCTCCTATGCTGAATCTCCAGTCAGGCCACTATTGTTTATTCTAATGTAATAGCTCTGTCACCAAGCAAACAGAAATAAATGACAGCTTTTTATGTAGTGAACTTAGTCTCCATGCAGAATGTTCAAGGTAGTTGATAATACGCCTATGGAGCAGACATGTAAGCAAATCCATTTCAGAGAATATTATCCTACAGAGGCACACAATGAAATGTGTGTCAAATGTTAATGCACAATGTTGAAGAAGAGATGACACTTTAATGTGAACATGCAAAATGGTGATGTTCTCGCTAAATCAAAAAAGTGACCACATGACAGGCGTGTCTTGACAGCCGAGGAAAATGGTGGCCTCCGGCTGACACTCCATTGATGGGGAATGAAGTTTGGGGCCACTAAAGGTTCCTGTTTTGACCTCTATTTATCTCTTCAGGCATTTTGGAGCACTTTATTTCACCCGGGCTACTTTCCCTCATGATGACGACCATTGTGTGCTCACTACATTTGCAATCATAACGTCTGATCAAAGGGCGATGAGCCTCATTTGCTTTCATCGAATATGTGACGTTAGAACGCGATCAAAATGAACAGAGAATGTTACATCGCAGTTTTTACAACGCAAATCGTTACAACGACTTGCGCTGGAGGTCGCTGGACTTAGGAATAGTATGATTTACTATTTCAACACCAGTCTACGTACAGTAGGGACGGTGTTGGAATAGTAAATCATACTATTCCTTAGGTTAGAGCGCCATCCAGCGCAAGTCGTTGTAACGACTTGCGTTGTATTACCCGCGATATAAACGCATTGCAATGCAATGCCCGCTTGGTAATGGATGTTTCCCGTTTTCATCTGAAAACAGTATGTTCAGTTGCAGACACGGTCTGCACATTGACTTCTCTGATATATTGAGCGCTACTGACTGATTTCGGTGCACTATCCCCGATACAACTTCTGAGGAGAGAAATATCTCTTGTTAATGCTTTGTCATTCCACTTGAGTACCTGAATACATATATATGGCACTGAATAATTTATCTACCTTTAGCAAAGTTTTGTGCATTTTTCTTGTAGGGAGTTCAAGAATTTCTGCTCCGGGCCATATTCATCCTTATATATGAGTCCGGGGGTACATCACCTATCTGTAGTTTGCTATTTCATGGCTCCACCATTGATGACTCAAATTCTCGTTGATTGGCTATGACTTCTATTGCTGGCAACTCAGCCACCTCTTCTCATGCTACTAATACCTCCAACACAAAGGGCCTCATTATGATGGTGGGTGGTCTGCCACTGTCAGGCTGTCAGTGGCAGTCCGCCGACCATCTAGGGCATCGGTGCGAACGCTGCATTACAGATGAACAGCATTTATCTAACGTACTCCGCCAGAGTTTTTTTTGTTAACTACTCCCAGGCTTAATTGCAATGGAGCCGGTCGGCCTGCAGAGGTGGGAGGTACGACCACCACATCCGACAGGAACAAATATACCATTGGAACAGTAGTCGGATTCCTAATCCCTACAATCTGGTGGTGCCTGTGCAGGCACCACAGTAGGGATTAGGATATCCCTTTCAGACTGCCTGTTCATGGCGGTCCCATCGCCATAAACAGACAGTCAGAAAGAGACTTTGGTTGCCCCAAGCAGGGCCCCTTGGGCCACTGGAATGTAGCCAGGGGGACATCGAGGCACCTAGTGCCAGACACCACTGGCACATGGTGCATGGGTGTTTAAAAACATCCCTTTATCAATTGCAGTTTGTGCTGCGGCTCTTTTTCGGGCTGCAGCACAAGCTGCAATTGAAAAAAGGATGTTTCCGACTGCCTACATGGTGGTTGCATCCTAATCTGACAGGTGGGAATGCAGACTACTTGTTGGCTGGTCTCAATCCCACAACAATGTCAGTCAGAGGCTCGTCAGACCACCATCGTAATGACTCCCTAAAACATTAAATAAAATCTAACCTCTCCTACAAAGTCTCCTGTTCCTGCCTCATTGGAGCTCCTTTTATAAGAAATTAGAGCTTTGCATCCTTTCCTAGAAGAGACTAATGTAAAGCTGCTGAATCTTGACAATAAATTGTCATGGATGGAGGAAAGAATTCTATCAGTTGAACAACAAGTCTTATTGTAATGCCACCACACTTACAATAAACCAACTTCAATCACAGGTTTCTGTCCTTCAGAGACAGGTTGAGGAGTTGAAAAAAAGAAATAGGCTAAATAATTTGCTCATTTATGGTTTACCCAAAGCTATAGAGGGCTTGGATCCAATCTCATTCTTCAAAGACTTTCTTCCTAAACTACTCAATATGCCAAAGTCATCTAGTCTCAGCATAAAATGTGCTCACAGATTGGGCTACCAACCTCACACAGCCTCCTCACTGAAGAAACCCAGAGGACTCACCATCTACACAAAGTTACTTAAAGTTCTCTCTGCAGCTAAAATCATGAAATAAATCTGCTTTATATTCAACCTACTGCTGACATGCACAGGGAGTTCCTAAGTTGCGACTGGAGGTTTGTTCACTTGCTGAAAGTTTTGGACTCTTTCACCCCTACCAATTATCTTGAGTAATGTCATGTTGATGTCAAGGAGGTGTCAGGATCTACTAAACCCCAGCATTTGTTCTCTTCTCATTTAGAGTTCACTGTTTCCCATTTTGTTATGGATATCCCCAAACCACCTCCTGATTCCCCATAAACCCCATAATGATGCTTGTTCACACAGGTGTGCAATTTAATTAACATGCCTCTATTTCTTTTTCTTAATTGTTATCTTGTTGTTATAGTTATTGTCTTTTTCCCTTATCTCGTATCCTCAGTTTGTGCACTTTCTCCCCTTGGTGCACGGATACGTTGTTGTTTCCATGCGGCCTCAACCCTCTTCCACTTACCTTATATTTTTATAGGTATGTACATCCTATTTTCTATTTTTTTGTTTCCTCCATGTTTATCCTTTTTATGTTTTAGATGTCTCCTTAACCCTTTCTTCACGCTCACCGCTTATATTTCTTTTTTTAATTTATATATCCAGTATTGGTTTGTTCCTTTCTGTTTCATTGTCTCCTTTCATCTCCTCATATCTTCCTTTCCTCCAAATGGATCTGTTATCTGTTAGAAATTGGTTGGCAGAGGTATGCACTCAGTCTGAGCAGGAACCACAGTGCTACTCTGGGTAAGTCGCAAACACACCCTATATTAACCTGTGCTCACCCTCTGGTAGCTTGGCAAAGAACAGGCAGGCGTAACTTAAAAGGCAATGTGTGAATTGTTTGTGCAACACTTCAAACAGTAAAACATTAAAAACACCACACAAAAAGATACCAAAGCTGGTTAGAAATCTAGAGTTTAATTTAGTAAACAAAATAGGAGGACCAGAATGACAAACATCTAATAAGTAAAACTGGACTTATACACTTTTAAAGAACAAACTGAAATGTGGTGCTTAAAAGCATAAAGTGCCACCCGGAGCAATCTGGTCACACTAGACCAAATTAAATCCAATTTTTTAATCCAAAAGTTCAGACCAACGTGATGGAGCGTGGGTCAGATACAGTCCCAGGTTATTCCCACTGAAGGTTTACCTTCTTAAGATTTGTGCTCAGCGTCCCGTCCATGAGCAAGCAGGCTGCTGGGAGCAAGGAGTGCAACACTGGCAGTGGTCGGCATGAAGCAAAGAGTAGGCCAGGCATCATAGACAGGTGGCTGGAGCCTTGCGATTGCAATCCATTGTGGCAGACAATGCTAAGTATGTAAAGAGACAGACTTGTGGCAGCTCACACTAGTTCTTTCTGCGAGTGGCACTGTTCATGAGTGAACAGGTCTGTTCACCCAAAAGCCTGACTTAAGAAGAAAAAGATACTTCTAAGGCCTAGCTTTTGGGAGCCTGTTATATCCCTGACGCTCAGATCAGGAGGTCAGCAGACAAGCTTATTGAGTCTCTCTGGGGTTCTGGGTTCAGGTTGCGGGTTACAGGTCCAGTTCTTCAACCACATGCATGGAGGACAGCAGCCAGCAGGTCGGTACATTAAGAAAGCAGTTCCTCCAGAGCAGCAGTCCAGCAGAGTGGCAGTCCTTCAGCAGCAAAGCAGTCCTGCTCCTAGCAGAGTATTCACAGGTCCAGAGTTGTACTGAAGTGGTATGGTCTGAAGTCCAGTTCTTATAGCCTGTGGTGCCTTTAAAGTGGGGAGGCTTCAAAGAATGGCTTTGAAGTGCACAGAGGTCCTCCCTTCCTGCCCTGTCTCCAGACTCACTACAAGGGGTATGCATCCCTTTGTGAGGGGACAAGACACAGCCTAATCAGGTGTGAGTGTGAGGTTGTTCTTGGCTCCTCCTTCCCATACTCCTAGGATGGCCCATTAAGTCACACCTAAGCTCCAATTGTGTGTCACTGTCTACAGGGAATGCACAATGTCCAGCTGTCACCCTCCACAGACATGTTTTGGAGACAGACTGCAGGCACACAGGGCTAAGAGCAGGAAAATACCGTATTTCTAAAAGTGGCATTTTTTAAATTATAATGATAAATTCTACTTTAGCATTAAAGGGAATGTATCATAAATCCCAAAGGTTCTACACATGATAGATCTACCTCCTTCCAATTGGGAATTACAGCTTTCTAGCTGTAGCAAGGAATCTATAAGGTTAGCCTATGGGAGGGGTAGGCCTCACAATAGTGAAAAACAAATGTAAGAGTTTTTCACTACCAGGATATGTAAAACTTCAAAGTACATGTCCCACCTTTGATTACAGAGCACCTTGTCCTATGGGCTAGCTAGGGCCGACTATAGGGTTGACCTGTATGTAATAAAAGGATAGTTTAAATGCCAAGTTGACATGGCAGTGTAAACTTAACCCACAGGTTCTGCAGTGGCAGGTCTGCTACATTTTTAAAGGGCTACTTAAGTGGGTGCACAATCAATGCTGCATGCCCACTAGTATCATTTAATTCACAGGCCCTGGGCACATGTAGTGTCTTTTACTAGGGACTTATAAGTAAATTAACTATGTCAATTGTGGATAAGTCAATGTTACTACATTTTAGGGAGAAAGAACAAGCACTTTAGCATTGGTTAGCTCTGGTAAAGTGCAAAAAGTCCTAAAGCCAACAAAAACGAATTCAGCAAAAAAAGGAGGAGGAAGGCAAAATAATTGGGGATGACCCTGCAGAAAGGGCCATTTCCAACATGACTCCCTCCAGCCTCTTTGTCTATACTCTCCTTAGTCACTAAACGGACCCATGGGAAACCCTTCCCCTCATCTGTGAACCGCCTCTGTGCAGCACCCTAACCTTAATTTGCTCACAGATGCATCCCAGAAGGAAGACATTACCACCATGGCCAACAAAGTGATGTGGCCCATTCCACCCCTTGGGTCTGATTTCGGTTCCCAACCCAGGATATAACAACACGCAGAGGCCACTGACAGCTTTCATGGTTCAGAGCCAGGTCCCAAGACATCCAGGGCTCTCTGACCTCTCAGGTTTCTCAGAGTGGGGCGCAGTAGCTCTAGACATATTGTACCCTTTGTACCATGAGTTTAAGGGTGGTACTCTTAATATGGTTCTTCAACCCATGGTCTGTACCCATAGGCTGGTAATGTGCCTGGCAAGCCAGGACATCCAGGGGAGTACCATTACTCCCCCTCAAGGGAGACACACTCTAGGTGTACCATGTAAGAGTCTGCCTGGTGCAGGTCCCAAGCCCTCTCTCCCTGTGACAGTGCATGGATGTCCCCTGGCCAGAAGTGGCCTCACTAGGGTGAGTCTTGGGGTGCTCTGTTCTCAGAGCTGGCAACCCTGATCCACTGGTCCTCCCACTGTGGACTATGTCCAAATTCTTGCCTCTATCTGGACCGCTGTACCCTCTGCTATGGGGTGGTGCCCCCAGAAAACAGAACTGATAGGGCACCTGTCATTGATCCCTAAACAACTCTCCTGACACTGTGGAGCTCCAATCAGTGGATGGTCTCTTAGTACTGACCAGGTCCACATGCTGTGCCTCAACTGTGAGCAATCCAAAAACTCGGGCTGGAAATAGGGCACCCTGGGTCTCTGCCCACCATAACCTCCTCAGCTCCATGTAGAAGGAACATGGGACCCCTTCTCCTTTCACTAGTCTGGTGTTGGCGTAGCTCTGGAAAACAGTGGCTGAACATGAGCTCGCTAGCAATCAAATTGTACAGTCCCTCAAAAATGTTTATCCTACTAACTTTCGTCCAACCATTCAGTACCTTTCTGATGTTACCCACAAAATCTCCCTAGGACTGGTGAGACTGTTTGTGATTGCCCTTGAATCTCGACAAGCACTCTTCTGTGATGATTCAATTTCTTTTGACAAAGGTCTCCCTCATGATGGGATACCTCCGCCTGCCCCCCTCTCTAGGGCCACTAGGTCTTCCCTACCATCACTAGGCCTCCATATGCCTGTTCCCCAAACCACCGGCTATCAGTGGTAAAGTGCACAGAATCCTAAAGCCAACAAAAACTAATTTAGAAAAAAGGGAAGGAGGAAGGAAAAACATTTGGGAATGACCTTGCAGAAAGGACAATTTCCAACAGTATCTCTCTTTTTTAACAAGCCTGATGTTTTTTTTCTTCTTGGCTTTTTACGTCTCAGAACATTATATCTTAGAATGTTAAGGGATTAAGCTCATCAATTAAGAGACAACATGTTTTAACTCATTTCTCAAAATATAACGGAAATATTGCTCTTCTACAAGAAACACATCTCAATGAAATTGCATCTATGAAACTGCACAGAGGGTGGGTTGGTGGTGTTTGCTTTTCCCAAGGCAAATGGAAAAATGGTGTTATAACTCTATGCCAAAATCTCCTAATGTTCAAGTGATGTCACAAGAGACAGATATTGAAGGATAGTGGATATACACTAAACTTTTCATTAACAAAATTCTAATCTCACTTCTCAATATTTACGGTTCAACTGCTGCTGATTGTCTGTTCTGGTCTATTATTACCCAAAAGCTTATGCTAATTTCTGATGACATTATTATACACAAAAGAGAAGGAGAGAGGGTATGGAGCTCACCTACCTATTCTGAACCCCCTGTCAAATCAAATCAAATTTAGCTTTATTCGGTTTTCATATTTTCATACACAAAAAACCATAAAAGCACACATTCTAAAATACCATTGCACAATAATCAGTTTAGAATTAAAACAATAGCAGCTTTAGAATTTCATAGTACCATTATTGTACAATAATTTAAAAAATAAATTATTAGATCAATGTTAAAAACATGTTTTACAAATTACATAAAATAAAAAGGGTAAAACCATGGTACATATTTCATAGAGGGACCAAGTTCGAAATTTCATACTGCCAATGCAATACAATGATTGTAGAGGGAATTTAATAAAAAAAGATTATAGCTTGTATTTTAGAATTATAAAAACTTAAAGGATGGGACCAGTTGTCAGGACTGTCAGACCAAAAATAAGATTGACGCCTTTTGTAAGGTCAAGGGTGCTGAAAACGATCATTCATAAGAAGAGGCGCGGCTCCTTAAGCTTATTTAAGGATCGAGCTAAACCCAAAATGGCCGCCAACACTGGAACGAAGGAGCTGCAGGTTAGCGCTCTAGCGTTCCACAAAGATTATGAAGGTACAGGTGTTGAACGGTTGCCGCTTCGCACTTCACCAAGAAGCTGAGGAGAGAAGGTCGTTTTTTGGCAAGCGTCGTGAAGTCAGTCAGGGATAAGACGCTTCGTCGCGCAAACCAGTTTTTGAGCATTGTTTGTCTGTAGCAGAGAAAAGCAAAAGTAAGACTGTTCCTGATATTAAATATTAAGATATTTTCTGGGAGTTGAAGCAGCGTGCCTCGTCTTCAAGCACATTAGTAGCAGTACCCTACCGCAGTGTAAGGCAGCATAATTGAGGAGAATAAACAGAGCAGTATCTATCGTATAAGGTATTTTCAGGAGAACGATTCATACCGTGTAAATAGATATTTCAGTCAGACGTAATTTCAGAACTC
Organism: Triturus cristatus; assembly: GCF_964204655.1. Classification (NCBI taxonomy): domain Eukaryota; kingdom Metazoa; phylum Chordata; class Amphibia; order Caudata; family Salamandridae; genus Triturus; species Triturus cristatus. The sequence goes on along the minus strand of NC_140588.1, from coordinate 1,096,753,125 downwards.
TGAGTGTGGAGAGTAGTGTACAGAATATAAAGAAAGAAAAGGAAGCAAGAAAAGAATTGGAGAGCAGCAAAGAGGAGAAAGAAATAAGGAGTTCCAGACACACACTGAAAACAGAATAAAAACTTGTACAGAAAAATATTACTCAGCAGAACAGAATCCAGTCGAGGCGCTCGTCTCGAGTCTGTGGGTAAGGGCATCTAAGAAGATATAAAATAAAGATTAATTAATAGATAGACAGTAGGAAAAGAAAACTAATAGTGTTACATTTAGTTACAGCGCCACAGAAGAACAGAAAGAAAGAACCGAGATAAACAGAGTGAAAGAAGAGAAGCATTGGTCACTATAGACAGGGTAGGTGTTAGAGGAGGACTTCACAATACACCAACATATGGATAGGCAGGAAGGATATTTTTGATTTAAATGTCGTTTTCTCTTTTAGTAAAGACTCGCCTGTCCAGTCCTAAGAAGATAGAAGGGTGTGAAGAGTGAAGAACCAAGAGGACAATAGTGGCTGTCTCTTCTCTGTCCCATCCCCTTTCCCCCTCTGGAATTCCTTGGTGTGTTCGCTTAGGTTATTACGCGGAGCACTGGGAAGGCTAGGGGAGGTACCGGGAACTTGCGACATTCTGCTCCCGTGCTGAGAGGAAGGGGTGAAAGCAGTCCTTGACACCAGTGTACATATTTCATTTAGGGGCCAAGGTCAAAAACGTATCCCATAACTAGTCATAGGTTTAGGGGTTAAAGTGGCTTATCTTTTGAGGCGTTCGTTGACTAAGATCTTCGTTGCTAAGAGGGCCTTGCGTCACTACCTCATATTTTAGATTTACCAAGTGTCCCACAGGAAAGTTCTAAAAATAAGAGGATGAAAATGGTTCACAGATGTTTCCTGGATTTAATCACACATTTTAGAAATACAGCAATATTTCTAGCAAAACATTCGTTTTCCGAAAGTTGCAATGCCAAATAAGCCGGCCGACATTGCCTCAAACCCCAAATTTTCAAGATGGGTTTGATCCACCTCATCCTCAACTCTCGATAGAATCTACAGAATAATACTATGTGGATTGTTAATTGGAGTGAGAGTTCATCTCAGGGATAATTTGGTAAGGTTTTAGACCAGTCGTTTATGGTCGGGAAAGTTACTAGACGGTGGAATGTATTGAGTCTAAAACGCGTCAAAACAAATCTTTCGTAGCATCTCATTACATATATAAGATATGGTTGAATGGTGGGGGTGGAGCGCATCAATTGATTCCTTTGGACCATAGGCTTTGAAGCCTCACTGGCAAATCAATTAGCCTCCATGTTATTCATACATTGTTTTTTAAAAGCCTTTCTAGGGATTAGACCCATCGAGGAAGGATTATGAAATTATTCAGGCTGGCCTAAATCAGTCATAAAATCTTTTATGTATTTCAACCACCTGATCTCTAGGGCGTGTTCTAATTTAAGGCTGTCACTCAACACCTGCCGACTGAATATCGTTTGTGTCGAGGTCCAAATCCGGTGCCACGGTAGAACAGGTTGCACCTTTATTATATCAGCAATAAATGGAATGCCCAACTCAGTGTGGCAGATATATGTTGATGTTGATCGTGGAACAGCCAATAAATACCTTAAAAACATGTTCTCAACCCTCTGTATTTCGTTTATGCCACAGTAACCCCATATTTCCGCCCCGTAAATTGCTGTGCTGACGAACTTAGCTTGATGAATTTTAATTAACTCTTCTGGGGACCTTTTTCCTAGCTCTGTGCAAAGTTTGCTAGGGCTATTGTCGTTCTCATAAAGTGGAGTTTCCTAGTTTTGATGGCCTGGGACCACAATTCCATGTGATCAATTAAAATTCCTAAATAAGAGTATATTAAGGTGGTTTCCACTTTTTTGTTTTCTATAAAAAAATTCCCTCTGCTTCCTTCCACCCCTCACACAATTCGTTATAAAAGTTTTAGTAGTATTTATTTTTAAATCTAGGTTTTTCATGAAACTACTGAGCGCGCGCTGTAGGCCTATAGGAGTTCGGGCCTTAATTACAGCGTCGTTCACGTAGAGTAGGGCGGGTATTGGTTGTTTTTGCAACTGAGGTAGGTTCTGACACCTTTCTCCAGGCCATTTTTGTATAGTGTGAACAGGAAAGGTGCCAGGACACAACCTTGTCTAACACCCCTCTCCACTTGGAATGGCGCTGTGCATTCTCCATTGTGTCCATACCGTACCCGCGCTCTTGCATTTATGTATAGTTCTTTTAAAAAATGAATTAAAGGTGCCTCGACCCCCGTTGTCTCTAAGATACCCGATAATTTTTCATGGGATACACAATGAAAGGCGGCGGTGAGGTCAACAAAGGCCAGGTACAATTTTCCTTTTCTGGACTTTGCATACTTCCCCATTAGTATGGTTAAATTGAGTCCCTGTTCTATTGTACCTAGACCCTCCCTAAAACCGAATTGGAGGTCTGAAATTATATTATTGTCTTCAGCCCATTGTTGCAACCGGTTGAGGACTATACGGCCCGCCACTTTGCCGACTGAGTCCAGCAAAGAGATCGGGCGGTAACATGTAGGGTTCTGCCTGTCATCTTTTTTAAAGATCGGTACCGGGATGGAGTCAGACCAGGTTTCTATGAGTCCAATTGTACAACAGGCCCGCAATACACGTGTTAACAGTGGACCCCATAGTTCTATATTATATTTACAAATATCAACCGGTACTCTGTCTGGTCCCGGAGTCTTTCCCCCCTTACTTGCTTTTAACGCCCCTTAGACTTCTTCAAGTGTAACAGTTAATTCTATTGGAAAGGGTGAAGGAGCAGTATCAGAATTTATGACAGTTGCAGGTACATCGGCCTCCTGCCTTTCTTGCCGAAATATTTTAGAGAAGTGGTCAACCCGTTGGCCTTCATCTATGGCAATTTCTATTGTGTGGGTAGCCTCTGTTGTCCGAAATGGGGATTTCACCACGTGCCAAAAGGCAGTACTAACTTTATTTAAACTTGCCTTGTGCAGGTCGGCCCAGGTATTATTCTTTAGCTCTAATTTACGTATTTTTAATGCCTGATTATATGCTTTCCCCAACAACAGCTCTATTTTTTCTATGTTTTTATTTTTTACGTTTTTTACAAATACGCTTGATGTCTTAATATAACTTTACCAATGCTTTATGTACAGTCAAATCAAATCAGATATTATAATCAATTCTTTTCTAAACTATGCATAAAATTACTCTTTGAATCATTCATTCAGTTTGTGCATTAATTAACACATAAGTAATTATATCACTCTCAAATACAGGTATATTTATAGCTTGCATAGGAAAAAACCACAAAGTGCATAAAGCAAAAAGATCTGCTTTGAAATGAACAAATGTTAAGGGTGATATATCATTGCATATTGGTCAACAAGATACTTTACAATTGATATCAAACTTTAAATCAGGCTCTTTTGAATCATATCAATTACTTTCCAATTTATATCAAAATTTATTGCATGGCTCTATTATATCACTACGCGCGTTTCGGCGTTCAGCCTTCCTCAGGTAGCCATGATTCCTTAGCTCCTATAACATAATAAGAAAAAGACAAACTATGATCGTATATGTACATACAAAGAGTCAAGTGCACAAGTAATAAAAAGAAGAAACAATTCTCCTAATAATACACTATATACAAATTTGAACAATTTTACTGCAGTTCTGTCATCCAATCCATTGTGTCTAAAGGGGCATTACAGGTTCCATCTATTGGGGACACCCCTAGGTATCTTGTTGGAAGTGAAATGTGCAATCCTAGAATATGGCAGATAATACCCATATTGATCTAGTGGCTAGCCTGGGTATAATCTGAACTGAATCTAAATGAATCCCAGTATCTCTAAATCTTTAAAAGGTGCTGTAATATTGGGACCTATTAGATAATCTATGGTTCCCTTATTTGAATAGGTGCAGTTACAACCATATTCTGAAAAAGGGTCTCATTGACCTCACAAGATCTTGCTAGTTTCATAAAGGTATAACAATCACTAATCATCCTATTACATACCTTCTTATAATTGATCTCGCGTTGTTAGTGTGGAATAATGGGTGAGACGCGAGAGCGTCCGCGCAACCCGTCTGTTAGTGCACGTGTGGTCAACTTCTATCACAACGTGTCTGTGGATAGGGAACAGAAAGGGTCAGACTATACAATGCCAATCCCATGTACACACACTGGCTATATGTTCACTGTGATAGAGACGATATATATATATGTATAGCTAATGGACAAGGATGGAGCAGTGCTAATTGTGACCTAAATCGCCTGTGGCTAAGGAGTCCCTAGGACACTTAGTTACAGTGTAAGTTTATATAATGTTTCACCTCTTATATGAAGCGGTCAATCGCCCAATCGTCTTAAAGAGCTACAGTATTTGCGGGAAGTTGGGCACTGCCGAATGGATCATATCGGTATATCGGTAGTCATCTAGTCATAGCTACACAAGCGAAAAAAGAGAGGAGAGGAACCAACTTATGTGAATTCATTAAAATAAGATTCAACAATTAGACAAGTGCCTGTCAATAAGTTTGTATGGAGAAGAAACAGAAGCGCACTTACTATGGTCCCTCATGCGGCTTGAATGTTCTCCCGCAGTGAAGTCCAAAGTAACTTATTCTATGGAGATGCCACTTCCGATCGAGCTCGTAGCACCTTGATCTACAACGAAGTATAGAGATGTTTCCCTTTATCAGGACGACGTAATATCAGGTATTTTTAATAAAAGGTGTTCTCTAGAAGTAAGAATCCTGCTTAGTTAACTACCCTAATCTGGCGCTTAAAATCTTACCGCCAAAAGGTCCCGTCCGTTATCCAGCATTGAAGTCTTCGTTTTAGCTGCTTCCGCAAATTGAGTACGAACAGGACTGCTGCATGAGGGTTCCTATATGACCCCTGAACTATTCACCGATTGGTTCCTGTCTGAATACGTGAACCAGTCACCGATTGGTTCCTATCTGAATACGTGGACAGCGTGCGCCAAGATGTGGCAATATGAAGGGTGTGTACAACGGACGCCATCTTAGGCTAGTGCTGTGTCCCATGATATACGAGGAAAATGCAAAAAATACCAGGAATACCAGCGCCGTCTTGAATTAACGCTGTATCCTGCTACGTACATGCAAGACGGCTGAATATCATCAGCGTACTGCACGGTTTTCTTGAATCCACACACAAAAGTCTGGATGCGCACTAGATATGCATTCAAATCATAAACCAAAAGTATGTGATAGTGACTTCTTATTAGAGTATATACTGTATACCCATACCGAGATGTACAAATCTCCAATCAAGCCACTATTAAGTTAGTAATAACTTCGCTAAGTCCCTATATCTGTAAAAAGCAATACCACAAACATGGGGCTTGCTTATTGTTAGATTTAATGGATTGTTCATACTAACTAGATTGCAAATTTCCTTGACAAGGCAAGCAATGATAAATGGCAGGTGGAGTTTATGACGATTATACAATATTCTACAATGGAGGGAACATATAATTTCAGTAAGTCAAAAATATGGACAATGACCTATTCTATAAAGGGCCTAGGTAACTGCACTATCCAAGGTTTGGGTGTCATGTACCATCTGTTGTTCTACAGCTTTATGTACCCAAACTAGTTTAATGACCAATTAATTATTGAAGCGAATAGCTTGGCTCCACGGAATTTCATTGTTCAAGCCCGTTTAATATGTGTCTAGGGAAAATATCCAGTATACTTCCCTTCTTTTTCGGACTTTTGTCCCTTGAGGTCCATGAGCATTGATTTTTTCAAGAATCAGCCATCGTATGTCTTCTGCAGAATAATTGTGATCAATGAAATGTTGCACTAACGGTGCTTGCAATTTTTTAGTCCTGATTGCAGACCTGTGTTCTGTTAATCTTGTCGTCATAGACCTTGATGTTTCCCCTACATAGGTTTTATTACAGGGACACATTACTGCATAGATAATGTTGGTTGTCTTGCAATTGCTCAAACTTTGTAGGTCAACTTTAACCCCATTGATAGAGTAATGTTTCACTTCCAAGGCATATTTACAGGCAATGCATGACATGCATTTGTAATTGCCCTTAAAAACCGGCAATCCATGTAAGGTTGTCTGTATTGATGTAGACGGAGTTTGCTGCATGCGCGAGTGTGTTATTAAATCCTTCAGATTCTTATTTTTACGGTACGCAAACATCGGTTTTGATAGATGATTTGATACCTCTCTTGTTGCATTTAAGATATGCCAATTGGAATTGACAATCTGACGTATGGTCTCGTTCATTGTCGAGTGACGCGTGATAAATACTAGGCGATCCTGTTGTTTGGTATTTTTCTTGCCAAGTAGATATTGACGGTCATAGTACCGTGCTCTCTTGTAAGAGTCACGGACCAATCTTCTAGGGTAACCCCTAGCAATGAATTTAGCTTTCATAACACAGGATTGCCTGTCATAGTCAGTCAGATTGGTACAGTTCCTATGAAGACGTAGGAACTGTCCAAAGGGGCTCGTGGTTTTTTGTGCCTTTGGGTGATAGCTGGAAAAATGTAACAATGTGTTACGGGCAGTGGGCTTGGTGAATAAGTCAACTAAGAGTTTTTGTTCATTAGCTTTGATGGTGACATCAAGAAATTCAACACTATGTTTGTTACTCATAGCTACAAACCGGATATTAGTATCACACAGATTAAGCCAGGAGACAAAATCCAAAAGTTGATCCTCCGTGCCATTCCAGATGTAAAAAACATCATCTATGAATCTGGACCAGTGGGTCACAGATTCACTGAATGGTGCAACCTCATTGTAGATGTATTTATGTTCGTAATGTGCCATGAAGATATTCGCCACTGTGGGGGCACAGGAAGCCCCCATACTGACTCCCTTGGTCTGTTGGAATAGAGACCCGTTAAATTCAAAGGTGTTTTCCTGCAACACAATGTTTAAGCAATTCAAAATGAATTGACTGGGACAATCTATATTGAAGGTTTCAATAAACCACTCCACAGCTTCAATTGCAGCCGCCTGGGAGATGTTGCTATACAAAGCCTCTATATCCATGGTGACCAAGAGTTGGGTTTCCTCATGAAAGTGTAGCTGTTCCACTTTATTTATGATGTCTGTAGTATCCCTTATATAAGATTTTATTTTCGGGACATGTGGTCGTAACATGGAGTCCACGTATTTAGAAAGTGTTTCCGTAGCTGACCCAATAGTTGTTACAATTGGCCTGTATGGTGGATTAGTGGTACTCTTATGGATTTTCGGGATCCCATATATAGATGCCATTCTAGGTTTTACAACATTCAGATATTGCCATTCCTTCTCACAAATCAAACCTTCATCCAAGGCTAAGTTGGTTATTTTCAATTATCCTCTTAGATATCCTTTTCGTGGGGTCAATAGATGTGGGGGTGTAGTGATCTGTATTTGAGAGCATGGTGAGCATATTGGTCACATATTGATCAGTTTGCATCAACACGATACCACCCCCCTTATCACATGCTTTAACAGTAATGTCTTTATTGTTCTTAAGACAGGTTAAGGCTTTATGTTCTTCTCGTGAGAGATTGTATTTCGGTGCCTGGATAAATTTAGTCGCAGCAGTTAATTTGTTAAATACCACATGCTCAAAAATAGCAATCTCAGGTCCCACTTGTTCAAGTGTAGGGACAAAAGTGGATGGAGGTGCCAAACCTGATTTGTTACAAGTCTGTAATGTTTGACTAATTTGTCCTTCAAAAAAAGCCCGAAGTCTGATCTTACGAAAGAACGATATTAAATCTTGGAAAAGCTCGAATCTATTAGCTTTACTGTGAGGAATGAAGGAAAGACCTTTAGTTAGAAGGGACTCAGTCTGGCTATCAATATCGTGTGTACTGAGATTAAAGATGGGTATTTGGTTTACTCGCGCCAATATTGTGCATGTCTCATCACCAGGACCTGAGGGTCGTCCTGGTAGAAATTTTTGTCCCTACACTTGAACAAGTGGGACCTGAGATTGCTATTTTTGAGCATGTGGTATTTAACAAATTAACTGCTGCGACTAAATTTATCCAGGCACCGAAATACAATCTCTCCCGAGAAGAACATAAAGCCTTAACCTGTCTTAAGAACAATAAAGACATTACTGTTAAAGCATGTGATAAGGGGGGTGGTATCGTGTTGATGCAAACTGATCAATATGTGACCAATATGCTCACCATGCTCTCAAATACAGATCACTACACCCCCACATCTATTGACCCCACGAAAAGGATATCTAAGAGGATAATTGAAAATAACCAACTTAGCCTTGGATGAAGGTTTGATTTGTGAGAAGGAATGGCAATATCTGAATGTTGTAAAACCTAGAATGGCATCTATATATGGGATCCCGAAAATCCATAAGAGTACCACTAATCCACCATACAGGCCAATTGTAACAACTATTGGGTCAGCTACGGAAACACTTTCTAAATACGTGGACTCCATGTTACGACCACATGTCCCGAAAATAAAATCTTCTATAAGGGATACTACAGACATCATAAATAAAGTGGAACAGCTACACTTTCATGAGGAAACCCAACTCTTGGTCACCATGGATATAGAGGCTTTGTATAGCAACATCTCCCAGGCGGCTGCGATTGAAGCTGTGGAGTGGTTTATTGAAACCTTCAATATAGATTGTCCCAGTCAATTCATTTTGAATTGCTTAAACATTGTGTTGCAGGAAAACACCTTTGAATTTAACGGGTCTCTATTCCAACAGACCAAGGGAGTCAGTATGGGGGCTTCCTGTGCCCCCACAGTGGCGAATATCTTCATGGCACATTACGAACATAAATACATCTACAATGAGGTTGCACCATTCAGTGAATCTGTGACCCACTGGTCCAGATTCATTGATGATGTTTTTTACATCTGGAATGGCACGGAGGATCAACTTTTGGATTTTCTCTCTTGGCTTAATCTGTGTGATACTAATATCCGGTTTGTAGCTATGAGTAACAAACATAGTGTTGAATTTCTTGATGTCACCATCAAAGCTAATGAACAAAAACTCTTAGTTGACTTATTCACCAAGCCCACTGCCCGTAACACATTGTTACATTTTTCCAGCTATCACCCAAAGGCACAAAAAACCACGAGCCCCTTTGGACAGTTCCTACGTCTTCGTAGGAACTGTACCAATCTGACTGACTATGACAGGCAATCCTGTGTTATGAAAGCTAAATTCATTGCTAGGGGTTACCCTAGAAGATTGGTCCGTGACTCTTACAAGAGAGCACGGTACTATGACCGTCAATATCTACTTGACAAGAAAAATACCAAACAACAGGATCGCCTAGTATTTATCACGCGTCACTCGACAATGAACGAGACCATACGTCAGATTGTCAATTCCAATTGGCATATCTTAAATGCAACAAGAGAGGTATCAAATCATCTATCAAAACCGATGTTTGCGTACCGTAAAAATAAGAATCTGAAGGATTTAATAACACACTCTCGCATGCAGCAAACTCCGTCTACTTTAATACAGACCACCCTACATAGATTGCCGGTTTTGAAGGGCAATTACAAATGCATGTCATGCATTGCCTGTAAATATGCCTTGGAAGTGAAACAATACTCCATCAATGGGGTCAATGTTGACCTACAAAGTTTGACTAATTGCAAGACAACCAACATTATCTATGCAGTAATGTGTCCCTGTAACAAAAACTATGTAGGGGAAACATCAAGGTCTATGACGACAAGATTAACAGAACACAGGTCTGCAATCAGGACTAAAAAATTGCAAGCACCGTTAGTGCAACATTTCATTGATCACAATTATTCTGCAGAAGACATACGATGGCTGATTCTTGAAAAAATCAATGCTCATGGACCTCAAGGGACAAAAGTCCGAAAAAGAAGGGAAGTATAGTGGATATTTTCCCTAGACACATATTAAAGGGGCTTGAACAATGAAATTCCGTGGAGCCAAGCTATTCGCTTCAATAATTAATTGGTCATTAAACTAGTTTGGGTACATAAAGCTGTAGAACAACAGATGGTACATGACACCCAAACCTTGGATAGTGCAGTTACCTAGGCCCTTTATAGAATAGGTCATTGTCCATATTTTTGACTTACTGAAATTATATGTTCCCTCCATTGTAGAATATTGTATAATCGTCATAAACTCCACCTGCCATTTATCATTGCTTGCCTTGTCAAGGAAATTTGCAATCTAGTTAGTATGAACAATCCATTAAATCTAACAATAAGCAAGCCCCATGTTTGTGGTATTGCTTTTTACAGATATAGAGACTTAGCGAAGTTATTACTAACTTAATAGTGGCTTGATTGGAGATTTGTACATCTCGGTATGGGTATACAGTATATACTCTAATAAGAAGTCACTATCACATACTTTTGGTTTATGATTTGAATGCATATCTAGTGCGCATCCAGACTTTTGTGTATGGATTCAAGAAAACAGTGCAGTACGCTGATGATATTCAGCCGTCTTGCATGTACGTAGCAGGATACAGCGTTAATTCAAGACGGCGCTGGTATTCCTGGTATTTTTTGCATTTCCCTCGTATATCATGGGACACAGCACTAGCCTAAGATGGCGTCCGTTGTACACACCCTTCATATTGCCACATCTTGGCGCACGCTGTCCACGTATTCAGATAGGAACCAATCGGTGACTGGTTCACGTATTCAGACAGGAACCAATCGGTGAATAGTTCAGGGGTCATATAGGAACCCTCATGCAGCAGTCCTGTTCGTACTCAATTTGCGGAAGCAGCTAAAACGAAGACTTCAATGCTGGATAACGGACGGGACCTTTTGGCGGTAAGATTTTAAGCGCCAGATTAGGGTAGTTAACTAAGCAGGATTCTTACTTCTAGAGAACACCTTTTATTAAAAATACCTGATATTACGTCGTCCTGATAAAGGGAAACATCTCTATACTTCGTTGTAGATCAAGGTGCTACGAGCTCGATCGGAAGTGGCATCTCCATAGAATAAGTTACTTAGGACTTCACTGCGGGAGAACATTCAAGCCGCATGAGGGACCATAGTAAGTGCGCTTCTGTTTCTTCTCCATACAAACTTATTGACAGGCACTTGTCTAATTGTTGAATCTTATTTTAATGAATTCACATAAGTTGGTTCCTCTCCTCTCTTTTTTCGCTTGTATAGATATGACTAGATGACTACCGATATACCGATATGATCCATTCGGCAGTGCCCAACTTCCCGCAAACTCTGTAGCTCTTTAAGACGATTGGGCGATTGACCGCTTCATATAAGAGGTGGAACATTATATAAACTTACACTGTAACTAAGTGTCCTAGGGACTCCTTAGCCACAGGCGATTTAGGTCACAATTAGCACTGCTCCATCCTTGTCCATTAGCTATACATATATATATATCGTCTCTATCACAGTGAACATATAGCCTGTGTGTGTACATGGGATTGGCATTATATAGTCTGACCCTTTCTGTTCCCTATCCACAGACACGTTGTGATAGAAGTTGACCACACGTGCACTAACAGACGGGTTGCGCGGATCCTCTCGCGTCTCACCCATTATTCCACACTAACAACGCGAGATCAATTATAAGAAGGTATGTAATAGGATGATTAGTGATTGTTATACCTTTATGAAACTAGCAAGATCTAGTGAGGTCAATGAGACCCTTTTTCAGAATATGGTTGTAACTGCACCTATTCAAATAAGGGAACCATAGATTATCTAATAGGTCCCAATATTACAGCACCTTTTAAAGATTTAGAGATACTGGGATTCATTTAGATTCAGTTCAGATTATACCCAGGCTAGCCACTAGATCAATATGGGTATTATCTGCCATATTCTAGGATTGCACATTTCACTTCCAACAAGATACCTAGGGGTGTCCCCAATAGATGGAACCTGTAATGCCCCTTTAGACACAATGGATTGGATGACAGAACTGCAGTAAAATTGTTCAAATTTGTATATAGTGTATTATTAGGAGAATTGTTTCTTCTTTTTATTACTTGTGCACTTGACTCTTTGTATGTACATATACGATCATAGTTTGTCTTTTTCTTATTATGTTATAGGAGCTAAGGAATCATGGCTACCTGAGGAAGGCTGAACGCCGAAACGCGCGTAGTGATATAATAGAGCCATGCAATAAATTTTGATATAAATTGGAAAGTAATTGATATGATTCAAAAGAGCCTGATTTAAAGTTTGATATCAATTGTAAAGTATCTTGTTGACCAATATGCAATGATATATCACCCTTAACATTTGTTCATTTCAAAGCAGATCTTTTTGCTTTATGCACTTTGTGGTTTTTTCCTATGCAAGCTATAAATATACCTGTATTTGAGAGCGATATAATTACTTGGGTGTTAATTAATGCACAAACTGAATGAATGATTCAAAGAGTAATTTTATGCATAGTTTAGAAAAGAATTGATTATAATATCTGATTTGATTTGACTGTACATAAAGCATTGGTAAAGTTATATTAAGACATCAAGCGTATTTGTAAAAAACGTAAAAAATAAAAACATAGAAAAAATAGAGCAGTTGTTGGGGTGATATTTGGTCGCTATAGCAATACAGTGCACTTTTTTATATATATACATATTTTTCGTTATAATTTGTTTGTAACAGTTTCCTATATATTTTGTTATCAACTGCTTTAATCCTTGATATAGGAAACTACATTAGGGGGACCCTTGTTGCATTGCACTATGATTATATGCTTTCCTACACTGCTTTATTTCTGTTCTATCCCTTTCCTTTTTGTGTAAAGCCCGTTTTAATTCTGTGTCTGCTTTTGTGCACTTGCTGTTAAACCACCCACTATTTTTTCTACCTCTCTTTTTTTTCTACTCTCAAAGTCTCCCTGATTGTTTCAGTTATTTGCGCATATGACTCCAGTGCTACTGTATGTGATGTAGGTTCATTCAAACACTTCATTATTGATTCCAAGCTTTTCTCAACCACTGTCTTAGTGATTTTATGTGGTTCTACCTTCTCCCATTTTAGAGAGTAACCATTTATTTTATTAATTACCAAGTTTTTGGCCGCATATATCCTCTTATTACGGGGAGTTTGAGATTTTGAAGGCAGTACTATGGTTACACTCAAGGGAAAATGGTCGCTTATAGAGTTCTTGTGCGTTTTGTAATTCAATATGCGAGAAGCAAACCTAGCCGGAATTAAAATAAAGTCAATAATCGAGCTCAAACCTCTCCCATTAAAGGTCTGTGAAAATGGGATTGGAGGTGAGCTTAAGACATTTGCAAAACTCATGTCTAAAATAAATAACATTTCATTCAGGGCTTCCCCATAGGTATTATGCGGGAAGTGGGGCAAATTAGAGCTATGTTCGTCCACATGTAACGTCATTGTTTTCCGAGCATGGAGCAATATTAAAGTCCCCCCCATACAAATAAAACATTTTCTGTTTTACCATTCTGAATTTCCTGTAAAGAGTTTCTGAGCTGTTTTAGTATATCAGTCAGGCGGTCCTTTTGCGCATTATTATAGAAATTTATCAGGACAACAGAGTTTTGTTTATCTATATTCAAAATCACGATTTGATAGTTCGGCTCTGATATAGCGAAGGATATTTTATCTATATTCAACATATTTGAGACATATATACTTAACCCTCCCTTTGGGCGCCCATGTGCCAATGGTGTGGCTGATGTATGATAGGTCTTAAAGCCCTCGATGTGTCTCTTGTAAACAGAAGATGTTGGATTTCTTTACAAAATCGTTGCAAAGGAGATTAGCTCACTTGTATCGTAGCCCCGCTACATTCCAATATAGAATCATAATGCTGCTCCTGTTATCTATTGGCTTGTTTTGTATATCTCTATTTGAGTCAGTAGATAAATTAATATCTAGGCTCATCCTTAGATGTTTCTAATCCTACCTCTGATCTGTTATTTGTCAAAACGGGAGAAGCTAAATGGTTATCCTCTGGAGCGTTAGGCTGTTCTTGTGGTCTATCTTCCTTTTCTATTAATAGGTGTTTCATTGTTACCTAAGTCATGCAGTTTTTGAATCCGCAAGTTAATGGCAAGTGCTTTAGGGGTCTGGTTCAGTCAATCGATCTCATCTACGGAGGGCAGTAATTAAAAACTATTTATCACCGGTACATTATATATGTACTTGTTTCTTGTCTCATAGCCCCTGGTAGTACCACTTCTCTCTAACACGAGGGGAGGTTGGTAGAAATAACCGAGGGGTAGTATATTAATTCCCCCTGTGAATATAGTGTTATTCCCCGCCTTCCATAAAATGTTCTCCTCTAACTGGGGTTTTTTGAACGACAACACCACACAGTCCCCTGGTAGAGTTTTCCGATCCTTGCCAACCCATTTGATCCTCCGGGCCATTTTAAACTGCATATAGAGGGCATCCGTGAAACCAACCCTTGAGCTTAGCCAATAGAGAGCTTTATTTCGTAGCATTGCCCAAGTTTCACTCTCATCAGCCCTTAGCCTAGGTATATTTGCAAGTACTATTGTTAAAGGTGTGGCTGCAGGTGGAAGATCTAAATAAGATGGTTCACTGTGCATGGTTTTGTCTATTCTAGACGCTGTGATTTGGTGACAAGGGATCTGATTAAGGCGTGTTCTTGTGTGGGTGGCCTCTTTTTCCCCCCATTCTGCAGAACTTGTGAGGTTTGATCAGATGGACCGGCTGTAGTAGGCAGGGAGTTGCAAGATGGTAACAGGGTATCTGATTGGTGAAGTTAGTGGTTTTAGATCTAATTAGTTCACTTTCATGATTATTCTGTTGTCGATCGTTCCGCAAGTCTGACCTCCTAGATGAGTCTAATTCACCGTTGTCATCTTGCCTATGAACACTGGGTGTGCATTTAACAGATTTCCCCTTTTCTAGAAGGTTTTGCAGATTAGCTTCAATCCTATCTACTCTTTCCTCTATCTTGGCTAATGAGTCTCTCAAAAAGAGATCTAATTTTTGAACTAGTGTGGTGAGGTTTTTTAACTTGTTATCTTTATTGTTGGTTTTGACCTTGTTATCTTTCGATGCTTTGCTTTTCACTATAACTTTTTTTGCTCCAGGTGCTTTTTTACTAGATCTCACAGATTCAACCATGGTTGTCACGGTACACTTGGTAATTGGCATGCTTTCCTCCCCCCCTTCTGAAATCTTGGATCTCTTGTCTGTCTCTGTCGTTTTGTTTTGCCGCTTTTGAATCTTGATCACTAAGTATTATCTGATCTACCGTAAATTGAATACAACCATTTTTTGGAGCGATGTATTCTAATCAATAAAGAGACTAAAACCTTACACACGGCTCATGCACTATTATCAAGAGGTGACTGTATCTTTCATGAGATTGTGCAAAGTACTGAGAACAAAACCGGCCTCTGCATACCTGACTCTGTTTATGTCACAACATACAAACAGCGCATGCGTAATTAGGAGCTCTGAAACACAATTATTATTTTTGTCGGAAAGCGCCATCTGCTGGTATGTTGTGACTTAATAAAGCGGAGAAAAGCAATCCCAGACATACCACGGATGAGAAGACAAACTGCACAGCTGTAAATGAAGGCACCGGGCCAGCCCTGCTCTCCACGGGCTCTGGGGGGCGCTGTGCTGCCGCTGCCCTGGTACAAAGCTTGAAAGAGGGTAAAACAGGTGTGAATGGTGGGGCCGAGCTATGGCCGCCATTAGGGAAAGGTAAAAGAAGACTGAAAGAATCTTACGGTGAAACAAGTGAAAAGTGAATATTGAAGAGTCAAACCTTCATGTATTTTGGTGACACCCCGTGGCGAGCGGGAGGAATGACAAGAGACCATGACCATGTGGCGATGGCGGGAAACCGAAACTGAAGTTCAAAAACTGTCCAGGCAAAGAATGAAAGAGCAAAGGTTTCATGTAACAAACCCTGAGAAACGGAGGAACAGATACTCGGGAAACCATTCGCACCGCTGAAAATGGCTAAAACCAAGGGTTATTTACAAGCCCCTTGCCGCCGGTATGTCACTTTTCCCATATTAAAAGTGACGCACCGGCGGCGCCATGGGCTTGTAAATAGGCCCAAGACTGAAGCAGACAATCTTTATAGCGCCTACAGAACGAGTGAATAAAAAAGGAGAATGAAGTAAAGAAATGGAAAAAGCTTATTAATGTTTTATACGAATCGGTAGGACAAGAAACAAGC
Organism: Triturus cristatus; assembly: GCF_964204655.1. Classification (NCBI taxonomy): domain Eukaryota; kingdom Metazoa; phylum Chordata; class Amphibia; order Caudata; family Salamandridae; genus Triturus; species Triturus cristatus. The sequence goes on along the minus strand of NC_140588.1, from coordinate 1,096,736,914 downwards.
TAAAGCGAAACAATAAACAGTTGGTTGAAGAGAGTCCAGTTTGTTTATCCCAACGACCTCTTTTTGTGGGGGATGTTTGCTGGTCTCCTATTATTATTATCAGAACACTTGAGTCTCAGCTGCTAATCTTATGTCGTTCATTCAAGTGAGTTTATGCCAACACCGGATTTTCGGTTGTCGTTACAAATGCTTTTGTGCTCAGGGAGTCTTTCACTTTTGTTTCTGTTTTTTCCACACCCAGGAGTCTGCCAAGCGTTGAGGCACTTGTGAGACTCCCCGGCCGAATCTTCTTTCTGCTGTAAGCGTGAGTAACCTTTCTGTCTGTTGATGGCTTGTAGAGCAAGTTTCTTTGGTTACTGTCACTTTTATGTGATTGGTTATTGGTATGCAAAAATGGAGCTGTCTTTGTATACCCCTCTATACATTTCCAGGTACTTTCCATCTTCTCTGATGGTTTGTTTGATGTTACACCATTCATTTGAAACTCTAGGGATACAAGTAAAGTGCTGGGATACACCATTCATTTGAAACTCTAGGGATACAAGTAAAGTGCTGGGATACACCATTCATTTGAAACTCTAGGGATAAAAGTAAAGTGCTGGTATACACCATTCATTTGAAACTCTAGGGATACAAGTAAAGTGCTGGTATACACCATTCATTTGAAACTTTAGGGATACAAGTAAAGTGGTGGGATACACCATTCATTTGAAACTCTAGGGATACAAGTAAAGCACTGGTATACACCATTCATTTGAAACTCTAGGGATACAAGTAAAGTGCTGGTATACACCATTCATTTGAAACTCTAGGGATACAAGTAAAGTGCTGGTATACACCATTCATTTGAAACTCTAGGGATACAAGTAAAGTGCTGGTATACACCATTCATTTGAAACTCTAGGGATACAAGTAAAGTGCTGGTATACACCATTCATTTGAAACTCTAGGGATACAAGTAAAGTGCTGGTATACACCATTCATTTGAAACTCTAGGTATACAAGTAAAGTGCTGGTATACACCATTCATTTGAAACTCTAGGGATACAAGTAAAGTGCTAGTATACACCATTCATTTGAAACTCTAGGGATACAAGTAAAGTGCTTGTATACACCATTCATTTGAAACTCTAGGGATACAAGTAAAGTGCTGGTATACACCATTCATTTGAAACTCTAGGGATACAAGTAAAGTGCTGGTATACACCATTCATTTGAAACTCTAGGGATACAAGTAAAGTGCTGGTATACACCATTCATTTCAAACTCTAGGGATACAAGTAAAGTGCTGATATACACCATTCATTTCAAACTCTAGGGATACAAGTAAAGTGCTGGTATACACCATTCATTTGAAACTCTAGGGATACAAGTAAAGCACTGGTATACACCATTCATTTGAAACTCTAGGGATACACCATTCATTTGAAACTCTAGGGATACAAGTAAAGTGCTGGTATACACCATTCATTTCAAACTCTAGGGATACAAGTAAAGTGAGGTATACACCATTCATTTGAAACTCTAGGGATACATACAAGTTAAGTGCTGGTATACACCATTCATTTGAAACTCTAAGGATACAAGTAAAGTGCTGGTATACACCATTCATTTGAAACTCTAGGGATACAAGTAAAGTGCTGGTATACAGCATTCATTTGAAACTCTAGGGATGCAAGTAAAGCGCTGGTATACACCATTCATTTGAAACTCTAGGGATAAAAGTAAAGCGCTGGTATACACCATTCATTTGAAACTCTAGGGATACAAGTAAAGTGCTGGTATACACCATTCATTTGAAACTCTAGGGATACAAGTAAAGCACTGGTATACACCATTCATTTGAAACTCTAGGGATACACCATTCATTTGAAACTCTAGGGATACAAGTAAAGTGCTGGTATACACCATTCATTTCAAACTCTAGGGATACAAGTAAAGTGCTGGTATACACCATTCATTTGAAACTCTAGGGATACAAGTAAAGTGCTGGTATACACCATTCATTTGAAACTCTAGGGATACAAGTAAAGTGCTGGTATACAGCATTCATTTGAAACTCTAGGGATACAAGTAAAGCGCTGGTATACACCATTCATTTGAAACTCTAGGGATAAAAGTAAAGTGCTGGTATACACCATTCATTTGAAACTCTAGGGATACAAGTAAAGTGCTGGTATACACCATTCATTTGAAACTTTAGGGATACAAGTAAAGTGGTGGGATACACCATTCATTTGAAACTCTAGGGATAAAAGTAAAGTGCTGGTATACACCATTCATTTGAAACTCTAGGGATACAAGTAAAGTGCTGGTATACACCATTCATTTGAAACTCTAGGGATACAAGTAAAGTGCTAGTATACACCATTCATTTGAAACTCTAGGGATACAAGTAAAGTGCTTGTATACACCATTCATTTGAAACTCTAGGGATACAAGTAAAGTGCTGGTATACACCATTCATTTGAAACTCTAGGGATACAAGTAAAGTGCTGGTATACACCATTCATTTGAAACTCTAGGGATACAAGTAAAGTGCTGGTATACACCATTCATTTCAAACTCTAGGGATACAAGTAAAGTGCTGGTATACACCATTCATTTGAAACTCTAGGGATACAAGTAAAGTGCTGGTATACACCATTCATTTGAAACTCTAGGGATACAAGTAAAGCACTGGTATACACCATTCATTTGAAACTCTAGGGATACACCATTCATTTGAAACTCTAGGGATACAAGTAAAGTGCTGGTATACACCATTCATTTCAAACTCTAGGGATACAAGTAAAGTGCTGGTATACACCATTCATTTGAATCTCTAGGGATACAAGTAAAGTGCTGGTATACACCATTCATTTGAAACTCTAAGGATACAAGTAAAGTGCTGGTATACACCATTCATTTGAAACTCTAGGGATACAAGTAAAGTGCTGGTATACAGCATTCATTTGAAACTCTAGGGATACAAGTAAAGCGCTGGTATACACCATTCATTTGAAACTCTAGGGATAAAAGTAAAGCGCTGGTATACACCATTCATTTGAAACTCTAGGGATAAAAGTAAAGTGCTGGTATTTTTGGATCCTGGCCTAAGTAAATCTTGTCTACTTCTGTTTCAACTCTTCTAGCTTCATTCCATTTTTTTTTAAATCCCTTTATTGAGTTTTTGCATTAACACATTACAATACCGGTAGTAAATACATTGTTGTATCATACATCTAGTCACTTTGAGTCCATAATAAAAGACAAGTTGCAAACAGCACCTTCAGGTGTGACTGTGGTCCAGTTAGAAGCATCTGTTGCAAACCTACATCAGCATATGCAAATAATCCTCACATTGAAGAACATAAAAGAATGGCAAGCTTGGTAGACATGAGACACTGGACAGCCAGGTGCAGCCAGGACCTCTGAGAAAGTCCAAGGTGAGTTGACTTGGAGTCAGAACCCTTTTCAGAAGGCCACAGGGCACGCAGGGGTTACTGGGCCTGACCGTGGGGGTTGGAGCCTTTTACTCCTGATATCCCTGGGCCCAACCTATGATGGATCTCGAGCAACTGGGCCAAGTCCCCCTTCTGTACTTGACTCCTAGTGGTAGCTATAGTTGAGCAGCCCAAGGCTCCCTTGAGGGGAAATGGGGGGAATACAGGTCATTCAACACTACTCGAAGCGCACACTGTGATGTCAATAAATCTATGTACAGTCAAATACTTATTTGTTCAATAAAATTAAGTATTTTATATCTAACTTTACTCATCCAAAGCAATGTTATTGACAATAAAACATTTCCCATTGAGGTTGGAGCTCATATTGATGTGGTGGTTATTCCCCAATACCTGGTGACCGCGTCCATGGAATACTCACTAGTAGGCCTTAGCTTGAGTCCACTCTGAGTCTTAGCAAAATACTCAGTCAATTCAACTTTATTCGATTCAGGCAGAGAATCATAAAAGCTTACAATTCAATACAAATTTAAAAGAGGAAAGAGTTAATCAATTCATTAAAAACAAATCAATAAAAACATTTACAGATTTAAGGTGCAGCAGTTATAAACTTCCTTCTAGTGATGACAGACCTCAAAAATCTTGCCACTACCACACATGTAAACAAGTCCAGAAGCAATTGTAAAAATAAGTAGGCTGGTCTGCATTGTTTAAAATTTAACGATTTCATGAAAGGCTTAATAAAAATAATCCTTAAGTCTGTATAAAATTTGCAGAAAAACAGTACGTGGATAGTTGAGTCTTTAGAGATCTGGCCGCAAGGACAGCATATAAGTTGACGAGACCAGCTATTGATATTGGGGAAACTTGTCAAAAGGTGAAAAATGTCTAATCTAAAACTTGTAAAGACAGATCTATGTTGAGCATTTAAAATACCAATTAAATACGGTTGCATCGTGTAACAGGTCAGTACCATTTGATTATGTTGTGCGGTGAGCTTCACAAGTTCCAGTGTTAATCTCTTGTTCTCTAAGTTGTTCAAACATAATCTCTTTAATGATTCAACAAAGATTCAGGGTTTTCGTAATATTCAGAGTAACAAATATCATGCATGACATTTTTTATGTACTTCAGCCCTGGTATTTTCAGCGCATGATCAGCCCCGCAGGTCCTGTACAATGGCTCTGTTAAAGCCCGTGTGATCCGATGTCCATAGCTTGTGCCAAAGAAGGACTGGCTGCACACTTATCAAGTCTTCCAAAAAGGTTACGCCCAATTCCGCATGACACAAAAAGTTAAAACAGCTGTTTGGAAGCCCTAAAGGGTTTTAAAAAACCCCATTTTCTACAAGCTGTAATGAATTAACATCTGCGTGTCCCCACAATTCAGAACCGTACATCGCTATTGACCGGCATTTGGCGTTATAAATGCTCAGCATTTCCCTGGGAAGTTTGCGTCCCAGTCTCCTTGAAAAGTTACTCTGACCCACAATTGATCTAAGGAACAATACAATTATCCCCGTTTTAGCGGCAGGAAATTGCAGCTAAAACGGCAATAATGGGCTTGCTAATATGCGTTATAGAGTTCCAATAGAAGCCCAGGTTAATTGTGCAGGACATCTAACCTGGGCTCCTATTGGAATTCTATAACGCATATTATCAAGCCCATTATCGCCGTTTTAGCGGCAGTTTCCTGCGATAATTTTATCGCCGGTCTTGCTAATATGCCCCTGCATTCTTCTCAATTTTACTGCACTTTTCCAGTTACCATTGCTATCGAATAAAATTCCTAAATACGAGAAAGTCGACGTTTGAGGTAAAATCTAATTTCCTATTGAAATATTGCGTCCCTTGGCTAACTTTCGACCAGCTTTCATAATGTATGTTTTACCAATGTTAATTAAAAAGACCCAAGTCCTCCATAAAATGTACAAATTTATCTAAAAGATGCTGAAGGGCGTTGGGGGTGCGGGCCATAAGCACTGCATGATCCGCTTACAATATTACTGGTACTGGCCTATTACCGATTTGAGGCAGGTTTATACAGGAGTCCACAAGGGTGCTGCCCAAGCCATTAATGTACATATTAAATACAAACTGCGCGAGTACGCACCCCTGGTGGACCCCCTTCTTAATGTCAATTGAGTTTGTGCACTCACCTTTCATACCATATCGAATCTTTGCAGAGCTCATTGAATACAAATATCTGAGGAAGTTGACAATGTCACAGTCAAGACCCATTGAGATCATAATGGACCAGAGTTTATCATGGGCGACGCAGTCAAATGCGGAGGACAAGTCCACAAACGCCAGGAACAGGTTGACCCCTTTTATTTGTGTGTATGTGCTCACTAGCAAATTCAAGTTGATGGTCTGCTCTATGGTCCCAACACCCTGGCAGAAGCCATATTGAAAGTCGGACAGAATTTTGTTACAGTCTGCCCACTCCAGTAGTCTGTCCAGCACAATGCGACCCACCACCTTGACCAGCGAATCCAGCAAGGAGATGGGTCTATAGTTTGCAGGGCAGTGGCGGTCTCCCTTTTAAAATATTGGCACAATATGGGATTCCGACCAGGACACTGGAAAACCAGCTTCCAAAATAGACTTAAGGACCAGGGTCAGGAGAGGGCCCCAGAGATCAGTATTGTCCTTAAAGATGTCAATCGGGATCCCATCGGGGCCAGGTGCCTTTCCTTCCTTGTTAGCACCAAGTGCCCGAATCACCTCCTCCAGTGTGAAGTTAAAGTCAAAGTATTTCTACAAAGGAGCAGGTCCAGGGGAGACATCTCTCATCCCAGCCACAGAGTTATCTTGATCTTTTTTTCGTCCAAGCCCATAAATAATTGCGCAAAATGTGCCACCCATTCTTGTTCTGTAATTGCTACCTCTATTTTGGGTTTATCTTCGTCACAACAAAAGAGAGAATTTACAACACGTCAAAATAACTTAGAATCTTTGTTCTGGCTCGCTTCCTGCAGATGGTCCCAAGCCTCTTGGCGCCTCGGCACCCTTAGGAGCGAGTCTCCCAGGGCCTGATAGGCCTGTAACCAGTTTTACCCACTGCAACAGCTAGGAGGTTTGCAATGTCCCCACGGGCAGTCATACAGTTGTGGTCCTGTATGGAGAGTCAGCTGCATGTGGGCTCTCTTCTGAGCATATGTGGCGATTTCCAGCAACAATCGGAAGTGCTCCTTATGCACGGTAAGTCTTGCGCTCCCCAATGTTGGTAGTAGTGATTAAATACCAAAGCTCCAGGCTGGGGTCCCGGTGATGTGATGATGCACCCACTGTGTCCTCATCAGTTCACAGTGCAAACCAGGCTCAGTCTGAAGTGCATCTGGTGACCTATGAGTCACCGATAAAAATTATTGGGCGACAGCCCAATCTTTGCAACAACTAAGGGATCAGCAGCCACTTCCAGCATAAGGTGTTTCCTTAGCTTGACCGACCAAGGCACAGGTTCTCACCACGTTGTAGTCTGTACCGCAGCAGCCACTCCTGGCATACAGGGTCGCAGCTAAGCTCCCCACATGCTGCGGCCCTTCGCTTTCTGACAGACTTACATTGCCGCCTCTTCTGGCATACAGAATCACCGCAACCGGCGCTGCAGAGGATTCCCTTGCCCCTCCGGCACTCCGCTCACAGCTATATTCATAGTATTCATGGTGGCCCTCGCCTGGCATATGGGGGTCACCATCTGGAATCTGCCCAGGGAAACCACCTGATCAGTGCAGCAGCCATCTCCTCGTGTCTCACACCGGGAGTCTACACGGCTGGGCTGCCAACTGGACCTCGCTCCCTACAATGCTCTCCTTTTCCTCACAGGGCACACTGGTCTTGGCAAGCAGACAGGAGCTGGTGCTCCAAGCTCCAGAGCAGGTGGTCTTTGTTTCCATGGCTGATGTCCCCTCCCCAGCAGGGGGATAAGGTAGGATACTTGTTTTTCTAAAAGATTTAGTACTGTTGCTTATTTCAATTTTTCCCGCATATTGCCAGGAAAAAAGTAGCAATAGTTGCAAATAGCTTTTATGGCCAATCCGTTGTTCAGTTAGAAGTGGAGTTGGGGTTAGTGCATTAACTAATGTGGAGATAAGTTTGTTTAATAAGAAATTACTGTATGACAAGGAATTAATAAACTCTAGTTGCACCTTTGTCAATTAATTTTTCACAGAAAATAGAGGCACTGCAGACCCTGCCGCTGTCTAGGATACTTTCAAAGCAGCCTTCATGGGGCACGTGATTGCATTTACTATGAGAAGAATTAAAGAAAGGTTACTAAAGCTACCAGCTATAAGAATCAATAGAAAATGCAACCTGCCAAACGATGATATCTAGCTTAAAAGAGAATATCTGGAACTGGGACCAGACAAGACGGACTTTGAAAGATTGCTTCCTGTCAGAAGAAGTGATTAATGCTGAAACTCTAGGACAATGCCCCTACCAGGACAGGAAAAATATAGGACGAATGCCAGCATCGTCCACCAAGATTAAAACCATTCATAATAGAATTTCAGAAATGTTAGACTCAGTCATGATTCAAAGAATTTTCTTGAACATTATGTAGCTCTTAATTAATCAGTTGATGACACAACAGGTACCTCAATTCACCAATATTTAGAAAATGTTGAAATCCCTGAAGTACCCAATGAAAAAGTTTACGATATTATGCAAAATATCTCTAAGGCGTAATTACAACTGGCATTTGAAAGCTCAACTAATGGCAAGGCTGGTGAGAATGACTGGATTCCCTTGGAATTTCATGAAATATTTTTTCCATGAGTTCAGGGGTCAAAGAAATGTATTTACTGAAATTGTAACAGGGGGACAAGTCCCCAACTTATTTTCTGAAGCATTAGTTGTGAGTTTTTTCTAGGAAGAATAAGGAAGGTCAGGATTCCTACAGGCCAATTAGTCTATTGAATGCAGACCACAAACTCTTTGCAACAATTTTGGCAAACCACCTCATTCCACCTGCTAATGGACTTATCCATTTGAATAAAAGTGTTTTTTTTCAGTTGAACAAAAGTTATCGGCCAACATAAATTATCTTATTGAAGCCATCGATTACCTTTCTCAAAAACCTCACAAAGCTACTATAATTATGGTCGATGCTGAAAAAGCATTTGATCTGGTCAATTGATGGGTGTCATTTTTTATACAACAGAAATGTGAGATTCCAGTTCCCTTTATTTCAGATGTAAAAAAACTGTATTCAAATGCTACAGCAGCAACAATTATGATACACCAAGCACAGGTTGGTAAGGTAAAACATAACCTAGGCACTTGACAGGGTGCCTCATTTCACCAGTGCCCTTTGGACTTTTCATTGAGCCATTACCCATCTCTATTCATTCAAATGTTCTGTACCCTGTTACACTTATGGCTACATTAAAACGTCATGCCAACAACATAATCTTGTATTTAAAAGATGATAAATTTAACATCATTCATACATTTGATCAAATTCAAGCTCTTTCCAGAATTGCAGGATATAAGGTAAATCATGCTGTATAATTTAACACCATTAAGGATGATCTCTCACACAATTTTTACAAATTCTGTACTTTAAATCATCCTATTAGATAGTTGTGAATCTAAGTCACAGCCAATTGTGTCTGATTTGTACTGAATTATATTACTGTCCTGGGTAAAATTAAAACCTATGTGTGCCTTATGGCAATTTTTACCACTATCTGTTAATGGCAGAGTATCTTTGATTAAGATATTGACCCTTCCTCTTTTTATTTTTAAATATTTATTGTAATGTTGTGAAAATATTCTTTATTCAAGATGGTAAATTTAACTCTAGCTTTGTATGTAATATTCAAGAAAGCGTAAGTTGATTTACCTGTGTGTCAAAAGAGTGCTCGGTGTCCAAAAAGGTGTAAAACGCTTATCTTTTTAACATGTAAAAAAAAGCAGTTTTTTTTGTGTTATCATATTCCTGAGATATCTCAATGTGTTACTTTGAAATATTGCAAATAATAGGATCTAAATCTTGAAAATATATATATTAAAAGTGGGGGGAGATAGAATTTAAGTCTGGTATATAATTCCCACTTAATGCTGGTTCCAAATATTAGGAGCGGGCTCAGGAATGGTGTATCTATTACCAACTGAAGTATAATGTTTCTTTTCATAAGGCTAAAGATCTCCTTAAGGCCTTTTCCATACCAAATGTGAATGGTCCGCAGAAATTTTGTGACCATTATCTGAGAACCATGGTGAAGGTATAGGGAGTTGGTATAAAAAATGAAGGCTAAACAGTTATTAAAAAATATTGAACCAACATTTTAGCAAGTTGGTAAAAGAAGAATAGCATTTGTTACCATGCATGCAAAAACTACGCATGGTTTAACCAGTGTCAATAGTCAATAGCACGACTGTGTCGTTACCACGAGTTCCATTACAACGCAAGTCATTACGATGACTTGCTTTAGGGAAGCGCTGAACTTTGGAAGAGTTTAAATTACTATTCCAACTCCATTCGGTGTATCAGTAGGGAAGGTGTTGGACTTAAAATCCATCACCAGTCCAACACCGCATTCCCTAAAGCAATTTGTTGTAATTGAACTCATGGTAATGTCGCAGTCATGGTACTGACTGCGTTGGAAAGACACTACGATGTAATGCCTGCGTTGCAATAGATGTTTCCCAGACAAGAATGTGCGCACAGGGTAACAATGTCTGGGTGGTTGGAAATCTCACAATATGTCTTTGAATCGATTTGAGCATAGAATAATAGAAGGATTGATTTCTACTCAAGGTGGCTGTTGTATTATATCCTGCCTGTTTCTGGTGCCAAATAGAGATGCTAAGAAGACTGGCATCACATGATTGTAATCTGTCCCTGTCTTAAGCTTTTTGGTGGTGAGATTTTCAACTTTATTAGTTTAAAGCTCAAAATTAGAACCATGTCATTTTATATTTTTGAGTTATGCTATACATTTTAAGGATGGATTTATATTAATCAAAAAGAAAGTGTGTTATTATTTGGATGTCTATTGCTAAGTCTCTTATTATGCAATGTTGGAAGTGGACAGAAACATCCTTGTTTACAATGTAGGAGACAAACATGGGCAAAGATATGTCATTAGAATCATTATATGTATTTGTTCAAAATGTTATTTGCAATTTTATAAAATATGGAATTTTTACAATGAATTTATCTAATCATGATGTCTATTTAAGAGAGATTTCTAGTAACAAGAATAAGCTTTCCTTTTTTATCTCAATAAACAAGGGGACAAAAATGGTTCTCGATGCTACAGTCCTTTACAAAGCCCATTTCTCCGTTACTAGACCCCCACTGTGGGGTATCATCTTGGATAGTAAGTTTACGTTAATATTACAAAGGCAGATGTTATCATTTCATTTTAAATTGCTAGTTGAAATTTTATATAAAAAAATCTGAGGTATCTTTTCTGCATGCTTTGTACTTTAGGTTGAAGAAATATGTTGATATTTTTTCTGAGAGGTTCATCTGTGGAGTTGCACCCTGGGTTGGATGCACAAGCTAGGATATCCACTGGACACTACCACACAGTTGGAAACTGCACGCTGCACACACTTGAGGATAAGTAACCAGCTATGGGGGACTGGATAGGCCTTGACCAGGGAGAGGCTGTAGTTTGTATCCATATAGGATTACAAGTAACTTACCGGTACCCCTGGACTGCAATTCGGCTACCAATAACCAAATCGCCTGGAATTTAAAGGGAGGGTACCTACCCTCAGTTTGGGAGTTCAGTTTGGTTGGCAAACCACCTCTTTCTGGTGGAACACCTCCAGTTGACTTAGAGGATGTCAAATTCATGGAAAAGATTGAGGGCCCGATTACCTTTGTGAATACCAAAAAGTAACAAGCTCAGTGTCCGATTAAGAGTACGGCGGTTCCAAGACCACCGTACCCGTGGTGGCGGTCCTACTGCTGCCACCTCTTTGGTCCAATTGCTCTGTTACGAGGATGGCTGTCAGACCAACACAAGCTCGATGAAAGACCGCCGCCACGGCCAAGATCTTGGAATCCAATGGTGGGGAAAGCGGTGATCAATGTGGACGGTGCTGATCATGACCTGCCTTTGGCGATGTTTTCATGGTGGGAACCCGCCATGAAAAGGTTAGTGGAAAGGCAGGGAATGGGTCCCAAAACCAGGCCCCAGGGCGTTTTACCCATGGGGAGCATAAGGGCACAAGGTGTGCCCCTCTTTGCTTGCACTGTCGTGCGTGCACTGTGTGCCATGCACAACATGGTGCATGGTACACAGTGCACTGACATACGAACAATGCTGCCACGGCAGCAGTACTGGCTATAGGCTCTCTATGAGCCAAAGCATGCCGCTGCTGTGGCACCACCCACACAGGTAATACAGCGGTCGGGATGCTGCTGGCTTGGTGACGTACCCCTGACCACCGCATCGGCAGTCAGACCGCCGATGTCATAATCAGGCCGTTAGTCTTAAGCCTAAGTTTACTACTTTCTGGTATCCACAAAGGTAAGTTACTACTAGTAACTTTACTACTAGTAATTTTGCTATGGGTAACTTTATTACTAGCAAATTTACTAAAAGCACGTTTACCCATAATAAAGTTACTGGTAGTAATGTACCTTAAAACGTAGTAAACTTAAACTTAAATCTAAGTTTACCTTTGTGAAATCCACCCTCAGAGAGGCAGTGGAAACAGAGTTTAGAAGAGGACGAGAGAGTAGAGAAAGTAAGAGAGAGCCTAAGAGAGCAAAATGAGAGCTAGATACATGTAGAGAAAAGGTGATTGGAGATTTTAGGTAGAATGTATAGCTTATCATGTTATTGCCAATGTACCTGACGCAATGTGAATTCAATGAACAATTTTGCACCTTAGCAGGGATCACGACTTCCACATTTAAGAGCAAGATGGTTCTGTATGCTAATGATGCCTGGAAGAAATCATATTTGGGGATGACCACAATGGTGGCATCAGTCTGGACACACAGCAGCTCCCCAGTCTAGGATGCTAGCATGAATACGTTTTTTGTGATGAGGGCCACCACCAATGAGAGAAGTTGTGAATCCATTGGGGCCCTGCTCTTTGCAATAATGTAACCCTCCAATGGCAATTGCCCCTTCCTTTCTGGTTACCTCCGGGACAAGTTCCTCCCAGTCCACAACCAGGGGTCACCTCAAAGGCAGGTCTGCACTCAGGGGTCTCTCCTGTTCAATCTTAGGGGGAACATAGTTCACCTAAAGTTGCCTATAGTAGGCCGCAAAGGTATTTTTAGATGTCTCCAGCCACCATGGCCATGTACCCTATGTAGTCCAGGACTGCAAGAGTGGACAACCTGGCTTTCCTTTGTTTCACAGCAAATATAGAGGTTTGCCTGCTTTATCACCAGTCTCATTCAATCTACCCCACAAGGCCACCCGCAAACCTCTGCCCATGTCCCTGGAGATTTTATGCAGGTAGCCCTAGCCAGTTGTACCTTGACCATCAAGTCTACTCACCCTAAGTTGTGAATCGTATGGTCCAGAGATAGTTTTGATCACAGCCATGTTCACTTCTCTATGTCTCTTCTGTGCCTTGACATAAGCTACAGCAGCCCTCTGATTAACGCAGTGAACGTTCCCCCTAGGCACAAGACCGAGTCTACCGAAAGTGCATAAAGACATGAAGAAGTCTGCTGCATTCTGTCTCAGGTTCATCTGCAAAGTCTTGATCAGTCAGGACCCAAGCATTTAGCTGCCACATCCCCCTGACCTGCTCCCCTTCTCTGTAAAGTTTAAGTAAAATTGGAGAATGTTCGCAGATTCCTCGATGCATAAAATCTTCCTTCGCAACCCCTTGGACGTCTACAATGGTATGAAAGAAATAGAAGAACATTTTGTCACAATACAATACATTTGGTCATCTTTGTTCTAAAGCATGGGCACTGGCAAACCTTTTCCCAAGTGCCACAAAGTGTGGTCTTTGGTGTTTCTGGGGGCCACGTTAATGCTAGCAGATTGGGATTTGAGCGGTGCAGACGATGGGGATAGGGGAAGCAAAGCAGGTACATGGTGTAGACACAGAGGGGCATGCAAGGTAACACAAGGGCAACGTAAAACCTAGATGAGATTTACTGAGTCACATAAGGCCACCTTGTGTGGCCCTGCAGTGCTTGGTAAATCTGGGGTAACACAAGGCAGTGCTAGCTGCTTTCTTGCATTACTGTGCTTCACTGAGGCGTTCCATGGGTGGAGCGTGGGTGTTCTCATGCATCCACCCATGGATATTGGTGCATTGCCAGAATTACCATGAGTTGTAGACCTGGGAATGCATCAAAATGCTATACCTTCCCAAGGGAGGCGTAGCAAGGAAAAATATGAGTGTTGTATTCTGTACCACACAAAGAAGAAAAAGCCTTGTGCAGGAAAATGTCCCTTCCTGCATAGGATTAATTCTTCCTGCAACGCAGGTACCCTTGCCTTATGGTGTAAGGGTCACTGCATTGATGCTAGGAAGCCAAAAGTGAGGCAGTGCAAGGAGAGAGCAGGAATACACCTTCTGTGGATAGATATGGTACATTCCTGCCCTCTTCCTTTCATGCATTGCAGCAAGGTGTCTCGCTGCATTGCATGAAGCAATTATAAATATGGCCCTGAGTAGTGGAGTTACTGTGAAGGTTTTAATTCCATACTGTCCTCTCTAAATTAAACCCTATTCAATAGAAGAGAAGTCAATTTGAGAATACTGCGTTATGCTGTATTTGAGTTGTTATCTGTAAGAAACTGAGTTGTTACTACCCACCTCAAAAGACAAATGGAATCCTTGAAAAGGGGAACCACTAAAGCCAATATTTAACCAGAGCTCAACTGCCTGGTAGCTCTGGCACAGAGCAGACAAGCTTAACTTAAGTTAATGCATTTAGGCATTGCCAAAAACAATAATAAAGACAAAACACAACACAGTAAAAATCCCGAACCGAATTAGAAAACCAGAGTATATTTTAATCACTAAAATGACACCTGGTCTCGGTAGACCAGGATCCAGGCGCAACTTGAGGCAGGCAGTGATTGAGCGTGGGTCGGATACAAGGACACTGTTTGACCCAGTTAAATGATTTACCTTGGGACTTAGTCTCAAAAATGGGAATCCAACATCTTAAGTGGAGCAAGGCAGCAGCATGCTATAGCCATAGAGAGCTCCAAGAAGATGGATAGCCACTGGATGCGGTCCTGGTGAGGCTGTTGGCTTTGGGAAGGGAATCTCTGAGTGCAAGAAAATCAAATTTCCTATCAAAGGAAGGTACCTTATCAGATGGATATTTCTGGTGCCTTCATCCATCTGGTCAAGACTTTTTCATTCACAATTTTTTGGAGCTTAGATTCCTCCAGAGGGACAACGCTGTAGACTATTGCCAGAAAGAGATCTATGAGGCCAGATACAGTCCCACTGCAGATGATTTGCTGTCATGAAAAAGCTTAGAGTGGGAGAAACCTTGATCTTCAGCTTAGCTGCAACATCCCTTGCCAGGATCAGCTTGACACACTATTCCACGTACTCCAGAGGCCTTTGTAACCAAAACGTTTCTAAGTTCCAGGTTTTCAGTGGTCGCAGGACAGTTAAACACAGCCAAGGGTTCAAGAAGATCAAGACTTAGTCTAATGGAGGCCACCAGCAGGGTCCAGGTCAGATCCACATGGATTGGTGAGCTAGGAAGTTTTAGAAAAAGCCTCTTGAATCTTGCTGTGTCCTTAACACGGAACAGACGGTCAGCCTCATGACACTTGAAGTCCACGTCTTTGTCCTGTAAACCAGAGGGGGGAGGGAGCAGGCTCCTCCCAATCCAATTGGCTGAACGTTTTGCAGCATTTCCTTTGTCCCCTAAGGTAAACAATCCCACATTGCCTCTCTCTGCCTAGATGTAAGATGGTGAAATCCTTCTCTCTTTGTTTGGTGCCTGTGAGTCCACCTCAGAAGTTGGGCCAGGGAAATGAGCAACCCCTCGTCAGTTGGCACTCTAAACTCTAAACCAGTTCTGGGGACTGCTCTCTCCCCACTAGGATTGGTGTCTGCCTGATGGAGGAAACACATGGACAGGCCTGTGTAGGTGTCATCTGACATCTGCCTGTGACAAGAGAGGCCCCTTTGAAGCAAACTAAGTTCCCCAGGCGCATCCCAAATGTCATCCTGTCAGGGGAATAGAAACACCTTCCAACATCAAGACCTTTATCTCTGCTCTGGGAACAGTTTTCACATTCCATTCAGGGCTTGAACACTTAGAGGGCTGTAACTGGAGGCATTAGGAAGAGAAAAGGTGACTTTATAAAAGTAAATTTCCCTTAATATTTATAAAAAAATCTAACATCACTATTAAATTAGGCTTTTAATAAATATGGCAAAGAGTTTTAGCATTATGTTTGTAGATGGTTTGAATCCGAATATAGCATTATTATATTTAATAGTGCATAACGGTGTTTCTCTGTGGAACACCCAGCCCTGCTACAGTGAAAATAACTTTTCGGTAAGGATATTGACATTCATTTTCTACATGTCCTACTTTTAAAACCATGCACCCTGCCTTATGAGCCATAAAACCTATTCATGGAAGGGTTTTTAATATTTAAAAGGAAATTATTTACATTTCAAAATGGTTTATTTTGGTGGGAATTGCTACAGTCAGGCTACAACCAGCAAAAATAGATAGGGTAAAGACCTGTGGTAACACCAGGCCAAAGATGGTAATTTCCTACGCTATCCCTCTTTCATACCCCGGAGTGATCTTCTCATATTGCTATAACTACATTCTATGAGTCAAGTCTGCGTACAAAGTATCTTGACTATTGAATTGGAATGAAAGAGAATCTTAGTCCTCACAATCTCCTTATGCCTTTAGCATTTTATCTGTAAACATAAGGAGTGCTTACAAAACAGGCTCAGTTAAGATGGTAAGCACTATAAAATAAACCTTAACAAGGTGTGCAATTCACTCAGGTGGGCAGATACAAACACCCAACCTCTACCGCTAGGCATTGTACAATGGAAATATTTTAGCTATGTCACTAGTAAATTTAACTTTTAATCCTTGATTTACCACTTTGCTAAAATATGCTGGTTGTGAACTCTGTGTTAAAAATGTGGGCAGTGGTATTTCTTTGGTAAAAGTAGCCATTGAGTCTTGCCATTGGAATCACTCCCACCCCAGTGGTTGTCTTATGAGCTAGATCAGGGCATAGGCTAGTCCGCTCCATTGTCCCAAGTGACAATTCAGAGAGAGGGTCATAAAATGGAATTACCACTTGAAAACACGTTTGCTTCCATGTGGAGGATGGATGGGGAAACTGACTGATCCTACTACAAGCTGGACCCATTAGACCTAAGCCCCAGGGCATACTTCATGGTGATATTGTTCTGTCTAAAACCACAAATTCCCATGCCATGCATGGCCATGCAGGAAATAAGACACTGAAAAATATTTTTATATAGATGGGTTTTCCTAGTTTTTTAAAGTTGTATCCCCTTCACGGCGGAGCATGTTAAGGGTGGTCTTCTTAGTCTAGTCTCCCTTAAGAACCCCCATACTTCTGTCTTGGTGCCAAATACCTCACATAATGTGTTGGCAGTTGGGTTGGTATTTAAAAATACCCCCCCTTGTTGGTGGTGAATGTTTATATCTCTGTTGGTAGGATCACATAAACACAACACATCCTAGTGTTGAAGTGCTTTTTGGAAAGGACCGAGGAGAAAAAGTCTGCCTAGTGTAAGAAATGGGGGTCTCTAGTTGCAAGAGGTAGGTACCTTGTCCAAGTAGGGAGCCTCCTTCCTAGTCAGGATAAGGGAGTTACGCCCCTAAGATAACCCCTGCTCACCCTCTTGGTAGCTTGGCACGAGCAGTCAGGCTTATCTCAGTGGCAGTGTGTAAAGCATTTGCACATAACCAACAGTAATATAGTGAAAACACTACAAAAGGACACCACACCAGTTTAGAAAAATATCCAATATTTTTAAATATACAAGACCAAAACAGTAAAAATCAACAGTACAGTACGTAAAAAGGTATACTTTGCAAGAATACTTGAAAAATACAGTTCCTTGAAGTCGGTAGCTCCATCCTGGGCTACCACGGCATTGTGAATAACAAATCCAAACAGTTCTGGCTGTCGGTGCAGGAGTCTTCGGGCCCTTGGAGTCACACGTGTTGCAGATCGAACTCCTCGTGGTTTAAGTCGGGAGCACCAGCTTCGACAGGCGTCGGATGCTACAATGTAAAGTGCAGCGGTGCAGTGCCCTCAGGTCGTGGTGCAGGCAGGAGCTCGGTGATGGTCATCCAGCGGCATCAATGAGACCAGGGATGCGGTGTGAAGTGATCCGGTTCTCGCAGGTCACGGTACCAGCAGCGGAGTCATCGTGGCTGATGCGCTGTCGTCAGCTGACACACTGGAGTCGATGACTCAGGCGTTGGTAGGCCAGGGCTGCAGTGCGGGATGATGGCGGTGCGTCGTGTAACTTATGAGCGGTGCCCTCAAACGACAGTGCAAGCAGCAGCGTAAATGACGGAGTGGAGGGGCGATGCCAAAGGTGGCGTTGTGAAGCAAGGTGGTGTGGTGCCCACAGGTCACGGTACAGGCAGTGGCTCGGTGACGGCATCGGGTGACATCGTTGGTGAGACCAGGGTTGCTTTTTCTTCTGTTGCAGCACAAAACACACAGTCCCCAGTACTGATGGTAGAAGAACTTGAAATCTTTGCTGTTCCCGAGACTTCTTGAACAGAGGGCAAGATCTACTTCAAGCCCTTGGAGAAACTCAATAAAGAATTTCCAGTAAGTTCAGCCCAGTCCTTTCACTGCCCAAGTCAGAAGCAGCCACTGCAGGCCAACACTGCAAAGCACTCAGCAAAGTGGTTGTTACTTCTCATAGCTTCCCCAGCTCTTCTTATTGGCAGTCTTCTTGGTTAAAAAGAGTTCTAAAGTTCAGGGGTCTGGGCCCCAGTATTTATACCCAAAATCCCTTTGTTCTCTCAGGCAGAGAGTGTCTGTGCCTAGTCCAAACCAGTTCTGTCCTCCCTGGCCCAGCTTCCTGACAGGAGGTGGAGACAGCATTGTTGAAGGCAGACCAGGCCCATTCAGGTGAAAGGAAATATCCTCCCCATACTCTAAATACAGCCCAGGTCTATTCAGTCCAGCCCTGACTCATCCAGACTCTCTGGAGCCACTGCACATCCCCAGCCCCTGTCACCCCAAAGCCAGACAGTCAATACACATCCTAGCAGAGGCACACTGGATGGCTAAGCAAGAAAATACCTACTTGAGAAGGGTAGGGCCTGGCGGGTGGGTGCACTTTCCAAGTCGACATGGCAGTACTAGACTGCACATAGATACTGCAGTGGCAGATCTGAGTTACATTTACAGGCTGCTTATGTGGGTGGCACAATTAGTGCTGCAGGCCCACTAACAGCATTTGATATACAGGCACTGGTCACCCACAGGGACTGACTAGTAAATCAAATATACCAATCATAGAAACACCAATCCATAATAACAATTTACACCAGGAGCACTTGTACTTTAACCTTGAACAGCAGTGAGAAAGTGAGCAGAGACACGAAACCAGCAAAAACAGAGTAAAAACCAGGAGGTCAGACATCAAAAACACAGGGACAACACGCCAAAAGATGCCAAGTCTAACACCTATTATCAGGTCATAATATTGGGTGACTTCAATGTACATCTATGACAGCAAGGCTATGTTTTTGCAAAAGGACCACTAGATGTAACTCCTGCAGTAACTCATTTTGAACATTCAGAGCATGGTAACTTGTTGGAGGATTTCCTGGTGGCTAGTAATTTGTACTGTCTGGAAAAGACAAGGGAGGGTGGAGCTATTTCTTCTTTTATCGGTAGAGGTTGCTCTTCTTCTATTGATTTTATTATTTTATCTGCTCCCCTTGCCGCTTTAGTTAAATTTATGAGAGTAACTTGGAATACTTTTAGTGACTACAACCCCATAATGCTGGTCCTGGGCTGGGAATTGGACATGGATAGCAAAGTAAATAAAGGTCTGCCCAATAACATCGTCAGTTCTAAGGATCGGACTCGAAGGCTGAAATGGGAAAGGGTGATGTATAGGAAACTGCCCTCTTTTTCCATGGTCCCCACCCATTTTTGCCTGACATCTGATGCAACCCGACTTGATGTGCCCTGGGTCCTTGCCAAGCAGGTTCTCAGAGTCTGTGTTCTTTTCCCAAATTGTACCTTTGTATCCACAATTGGCACATCCCTGGCCGCAGGCAAGACCCTTGTATAAAGGTACCATGGTTACCAAGGGCACTGTTACCAAGGAAGGCCACTGAGGACTGCAGCACCTATTGTGACACCCTTAGAGGCCCTGCACCACAACCTACACACTCTGCCACAGCAGGCTGCATGTTCTGGTGCAGAGAAAAGCGAAGAGTCGACATGGAACACACCCCTGTGTGCCCTGCCTACAATACCACTGCCTAAGGCCTATGTGAGTCCCCCTTCTAGCAGGGTGCACTATTCCTAAGGTGAGGGTACCGGGGAATGAGCCCTGTACCCCTACAGTGTCTAAGCCCATTCATAGACATTGTAAGTGTAGAAAAGTCATAAAGAGTATATTGTCTGGGAGTTGGTCACTACAAACTCCACAGCTCCATAATGGCTTTACTTAAAACTAGGAGGTTTGGTAGCAAACATCTCAGCACATTAAATAAACACTGATACCAGTGTGGGATTTAATGCACAATGCACTCAGAGGACATCTTAGAGATTCCCCCTGAAAACGGACCAGCCCTGGTGGGGTTCCTGAATGGCCGCCCACCATTGCCACCACCAGAAAGGTTTATGAACCCCTGGGTAGAGGACCTGTGGTAAATATTCTTTTACCTGGACTGAATTTCATACGGAATCTTAAATAAAATAGCTCAGAATAATAAGAGGCAGAATCCGTGGTATAAGAGGTTTCTGAATGGGCTTTATTCCAAAATGGCCGACTCGAGTCGCGGCCTCCATGTTCCGTCACCACGAGGGTTCAGGAAGTGAAGTACGATATTTTATTGACAGGAAATTGCTTTTATAGAACATACATTACAATGAAACAAATGTAGAAGGCGTAACAATTGATAAGAGAAACGATACTGTAAGTGCGTAACCGAAACTGGGCGTAATAAGGAATAAAAGGAAATATGATTGGTTTATGATGTCGCATATAGGTGGATCTATAAGATAATACTTGGCATAGTTGCGCGCGCAGCAACATGACGTGTGATTGACGTGCAACTAGGGGGTGAAGGGGGCTTGACATTTAGCTCTACATGTGGAGACGAAAAGTCTGGGGGGTCAAGTCAACCTAATCCCAAATCATATCTAACATCCTATGTTTAAAGAACTATGTTATCCATAAGGAAGGACTCTCGGACAGAATCTATTCTATACTGACTGTGTGTGCGTGCACAAGCGTCTAAGTGTCTACATGAGATGCGAGGGGCAGAAAACTTTCCATGGTAACAGGGCTATGAATTACTTGCAGGAGGACAGAGAGGCCGGGCCTTTTGCTCGGTAGCTGGAAGAATGTTTACTTAAACTACCTAGACAGGAATGCATCGGTTGAGGAGCAAAGTAGATAATTCGAAGGTGAAATACAGCTTCTTGGCAGGCAGGCAAAACTGGCCGAGGCAGGCACCGTTAGCTGCACAGGGAGTAGGACAAAGTTCATGGATACAGATGCGAGCTCAAGCTGAAGCTGTCAGATGCAGAGAGCAGAGGAAAGCTTGATGGCAGAATCGGGCCTACTCGCCTGAACTGCAAAAATGGAGTAACTGAGCCATATAAAGTCGGTGGCCTTTCATACTTAGGAAACGAATATCCAGCCCGTTCATGGCGGATCTAACAGAGGACATGTTGACGGTGGACGCACATGTGTTTGCGTCTTCGAAACTGGAACTGGAGGGAACATACATGTACTTGTAACATGCATATAGAATCGTTGGGGTCCAAGATAGGGGACATAACTTGATCATGAAAATCCATATTTCCACATTCCCTCCTTGTCCCCTACTTGCCCATCAAGAGACATCAATCTTCATTAATCCATCGATTAGTTCATGGAGCATCATTTCTTCTTCTTTCTTCTTCCGCGATCTTGAGTGAAAACCTTGATGTGGAATACACGATGTGGCACACAGACCACAAATCGCTGGTCCACATTGCAGGCATAAGCAGCAACTGAATAGTATAAGAAGGCCAATACCTAGGAAGGATAGAACTCTCCATCCCCAGGCTGATATCATACTCCAAAACCACCCGGACCAAGTCCAAGTGCCTGGATTCTGGTGTATCTGGCTCACAATCTTATGAAGGCGGGTTATAGCTTTATATACGGATGGCGAATTTTCTGGTATGAATACGCAGCAGCTTGATCCGATGACCCTACAAGCTCCGCCTCTATCGGCCAGGATGACGTCAAGGACAAGACGATTTTGAAGGACAACAATCCTCATCGCAGATTGCTCCTCTGTCAAGTTGCCTAAGGCGGAAATAGTTTCATTCACTACGGCTTCAAGAGTCCTGGTTAATCTGCGTATCAGCTTACTATTGGTAACTGTACCTATATAGGGAAAGAGTCCTTTATTGAAATCGGTATATTTTTCCCATGCCGTCTCAGTGTAATCAATAATTGGGAGATCTCTCTGCTGTCTATTGTGTACTAAATGAGTATTTCTATGATAATCAAAAGGAGCTAGGAAAACAGGTGGTAGGAGGAATGCTATGTAACAGGTACCATCCCAATCTGGAGGCAGACGCATATATGCAGTCTGACCACATATAAAGTAGGAATGGCGAGAAGCTCTAAAAGAAGATTTGCCTTGATCACTGAATTCTATTATAGTAGTGCATTTACTATGGCCCATGTGTATGGAACCATTCTTTCTCACACACAATTCACCTTTAACTGGGAATACTGACATGGTGGGCAAAATTAGTTCAACTTCGGATTCGACATTCAGAATCATGAGATTAGGTGTAAAATTACCTAATCCATATACTTCATTTTCTAGATCAGTTCCTGTTCTTTTGGGGCGACCCTCCTTGTCAGGGTAACAGACTTTGAATAAAACTAGATTCAGACTTCCCCATATCCAATGGTCTTGATAAACTGCTATGTCGGAGTCTATGGAATTTATTAAACTAAACCATGCTCCACAGGAGCCATTATGTGTGAACGGATGTGGGAAGAAAGGCAGAACTCCCTTCAAATTCTGATAGGGGGGGAGTCGGCCACACACCCAACAATTAGTAGCATTACTTGTCTGATGGGAATGATGTAACATACTAATGAAAGTGTTATTACGCAGCGCAAGTCTATAGGACAATTCATGCGGGGGTAGGTCACTAAAAGAATGTTCATCAGTTATATTGAAAACATGTTTAGAAATAGGATAATACATATGCAACAATATACTTGCAGTTATTATTATAAAACTCAAGGAAAACAAAATTAATAATGTCACTATACAGTGGCTACGCAGTGCTTTACAGTATGCATGTCGTTTCAATATTGTTCTTGATTGTTCATGATTCAGACCTAAGGGATACATGTCGGAGACAGATTCAACCGCTTCACCTTGGAGAGGACTTAAACAATCAAATCGCCCGACGGCCTGGGTCTGAGTTTTAATTTATAAAGGTCTTTGCTACTGGCCTCAGCCCAAGGTAGCTTTGAGTCAATGGGTGAAGACACACGATGAGTACTGTTTATATCCGAAGGAAGTCCATGAAATTTCTTGATGTGACTTGAATGGACCCAACCCTTCCTGCCCTCGATCTTCACGGCTGTCTTTGTGGTCAACAGAACTAATTTGGGCGTCTTCCACCTGGGCTCCAGCTGAGTCTTTCGGTCGAAGTTCCTCACAAGCACATAATCGCCCGGGATTACGTCATGGGGTTTCACCTCAGTGTTGTCAGGAAAGGCTGCAGCTACCTGTGAACGACAAGATTGTAGTGCAGACATCTAGGAAGCCAGGTAATCTGTCAGCATATTACAATCAACATCAGTTATTTTACGGGGTATAGGCGTCCCCCACATATTCGGCGGTCTGCCAAAGATCACCTCATAAGGGGATAGCCCTGTTCTGGAGTGTGCTACCATTCTCATGTAAAAGAGTGCAACTGGTAAGGCTACTATCCAGTCAACACCTTTCTCCCTACATATTTTGGACAATCTGATTTTCAAAGTTTGATTATGTCGTTCCACGAGACCTGCGGCCTCGGGGTGCCGGACACAATGAAACTTCCACTGATATCCTAGTAAAAGTGAAACATGTTTCATTAATTCAGATGAGAAAGGCTGGCCGTTATCTGAATATACAACACGTGGCAAACCGTACCGTGGGAAGAATTCTCGAACCAACTGTTTGGCAGTAGTCGGGGCAGTGTAATCCGATACTGGGTACGCTTCAGTCCAACGGGAAAGAGCGCAGACAACTACGAGAACATATTTGAATCCTCGACATCGTTCCATCTGGATGTAATCCATCTGGAGGACTTCGAAAGGATGATCAGGAGGCTGAAATCCACCCTGCTCTACGGGAATGCCTTTTCCTGGGTTAAACTGACAACATATCATACAGGTACGGACTTTTTGTTTAGCTGCTGCTCGTAAATGTTTGTTGAACCAAATGTATTGGATGCTGTCTAGCATAGCTTTCTCTCCTAGATGCGCCGGACTGTGGATTGTAGTTATAATAGCTTGGACCATAGAATCAGGAAGGAACCATACAGATTTCTCCTTCGTCATCCATCCCTGATCTGTCTGGATCCCTCCTAATTCAGTCCATTTCTTTATTTCGTCTGCTGTAGCATGCGTCTGTATGTCAATTATGTCAAGTGCGGGATCCTTAATCGTCATACACTGTGTTGGTGTCGGAACTATTGGCTTTGTCATGTCGGATGTGCAAGTCTGAGCAGTCTGTTTAGCTGTCCTATCAGCTAGATCATTGCCTTGAGAAATGATATCAGTAACTTTCGTATGTGCTTTACATTTCATAATCGATATAGCAGTGGGCAGATGAATTGCGTCTAACAGAGCATGAATGAGGGACCCGTGCTGAATGTGGGTGCCGTGAGAAGTTAAATAACCTCTCTCTCGCCACAGCACCCCGAAGTCATGTACAACTCCGAATGCATAACGTGAATCAGTGTATATGTTAACTTTCTTACTTGTGGCTTGAATACAGGCTTGTGTTAGAGCAATAAGCTCTGCTGCTTGGGCTGACAAAGTATCTATACAGTTTGTTTCAATAACTTCAGTGTCTGTTGTGACTGCATACGCGGCCACTAAATCTCCTGTACTTGTTCTCATGCACGATCCATCTACATACAACGTCAGGTCTGGATCTAACAATGGAACGTCTGTTAAGTCTTGTCTGGGTTTCGTCTTTATCTCAATAACTTCAACACAATCATGGGCTAGTGGGTCTGTTCCAATTACGGGCAAAAGTGTAGCAGGATTCAATGTATTACAGCGTCGGATTTCTATATGTGGCTGAAACAATGTCAGTTCATAACCTGTAAGTCTAGCTACGGTCAAGTGTTGTGTTTGCGTTCGGTTCACAAGAACTTCTACTGCATGCGGTACTTGTACTGTCAACGGATGTCCTAACACTATGGCATCGCTCTGTCTGATTGCTAAAGCTGTTGCTGCCACTGATTTTAGGCACGCGGGCAAAGCCTGAGCTACGGGATCTAATGTACTGGAAAAATAAGCACATGGCTTGCGTGATCCTGCTTGTTCCTGAGTGAGCACTGACAAAGCAGTACCTTCACGTTCTGTAACAAAGAGTGTAAAGTGTTTGCTATAACATGGTGTCGCTAAAACAGGTGCTTGGCATAGAGCTCTCTTTAAGCTTTCAAAAGCTAGTGTGTGTTCCTGAGTCCAAGGGAGGACAGTCGATGTGGCCGCCTCCTGGGTTGTCAACTGAATGAGTGGTTTTGCTAGAAATGCATATTGAGGGATCCACTGCCTACAATATGAAGTGAGGCCTATAAAAGCCCGCACCTCCTTTTGTGTCTTGGGTATTGGCATGTTAGCTATTAACTGAATGCGGTCAGGTGTAAGCTGTCTCCCCTCCTTGGACAGCGAGTGACCAGGATAAACAACTCGCTGTACACAGAATTGCAGCTTAGAAGGGGACACCTTGTGCCCTTTGTCGGCTAGAAATTGTAAAACTGTTAGAGATGCTTTTTCACATTCAGGTTCGCTTCGGGCGGTGATCAGCAGATCATCGACGTACTGAAGCAGTGCAGTGTTTACTGGCATGTGTATACTGTCTAGTTCTCGTTTTAGTGCTTGGCTATAGATGCTGGGACTTTCTGTAAATCCTTGAGGAGCGCGAGTGAATTTAAAGCTTCGTCCATTTAAACTAAATCCGAACAGATATTGGCTCTCCGGATCTATTGGGACGCTGAAAAAGACATTCTTGAGATCAATTACTGTAAAGAACGTTGCTCGTGAATCTATGGCTGTCAGTAATGATGAAATATCGGGGACCACAGGAAATTGTGGCACAATGCACTTGTTTAGTTCGCGCAGATCAATAACCAATCGATATACAGGCGGGGCCATTGGATCAGTTCGTTTAAGAATCGGAATTATCGGGGAATTACATACATTGGAGTCAGTTTCCACAACCACTCCTTGGACAATAAGCTCGTCAATTAATTTCAGTAAAGCCACTACAGCATCTTGTGGTAGCTTGTATTGTCGCATTCGTGGTAGTACCACTCCTGCCTTTAGTGTGACTCGGTATGGTGTAATGTTCATGCAACCAACATCAGTAGGGCCTTGTGCCCATAGATGTGCTGGTAAAATCTGTAATCGGGGATCCATGTCTCTGGACACATAATGACCTTTAAAATCACGTAAAAACAATCTTACTCCTTCCGGAGAACAACATATAATAGCCCCTAGAGCCTTTAATGTCTTTATACCTAACAAATTTTCTGGACAAGATTTGGTAAGCAATAAATCTGTAGTTCGTGTCAAGGGACCAATCGTAAGTGGAAGTGGCTGTGATACTTCATTAATAATAGGTTTTCCTGAAAAACCAAGGGAAACATTTTGAGAGCCTGAGAGGGGTGCCCCTGGAACTTCACTACGTTTTATTGTTGTTCGACTTGCCCCTGTATCAAGTAAAAATTTTCTGTCTTGACCTAATAACTCACTATGTACATAAGGTCCTTCTTGATCCACTGGGATCTCAATAAGGGGTAAGTCAACTTCCCTCTCTAGGCTGGTTCATGCGTAACGTGGATACTCAGGATATTCGTACTGTGCGGTCTGATACATTTGTCGTGTTGTTGTTTGTGTGGCAGCAACAGGCAACGTTTGTGCAGCTGGCACAAACTGTATGGGCTGTTGTGAGGCTGGCATAGACTGTGCATGCTGTGAAGCCCCTTGTTCATTCTGATCCTGTCTGAATGGTCGTGGTCTTTCTTTTGTAATACCTACAGCTATATTACGTTTCAGAACTGGACAATCGTGTACATAATGACCTGGCTGTTTACAATAATTGCATGTCCCTTTTACAGGAACTGCTGAATCTCCGGAATGTGTCACACCCTTTTTGTGACCATCCGCTGGAACTGTCTGGGAAACTAGCATTTTCATTTTTGTGTCCTTCATACGTCTTTGTTCGTGTTCTTGTTCGTCTCTAATTCTATTGTGATGATACTGTAACATTTGTAGCATTTGAGGCGGAGTGTTACTTTGCCAGGTACTCTCGAATTTCAATATTCTATTCTTCACTAGAGGCAATGCATTTTCCACTAATTTTGTCACAAATAAATGTGGATATGACTCACTATTTGTTTTTATACCACTATTTATACCAAAACATTTTTCAAATCGGGCATAATAATCACTTGTGTCTTCATCATGCTTTTGTTTACAGGCTGAGATTGCACCCCAATCTTCCTTTTTCGTAGTTAATAAACGTGGCAGTACCTGTACTAGTAAACCTGGTAATGCTTTAACTTTATCCCCGAGCCCTGAACCTGCAGTTCGGGCCTTTTCTTCTGCTTCTAATGCTGTCCAGTCTATCTTTTGGTCTCCCACTTCCCACTCTTTTTCTTTCAGTTTTTCATAAATGCCAGCAGGCATTAGCACCTTTAATATCGTCATAATATCAGGATAGGTATACTCTCCCATCAGTAACATGTCTTTAATTTCTCGGTGGAAACCCGCTGGGTCTTTGTCATGACTGGGTACTACTTTCTTCATTTCCAACAATTCGATTTTTGATATGGGTGTATATACAAATACACGGTGAAACTGATTGTCCTTGCCTTTTATTGGGTGCACTTCTCGTAAAGGGTTCTGTCTATCCATGTAATACGGCGTTCTTTCCTTGCTAGGCAATGAGAAAGGATCTGGGCTTACAAAAAGAATGTACTGCTTTCTTGATACTAGTATTTCTTTAATTAACTTATTACTAGAACCTCTCCATCTATTCGTGAGTAGTTCAGTTAATATATCAGGTAAGGGACCAGGATCAGCATGTTCGTTCTTATATAATATAAGAAGTTGCTGAATCATATAGATTCCAGCTAAACGTTGTTCATCTGGGTTGAGGTTTAAAAACGTGTGTGCTACTGTGTCATCACCATATTTTCCAGGACTGTCAATCCAGTGAACAGCTGACCTAGCTAATTCTTGCTCATCCATAGAATCGAGGAGGTGGTAACCCCTTCGTTCTCGGAGTATTTTATCTGCGGCTTGAAACAAATGTTCGGGAGACTTCAGTTTTATTATAGGCGTCGGATACGTTCTATCATTGTTTGGACATACAGAGTGTATCGGATCAGAAAAGTATCTAGTAGTATTACAGGACCTTCCTCTACCTACATAGGCTATAGTGTCCGACTGTCTTACTGAATCCCCTGATTCGGACGCTTCATCTTGCTCAAACTCGTCTGTTTCCAACCTCTCTTCATGTATTCGTTCTATTTCTTTCTTTATTTTTCGGCACATTGCTACTATACATCCCTGTTTGTCATGTCTCCCGTCTGATATATTCTGGCTCCATTTTGTAAGGGTTTGCATTACCCCCGGGTTTACCCCCGGTCGGTCTTGATTTCTGATCACACAATTGACGAGAAAACGCAACAATTCTCCGTGTATTTCCACTTTCTGATATTCCATAGCTCTGTTAATGCATTCAGGATTTCTCCCTGTTTGTACAAAATGATATATGTTATCCAGATGCTTAGTCATTCCTGGTAACCTCCCTAGAAACGCTGCAGCTCTTCTGATACGTAATGATGCCAGGACCATTTCATCCTCTTTGCCGGGCACCGGGTCATAACTACAATCTACCAGAAGCTCCTTAAGCGTGCGGGTATTTATAAGTTTGGGCGTACGTGAATGTACTGGTTCTTGAAAAGTAAGTTTACTTATTCGGGGTGGCGTGGAATAAATGCTAGTAGCACCTCCAGCGGCCCCCTCTGGGGTACTGGACGTGAAAGGATTCGTTGTACGTGCTACAGCAACTACAGGTGTGGACACAACTATAGAATCGGTTGCGGGGACAGATACGGAAACAGGTGTGCTTGCCGAAGCTTGTGTCGGAGTTTGTTGTTGCACAGATACAGACACCTGATCTTGACGTTGAACCCCCCCAGCAGACGGTCTATGTGGTGCGGGGTTAGCGTATTCGGGAGCTACGTCATCTAAATATGAGGAAAGAAAAACATCTTCTGCGGTTCTGGGATGTCCTTTAGGATGTACTTTTATTGGAAACAATGGGGATGGTAAGTCTTTTGGTATCTCCGTAGTAGCCTTAGGTAATCCTTCGGCCAGGAGGGGATACATACCTTTCATAAGGGCATTTCTTTGTCTATCAGTTTGTTCTGCTTTTACTCGGGTACCCTCTTCAATCAGCAAACCTTCTCGAACTTTATTTGCACTTTCTTTACTTCTCTCTTCCTGTCTTAATGCTTTTTCGGTACGTCTATGCGATTCTTTACGCCATAATTCAACAGCGTCTTTCTGTGACTGTCTAACTTTCCTTTTCCACAACTCTTCTTCGACTTTCATAATACATTCTGCATCCCAGGTCCCAGCTACGGGCCATCTCTGACTTTCTGGTAACTCTTTGGTGTAGTCCACCCATAGATCAAGGAATAATATGGCGTCCAAGCCATGTTTGTGATACATAAAGTGCCCTGGAGTGTCCCTAGGAGGAATAGGAACGGCTTCTTCAAGCACCCCTTTTCTAGTAGTGATCTGTCTTAATTTCGAAAAGAACGGCATATTGACAACTGATCTGATACTTAATCTTGAACACAACTGATCCGATACTTAATCTTGAACACATTTAATACAAAAGCACAACAATGAACAATCATTCATACCACAATATGCAGGACGTTTTTAACACATTAAACATTAAACCTTAAACATTTAACTGAAACAACAATGATGATCGTCTGCATGACTAAATCACCAAGCATACCATAACTGGATACTTCGGAATACTTGATATACTGCTGAACAGTACAGATACACTGCTATAACAGTGCAGACCGGATTTGTGTACCCAAATCCGTCTTGACCGGCACAACCTATGTGCGCGTCAGAACGCCTCCCCCGCGATGGTACTCACCGGGTAGCTCAAAACGAAAGGCCTCGGAGAATGGACTGGACTCGACGACTGCGGACATCGGACCCTCTGGACATCGGGACTTCGAAAACCTGGTGGGCCTCTGTATACCTCGGATCTTGCTCTCTCAGCTAGGCTCTGGTCGGGATACTTCGCACTTCTCACCGCCTCGTCTGGGTTGATCGCAGCCTCAGTCGCCCCCGCTTGACCGGAGGGAGCTACAGGAAATCCTGCTGGTACGCGTTATGGTCCGTCCAGCTGTGGCAGGAGACCGGGCCTGCAACGCACCGCCGGCGCGTGAGATGAGAAAGTGTCCCTATTCGGGCGCCAATTATGTGGTAAATATTCTTTTACCTGGACTGAATTTCATACGGAATCTTAAATAAAATAGCTCAGAATAATAAGAGGCAGAATCCGTGGTATAAGAGGTTTCTGAATGGGCTTTATTCCAAAATGGCCGACTCGAGTCGCGGCCTCCATGTTCCGTCACCACGAGGGTTCAGGAAGTGAAGTACGATATTTTATTGACAGGAAATTGCTTTTATAGAACATACATTACAATGAAACAAATGTAGAAGGCGTAACAATTGATAAGAGAAACGATACTGTAAGTGCGTAACCGAAACTGGGCGTAATAAGGAATAAAAGGAAATATGATTGGTTTATGATGTCGCATATAGGTGGATCTATAAGATAATACTTGGCATAGTTGCGCGCGCAGCAACATGACGTGTGATTGACGTGCAACTAGGGGGTGAAGGGGGCTTGACATTTAGCTCTACATGTGGAGACGAAAAGTCTGGGGGGTCAAGTCAACCTAATCCCAAATCATATCTAACATCCTATGTTTAAAGAACTATGTTATCCATAAGGAAGGACTCTCGGACAGAATCTATTCTATACTGACTGTGTGTGCGTGCACAAGCGTCTAAGTGTCTACATGAGATGCGAGGGGCAGAAAACTTTCCATGGTAACAGGGCTATGAATTACTTGCAGGAGGACAGAGAGGCCGGGCCTTTTGCTCGGTAGCTGGAAGAATGTTTACTTAAACTACCTAGACAGGAATGCATCGGTTGAGGAGCAAAGTAGATAATTCGAAGGTGAAATACAGCTTCTTGGCAGGCAGGCAAAACTGGCCGAGGCAGGCACCGTTAGCTGCACAGGGAGTAGGACAAAGTTCATGGATACAGATGCGAGCTCAAGCTGAAGCTGTCAGATGCAGAGAGCAGAGGAAAGCTTGATGGCAGAATCGGGCCTACTCGCCTGAACTGCAAAAATGGAGTAACTGAGCCATATAAAGTCGGTGGCCTTTCATACTTAGGAAACGAATATCCAGCCCGTTCATGGCGGATCTAACAGAGGACATGTTGACGGTGGACGCACATGTGTTTGCGTCTTCGAAACTGGAACTGGAGGGAACATACATGTACTTGTAACATGCATATAGAATCGTTGGGGTCCAAGATAGGGGACATAACTTGATCATGAAAATCCATATTTCCACAGACCTCTACTCTCAGGGTCAAGAAACAAAGTTCACATCCTGGGTAGAGGTGTCATGCCTCCTCCCCCAGGAGGGGCTGTACCCACAAAAGGGGAAGCTTCAAAGGCCTGCCACCTTTGGACACTGTCCCTGCCTTTTGCTGCCCCAGCAACTGGCTCCCACTGGTTCTGACCCCGCTTGGGTGGGAGAATTGGCGGGAAATCCAAGTTAGGTAGAGAGGTGTGCTCACCGCTGCCAACCCCACCCCTCAGGTGAGGAAAGTGAGATGAAGCACACATCTCAGTAGCCTCCATCTTGAAGATGAGGAGACTCTTATGAAGAGGCTCATGCCCCCTCTCACTGGAGGGTGGCATGATAGGGGGTATACTCACCCCAAGGAAGGGACCAATTGGTCCCAACCTACACACCCCTTTTAACACCCCTAAATTTAGTATTTAGGGGTGAACACAAACTTTGCCTCCTTAGATTTAAGGAAAAAAGAAGAAGGACTGAAGAGCTGTGCTGAACCAGGAAGAAATTGAGGTCACCAACTGACTTGGTACCAGCCCTACTAGCCTGTCCCAACCACAACCGCCCTACAGCAAATAAACTGGTGTGTCCCTGCCCTGCACTCAACTAACAGACTCTGTCTCCCATGTGCACTGGATTTGCTCAACCAAAGACTAACTGTCAGAGTCCAGACTCTGCGATTCTGCACCACTCTGCACCCGGCCGTCCCGGGGTCGAGTGGCCCCATACCCCAAAGAGGTCCCCCCTGCGATCCTAAGTTGGGATCCAGTGACCCCTGACCTCCCACAAGCTTCGAAATTAAATCTGCAGCCTTTACTTT
This sequence comes from Triturus cristatus, assembly GCF_964204655.1. Lineage (NCBI taxonomy): Eukaryota > Metazoa > Chordata > Amphibia > Caudata > Salamandridae > Triturus > Triturus cristatus. The sequence goes on along the minus strand of NC_140588.1, from coordinate 1,096,704,500 downwards.
AAGGGTCCCCCTGACCGCGACCAAAGGTGCTAAGACAACTGCTCCCTTGTCTGAAGTTGTCCAGGAAGCCAGACTGCATCTGTCCGACGGACGCCGACAGCGACTGAATGGAGCCTAAGGAGATCAAGGCCTAAGACACTTCGGCCCTAGAAGATTTCCCAGCCTTGGGGGGCCAAGCAAATGGTGTCTAGACATCCTCTCAGATCCCCAGTCGCCTTCCCAGGTGTCTGTTGCCTCCAAGAAGTACTCCCAACCAATCCTGCAACTTTCCAAAACTGATGATCTCCGCTGAGAAATCTAGGGAACGCGATGTCCACTTCACCTTCTGCACCCGGCTGCCTCGGTGCCGCTGGCGGAGCCGTTCTTGTTTCGGTCATTGGGCCCTGCGGTGATGAACACAACCGTTGGAGATTTTGCTCCCCCAATCAAGTGGCTTGCTTGCCAGCAGACCCCAACCAAAGGCCTCCCTTAGCCCGTTGGCTAATGTTGTGCCCCTGCACTCTGCACCCGGCCTCCCCAGTGGCGCTGGTGGTGTAACTAGAGTGTCCACTTGGGCATTGGGGAACCTTGGTCCTAACCCCAAAACCTCAACCTCGTAAGTCCAATACTTACCTCTGAGTTCGTTAATCATTTAGTATGAGATTTTGGGTCTAGAAAGTGTTCTATGTAGAACTGCTAATGTGTGGGAAAAGTGAGCACTATTGTAATGTAATCCAAAAGTAATCCAAGAGTATTTCCTCTGTAATGCCAAGTATTCTGAAAAGTGATATCAACCTGTAACTGTTACAATAACAAGAACAACTGCATTTCCTTGCACAGTCGTGCATTTGAAAGTGCTTATAATCAACCTGTACCAAGTGCTGCTTGGTTCTAGAAATAAACTATAAGTTTACCTTTTTTATACTTACCTAATTGGTCTGGATTCTGTCTCTGAGTGTGTGACATCAGCCTTGATTGAGTGAATACAATAAATGCTTAATGCACCCTCCTGATAAGCCTAACTGCTCGCCCACACTACTTCAGCCTCTGCTATACCGCTGGGAATCCCCTGGACTCTGTGCACCCTATACCTTAATTTGATATAGTATATACAGAGCCAGCTTCCTACAGTGAGGTATTATCTACTTCAGCCTCTGCTATACCGCTGGGATCCACTGGACTCTGTGCACCCTATACCTTACCTTGGTATAGTATATGCAGAGCCCGCTTCCTACAGGTGATACCGAAGGTATTTTCAGAAAATGTTTATACAATGAAAGCAGGAGATATTGCCCGATGATTAGAAAGAGGTACACAGGATGAGGTCATTCTTGACGCCTTTAACAGACTATGTGAGCAAATAGCTTTGAATATCTTGACCCTTGGTAAACATAGGAACAACAAAGAGGATGAGTGGTTTGACGGTTGTTGTCCCAGGACCCACAGGAACTTGATAGCTGCCTTGAAGCAGTGGCCTAGGGATGAGGATAAGATTAGAGCATGCAGGAAAGCGTACAAACTAGCAACGCTGCTGAGAAAGCAGGAAATCAAGGAGCAGGCCTGGGCAGAGTTACTTCAGCCCTGTGTGATAGCTAATAGCGCTAAATTCTGGGAGATTCTTGAAATGCGAGTAAAAGAGAGTCAAGCACATCCACTCCTGCCCAACGATAAAACTCTGCAGGAAAGCCATCCTCTCCTGGGGCCTTATGATATGGCAAGCCAGCAATTGCCTGCGATAATTCTTCCCTGGTAATTTCACCTTCCAATAAGATTCTTCCTTCATCTGACAAACAGGGTAGGTTTACATTTGTAAGGAAAGAATCCAATTTGTCAGTGTCAAGTTGAGTTTCAGCAGTGTAAAGAGACTGATAATACTGGGCAAATTCGTTAACAATATCTTGGGGTTTAGTTAGAGTAACACCGTTCATTGACTTAATGGCCGGTATAGCCATAGCTGCTTGCTGCGGACGTAGCTGGGCTGCTAATAATCTTCCCGCTTTTTCCCCCTGCTCATAATGTCTCCCTTTCATTCTATGTAGGGCATATTCTGCCTTAGAGGTAAAAAGGTTGTTTAAGGCCATACGAGCTTTTTCCAATGACTTACGATGTGTTATCGTTGGATTAAGTGTATATAATCAAGTGTAAGACACAATATCTTGCTCCAATTCTTTTTGCCTTTTAGCATTTTGTTTATTAAACTGGGCTGCATCTCTCATAAGCTGCCCGCGGATAGTGGCTTTTGCCGCCGCCCAGAGAGTTCTGTTGGAGTCAACGGACCCTTGATTGACTGACATAAAGTCTTGAAAATGGGATTGTGATAAATGTTTGTTTTTGGGTGTCCTATAACGGTGAATGTTCATACGCCAGGGTTTGCGACCTGGCTTAGATAAACCAGTTTGTAAGGAAAGTAGAACTGGAGAATGGTCAGAGATCGCTGCCTCCAGTATATGAGAGTCCTGTGTTATTTGAACTACATTTTGGGATATTAAAAAGTAGGCCAAACGAGAGAGCGTGCCATGCGTAGGGGAAGTGAAGGTATAGTCCTTATCCATCGGGTGAGAAAGTCGCCAATGGTCTACCAAACCATTATCTGCCACCACATCGTCCATTAGAGCCCTATCTGCCGCATTTGCCTTATCTAAAGGGCCTGTTTTGTCTAGGACTGGATCACGCACTAGGTTCCAATCTCCACCGATAAGAAACTGGGAAGCACCTATTTCAGTTAAAAGGCGGTTTAGTTGTAGGAGAAATTATCGTTTTGCTCCCGTGGGAGCGTAAATTGAGCCAACGCATATGTGTGTTTCACCGATTCGAAGTTTGGCAAAGACATATCGTCCATCCGGATCTATCCAGGATTTCAAGACTGTCACTGGTAAGGATTTACGGATAAGAATCGCTACTCCACATTTGCGGGTTGGTGTCGCATCTGGATCTGTTCCCTTCTGTATGCTGCTGTGTATAACCCGTCCCACCCAGTCTCTACGTAATTTTTCAGACTCTTTAGCGTCAAGGTGAGTTTCTTGAAGGAGAGCTATATCCACATGCTTGGATTGTAAATAAGAGAGTGTCTTTTTCCTTTTAATATAATGTGTCAATCCATGAACATTCCAGGTTATTACTCGAAGATCGTGTGAAGTGACCATGTCAGATAAGAATAGGGAAGAAAAGGGAGGGAGAAGAGAAAAAAAAAAAAAAAAAAAGAGAAAGAAAAAGGGAAGGACTAGCGATACAAATTTAACAAGGAAGCCAGAACGTGATGTAGTAAATTAAGTCAGAAGAAGAAATAAGAGAGAAGAAATATAAAAGAAAAAAAAAGGAGATTAATGTACTATACTGTGCAGAATTAACACAGTGTCAACAAAATAGATCTTTTAGCTGCGAGTCTAGACTTGTGGGCTACTCGCGCCGGGGGAACCCCATCCGTTGGGACCATCAATAGTAAGGGAGGCGTCTACGAGATAACATAAATTGCATTTCAACATGCTTTGGAAATTAGAGGTCATAATGAAGAAAGAAAAGGAAACAAGTATCATGAAAATACAGTATAGAGGAAAATAAGGTATAAGATATATGAATTACATAATAAGGTAAACATGACAAAGTTCTATAATATTCATTGGAAAATTGTTAACTCATCTAGGCAGAAGCAGGTCAGAATTATAATATCTTATATGTAAACAATGTAGGAAATAAGTAGATGAATCAATAATAGGGTAACTTGTTTGTGTAAAAAAAAAAAAAAAAAAAAATTGATAGTCCGATATTAATATAGCAGTAATCCCATTGTCTATAATAAAAGAATATGAGAGAAAATATATATACACATACATACACATAATAACTAAGTATTACTATGTCAAGGAACCAGCATATCATGAATATTCAAAAAAGGTATCAGAAGTGAATAACAGAACAATTGAGTATTTAAACATTGAAACAACTAATTAACAACTTATCAATTGATTAATTAATTAACGAAGAAGAATAGAAGAAATTAGAAGAGAAAAAACATATAGATGATAATTATGATTGATGACAGGAGGAAAGACTGAGAAGATTTAAAAGGTTGAAATAGAAAATAGCAGTGCAATTGGAGAAGAGAGAGTAGGAAAATTAATAATATGATCAAAGAGAAGAGAAATAAGGAAAAATAGTGTCATCAAATATACTATATAACCATTGAATACATTTAGAGAATATTAGATAGATAGGAAGATGGAGAGTCGAGGAACAAGGGAATAGAAGAAAAGATGTGAAGAGGAGAAAACATCAGAATGAAATATCTTATATTGATGTAATTCATAATATTCGTACTATATGGGAAATAAAGAGAAAGAGAAAGAGAAAGGAGAGACCTAGAGATAAGAGAACTGTAATCCTTAAATGTGTAGGAGATATGGGTCAGCTGAATTATAAAGAGTAAAGAAAAGGAAAAGAAAAGAAAGAATTGTTGTTTGTAGAAAAAGTAAAAAAAAAAAAAGGAGTTAAGCAGTTATACTTACCGACATTCGTTTAAGAGAGAAGGGAACAGTTTAAAGTTTAGAATTTAATACTTATAAATACTAATTCTAAATTCATAATATTTCTAATTGGTTGCCATATTGAAAAGTTATAAATAGATTCTTATAAGAAAAAAAAAAAAATTACAAAATCTAAGCATTCATCTAATATTCATATGAATATTACTACTGTAAATGTTGAATGGGTGAACTTCCATTCTTTCGTGGATGTGAGAAGACAACCCACAGGTTATGGTTCAGGAAACATCCTTTTCTTTTGAAGCAGACTTCAAGGGGGGAGCGAGATTTGTCTTTGACTCTTTCCTTCGTAAGGGCGGCAACTGCTTGAAGGGCTTGCGCTCGATCCCCCAAGGAACGTACAGGTCGGTCTAGGTCTCTTCCTCTGCTTTGGGAACGATCTAAATTATGTCGAGTTTCGCTGGAAGATAACGAAGATTTCAAGGATATAGGGTGAGAGATTGGATCTGGAATTAATTCTGAACACTCCATATTTTGAGGAGAAATATTGTCTAGAAAATGACAAAGGTCGCCTGAATCAAAGAAGTCTTTGGAAATCCCATCTTTGGTGATCCGCAGACGTGCAGGTTCAAAAAGTCCATACTTTATGTTGAGTAAGCGAAGGCGGGGTCTGAGAGACAGAAAAGCTTTGCGACGTTCGTTAGTTTCTTTTGAGAAGTCTGCAGCTATTCTTATCTCATGACCTTCGAATGTATATGGACCATGGGTCCGGGCTGAAGCAATGAGTTGACGGGCCTGGTCATGTCGCAAGAAGCAGGCGATGAGTGGACGAGGTCGGCTATTTTTCCCGCTGTTGGGTGGTCCAATACGATGGGCTCTCTGCATCTCCAATAACGGTTCAAAAGTAAGACCTGTGATTTTTGGAAGAATTTCTCTGAGAAAGGATTTAGCATCTGATCCTTCTATTTTTTCAGGAAATCCAAGAAAGCGGACATTATCTCGACGACTTCTGTCTTCTAAATCTACAATTTTACTTCTGAGAAAGAGCAGTTCCTGGTCGCGATCTGGAATAGCATCAAGGCGATTCTCTACTGTTACTATTCGTGCTGTTAGACCATCCATACAACTCTGGAACCCAGCAATATCTGCTCGAATAGATTTTGTTTCGTTCGTTAAAGCTGATATGGACATTTCCATGCCCTCCAAACGGCGACTCACAGCAGAGATTTCTTGTAGAATATGCTCCATAGTCGAGTCAGATGATGAGGCTGTAGAGTGTGGGTGATTTGCTGTTGAAGGAGTGTTACCTCTTGCATCCGTGGTGGAACGCGCTTGGTGCAAGGTCTCAGAAAAGAGGAGTGGTTTCGTAGATTTTCCATTTGTCTTGCCAGCAGGCATTTTCAATTTAACTGCGTTATTTCTTTGGTATAGAACAGTTATATTCTCTGTGCATCTACTGTGCATCAATCAGCAGGTACGAATGTGTAAGGAGTAAGTCAAACGGACTGTTCAAAAATAATGTGGTAGAAGTTAATCTAATATTTATGAGCAAGAGTGTAAGACCATATGTCAAGAATCACAATTTACAAAATTTCATTGACCACAATATCAGTAAGACCTGTCAAAACTGGGTTCAAAACATCAGACTACAGAGTTTATCTTACTGATAAAATATGATGAGGAGATAAGTATTATAAATTGTTCCCCTCATATACCTTAGGAGTGTGGTACTCGTGTTTTTATAAGGGGAAGTTCCATCCATATATGTTCTCAGATATTCCTGTGTTGCAGATTTCAGTTGTTAATTAGAATGAGGGAAGCCACCTCTACATTCCTAGACTCTCCACTGTTGGTAGAGTATATTAAAGGCTGCCAAAGAACTTCCGTCAATATACTAGGCTTCTTACTGTACATAAATTAAATTAAAGAACAATTCTTGTTATATAGGGTTGCGTTCTAGACCTATTTACCACAAATTTTCTTCAGAGGTGGTTGAAACACATATGCTGTGTGCTAATTAACACAACAGCTCAATTTCAGAAGGCAGGCAGTCTTTCAAAAAAGCATAGGGAATTCACAAATCTTTTTTTGTAGTTTAGTTGAATCTATTCATGTTCCATAGGGTGCTTTTTTTTTTAAACAGTACATACATTTCTCCAACTGCAGTTATACCTCAGCTGGGCCCATTCGTGGTAGTGAAAACACCTCAGTCTCTCAGCACGGAACTCCTGCAAACATACCAGGCTCCTCACTGCATAAATTATAAGCCTTGGTATATAATGTTTCAAATTGGGCACACCTTAGACACGTTTTTCCTCAAAAGGGTTAAAGCATTTGTTCCATTTTAACTGCCTAATGCAACCCAGGAGATTAGCCACATAGAACGACCTTGCAAACAGGATAAGAACTCCACAGTCGTAATTGTAGCTGAAGCCCTTCCCGCGCTTTATTAGGTATTTGTTTAAGACAGTGCATGAACTCCACTTGAACTCTACAGACCTGAATTATTTTAGCTGAAGTCAAACTGGTAGTGAAAGACTCCAACAGCTCTCCCTCAGCCTCTTCGTGTGGTAACACTGCCCCCGTAGCCTGTGAGGTGATGTTTATATCCCTGTTATCACTCTCTTCGGTTGACAGAGCAGGAGCAGCCCCTCCTAACAAAGTAGCAGAGTCAAAGGGTAGAGGGCAGCTGGAGTCCTGCGTTGGAATGAAAAAGGCAGCTGTTTCTCCCTCAGGCTCTCATTATGTTAATGCCGCCTCCTCTGTGAAGTAATCTTCACATGCAGCCGCCACTCTGCTCAGCCCACGTAACAAGAGAAGAGTCATTGCCAAAAACAGAGCAGCCCTGCCTGATTCACGGACTCTCCGCCGTCCGTGAAACACTTGTAATGCCGCCTCCACATCTTCAAAGGGCATACGCCGCCGTCCGGAGTTCCCCTCAGCGCGGAGCTCCCAATTCAAGCGGCCATCTTCATGCGTGGCCAGACCACGCCCCCCCCTAGACAGGGTTTTAAATGAATACCGGCAATGCTACACACAGATGATGTGGTCCTGATTGCGTGTACCGCTGTGGACCTCCAACATCTCCTGAATGCCTTTATCGAGTTTATCCATTCTTTACATCTTTGAACCAACGACACTAAATCACATTAAATGACGATTGGCTGTCAGAAGGCAGCTGGAACTAAGGGGCACATGCATCATCTATTTACCGGTCACAAATGGTTGCAACCGGTAAATAGCCATTTGGGATGCATCAACCCAAAAGCCATTCGCAAAATAGGTAATCGTACATTTTGCAATTACCTATTTTGCAAATGCAATTAGGGAATTGCAATCTCAGAATGCGACTTTGCATTAAGGAATCACAAATTACCATCAACTTCAAGTTGATGGTAATTTGCAATTCCTTAGAAAAATGCATAAAATTGCATTTTTCTAAGTGGCATGTGGTGCGCACACATGCATTTTTTGGGGGTGCATCAGGGTGGCCTTTAGCCCCCTAGCACCCTTGAAATTGCATTCGTAATTTACGAGTATCTATTTGGTACTCGCAAATTGTGAATGCTGTCCCATTCATTCCTATGGGCCTCTATAGGAATGAATGTGAAGGCATTCCCTAATAGCGAATCGCAATTTACGATTTGCTATTAGGAATGTGTAGGAATCGCAATTCATTTTGCGATTCCTACATGCATAAGGAATTGCGAGTCCTTAATAACGATTCCTTAAAAATCGCTGTTAAGGAATCGCAATACCTTACCTCGATGCATGTGTTTTTTGGTAAAGGGGTTGAACCTACAAAAGTCTTGACTTTCTCTTATTTTGGGGTACTGCTCAATGATAGAGGGTCCTGGATTTCACAACAATCCATTTTAAAAGACCATCTTAATAAGGGCAGTAGGTTGGACAATGGATTTTTGCCATTAGACTTGGGGATAAACCGGTTCAAGCCCTAGTTAAGGTATATTGAGAAAAGTGTATTCCAATGGCAAGTTATGGGTGTGATGTTTGGGGGTTTAAAGACATTGGAGAGTTTCAGGTGTTTGAAAATAAATCTTTGTGTAGACGCCTTGCTGTTCTTGCCAGTACTCCATTGTTTATGGTTCATGAGGAGGTTGGACTAGGGTATATCACCAAATTTATCTCTTTGGAACCCATCATGCAATGTTTTAAAATTTGGTCCAGCCCACCCTTATTCTAAACCAACTTGTAATTGAGGACTATAGATCACTTGTGATTGCATATCCCATGGCTTGGAGATGTTAAGGATTTGCTGGAGAGTGTGGGTTGTATAGAATTGTTCACTAATCTTACACCACTATGGCTAAGGGAGATGCAGGATATAAAAAACACATGTTTATCAAGGTGGCAATTTGTAAGAGAGAAAAGGGAACTTTCTAAACCCACTGTGAAACAATACATTATGTTGAAAACATGTTCTTGGGAGAAAATTATTTGTCAAGTGCAAATAATGCCCACCATTGTTTTTAACTGCCAAGGTTCAGGGTTAATGTAATACATTGGTTTTTAGCTGGTCCTAAAGTTTTTCATACGTCTGGAAATTCAAAGCCTTGTTCTTGTGGCAAATTTTCAGAGCATAACACTGCATTTATATTTTTTTGTGATTTTTACCCAATACCAAGGCACAGATTCATTCCCCGGCTGGTAAGAACCAATCAATTTTCACAAGTGAGACCAGTTTTGCTTTCCTCCCCCTTGGTGTGCTTTAGGGTTGCAAGTTTCTTGTCTGGAGCCCTTAGACTCAGGTAAAAGTAATTTAACCAGTAAAGGTACTCAGTTTACAGTCTGGGGGCCTCATGTGGGCCTCCCGACCTTTATATGTGGTTCCCCTGATGACCAGCAGCACTCAGCTGCTGCTACCTTGACAGACCACAAACATTGAATTCTGTTAAATAGACCAGTATGTATTTGGACCTTAATTAAAGAGACGGTACAGAAGTGCGTCCTGCACAATTTATCTTTAGGAACGCCTTAGTTTTTACATCTGGCACTAATCATGCAAAAATATGAATAACTCTCTTTAAATTTCTGAGTGTATTTCATTAACATGCAAACACATTTCACCTTTAATATATCAGATTATATCACTGCATTGGGAGGCCTTTATTAGACGTGGTACCTTTCAACTATGAACTTATAAACATTGATGCCTCCCCATCTTGACAACAATGCCATTAGTGAGCCAGGAGGCAAGTCCTTTGTAAGTTGCATCATTAGTGTGGCTTACGTTGTAACATTAATGTTGTTTCAATTATGATATTAAATCAAATGCAAGAGAAGGTTTGCTACAACACACATCCTGAACTCCTGTATTTCCTGGTGCTCTCATATGAGATAATGAAGAAAAAGGAGGAAGAGTAAAATAAAACATAATTAGGATTATACAATTTGGTCAAGTGGGGGATCCATGGTTGAACCCAGTTTTTCTGGTTTCACATTGTGCAATCCAGTCACTAGATGAGTAGCTTTTTCTCTCACACATTTTACATCAAATAATCCGTCTTTAATTCTTGGTTCATGAGGTTAGAGCGTGGGCTGAAGATAGAAGCCATGTGAAGGCACAGTTTGTTGTTTGCACCATATACATTCTTCACTTTCCCCTTTGCCTACCTTACAGCACTCACTGACCTCTTTGTGGACTTGCTCCTTTCACAGCTCAGATCTGTCTGGTCGCTAATGCTGTCCCCATTGCTGCTGTTGACACCTGTCAGGATTTCGAGGCCCTCCTCCACCCACAAGCTCCTCCCTGTGCCTCATCCCTGGTGGTCAAGTGGTAGAGTGTCACTGCTCTGCTGCTTGACTGCTCTTGAACGCTCTTTCTGCTTTTCTGTCTCTTTCCCTTTAAATTTCTCCTGCTTCTGCCTATTTAGCTTTTCTGCTTCTTTTTCCTTTTTTTGCTCCTTTGTCGCCCCTGCAATCCCAGAGGCCCAGCTCCCCTCCAGTGACCCTTCCTGCTTTTTCCCACTTCCCAGCTGTCCAGCCCCCCACAGCACTACCTACCAAAGGAGCCTGTCTGCGCCTGGACCATGCCCAGCGCCAGAGACCCTGGTTCTCTGACCTTCCACTGCTATGATGCAAGCACTCTCTTCACCTCCTCAAATCAGGATGCCATACCGCAAGCCACCTAGCATCGCAGAAGAAGACCCATGGACACTTCGCCTGCCGGAACTGCAGCCACACCTATGCCAGCTCGCTAGCTCCTCTTGCTGCCCAGCCGACCTTTAGCACACTTGACAGCTCAACCGCATCCTCATCAACGTGCGATCCCTCCACAACACGTCACAGAAATCTGGGACCTCCACAACCCCGCGTCTCCCGACATCACCTTCCTCACAGAAACCTGGACCAATCCCAGTTCTGGACCATACATCGTTATCGCCATCCACGATGGCTACAAAATCACCCACCAAGACCGTGCCGACCGACCAGGAGGCGGCATTGTCATCGTCCACAAGAACATTCTCCAATTGACCATGCACTCAAATGACTTTCACGACAACCATGGAACACCTCTATTTCCAGATCCAGACCAACTCCAAAACCTCCCTCCATGGCACCCTCGTCTACAGGTCCCTCAGCCCCTCACCGCTCTTCACTGACACCATTGTAGACCTCCTCACACCCAGGCTCTTGCATCCATCCTCCCTACTAGAGAACCTCACAAACATCAGACTCAAGCAGCTAGTGACTGCACCGACCCACACTGCCAAACTCACATTTGACCCTGTTTGCTTCACCAGCAGAAAATCACCTACAGCCACGCCACCCAACTCCTCTGGACCAACCACCACAATCATCTCACCTTCACCATGCCCACCGTACACTACCACCCTCATAGCCCTCCTGATGCAGCTGGAAGAAGGCCACAGAAGAATGTCTCGTCCTCAGCACAACCACTCCGCCAACACCAATAGACGCCAACACCGCAGCTCGCAACCTTCATCGATGGATCTCCAACTGCACAAATACTCTGGCACCCTGCAAGAAGACACAAGGCAAGCAACACTCCAAGAAAGCCAGCGGGTTCACTCCCACCATCCATGACTCCAGGCACACCTTCTGATGACTCGAGAAGAGATGGAGGAACAACTAAACCCAGGAAACCCACACAACCTTCAAATCCGCTATTAACGCACACCACCTTCACCTCAAAACCACAAAGAAAATGGCCTTCCAGTACAGAATAAATGCCAACGCACACAACAACAACGAGGAGTTTGACAGGCCCAACAGCGAGACCACAGACGGTCCACCCTCCCAAAACCTCTGCAACAAACTCAAACCTCTGCAACAAACTCGACACCTTCTTCCATTACAAGAGCAGGCAGATCTACAACCGCTCCAACACCTAAGACCCCACAACCACACCCACCACCACTGCAAGCAACCACATCTCACCCCAGCAGCTCGTGCTCACCTGGACTCTGCTCACCACAGACGACACTCTCAAGACCATGAAGAGCATCCACTCAGGAGCCCCATCGGATCCTTGCCCGTACCACATCTTCCATAGAGCAGCCGCCTCCATTGCCCCCCAGCTTCGCTGAACCATCAACTGCTCCATCAAAACCGCAACCTTCCCCGATGACTGGAAACACGCCGAGATCAACCACCTGCTGAAGAAACCATCTGCTGACCCGACAGACCTCTTGAACTTCAGACCCATCTCCATCCACTCCTTCCCAGCAAGGTCATTGAGAAGGCCATCAATGCCCAACTCTCCATGTTCATCAAAGAGAACCACATCCTGGACACCTCCCAATCAGGTTTCTGAAGCAATCACTGCACCGAGACCATACTGCTCACTATCACCAACGAATGCTGCAGGTGCCTGGCTCGGAGTTTACTTTCAGGCGGATGATAAACAAACAGAAATACAATAAGTGAAAGTCAAGCTTTGCATCTTTTCTATCCCCATAGCAAAATACGCAAAAGATCATTTTCAACAAACGCAGTAGTGGGGAGACACTATCCCTGGCAGACGTATGCACTATGCAGTCAATTTACAAAAGCATATTTGCCAACTCAAACGGTGCCACCGTGTGACACACGATATCTTCCATCACACGGTCTCCCCGTGTGAGGATCTGATAAAACACAGTGGCAGGGAAAACGAGCTGAAAACCACCGTAAACAGTGGTTTTCCAGCTCATTTTCCTAAGGCTTTGTACTGCCGAAGTCCATTAAGGGGAGTGACAACCCCAGGACATGGGCACCAGCCTCAGCAAGCTTTTTTTGAGAGAAGGGAGCTTGTAGGCCGAGTGGGGTTCAAAAGTGCCTTGTTGGTACTTCTCGGCACGAGGCCCCACCCTCTTCAAGGCCCTGCCCCCTCCTCACACTGTGAGATTATTCTTTAAATTGTCAGGTATGTAAAAGTACTGTTAAAAGATGGAAATCTAATCCTCCTATGTGTGTTAGAGCATTCCAACTTCTGTACATTCATAAAAACAACAGGTTCTTGTAGGGCTCGAGCAATGTTCAGAGTGGGAGTGATGGTATCAATGGCCCATCACTGAAGTCCTAGGGACTGTGAAAATTCTAACTGTCACACAAAGAAGAAGAGTAGGAAATATCGGATAGTGGTAAGGGTATAGTATATAGTTGGTGGTTCTTTTGGAGAACTCTATTGCAAATCGTTTACTAAAGCATGGTGTGGGAAAACTGATTCCTTTACAGACAGAACACTTTTTCCTTTGAAATGGCCACTAATTGTTCGAAAACACTTTTTGACTAATTAAAAGCGCACAAACAGATAATATGTAGATCTATGTCTCGATTTTTTTTGATGCTAGTAAGGTCTTTGTTTTCATCACACTTCAGAATTACATAGAAATTCTGCTTTATTTATGCATCTGAACTGCTGATATATGCTGAAACCTTTGTATAGTTCATTTACAGGTATTTAAATTGTATTCCATGTTAGACAAAATGTTTCCCTGCAAGGTTGCCAAATTGTTTACTTGACAATATCATCTTGCTTTGCAGTTAAAATACACAGCACTCTTTATGTTAAAATAATAAACAACTATTTGTCAGAAGTTATTGCCTGACATTTGACCTCTGTCTTAGAAGCACAGCAAATGTGACCAGATAAACACAAAAATAAATGCATCTTTGTTGCTCATTCACCTTCCGAATTATAACTATTATTCTGGGGATGTTGCGGCACCCCACCTTCCAGCACCTATGGCGGGTTACTCGGAACATCTACGACGTCAGGCACACGCCTCTTCCAATCAGCACTGCGGATTTGTCCACTAAATGGACTAGCCATACAAGTTAGTGTCGCGGAAATGTGCAATTGCGCAAATTTCTTTTGTATTTTTTTCCCCAATCAGTAAAAGATTTTAATGGGTCGAACCCTCAGGCAGACACACTACCAGAAAAATGGGGACGTTTAGGAACTTCTGCATCCCATTCATGCTCTCACTCATACCCATTTCTGGGGTACATTTGGGAATGTAAATGCAGCAGAAAATGCCACTGAAAATATTTCTTAATGCTCACAAAGTTATGACTGTCCAAGCCTTCACAAAATTTCCAGTAGGCATCATGGTTAGTCATTTCAAGACTGCAATAAATCCCAGTTCCTGTTCAATCGAGTAACCCGTGGGAGAGCAAAAATGTTGGACCGTTCAGGAAAGCCAAGAAATCGGATCTATTTGCACCTTGAGTGGCCTTCTGCATCTTCAGCTCAGCATTGTTACTGCTACACTGCCGTGTACAGAAGTAGAAGCTGCGACTGCACCTCCTGCAGCGTTGGCCAGGTCAATGCAAGGGACAACTCGGTCGCAAAACACTCCCAGTGTACCACTCTCTTCAAGAGTTTGGTAAAGCACTCACAAACGGGAAGGTGTCCCCAGGGGACTGCTTTGGGAATGCATGTGCCCAAAAATCTTAAGAGCAGGAAGTGGGCCTGCCCTTAAAAAATGAAACAAAAACGTCCCATTTTCCTTTAAGGACACCAGGCTGCATAAAAAAAAAAGACTGCTTTATTTAAAAGCAGTCCCAGACATGGAGGTCTGCTGAGCCCAGCAGACCACCATCCCTGTGAGGGCCTGTCATTCCCAATGGGGTTGCAAATTGTGAGTGCCTCATGGATATTCATGAGAAATTCAATTTTCGACCCCATTGGGAATAGGCCTAGGCTAAAATTCCGTTCCGCTTGCGGAAATTGCGATAATTTGACATTTTTGCGTTCCGCGGAGAGCGCAAAAATGTCCACATTTCCGCAAACCACATTTTACCAGAAATTTTTTGCTTGCTCGCGCTGTAAAATAATACATTCTCACGTGCGCGCGATCGCCTTACCTGAATCCCCGCACTCGCCAACAAGTTTTCCCGATCCGGTCGCGTTCTCCACTTGATGTTGGATTTTTGGTAGCCATTTGCGCTGTCTCGCGACAGTTCGCGCCCGCAGTAATGTCATTCGTCGCGCGATCACGTCTTTCTTCTCGTGATCATGCACCGCGAGACAATTGAAAACAAGATGGTCGCGCCCGTGAGCAACCGCATGGGTAAGTTGGCGAGCCGCGACCATGCAGAAAATACCGCGAACGGGCGGGAAAAAAACTTCTGCATCTTCGCGATATTTCCGCGTGTTTGCGGAGATTTTTAATATTTTCGCGATAATTTGCGAAAGTGAATTTCGCAAATTCCACCCCGTCTCTGACACTGTTGTATATTGCATTTAGCGACTTTATTCTAAGAGCTGTAAATAACAGAAGTTATTAATACCCAATTTACTGTAGTAAGGTATGGTAATAATAATACACACTAATAATAATAAAATAACATTATTTACCTGCTTTTATACACTGCTGCGTACTTCACTCCGGCCCTTTCTAAGTGCTGTAAATAACAGATGTTAATATTACCAAACGTAGTACAGTAACACATGGCTTCAGCGTTCAGTGATGAAGCTGTTTCACAATACTTATATTATTATTAATAATAATAATAATAATAATAAGAATAACAATAAGAATAATAATACTTATATAACAATACATGTGCTAATGATAGTGAATATGGCTTTATTCTAAGGGGCTGTAAATAACAGATGTTATTATTACCAAATGTACGACAGTAACACATGGCTTCAGTGTTCAGTGAAGAAGCTGTTTCATAATAATAATGATAATGATAATAATAATAATATTAATAAATGTGATGTATTAATACCTAATTTACTGTAGTTACATAAAGTAATAATAATACACACACTAATGATAAGAAATAATATTAACTTCATTTTATACACTGTTAATATTTCACTCCTACCATTTCTAAGTCTTGTAAATAAGAGATGCACTATTGTTAGATATAGTCTAGTAACACAGGATTTCACTATTCAACGAACACGCTACTTTAAATGTTTACCTGTGTCAATGCAATGTGTAGAAATCAAAGAAGTCTCGTGGACAGCTCTTGTAGTTGGTAGTAAGTTCCAATATACACCCCACCAAGAGCAGCCTCCTTGCTGCTCAGCCCATCTTCTCCAACTGCTATCTCAGCAGTACAAACATTCCTCACATTCCAAATGACATCATATTGTTAGAGCATCAGGCAGAGAACAAGGGCAGGGAAGGTGTATTACTTAACAAGCAGATAACTACACAATGATTAATCTGTACACTGTCTTCCTTCATATATAATAAAAAAGACTTGATTTTACGTAGCTCTCCGTACCATATGTTTGGTAGTTTCTAAGCACCGTAAATATCAGTTGTGACAGTTGCCTTATTTTATGTTAAATTCGTGAGATTATGTCTTGTATTAAATTAATCACCATTGTATATATGTTAGTAAACATTTTATCAAGCCCACAAAAAAACAGACTTCTCTGCATAAAGTTGGTAACAGGCTTCCACCCATCACACCATCACATCTGACTTAAATCATTAAATAAAATATCTTTTAAAAAGTATGGGCCTGATTCACAAAGGGGCTTCTGTGTAGTATAGTTACAGGTGTCAAGTCGCCACACTTGTGGCGGAGTCTACGCACTCAGGATGGAATCTCTGTACGGCGCACTCTCTGCAGTGCGCCGTGCAGAGTTTCCGCCTCGAGTACGTAGATTCCACCACATGTGTGGACTCGTAACTATACTACACGTAAGTCCTGATGGAGCAAGGATTCGATAAAAAGAAACTTGTTTGGATCAACCTCTCGTTAACAGACACTAACAAGTAGAACTGAAAGATAAATGAAAATTAACATACATGTGACATTCATACATGGGGGGAAAGGCTTTTTTGCTTGCTTAAAAACAAAGAATAACCCGCTACGTAATTGAAATCCTGCTTAAACCCGAAAATCGTTTTGCGCATGCGCGAACCTGTCTTGTGTAAATAACCATGTGATTAACCATGTGAGAAGAAAACTCTCACACATGTGCAAAGAGTTGCTAACCGTAGGTCTCGAAGTACCACATGTCTGGCATATGCTTAGCCGAATCTTAAAAGACGTTTTTTGCTACGAACACCTTGCTTAACAAAGAAGAAAATAACATGGGATAGAGTAGAAGGGGGAGGTAAACAGTGAAAATAACATATTTGAGAAATTAACTTCTGTTTATGATTCTTTTGTTAATAGTGAGCGTTTTGGGCCTGATATGCTAAGCTGCAAAGAAAGATGGCGGTTGAAACGTAATGAAAGTTTAATCTGCGAATTGAAGATTAGGAGTGATACGGTGACCGGGACATTGGTTGCCTGACAAAACCCAAGGACGACAGCTTGAGAAAATATCCTCCACTGAAGAAATTATACAAAATTTGTATCTATCTATTGTGTGAGATGTATGGGAACAGGAAGAGTCATAAAAAGTGAATTAACCCCTTCGCCGCTCGGCAAATTCTGCCGTGGTGCGAGGAGGGGCGGGTCTGGGCGTGGCGCTCAGGTACCCAGGATGGCTTCCGGCCATCATAAATCACGGTGGGCATGTGTTCATGACGGCCGGGAGCCGTCCGAACTCCGCCCACCAATTAATTTGCCCGCACAGGCGGGGAATTAACCACGTGTGGGCGGAGCGGCAACGGTCGGACGGCTCTTGGCCGTCATGAGCACACGACTACCATGACTCATGACGGCCAGGAGCCGTCCTGAGCATCGATGAGGTTAATTAAGTGGGAAGGGTTTGCTAAACAAAGAATTAGTTACAACTCTTAAGATGACCACATGAGGTGATGAAAACTCCACTGTCTTGGCCCAATCATAGTTCAGAATTTGCAGACATTTGAAACCTTTGAGGGCGGGCCATGCAAAATTAAACGGTATAATTCGAGTAACTTAAAGTTAAGACGAGGCTGAGGATTTTGGAGAGAGAAATGATGAGAGCTCCTGCTAAGGAGAGTCGTTGATGCTTCTGAGAAGAATAGACTGGGAAGATTCAATACTGAGAGACAGCCTGATTAGAATAAAGATTTGCGGAAGAATATCGAGGAGGAAGAGAGTGTAAGAGAGGGGTGCGCTCCAGTGCGCCGGTTCGAGAGAAGTATAGTAAGTATACATTTATCCTACACCTGTACTATAGTCTTTGTCTCCTGACTTGTTCAGGTGACTCCTACCAGTCCTTAGTCCAGAGGGTTGGGTTTCCCGTTTCATCAATGGTTAAATATATTTTTGTATGTTTTGTATGATTTATTATATCCTTTGTCTCTTCATCGATCCACTCTTAATGCATTGGATTGTTGAATGTATCTGTGAATTAAATGTATTTGTTAAATGAATTTTTTCTCTTCATGAAAGTTGATGGAGCTTACACTGTGAATCTGTATAAATGAGCGTTCATTCGATTGAACCATTAGATAAAATCCATTGAATCTTACTCATAGTCTGTGATAATTTTATTGAAAAGTTATAAGATAAATCAGTGAATTTGTTAATATCACCATCAACTACTCGACTTATGGTCCATTGACCAAAGGAAGAGTGTTGATCTGTGAAGATTAGTTAGGTATTGACTAATTCAGATCAGAGAAAATAAAACTTGACCCCCAGCGAAACAGTCAGGAAATCTGAATGTGTAAATGGGCCCATTTTGAATGATTCCTTAATGTGTGAAAAGTTTATCTTGGCCTTTCGCTGGGTCAGTCCCTTTGTGAATCAGGCCCTATGTATTTCCTCAACATTTGAGGTTTTCTGGCAGTAGAACATGGCCAACTGAGGAAGGCAGTTGATGTGCCCCTTATCATGGGGCTCATGAAGAGGGACTCTTAAAAATTGAACACTTTGCCTATGCCCTAAAATGACTCTGCTATTATTGGATCTGCTGAACTGAGGGTGCAAAGTTCACTGGGAGGAACTTTACCCTCAGCTCTTGCTCCCTGTGTCCCATAATATTTTAAGTATCTTTTCCTAAATTGGACTCTATAATAGACTTTAAATTACTGTTTCTTCTGTTCCAAGATTGCCCTTCTCAGGGAAGTTTTGGGCAGATGAATTCACAACTAGGCCTGGGCAGTAAATTCCGTTCCGCTCGTGGAATTTGCGAAATTTGGGTAATTTCGCGCTCCGCGGAGAACGCACAATTGTCAAAAATTACGCGATCCGTGGCTTTGCGGAATTTGTGGCTTGTTCGCGCTTTCAAAATGCGTGTTCGCAAGATATTTCCCCCGAGCACGCAAACAGCGTTCACGAACAGGAAAAAAGCATCGTGAACAAGCAATTCTTCATGTTTGTGGAATTTTTGCGTGCTTGCGGAGATTTTTTACCATTTTGCGGAGCTGTGCGTAGCGCGACTACGCAAATTCCGCCCACCTCTAATCACAACATATGAGAAAAATGATTGCTACATCCTTCATGTTCCACGCTCTTTCTGCATGTAATAATTTGAGGTATTGTGTACACGTTTTGGGTTTCACATTCACTTTACATCTAATGTAATTAATTCTGAAGATTGGTGTTATTAAAAAAAGCGAATACCACAAAACCTTAATCACTGTAAGAAAACATGTCTAGGCCAAACATCAAACAATTTCATGCAAATCTGAAAAAGTTCTCATTTTCCTCTGACAAAATTCCCATATACCTCTAGGCGTGCCACTAAGTAGCCAGAGATAAAAGAAAAACAACCATAACACAGACCCCCAAAAAAGTAACAGCCACAAAACCCTGCCTTCTCTCTCTCATTTCCCAATCCAACCAACCCCCAAAAAATCAAGGTCTCTATCAAAGTTTTGTGATTGCTTCACACCTGATACTGTACCTGTCGGACTACCTAATTAATATGCTGGAATCTTAGCCCTGCCCTCAATCCATATGATAACCCACTTCTAAACACAGGAACCGATTTAGAAAATCTCAAATAAGTCCTTGCCATACCTCCACTGATGAGACCCACTTCCATAACTGCAGGTCGAGACATGGATTTAACCCCTCATTATGAAAACAGATGTCACCCACCTCATGGTTCAAATCGTCAGTGGTGACCTTCTGACATTTTTCAGTCTGCCCTCCACCCGGGACAGAAACACATCCCCTTAAAAGTGGAGACAACATCCTAAAGTCACAGGCCTAGTGCAGTAAAACTGTGAATATTCATACATGTCAGTGTGATCTTCCAAAGCATCCACCACATGATAATTCACCATTGCTTCGAAGAGGGTATACGTGTCTCCACCATATCCCTCTTCTAATTTACATTCTTCCTCTCCAGACATTCTCCATGACCCAGTCTTCGGTCCTTTCCTCATCTACTCCCTTCAGCACTGGTGTAGAGTCTGACAGGGCTCTTACCTATCGAAAGAACCACCTTCCTCTACTCCTAAAAGCATAGACTTCTACAGTCCGTTGACTCCAGCTGCGTTCATGACACCCAATTCTTCTCACACAAGAAGGAAGAAATGTACCCAGCCTAGGAATGTGACTGTCTTCTCTTACACCATGGATAGTAAAGAACTTCCTAAGCTCACCAGGGTCAAAACTGTGTCACTATTCCTAAACACACCACTAACCTCCCATGTATTCCATCACTCAACCCTGAAAATGACAACACTGTCACGCCTTTAAGGCCCTAGTCTTTTTTTAAACCCACTGTCTCATCCCAAAATAAATCTATTTAAAGTTCCTTAAATATCCCTTTAGTAAACTGTAGCACTACTGCCCTGAACTCTCATTGCACTCACTTTACAGCAACATGTGGTATTGTAGCAGGCAGAGGTCAGGCAGGGCACTAGGACCCAGCTTAATGACCAGTGGCCATGTAGTCACTGACTGGGGTGGAGTCACAAGGGAGGAAGGGAAAGAGGAAAAGCAGGAAAAAAGGGCACTGATGAGAGAGGATGGAGGAAAGAGAACATGATGTGTTGTTGTCTAAAAATAGAAAATATTACCTGATGCTCCATGTGTGGCATCTCTTTCCCAGAAGAGATGCCACACAATTCTCTTTCAGAAAATAACTCAAAATTCTTCTTTACTGAACAATCCGTGGGCTTACACCTTTATGCCATGGAGGCCCTGAGCTGTGTTGTACATTAATTGAGTCACAAGAAATGTCAGCTGCATCTCAACAACTGTTTGACCTTCTTATCTGCAGATAAGACGGAGCCAATAATATGAAGAGGGAAAACCAGAGCTTGGGGACAGATTTTAACCTGAAGGGCCTTTCCGAAGACCCCAAGATGAATCTTATCCTCTTCTTTATTTTTCTTTCAATCTACATGACCACGCTGATTGGAAACAGCATCTTGATTATTGTCAGCAAAGTGGATAGCCGTCTCCACACACCTATGTACTTCTTCCTGAGTAACCTCTCCTTCTTAGACATCTGCTACACTACCAGCATTAGTCCAAAAATGCTGGCTATTTTCTTGCTAACAAATAAAACTATTTCTTTTTCAGGATGTGCAGCACAAATGTACATCCACCTGTCCTTGGGCGAGACAGAATGCATCCTCCTCGCCGTCATGGCATACGACCGCTATGTCGCTATTTGCAACCCCTTGCACTACATGACCATCATGAACAGGGCGGCCTGTATCAGGATAGCAGCATCAACTTGGATCAGCGGCTTCCTTCTGTCCATAGTTCATGTGGCATCCACATTGCATCTTCCCTTGTGTGGCAATGAGATTAACCACTTCCTGTGTGAAGTACCAGCTGTCCTGCAGTTGTCCTGTACTGACACCTTCATCAATGAAGTTGTCATCTTTGTTGTTGGTGTGCTGATATTGCTGATCCCAGTGTTCCTAATTGCAGCAATTTACCTTCGCATCCTTGTGACTATCCTCAGAATCAAATCCACAAAGGGACGATCCAAGGCATTCTCCACCTGCGCCTCCCACCTGACAGTCATCACCATTTTCTATGGCACTGCCATCTTTATGTACATGAGACCCCATTCAAGCCACTCTCCCAACTTTGATAAAATGTTATCTGTGTTTTATCTTATCGTGACACCGATGTTAAACCCCATGATATACAGTCTGAGGAACAAAGACGTCATAGGAGCCTTGCAAAAATCAATAGGAAAGTGTGTATAGAAAGAGATGTGATAGACTTAGAATACAGTGATGTAAAAGTGTCATATTGGTCTGACAAGTGCTGGTTATTGGCAATGTAAGGTGAACTGACCTGAAAATGGCCACAACATGCCTCCAATAATTCCTATTCAGGGGCAACAGCCAGTGAGTGTTGGTGTGGAGTTTGAAGAGTACTTGCCTGTGGATGTGGAGCCAGCAGCGTTCTTTGAGGTGAAGTGTGATGTGAGTGTGGAATGAGGGATTGATGGTTGACCTGCCACTGAGTTTTACATGTTCTGGAGTCTTCTGGTCAGTTGAGCATTAATTCCAGCATATATGTAGTTGCCATAGCCCTGTTTGCTGGCTATAAGGGCTTGTGTAAAGGTGTTGGGAACCATTTGAAGATCCTCTTGAGCATCTAGAGCGTTTAGAAGCAGGAGCTGGAGATTGCATTCACTTGACTGGTCATGGGGAATTGGTTGTTGATTACTATTTGCAGGTTCTTTCATGGGTTTGCTGGGAGTGGTGTGGGTCTGAGTTCTGCAGTTTCAACAAGGAAGTATCCATTACTGTGCAAGGTCTACCATGAATCAACTCTTGTGCACACTCATTCACTCACTATTCTTAACGCCCAGTTTTGCATCTCTTGATGCAAAGTGGGCGTTCCTGACCTGACATGACTGGAGAAATGTCGCTAAGCGACATTTCTCCTATTATCAAGCCCCACGCTATGAAGCATAGCGGCAGGAAAACCCCTGTTATCGCTACTTTCCTTACGCCTGCTTCAGGACTGACTTAATCATGATATCCTATGGAAGGTGGATATCATGGCTAAGTTTGTGAGTCCCTATCAACAACCTAACGCTACATTTCGTGAGATTATCGCTGGGTTTCCAGCGATAATCTCACGTTAGGCAGTTAGCACTAGGATTTTTAGAGAAGCGTTGCTAATAGCACGCTATCTCAGCGATAGAAATCCATGCAAGGCGCCGATAATTAACCTAGATAATTATCGCCAGTTGTTGTTGATATGCCCCACTTTCAACTGCAAGAATGGAGAGAGAGGAGAGGCGTGATACAGATACTTAAAAACATTTGGGGTATAAATAAGAATAAATGTAAAAGAAAGGAGTGCGCATATTTCAGACAAGTTGTGCTTCTTCAACATGGAATATGGAGCTCGTGAAAATAGACCCAGGAGAGACGTAAAGAGGCATGTTTCACAGAAAATATGTGAATGTGTTTAGAAGCCGGGACATTCAGGTCAAAGAAGGCGCTAGCTAGCACGGATGCTCCT
Organism: Triturus cristatus; assembly: GCF_964204655.1. Classification (NCBI taxonomy): domain Eukaryota; kingdom Metazoa; phylum Chordata; class Amphibia; order Caudata; family Salamandridae; genus Triturus; species Triturus cristatus. Next base: position 1,096,681,260 of record NC_140588.1, on the reverse strand, counting down.
GATGAGCCTGGCTGTCCTTTATTAATATTTCTTCTTCAAACTCCTAATGAAATGTTGGCTTCTCTGTCCACCAGTATGCAGGTGATACTTCATTAATCTCCCCATCAAACCGCTCTGACCATACCTTACTCCACATTTACTGGCTCCATGTGTACATATTTCTAACTTGCTTCCATGTTTTTTTCTTTAGGTTTGTTAAGTTCGTCTGTTTAAGTCTTTCATTTGAAACCGTAGAATGAGATATCTGTTGTAGAAGTAATGTTGTTAAGTACGTACGAGTGGGGTGAAAAGCTTCGGTTTTGCACAGAAATTGTTGATTTGTTATGCACTCTTTCACTTACCCTCCATGTCTCTGGTGAAACAGCTGAAGTGCATTCTCGTGCATGTCTTCGTAAGGGACATACAGCTTGGTGTTTCATGGTCCGCGTGGTTTTTCGTCGTCAGAGTCTTTCATGGTCTTCCCCCTGCGCATGGTCCATTCATAGGAGTTCCAGAGTGTAGTGGTACCGGCAGGTCTATAGTGGTAGGCTTATCTTTTTAGCTGGTGGGCTTTTGCTTTAATGTGACTGAGGTTGCTTATTCTGGCCTGCGTGTGGTGTTTTCAGAATAACACAAGCGTCCTATGCTATTCCTAACATTGCTGATTTTTTAAAATGTGTAATTCTAGCCAATTTTAATATCTAGCTATTATTTTGCCTGTTATAATTGCGCATATTTTATTTTCTCTCCCAAGACCAGTAACTAGTTGTTTAAAAGCATACTGTTAAACCCAACTTCACCATGAACGGTATTAGATGGCCTTGTGCATCACTCACATCACCCGTATTTATTGCTTGCCCTTTTAATGTCCGTACTACTGTATGACCGTCTCACATGTTTTGTAAATGTTGATGACAGCTTAAACGTATTTCAGTTGCATAAACATAGAAGTGATACTTTATTTAAAATATCATATTGTGATGCCATGAACACAACAGTTAGGTGCCGATTAGGATCCTGGAAAAAATGTCCCCGTACGAATCGTATCCGGATTTTTTTCCGTACGAATCGTACATGTACCGTACAAACTGCCAAGTACGATTCGTATGGGAAAAAGTCCATACGAATCGCATTGGGAAAATTCCCCCACACGTCCTCGGGTCATAAAACGTGTCCGACACGTCCCCGGACGATTTTACGTACAAATGTGAAAAGTGAAGTCCGAGCGCGCAAGTACGATCCGTACGGGGCGTCCAATGTTACAACCGTATGGAAAAAACACCGTACGGACCGAACTCCCACCCGTGTATGTACACCAGTGTACGTACACCAGTGTATGTACACCAGTGTACGTACACCAGTGTACGTACGGACCGTACCCCCACCCGTGTATGTACACCAGCGTACATACGGACCGTACCCCCACCCGTGTATGTACACCAGTGTACGTACACCAGTGTATGTACACCAGTGTACGTACACCAGTGTACGTACGGACCGTACCCCCACCCGTGTATGTACACCAGTGTACATACGGACCGTACCCCCACCCATGTATGTACGGCGCGAACCCCCAGCGCTACGCGCTGGGGGTTCGCGCCGTACATACGCGGGTGGGGGTACGGTCCGTACGTACACTGGTGTACATACACGGGTGGGGGTACGGTCCGTACCGTACACTGGTGTACATACACGGGTGGGGGTACGGTCCGTACGTAGACTGGTGTACATACACGGGTGGGGGTACGGTCCGTACGTACACTGGTGTACGTACACTGGTGTACATACACTGGTGTATGTACACTGGTGTACGTACACTGGTGTACATACACTGGTGTATGTACAGTGTACGTACACTGGTGTACATACACTGGTGTACGTACACTGGTGTACATACACTGATGTACGTACACTGGTGTACATACACGGGTGGGGGTACGGTCCGTACGTACACTGGTGTATGTACACTGGTGTACATACACGGGTGGGGGTACGGTCCATACGTACGGGGGCTGGGGGGGGTTTGGCGCGTACTTACGGGGGCTGGGGGGGTACGGCGCGTACCGGGCCCCCTAATCTGGTCGTTTTGCAGCGTACTTCGCTTTCCCGGCACTTTTTGGGTGCCGTAAAAATATTGCCGTCCGGACTGCTGTGGGTACGAATCGTACTTCCTGGTTCGTTAAACGCAGCCTGAGTGCGTACCGACGTCACGTCGGAGGTGTCCCGAATCACATTTGTATGTATTTTTCCCTCGGTCGGTGTTTTGTACGATTCGTACGGAAATGGTGTTTCCGTACGAATCGTACTTGCATGTTTGTACGGTCTTTTTACCGGGTACGAGTCGGACGGAGAAAAGCCTCCGTCCGACGGTTCGTACCCGGTTTCTACAGGATCCTAATCGGCACCTATATTAAAACAGGTTCACATCACGGTTTTGCAAATGAACATTGCTTATATTCTGAATGTAGCTATACTGAATAAGCAGCTATCTATTTTATATGACATCTCTTTATTAATGTAATAACTGCACTTTCACAATTGCTTTATTAACCTTCCTGCTTTCTCAAATTTGATTGAAAATGCACCATTTGTCCACTCTTTTTTCAACATTTTCTCGGGGGGAGAACACCCACGAACCCTCCGTAGGTTGTTCCGGTGCAGTATGAGAATAATTTTACGCCTCATCACTTGCAAATGTCACCAGCCGCCACTGACAGCACCAACAGTGACACTGAATGTGTGAGTACTGTACACAGTCAGTCACAGGTGCGGCTGTACTGTAGTCAGTGCGGCCTGGGGTGCCTGGAGAATTTAACATATTTAAGGCTAGAAAAGACCTCCGCGAGATCATTACCGGGAGCAGTTAAAAACTGCGGCCGACCTACCAGGCCAAGGGCTCTGTTCAAGCGCCGCGCACGTCTTGCTCAGTCCATCCCAGTCTGAGCTGCCCTGCCACACGGCCGTGCAGGACTCAGAGCCGGCTGCAAGCCATGGCTCTCTGCTTCAGCCCTGCCCCCAAATAGCAGAGTAACTCAGAAGGCCGCACTGCTGGACCTGGCAGTCACAGTCCCTTTTTTTCTATTCATTGTATAGAGGTGCACAGGGCTTTAAATGGGATGAAATAACTGAGGGTTCACTCAAAGCGGCGTGGCCAATGTAATTATGGGCGTGGCTTAAAACACATAAGCTAAAAATATGTGCTTAGCATAGTATGCCGCCTGACTTATATTTTGCTGTTTCTGTCATTGCATCCAGTTATATGATACAGCAAGTAACATCATACCTACAACAAGTCAGTACTATTGGCTTTGTCAATGGTTGTTAGTTGCATAAGATAATTAAGCAGCAACTATGGCTAGTATATAATATTGAAAAAGCTTACACGTAAAGCCCTGGCGACACCACAACAATGTTGCTGCTCCTGAGTTTCAAAAAGAGAAGTGGCAATTTGCAGTGTTCGCTATTCAATAGGGCCACGTCACTCGCAACAGCGCTTGGAGTCTTGTGTTTTCAAAAGCAGACACATGGGAGATGTAAGAAGCAAGGATTTCCCTTTCCCTACAACGCTCACCTGGCATGACGTCATGCCGTAACTCCTCCACTTATGAGAAGTGAGCAGTAGGCTAACGTGCTGCATAGCTAAAAATATATAAGGTCCCAAAGGCGAGACCGTTTGCATTGCAAATGCTTGTTTATAAAGTGCTTTGTTCCTCCGGTGAAGTATAGTGATCAATGTATTATTTCGACCTTAGGCCTTAGGTGTGTCTGTTACCACACAGCTGTGTCTGTTTATAATTCAACCTCAAGAATGTAAACTACGCCTTGATGGTTATACGCAGCTTTCAGCAGCGGGTGCATTACTCACAGAGTTCGTGTAAGTCACTTTATTTTGGGGGTAATGCCACATAAAACCCTAACATAAACATGTGTCAGACCTGGCATTCTTGGAGTGGTTCTCCTGTCTTTTTTGCCTCTATGCCCTGTATTTGTGATGGTGTGCTGGACTTCGTTTGTGCTGGTTTATGTACTCTGGGCACTTTACCACTGCTGATCAGTGCTACAGGGCAAGTGTTCCCTGTGTAAACTGTAATGCTGATTGGTTTATCCATGATTAGCATATTTGGTTTACTGATAAGTCCCTAGTAAAGTGCACTCTGTGTGCCCAAGGCCTGCAAATCAAATGCTGCTAGTTGGCCTGCAGCACTGATTGTGCCGCCCACACAAGTAGCCATGTAAAATAGTCTCAGGTCTGCCTCTGCAGTGTTAAAAAATATTTTTTTACAACTAATATGATTTGCAATCCGCATTAAAGGGATTTATTTAAGGTTTCCTTTTTGCCCCAGTCCTGATGAGGCCCAAAAGCAAATGGGCTGAAATGCATCGACTTTACAGTTTGGAGAAGCTCTGACAATTTTTAATTGAACCAAAAAGTTTATTGTTGATCTATTCCGCTGCATCAATTTTCTGTATTTTTTGTGATATTGCCCAGGTGCAGATTGAAACTACTGGGGCAAACCCCCTTTATTCTAATAGCCGCATCGACCTTCAGCACGCCCGGATTTCGACGCATCGCAACTGTGTGCCAAGTTTTCGAACGCATCACCCGTAGACCAGAACCATCTTGGATTTCAACCCATTGTTTCCCCTTACAGTCCAGATTCGAAGCAACACTTCTCCTGCGTGCAGCAGAACTGAGGCATCACCTCCCCAGGGACACAGGAACCGATGCATCACTGTGTTTTTTTAGGCTTCCCTCTTCTGCGCCTATTTTTCCTTATGGATTCTGACATATCCAATGGTAGTGTGTGTGAAATGACCACATCCATAGAGTTCTATGGACAGAATTGCTGAAAACTTTTTAAAGTGATATTTTGAGTGGTGTATGTTGGATTTTTGTCATTTTGGTCTTGTTTGGATTAGATAAAGATATGTTATATTTTTCCTAAACTGGTGTGGTGTCCATTTGTAGTGTATTCACTGTGTTACTGTGTGTGTTATGTACAAAAACCTTACACATTACCTCTGAGATAGGCCTGACTGCTCTTGCCAAGCTACCAACGGGTGAGCAGGGGTTATCTGAGCTGTGTAATCCCCCTACCCTAACTAGAAGGAAGGGTCCCTACTTGGACAGGGCACATACCGCTGCCAACTAGAAAGCCTCATGTCTAACAACATGCCTACAATAATATCTGTATTCATCAAAAAAGTTGATTAAACATTTTTTTTTAAAGAATTAAAACCATGCGTTTCCTCGCAACAAATCATGGTAGTCTATTACTAACAGATGCATATTTCCTCAACAGCTCAGTGAACAGCTGGGACTTGTGACCTTCAGGATACACAAGGATCTGTGAAACAAAACTATTAACCCACTAATTCGTTACACAGAATAGAAATATGATCCATCATTACACACAATGCTCATCAGTGGGCACAATAACCCTCCGAACTATTTCGACATCATTGCAACAAGTGGAAAGCTCATTCATGGGCCTCTGTAGCAGGTGCATTAACCACCACAGTTATCCAGCGTGATATAGTAGGAAAAAGATCACTTACAGTGCTACTGCAGCATGGAGCTTTCCTATAAAAATAAACACAACACCTTGTGCTGGTGAGTCCTGTGTAAAATGGTACATGGCTCCCTGTGCAATGGAGCGGGGTCGATCCTATGCTACAGATGTTTGTTCAATGCACCACCAGTGCCCAGTGCCCACCGGTCGAATTACAAGTGCAGGCCCACCAGTGACGTGACAGGCAGGATAGATGCTTCCATGGCCGTGCAGTGACCCTCGTGGACTCGGCCTGGAGGGCCGACTGCATTGCCATGTTTATATGTCCAGTGTCTGGACTCACAGAGGAGAGAGATTGACGTGTTCTGTCCTGTAACTGCTCAATGCTGCCTCAAGACACCACAAGGCTTCAGCCAAAACATGTCCCTGTCGGTTTGAGCCTGGGATACTTTACATGGTGTGCTACCAGGCAACAATCTAAGTCATTGTTTCTGAAACTGTGGCTCAGGACCTACTGCTGGGTTGCGATTTATTTTTTGAGAGTCGCCAAAGTCGATGTCAATATGTAAGTAATATTTAAGATGATTAACTCTGTTTGCGAACCAGTACATAGGTGCTGAACAATGTCCCCAAATGAAGTTTTTAAACAAACCCATGCAAGTATTTCCCAAGGGAGACTTCGGGTGAACCTTCCAGTATTTGTTGCTACCTGTTTTTTACTTCACAAAGCCATATCCACAGAGGATATGCACACTGCACCTGCTCATACACAACCTCTGTATGACTTCATAAATACATTAACAAATATGGATGTGACCTAACAGTCAAAGCTGCTGACTTTGGAAGTGGGAGAGGCAGCTTTGAGTCCTGGCACTGGCTCAACATCATTTAATCCTGGACAAATCTCTTAATCTCCAATGAATCTGGCCTCGTGTAATGTGATCTGGTTCTCATGTAAACCTCCAATGTCCTTGGGCCGTGTTTGCGATATATAAAAACGCGAAAGATATATATATATATATTTATGGAGCCAAAATGCATTACTGGGCCTCATTTGAACCCAAAAATAGTTATGAGGCATTACCTCATACTCTGATGCAGAAGGGGTTTCAAAAATGTGCTAAAATCACTGGAATCAACACCAATATTTTTCTGAAGCCATGTGATTGTAGTGAATGAATGCCAGAGGCCAGCACCCCACTCAGGAAAGTGCTACAGCTCCAGACTCGAGGGCAGCTTACCATCCTCCACTGTTGTGGGCAGATTGATATCTTGGCCACAGTCAGATATCAAAGGGCACGGTCAAGGTTGTGACATCTACAAACGATCTCTGTTGCTACATTGAAAAATCACCCTGGCCCGTGAAGTTTGTCATTCTAAAAATTGGGTCGTGGGGGCGTGGCCAAGATGGCGGGGTGAGCGGACGTCTTCTCGACCGGCTCCTGCTCCTCGAGGCCCCCGGACCTAGTTAAATCGCAGATTCTCCCCCCCCAATTCTCCGGGAGAACGAGCAGGGGAGCCGTCGGAGCACGGAAGGATGCTGTTTGGTGAACCGGAGGGCGCGACACATGTCCGCGGCGCCCGCCGGGAGGCAGAGACGGCATCAACGACTGGAGGCGGAGCTTCAGGCCGGGCCCTGGGAGAGTGTGCCCGGCTGCGAGACTACGGGAGCGCCGGTCCCGGCGACGCGGCCTCCAGCTTCGGGACGAGGCCCGCCGACGCCAGACAGAGGAGGGCAGCATTGGCCGGGTGCAGAGAGCACACCAACAGCGGCACATCGAGGGGCGAGCTGACATCGCTGGCCGCGCGCTCAGGTCTGGGCTCGCCACGAGGACGACCGCACGTGGAGCGGCGGCCGGACCACAGAGCCCCAGGGTCGCGGCGGAACCCGAGAGGCAGTGGGGTGCACCGGCGAGGTGCAGAACAGCAACGGCCAGCGCCCAGAGGGCGGCAGGCGAGTAGCCTTCAGGACGGCGGCCTTCCCCGGAGCAGCCAGCGGACCCGGCAGAGCGGGGCTGCTGGGACTACACCCCTCCACACGGGCAGCGGCGGCGGACGGACCGTGATACGGTGCACTGCGGAGGACGGGCAGGAGTGGACTGGTGGCCCCCGTTTTCCTTTCCGTCCCCCCCGACCTCGGTAGGTTCCGGCGAGAGCAGAGGAACACCGAGTGGAGCACGAGCCGGGGCGGCCCGGTGGACAAGTAAGATTGGCGGGGTAGAAGGCCTGGACTCTGCAACAGCCGGGCTCCCCCATGCGCCGGGTCGGGTGGAGGCCGCCGAGGGGGAGCTGGTCCACAGCATAGAGCGCCTCCAACGGCCGGGGGACGGGGCCTGAAACGCAGCACCCACGCTAGAAAGAGGAGAAGGCCGCGTGGACGGCAGAGTAGGAGTGGGTAGAGAACGCGCGGCCGCGCGGAGCCGGAGCAGGGACCCCGGCAGGGGCCTAGCGGCGCGGACATGGCGGGCAGTAAAGGAGGGAAGAAAGGAGAACGCACCCTCCCCGAAATGTTGAACCGCCACCCGCAGAGAGTGGACAGAGGGCAGCAGTCGCCCCACGCCTCCGGGAGTGCCCCGGACCCCAACGAGGGAGAACCCCCACTCACCAGGTCCTTTATGGAGTCCCTCTTCGGATCCCTGCGAGAGGATTTCCAAACTCTAAAGAAAGAAGTAGCCGGGGAAGTACGGGAGATCCGCCGAGAGGTGGACGGATTGGGCGAACGGGTGGCTACGGCGGAAGACGCAGGCCAACGGAGGGACGAAGAGGTTGAACAACTCCAACAGGAGGTGCTGAGACTCAGAGAGCAGCAGATTGACCTTCAAGCACATGCCGAGGACCTTGAGAATAGGTCTCGGCGAAACAACATACGGGTTTGCGGAGTCCCATCTGCAGAGGAAGGTACAGACGTGGCAGGTTACTTGAGAGGCCTATTCCGAGAGGTTCTGGGGGAGCCGGAGGACTTTCCCATCCGCATAGACAGGGCGCACAGAGTAGGAGCACCGCGGAGAGCATCCATGCCTCCCCCGGACATTCTGGCTTACCTCCCGGACTACCCGCTCAAGGAGCGTATCATGGCGGAGGCTCGGAAGCGGCAGGCCCTGACTTTCCGGGGACACTCGGTGGCATTATATCAGGACTTATCGGCCATCACGCTCCAGAAACGGAAGACATTTAAGGCAGCCACCGACTTCCTGAGAGAACACCGAACGCCTTACGCCTGGGGCCACCCCTTTAGACTTATTTTCAGATGGAATGGAACCCTGCACCAATTACGCTCTCTTCAGGAAACATGTGGGATCCTGGGCCTCACCGCTGGGGAGGAGGACATTGTCTCACGACGTCGGAGGCGCACTGGAGAGGACGGATGGCAGCGGGTAGCCGGGCCGCGATCCCGGGATCGGCGAACCCGGCCGGACTCTCCCACGCGGGGGGGCAGGTATGGCCGACGCGGTGTCGGCGGTGGCCGAGACCACGGGCTCTGGAGATGTTGCGCTGACGGCGTAAGGAAGCTCCGGGGGGAGATTACCATAGCCATCTACTAATGCAGGTTTGGGGGCTGGGGGGGTGGGGAGTCGCGGGGAGGGGACAGTGGCAGGACGTCCACTTCAGAACTTCTCCATAGACTGGTTCCCTCGGGAACTCGACTTGGACTATTGAGGGATGGGGTTTGGTACTGGGGGTGGAGAGGGAGGGGAGGGGGATTCAGGGGTGTTGGGGGGTTGTTCTGGTTGGGGTTTGGGGGTAGTTTCGGGGTGTTCTGCGGGGGAGCGGGAGGAGGGAGGGAGGGAAGGGGGTCCGGGGGCGGAGTGGGACCGGGGGGGGGTCCAGGGAGGGAAGGGAGGGAGTCCAGTGCGTTCGCGGATCACCAGCCACAGGGAGGGCCTCTGCGACACGGCTGCTTGGCCCACAGGTGACCTATGCTATCCCTATAGTTTCTCAACATGCCTCCAGTGACTCTTAAGATTGTGACGCTTAACGTCCGGGGCCTCAATAACCCAGTGAAACGGCGCGCGGTACTGTCCCTGTTAGAAGGCACCCAGGCTGATATATGTCTCCTCCAGGAGACTCACCTCCTGCCCAGAGATTGCCACAGACTGCGCTCACATAAATTCCCGATACAATTCTTCTCATCAGGCAATACTAAGACAGCGGGGGTTGCGATCCTGGTGGCTAGGACGTTTAGGGGAGAGGTCCTCCACAAAGTAGCGGAACAAAAAGGCCGGCTGTTGGCATACCGGTGTAGAGTGGGGGATCTTCACTTCACGATAGGATCCCTCTACAGCCCGAACGATCAACAGGAGCGCTTTCTCCACGCGGCGCTGGGGGAGATCACGGCCACGCCAGACAGGCACATTATAATAGGGGGGGACTTTAATATGGTCTTTAGCTCGGAGCTTGACAGATCAGCACACCGTTCACCTCAGGCCTGTGAATTCTCGGCCGGGTGCAAGGTGCACCTGTCCGACATGGACCTTCATGATCTATGGCGCAGCCAGCACCCCATGGAGCGGGAGTACTCATACTATTCCCACGCACACAAAACTTACGCGAGACTGGACCACCTACTGGTCACTGGGCCAGTTCGCGCCCTGGCCACCGGGTCGGAGATGGGAGTGATCTCCTTGTCGGATCACGCCCCGGTTAGCGCTAAGCTTAGCCTACCGCCGGTTTCATGCCCCCCGCGGGTGTGGCGTTTGCGTGATGCCTTACTACACAGGCGAGCGGTCGTCTCGGATATTTCAAACAAGATTCGGGAATATCAATCCCATAATGATGAATCGGATACATCTCGAGCGACCCACTGGGCTGCTCTGAAGGCGGTACTCCGGGGGGAGTTTATTGCTATCTCGTCGGCGGACAACAAGGACCGGCGGCATAAGCGGGAAGAACTCACTCAAAGGGTACGGGAGCTAGAACAGATGCACTGTAGAACAGGCGCTCCTAGGATATGGCGCCAGCTTAAGGCGGCAAGGAAACTCCTGACGGCCTTAGATATGGACCGCGCCGAATACGCAGCCCTGCGTCTACGGCACGCCTATTACACAGGGGGGGACAAATGCGGGCGGCTGTTGGCGACTAGACTTCGGGTGGCCCGACAGAAACAGATAGTGAAAGAGATCTCCGGCCCTACGGGTCGGTTGGTCACGGATGATGCGCAGATAGCGGAGACTTTTCGGAGGTTTTACGCTGACCTCTACACCGGGGACCCCCCGGCCGAATCCGCGATGATGAAGTACCTAGACTCGGTTTCACTGCCTTCCTTGTCCCCTACCCAAGCGGCGGATCTAGACCGGGACATACGGGTGGAGGAAGTGATCTCCGCCATTGCCAAACTCAAGCACGGCAAATCTCCTGGGCCGGACGGTTATACACCCCTTTTCTATAAAACGTTCTGCGGGTTGCTGGCCCCACTCCTCACGCGCCTTTTTAACTCGTTTTCGGAGCCGGGCGCCATCCCCCCGGACCTGCTGCGGGCCTCCCTCACGGTCATTCCCAAGCCAGGGAAGGATCGGGCACAGTGTGGGTCCTATCGGCCCATTTCTCTTCTAAATATAGATCTTAAACTATACACCGGGATCCTGGCGTCCCGATTGGCCCCTCACTTACCGGGACTCGTAGACCCGGACCAGGCGGGTTTCGTCCCGGGTCGGCAGACGGTGGACAATACCAAGAGGATTGTTCATCTTATAGAGAAGGCGTCTCGGATCCCGGGGGAGAGGATGCTTCTCTCGATAGACGCCGAAAAGGCGTTCGACCGAGTTCACTGGCCGTACTTTGAGCGGGTGTTATTGAAGGCGGGGCTGGGGGACCGGTTCAGACGCCAAATCCTCAATTGCTATAAACTCCCAACGGCGGTGGTACGGGTGAACGGTTACAGCTCCAGGAGCTTTGCAATCGAGAGAGGAACGAGGCAGGGATGCCCGTTGTCCCCTCTCCTCTTCGCTCTGTACATGGAGCCTTTTGCTCACCGGGTACGTGACAACCCAGCTGTGCGAGGGGTGAGGTTTGGGGGCTTTATCCACGCTATTAGCCTGTATGCTGACGATGTCATCTTGTCCCTGGAGGATCCGCTTCAGGCCCTCCCGGCCAGTATTGCAGAGCTGACCGCCTTTGCGGAGGTGGCGGGCTTTAAGATGAACGTGGGGAAGTCGGTGGCATTGGACCTGTCTCTTAAATCGGCAACTCGCGCCCACCTGCGGGACCGGTTCCCGATAGTCTGGTCAACGGACCTGGTGCCGTACTTGGGGATCCAACTGGCCCCCACGGTCCCCGCGATGGTGGCGGCTAATTACCTCGCCTTGGGCAGGAAGGTCCGGGAGGAGATGGGCCGATGGGGCCGCGGCACCCTCTCGTTGCTAGGTAAAATAGCGGCCGTCAAAATGACGATCCTGCCCCAGATGCTGTACCTGTTCCGAGCACTCCCAGTGCAGCCGCCAGTCGGCTGGCTTGAGCAGATGCAATCAGACATAGGGCGTTTTATTTGGCAGGGCAAGCGGCCTCGGATGAGGAGAGCTCTCTCAATGTTGGCGCCGGAGGCGGGGGGTCTGGGTATTCCGGATCTCCGTAAGTACTATCAAGCGGCACAACTACGGTACCTGGTAGAATGGAGCAGATGGGAATCGGACAAGCACTGGCTCTTCCAGGATCAGGCGGTGGCAGGTCGCCCACTACAGGAAATACCGTTCTTGCGTAGGGCTCACCGACCGGCAAACCTCTACGCCTCTTATATCACAAGGGTGCCGTTGCGTGTATGGGATGCTACCTATGCCCGGCACGGTCTGACGACCTTCCCATCGCCGCTAACTCCCTTGATGGATAACCCCGACTTCACCCCGGGCATGGACGGAAGAGCCTTTGGTCACTGGCGTAAGGCGGGCTGCAGGGCCCTGTGCCACATGTATGATCCGGAGGGGGTTATCCCCTTCACGCTCTTCCGACAGGACTACGCCTTTCCGGAGACTGAGAGGCTACGCTATTTGCAGGTTCGCCACTGGGCCATGCATCCTCAGGTGCGGGAAACGGCGAATCGGAGACTCCTTCCCTACGAACGCTGGCTCCTATCCCGCACGACCGACGCAAAGCTCATAACTGACCTGTATCGATTCCTCCAGCTTCCCGCCTCGAACTATCACAACCCAGGGAGGGAACGATGGGAGAGAGAGTTGGGAAGGCCCCTGAGCACTAAAGAGTGGGAACAAGTAGCATATAGATCCAGACACTCGGCATACCACACGGGCCTCACTGAGAAACCCTCACGAAAGTCTCCACATATTGGTATTATACCCCGGAACGCATACACGACATGGACCACAGTAAAGATGCCAGCTGTTGGAGGGGGTGTGGATGAGTGGGCACATTGACACACATTCTGTGGGATTGCCCGCTCCTGGGTTCCTACTGGAAAGAGGTGATAGACGAGGTTGACCGTCATTTCAATATTGAGCTGCCACGTTTCCCCGCCTATGTCTTATTGGGCCTCCCGAACAGCCTGATGTACCCGTTGAAATCCCGCAGAGGTAGGCAGATAGCCATCGCATTAGGATCAGCGATACAGAACATCCTAGCACACTGGCGCACTACGACACTTCCCACGGTTACGGGTTGGCTCCACAGACTGTGGCATGTTTTGGGCATGGAGAAGATGTCACTGACAGTGGCGGGGGATGTGGAGCAGTTCCCTGAGATTTGGCAGCCGTTTCAGTCTCTACTGGTGGCGGAGTTTCGAGAGCTGACATGCCCGAGATACCTCCGGCTCCTGCGGCTCACCTCGCCGGAAGATTAGGCCTTCCGAATGGACGCAGAGCCGGGACCTGGAGGGAGGAGGCGACAGAAGGAGACGGGGAGATCCTACATACGCACTGGACGAAGGGAGGGTTGGGGAGGTGTGGGAGTTGGGGGGGGGAGGGGGGTTCTTCTTTATTTGAGTGTCGGGAGCGGCTGCTCCGGGGGGACAGCGTAGCCGGCGAGCCCCCTGCTCGGCATAGCGCACGGGCCTTCTAGCATTGCAACCTCTTGGGCCACTGACCTCAGGAAGGGGGTCTCCCTTATTCTATACTAAAGGCTTCCCATGATGGCACAGTCCTCAGGCAGAGGCTACGTGGGAGTTAGTGTGTCCTTATCCTCCTGGTTAGAAACGCGGCCGGCCCGGAAGGGTTGTAGGCGACATGCTGTGTTAGAGCTCATACTGTTCGATGTGTCCCCAACGCTGCTACCGTGCTGCTATCACTTTGTAACGTTCGCCAGCCCGTTGGGTTGTAGGCGCCAAATGCTAATGCCACTCTTGACACTCTTCAATAAAAACGATTTAAACCTAAAAATTGGGTCGTGGTCCTAAAAGGTTTGTGAAACACTGCCTTAGATGACGGGGCAAGTTACAGCAGGACACCAGCGAGGAGCAGCTACTGTTGAAATATCCCAAAGCTGTTTTGTGTTTTGCAATCTGAAGGCAGGGGCCACTATACAGAGCCTTCTGTTGACCCCAAATGATCTCCGTGCCCTTGAGATGTCTTCACTTGCACACACACACACACACACACACACACACGGGGCACATACATGCCCACAATATACTAGGCACACAGCCACTAACTGAAGCTCAAAGATCAGCCCCTGCTCTAAAATCCAGGGTTGACTTCAAGTACATCACTTACCAAAATCTTTCCCAGAGGACAATCCTTTCAGCAGTTGTCCCAGCTGGGAGAAAGGGCCCTCTTTCTGCATGGTATGCCCCCACTTTTTGCTGAACTGCTGATGTACTTTGACTAAGTGTGCCCTGGGCTCCTGCCAAACAGGTGCCCAGGGCCTATGTTCTTTCCCTAAAACTGCATTGAGCCTGAGGTGCGCGGCGGCAAGATGGCCGCACCCTGAACAGGCTCTGATGCGCCGAGGCGATATTTCACTCAAACGACGTAAATACGGATGTGCACTCGCTCGGAAATAGCGGTGCTTACATCGGAAGTCTACCTGGTCATGTAGGAATGTCTCCGATGCCCCCAAACATGCTGTAACTCACGTTTCTGTCCCATGCGAGATCCTTTGGGCTCCTGAGGTAACGGCCGCCATTTTGTCCTTCTGCAGCAACGTAATTTAACGGATGAACATTTGTGAAGAAGCAGCGGTACTTTGTATTGGAGAATGCCTGGATTGCGGAGGCGCTTCTCTGATGTTTCTGGTCATGCTGTAATTCGCGTTTCTGCTTTGTACGCAATTTCTCCGTGTTCCTAAATTTGTACGCGCACGGAGCTGCGCTGTGTAATTTCTCCTCACCAGGATCCTCCTCATGACTCTCTTGGTACGTTGCCTAGTCAAATAATTTTGCTGAACTTTTCTTTCTTTATGGCATAGCGCTTATCTCCATTTGGGCGCTCCTCCTTTTTATTTACTCTACGTACCCGTTTAGGGAGACTGCCAATGACTGTGTTTTTCCTCATTATAAATATGCCAGTGCAATTAACTCCTCACTAGCTCTACTGCCACTCCTGATGTCTCTGTTTTGTCATTTGCAATAGTGCATGTTTTGTTTTCAAAATGCTGGACTGATCATTCTACATTGCATTGTTGACTTGATGTATACCCTAAGCCGCTTATACTCATTTTGCAGTTCAGTTCACCAATAATGCGTTGGGACTTTTTGGAGGGCTGAAGGAGTGACGCTTGCTTTCCGGTCAGGTGTTTTCTATATTTTCCTCATGCAGTTTAGAGACGCCTGCTAAGTTGGATCTGCGCTTGTCACTTGGTTTTTGATCTGTTTCCTTCTTGTGACGGCTGTGATTCTAGCTGCACTAGCCCACCTTCGACCTTCTGACAGCGTTTTTTTTTTTTCCGCTTGCTTCATTATTATTACTAGTCCTAACTTTTTCTCTCACATTGGTCCAATGTCCTTGCTTCACTTTTTACAATGGATCCTACGTCCTCTAATAAACCGCATGGCTCTACTGGGGCTTCCTCTGGTGGGCGTAAGGACTCTTCAGCTACTCATAGCAAGCGTCTGAAGAAAGATCCTTCTTCCCCAACTAAATCCCCTCTTCCCATCCCATTTGAAGACATTATGGATGAATTGCGTCTTTTCCGCCCTTTCATGTCGGACACTACTACTACCCTCCAAAGAATTGAGGAGAAATGGTCTGGCTTGGACATCAGATTATCTGATGTTGAACAAAAGGTGAGCGACGCACAAGATGTTATTGTCAAGGTTGAAAATCTCACCAAAGAAGTCCATCATCTCAAAAAAACAGCGGAGGATTTGAAAAATCGCAATCGTCGCAATAATCTTCGCATTTATGGTATTCCGGAAGGTTCCGAAGGCTCAGTTATGATCACTTTCTTGAAGACTCAGGTTTTGCAGATAGTTGGTCTCTCAAAACCAGTAGACTTTAATATTCAAAGAGCTCACAGACTAGGACCCCAACAAAGTGCTTCGTCTGCCAAGCCAAGAGGTATCATTGCCTACTTTTTACTATATTCAGATCTTATGGAAATCCTCACTGCGGCTAAAAAACACAAGCAAATGTTCTGGTCAGGTCACAAGGTTTTTTTCAGTCAAGATCTATCTAAACCAACTGCAAATAGGCGTAAAGAATTTCTGGATCTTAGACCTGCCTTAAAATCCATGAATGCCCGCTATGTTCTTATTCACCCATGTTTCTTCAAAGTAACCTACAAGGACAGAACATTTTCATTTGAGGACCCTGCTGATCTCCGGAAGTTTATTCATTCTCATCGAGAGGAACACATGGAACTTGGCAAACAATAACTTTTTTTTTTTTATGTACTTGATTTTTTCTTCCTTAGGTTCTGCATTAAGTGTTCATTATTATTCATATTAATCTATTCTTTCATTTTCGTTTAGGCATTCCCTGTGCTTTGATTGAAGATCCCTGCAATTATCATCTGTTTGTCTGTCTGTCTGTCTGATGTATCCAATCGACACGTCCCTATGTCTCTGGTAAGCTCCCTTTTTCCCTGCCCTTTTTCGTTTGATGTTGTACAATTGATATTTGTTCCTCGGTGCTTCTCCCTCCAGTGGTGTGGCCGTTTTGGTTTTTTGCTGTTCCCCCTCCATCACTAATGTTGTCTTTTCTTTTTTCTTCTACTCCTGTGACTGAAGCCTTCTGGCTTTTTGTCATCTTTTCTTTTTTATCTCTTTTTACACTTTTATTTTTACTTTCTATATTGTTTTCTGAGCAACAATACTCTCTTTTTTATTTTCTTCCTCTTTCTCTCCTCTTTCTTCACAACCTTTTCTACGGTACTCTTTCTCTACCTTGGTTTTGTTGTGACCATTTTGCACAAACACCTCTTCCCGGACTTTTCCTAATAGTCTTTTCTTTTCTCCGCTCTTTCCCGCTATTTCAGTTTCCATTAACTCTCCTCTCTTATTTCTCTTTAATCGTTTGCTTAACTTACCTGTCTAACTTCCCATGACGGGTCTGCGTGTTATCTCTTGGAATGTTCAAGGGATTCACAACCCAGTCAAAAAGCAGTGAGTCTTATCTCATCTAGCGAGATTGAAATGTCAAATTGCACTGCTGCAGGAGACACACCTCAAACTTCAAGACTTACCTTCACTGCGTAAACAATGGGTGGGAGAAATGTTTTGTTCTCCGGCAGTGAACAACAAAAATGGTGTTGTTATTTTATTTCATAAGTCGTTACATGTTCAAGTGCTTAATGAATTCCAGGATAATAATGGTAGATGGTTGTTTTTAGATACCACTGTTAATGATACACAGTTTTCATTTTGCAATGTTTATGGCCCTAATGGCATTGATCTGTCTTTTTGGAACGATTTTTCCACTCTCCTCTCTTCTCATGCGGCTGATAATTTAATTGTTGGCGGCGACTGCAATCAACTTATGGATCCCTTTTTGGATCGTAAGTCACAAACCAGATACATTCCTAATAAAATGCAAAAGTCCCTTTTCAGAGCCATCTCCACTAGAGGTCTTATAGACACATGGAGAATTTCCCACCCGGATACCTTAGAATTCTCCTTTTTCTCCCCTGTTCACAAATCACACTCTAGACTCGATTACATCTTTCTCACACAACATGCTTTACAATTCATGATTAACTCAGAAATCGGCTCTATCCTCATCTCTGATCACGCTCCCGTCATCTTAGATCTGGATTCTTTGTCATCTTCTCCCACTTCCAGTCGCTGGCGCTTTAACAACTCTCTCCTTTTAGATCCCCAATTTGTTGACCAGTTTACTTCTTTCATGGATGAATTTTTCCTTAACAATCTTCAATCCAGAAGAAGTGTTGAGACGTGATAGGTATGTACCACCTAAGAACCATATAGTACTACTTAAGCTCGAAAAAATTTACTCTTTGGGATTGAGATTAATTGTTATTATATAATCGTTCGAGATTCATTGATATCATTATTTACTTGTACGCCCCCGTACTCCAGGGACACAAACCTAAACTTGTTTCTTTAAATCGGCTTAATCAAATGGAATTCTGAATACGTTTGCGGCCCTCCATACTAAATGCTAATAAAGGACGAGGTAAGAGCATTGATTAATGCTTAGTGCTTGGCACAAAAGGGTTACAAATGAGTAGATATTAGATGATTTGTATTCTGTTGGGTAGTACATAGTGAGCATATATGTTTACTTTGCAGGAGAAATAGAGAAATGCCACGTACTATTTGAGCTGGAACGTATATACGAACACTATTGATAAAATCATTACAAATGAGGAGATTGTTATTCAATATGAAGCACATCTGAGAAGATATTGGAAGGTATGACAATTGGTTCCCTTTAAAAAGGAAACTGGATGCAGCGTATTGTGATATCTTGCCTTGTGTGTTTCGCAACTTATCCTGATATTATCCATTGGTGATTTTCAGGTCCATAAACAGCAATTGAAATCTGAGGTACCCACTAGTCATTATTATATGGAGATATATACTGATACACTATGGTGGCTTGAGGGTGTTTTGAGTTATTTGGACTTATAGTCACTATTCGTTGGAGGTGTAAAATGTACTTGGCAATAATGGGAATTTTCTATCCTTTCACAATTTGGACATCTATTGAGACATAACTGGCATATATGTATATTTGAAGCATTATCGAAACATAGTTTGTCTCAACATAGTATTAACATATGAGCATGATATTAAGTCCTTAAGCATAAGGTTCTTTGGGGGATCCCCTCTAATTAATTTAATGCTGTGTTAATTTGTTTAATTTGTACGGTACTTATATTACAATGGAAGTTGTTTGTTACTTCCAGCCCTGAGGAAGTCGCACGGTTGACTACCATAGCGACGCAACGCGTTGGGATTGGAAGACAAAGAAAATAAAAGAAGATAAAAAAAGAGAAGGAGCTCCAATGCTTTTCTTGTGTTGAATTTAATAACTATTACTGTTTTTCTTTTATTATTGAGTGTGTGCATCAGCATAACGTGTATATTTCCTTTTTTCTGGGGAAGTGGGTGTTTCCCATTGTCTGATGCACCACAACACAATTCAGCAGAATTTTACAAGACTGTGTAAAAGTGTAGATGCGCCTGGTTTACTATACACCCCCTCTCTCCTGTTCACTAAATCTTCAATCCACACCCCACTTGCATTTTGTTTGGGATGCTTTCAATGCTGCCGCGCAAGGTTTTATCATTGCTTTTGTTTCCCAGAAGAAAAAGAAAGATCTCTTGCAATCCTCCCTTATCTTTAAACAGATTAAAAACCTTGAACATCAATATATTACTACTAACTCTTCGGATACACTATCTTCTCTCATCAGAGCAAAAATGCAATATAATAGTCACTCATGGCACTCTGCTAGCAATAACCTTCTCAAATTTAATGCTAAAATGTATGGCGGACGGAACAAGGTGGGCAAATCTCTCGCAAATTATCTCAAAATTAAGAAACAGAAGTCCAACATTGCTGCTATCAAAGACTCTCAGGGAGTCTGTCACTCCGCTAATGATAAGATTCTTGATTGTTTTGTTCAATACTATACTTCTTTATACACTCCGGAGTCTAATCCGACCTCCACGCAACTTGACTCTTTCTTTCAATCCATTCCTAATTCTTCAGCAAATTCTATAGATCTCACATCCCTTGACATTCCAATATCAGACCAAGAAATAAGTAACGCCATTACCTTATTGCCCAAATACAAAACCCCTGGTCCGGACGGTTTTACTGTGCGTTTTTACCTCCAATTTAAAGCTACCTTAATACCCCATTTGCTCTCCTTGGTCAATTACTTTCTTTCCACTGGCAAAACTGCTGGATCCTTTACTCAGGCCATGTTATGTTTGATTCCCCAAAAAAGACAAAGACCCTTCTATGTGCAAACATTACAGGCCTATTTCTTTAATTAACACGGATTGTAAAATCTATGCTAAAATACTAGCCATTCGAATCAATAAATTCATTCCTGATCTCATTAACATCTATCAATCGGGATTTGTCAAGGGGAGATCCATTACTGATAATTCAAGAACCTTTCTCAATATTATTCATCTTGCGTCTAAGATGGATTCCCCAATTGCAGCTATAACACTTGATGCCGAGAAAGCATTTGATCGGGTATGCTGGGACTTTATGTTCGGTGCATTGCGTTGGCACGGTTTTAGTCCCCATTTTATTCATTACATTCAACTACTTTATTCTGCCCCCTCCACTTCTATTTGGGTCAATGGTTCTCAATCTAACTACTTTTCTCTCCATAGAGGTACCAGACAGGGATGCCCTCTCTCCCCTCTCCTTTTCATTCTTGCATTGGAACCTTTTTTGGAAAAAATTAGACGCTCATCATCTTACACTGGTTTCACATTTCATAATATCGATATTAAATATACTGCTTATGCTGATGATATTCTTCTTTACATTTCTAACCCGTCCACTTCCTTGCCTGCCCTGTTTACCATTTTAGACCAATACTCCTCAGTCTCTGGTTAAAAATTAAACATTGATAAATCTGAGGTTTTACCCTTAAACACATTCTGCCTTTCTCATATGTCCCAAGGTTCTGGCTTTGAATGGAATCCTCGAAACATCAAATGTCTAGGTGTCCTATATGCGAACACCATTAGAGAAACTATTAGCATCAAACATGCTGATATTATTAAAAAGATATCTACTCTTATTGATGGCTGGTCCCCTCTCTTTTTATCTTGGTGGGGAAGATTTCGTCCATTAAAATGATGCTCCGTTCCCATTGTCAACTTCTATCTCTCTATGCTTCCCGTCTCCCTTCCGCTCTTTTTTTTCTCGCACTATCAACAGTATTCTTATAAAGTTTCTATGGAACAATCGCAAAGCTAGGATTTCTTTGTCTCGCCTACAACAACCCAAGGAATTAGGTGGAATCAACTTTCCTAATCTTAGCCGCTATCACTCTGCCTTTACGTTAAAACAGATTTGGCCTTTTCTTTCAGACCGTCCTTGCTGTTCCTTAACTGCTTGGAGTTCACTTGAACTCGCCCAAATTTCGCCCTTCTCCTTTCTTACAGCGACTCATCTAACTCAACCACCAAAACGCTTCATTACCCCCATCTTTAAGCACCCTAAAGCGCTAGCTCTCTCGTTTTTTCAAGTTACACATTGATTCTCCTTCCCAGACCCCAATCTGGTATAATAAATTCTTAAAAATTAATAACAGGGCTTTATTTTGGAAAGAATGGATAGATAAAGGTATTATCGTTTATGAGCACCTCCTTGTAGATAACTCAGTGAAAGATTTTTCTGACATTAGCAAATATTTTCAAGTCTCTGATACCTTTTCTTCCCAATATCCCTTGTTAAAAATTGCCTTAGCTTCAGTCCTTTCTCAAAATACTCCTCAGCCCATTACTGCCTTGCCTCTTGAATCTTCACCGGATTTTTCTATTCCTCTTAAAGCTTCTGCCATTTACAAGACCCTCTCCCTCTCGCAAAGTGTCAGGACCAAATCAACATTAGAGCTCGCATGGGAACAAGATCTGGCTCAGGTCTTTTCCTTTCAAACTTGGGACTCTGTCTGGTCAAAAATACATGCAGCCTCCTGTTCTGCAAGCACTACACAGACTTTATACTTTTTTTTAAAATAGACTTTTTTTTACCCCTTCCGATCTTCATAAATTTAGGTTGCTTGATTCCAAAAAATGTTGGTCATGCCCTCATGTCAACAGTGACTTTCTTCACATGTTTTTTCACTGTCCCTCGGTTAAGTCCCTTTGGTCTCATGTTTGGTCTAAACTAAATGATATTTTACACACAAACTTCCCCTTTGATATTGTTCATATTTTTTTAGGTGGCTCTTCACCTCAGTGGAACGTCTCAAGTCATGTTCGTAAGTTCATAGATATGTTTATAGCTATTTCTTTTCAGGTCATCACCACCAACAGGAAGGACACTTCAAATATTTCGCATAACGCTTGGTGGAATCTGTTATGCCATCATCATAGACTTGATCGTGGTTATGCCACCTCTGTACCTTTATTAATCAAAAAAGATTTGTTATGGTTACCACTGACTGATTTCTTATCTAGAACATGTTCATTGAGGTTTTTGCTCTTTTTACCCATCTGTTTCTAGTATTTTTCTTATTACTTTCTATACTAAATTATATAAACTCCCTCTCTACCCTTTTCATACTAAAATGCATTCACTCTGTTGCTCCTTTCTCTCTTCTTTCTGTCTATCTCTTCTTTCTCTTCCTTTTTCTATTTCCTCCTTTTCTTCTTAAAATTTTTAAAATCCTTAAAGCTTTTTTGTACTTAGTACAGTTTTATTATCTCCTCTTTGTTAGATTTCATTGTACACAATTTTATTGTAACTTTTCTACAAGTCTCTTTCTTCTGTACTGGTTTTTTACATTGTATATCATATTTAATAAAGCTTACTAAACTTAAAAAAAAACTGCATTGAGCCTAAACCCAATTGGCATCTCTGGCCACAGGTCAGCCCCTGGTAAATGGTGACACAGGTACCCATGGCACTGTGACCAGGGAAGGCCTCTAAGAGCTGCAGCACTTATTAAGCCAGCCTTAGAGGCCCAGTACCTTTACACTCGCACACTGCCTTTGCAGGCTGCGTGTTTTGGTGCAGAACAAACTGAAGAGTTGGCATGGCACACATCCGATTCAGCAAGTGATGTGTTTGCAATAAGACAAACTTTCTCCTTCTGTAATCTTCTTTATCTAGGTGGACATCTCATTCTCCTCCCCCTTTAGCACTAAAGGACTGTAAAACTCTGTGCACGGCAGGGAACTGTGTGTCCAAAGTCTCGCTGCAAAGACTCAACCACTTTAAAATGCAGACATAAAAAATAAGTGAAAGTGGAGCAAAAGATTAACTACTCAGGTGCCGATCACGATCCTGTAAAAACCGGGTACGAACCGTCGGACGGAGCATATTCTCCGTCCGACGCGTACCCGGTCGTAACAATATAAAAACATGGAAGTACGATTTGCACGGAAATACTATTTCCGTACGAATCGTACAAAACCCCGACCGACGAAAATAAACATACAAATGTGATCCGGGAAAGCGCCGACGTGACGTCGGGACGCACGCAGCCTGCCATTCACAAACCAGGAAGTACGATTCGCACCGACGTCATCCCGCACGGACAATATTTTCCGACAGCCAAAAACAGCCGGGAAATCAGGATGACGCGAACAAGGAGTACCTGCACGCGACGGACAGACATGGACCCGAACCTACGTGTCATCCCGGCCCTCATAGCAGTCGACCTCCTCTACAGGTTACGAAGCAGACGCCGCAGAAGGTCAGAACAACAAAGGGAGGGGGGAAAGGGGGGGGCAGGAGCAGGGGCAGGCCACAAAACCCCCACCAAAGTCACACAGCACACATGCCCTGGACATACCTGACCCCCAGGCCCTGGTCACTACGAGGGGGTGGGGGCGTGTCCAGCAAAGCCAGCGTCCGCCACAACGGAAGTGCTTGACGACGCGACCCGGCAACACAACAATACAGGTACGTCCTGTACCCACGCCTTAAGAGCGTGGGTACGAGTCGTACCACGCCCACACCTACATCACCCCAACAATGGCGGGACGGCTGTACCCACGTGGCAAAGGCCTGGGTACGGCCCGCACAAGCATTCCATAGCGTGGGTACGGATATGTACAGACCGTACCCCCACCCCCGTATGCATGGAGCGCACCCCCCACCCCAACAGTGTAAGTACGACCCGTACCCTCACCCGCGTACGTATGGAGCGTACCCCCCACCCCAACAGTGTAAGTACGACCCGTACCCTCACCCGCGTACGTATGGAGTGTACCCCCCACCCCAACAGTGTAAGTACGACCCGTACCCTCACCCGCGTACGTATGGAGCGTACCCCCCACCCCAACAGTGTAAGTACGACCCGTACCCCCACCCACGTACGTATGGAGCGTACCCCCCACCCCAACAGTGTAAGTACGACCCGTACCCTCACCCGCGTATGTATGGAGCGTACCCCCCACCCCAACAGTGTACGTACGACCCGTACCCCCACCCGCGTACGTATGGAGCGTACCCCCCACCCCAACAGTGTAAGTATGACCCGTACCCTCACCTGCGTACGTATGGAGCGTACCCCCCACCCCAACAGTGTAAGTACGACCCGTACCCCCACCCACGTACGTATGGAGCGTACCCCCCCCCAACAGTGTAGGTACGACCCGTACCCTCACCCGCGTATGCATGGAGCGAACCCCCCATGCCAACAGTGTACGTACGGACCGTACCCCCACCTCGTATGCATGGAGCGAACCCACACCCGTGTATGTTCTAAGCGTACATATCCTGATATAGGAGGGTTGGGTGCAGAGTCCTCCCAGCAGTGCCCAGACACAGGAGGGGTGGGTGCAAAGTCCTCCCAGCAGTGCCCAGACACAGGAGGGGTGTGTGCAGAGTCCTCCCAGCAGTGCCCAGACACAACAGGGGTGGGTGCAGAGTCCTCCCAGCAGTGCCCAGACACAGGAGGGGTGTGTGCAGAGTCCTCCCAGCAGTGCCCAGACACAGCAGGGGTGGGTGCAGAGTCCTCCCAGCAGTGCCCAGACACAGGAGGGGTGTGTGCAGAGTCCTCCCAGCAGTGCCCAGACGCAGGAGGGGTGGGTGCGGAGTCCTCCCAGCAGTGCCCAGACACAGGAGGGGAGTGTGCAGAGTCCTCCCAGCAGTGCCCAGACGCAGGAGGGGTGGGTGCAGAGTCCTCCCAGCAGTGCCCAGTCACAGGAGGGGTGGGTGCAGAGTCCTCCCAGCAGTGCCCAGACACAGGAGGGGTGGGTGCCTAACACTCCCAGCCGTGCCCAGTCACAGGAGGGGTGTGTGCAGAGTCCTCCCAGCAGTGCCCAGACACAGGAGGGGTGGATGCCTAACACTCCCAGCAGTGCCCAGTCACAGGAGGGGTGTGTGCAGAGTCCTCCCAGCAGTGCCCAGACACAGGAGGGGTGGGTGCCTAACACTCCCAGCAGTGCTCAGTCACAGGAGGGGTGCGTGCAGAGTCCTCCCAGCAGTGCCCAGACACAGGAGGGGTGGGTGCCTAACACTCCCAGCAGTGCCCAGTCATAAGAGGGGTGTGTGCAGAGTCCTCCCAGCAGTGCCCAGACACAGGAGTGGTGTGTGCAGAGTCCTCCCAGCAGTGCCCAGACGCAGGAGGGGTGGGTGCAGAGTCCTCCCAGCAGTGCCCAGACACAGGAGGGGTGTGTGCAGAGTCCTCCCAGCAGTGCCCAGACACAGGAGGGGTGGTTGCAGAGTCCTCCCAGCAGTGCCCAGTCACAGGAGGGGTGGGTGCAGAGTCCTCCCAGCAGTGCCCAGACACAGGAGGGGTGGGTGCAGAGTCCTCCCAGCAGTGCCCAGTCACAGGAGGGGTGGGTGCAGAGTCCTCCCAGCAGTGCCCAGTCACAGGAGGGGTGGGTGCAGAGTCCTCCCAGCAGTGCCCAGACACAGGAGGGGTTTGTGCAGAGTCCTCCCAGCAGTGCTCAGTCACAGGAGGGCTGGGTGCCTAACACTCACAGCAGTGCCCCTGCAAAGAAAAGGGTGGAGTACCCACAGATCCAATGCCCACAAATGTCAGTCAGGTGCACAAAGACCCTGCAGTACATGTACCACATGTGTGCGAGGCTGGGAGTATACACATGCATAGCGCCGAAAAGAAAACATGTCCACATGAAGTCATGACAACAGTCTACATACACAAGTACAGTGACCACCAAGGACGCCACGAATGATGCAGGTGGAGACATCGCTCAGCATGCATGGCCCAAGTCTAACGAGTCCGTCACACACCCAGCCAATGTAGACACAGCTCAGCACCACATATTGGAATGACCCTGCAGGGAAGATGTCAGGTTACACAGAGGAAGGAACACACCTTGGGACGATGTCACCATGCAGTAACTGCTTACATGAACAAAGTTATGTAGCCAACAGCTTGTGATGGCACACAGATACCAGGATCCACCCTATGACCAGCACAAGACTACAATTCCCACACACCCAACACATTATCACCACCCAAAATAATGGAGCTGGTCGACCAACAGCAGTACCAGACAGACAGTAGTGTACTAAGGAAAAATAAATTGCTTTATTCAGCATCCAAAAATCAGTTTGTCCCTTGAAAGTTCCAAATGTACAATGCCCATAGGGCAATCCAAAGTTCGAATCCAGGTGGGGGACACAGTGGGACGCGTGTCCCCTAGCTTGCCTGCACAGTCAGACTCCTTCGTCTTCCAGAGCGGGGAGGGCATCATGTGGGGGGGAAGGACCAGGCACCGCAGGGACATGAGGGCGAAGGGTAGGCGTCGTGGGTGCAGGGATGGAGGACTCCACCACAGGGGGTGGGGCAGGGCCAAAGGCGGAGGCCAGGATGTCGCTGCACACCTTAGCAAGGTCCTCCAGCGACTCCCCTGCACCCGAAGGAACCACAGGCCCCAAGGAGGGGGGGGGCAGAGGGATGTGTCGCAGCGCCACTGGGGGAGGGTGTGGACAGGGGGGGGACTCAACCACCCTGACCGGGGACTCCCTTGACCGCTTGCGGGGTGATGTCACAGTGGGGCTCAGGGACAGAGCGGCCATGAAGGAGTCTTTGCCGGATATGTGGCCAGGAGAGCTGAGGGGAGGGGATTTGGAGGGAGTGGATTTGGTGGAATGCGGACTCCCACACTGGCTGCGTGTCTTACGTTTGCCCCCCGACCCAGTGGGTGTGCCTACTTCACCCTGTGTGTGCGTGCCAGGAGGTGTGCGTATGACCTTCCCTGCTGGTGTGGTGCCTGTGTCTGTTGTGGTGGGTGCATGCTGATGTCTGGGTGTACGTGGGACAGGCATGGGAGTGGGAAGTGTGGATGGGTCAGGGGTAGGGGGTTGGACGTAGCGCTGCAGGAGACCCACTGCTGCAGTCAGTGTCGAGTCAATGGACCTCAGCAAGTTGCGTTGGTCAGCCTGCGATGAGAAAATGCCCTCCAAGTATGCCTCCATGTTGTTCAGCACTTGGCTGTGGCCATGGAGGACATTAAGCATCGCAGCCTGACCAACCTGCAACTGCCGCTGGATGTCCACAGACTCGGCATTGGCGGCAGCAGTGGAGACAGGGGCAGGGGGTGCGGTGCCTGGCAGGAAGGAGACATGTGGTGACTGGGCACGCTGGGAAGGGACACGAGCAAGTGGGAGGCGGCTGATGGCAATGGAGGGGGCGGGGTGCGATGCTGTGCCGCTGTCAGCTGCTGGGGCAGCCTCTGCCCACTCGGAGAGATCATTCTCGGACCCGTCAGCTTCATATTCTGTCGTGCCAGTGGACAGGTCCTCGGCCTCACTCTCCTCCGCCTCAGTTCCACTCAATGTGCCAGCCACGATGTCAACGCTGGCACTGGTGCTCGGTCCCTCCGCTCCGTCTGTGCTCATGTCTCCCTCCGTGTCCCCCGATGATGCTGTGGTCAAGGTGAAGAGACAGCAATTAATCATACACCTGTATACATATGTCACATGAGTCCAATCTACATAGGTTACAGTGCATAGCCTGAAAAGAAAGATCAGTAACATCTACAAAACAAGGTACAGATGTAGGGCATGCAACACACAGTTGGTTGACCCACCATGCCACTGAAAAACCATGGAGAGCATGACACAATAGCAAATGACATGAAATGGAGTTTGACAGAGGAGCCAGGCCCTGGGGACAATCCAGCACTGCATCTGCACCACACAGCGTTGCCGAAAATAGGGATGAGCAGGGACCATATCCATGAACTTGAGGCACATGCTGCATAGGTAATACTGAAAACATGCCCACCATGACTGGCTCACTGCACCTTGAGTGTTTGTCCAGACAAACATCACACACTGGCCAGACCTAGCAAGGAGACATCAGGTTTTGACATGTAGGCTTTGTCCGCACCAACCACCCCCTACATGAGACAATTTGTTGAGACACAGGAAGCACTTACATCTCTTAGTCTGGGTGAAATACACATGGGCTGCATTAATGCAAGATTGGACACCAAATACCCAAGGTGCGCCTGTCCAAATAATCATGTACAAATGGTCATCATCAGATGATTGTAACAAGACACACAGGCACTGGCCACCGTGAGTATGAACAAGGAAAATCAGGTCAGGCTGTACAGTGGACACTTGTACTATATATTACGTCAATATACATGGTGCCAGGGGACAATGGCACAGAGCACAACCTATGCTGTAGACACTGAGAGTGTCCACATTTTGTGATGACACACATGACACCTAGGAAAATATGCCCCAGGGGACAGTAGTGGCCACACAACTCCATGGTCCTGAATGGGAATGACTGCAACACACGCCACCATCCCTGCACAATGCGTATCGCACACTCATGCACATCATGTCACAGGCCACAACATAGGACATGTGTGCTGTAAGGCATGACACTTGAGAGACTAACTCCCATGTCTGGACTCAGCATCAGTGCCAACTGACATGGAACCCACAAGTACTGAACTGGACAGGGCACAGGCAAGGTCCCAAAACCTGTTACACACCACCCCCACACATGATGCTACAGGCATAGTTCACGTGGAGAAAGTGCCAGCCTACATAACCTTGTGAAAGAGTGACTACACACAGACCAGGGAACACATTGCAAGGAGGGGAAGGGAGGCAGGAGAGCACCGCTATACTGTGGGTAACAGGATCTGCACAGCACCTTTAAACCCTGGCAGTGTATCCATGCAACTGTGCACTTACAAATGCTGGTGACACACAACAAACACACATGTACCTACCCCCTTCCTGCTGCTGCTTCTCCTGTAAGCGCCTGTCCAAGTTTGGAAATACCACCGCCAGCACACGCTTGTGGATGTGGGTCAGACGGCGGCGCCCGCGGTTCTTATGGGTCTCAAGTGAGTTCCCCAGCAGGACCCGTGCGATCCTCCGCGTCCAGCACCGGATATCCTGCCAGCGTTTCCTCACCTGGGCCAGGCGCCGCTTGCGACCCTCCGTCCTCCTCACGGCACTGACGGCGTTCATCCAGATCTGCTTTTTGGCAGAGGCGCCTACCTGTGAGGATGAACAAGTGACACTACATCAATACACCTGGCACATGTCACAGAGACACATATTAGAACAAATTTGCTGTTTACAACAAGGCATAGTATGCATCCAACGCATTGCACCTTTGTCATAGGGACATGATCCTCTGGGGAAGGGCAAAAGCAGTACGTGCCATTGAAAGTACACAGGTGGAATGAGGGCAACGACACAATCAATGATCCAGGCTCACACTGTGCATCACAAGCTACACCAGGATAATGTGCAGCACCTCTAAGCAGTCACATGCCACAGGCCACTGACGCTACCGCAGCAGAGTACACAGACACACACAGGCACAGGACATTCACCTGCCATTGCCAAATGCAGCGACAAACCTCACTCTGCACATGTGCCACTAGACGGGGGGGCTCACAGGTGTGGGGCTGGCTCTGCACGTCAGACACACAGCACTGCTCCCTGCTCACATCACATGGGCAGGGTATATCCATCCCTCATGCAGCCCGGGTGCCACACTCCACATATGCAGCCCGGGTGCCACACTCCACATATGCACCCACCCACATGACAGGGGACTTACACACACACCGATGTCCAGGGTACGAACACATCATGTGGACACTCTCAGCACAGGTACACAGAACTAACACACATCTGTGGGTACAGTCACCTGTCACACTGGGCTGACCACATAATCACATGAGGACTGCAGAGGCAACATTCCCAGGAGGACAAGACAGGCAGAATGTGGCATGCACCATGCAGTGATTGTCACAGTAAACACAATGCAAGTGAGGAAGGCAGACATGCACCACAGCATGCTCTGGCTGGGAGACATCAGGCATTCCCCCCCCTGGGACCCCTCCTACAGTACATAGCATGTGTGTCACACCTGGAAACAATGGCAGAAGTCACAGTCACAAACAAGGGACACAGTCTGTGCTAGTAGACTCTGCACTCACCTGATACCCTGGTTGCCCATACAGCAGGGGGTACTGTGGGAGGATCACATCCAGCAATGCCAGGTTCTCCTCCAGGGTGAAAGGCTGGGCCCTCTCCACAGACCTTGACATGGTTCCAGGGAATCAGTAGCAGCATCTGGGTCGTAGAATCCAAAGATGTGCAGGCAAGTGCTCCCTCATGGGACCTGGCTGCCTTATATCTGCCTTGCTGGCCTGTTTCATGCACAGGAGTACAGAGTGATTGGTCACTCACATTTGCATCCTATGTTTCCTCCAATCGCTTCAAACCTAGCACAGTCAGTGTGTTCTGATTGTGCTTTTTTCTTGAGCATGATGTCAACTCCAGAAGCACATTGCAACAAAGTAGATTAATTCCAACTGACTTCTGCTGTGCACCTGCTGCAAAAAATTCAAACTTTAAACTTGGTCTCCATGACAACCAGCATGCATGTAGGCCTTTATACTTGTCCCTCATGTGTCCCCTATGTAATTTGGAGTTTCACACACATGTACGGTGCGTACCGGGGCCCTAGGGCACCCCAAAAGCATAAGCGTACCCATAGT
This sequence comes from Triturus cristatus, assembly GCF_964204655.1. Classification (NCBI taxonomy): domain Eukaryota; kingdom Metazoa; phylum Chordata; class Amphibia; order Caudata; family Salamandridae; genus Triturus; species Triturus cristatus. The sequence continues at coordinate 1,096,650,756 of NC_140588.1, read as the reverse complement.
GATAGTGAGCGTGCAGGCGTGTGTATGGTCCGTATCACTATGGGTGTGCTCGTGTATGCGTACCCATAGTGATAGTGAGCGTACAGGCGTGTGTACGGTCCGTATCACTATGGGTGTGCTCGCGTATGCGTACCCATAGTGATAGTGACACCATAGTGATACGGACCGTACACACGCCTGTACGCTCACTATCACTATGGGTACGCATACGCGAGCACACCCATAGTGATACGGACCGTACACACGCCTGTACGCTCACTATCACTATGGGTACGCATACGCGAGCACACCCATAGTGATACGGACCGTACACACGCCTGTACGCTCACTATCACTATGGGTACGCATACGCGAGCACACCCATAGTGATAAGGAACGTACACAGGCCCTCTGAGCGAATGTACGGTGCCTTTCACACATCACAGTGGTGACAGGCAGCACACAGGTAGGAATAGAGCTGACGTACTTGTCCATGGATGGACATCAAGGCATTGTCTGGGCATTACTACATGTGTGGGGCACAGGTGTAAAAGTCTGTGATGTGGCACATTACTCCTGAGTCGAGGAGGCAACAGATGTATGATGAGATGTGTACAGATGTTATGTGTGATGGTGCAATGTGTGCCAGGCATGCCCTTAACTCCCTTGACATGTGTGCATGTCGTACTGCACACTTGGGATGAGCGTCAGTGGCATGGCACAGTCAATAACACACGCAAGTGTCCCCTGATGCCCGCTACAGGGGTTACCACACCAGACATGTCACTACCCACGGTGCACGATGTGTCTATGTCATGTATGTGTGGTGTGTTCCCATTAGCTTGATGTTGGTGCTTCCTCAAAAGCATCAGCTGTTGCAGCAACCAACATGTGTCTGTGTGTAGATGGACATGGCACACTGTTACGCACACCAGGCCACATGTGGTATCGGATGTGAGGTGCGTATGTATGCATGGGACACAGAGTAGCGTAACAAGGACATGTCTGCATCCTCTCAATGTATGTGTGGTGAGTCATTACATGTACACCTTATTGGAAAGGTGTGTGGGCTGTCCTAGTGTAATGTCATGTGACCTGTGGCTCTAGTGTTCCGCTACCTGTCTCTGAAATCGACATCCTACTTCTGCTGATGTGTTGATGTATGTCACTCCTGTGTTGTGTCTGGCTGTTCACTGACACTGGGACACAGCTAATCCCATGCCATGGGATGTGGAGGTTCACAATCTCCGTGTGTAGCTGGGTCTTGGTAGGAGTGTCACCTGGCAGCCATACGTGTCCAGGGCATGTGGCACATACCTGACTCCGTATGTAGCATATGTGTATTGACAGATTAACATGTGCTCAGTACAAATCAATTGTTGTTGTAGTGCACTCACTCTTCCTTGTCACTTCCAAATTACTGCAGAGCGCCAGCTCTTCCCCAACCAATTCCGGACTTGGCTGACATGCGGGAGAATGACTGTATCCGGTGCTACCGCTTCCCCCAACCGTTGATTGAGGAGTTGACGGCAAGGCTGGCATCACACCTGCAACCGCTGCACAGGTATCCTACGGCACTGACACCCAAGCTGAAGGTAATGGCAGCCCTACATTTTCTTGCCACGGGTACCTTTCAATATACCATAGCTCATGTTGGTGGCATGTCCCAGAGCATGTTCAGCCGTGTGCTGCATGATTTCTTAGAGGCCATGTTGCTTCACCTGGATGAGTTCATCCATTTCCCAACTCCTGAACTGTTGACTGGGGTCAAGCGTGGATTCTATGCCCTGGGAGGGATGCCCCATGTCATTGGGTCCATAGATGGGACACATGTGGCTTTGGTACCACCACAGGCACAGGAGGTAGCGTACAGGAATCGCAAACACTACCACTCCATCAATGCCCTTGTGGTGTGTCTGTCCAACATGGTGATTTCACATGTCTGTGCTCGTTTTCCAGGATCAGCACACGATGCCTACATCATGAGGCGTAGCAGGGTGCCTGAAATGATGACGCAGTTGCGCAACGAACGAGCATGTGTTGTTGGTGGGTACACTCTGTCTGTCCTGTATTTTGCGTAGACTTACAGCACGACCACTTCTCCTGTCCTACTCATGTCCATGTGGTTTCCATGTAGGGGACGCTGGCTATCCCAACATGCCATGGCTGATCACACCTCTCCGCAACCCCATCACGCCGGCCCAGCTCCGCTACAACACCGCCCATGGCCGGACAAGGCGAGTGATTGAGAGGACATTTGGCCTCCTGAAGAGCCGATTCAGATGCCTCCACAAGACCGGCGGCGCCCTCCCATATGCCCCGGCGAAGGTCTGCAAAATCTTCATGGTCTGCTGCATGCTGCACAACATGGCAGTTGAGAAAGCTGTGCCACTCATCCTGGATCAAGATGATCAGGACCATCCACCCGTGGAGGACGAAGGGCTTGGCAATGGGGCTAGTGATGTGGAGGATGTGGTTCCGCAAGAGGACATCCGGAGTCGGCTCATACGCGACTTCTTTGCTTAGTGGTGAGTACCAGTGTCTGTGTGTGCACTCATTGGTCCCCGTGTGGCATGTGTTGCGATGTGTGTGTCCATCTGCATGTATGCCACGTGAGTCAGAGGTGTGTGTGGATGTGTCACTGGAGTGATGGTGCCAGTGATGAGTGTATTTCCCCAGTCATAATTGTGACCTAGCATGTTGTCATCCTTACATGTGTCGAGTACATGCACATGCAAGTGGCTGTGCTTTTTGTGGCTTACTTCTTGTGTGTCTCTCATCCCCAGGTACTTGCGCATGCCATCTGCTGGTTGCATTGTTGTGGCACTGCTATTCCTCATGGACACGTCATCGTGTGCTGACTCAGCGTTACACGCACGGACAAGTTTGGAAGTCTCCTTAGGGTAAGGGATGCATCAGGGGTGTATTGGGTGTGGCTGTTGTTTCTGATGTGTGCACACTGCCCCTGTCGATGTTTGGTTCCTCTGCAGACATATCGCATCACCATGGGACACATTGCATGTAGCTGGGTACACCTGAATAGATGGTCAGACTTGTTGACAGTCATCTGTGATGGGATAGTGGATTGTGATGATGGCATCAATGTGTGTAACACTGCCCTCGGACACATACAGTTTGCATTGGCTTGACATGGTGTGGGACTTCCACATCAGAGGATCAATGGTGTATGGCAGCCTCTCCGTGAGCAGCAGGAGGTGTTTAGCTGTTGGCCGACACTTGTGTGCCAGTTCCATGGCTATCACGCATTTGTGCAGCAGAAGGGGGGTTCCAGTGTTGGACCCACATGTTACTCCACATGACCTGTTTATGTGTACTCCGAGTTGCCTCTGCATTCCCGAATACATGAATAATAAAGGTGTCCCTATGCCTCCAAGGTGCCTATTCTCAGTCAATGCTGGTGTGTTGCCACGGGGCATACAGCATGTCTGGCATGGTTTTCCGTGATAGTGGCTATGTGTCTATGTGTCGAGTAGCAAGATGCAAGCTGTTTGTGTGGGATTAGACTGTGTATTGTGCATGATGTCCATGACTGTGTGGGTATTGTGACATGTGCCATCCCCATGCATCCAACGTTGGCCAGGCCACCATTCTCTGCATCCACCTGACTCAAGCTTGTAGGACATGGTTCTGCCACCTGTCCACACGTACCTGGGTGCTCCCCAGGACACTCCACATGATCCCTGACCTCTGCGCATGGCTGTCGCTGTACTCAATATGTCTGTCGGCACGGTTGTGCGACCACCCCCTCAGCTGGTTGGGCCCATCACGGGTGTGTATGGTGCTCCATGTGTGTCTTGCCTGATACATTGTGACCCATGTGTGTCCTGTGCCAGACTCAGGCCCCAGGGTGTGGATGGTTGGAGTCATATGAGAACTCTGGCATGGTTAGACTTAACAAGACACATGTAAGGTAATAATGCAAAATGTAGGCCTCATCTCTTTATCGTGTAACTTTTATTTTTGTTGGGGTACGTGGGGGGGGGGGGTATGACATGAGGGGCTTTCCGGGTGTGTGGAATCCAAAGTTCACTAGGGGAGTTGGTGTCCTTGCCATTGGAAATCCTCAGAGTCCATGCCACAGTCTTTGTCAACATTGGTCAGACAGTGACCAGCAAGTCCATGTGGCAGAGAATGTCTTTTGCTGATGAGCTGCTGTTGGTCCAGTGGGCCAGGTGCCAGGCCAGGTGTCCTGGGAGATGGTGCTGTTGCGCCGACCCTCACGGTCTTTTCCGTGGACGACCCGCCCTCCTGCGGGAACCCTCAGAAGCAGGCCGTGACGATGTTTGGGATGCTCCGTCGGATGTCTCCTCCTCCTCCTGATCCCTCCCTGTGGGTGGTGATGTTCTACACCTGGCGGCACAGGGAGGGTTGCCCATGTTGTCGGCTATCCGATGGAGTGTACTGTGAATTCCCCTGAACACCGTCATGAGCTCAGCCTGTCTGTCCTCCATCCGCCCTTGGTGTCGCAGTAGACAGGCATGTTGCTCCGCATGTTGCTGGGCCTGCTGGGTCTTGATCTCCTCGAGGATGGACACAACCTGGGCCATGCCCGTGGTATCCTGCCGGTATGTGTCCAGGATGTTTCTGACATGGGCATATACCGGTTCCGCAGCCAACTGGTCAGGCTCGCGCCTCCGCCGTCCTCCACTCCCACCACCCCTGCCCACTTGCACCTGGCCTGCCCTTGTGGGCACATCGGGTCTCTGGGACCCCTGAGGGGTGGCATTAGCGTTGTCGCCTGCCTCCTCCTGGGTGCCCGGTACACCGTGTCCCTCCTGGTGAGCCTGGCTGCATTGTGGTGGTGGGGCAGGGATCCTGGGTGTCTCCTGGGATGTGGCAGGAGTGGGGGTGGTGGTTGGCCCAGTTGTACCTGACGCAGGTGCTGCAGGTGGTTGGACACCAGAGGAGCCAGGTTGGTCGGGGTCGTCCACAGAGTGGTGAGAGTCGTCGCTGCCGGTGGGATCGGCATCCCGCAGAGCCGGGTCCTGTGAGTCTTCCCCCCAGTGTTGGGGGGTGATCCACGACGTTGACCTGTGTGTGAGAGAGACAATGTTATTTATGTTCCATGCAACATCCATGTTTCATTTGTTTCAAAGTTGGCACATTTCCTCTGGGAATTTGGATATGTCTTGCATTCCATTCACAGTGCACTTGTGCATGGGTATGTCCCTTGGCCACAGCTTTTGAGACTTTACCTATGTTTGGCACAGTCTTACTTGCTTTGTCAATTGTGACTGCAGTCAGCAGTGGAGTGAGCAGGTGTGGCGAGCCATGCATTGGCGCCTTCCGTGTTGCAATGTACGTGGGCACATGGAGTTGTTCCACACACTTATATAATGCAGTTTGCTGTCATTGTGCTCGTGCACAGGTTGAGACATGGCCCTGTGTTTGGCCATGGAGAAGAGAGGGGGATTGAGGCACTGGCCACCCTTGTCTACATGCACGCAGTCCACCTGCTGACGGGCAGACATTCCCACACCCCACACGGCTGAATTGGTCTCCCTGTGTGTCCCTTTCTCACTCCCTCTCTGTCCCCCTCTCCCTCCCTCCCTCCCTGTGTCAGCCTCCTCCCTCTGTCCATCTCCCTGTGTCTCCCTCCCTCTCTCTCCCCCTCTCCCTCCCTCTATGTGTCACCCTCTGTCACCTCAGCCCAGCTTCCTAGGCACACACTTTTAGCAGATCTTTGAATGGCCCTTGGCTTGTTGATGTGAGTTTGTTTCTGATCTCCAGGCACCCATTGGGTGTAGTGTCTGTGTCTGCGCTGCTGCTGTGGTGGTGTGTGCTGCCACTCTTTCACAGTGTTGGCTGTTCATTAGCTGCTGTCATGTGCAAAAAGTGCCTTCACCCCCATGTCTTAATGCAAGGCGTCCGCCATTTGCTGGCAAGTCTTTCCTGTGTGGGGACACACTGTTTGTCTGGCTGTGACCTAGGCCATATGGGCAGAGGGCATTGTTGTCTGCTTCTGAGTCGCACTATGTGATTTTTGGGGCCCACACTCGCGCCATCCGGGTTACCGTGTCTTGTGTTGGTGTTTTCTGTGGCCTGTGACTTGGCATTGTCCAGCTGGGTGCATGGGGCATGGTGGCGCTAGTGGCATGTGCGTGTTCATGGAGTGTGGTTGAGTCATGCGATAGCTTGGGGTGGTTGCGTGACTGATTGTGAGTTTGGTTGTGGATGACGTTCCCTCCATGTGAGGTGAGTTATTTGTGTACTCACCCGGGTCTCGGAGTCCTTCTAATCCGTCCACTGCCACCACCGGCAGTATGGCCATCACCCTCTCCTCCCAGGGATGGTATTGTACGGGTCTGCGGGGCAGCCCTCCTCCTGTGATGTTGGCCTGGTTGTGGTCGTCGGTCATTTTGGCTCGGACCCTCCTCCGCAGATCGTACCACCTGGCTTGGCATTCATGCCTGGTCCTTCTGGTGGACGCAACAGCATTGACAGCATCGACAATCGTCTGCCACATGGCTGTTTTTTCGGAAATGCTGGTCTGTCTGACCAATGTTCCAAAGAGGTGTGGCTCAACTCTGAGGATTTCGTCGACAAGGACCTCCAACTCTTGGCTAGTGAACTTTGGATTCTTGTTAGTGGGCATGGTGAGGGGTGTGGGTGTGGATGGTTGTGGGGGGTGTGGGTGTGGATGGTTGTGGGTGTGTGGGTGTGGTTGTGCAGGTGTGTGTGAATGTGATGAGGGGGTGTTTGTGAAGGTGTGTGTGTGAAGGTGTGCAAGTGTAAGGTGTAGTAAAGGTTCAAGTATGGTGCTGTAGGTTGTCTGTGGGGTCTGGCAGCAGTGAGTCTGTTGCAAAGGCTCATGGTTTGTGTGTGTGGGCCCTTTTTATTGGTCCATTGGTGGGTGTGGCTGTGTTTGAACTTTGGGTGGGTGTGTTATAAGGAGTGGTTGTGTTTTGGACCTCTGTTTGGGATTTTGGCAGTTGCAGGTCAGTGAATGTGTTGTATTTGTGCTTGTTGGACATGTTTTGTGGCTTTGTGCCATTCGAATAGTGTATTCTTGTGTTGTTGTGCTTTGTCCTGGTTGTGTACGTGCGTTTTTAGCGTGTGTACGGTGTGTACTTCGGCAATTTTGTTGTACAGTGCTGTCCTTGTGTCTGGCTTGGTACGACTCGTACATGCGCGATGTTGGGTGAAGGTGCTGGTGTTGGGGCCTGGGGTGTGCTCCGTACTTAGAATGTTGGGGTGGGGGTACGCTCCATACATACGCGGGTGAGGGTACGGGTCGTACATACACGGTTGGGGTGGGGGTACGGGTCGTACATACACGGTTGGGGTGGGGGTACGGTCCGTACATACACGGTTGGGGTGGGGGTACACTCCATACATACGCGGGTGAGGGTACGGGTCGTACATACACGGTTGGGGTGGGGGTACGCTCCATACATACGCGGGTGGGGTACGGTCCGTACATACACGGTTGGGCTGGGGGTACGCTCCTTACATACGCGGGTGAGGGTACGGGTCGTACATACACGGTTGGGGTGGGGGTACGGGTCGTACAAACACGGTTGGGGTGGGGGTACGGTCCGTACATACACGGTTGGGGTGGGGGTACACTCCATACATACGCGGGTGAGGGTACGGGTCGTACATACACGGTTGGGGTGGGGGTACGCTCCATACATACGCGGGTGGGGTACGGTCCGTACATACACGGTTGGGCTGGGGGTACGCTCCATACATACGCGGGTGAGGGTACGGGTCGTACATATACGGTTGGGGTGGGGGTACGGGTCGTACATACACGGTTGGGGTGGGGGTACGCTCCATACATACGCGGGTGAGGGTACGGGTCGTACATCCACGGTTGGGGTGGGGGTACGATCCGTACATACACGGTTGGGGTGGGGGTACGCTCCATACATACGTGGGTGAGGGTACGGGTCGTACATACATGGTTGGGGTGGGGGTACACTCCATACATACGCGGGTGAGGGTACGGGTCGTACATACACGGTTGGGGTGGGGGTACGCTCCATACATACGCGGGTGAGGGTACGGGTCGTACATACACGGTTGGGGTGGGGGTACGGTCCGTACATACACGGTTGGGGTGGGGGTACGCTCCATACATACGCGGGTGGGGGTACGTCTCGTACATACATGGGTGTACATACACGGGTGGGGATTCGACTCGTACATAGGAGGGCTGGGGGGAGTGTTGGGCGCGTATGCGGGCACATGTCTCCATGGTTGCTATGGGAGTTCGGTGCGGACGGTGTTTTTTCCATCCGGTTGTAACATCGGACGCACGGGATGGATCGTACTAGCGCGGTCGGACTTCACTTTTCACATTTGTACGGTAAATCGTCCGAGGATGTGTCGGACACATTTTCCGACCCGAGGACGTGTGGGGAATAATTCCCAATGCGATTCGTATGGTCTTTTTCCCATGCGAATCGTAGTTGGCAGTTTGTACGGCACTTGTACGATTCGTACGGTAAAAAGACCGGATACGAGTCGTACGGGGAATTTTTTTACAGGATCGTAATTGGCACCAAACTGTTTAAAATTAAATGCTGGCATACTGACCGTCTTAATATTATTTTTTAATATTTCCACCACCGAAGCCCATAGTAAGTGCTCCCCCCACCCTACAAGCATAAATGTAACGTTTCCCTCAACCCACCCTTTCCCTGTGCATGAAGTGAGGCTCCACTCATACCCTTATCTGAACGAGGGGGAACACTTAGGCCCTTCTTTACAGCATTGCTAAGCGCCTTGCAACAGTGAGGCATCTCTGACCGCTGCATGCAACCAACACACGCGTGTGAGTCTTGCCCTATCAGCGCTCTCAGATGTAAACCCATTTGGCAGGGGTGGCCTAACCCCCTCATCCAGAATGACGCGCACTCATTAGGCTGGGCAGGACGCTTTGCAATCGAAGTTTTTTTACTGTAATATTTCTTTTAGTGCTACAGTGCCCTCAGTGAAATTTTATTTGTTAACTAACATTCTATATTAGTGCATTTGCAGGCTAGATTCTTTCTTCCTTAGCGCTCTTCCCACTCGTTCTGGCCCCCACTACATTTGTATCAAGGGCAGTGAAGGGTGGTTCTGCTAGAACAGTAGATGTTTCACCACCCAAGCTAGTATATTGCACAAATAAATACATATAAGGTCCCAAAGGCGAGACCGATTGCATTGCAAATGCTTGTTTATAAAACAATGCGCCTGTGAGGTTGTCTCCCTCCCACGGGTCCTGCCTCCCCTACTCGCCCTACCCCGAGTACCACTTTCCCACAGAACTCCTACCGTCCAGGGCGCGCGCTCCGGAGCGTCAGCCACAGCGTCCGTGACAACCGAAACCCCGCCCCTCTCTCTATTGCAGAAACCTATCACGAACGCTGACATCCCGGAAGGACTGCCTCCTGATCCCGGAAGTCCCTCCTCCCAGAGCCCCGCTGGAGACAGAAAAGACGGAGGACGTGAAACCAAAGGCGTCGGAGGATCGTGGCAGGAGATTTCGGCAGGAGCTGCAGCGGACGGAGAAGACGGAAGCGGCGAACCCGAAGAGTGGTCGGAAGATTGGTGGAGTCCTCCGGAGGTGGCTGAAGAGCAGCCGTAATTCGGAGGAGAGTTACGGCGGAGCCCGTGAGTACCCGCTTCCTTTGGTAGACTACCCTAGGTATCCGTATGTATGATAGTCCCCCTGTATATAGGTACCCTTTCTCCTAGACACGCCATTACACCCTGATAGGCCTCTTTGTAATTATTGTATAGCATCATCCACGTTGTATATAACTACCCGCACGATTCTTACGTACACCCCTCTTTTCTTCAACCCGTCCCTACCTCCTCTCCTCCTCCTCCCTCACGGTCTCCTCATCCTTCTCACTCCTGGTTACGGTGACGGCAACAGTCCGGATTTTTTTTTTTTTTTTAAACTTTATTTTTCAATTTTCAACACATGAACATATAGCACCTCACATATAGTATACATTGGTTTCAGTGCACACTCAAGAGCGATACAGAGTAATTAGAGCGTAGGAAAAGGCAGGTAACGGTGATACAGATCTCAGCAAGGAAAGCAGCTCCACATTTACACATCACGACATTGTCAAGGCCATTTCCCCCCCCCAGCATTGAACCGTACAGCAGGTACTTAGTCAGGCGACACAGGCACATCAGCATTTCCCGCCCTCAATAAGTAACATTGCAGAGGAGCCCATATATCAGCAGGTCTCGATGTAGGCGGTAGGAGTTCAGAGTATGTAGCAAGTTGTTCCTGACAGTAAGTGAGGTCCTGCAGCCATTCCTTAAACTTGGGGGCCCTTCCCCTGCCCCATCTACATGCAACTCTCCGCTTTGTAAGCAGGCAGGCGAGCGCCACAAATTTACGGTGTGCAGCTTGTATTGGCATTACATATCCCAGGAGCGCAAGAACAGGCGAGGGTACGATCTCTGAATTAATCATTATGGAAAGAGCCTCAAAGACCTCCCTCCAGTATTGATTCACTGCATGACATTCCCACGCCAAATGAAGAAAGTCCGCCATAGGGGCGCGACATCTATCGCATCTGTCATCATCACGAAGGCGATATCTATAAAGCCGAGCCGGGGTGTAGTACACTCTGTGGATATATTTATAATGAATTATTCTGAGGCGACTACTCGCAGAGATGCGATCTGTCTGCTGCAGGCAGAACTCCCACTGCTTGTCCGTTAAGGGAGCCTGCAACTCCCGGTCCCACTTCTCCCGCACCTCTAGCTGCGGGGCAGTGACCAGGGTATGTACCGAGTTATAGATCCTAGAGACCAACCTGGTGGGGGCCTCGTCAAAAAGGATGCGCTGTAAGGGAGCTACAGCATGGGGCTCATTCGGGAAATCAGACGTTAATGCCTTAATCCCCTGCCGAAGTCTGATGTAGAAAAACACCTCTAGAGGAGAAGGGCGGGTGTCGCCACATAAATGCTCCAGCGTGCGGAAAGTACCATTATGGTATAGGTCTCCCCATGTCCTAACATTGAGAGAGCCAGCCCACCTACGGAACCCCCCTTCCTGCAACAGTGGCATGCTAGGGTGATAAATAAGGGGCAGAAGCGGCGCATATAGCATAGGGGCCTTCAGTTTAGCAGTGATTTTATTCCAGGCCAGCACAGTGCTCGCCACCGTCGCTGCCAGCGCTTCCTCCCCCCGCAGCGAGCTATATAACGCACCCTCTATGGGTATCGGGTGTGAAAGCCAATGCTCCGCAGCAAGTTGGGGCATATATCTCGGCTGATGAATCCAAAAGTAGGCGTAGTGGGCCTGCGCTGCCTGGAAATAGAGCTCGAAATCAGGTATCCCAAACCCTCCCTGGATATATGGCCGAGTAACAGTCCGGATTTCCGCAGGACTAACGGCTCCTTTGTTCGTTTTGTGTCTCTCTGCCCTCCGAGGTGCCCATCCATCCCTTACGGCGGACGACGACGATCCAGACGTCAGGGGAGCCCAGGAAGACAACCACGACGGATAAACCAGAGGCCGGCTCTATTTTCTCTTCCTGTTCGGATTTGTCTCCCTGTACTGTTCTGTTGCCCGACGTGCTCCGACACAATAAACAAAGAATATTGCACGCTATATACGGCCTCCTTGCCTGCTTTTCCAGCCCGCCGACTCCCCACGATCACAGGTGGTGTCAGAAGTGGGATCAGCTGGAAGCATGGAGGCCGTGATGAAGAAGATGGCAGACTCTCAGGAGCAGTTGGGGTTACTAATGGAACGCTTTTTGAAGACAGCCGAAGACGACCGAGGCCAACTCCACGACGTCTTGCGGGGACAGGGGAACACCCACGAGCAAGCTATGGGGAAACTGACCTCTGTGTTGGAACATCAGAGACCAACGGCCTCCCTACTATCAGTAGTTCTCCAAAAGTAATTTCGAATGATTGGCCCAGGCTGCGTCGTGGCCGGCCGACAGTTGGGGTCCCTACCTGGGACCCCTGCTTACCGGTGATTTACAGGCGGCCTATCAACAGGCTAACATACAGGGTGTCACTCCATATGCGGACATTAAGAAATGTTTCCTTGAACGGTTGGGCATTGATGATGAGACCTATCGCATGAAGCTCCGCCAAATCAAGGAAGGGCCACAAGAAACACCCAGAGCCCTATCGTTCAGGATTAAGGACATGACCAATCGCTGGTTGAGACCAGACGCGTCCACCAAGGAGGACATCTTAGAAAAAATATACTTAGAACAGTTTTTAATGTCTTTACACCCTGGCACTCATAGATGGATACGACAACATGCACGTCTTACCTTGGATACAGCGGTGGAGATCGCGAGTGCCTACAGTCGTGCACAGGAGACCCAACGAAACAAGGAGGAGCACTTCCACAAACCACATCCCTCCACAAGCCTCAGACCACCCCGTCCATCTCTCCAGAAACGACCCGAGCCCCTCCCTCTGGTTCCATACCCTCTACCACCCCGACCTAATAACACCGGACCCCAATGCTACAGTTGTGGGGGTTTTGGTCATATTGCTCGGATGTGCCCCCACAAGAAGGAACCCATGGAGGTGGGACTGGCAAGGAACTATGTGTGTTCGGTCCCAGGTATCGCACCTCCGTCGTTCCACTATCCGGTGACCATCGAAGGACAATCCCTGATGGCCTTGGCTGACTCGGGGTGTCGACAGAGCGTTCTCCGACCCCAGCTCTTGAAAAACCCCGTAGGCCCTACGGATGGTACGGTCGCCATACAGTGCGTTCACGGAGATACAAAAACCTACCCCACCACACAAGTACAAGTACAACACCCCAGAGATCCCGGAACCACTCTCACCGTGGGTCTTGTCCCTTCTCTCCCGGAAGAGGCCATTCTGGGGAGTGACTATATGGGCCTACCCGGGCTTCTACAGGATACCACTGATGCCCTGACTCGTTGGTGGGGAGAAGCCCCGTTCCCTCAGGGGCCTTCCTCCCCTGGGACTGCATCCAAACCACCGAAGACCAAGACACAAAAAAGGAAGGAGAAACGGGAGTACGTCGGTGCTTTCCCAGTGGTCCCCGAGGAACACCCGTGGCAAACCGACAGAGAGTTCAGGGCAGCGCAGCAAGAGGACCCCGTGCTGCAGGAAGAGGACCCCGTGCTGCAGGAAGCATGGGCCAAGGCGTTAGACCACGAGGATCCCCTTATCGTAGGGCCTTACTTCTATAAGAAACATGGGTTGTTATATCGGAAGGGAGGGTCCCAGCAAAAACCACAACTTCTCATCCCTGGGCCCTTCCGAGACAAGGTCCTGTTCCTTGCCCACAGCCATCTCCTGGGTGGTCATTTTGGAGACGAGAAAACCAGCCAAGCGATTTTAGAAAGATTCTATTGGCCCGGAGTGCACCAACACATCAAAACATATTGCAGGGAGTGCCCAGTCTGCCAAAAACATAGTAGATATCGGCCCCCTCGGGTACCCCTACAACCCCTACCCATTATTGACGTCCCGTTCAGTAGAGTAGGGATGGACATCATAGGGCCATTGATACCCTCGCGGAGTGGCTGTCGATACGCCCTCGTTATTGTGGACTATGCCACCCGTTTTCCAGAAGCCCTTCCACTGCGACAACCCACCACCCAAAATATCGCCAAAGCCCTCATCTCAGTGTTTGCTAGGGTGGGGTTCCCCCGGGAAATCCTGACTGATCAGGGCACGCCTTTTGTTTCGGCCCTCATGAAACAAGTCTGCTCCCAACTAGGGATTAAACAAATACGTACCTCGGCGTATCATCCACAAACCGACGGGTTAGTGGAACGATACAACGCCACATTGAAGCAAACCCTCAAAAAGTTATTGGGTCTGGAAGCGAAGCGGTGGGAAGAAATGCTACCCCTTGCTTTATTCGCAATCCGTTGTAAAACGCAGAGCAGCACAGGTTACTCCCCATACGAATTATTGTATGGTCGACCCCCTCGTTCCCTATTGGATATGGCCCAAGAAGCCTGGGAAACAGAACCCGATCGCACTCGACCCCTTCCAGAATACATGGAAAACCTAAAAACACACTTGTCTCTCATAAGGGACATCGTACACCAGAACCTAGCACAAGCGCAAGAAAGACAGAAGGGTCAATACGACAGGGGTACAAAACACCGGTCTTCTCCGTGGGGGATTTAGTTCTTTTGATGATGCCCTCATCCGACCAAAAACTCCTGGGACAGTGGCAAGGCCCCTATACCATCCTCCGACAGGTAACCCCTGTCTCCTATGAAGTCAGTCTAGACCCTGCACGAGGTACAACCCAGGTTTATCATGTCAACTTGCTAAAAAAATGGGAAGGACCTCGTCCCGTCCTAGCCAGTTCTGTTACTCAGGTCTCCCTCTCTTTTTCCCCTTGTATTGATCCCGTCCTCCCCACCCCACAACGGGTTGAGCTTAACCAACGCCTATACCCATCACAACAGGTGTTTTCTTCTACACCCGGGCGCACCACCATCACAGAGCACGCCATACACACGAGTCCTGGGAAGGTGGTCCGACAAAGACCTTATAGGGTCCCTGAAGCCCGCAGGGCTGTTATACGTCAGGAAATAGACCAAATGCTACAAATGGGCATTATAGAACCCTCAGTAAGCGACTGGAACTCGCCGATAGTGCTTGTACCCAAGCCCGACGGGTCTGTTAGATTTTGCATCGATTTCCGGGAAGTCAATAAGATATCATCCTTTGACATGTATCCCTTGCCCCGAGTCGACGATATGGTCGAACGCATAGGAAAAGCCCAATACATCTCCACACTGGACCTCTGTAAAGGGTATTGACAGATACCCCTTAGAAAAGAAGACCAAAAGAAAACAGCTTTTTCCACCCCTGAAGGACTATATCAGTTCCTTGTCCTCCCGTTTGGCCTCCATGGCGCACCCGCCACTTTTCAACGGGCCATGAATCACCTCTTACGGCCTCACACTCAGTATGCAGGAGCATATCTAGATGATATAGTCATTTATAGCGATACCTGGTAACAACACCTGGAACATCTACACAACGTCATCGCCTCCCTGGGCTCCTATGGTTTTACCATTAACCCCGCCAAAACCACCCTAGCGGCTCAAACCGTGAAATATCTGGGATACCTCCTGGGAGAGGGCCTAATCCGACCCCAAAGAAGCAAAACCGAAGCGATACATTCCCTTCCATTTCCCCAGACCCGAAAGGACCTACGTGCCTTTCTGGGTCTCCTGGGATACTATAGGAGATTCGTACCTAATTTCTCCCAAAGGGCGGCCCCGCTCTCCGACCTGTTAAAAAAATCCATAAATACAGAGGCCATCCTAAAAACCCCGACGCCCTTATTGTGGCATGCATTTTTGGATCTGAAAAACGCCCTGACCTCCAGTCCCGTGTTAGTCAGCCCTGATTATTCCCAACCCTTCCTCCTCCAGACAGACGCTTCAGAACAGGGATTAGGAGCTGTGCTGTCGCAAAAAGACCCTGAGGGGAACGAAAAACCCATCCTCTACCTCAGCCGGAAACTATTCCCCCGAGAAAAGAACTATGCCGTTGTGGAGAAAGAAGCCCTGGCAATTAAATGGGCTGTGGACAGCCTTCGCTATTACTTAGAAGGACGGGACTTTACTATCTTCACCGATCATGCCCCACTTGAGTGGATGGCTCGGAACAAAGGACACAATGACCGTGTTCTGCAGTGATTTTTGGCTCTCCAACCATAGCACTTCAAAACGGTGCATCGGAAGGGTATTGAACAAGGCAATGCGGACTTTCTCTCCCGCTATCCACTGTCCAACCCCCCTACGAGAAAGACAGCTAGGGGAAGGGAATGTGAGGTTGTCTCCCTCCCACGGGTCCTGCCTCCCCTACTCGCCCTACCCCGAGTACCACTTTCCCACAGAACTCCTACCGTCCAGGGCGCGCGCTCCGGAGCGTCAGCCACAGCGTCCGTGACAACCGAAACCCCGCCCCTCTCTCTATTGCAGAAACCTATCCCGAACGCTGACATCCCGGAAGGACTGCCTCCTGATCCCGGAAGTCCCTCCTCCCAGAGCCCCGCTGGAGACAGAAAAGACGGAGGACGTGAAACTGAAGGCGTCGGAGGATCGTGGCAGGAGATTTCGGCAGGAGCTGCAGCGGACGGAGAAGACGGAAGCGGCGAACCCGAAGAGTGGTCGGAAGATTGGTGGAGTCCTCCGGAGGTGGCTGAAGAGCGGCCGTAACTCGGAGGAGAGTTACGGCGGAGCCCGTGAGTACCCGCTTCCTTTGGTAGACTACCCTAGGTATCCGTATGTATGATAGTCCCCCTGTATATAGGTACCCTTTCTCCTAGACACGCCATTACACCCTGATAGGCCTCTTTGTAATTATTGTATAGCATCATCCACGTTGTATATTACTACCCGCACGATTCTTACGTACACCCCTATTTTCTTCAACCCGTCCCAACCTCCTCTCCTCCTCCTCCCTCACGGTCTCCTCATCCTTCTCACTCCTCGTTACGGTGACGGCAACAGTCCGGATTTCCGCAGGACTAACGGCTCCTTTGTTCGTTTTGTGTCTCTCTGCCCTCCGAGGTGCCCATCCATCCCTTACGGCGGACGACGACGATCCAGACATCAGGGGAGCCCAGGAAGACAACCGCGACGGATAAACCAGAGGCCGGCTCTATTTTCTCTTCCTGTTCGGATTTGTCTCCCTGTACTGTTCTGTTGCCCGACGTGCTCCGACACAATAAACAAAGAATATTGCACGCTATATACGGCCTCCTTGCCTGCTTTTCCAGCCCGCCGACTCCCCACGATCACAGCGCCACTTGCCAAGATATAGGAAATTAGGTATACTACAAAATGTCCTCTGTGGTTCTAAAAGGCCAGGACCACCACGCTCAGAAGAGCTCATCAGGTTTCTCTGTTTCCAAGTTGCTGGGGCAAAGATTCCTTCCCGAGCTTGGCCGCGGGGTTTCATAATTATAAGTTGAGCATATCTGGCTGCACACAGACCGGTTTGCAGGTTACAAACATATAAAGTCAGAGCCTAGGGGGCTACTGACAGAAGTATTCCCTTTTTTTAAAAATAAAATGTATGTACCTGAATCCTCTCCGTCCCCGTGAAACAGAATGACTTATCCTCGCAGGACATCGGGGTGTAAATCTAGACAGCAGTTCGTTTGTTCCCAACTGGATGGATTTGTTCCGTGAAATACGTGCACGACGTAATTTTATTTTACGTCAACACATAACCCCAGAGATATCCAGGGGAGGGAACGAGGCTACGAGGTCTCTAGGGTTAGCTACCCGAGAATTACATTCATATAACTCACATTACAGGGTCCCTCGTAGCACTACTTTACAGGAGTGCTGGGCACATCAACAAATGTAAGGGCTGTCCTCACACAACACCAGGTGTCATGCTTCATCACAGGGAATCTCTCGGACTCTAAAAACCCGTTAATAGAGCGCAGGCCTACACCTGGAGAAAAGGAGGAACTTCTAATTTTTTTTATGGGGGGACCCATGTGAGTGGTGAAATTAAAACCAATGTAGTATCCCAGATTACATTTGTTCGTTGGACACATTACTTGGTATTAAAATGTGAAAATTGTGAGCCCGCGGCATTCCTCAGGATGAACAAACGGGCTCCTGGCGAGGCCATGTTGTACTAAGAATTGCCGTGCTGTTCGGGTGACCTGTGTCTACCTCTAACCAAACAATTGGTTCATAGATACCTCCAAGTAGGGTATTCAGTGCCCCATGGAATCATGGGGGCAGATTTACAAGCCCCTTGCACCACTTTTAACATGGGAAAAGGGTCACAACAGTGGCGCAAGGGGCTTGTAAATCTGCCCCGTGGAGTCCGGGGACTGGGTAAACATGTCAAGAGGCAGAGAATACACTCTTATCTGTGCAGATATGGTGTATCATTAGCCCCCCTGCAAGAAACACACTTTTGAGGAGAATGCTTGCCCGCCCTCTGATGCAGATGGAGGCAAATCCTTACGACCACGTATTCTAGCTATGGTCGAGGAGCATTGATCTGGATTGCACCCAGGGTTCCATTTGTGGCGAGAGAGGTTAAGATAAACCCCGGCGGTCACTATGTGATTATAGCTGGTACGCTGGATGCAAGGGAGGTCAGTTTGGTGAATGTTTATGCCCCTCTTTCTATAGTGGAATCATGGGGGCAATTATGGGCCACGCACGGCCTGCTGTAATCCCGGTGGGGGACTTGAACTGTGTGCTTACTGGAGTTGTGGATCGCTCCCCCCCCCTAAAATGGCCACTAAACCAGCAATGACAGGTGCATTACTCAAACTGATTAAAGTTTTGGGGCTCCATGATGTCGGGAGGGTGCACCATCCCCTGGGTAGGTAGTACTCATGCCACGTGCCTGCCGCTGGCACATATAGCCGGATAGACTACTGTCTGGTATCGGATGCAGTGGGTGACTGCTTCCTCGTATCTGGCTCGCTATCTCTCAGATCACTCCCCCTGCTGATTTATAGTCGTATGCAGGTACAGATACCATCGGTCCCGCTGTGGAGAATGAGTGTGGAAGCGTTATCTGACCAGTTGTTTGTGCACGTGGTAGCTGGGGTGTTAGACGGCTATTTAATGACAACTGTTGCCTCAACTAGGGCAATGAACTGGGATGCTGTGAAGGTGGTATTGAGAGGGGAGTGCCGGAGGATAACGAATGGTGTCAAGCGACAACTCCTAAGTGATCTTGACAGGCTTGAGAAGCGTCTTAGCACATTAGAGAAAGATTTGATCAAACAACCCCTTGGGCTGCAGACCTGGCAAGGGTGTACGGCCGAAATACCGGAAACTTGGGACAGGCTTGATATGTTCTCCCGCTCCACATATAGAAAGAGGCTTTACAGGGAGGGCGATAAGGTTCAGTGACTAAATATCGAGGGACACAATATCGAATGCACAAAATATCGACACCAAAATATAGAAGGACAGAATATCGACTCCCTATCTACAAACAGGTAAGTACTAAAATATCGATTCCAAAATATAGAATGTTAAAATATAGTTAGCCAAAATATCAAATTTTTTAAATGTATTAAAAATAATATAAAATGAATTAAATATTAAAAACAATTAAATAAAACATACATAATATAATATAAAAAAGCTTAAAATGTAAACATAATAAAAAAAAAGTAAAAAAAAGTAGAGATTTTGTTGAATAGTGAGAGCGTAAAAATTACTATTCCCACTCCAGTAATTGCAACAGCAGGGAAAACATTGGATAGCGTAGGGGTAAAAATTACTATTCCCACTCCAAAGAGTGCAACAGTAGGGAAAGCGTTGGATAGCGTAGGGATAGAAATTACTATTCCCACTCCAATGAGTGCAACAGTAGGAAAAGCGTTGGATAGAGGGAGGGTACAAATTATTATTCAGACTCCAGTGAGTGCAACAGTAGGAAAAGCGTTGGATAGCGGGAGGGTAAAAGTTACTATTCCCACTCCAGAGAGTGCAACAGTAGGGAAAGCATTGGATAGCGGGAAGGTAAAAATTACTATTCCCACTCCAGAGAGTGCAACAGTAGGGAAAGCATTGGATAGCGGGAAGGTAAAAATTACTATTCTCACTCCAGTGAGTGCAACAGTAAGGAAAGTGTTGGATAGCGGGAGGGTAAAAATTACTATTCCCACTCCAGAGAGTGCAACAGTAGGGAAAGCATTGGATAGCGGGAAGGTTAAAATTACTATTCTCACTCCAGTGAGTGCAACAGTAAGGAAAGTGTTGGATAGCGGGAGGGTAAAAATTACTATTCCCACTCCAGTGACTGCAACAGTAGGAGTTGGATAGCGTAGGGGTAAAAATGACAATTCTCACTCCAAAGAGTGCAATAGTAGGAAAAGCATTGGATAGCGGGAGGGTAAAAATTACTATTCCCAATCCAGAGAGTGCAACAGTAGGGAAAGTGTTGGATAGCAGGAGGGTAAAAATTACTATTCCCACTCCAGTGACTGCAACAGTAGGGAAAGAGTTGGATAGAGGGAGGGTAAAAAAACTATTCCCACTCCTGAGAGCACAACAGTAGGAAAAGTAATGCTTTAATTTTAAAATAAGATTACATTAATTATCAATACCAATACAAAGTTAATTAAAATTAATTACAATTATTAAAAATTAATTACCATTGTTATAAAAATAATTACCAATTAATAAAAATTAATTACAATTAATAATTAATTATCAATTAATTATCAATACACATAAATTATAAAAATTTATATTTACTTTATTACAATTAATTTACTTCCCACCCAATTCCCCTATAAACCCACAACCCACTCACAATACTAAAAAATACAATTAACATTATTATCAATTAATCAATTAATAAAAATCATTTAGCAATTAATAAAAATTCATTAGCAATTCATACAAATTAATTACCCATTAACACAAATTAATTACCAATTAATAATTAATTATCAAATAATTATCAATACACATAAATTAAATAATGAATATTTACTTTATTACAATTAAATTACTTCCCACCCAATTCCCCTATAAACCCACAACCCACTCCCAATAATAAAATATACAATTAACATTGTTATCAATTAATCAATTAATAAAAATCATTTAGCAATTAATAAAAATTCATTAGCAATTAATACAAATTAATTACCCATTAACACAAATTAATTACCAATTAATAATTAATTATCAATGAATTATCAATACACATAAATTAAATAATTCATATTTACTTTATTACAATTAAATTACTTCCCACCCAATTCCCCTATAAACCCACAACCCACTGCTAATAATCAAAATCAAAATTAACATAATTATCAATTTATCAATTAATATAAATTAATTATCAATTAATACAAATTAATGACCAATTAATAATTAATTGTCAAACAATTAATTATCAAAACATATAAATATAATTAATATTGAATTTACCATAATTAAATTACTTCCCACCCTATTCCCCTATAAACCCACAACCCGCTACGAAATTAAATTACGCAAAAATTAAATTACATAACATTCATTAGTTTAAAAAAATTAAACATACATTACAATAATAATACATAATTTTAACACATATACTACCATACAAAACACTAATTTTTTTTCGATATTATGGGATTCTATATTTTTAAAGTCGATATTATGGAATTCTATATTTTTACATTCTATATTATGGAAATCGATATTTTGTACCCCAATTTCGATATTCTGACCTATCTATATTTTGATTTTCGATATTCTGTCCATTCTATATTTTGGAATCGATATTTAGGTCATTCACCGGGCGATAAAGCGAGCTGTATCCTCACAATGCTCATTCGCAACGAGAATTGACATCCACCAATGCCAGGGCTCCGAAACAAACAGGGTAGACTAACATCCTCACAGCAAGAGATACTGGAGGCGATAATAGTGATGTTACCAAAGCCTGATAGAGATAGCCAGGTGGTCTCCTCTTACCGTAAAGTATTGGCAACGAGGTTGTTGGGATACTTACCACAAAGGATAGCTGATGACCAATGTGGATTCATCCCAAACAGGAACGCACAATGTAATCTAAGGCGACTGTCGCTGGTGCTCCATTCTCCTCCCTTATGCGAGGGGTAATATGCTTTGGCGCTTTTGGATATCGAACAAGCGTTCGATTCACTTTCCTGTGATTTCCTCTGGGAAGTATTGTATAAGATGGGCCTCGGAGAACACTACATAAAATGGGTGTAATTATTGTATAAGGAACCCTCAGCCAGGGTACAAATAGGTGGGTTGGTGTCGCGAGGCTTTGCGCTGCATAGAGGGAACCGACAGGGATGCCCACTGTCGCCGCTCCTCTACGTGATAGCTATGGAGTCACTTGCTAGTCGCCTGTGGGAAGTATTACATGAGTAGGGAATACAGGTCAGGGACACCAGGCACGTGGTATCGCTCTATGCAGATGATGCACTGGTGTAACTTAGGAGTCCTAGCCAGTCGGTCCCAATGAATCAATCATTCGGGGGTTTATAAAGCACGCTATTCACCCGTGAGGGTCTCAAGGCGCAATCATGCTGGAAACGCTGCCAGAGTTTGGCGACCATACCGGACTGCGTGTCAACCGTTCCAAGTCTCAGCTGTTCCCTTTGGGGACTCTGATAGGGAGATCAGAGGCAGATATGCCAACGCTGGCCCTACCCTGGGAGATGAAGTGCATAAGGTGCCTCAGTATAAGGGTCATACATGACGCAAAAGAGTTTGAGGAGGCTAATATTGTGAGAGTCATAGGCGGTCAGAAGCATTACATAACATTTTGGAATACTATTAAGCTATCATTGATGGGGAAAATCGCCCTGGCAAAAATGGTGGTGCTTCCTAGGTGTTTATATATTTTCTAGGGTACTCTGTATGACAAACTTAGGCGAGTCTTCATGGAACTGGAAAAATGCTAGTGGAACTACTCTGGCATACCGGGAGGAAGCGCGTGAGCCTGAAGACTTTGAAGCGTGAATGGTTGGATTAGAGGTACCTTGTATGGAATATTACTACCTGGCGGCACAGCTCCAGCACACGGTGTATTGGATGGACGAAGAGGATAGAAGATTGTTACGTGGCACATGCGGTGGACATTCGCTGCCAGAGATCCTGATGATGGGGCGGGAGCCCAAGACTGGTTGCCTTGCGTGGTCCGTATGGTGTGTAAAGCTTGGGATAGAACAGTTCTGATGGTGATAAAACGGGCCCCATTTGCAGCGGGAATGAACATATGGGCACTACATCCATTTTGTAACATTGAGATGGCGGGTTGGCTGTGCGACTCTAGGAGATCTCTACCCTAACAACAGATTTATACCACTAACGTCGCTAAGGAGACCTTCCAGCTGGGCCCTGGACAGATTTTGCAATACGCAAATATTGCAGCCACCACTCAAGAGATCTGGCCATCATTTCCTGACACACCACCTACTTCCCGATCGCTAGAAGCGATCCTAATGATGGCAGGGGGCAAACAGTTGATCTCACATTTATACAGTGCCCTTAGGGAGGATGCCCCTAGAAAAGCACTATCGATAAAAGAGCGGTGGGAGGCACTGGTGGAAAAGCCCCTTACGGAAAGAGATTGGGAACAGATCCATGAAGGGGTCAAGAACACATCCACAAATGCAAGGTTTAAGCACCTTCAATACAATATAGTACATCGGGTATACCTGGCTCCCAGTCGGCTGCCATCCATATATCCGGAGCGCCTGTTGGAATGTCCTAGGTGTGGGGGGCAGCCGGCGGACTTCCTGCACATGCTATGGAGATGCCCAGACATTGACGAGTACTGGCAGACCATCCTTTTGAAACTTAATACGGTCATGGGGTGGGAGACCCCTAGGGAACCATCACAGTGTTTACTGGGGTTAATACCATTTCGCAAAAAAAAAGAAGCTAAGCAGGCGGTTCAGGGTGTTAGGGCTGCTGGCCAAGCACAGGATTGGAATTGGATGGATGCCCTGCAGATGTCCGAAGATAGAGGATTGATTGAAAGATACGACTGAGTGGATAAATGCAGAGGGTTGTCACATGAAGGCAACCAAATGGGAGGAGAAAGTGAGTGGGGATTTGAGGGCATGGGTGGCAATGCTAAGGGAGTTACTGACACCGCCAGATGAATTACCCCCATAGGCTAAGGGGGACTGACGTCGCTTAGAGCCGCAAAGCCGCGGTCCCACTACATCACGGGTCTCGGGAGGCTGGGGGTACAGTGTGCCTAATTTCCAAACACACAATGACACATCGATGGAAGGTGTGGTCGTCCAGGGATTCCCCCGTGCCCAAGGTAGTCTGGAGTCGCCTGCATGAGGTCTAGGTTAACTGAGCCCGGGGTGGGAGGGATGGGGAAGAGAGGGGGGACGTTAATAAATGGCTTGTATATTCAAGAGGATGAGATACTAATCTGATGGTATTTGTGGATTGTATAAAGCAAACACAAGGAGATGATGGACGCAGCACTGAAACTTTTCAGACACTTACCCCCAGTCACAAATCTGCGTTGAATCCATCATCATTCTTTAGCTCACTCCGCCACCTCAGTTCAGACCCAACTATATACAAATCAGACTTGACCCTGAGTCAACTCGTGCTGGCTAGTTACTAACTTCGGACCTTTCCCGGTGATTCATTCGCCTTAAATTCTTCCTCATTGATTGCGTCCCCCTCCCCGCTCAATCACGACCCTCACGGACTGACCTGATAGACCACGTGGTCGTCTTCCTGTTGTTTCTCCCCGTTCCATACCACACTGCCCTAAATAGGTGTAACCAGTCCTGATGATGGCCTAGAGTGTTACAGGCCGAAACGCCGTCGACTACAACAGCGTTACTTTTGGCGCATTTGTTACATGGGCATTTGCTCTATTGTTTCTTGTAAATTCCTACATTAATTGTGTTAATGCCCTAACTCTGACATATTTTATGTACCATTTGTTCTTTGTGCCCCTTCACCGCTGTACATACCACTTTATGTGTCACTTGCGCCGTCACAAAATTCCACGAGCACTTGTGCACAGTATTTTGTTGGTTACACTTTCACTAAGTGTCACGCAGTGCTTTTAACCTATATGATATGTACATATGACGTAATATGTCCATCATGTGTTGAAAAATACAATTCTTTCCGGCATTCTTGGTCTCCCTGTGTCTTCTCTGTATGGATTGATTCCTCCTATACCTCATGATACGGCTCACTTTTGAATAACTTGTCCTCCCAATGAATTCCACATTGAGACATTGTTGTTAGATATCATGTACTGCCCCAGTCTCACTGTGGTTTATGGGCTACCTCCTGTGGTCTGATACTGTGTCTGTGATTATGGCATAAATCGTATGAAAAAGTTCAAGTACAATACTAGTAAACAATATAACATCAAAGAGTTCATCAATTGTAATAGCTGTGGGGTCATTTATGTCATTATATGTGAGTGTTTCAAAATTTATGTAGGACGTACGAAAAGAGCACTTAAAATAAGGATTCAAGAACAGTGTCGAGCAATTTTGAATGGTGATGTTAGATCACCGATCTATCAACATAAAAAGGACAGCCACCCCACCAATACCAGGGTTACATTTCATGGGATTTAGAGAATCACTCCCAATGCAAGAGTGGGAGGCTGGGATCTGAAATTGAGGCGAGGTGTATTAGTAGATGTAGATCGGTGGAGCAGGGATTGAACAGAGATAACTAATTGCATTACTTACTATAATGATGTCCAGGGGTCTCCATTAGACAGTTATACGGAACGCATACTGATTGAATATGAATATTTTTGATTTGGGGCGCAGGAGACTCAGACCAGTGATTTTTTTTATTTTATTCAAAACATTCTTCCATGGGAAAGTTATGGACCATTTTTTGAGAAGTTGCTTTGTGAAACTTGGTCCGAGCGTAGCATGAACATTTTGCGCACTTTTGAGATATTATTTTAATTAAGACTAGCACAAAGGCAGAACTGGAGAAGTTATGGCAACACAGCTGGGCTTAAATATGAGGAATAGTTTTTCACTGGTGACGGACTGATGGGAAATTGTTAACGTTAAAACAGCGCGCTCACTCCGAACGATTCAAGCGTGAACGCTGGTCACGCCCTGGGTCAGGCGGATCAGGCAATGGAAAGATATAGGTGGCAGTAGAGACACTTGTGATTGGTTATTAAGATGTGGGACCAGAGAGGAAACACCATTTAAACATGCAAAGTATGGAAGGCCACGCATAGAGTGAGGCGAGTCAGGAACTGGCTCTTAATTGGTTGGCAGCATGTAGGACCAGAGAGGGAACTTTGTTTGAATATGCAGGTTAGGTGAATGGAATGTCATTTGTGCATTGGTTCAATAGTGTAGGTTGTTGGAGTTTGTTAGCCCATGGCAGGATTATCGAACCGGCTGTCCGAATAAACGCGTTAGATGGGAACGTGCTGCTGAACAGTTGAGAGCGTGGTGATGAACTAATGGGCAGGACAACTTGTATTTGGTTTTCTCCTACTATTGGTAGGGACTAGTGGACCATAGGTCATGTAGGAGGGAGTGCGGTGATGTTTGTAACGAGTGGGACAATTTCCTCTTTCTTCTTCTCTTGCTCCCACCGCGGAGGAGTACGACTAGTTTCAATAATTGTTTAAAAACATAATAATAAATTATTTTTATTAACATATCGGGTGGGAACAGAATTCAATGGTGGGGGTGACTGGCGATAGGATTCTATTATGAATTTGAACAAAATAAAAGTGGGTTTAGCGCTTGAAGAGCAGTGACTTTGGACATGGCACTAATGTTGACATTTTGGAAGGGTGCTGGTGCTGTCCCTGGCACTGCAAATCTGCTCACACATCAGCTACACACTTACAGCAAGAGATCAAGAGATCAAGAAATCACTTGACCATTGCGCCCCCAAACGTAATAGAAAAGCAGGCAACAAACCCCGATCAGAAAAATGGTATTCATTAGATCTAAAGCTGAAGAAAACAAAGTGCCGATCTTTGGAGCATAAATGGAGACTCTCCAAAGACAGCGCAGACAGACAAAATGATCTAGTCGAACTGAAAAACTACCATTATACCATAAAACATGCCAAAACAAACTACTATACAAAAAGAATTGAAGATAATAGCAGTTCTTCCAAAGAGCTTTACATAGTTAGACGAGAACTCTGCAAACCAACTAGTTTGGCGCAAACTAAGGCTCCCACAATGGAGAATTGTGAGCTAATTAACAATGTTTTCACAGATAAAGTGTAGAAAATCTACGCGTCCCTTGACAGTACCCCTGAAGACGCAAACATTGAGTGGGAAATTTTGGCTCCCAATCCCTCAGTACAAGTCCACCTCGACACTTTAACTCCCTTCACTGAGGAACAAGTGGCTAAAGCTATGATGGAGGCCAAGGCAGGATCGCCACTTGATCCTTGACCACATTTTATCTTCTCATAATTAGGGTCAGTTCTATGCCCCTATATCACTAAAAATGTTAACTAATCTTTAGAGTCAGCCTCTTTTCCTGACCTATGGAAAAAAACGGTGGTTTTTCCACTACTAAAGAAAGCTAGTCTTGAAGTCCATGATTCAGCTATCGCCCAATATCCCAACTACCATACCTATCTAAAGTCCTTGAACGCCTAGTCAATAAACAACTTACCACCTTCCTCGAATCTAGTAATTTACTCGACCCCTCTCAGACTGGCTTCAGGGCCAACAACAGTACCAAGGCCAGTCTATTAGCCGCATCCGACAACATCAGGCTACTTGTCGATGAAGGAAGAGCCGTAGCATTAATCCTTCTGCACCTTACGACGGCCTTCGACACTGTTTCCCACACTAACCTACTACGAATCCTGCATGAAAAGGGGATTTTCTGTAAAGCTCTGGCATGGTTCGCATCTTTTTTGAAGGATCGAACCCAAACAATCCAAATGGGATCTTGTTCCTTCACTGCTAAAAACATTAAATATGTGGTTCCACAGGGAGCTACTCTGAGCCCCACCCTTTTTAATGTATACGTCTCATCCTTGGCGGATATCAGCAGGAAATGGGGCTTTGACATCTGCTCATACGCCGATGACACGCAATTAGTGATTTCCCTTGCAAATAGGCTGACCAACGCTGACACTAGGAACAACTTATTAAACTGCCTCTCAGAATTTGCAGGGTGGATGTCCAGGCATTGCCTAAAATTAAATGCCGAAAAGTCTGAGGTCCTACTTTTCGGGGGCGCTAATACAACTTGAGACAACAGCTGATGGCCCCAGACATTGGGCACTGCCCCAGTACCTAGACGGGCTGCAAGAAACTTGGGCATGCAGGATCAAGTACGTACTATCTGTGGAAAAGTCTTTTCCACACTAAAGCTTTTAAGAAGGCTTTTCCCCTGGATCCCTCTGAATTGCAGAAAAATGGTGACACAAGCCTTACTTATGAGCAGGCTGGACTACGGCGATGCTCTTTATGTTGGCATGGCCAACTATCTCTTTTCCCGTCTCCAGGTGGTTCAGAACGCCGCCGCCAAACTAATTTGCAAAAAAAAGAAATATAGTTCAGCCTCCCACTGCCTGAAAGAGCTATACTGGCTGCCAGTGCGCCAAAGAGCCAGTTTCAAACTCCTCTGCTTTGTACACAGATCCCTGCACAAAATAGGTCCATACATCTTACGCGACAAAATAGACTTTCATGTCCCATCTCGTAACTTGAGATCGCGCCATCTGGCCTTTGCTTCAGTCAAACGCACAACCAAGGTCAAGATGGGCGATCGATCCTTTTCTAAAGCAGCCGCGGTCCTCTGGAACAGCCTCCCACCTAACAGACGACTATTTACTGTTCAGAAAAAAGCTGAAAACCACTCTTTTCCCTAGATACTGACCCTGTTGACGGGCAATCCGAGAGTAAACTGCACTGCACAACACTCAGCCCTAGCGCCCTGATGTCCCTCGGGATGATTGATGCGCTTTACAAACACCCAAATACAAATACATACACACACCTAGATAGACGGCTATGATTATGCGGTGTAACCAATAGGCACGGAATAGAATGGTGTGGGTTTAATCGCAAATGCACACATGGACACATTCATTTATTTATTGTTTTCTTTATAGAGAACTTCCTCATTAATGGGATGAATAGAGTCTACTTCAAGACGAAACACGAAGTTGATTATGAATGTATAATTTGGAGATCTGTTTAAAGTATTAGAAATTATAAGAAATTGGTCTCTGAGACTTGGGAGGGGGAATGACATAAAATGAAAGGGTTTGCATTGATTTATTGTAATGAATTGGACATATCCAGAATTAGGGGATTAATTTGAAAGTGCTTTGTTCTAAAAAGATTATAATGTTTGAAATTATGAAAAAATGTGGAAGGATTGCACGCTCTCACGAGGCAGTCATGAGCACCAGGTGCATAGATGGGAATTGTGGGGAGGTTGGGATGATGAAATCTTACATCTTGTGAATTAGGAATGGTTGATAGATTGGATATAGGCAGGCTTTATGGTTTTAAAGAAAGTCGATGTTAGTTGGGACACTAATGAGAGTGTGGTTAAGTTATACAGAGGAAAACTAGTGAATTGTCCATTAAAGTATCTATTGATGTATTTATTTTCTTTTTTCAGCCCTGATGATGTCCAAGTGTGGACGAAACGTGTTGGCTGATTGATATGTGTTATTATTGTTTGGATCAAATAATCTGGAAGATTTTGATATAAATCCCAGTGTTTTCTACACATCAAGACTGCCTATGGACTTTATTTTGCATCTAATCATTACTTCAATAATTGATTGTTGAAATATTGTGAACAAAGACTCTCCTTTCAGGAGAGGTTTGGATTATCTGATTTGCATATAGCTGTGTCTGAACTGGGGTGGCAGAGTGAGCTAAAGAATGATGATGGATTCAACCCAGAGTGTCTGAAAAGTTTCAGCGCTCCGTCCATCATCTCCTTGTGTTTGCTTTGTTCGCCCTAAGTTGGCAGGGTATGCCCAGATGTGGGTCCCTTGCTCACTTTGCCACTGGATTCAAGCTAGCCTGGCTGAAGAGGGCTGTTACCCCGAAACCTGTCCCAGGATGCTTGTTTCCGGTCCAGAGAAGACATGGCTTGGCAGTTCAGGCTGAACTGTTCCCATGAGGCACAGGGCCATGACTGATTTGCATATAGCTGCGTCTGAACTGGGGTGGCAAAGTGAGGTAAAGAATGATGATGGATTCAACCCAGATCTGTGACTGGGGGTGAGTGTCTGAAAAGTTTCAGCGCTCCGTCCATCATCTCCTTGTGTTTGATTTGTGGATTGTATACAATGTTCCTATATATTTGACATGCCAATAAAAACATAAATAAAAAAAAGAACAGTGGTGATGGGGTAATCCCAAATTTTTTATTTTAATACCAAGTAATGTGTCCGACGAATAAATGTAATCTGATACTACATTGTTTTTTAAACTCACTACTCACACGACCCCCCCCCCCTAAAAAAGTATAAGTGACTCCCTGTCTTCAGGTGTAGGCCCGCTCTCTATCAAACCAGGTTTTTAGAGACCAAGGACTGTCCTAAGATGAAGCATGACACCTGGTGGTGTGTGAGGACAGCCCGTTAAATTTTTTGATATGCCCATCACTACTATAAAGTAGTGCTACGAGGGACATTGTATTTTATTTTCCTGCAGTGTCTTCACTACATGTGGATGTACTTGAATAAGGATGAGTGTATTTTATACCAGTCGGG
This sequence comes from Triturus cristatus, assembly GCF_964204655.1. NCBI lineage: Eukaryota > Metazoa > Chordata > Amphibia > Caudata > Salamandridae > Triturus > Triturus cristatus. Next base: position 1,096,620,574 of record NC_140588.1, on the reverse strand, counting down.
CTTGTGTTTACCATAATTTTCCGAGCACAGGTGAACAGGATTAGCCAGGCTGCTCTGATGAAGTGATAAGAGGTTCCCCCAGGGAGAGGCTATCTGATGGAGAGGGCTCTGCTACACAGGAATGCCTGAGCAGGGGGGGAGGGGTTGTAAAGCATGAAGCTTCAAGGGAGAAATAGGACAGTGAAGTACTGGGTTTTTCAGAACCCAGCGGTGCCAGGGAACACACCCGAAGACTTAGAGTTCTTCCTGTTTCAGACTACAGAAACACAGAGTCTTCTTGGTGAAGTCAAAGATCGTATTTATTGGCTGCAGCCAGTAACAGGTATCCTAGAAGTACAACACGGTGTATATTCTCAGGAGACTGCTCAATCTTACAAAGCCAGCCTTCTCTTTTTATACAAAATATTCTGCTTTAGGCAAACATTCCTTATTTTACAGTTGACCATTCACATATTTTCGCTACAAAGAAAAAGCAGAGTCACGATGACAAGCCCATTGTCCAGCCCTTAATCAATTACTCGGCAAGGCTCAGTACTTTCATCAGATATCAACAGACCCCCAATAAAAACGGGCACCTCCTCCTCGTAAAGCAAGTCATAAAGAAGGAAACAGGGACAGGTGTGTAGAAGATTAACCATGGTTTGTGTGTGATCAAAGGGTTTTACGATATGTTGGGCCTTGATACTAATCTCATTCGGCCACTGGGAAAGGAACTGGCCAAACAGGTTAAACTTCAGGCAGTGGAGTCAGCTTGCCCAGGTCACAGGGGAGTCAACGAAGGTGCGCGTGTCCTTCAGACCCATGCTTGGCTTTAGTTCTGGGCCTATGTGAGGGCAATCACAAAATGGCTGTTGTTCTAAAATGGAACCCAAGTTTCAGGACGGAAACTCCGATTTCAGGACATCTCGTCACTCGAATATGACGCAAATGCTTGTGCATAGTATCCTAATCATTCTCGGTCCGCTGATACCAAATTCGACATGGTAGAGCCATGTTAAATACGTGGTTCTGAAATTTACAGTACCACAGACCCTCCTTTTGCCCTTACATAGGCAAATAACCTACACTCACGCTAGTCTGGGTCTAGGTCTATGTCCATAAAGTCGTGGAGATGTTGTTGTAGCATTATCCTATTACTTAGCTCGTCTCTTGATACAGGTTTCCTTACACACGATGTAGCACAGAGGCCACATATTGCAGGAGCGCACTGTACACATAGACAGAACAGGAAAAGAATGGCTAAGATCATCCCAATGACTATCAGAATCTTCCACCAACCCCAGGTGGATATCAGTTCCCAGAACCACCCCGCCAATGACCAATCTCCTTTATCCACGTGAATAGATTCGGAAATCTTATGCAGTTTGGAAATGGCCTGGTAAACTGTCGGAGCGTTATCTGGAATGAAAACACAGCAACTTGATTGGATCACTTTACATACCCCACCTCGGTCTGCAAGTATGACGTCTAACGCGACCCTGTTCTGAAGAGTCATAAGGCGATCCGACTGGAGCTCAGCAGTCAAATTACTAAGGGCACCGGCGGTTTCAACTACCGTGGATTCAACCACCCTTGTCAACTGCCTTATGTTCCTGCTGTTAACCATAGGACCCCAAAACGGCAGAGAACCCTTCACGAAATCTCCGAATTCTTGTCCTGCAGTGTCATCTTGACTGATGACACCTCTAACTATCCTTGTCTTATGGTAATCTGCCGCGGTCGTGTAGGTGGGAGGCAACAGGAACGAAACAAAACATGTGCCCGAGAAGTCAGGGGGCAACCATGTATACGCTCTGTCATGGCAAATGAAGTAGGTACCCTTAGCTGCCATGAACGAAGGGGAAGGCTGAGACGCAAAAACATATGTTTCAGCGCAGATACTTCTCTCTAACTGAGCTCTGGGATTCTTGCCTTTACCTTGCAGACATAGGTGACCCGGATGGGGTACAATCCAAATCGGGGAGGATCTCTTTGCTCGCTGGTTCCCACTCAGAGTAGCTCCATATCCTGTTATGTTCCATCCAATATATGCTAGTGTCTCATCTCTCGGGATAGTCTCATAGGAAATATCTTCCTTAATCATATCTACTATACCCTTAACTAGAGCACTATTCTTAGGATTATCCTTCACAGAACGTAGGGGATTGGCTTCATGAGCATGCATGAACATCGCTCTATATGCCCAGACAGAACCATTATGGCTGAAAGGCAGGACCAGATAAGGGATACCTTTATCAGTAGTATGAGGCATAAGACCACACACCCAACAGTTAGTTGTGTTCACTACTAATTGGTGTTGGTGTAAAAGCTGAATGAATGAATTATTGACAAATTCTAATCTTCTAGCAGACTCGTGTTCAGGCAGAGGGTGAAAAGAATGCGAGGAAACAGTAGAAGGAGGTGTGGGCTGTTCAGTGGGTGCAAATGTCACTTGAAAAGAGAATAAAACATATCCTATTAAAAACGTCATTACGCTAAGCAACATAAAAATACATAATATCAAAAATCGTTTCTTTGTCATCATTATACACATTCTGGCTTTGAAATCCATCTGTTTGGCAGGTCTCTCATTCTCGAAAAACTCCATCCTCTCTAATTGCTGCTCGCGGTGGTAGGGTGTTCTATGCTAAGGAATGCTTCTGTCAGTCCAGGGCAACTCCCTTAGACCGACCAGAACTGTCGACCTAACGTCTTCAGCTGCACTCCAATGACTTGGGCAACCACGACCCTGCAGCTGAACCCAGATGGCGGTTCGAAAAAACAAAAATAAGCAAGTTTCTCAGAAGAGAGAGAGAGCTGCACTATTCAAAAATAGCAAAGGAAAAGAATTTTTATTTGTCCATAGTTCTTGGCCTCAAATTATAACGGCTTTTTCCAGGTACTGTCTGGTTCTGGAACAAGAGTTCAGGCTCTGTAGTGTCTAATCGAATTGACGGTGGCACAGCTTCTTGCAAAATGTTGTCACTCTCTTGCTCAGAAATCGTTCCTTTTACACGTGCATCGCTAAAAGGCAGAAAACGAGGCACAATCTCAGTCTCAGAGTCAGCGATCCCCTCCTGGACCCACCGGTCGTAAGGCAAAGGCAAAGGGACCCTCTTACAGTGAACGCCGTGGATCCAGTTCTTTTTCCCTTTCACTCGAACAGCTGATCTCGTTGAGAGAAGGACGAGGTGGGGGCCGGTCCAACGGGGCTCATCATTCTTTGTCCGCTTGAAGTTTTTGACCAGCACCCATGATCCAGGATTGATAGGATGTCCTGGAGCTTCAGAGACCTGAGGCAGAGTATCATGCACCTGTAGGTGTAAAACACGCAATTTAGCCGTCAATTCATACAAATAATCAAGCGGTACGGGGTGTTCGATCTCACTGAATTTTGTCGGCCTTGGCACTCCCTATATGTTGGCTGGGCGGCCGAACACAATTTCATAGGGACTAAGTCCCACTCGTGAATGCACAGTCATTCTTGTTGATAGGAGTGCTAAAGGCAGAGCATCAGGCCATTTAAGACCAGAGCTTGCTTGTATCTTAGCCAATTTCAGTTTTAATGTGCCATTGTAGCACTCTACTAATCCAGCTGATTGGGGGTGATTTGCAGCGTGGAATTTTTGCTGGATGCCTAGCCCTTCACATACTGTTTTCATTACTCGACCCACAAATTCACTCTCATTATCACTCCAGACCATTCTCGGCATTCCAAACCTAGGGAAGAATTCTTTGACAAGGGCTTTAGCTGTGGATAAGGCAGTGTTGTCTTTTAAAGGGTATGCTTCTAACCACCTTGAAAAGGCACAAACAACAACAAGTACATATTTCAAATTGTTGCATCTTTCCATGTGGATGAAATCTAGCTGCAAAACCTCGAACGGATACGTTGGAGGCGCAAAATGACCAGCTGGAGTTGGGGCTCCCCTACCAGGATTGTATTTTAGACACACCATGCAATTCTTGACCACATTCTCTGCACATTTAGGAATTCCAGCATTTTGCCATACTGGAGCCAACAACTTACAAATCCCTTTCACACTGATATGGGCCATCCCATGGGCCTTTTTCACCACTGCAAGCACATACGCATCGGGTAACAACCATCGCTGATGTTCTGATAAGTCAATCCAACAACCATTTTCATCCAATTTACCCGTACTTTCTCTCCACACACTCAACTCTTTCTCTGAAGCTTCAGCTTGAAGATTCTTCACACTCTCTATCGTATCTTCACACATTCCAACATCACCAACCCATCTTGCAGGGCCTGCAACATACATTTGATTCTTCACATCCTTTGCTGTTTCTTTTGCGATTTCGTCAGCAAATGCATTACCACGACCAACATCATCAGTGACCTTCTTATGTGCACTGCATTTCACAATCGCAACTTGTAACGGCAAGGTCAGCGACTCAAGAAGCTCATTCACCAGCTGACCATTATGAATCTTAGCTCCATGCGAAGTCAGGAACCCACGTTCTTTCCAAAATCGTCCAAAACTATGGGCCACACCAAATGCATACTGACTGTCGGTATATATGGTCACTTTCATTCCTTTCGATAACACACACGCTCTCGTAAGTGCAATTAACTCTGCTGCTTGAGCTGAATTATGTGGTACACGTGCAGCTTCAACAATCGTATGCAAAGTCGTGTCAGCATATGCTGCAGTCGTATCACCATTCTCAAGCTTGAAGCATGAACCATCCACCCATAAGGTACCATCACACTCTACAAGAGGAGTATCTTTAAGATCCACTCTCCCTTTCGTTTCTTCTTCTGTCCTGAGAAAACAATCATGCTGTTCAACATCATCTGTCTCTACTGGAATCGGCAATAACGTGGCTGGATTCAACGTATTGCACCTCTTTATGTGCACATGACTCGCTAACAGTGTCAACTCGTAACCTGACAATCGAGCGCTAGTTAAGTGCTGTGTCTTGGTCCTGTTTAACAACGTGTCCACTACATGTGGAACCATCACAATCAACATATTATTCATCACTAAACCGGCAGACTGTCGAATAGAAACAGCTGCTGCCGCTGTGGCTCTCAAGCAACTCGGCAATGCTTTAGCTACTGGATCCAAAGTCGACGAAAAATACGCGCATGGACGCTGCTTGTCTCCAAAAGACTGTGTCAGCACTTACAATGCACAACCCTCTTTCTCATGGACATACAGTGTAGAGGGCTTACTGTAGTCGGGGGTTCCCAACACAGGAGCCGAACACAATGCATTACGCAATTCGGAAAAACGTTTCTGACAATCTTCAGACCATGGAATGGGATTCGGTGTATCTTTACAGGTCAATGCTACCAAAGGTTTGGCCAGCAAAGAAAAATTCGGTATCCACTGTCTACAGTATGATGTAATGCCCAAGAAAGCACGTACTTCTCTCTGTGTTTTTGGCACACTCAACCTTGCAATTGCCTGAATTCTTCTGGGGTCAGTTTCCTTCCCTCCTTCGATAAGAGATGACCTAAGTAGGTCACTTCTTGTCGACAATATTGCAGTTTTGAAAGAGACACTTTGTGATGCAAATCAGACAAATGACGCAACAACGACAAGGTAGCTTTACAAATTTCCTCGGTATCTGCGGCGATTAGTAAATCATCGACGTACTGAATAAGGGTAGCGCCATCAGGTAAAATAATTGCATCAAGCTGTGTTTTTAAAGCCTGACTATATATTGATGGACTTTCACAGTAGCCTTGAGGAGCGCGCTTGAAGCGGAAGCTTCGGCCTCCTAAACTGAAGCCAAAAATATCCCTGCTCTCCTCGGCAATCGGGATGCTGAAGAAAGCATTCTTCAAGTCAATCACCGAGAACCAGGTGGCGGAAGCTGGAATCATAGTCAATAGGGCAGTGATATCAGGAACAACTGGAAACTGTGGCACAACTATTTTATTGACCTCTCTAAGATCAATCACGAACCTGTAAACAGGTGGCTGAGAAGGGTTAGTGCGTTTCAAAACGGGCAGAACAGGACTATTACAAACGTTGCCTCTTGTCTCTTCAATTACATCTTTTTCAATCAAATCCTAAATGATCGCTAGCAACGCCTTTTCACCTTCACTAGAGATCTTGTATTGGGGAATGCGTGGCAATTTAACATTGGCTTTCAATGTCACAACATAAGGCGGTATTTCCAAAAGACCCACATCATTAGGACCAGTAGCCCAAAGGACATCAGGAAGAAACGACAATTCGGTCGGAAGTTTATCCTTTGACAAATATATTAGAGAGATCACTTTCCTACCCAGTGTAAGATGTACTCCCGAAGGAGAACAATATAATGTCGCATACAATCTTTTCAGCAAATCCAATCCTAACAAGTTTTCACCACAACCTGTCGTCAGAATAAGGGGTGCTTCCAATTCACAAGGTCCAACAGAAAGGGACATAGGACTAGAAATCGGATTCCTAACCGGGGCGCCAGAAAAACCTACTGAAACATTCATTTTGCCAGACAAAGGCGCGCCAGGGAGTTTTGAGTGCATAATAGAACTCTTTGTAGCACCAGTATCCAACAGAAAAGGCTCTGACCCACCTGATGTAGTCACCTTAACATACGGTCCACTTTGATCCACTGGCACTGAAACAACTCCCTCTCTTTGTCTATGGCTGTCCTAGCAATCATTACCTTCCATATTCTCATCTTCCGCATAGTAGTCGTCAGCATAGTACTGAGCCGTCCTACCAGGCGCATTATTTTGCTGGTCAAAACTATTCATTGAATTCTGAGATGGAAGGGGACACGCGTTCTGGTGGAAACTTCCACGTCCTCTACCTCTAGGAGCTTGTTGAACACCTCGACCTCTTGCGCTAGAAGCACCATTCGTACGCTGTAACAAAATAGGACAACTATACTTGAAATGACCCTCTTCTTTACAATATGAACACTGATTGGGACCTACAGGAACACGTGGTCGAGAAATCTCAAACCTTTGCGAGTTTCTCTGAAACTGTTGGGGTTGCTGATAGTTACTCTGACCACCACGTGGCGGGTAAGCCTGTTGTAAAAGAACTTTCGTTTTTAATTCTTTCGTTTTCTTGTCTGCTCTATCCTTCTCATCTTTATCCCTATTTTCGTAGTACTGTGCAGTAGCCAATATTTGTGCTGAAGAGGAAACGGCCCAAGAACTCTCTGAATCTTTAAATTTTTTACACAGCTCGGGAAGGAGATTGTTCACAAACTTGTCAACGAACAATCGTTGACCACCTTCCGTACTCAAATCTTGACCACTGTGGTCGATAAACGTTTCCTCAAACCTGGTGAAGAAATCAGACACTGTTTCATCTTTCTTCTGCTTACACGCAGACAATTTATCACAATTCACACGCATCGCAGGCATTAAAGTCTTCATGTCAGTAATGATCCTAGCAGGAAGTTCTGCCACCAAAGGCTCAGGCTTGGCACCACCAACTTTTCTATCATTAGCAGCACTAATATTAGCCCATGAGACACCTAACTCTTGCGCGTGATCTGTATTGCGAATCAATCCCCACAAAGGCTGTGGAACAACATTCCCAAATAACATGTCTATGTCGGCTAAATTCATAATGCATGAGTCTGCAGTTTGTGATAATTCCTTATAATACCCTGCAGGGTTTTTACGGGGGTCAGGCAAAGTCTGCTTAAGGGCTAAAACTTCAGCTCGCTTCCAAGGAACATGTACCCAAACACGCTGAAAATGAGCTGGCACAGCAGCAATACCTTGAGCGGCATCAGCCGCAACGGCGTCCTTCCATACCGGAGGGACTTCTCTCATAGGGTACTGTCTCACCTTTTTATCAGAGGAGTCACGTTCAAATAGTGACTGAGAAGGACCCTCAATCCTAAAAGACAACAATGTCACAACTGCTTTCTCAACATCGGGACCCACAATCGTACCCTTTTCAAATTCAAATCGTACACGGCACAAATCCTGCGGATTTGCTTCCAAATCATTATCCTCCAATTCCTCACAAAGGAAAAAACACATTTTTTCAAAAACGTATCTCTGTTTCGGTGCTTCCCATTGACGGAAGACATCCACAACAGACTCCACATTATACCTTGAAGGATAGATAACCCATTTACGCGCCATACGGTCAAACATTTCTTTCTCTCAAGAACCAGGCAGTTGACTACTCGTCTGCTGACGCTTTGAGTCAGGGGTCACACCAGATGACCCGAAGAGAGGAAATATAAGACTAGCAACGGTATCCGTCATTCTCTGTCGGACAGAAGGAGAAGTTGACAAAAGAACTCAAGGCTCAAGTGGTCTAGGTTCAAGTGGTCTGGGCTCAAGTGATCCAGGGTCAAGTGCTCTAGGCTCAAGTGCTCTAGGCTCAAGTGTTCTAGGTTTAAGTGATCTAGGCTCATGTGCTCTACTCAAGCACTCCAGGCTCAAGCACTCCAGGCTCAAGCGCTCCAGGCTCAAGTGATCAGTGACGGTGACCACTGAGCCTCTAGGATATGCCACAATATGGGCCTTGCAAAGCTTTTCACTTACTCTACACATCAAATGATTTACACGCCTAAGGTAAGATCCGAGGCCACCGAAGTCATCTGCGGCGTACCACAAGGATCTTCACTCAGCCCAACCCTCTTCAACGTCTACATGAGCCCCCTCGCAGCCATCGCACGCCAACACAACCTCAACATCATCTCCTACGCCGACGACACCCAGCTGATCCTCTCCCTCACAAACGACCCAGCCACCGCCAGAACCAACCTACACGAAGGGATGAAAGACGTAGCCGAGTGGATGATGAACAGCCGCCTGAAACTGAACTCAGACAAGACGAAAGTCCTCATCCTTGGTTCATCACCCTCTGCCTGGGACGACTCCTGGTGGCCCCCGGCCCTGGGCAGCGCACCCAAACCAACGGACCACGCACGCAACCTGGGCTTCATCCTGGAATCCTCCCTCTCGATGACCAGGCAAGTCAACGCCGTCTCATCATCATGCTTTAACACCCTGCGCATGCTCCGTAAGATCTTCAGATGGATCCCCACCGAAACCAGGAAGACGGTCACCCAGGCCCTCGTCACCAGCAGACTGGACTATGGAAACACCCTCTACACCGGAACCACAGCCAAACTACAGAAAAGACTCCAACGCATCCAGAACGCCTCCGCTCGATTCATCCTGGACATCCCTCGACACAGCCACATCTCCGGCCACCTGAGAGACCTGCACTGGCTCCCCGTCAGCAAGAGGATCACGTTCAGACTCCTCACCCACGCACACAAGGCCCTCCACGACCGGGGCCCCAGGTACCTCAACAACCGCCTGACCTTCTACACTCCCACCCGCCAGCTACGATCGACCAACCATGCCCTAGCCGCCGTTCCACGCATCTGAAGAGCCACCACGGGAGGAAGATCCTTCTCCTCCCTGGCAGCCAAGACTTGGAACTCCCTCCCCATCCACCTCCGTCAGACCCAAGACCACCTCTCCTTTAGGAAGCAACTCAAGACCTGGCTGTTCGAGCAGTAGCGGACCCCCCTTCCCCTAGCGCCTTGAGACCCTCCGGGTGAGTAGCGCGCTTTACAAATTTCTTGATTGATTGATTGATCGGCAGAAGCCTCGATGATGGTTTTTCGAGTGGAAGTTAGATCAGGGGCGTACCACAGGCCCCCGCAGCGCGAGGGGGGGGCCTCTGGGCTGCAGGGGCCCCCTCAGCACAGTACTCAGGGCCGTAGCCATGGGGCAGGGGCACAGGGGCCCCCTCTTTATTTGTAAGTGGCCCCCTAAAAGTGACAAGCCTCCTGTTTTTGAATTTGAGTAACAGGTCCAGACTGTCACTTTCAATATCAGATTTTCTTGTCGAATAGAGCTGCGCAGATCGCGCTTTCAGCTCCTTTCACCTTCTCCGAAGGGTCATAAAAACAAGCAATTAACAGGTTGCAGTGAGGCTTATCATAACATGGCGCTGCAGCATTTTAAATGCACTTTTCTTTTAGATTCATGGTGACTATTCCTGAAGCATACCTTGCTGGTGCGGGACTCGGCGGGAGAATGGTGTGGAGAAGAGAGCTCACGGAGGGCTGCTTTATCTGCGTCTGGAGAGGGGAGATACACTCTAATGTTTACTGGACCTGTTGTGTCCTTCTCTTTGCCATGTGCTTGCCCTTCCAAGCCCTGGCGGCCCTGCCATCGTCGTCTCGCGGTTTGGCAGAGGACATTATTGGTGAGATCTCTTCTACTGCAACAGCCCCGTCTTGGCGATTGCATTTTAGACAACAGGCGAGAATATGAGGTCTTTCTTGTGGGCCAGGACGGGTGGAGCAGCGCTTTCAGTGGGTGGGGTGAAAAGTTTCCAAAGTTGGGGAACTATCTGTGTTCATTCTGAAAATAAATTATATCACTTCCACACCCAAGTTAAGTTAATGGTCATTGCATTTAACTATTGTGTGCCACAAAAACACAAGAACGAAAATATTTGTCTTGGGAGAGACAAATATGAAAGCAACAGTCTTGCCGCAGTAGAGCAAGGTTTGTCTCAAAGTAAAGAACTCAGCACGAGTTCGCAGATTTCTGTCTTGCCACAATGTCCACATTAGCCATATGTAGGAAGCCAAATACCGGTCGGTAACGGCCGATTTTCGGTAAATATCCCGTTACCGACCGGTATTCAGGCTTTTGGTATGTAGGGGGCACATTTCATGATTCGGTAATCTACCGAATCGGTAAAATTACCGAATCGGTAATTTTACCGATTCGGTAAATACCGAATCCTGAAATGATATGTAGGGGGAGTGTCTCGTTGGTGTGGGGATTCGTTATTTACCACCAACTAAAAGTTGATGGTAAATGACGAATACCTGTGAAAAAGCATTTTTTTGCAATTTGAAGTGTGCAATGTGGCAGACATACATGCCCTTAGGGCATGTATGTGCGCCACATGTGCACACATGGACGAATCAGGGGTGCAACAGGGTGTCAATGTGACACCCTGCCACCCATGATGATGCCTCCCCCATTACCGATTCGGTATTTACCGAATCGGTAATGGCAACTGGCTTCCCATTCATTCCTATGGGCCTGGAGGCCCATAGGAATGAATGGGAAGCCAGTTGCCATTACCGAATCGGTAAATACCGATTCTAAAATACCGACATATACTGAATCGGTAATTATTTACCTACATTACATTTACTGATTCATAAATACCGAATCGGTAAAATTCGGTATTTAAGAATCGGTAAATGTAATTTACCTACATGAAGCGGTATTCCTGATGCATTTAAAAAGAGGTATACTGTTTTTAAGAAGGTTGCCAGTTTAGTATTTCACGTTAGAAATACGTGACCTTTGTGTAAAAGAAGACTTGCGCCATTTCTTTATGAAACATAAGAATGGTAAAATTCACAAAACGTCCACAGTCACAGCAAACTGTACAATATTGCTGACGTGCATCAGAAATAGAGTTATATTAAAAATGTGGAAATGCTGGAAAGGTAGCTTCGTGAATTGAATGCTCACTCTGACATCTGTGAAAGTACGAATAGTCCTAAATTGTAATCTCAGGCTGCCGACAACGCCGTCTATCCTTCTGAGGTCATTAAAATAACTAGCTATCGATTAAGTAACTATACCACCTGATGTGGGCAGGGCTTAGCGGTGGCAGATTGTAGTACTCAGCACTGTACAAAAGCATTTTATTGTCAGACGAGGAACCTCATTAAAACGTGCATGTATGTGTGGAAGGTGACGTGCTCGCTGCCAAACTGTAATATAATGTCGGTCTTGGAGTAATGTTTGTAATTTCAGGCATGTTTGGTTTGCCACAGCAGCAGCAGGAGCATATGAGCTGCACACAGAATCATTCCATGTGCAGCAGCAGTACATGTGATTTGAGGAAAATGGCAAACTGATATGTAGACACGAAACCAGCATTTATTCAAATTGAAAAGCTGGTATTTCCGCACAAATTTCAAAAACCTGCTCATCTATCATCATAATAAATTGTATTGTTCTACAATTAAAAGCTGGTGCTAAACAGCAGGTTCATGTATTCTTTTAAATTGAAAAGCTTATGTTTGGGCTGAAAACAAATATGTTTACACAAATATATAGGAAACAAATAATTGTGTAATAATGACTACTTATGCCTGTAGTTCTTCCCTTTGGTCTTAGATTGAGAGATTTGTGTATATTTAGTTTTTTGTGCTCTGTACTTTGTCAACAGAAGTGACTAAGAGTTTCTCTAAAAAGGGCAGGCTGGAAAAAGGTCAAGTAATGCAAATGGAGAAGCAATGAGAGATGCTAAGACAGTGATGGGCTATGTGAAAGTCAACTTCAGTACATATAGCACCTTAGACTTTATTGGCAAGCTGCTCCTTGAAGAATGTTGGCACTTGGCCACCATTTTGTGTAAATGCTTTGCGGCTAGTGAACACTGACCACCATGAGGTGAGTCGGCCTCAGTTGTCACACCACATAAGTGTTGGAATATTGAAGTAATCCACTTTCAGAACCAATTGCATTTTTGTAAGTTTATGTTACATTAGTGCTATTAAAAGCCTATTTGGCCTAATATTTTCAAAATGTTTTAAAAGGGAGAGCATCATTTTATCCTTTAGGGGAAGCCAGGCAAACTCGCTTTGTCAAATTTCCGGACAGTATTTACCTCCAGGTACTTTCAAAGAACACAAGCCCCCACTGTTTGTAGGTGACTTCTCAGATACCCTGGAAACAATTGCATTCACTTGCTCAGCTGAATGCCATGACATGATGTTATGAAACTCATGTCCGCCAAGGGCACCCTTTAACCAGGAAAAGAAATGACGAGGCTAAACGGTAAGCAAGTGGCTGTCCAGGCATGGCCCTGTCTGTCTCTGCAACTGCGGACTATTTGATCATTCGCGAGCAGAAGAGCCACCCTTGGCGTATGTCATGCAGGGTATCATCCGCTTCTGATCTGCCTATGTTGCCTCCTGCAGAATGTTCTACAGTGCAGGATAGTGGTGCAGCACCTAATGATATGAGCTGTCAGCTGCACAGTTGTAGCTAGTACCATTGCCTTCTGACCTGATCTAGAAGCTTGTTTGTGCTTGTGTCTTCCACACACAGAGCCACTGGTGTCACCTGCACTTGGGACCTGGTGCTGCCAGCTACCAGCATCCTTGACCAGTATCTCTGCCGAGAGGGCCGACCAGACAGTCTTTGCACACTCAGGAGTGGGCGAGCCCCTCCTCCCCTGGCCTGCTCAGAGAGAAGAGCAGCCCGCCTGCCCTCAGGGCTTCGAGCACTGCAAGCAAGCAGTGGAGCAACGCTCCTCCGCCATAGTGGAGGAGCCGCCCCTGGTTCACACATGAAATTGTAATGCTATCAAAATGTCTTAGACAAGTAGATCATTTGTAGTGTTTTTCTCTGGCAGCAGCACAGATGGAAGCTGAACAGTTATTAACCTACACAGATTTTTATGTCTATCCATTTCAATGCCTCTGTTTTCATTGGTACAAGATGGAGAAGACGGCTATCTTTACGAACCGCGCTTCCCCCCGTTTCTATTGTTATGCACATAGACGTGTAATGCTGGGTCAGTTTTTATCTTAGTTTTGTTTCCAATTTTATCAAATTTGCTTGGCTTTTCATTGCAAAGGGCAGACTCATTGTTATATTTGTCTACTGCCTGATGGCACTTTGTTTTCCCATTCACCTCTTTGCCTTTCTCCACCATGTCAGAATGGCGGCACAAATGGTGGCACACCTGGGGAGCTTGGTACTGTTCCCGGTGTGGTCCTACGTTTGTTTTTCAGAATCCTGCTCTTTTAGACTCTTTACTCGCACACACCTAAGATGCTTTATGCTAATTTGGTTTTCTTACATTGCTCGGCAGTCTACATTGGATTTTACCTTTCTTCCGACACCGTATTCAGTCTCTTATATATTTGCCTCTTTTTTCCATGAATCCATTTTTTGTCTGTCTTTTTTAGCTTATCAAGACTACAAGCATGCAGCTTGCCCAATTGTGGGCTTGTTCGATGGGATTCTTTGTATATTGATGAACAGCTCTTGATTTGCATTTAAACTGCACAGTCTCTTGTATACTGGTTTTACTTTAGGGTGAGTTTTCATTACTTTGATTAATTTCTCTCTTTTGGAGATGGATTTTTATTGTTTATTTGCTTTTTTATTGACTTGTTTCTTTTGTCCATTTTACAAGGGACAGGAAAGCATTATGGTTGATAGGACTATATCGTATTTCACTGTGACTGTGTGGCTTCGGTATTACTTGAGGCATCTTGTTTTTTTCTGATACAACTCACCATAAAATTATACTAAGATTTACCTCTCTTTCCATCGTCCAGGATTTGGCCCTTTGGTACTTGTAGCTCTGTCCAATAGCAATGCAAATGCATGTAATGGAGGTCAGGTGCTTATTTTCTCTATTGTGTTTACGGATGTTCCTGTGGTGTTTCACGTTTCATACACACATATACTTTCCTTTCCTTTCACAATTCTTATTATTATGTTTGATCTTGAATCAGAGTATTATCTATTTTTGAGTCTACTTTGGTTTTGTGGCATTGACAGGAGTAGAATATATTGTGTTTTTTATTATGGGACAGATTTACTACAATTGTATATTTTACATATGTTGCAGCCTTGAAATAGTCTTGATAGACAAAATGTGTGTTAGGTGCCAGATGTGTTTTTCAGAGTGTCAGCAACAGCCACAGCAAAGAAAATAAAAGGAACAAAATGACAATAGAATGGACTGCCTGTTTGATAATACTTTGTCAACAAATTACAGCACTCGAGTGTGCTCCAGTGTTAAATATTATTTATGTGTCTGGATTGTATTTGTCAATCTGATCGACACCTGAATGGTGGCAGGGTGGGCCACACAGTTTTAAGCACCTTTAAATAGTTTCATATGTTTGGACATTCAATTTGTTTGGGAAAGAAATACCCATACTGGTAGTGGATGTGCGATCCCCCGACAACACAGCTACCATTTAAAGGATAATGCTACTTACCAGTACGCATCTGTTCTTGGCATGTAGAACTGCAGATCCACACACTTAGCATTAGATCGCCATCTGGTGTTGGGCTTGGATGCTTGCACCTTGTTGTTGTATTGGAAAAAGTCTTTGTAGTCACGAGATAGGTGACTCCTCCCTTGGACGACAGTGCGCATGGGCATCGACTCCATCCTTAGATAGTTTATCGCCATGATGGGAAATGATGGAGTTAGTAGAAAAGGATGTCCATGTGTATATATCTAAATAAGACAGTACTGGAACAGATACAGGTACCAGGGAGGCGGGTGGGCGTGTGTGGATCTGCAGCTCTACATGCCAAGAACAGATGCATACTGGTAAGTAGCATTTTCTGTTCGAGGCATATGAGCTGCAGATCACACACTTAGCATAGACTGTACAGCAGTGTCTCCCCTAGCGGTGGTCACCTGTATCGGTTGCAGTAGTTTGAAAGAGTGTTTTAAGGACAGCCTGGCCCACAGAAGCTTCTTGGCTTGCACGTCAACACAATAGTGTTTAGTGAAGGTGTGTGTTGTGGACCATGTGGCTGCCTTACAAATGTCATCTAAGGGAATGTTCCCTAAGAATGCCATGGAAGCCCCTAGTTTGAGTGTTGAATGCGCCCTAGGGGGAATTGTTAATGTGCGTTTAGCCTTTTGTTAGCATATTTGGATACATTTAACTATCCACCTTGCAATCCCAGCTTTGGAGATGGGATTACCTTTATGAGGTGGGGAGAAAGCTACAAACAATTGTTTTGTCTTTTGAAAGGATTTATTCCTGTCAATAATAAAGTATAGCCCGAGGAGGAGCCTAGCGCGCAACCAAGATGGCCGCGTAGGTGCGAGGCTCCCGAGGACCTCCGCGACCTCCTTAATTAATCCTGGCGACATCCTGTCCTTGTTGAGGGGACTGTGTTAGGGAACCCGAGCAGAGGCGCCACCCGTTTTTTGGGCTCGATTCGGACCCCGGACACCGGTGGGAGCATCGACCGAAGTTTGCGGCCTACTCCTCGCTGGCCCCCCGGATTGGAGTAGTGGGGCGATCCGGAGACAAGTTGAACAACAGCGGCGAGCGGGGCTGGGCGGCTTGCGTACCCCGCACTTTCACTTTCGCTTTTGCGCCCTCCCTGCTCTGTGGCGGGGTCGGGCTGCTGTGCGGAGTGCGGTGGTGTGGCCTTGTCCGGGTGCCCTGCTGACCCGCCTGCGGTGGGTTGACCCGCGGCTCGGTGGTCGCCCCCGGCCCCCCCCCCCGTCGCCCGTGTTTTGGTGTGGCGGCCCGTCTGGAGATCTTGGCACGACGGTGGAAGGGCCAGCATGTCCACCAAACAAGATGGCGACCGGGCAAAGTTGAAGACGACCCGCCGTGGCACGGCGCACCAGGCCAATAGTATGGACCGCTACACGCTCCAGAAGGGTTCTCCGGAGGCATCGCGGTCATCCCCGGCGGGCCCGACGGAGGCCTCTGCCCATCCTGTGGACTTGACCCTCCGGGACGTCATGGGCGCTATCGCTGAAATGAAGGCCTCAGTGGACCAGCGTTTCGACACCTTGGCGCAGAAAATTGATTCGGTCCTGGTGGATGTGGGCCTTGTGAGGGCGGACTTGTCAAAAACGAACGACCGAGTCGATTCCCTGACCCACACCACAACGAGCCTCACAACGGACGTGGTGGCCCTCCAGAAGGAGGTGCGCCGGCTTGGCCAGGCGAGCGCCCTGATGGACCGGCGACTGGAGGACGCAGAGGGTCGGGCCCGGAGGAATAATGTTCGTATCATTGGTGTGCCGGAGGGACGAGAGGCGGAGGCGGCGGATCTCTTTGTTGAAGATTTGATCCTAACCCATCTCCAGCCCCGGGGGCTGAGTAAGCTTTTTGCGGTGGAGCGTGCCCACCGGGTCCCCGGGGGCCGCCCTAAGATCGGTGCCCCGCCGCGGCCCCTTATTGCCCGGATCTTTAATTTTCGGGACAGAGACGCCATCCTCCAGACCTCCAGGCAACAGGGACCGGTCAGGATGGACAACATGGATGTGCACTTTTACCCAGACTTTACCCCGGCGGTCCAGAAGCAGCGACAGAGCTTTCTTGGGATTAAACGTCGTCTAAGGGACCTAAACCTCAAGTACTCCATGCTCTTTCCGGCTAAGCTGCGGGTGGAGGTGGATGGTCGTACGCACTTCTTTGACCGGCCCGAGGCGGCTGGGGACTGGTTGGATACTTTGCCTGGGGGTCGGGGCCGGGGGGGCGGGGGGGGCGCGGCTGGCGAGGAGGGCCCGCCGGATCAGAATTGAGGGGAGACTGTATAGGCCCTGCTCTGGACGTCCTTCCCTTTCTATACTTTGCTTTTGTATTTTACCCTCCCACGGAGGTCGTGCGGGGTCTGCTGGGGGCTTCCCTCCTCCTCTGGGGGACTAGTTAGTACTTAGCTATGGGGCGACAGGCACACTGCACTTTGGGGGGGCTGTCTGGGCTCATGCAGGGGTGCAGGGAGGGGGGAGTTTTGTTGGGAACGGGGGGTGGGGGGGGTGTGTTGTTTGTTGGTACCGCAAGGCAAGCCCGCAACTGTTTTCTTGTTATTAGAATGCTCGGGGGGGGACGACCGATTGTTTCGACGTATGATGGGGGGTAGGGATTTGACTGTATTATCATGGAATGTCAACGGCCTGGGGGATAGGATCAAGCGTGGTGTGGTCCTGCAGTATTTAAAACGTGTGTCCCCAGATGTTGTCTTCCTGCAGGAGACGCACCTGATAGGTAACACCTTTCATGCCATGAATCGGAGGGGATATCGTTTGGCGGCCCACTCCGGCTTCACCTCGGGCTCACGGGGGGTGGGTGTTATGGTCAAGAACTCGCTCCCGTTGGAGATTGATGACGTGCGCCATGATGGGAGAGGACGTTACACTGTCCTGGTGGGACGAATGGAGGGTAGAGTGTTTATTTTTGTGTCAGTGTACGTCCCGCCAGGGTTGCAAGCCACTACATTTGCGGACCTGGGGCGCCTCCTTTTGGAACTCCCGAGTGGCCTGATGGTGGTCGGGGGGGACTTTAATGCGGTTGCCTCGGGGTCTATGGATCGTCATCCCCCTAGGGACCTCCCCCGGGCACAGGCGTGGCTGCCTGGCCTTTTAGACACACTGGGCCTGGTGGATTGTTGGCGCTTAAAGCATCCCGTATTGCAACAGTACACCTTCCACTCGGGTGCCCATGGTAGCCTTTCGCGGCTCGATTACATCCTTGTCCCGGCGGCCCTTGCGGGGAGGGTGGGGGAGGTGCGCCATCTGGCGCGGGGTATCTCCGACCACTCCCCAGTGTTGTTGCATTTCGATGTCTTCCCGAGGGGGGATGGCAGGGTGGCCCCGATCAACGCATGGTATTTGCGCGACCCCACCATTCGTGCTGATTTGATTCAATCCTTGCAGCGATATTTCGAGGAGAATGTGGGGTCGGTCCCGTCTGCCATCTCCCTGTGGGAGGCTTTCAAAGTAGTCCTTAGGGGGGAGGCCCTCTCCTTTATTTCCCATGCCCGGCGACGAGAGCGGGAGGAGGTGACCCGGGTGGAGGCCGAGATCGCAGAACTGGAGGGTGACCTGGGGAGCGGGGTAACAGATGCCAAACTGCATGTTCTCCACCTGGAGCAGGCGGCCTATCGGGCCCTCGTCACGGAGGCGGCCAGGGGCCTCAGTAGAGAGCAGCAGGGGCGATTGTATGATGTGGGTGACAAGGCGGGCAAATTGATTGCGTGGTTGGATAAGAGGGAGAGAGCGAGCCGCGTGGTGCCTTTGATTGAGAGTGTGGATGGTGCATGTGTCACTGAGCCGGAAGCCATTGTCTCCTGCTTTGCGGATTATTTCCGCGAAGTCTACTCCCCTGTTTCTTCCTGCTCGGAGGAAGATTCCCATGCCTTGCTTCGGGACATCGCGCTGCCCTCCCTTACGGTGGAGGACAGGGATTCGCTGGACGCCCCTCCCACCTCGGACGAAATTGCCTCGGCTATTCGCTCGGTTGCATCCGGCAAGGCCATGGGCCCCAATGGTATTCCCATTGAGCTATACAAGCTACGCCCGGATGTGTTGGCGCCCCACCTGCGCGCGATGTTCCTGACGGCCCACTCGCAGGGCTCCCTCCCGCCGGACCAGCGTCTGGCCACAATTGTGGTGATCCACAAGGAGGGGAAGCCCCGTGAACGGGTCACATCCTATAGGCCGATCTCGCTCTTGAACGCGGAGCCCAAAATCCTCGCCAAGGTGTTGGCCAACCGGTTGGTTGGCGTGGTGGGCGATTTGGTCCACCAAGACCAATCGGGCTTTATACCACACCGCAACACGGCGCTTAACCTGCGGCGCTTACACGGAGTGCTCGCGCGTGTCCCATTTGTGCGGGAGCCGGCCATCTTGGCGTCCTTGGACGCCACCATGGCGTTTGACACGCTTGAATGGCCATATATCTGGGCGATGCTGGCTAAGTTTGGGTTTGGCCCGGGTTTCATCAGCTGGGTCAAATTGCTATATTCGGGCCCGCTGGCGCAGGTGGTGGTGAATGGGCGAGTATCGGCCCCATTCGCGCTGGGGCGGGGCACGCGACAGGGTTGCCCCCTGTCGCCTCTCCTGTTCGCCCTGGCCCTGGAGCCCCTGGCGGAGTGGCTGCGGTGGCACCCTTCTATCCGTGGTCTCCGCTGGACCCCCGAGCATGAGGACCGTGTGTCCCTCTATGCTGACGATATCCTTTTGTATCTCGCCTCCCCGCGCAAGTCACTGATCGTCCTGGTTGATGTTTTGCGCTCCTTCGGTCGTAACTCAGGCCTGGTCATCAACTGGGCGAAATCCTGTGTCTATGTGCTTTCCGGGGAGGCTCCGGTCCTACCACGGGACTGTCCGATCCAGATTGCCTCCCACGGTTTTCGGTACTTGGGTATATACATCACTCTTGACCCGGAGGCCCGCTATGAGCGGAATTTGCTGCCCCCCCTCCAGCGTTTGAAGGAGGACGTGGTGCGCTGGCGGCGTCTGCCGCTTTCGCCGCTCGGCCGAGCGGCCTTGTTTAAAATGATGTCCCTGCCGCGCTTCCTCTACGCCCTCCAGAATACCATGGATTTGGTCCCGGCACGCTACTTTCGTGAGGTGGAGGGCCTCCAGCGGCGCCTGTTCTGGGACGGGAGGCCGCGTATTGCTCTGGCTAAATTGACGCTTCCGTGGTACGATGGAGGGGTCGCCCTCCCGGACATTAAACGGTATTACTGGGCCTCCCAACTAGCTGCAATTAATCATGGCCTTTACGGGCCCGCCTTGAACCCGGCATTTGAGATGGACAAAATGCTCCTGCCCGGTGGCGATTACAATCGAGCGCTCTACTCTGGCGCGCCCGACTCCAGTCTGACGGGACCGACGCGTGTCATGGTGCGTGTCTGGCACGCGGCTAATGCAGCTATGGGGTGGAAGGACCGTTTGACCCGGGCGTCACCGCTGTATGCGCCTGAGCGGTTGGGCTCCCTGTGGACATCGAAGGGCTTCGAGAAGTGGGATACGATCGGCATCAGCACGGTGGGAGATCTCTGGACGAGGGGGGGATTCAAAACTTTTGAGACGCTGCAGGCGGAGTTTCAGCTGCAGGGCACTGAGTACTTTCGATACCTACAGGTCCGCCATGCGCTGGGCTCCGTCTTCCCGGATGTCGCATCCATTCCGGAGTCTTCCCCCCTGGAGGACAGAGTGCTAGATGGCCATGTCCCGGACAGCACGATCTCCCTCATATACAAAAAACTGATTAATGATAGATCATGCCTGCTGACTAGTCTTCGCGAGGCTTGGGTTGCCGACGGGCTGGAGCTGGACGACGAGGATTGGATTTCCGCGGTGGCCTCTCCGAAAGAGGTGGCCATCCCGGCTCGCCTTCGTTTCGTCCAGCTCAAGATCCTTCACCGGGTCTACGTGACGGGGCCAAGGCTTCTGCGTATGGGTTTTGCCGGTGACGGAATGTGTAAGCGTGGCTGTGGTGCGTTGGCGACTTTCATGCATATACTGTGGGAGTGCCCGAAGGTGGAGCGATTCTGGCGTGGTGTGCATGAGGTCCTGCGTGTGGTTACGCGTGTCGCGCTGTTGCCTGAGGCGAGGAGATGCTTGCTGAATGTATGGGAACCAAATGACTACTCGGTCCCGCAGACGCGGTGGGTGACTCTGGGATACATGATAGCTAAACGTGATATTGCTCAATTGTGGGGATCCCAGAGGCCCCCTGCGGTGTTGGCCTGGAAAGAGCATATGGATTGGTGTATGTTTCGTGAAAAGGTGGTGTATGTGGCGAGGGGTAAGCCTGGGGCGTGGATGAAACTCTGGGGCCCCTGGAACGCCTACCGCGGGGGCATTTGTGAGCCGCCCCTGCTGCCGGCTGCCTCGCCTGCTCCGTCTCCCTAGATGGCCCCCCTCCCCCGGCCGCGGGCACGCGGTCCCCCAGTCCCTGATTTATTCCCATTCCCCTCTTCAGTGTTTTGCTGCTGGTTTGGATCCCCCACTTATGGAGCACGTTTTGTCCTTTTGGATCATGGGTTGCCTTGCGGGTGTGGTTTTTTGATGTTGTTTTGTTTCAAGAAAATGGAACCGTACTGTGCGCATGGAGCTGTGAGGCCTGCACCATTGATTACTCCTGTTTTCCTACAGTGCACCGCTGAGAGAATTTTTACTGTATATATGTAATATGCTTTTGATGCTCTAGCGGCCGGCCGGGTGGTTGTAGGCCCATACCTGTAACTTTTATAAACTGCAATAAACGGTTTCAAAAAAAAAAAAAAAAGTATAGCCCTTTTGACGTCTAGCATGTGAAGAGCTCTCTCTGCTATGGAGTCTGGATTTTGAAAAAATACGGGTAACTCCACTGAATGGTTAAGATGGAATGCAGAGATGACTTTGTGAAGGAATTTTGGATTTGTTCTGAGAACCACTTTGTTACGATGTATTTGTAAGAAAGGTCCTTATATGGTTAAAGCCTGGATCTCACTTACTCTTCTGAGAGAGGTGATTGCAATAAGGAAAGCTACTTTCCATGTGAGGAACTGAAGTTCACATTTATGCAGAGGTTCAAATGGGGGACCCATGAGCCTAGTAAGTACAATGTTGAGATTCCACACCGGAGAGGGTGGTAATCTGGGAGGAATGATTCTTTTAAGGCCCTCCAAGAAGGCTTTAATTGCTGGGACCCTAAAAACTGATAAGTGTTGTCTGTTTTGTAAGTAGTTGTAGACGTATGGATGAGTATGCTAAATTACATCTTTGCAAATGTTGTAAGTAGCGAATGACGTTCTGGATGGACGCATCCTTTGGATGAATATTATTGTTAGTGCAGTAAATGGCAAATCTCTTCCATTTTGCAGCATAGCAAGCTCTGGTGGTAGGGCGCCTGGCTTCTTTAATGATGTTCATACAGTCCGGTGTAAGGTTAAGGTAACCGAACTCTAGGACTTTAGGAGCCAGATTCAGCTGAGTTGGATCGGGGTGCCTTATCTCTCCATGGTTCTGCACTAGTAGTGATGGGGGGAGGCGTAGTTTTTGGTGTGGGACTAGTGGGAGTTCCAACAGTGTTGTGAACCACGGTTGACGTGCCCATGTGGGAGCTATTAGGATCATTTTGAGAGACTGTTGTCAGAGCTTGCGTACCACTAGTGGAATCAGTGGGAGTGGCGGAAAAGCGGACGCAAATCTGCCTGACCAGTTCATCCATATCGCATTGCCCTTGGACAGTGGGTGTGGAAACCTGGCTGCGAAGGTTGGGCATTTTGAGTTTTCGTGTGTGGCGAACAGGTCTATGTCTGGTTGGCTTCACCTTTGGAAGAATGGTAGAAGAACTTGTGGATGTAGTTCCCATTCGTGAATCTGTTTCGTTTGTCGACTCAACAGATCTGCCATCTTATTGTGAACTCCTGGAAGGTGTTCGGGAAGTAGATGGAATATGCTACTTACCAGTATGCATCTGTTCTTGGCATGTAGAGCTGCAGATCTACACACTTGTGCATAGATCGCCATCTGGTGTTGGGCCCGGATGTTTGCAGTTGTTTTTCCTCTTGGAAAGACTTTGGAAGTCACGAGGTCGGTGACTCCTCCCTTGGTTCGTATTGCGCATGGGCTTCGGCTTCATCCTCAGATTGTTTTTCGCCAGCAGGGAAATGATGGAGCGTAGTGGTAACAGTAAAGAAACCCATGTGTGTTGTATCTAAATAAGATAAACTGGAACAGATACAGGTAGCCGGGGAGGCGGGTGGGCGTGTGTAGATCTGCAGCTCTACATGCCAAGAACAGATGCATACTGGTAAGTAGCATATTCCGTTCGATGGCATATGAGCTGCAGATTACACACTTGTGCATAGATTGTATAGCAGTACCCATCCCTAGCGGCGACCACCAGTATCTGTTGCAGTTGTCTGAAATAGTGTTTTGAGTACAGCCTTGCCCACACTAGCTTGTTGCTTGGTTTGCACATCTACACAATAGTGTTTAGTGAAAGTGTGCGTGTTGACCATGTAGCTGCTTTGCAGATATCATCTAAGGGGATGTTTCCTAGAAAAGCCATGGAAGCCCCTATTTTACGTGTAGAGTGGGCTTTAGGGGGAACGGATAGCGTTCGTTTTGCTTTGTGGTAGCAAATCTGAATGCATTTGACAATCCACCTAGCTATCCCCGACTTGGAGATGGGGTAGCACTTGTGTGGTGGAGAGAAAGAGACAAACAGTTGTTTGGTCTTACGGAAAGGTTGTGTTCTCTCGATGTAGTAGAGTAATGCTCGTTTGACACCTAATGTGTGGAGAGCTTTCTGCAACAGTTTGTGGTTGCGAGAAGAATACTGGTAGTTCTACAGATTGGTTTAGGTGAAAAGGGGAAATGACTTTAGGGAGGAATTTTGGGTTGGTACGGAGAACAACTTTGTTATAGTGCATTTGTAGAAAAGGTTCTTGAATGGTAAATGCTTGTATCTCATTGACCCTTCTAAGGGAAGTGATGGCTACGAGAAAAGCGTTTTTTTATGTTAAAAATTGGAGTTCACATTTGTGTAGAGGTTCAAAGGGAGGCCCCATTAGTCTGGTGAGAACAATATTTAGGTTCCACACAGGTGAGGGTGGCACTCTGGGGGGAATTATTCTTTTAAGGCCTTCCATGAAGGCTTTAATGGCAGGTACTGTAAAGAGTGATAGATGTTGCCTGTTTTGTAGGTAAGCTGCTATAGCTGCGAGGTGCAGGCGAATGGACGTATAGGCTAGATTACACCTTTGTAGGTGGAGTAAGTAGCCTATGATGTGTTGAATGGAGACGTCTAGGGGATTGATGGTGTTGTTGTGACAATAGACAACAAAATGTTTCCACTTGGCGGCGTAGCACGCTCTAGTGGTGGGTCGCCTAGCTTCCTTGATGACGTTCATACAGTCAGGGGGAAGATTTAGATAACCGAATTCTAGGATTTCAGGAGCCAGATCGCAAGGTTGAGCTGAGCTGGGTCCGGGTGTCTGATCTCTCCATGGTTCTGGGTTAAGAGGCTTGGAGAGAGGCGTAATTTTTGGTGCGGTACTACAGATAGTTCCAGCAGTGTGGTGTACCACGGTTGTCTGGCCCAAGTTGGAGCTACTAGAATTAGTGTGAGGGAGTGTTGCTGTAGTTTGCACACCACTAGTGGAATGAGTGGGAGAGGCGGAAAAGCGTACGCAAATCTGCCTGACCAGTTCATCCATATTGCATTCCCTTTGGACAATGGGTGTGGATATCTGGCGGCGAAGCTTGGGCATTTGGTGTTTTCGTGGGTGGCGAAGAGGTCTATCTGTGGATGCCCCCACATCTGAAAGTACGGGTGTAGAACTTGTGGATGGAGTTCCCACTCGTGGATTTGTTGCGTTTGTCTGCTGAGCAGATCTGCCATAGTGTTTTGGACTCATGGTACATGCTGAGCTAGGAGAAAGATTCTCTGGGGTATGGCCCATCTCCATATGCTCTGTGCTAGCTGAGAGAGCTGTGGAGAGTGTGTGCCGCCTTGTTTTTTAATATAGTACATGGCTGTCATGTTGTCTGTGCGGATTAGGACTGCCTTGCCTGAAATCTGTGTTTGAAAAGATTTTAGGGCTAAGAAGATCGCTAGTAACTCCAGATGGTTGATGTGGAGTAACTTTGTTGAGGTGTCCATGTGCCCTGCACGGTGAGATGTAATAGATGAGCTCCCCATCCGGAGAGCGATGCGTCTGTTGTTAGTACTATCTGGGAACCGGGTCCAGGAACGGTCGACCTGTGGAAAGGTTTGTGGTGGTCCACCACTGCATAGAGCGATGGGTGCGACCGTCTACCAACACCAGATCTGTTAACTGACCTTGGGCCTGGTTCCATTGGCGCGCTAAGCACTCTTGGAGAGGACGCATCTGGAGCCTTGCATGAGGTACTATGAAGATGCAAGAGGCCATCATCCCTATTAGTTACATGAACACTCGAGCTGGAAGGGAGTGCTGTGCCATGAATTTTGCGCGTAGAGCCTGAATACTTGCAATCCTGGAGGGATTGGGGTAGGCTAGCGCTTTTGAGGTGTCTATGGTGGCACCGAGATATTGTTTGACGTGGGATGGCTGTAGATGGGACTTTTCATGGTTTGCCGTGAATCCTATCTGGTGAAGTAGTTGGATAGTGGTGTAAGTGTGTTGTACACACTGATTGTATGAGCTGGCTTTTATCAGCCAGTCGCCTAGGTATGGGAAGACATGAATGTGTTGTCTTTGCAGATGTGCTGCCACCACTGCTAGGCACTTGGTGAATACTCGTGGTGCTGTTGTGACCGCGAACGGGAGCACTTTGAATTGGTAGTGTTGTCCGTCCACTACAAATCTGAGGTACTTTATGTGGGTGTTGTGCACTGGGATGTGGAAATACGCGTCTTTTAGGTCTAAAGTGGTGAGGAAGTCATTTTGGCAGCGGAAGTACCTGCTGAAGCGTTACCATGTGAAAATGGTCTGAGTGTATATATCTGTTTAGGGCCCGGAGGTCTAGGATAGGCCGTAGAGTCTTGTCCCTTTTTGGTATGAGAAAATATAGGGAGTAGACCCTATATTTAGTTGGTTGGTAGGAACTTGTTCTATTGCCTTTTTCTGTAGGAGGGAGATTACCTCCTGCTTTAGTAACATTAGGTGTTCTTGTGACATTGGGCGTTGTCTGGGTGGAATGTTTGGGGGGGTAGATATTAGTTCTAGGCAGTATCCTGACCGAATTATTTGTGTTACCCATTTGTCTGAGGTGATGGTAGCCCAGAGAGGAAGGAAATTTTGGAGTCTGCCCCCGACCGGAGTGGGATGGTCTGGGGGGAGCGGAGGGAAGTCATTGGTTAGGTGGTGAGGCAGAGCGGGCGGGGTTTGTCTTGCCTCTGCCTTTATTATTGTTACCCCTGTAGCCGCCTCTTTGGTAACCCCTTGTAAAGGTGGACTGAGTAGGGGATTTATATGAAGTGGAAGCGGTGTCTGAGGAGTAGCCTCTGGATGTGCTCCAAAAGGAAGAGCGGCGGAAGGAGCGTCTGGGAGGGTGTGATTGCAAGGCTACCATAGATTTTGCCGTGTCGGTGTCCTTTTTCATTTTTTTTAGGGCCTCATCCACTTTTGGGCCAAACAGATGTTCCTGGTCAAAGGAATGGTTGAGGATGGAAGCTTGTACCTCCGGTTTAAAACCTGAGATTCTTAGCCATGCATGGCGACGGAGGAGGACACTAGTATTGATGGCCCTGGAAGTTGTGTCTGCTGCGTCTAGGGCACAACGTATGGAGGTATTAGTAATGTTTTTTCCCTCCTGAATGAGTTCGGTAGCCCTAGGTTTATATTTATCAGGGAGATGGTGCATTATGGCTTCCAATTCCTCATAATGGGCCCTGTCATATCTGGCGAGTAGCGCCTGTGTATTGGCGATACGCCATATGTTGGCAGCTTGGGATGCAGTACGCTTGCCTGATGCGTCCAAGAGTTTAGACACTTTGACTGGTGGTGGTGCTTCGCCTGACGCCTGGGAGTTGGCCCTTTTACGTGCAGTGGACACTACTAGAGAATCTAGTGGTGCAGGCCCTCTAATGTAGGAGGGATCTGTAGGGGCAGATTTATATTTCTTCTTAATGCGCGGGTTAATGACCCTGGCTCTGACTGGGTCCTTAAAGACCTCTGGCGCATGCTTTATAACTCCTTTGAGCATAGGCAATATGGAGGTGGTCCTATGTGTGGTGTCGAATGTATCGAGGAGGAAATCCTCCTCCACGGTGTCGGTATGTAGCTCTACCACGTGATAGTGTGCCGCCCTTTGCAATAGGTGGTTGAACCCCAATGAGTCTTCTGGTGGAGAAGGTCTGGAAGGGTAAAGATCGTCCTGTGGGACGTTAGGGACATCAGGGATATTATAATCTTCCCATGGGTCTGGGGATCCTGTGGGGGTGGGGTCCCCTGTAGGTAGATCTTGGGGCACATCCCCTATGTTGTCATATGGATCCCCCTGATCATTATCATCCGGAGATGGAGTTGGGGAATGATGAGGTGGGGGTGGGGAGGGCGGAGGAGGTGGAGGAGGAGAAGGTGGAGGCGGTGGGGAAGGCAGTCTGAAAGGGGAGGTAGCAGAGTCCTTCCTCTTTGGAGGTGGAGGCGAAGCAGGTTTCTCCAGTTGTCTCTTTTTGATAGAGAGCATTAAATGTCCAGTTTTGGGATCCTTGGTTAATGTTTTTTGTAAGGGATCTGGTGTAAAAAGTTCTGGTGAGGTTGGTTGGTCCGTCGGCGCCGAAGGCGTCGGGCCGTTGGCTTCTTAGGTTTTTCTGTGCCGGTTCGTTGTTTGGAACCATGCTTAGGAAACTCCGGTTGTTTGGTAGGCATCGAGATGGGTTTTGGCTTCGAAGTGTCGGTGGCCTTGTGTGCTTTGGTCGGTACCGGAGATGGTGTCGGTACCGAAGAGCTGGGTTTCGATCCCGAGTGTTTCGGTGCGGGGCTCGGTGTCGAGATGGAGGCCGGTTTCTTTTTCGGTGCCGAAGAGTGTTTATCGGCACCGACAGTGGGCGGGCTCGAGCCCGAGCCGCCGGAAGGCTTACTTGGCTTCTTTACCGGGCCCGAAGGTGCGGTGTGTGAAGCAGTGTCTTTGGTCTTGCCTAGGCCCAGAGGCAAAGGCGTGACCGAAGCCTTTTTGGGTGCCGGCGAGGGTGTGGGGGGGGCGTAGATTAGTACTCACGACCCTCTGTGCCGAAGTGATGTCCTCCACATCTGAGTCGTCGGCTTCGGAGGCACTGACGAGTCCCTCGGTGTGATGCTGTTCTGGAGCGTCGACGCCTTCTCCGAAGATGTCGTCCGGAATCGTCGTCGAGGAGTGCGCCATGGTTCTTCTGGCTCTTCGGTCCCGAATAGTCTTTTTGGACCGGAAGGACTTGCACACCGGACAGTCTCGAGCCTCGTGTTCAGGGGAGAGGCAGAGATTGCATACCTCGTGGAGATCGGTGTGGGGGAATTTGGACCCACATCGAGGGCACTTTTTAAATGGAGTCCTTTCCATTAGCCAGGACCGGAGTTTGGGTAGGCCCGAAGGCCGCCGTCGACGACTGGAACCGAAGGTCTGTGCCGATGAGAAGGCGCGTCGAGTGGGGAGATCGCGATCGAAACAATACCGCGAATTGGGGTGAGGATCGCGCGTCGATCGTCGAACTGGAAGCTGTTCGGAACCGGAGCGCGAAGATTACATCCGAGCCCGATGGCGGAAAAAAACAATCTGAGGATGGAGCCGAAGCCCATGCGCAATACGATCCAAAGGAGGAGTCACCGACCTTGTGACTTCCAAAGACTTTCCAAGAGGAAAAACAACTACAAACAGCCGGGCCCAACACCAGATGGGGATCTATGCACAAGTGTGTAATCTGCAGCTCATATGCCTCGAACATATATTTTGTGGGATGGCCCATCTCCAAATGTTCTGTGCGAGCTGGGACAGCTGCAGGGAATGTGTGCCTCCTTGTTTTTGTATGTAATACATGGGTGTCATGATGTCAGTCTGGATCAGGACAGCCTTGTTTTGTACATGGAGTTGGAATGATTTGAGTGCTAGGAATATCGCTAGTAGTTCCAGATAGTTGATATGGAGCACTTTTTGTTGAGTGGTCCATTTGCCTTGGGTTGTGTGATTGAGGAGGTGGGCTCCCCATCCTGTGAGTGATGCGTCTGTCGTGAGTACTATCTGTGGAACAGGCTCGAGAATTGGCCGCCCTTTGGATAAGTTTGTTGTGTTCCACCACTGCAGAGAGTGACGTGTGCGGCTGTCCACCAACACCAGATCTGTAAGTTGTCCTTGAGCCTGATTCCACTGATGTGCTAGACATTCCTGTAAGGGACACATTTGAAGTCTTGCATAAGGTACAATAAATATGCAAGATGCCATCATGCCTATGAGTTGCATGAACACTCTGGCTGGGAGAGAGTGTTGGGCTTGAAATTTGCTGAGGAGAGCTTGTATACTGGCTATCCTGGCTAGACTAGGATATGCTAGAGCTGTGGAGGTGTTTATTGTGGCCCCTAGATATTGGTGTACATGAGAGGGCAGGAGATGGGACTTGGTGCAGCTGACCGTGAACCCCAAGTTGTGTAATGTTTGGATGGTTTGATGAGTGTGGTGAACACACTGGTTGAATGATTTGGCTTTTATTAGCCAGTCGTCCCGATATGGGAAGACATGGATTTGTTGTCTCCTTAAGTGTGCTGCTACCACTGCAAGGCACTTGGTAAATACTCGTGGAGCAGTGGTGACTCCGAATGGAAGGACTTTGAACTGATAGTGTTGTCCATCCACTACGACCCATAGATAGTTCCTGTGAGCAGGATGTATGGGAATGTGGAAGTAGGCGTCCTTGAGAGCTAGTGTGGCAAGGAAGTCTCCTTGTTGCAGCAATGGAAGCACCTGTTGGAGAGTGATCATGTGAAAATGATCCGAGTGTATATACAGATTGAGGGGTCTGAGGTAGAGTATTGGTCTTCGAGTCTCATCCTTTTTAGGGATTAGGAAATACAGCGAGTAAACCCCCGTTCCCTGATGTAGTAAGGGGACTGGCTCTATGACTTGCTTTTGCAGCAGTGAGAGAACTTCTTGTTTTAAAAGTGTAAGATGTTCTGTGGACATTGGACGCTGTCTGGGTGGTATGTGTGGGGGGGTATCTGTAAGTTCCAGGCAGTAACCATACTGGATAATCTGTCTTACCCACTTGTCTGTTGTGATGGAGTCCCAGACAGGTAGGAACTGTGATAATCTTCCCCTGACCTGACTGGAATGGTCTGGGGGAGTGGAAGGAAATCAGTTTTTAGTAGCAGGGAAGGTGCGAGTGCTGTTGTTACCTCGGCCTCTTCCTTTGCTATTATTTCCCCTGTATCCTCCTCTAAAATATCCTCTGTTGGGGGATGTTTGAGTGGTGTTTTTGAAGGAAGATGAGGTGTCTGCGCCCATGTTCTTGGAGGCTCCTCTATAAAAGGAGCGACGAAAGAAGCCCAGGAGGTTTAAGCAACAAAGCTTTACTTATGACATTTAAGAATACTCCGATATTGTAAGAGAGAAAAGAAACCACAGTGGTAGGGACAATTTGCGCTGGGAAATGTAGTATCGGTACTTGTGTAAATTGGAACCCTTGCTACTAGGTTAGCAATACGACAACCACCAACGTCGTAATTTAGGCAAACTAAGTTTACCTTAAACATCAACAATTTATGAAAACCGAGCAATAGGGTTCAAAGTAAGATTCAAATAATGGTGCTAGTGCACATCAAAAAAAGTCTCATATAAATTTCAGCTGTTCAAGTCTTGTCTTTATTTCTTGACAAAGCTTCTTCGTTGCAAGCCCCCTGTCAGCCAACACGTGTTTCGTCCTGACTATATTAGGTCATGGACTTCATCAGGGCAGTACTTGGTGTGATCAAGGGCTTAGTCTAATAGATCCAGAAGCCTAATGCTGCGTCCACATACAGTATGGTCTCAGGCTGCTGGCTTATTTCCAATTCTTCAAGTGTAACGATCTGTAGTATTCAGCTCTATTAGTCAGTCATATAACCTCAGTACTTTCAGAACGGTCCTTATTGAAATTCCAGCATGTAAATTTCTAAAAAGTTCCTCAGCTATTTTATTTCTGTCACTTCTAGAGCTCATGTTTGGAGAGTAACTATGCTTTGTAGCACACTTCCCGCAGCAATCCCAGATATAAGACAGAAAAGAAACCACAGTGGTAGGGACAATTTGCGCTGGGAAATGTAGTATCGGTACTTGTGTAAATTGGAACCCTTGCTACTAGGTTAGCAATACGACAACCACCAACGTCGTAATTTAGGCAAACTAAGTTTACCTTAAACATCAACAATTTATGAAAACCGAGCAATAGGGTTCAAAGTAAGATTCAAATAATGGTGCTAGTGCACATCAAAAAAAGTCTCATATAAATTTCAGCTGTTCAAGTCTTGTCTTTATTTCTTGACAAAGCTTCTTCGTTGCAAGCCCCCTGTCAGCCAACACGTGTTTCGTCCTGACTATATTAGGTCATGGACTTCATCAGGGCAGTACTTGGTGTGATCAAGGGCTTAGTCTAATAGATCCAGAAGCCTAATGCTGCGTCCACATACAGTATGGTCTCAGGCTGCTGGCTTATTTCCAATTCTTCAAGTGTAACGATCTGTAGTATTCAGCTCTATTAGTCAGTCATATAACCTCAGTACTTTCAGAACGGTCCTTATTGAAATTCCAGCATGTAAATTTCTAAAAAGTTCCTCAGCTATTTTATTTCTGTCACTTCTAGAGCTCATGTTTGGAGAGTAACTATGCTTTGTAGCACACTTCCCGCAGCAATCCCAGATATAAGACAGAAAAGAAACCACAGTGGTAGGGACAATTTGCGCTGGGAAATGTAGTATCGGTACTTGTGTAAATTGGAACCCTTGCTACTAGGTTAGCAATACGACAACCACCAACGTCGTAATTTAGGCAAACTAAGTTTACCTTAAACATCAACAATTTATGAAAACCGAGCAATAGGGTTCAAAGTAAGATTCAAATAATGGTGCTAGTGCACATCAAAAAAAGTCTCATATAAATTTCAGCTGTTCAAGTCTTGTCTTTATTTCTTGACAAAGCTTCTTCGTTGCAAGCCCCCTGTCAGCCAACACGTGTTTCGTCCTGACTATATTAGGTCATGGACTTCATCAGGGCAGTACTTGGTGTGATCAAGGGCTTAGTCTAATAGATCCAGAAGCCTAATGCTGCGTCCACATACAGTATGGTCTCAGGCTGCTGGCTTATTTCCAATTCTTCAAGTGTAACGATCTGTAGTATTCAGCTCTATTAGTCAGTCATATAACCTCAGTACTTTCAGAACGGTCCTTATTGAAATTCCAGCATGTAAATTTCTAAAAAGTTCCTCAGCTATTTTATTTCTGTCACTTCTAGAGCTCATGTTTGGAGAGTAACTATGCTTTGTAGCACACTTCCGCAGCAATCCCAGATATAAGACAGAAAAGAAACCACAGTGGTAGGGA
This sequence comes from Triturus cristatus, assembly GCF_964204655.1. Taxonomy (NCBI): domain Eukaryota; kingdom Metazoa; phylum Chordata; class Amphibia; order Caudata; family Salamandridae; genus Triturus; species Triturus cristatus. Next base: position 1,096,588,095 of record NC_140588.1, on the reverse strand, counting down.
CAATTTGCGCTGGGAAATGTAGTATCGGTACTTGTGTAAATTGGAACCCTTGCTACTAGGTTAGCAATACGACAACCACCAACGTCGTAATTTAGGCAAACTAAGTTTACCTTAAACATCAACAATTTATGAAAACCGAGCAATAGGGTTCAAAGTAAGATTCAAATAATGGTGCTAGTGCACATCAAAAAAAGTCTCATATAAATTTCAGCTGTTCAAGTCTTGTCTTTATTTCTTGACAAAGCTTCTTCGTTGCAAGCCCCCTGTCAGCCAACACGTGTTTCGTCCTGACTATATTAGGTCATGGACTTCATCAGGGCAGTACTTGGTGTGATCAAGGGCTTAGTCTAATAGATCCAGAAGCCTAATGCTGCGTCCACATACAGTATGGTCTCAGGCTGCTGGCTTATTTCCAGCAGTCATATAACCTCAGTACTTTCAGAACGGTCCTTATTGAAATTCCAGCTACTAGGTTAGCAATACGACAACCACCAACGTTGGTGGTTGTCGTATTGCTAACCTAGTAGCAAGGGTTCCAATTTACACAAGTACCGATACTACATTTCCCAGCGCAAATTGTCCCTACCACTGTGGTTTCTTTTCTGTCTTATATCTGGGATTGCTGCGGGAAGTGTGCTACAAAGCATAGTTACTCTCCAAACATGAGCTCTAGAAGTGACAGAAATAAAATAGCTGAGGAACTTTTTAGAAATTTACATGCTGGAATTTCAATAAGGACCGTTCTGAAAGTACTGAGGTTATATGACTGACTAATAGAGCTGAATACTACAGATCGTTAAACTTGAAGAATTGGAAATAAGCCAGCAGCCTGAGACCATACTGTATGTGGACGCAGCATTAGGCTTCTGGATCTATTAGACTAAGCCCTTGATCACACCAAGTACTGCCCTGATGAAGTCCATGACCTAATATAGTCAGGACGAAACACGTGTTGGCTGACAGGGGGCTTGCAACGAAGAAGCTTTGTCAAGAAATAAAGACAAGACTTGAACAGCTGAAATTTATATGAGACTTTTTTTGATGTGCACTAGCACCATTATTTGAATCTTACTTTGAACCCTATTGCTCGGTTTTCATAAATTGTTGATGTTTAAGGTAAACTTAGTTTGCCTAAATTACGACGTTGGTGGTTGTCGTATTGCTAACCTAGTAGCAAGGGTTCCAATTTACACAAGTACCGATACTACATTTCCCAGCGCAAATTGTCCCTACCACTGTGGTTTCTTTTCTGTCTTATATCTGGGATTGCTGCGGGAAGTGTGCTACAAAGCATTGTAAGAGAGTCTGCCCTTCGCAATCAGCCAGCTCAATTTTAATAGTATTCGCTACGAGAGAAGCAAGTTTCATTGCCAGTATCCTTGGCAAACATTTTACTATCAGCATTGATAACTGAGTGTAATCATTTTCGCAAAGAGTAGCGTAATGACCAGATGTGGGGATTAAGCCCATCTTTCTTTATACAAGTCAAAAGGTTTGGGTCCAGTGACTTTAGAAAAATGTAAATTACACTGGCTGGAAAACCATCCAGACCAGGGGCTTTTCTACATTTAAAAGATGCACTGGCCAAGATTATTTTCTCTGAAGCAATGCCACGATCCGAACAAGTCAAGTCAACACTGGGATAATTTAAGGAATCTGGTGTTTATGAGGTAAAAATAAAACTTATGCTTTAATTTCTTAATACTTTTAGCTCGTTTTTAGATGTTTTCCTCAGCCCTTTAAATTTCTTTAAAATTGATAACATCTCTACAGAAAGATTTGTAAGTGTACCAAATATATGTGACTGAAGAACCCAAGAATCAATTCAATGCCCATAAAGTCTGAGGAAAACAGCTGCAATTGACTTTAAAAAAAACTGAGTGTCATACAAAAGGGAAACGTTAAACCTCCATCTGCTGACACCTGTCTTAAGAGCCAAAATATCAGAAAAAAATGGAGAGTGATCTTAAGTAAGGATTGAACCTTAAATATTTTTTAAAGATTAATGTAATAGTTATTGTAAATATTCTGATGGGGTCTTCTTCAAGAGATGTCATCAGGAGGACTAAGAGTAGAACTGAGATGACATGACCAAGCTCCCAACATGTGCTGAGCAACAAGACAGTCTGAATAAGTGACTGACCTACAGAAAGCTCCAGTCTGTAACTTGACGATGGCTCCCTGGGGGTCCACTTCCATCTAACTCAGGGTTACTCATAGTACGGCCCGCTGGCAGCCCGCCCGGCCTTCATTGGCGGCCCGCGGATCTTGATCGATTACAGCACACTTCCTTGGAGTAAGCAGGGAAGATGGCCGCAGGAGCAAACGTTGTGAATACGCTTTAATACGTATTCACAAGGTTTCCTCCTGCGGCCATCGTCTCTGCTTACTGCTTGCCTCTGATTGGCTTGCCTGCCTCTGATGTCACACAAAGCTCACGCCCTTTAAAAGTCAGCTGCAACTAGCGCTAGTTACAGCTGACTTTTAAAGGACCTTTTGGTGAGCTTCCCGTGTCCCTGTTGACGACGTCCTTCCTGCCCGCAGCCCCGGAGAACCTTCACAGCAGCGCCTGCACAGGTATGTTTTTTTTCTTTATTCGCTTGTGCGCGAGACCTGGGATACGAACTTGCAATGAACTTGCTTTTTAATATAGTGAAGCCATGTGACCAGGAAAATTTGGCATGTATATTTTCCTGCTGCTAGCTGATGAATTGGATTAACACCCTAATCACTTTCGTGAAGTACCACTGACTTTAATTTTGTCTTGTAAGATTGAGATACAATATGTCAGGCTTGCATGCCTCGTAAGCACAGCTATGTACATTTAGTCCATATGGCTCCTGCGCACAGCCTCCCCAAGTCCCTATAACTGTGAGCGCATGCCCCGGTGACGGCCGCTAAGCCTCCGAGTCTTCCCTCTCTCTCGGTCTCGCTCCTCAGTTAGTGAAAACCAAGACTTCAGGAAACGGGTATCACCTTCTCTTTCCTCCTTTCCTTTATTTGCTGCCCTGTGAAATGGATCCAAAAAAGAATCTTTTTTTGCTGGAAACGTCTTTTTCTGACACCAGTGCAGCCTCGGGGTGGAGAGGAATAAAACATTCCAAATGTAATAAATAAATAACTAATTAAAGCAAGACAGAGTGGTGGCAAGGTGGCCAGATTGATTTATGTACACCCAAACACATTAGCGCCACTTTGCAGTGTTTGCCAGTGAAGTGATACTTGTGTTTTCTCCCCTCTTTGAACAACATTGTTTTCCCCGTGTGGGAAAGTGCACCTTGCCTGGAGGTACTGAAATACCTGCTTGATGGGTGAATTGGAAAACAAAATGTATACAGCGTCTGTGTGTTTACGAATGTGGTCTTTTTAAGCCTTACCGCCTATGTTTTGAAAGGATATAAGCAATGGGCACTGAAACGGGTCCTTTCCGGGCCCTGTATTCATGGCCTTACCTTTTCATGCGAAAGCACTCACTGCTTACATTTCACATGCTTTACTTAATCTTGCATTCCCTATGAGTGTTTGCTTTTTCTAGGATGTTAATTTTTTTTAGGCAGCATATTGTTCTTGTCAAGTGCGTAATTAGAATTGAGTCACATCCAGGTGTTTATAGCGGGTCAGTGCACTGCAAGTTTCTCTTTGTGGGGCAGTATGGTGATCAGTGGGGGAGAGGATGTGGTGCTATGGTCAGAGCTGCTGAAGTGGAACTGGTGAATCAGGTTCAGCCTTCCTGACCAGGCTCCCAGACCACTCTCCTGAGGGAGCACATTCCCGTGCTAGACCTAAGAAGGCGCCGCAAAATCTTAAAAGCCCTGGTGTCTTAGCACCAGCAGGTGGACCCTAGCGGTGGTAAGTGTTGATTAACCTTGAAGGCCTGTCCACCACTATCCATGAAGTTCACCTCTAGTCTTGGGGACAGACCTATGAAGCAGCACACCATAGAGTGGCAGTGACTCTGTCACTGAGGTCACAGGACCCTTGAGCAGGGTGGCTCCAGGGCGGTGCGACCGCACCGGGCGCTAACTTCAGGTGGGGGCGGCGTGTTTGTAAGTATAATATGGTTTTAAAAGCACTTGCTGCCTCCTCCCTGGACTCCAACATTTTTGGCCAACGATACAAATGTCTTGCTAATTCCAGTGATTAATGTTCTTAGTAGAGAGAGATGGTGCTTTGTCTAGAGCAGGGTTACTCATAGTACTTGCAAACTAGGATATTTTCTCATGCATGTTTAAACTGCTCTTGTGGGGAAAGGGGTGAGAAGTACTGATGACAGAAACTGCATACCATACTAATCCCCACCTGAAACCAGGGCCCTCCCCTTGTCCACTGCAGGGGCCTGCGTTCTACCTCATGGTCACAGGTTCAAATCCCGGCGGGTCCTGCCCTTCATCCATCTGAGGTCGATAAAATGAGTTGGGTGGCAACAAACATCAGTTATTTAGCGCCAAGATACCTGCGCGTGAACGTGGCCTTTTAGATACGTGTGTGCATGCCATTTATTTCAAATCCCTATTGAGTGACATGTGCAGGTTTACCCATTATGTTGTATGCTTACACAAAACATTACTTTGATGTTGCTCACAGATCTGTTGCGAGAAGTGGTGTTGGTCCATCGGTCGTGGGGTGTGTCGGTTTATCAGTCGTAGGGTGCTGTCGGGAGGAAAATCCGATTCCTCCGCAATGGCCTACAGTCCAGTTTCCAAGCCTTGCAAACGACCCAGATCGATCCAGAACGAACACAGGACCCTCCAGGAAGCATGGGAAGAAGAGGACTTGTTTGTGGAATGGCCAAAAGAAAAAGCCACTTGTTTGCTTTGCAAAGAGAAAGTTAAATGTGCTAAAGAGGTATAATCTGGAACGGCACTACAAAACGCGGCACTCTGGATACACTACAAACTTTCCACTGAACTCCAAACTGCGTTCTGCGAAGGCGGCATCACTAAAGGAAGCCCTTGTATCCCAACAAAAGCTCTTTCTGTGCCAGATGAAAGAATCCGAGGCAGTAACCGAGGCAGTAATTCTTCCAAAGAAACATACTGAATCATCCGTTCCTTGATGAAAGCCCCAGATCCTCCACCCGCTATCGACCCCTCAGGCTCCAGATGTAACCAATTAGCTGAGTTTTTTTCTTCCAAAATCACCAATATTTTAAAAACTCTCCCCTCCCATTCCACCTCTCTGGACCCGCTACACCCTCCTGCTCGCCCGGACGCTCCTCACCTTGACGCCTTCTGCCCAGTATCCACAGAGACATTACTCACTACCCTAAACTCAGTAAAGAGAGGAGCTCCTAAAGATCCAGCCCCTATGAATAAATTAAAATTGGTTGCCCCCATTATATCACTCCTATTCACCAAACTTATCAATGCCTCCCTTACCCAAGGTACCGTCCCTACTAGCTGGAAAAGAGCCATAGTCCGCGCCCTTCTGAAGAAACCCCATCTTGACCCCTCTGACCTGGCAAACTTCAGGCCAATCTCTCTCCTCCCAGGCATCAGTAAGGTGGCTGAAAAAATTGTGAACCAGCAAATCTCCACCTTCCTAGAGTCTAACAATCTCCTCTGTTACTCCCAGACAGGGTTCAGACCAGGGCTGGGCACCGACACCGCCCTTCTAGCCGTGATTGAAGAAGCAAGATCCATCTTGGATACAGGAGGCTCAGTGGCAGTGATCCTCCTGGACCTAAGTGCGGCCTTCGACACGGTGGACCACACCATCCTTGTCCACCGTCTCTCCAGGGCAGGAGTCACTGGCTCCGCTCTGGACTGGCTTAAATCCTTTCTGGAACATAGAACCTACGAGGTGGCTGACGGACTTGTACACTCTAGAGCTCTTCCCCTCCAGTGTGGGGTTCCCCAGAGCTCCTCCCTGAGCCCCACACTTTTCAACGTGTACATGTTCCCCCTTGAAGACATCGTGTCACCTTTTGGAATAAAGGTAGTCATGTACGCCGACGACACACACTAGTCGTCTCCCTAAATCAGTCAGCCCACTGCATGGAGAACCTGGCCTCCTGTCTTCAGAGCATATCCAAATGGATGTGAGACTCTCGCCTCAAACTTAACGGAGAGAAATCCGAGATCCTACTACTGGGTGATCCTCGCAAACTTCCCATCTCTCTCTCATGGCCGCCCTGTATGGGGTCTCCCCCCACCCCAAAAAATGAAATCAAGAGCCTGGGCATTTGGTTGGACCAAGAGCTTAACTTCAAAGCCCAAGCAAGGAATACTGCCGGCACCTGCTTCGGCCTTATGCGGACTGCGAGGAAGATTTTTCCCCTAATCCCCCCTCAGTCCAGAAAGCTCCTAATCCAAGGCCTGATCATCTCAAGACTGGACTATGGAAATGCCCTATATCTAGGTGCCCCAACCTCAGTCATCAATAAATTGCAGCGTGTCCAGAATGCAGCCGCCAGGCTCCTCACCGGGACAAAATCCAGATGCTCGGCGAAACCTGCTCTGAATTCACTTCACTGGCTCCCAATCCAGGAACGCATTGCTTTCAAAACCCTATGTGTTACGCATAAAATATTCCACGGCAAAGGCCCACCCATATTGAGACCGCTCATCAAACCCTATCAATCCATTAGGCAGCTAAGGTCAAACACCCTGTCCCTGGCCAGCATCCCTAGAATAAGAAGAGTACGCTCAGGAGGCCGTCTCTTCTCATTCAACGCCCCTAAGCTATGGAACGCCCTTCCCATCAACATCCGAACGGAAACGGACCTCCTTTCCTTCCGTAAGCGCTTGAAAACTTGGTTATTTCCATAAACGTTTTCCTTCTCCATCTGGTCACTCTGCCCACTCCCCTTTCATCCCCCCTCCTGGATCTGGCAGGCGAGTATCAGCGCTGGGACGCCCTCGGGTAGCTACGCGCTTTATAAATCCAAAAATAAAATTGTATGCGAGTATTCCTTTTCTACAATGGGTGCTATAAAAAATAAACTAAGAAACAAACTGACTGATGGACATCTGGATCACCTCCTGAGACTTGCACTCTCTGAAGAGGTTCCAGAATACACGAAGTTAATTGCGGGCATAAAATGTAAAATTAGTGCATAAACTCTGTGCCTTGGCAAAGACCTTTCCCCCATTATGTTTGCCTTTGTACTTGCTGTTCTACTTTCACTAAAGGCCTTCAAATAAAAATGTATTATCAAAATGTGCTCTTTGTAGTTGCATCTGATTGTGAAATACAGCATTGTCTAATGTTTTGAAAGGTTTTTTTTTCTCTAGCTCCGCCCCCACTGATCCCGCCCCCACTGACTCCACCCCTACCAGTGCAGCCCTCGGCCACTAACCACACTGTAATTTTGGCCCCTGACAGAAAGTTTGTGAGTACCCCTGATCTAACTGAACACCTTGTGACCTTCCAACGACCCTAAACGCCTCACTGTCTGTGGTAATAACCACAGACCTCTTACCGGGTCTGCGCATCACTTCCTGCCCCGCAATAATCACTGAAAAAAGACAATGTGTCTATGGCAGGTCCTCCCACGGAACGTCACGATGTTTGATAAACATGGAGAGAAATAATTGCAGATAACGAGATAAAGAGTTACTGTATTAATTATATTTACTTATTTCAAATACACTCACAGGCTGAATAATAGAGGCACTCCAGACCCCACTAAAGGCCTTATAAAGAACAGCGAGAGCTGATATACAGACCAACAAGTCAACAGATCACAAGCTTCATTTAAAGCAAGTTTATTGTACATTCCCCATTAATTTACTGCTTATAATAGAGCACAAAGATACACAAAACCAATTATCTCATCACACAATGATAAGCAACAGACAGACCCATTCATTATGACACTTCCCTTCCCTGTACAGATGTTATCTGATCCAGGAGCTCAGATCTGTAACAACCAAATAATTCTCTCATATTTTCATACTATCCTGTCTGCATATGGATGCATAGTCCCAACCCTATCCACTTGTCCTACTTAAGTACGCTCCTAACTCCATGCACTCTCCAAATGGGTGTTTGGTCCCACCATTTGCTCCTCTACATACAGATGTGCAGTTCCCTCATGGATGCGCAGTTCCAAGAGCATCCATTCTCCCCATAGATGTAAAGCTCTAACACTATCCAATCTGTATACGGTGCACGGTCCCAACACCCTTCCCTCAACATAGATGTATATCTCCAACACTGTCCACTCTGCATACAGATGTACAACTCTGACACTATACACTGCACACAGATGTACAACTCCAACACTGTCCAATCTGCACACAGATGTACAACTCTGACACTATACACTGCACACAGATGTACAACTCCAGCACTGTCCACTCTGCACACAGATGTATGGGTCTGACGCGATCCACTTCACACAGATGTACAACTCCAACACTGTCCACTCTGCACACAGATGTACAACTCTGACACTATACACTGCACACAGATGTACAACTCAAGCACTGTCCACTCTGCACACAGATGTGTGGTTCTGACACTATACACTGTGCATAAAGATGTACAACTCCAACACTGTCCACTCTGCACACAGATGTGTGGTTCTGACACTATACACTGTGCATAAAGATGTATTCTTCCGGCACCATCAAACCATGGAAATGGATGCATGGCTCCAAGACTATCCAAACTGCACAAAGATGTATACCTCTGACATTATAAACCATGTAGGCGGTTGCAAATACACAAGTGACTGTCCTCTATGTTTAGATGGGATCTGTACACCGAGTGCAAAAACATACAGAGCACCTGGCACGAATGTTTTAAGCGTCCTTGTGTATTTGCACCCATTTGTACCAGTTATGGTTAAATAACCCCTTAAAAGCAAGCACTGAGGAAAAACTGCACCCAGTACCAAGAGGCCCTGCTAATTCCGGATCTCATTCACAAAGGAGAACTTACACACTTGTTTGCTATTCATCTTGTTATGTGCAGAGTTATCCGCCACGGCTGTGGAATCTCTGCATTTGTAAACTTACTATAAACTCAGAGTTTCTTAATAGCAACAAAATAGTAAACATGCACAAAAGTGTAAGTTTACCTTTGTGAACCAGCCCTGTCAGTCATTCCCTCGTCAGATAAGCCGACACCCGAGGCACAATCCAAAGCCGTTGTTGAGCCCAAAGACACTGTCCTGCGACCCCTGAAACGGTGTCTGCAGCTGGTTTATTGATGACATCTGTATCCAAATAGCTGCTAAAACTGGGCGAGAAGCCTTACAACAAGGGTGTCACCACTCACAGTTCACCCTCTGTAAAACCCTCCAGTCTGCGTGCACAAAGACCTCCGCAAGGTACAGGAATCGGATGCACAGAAGGGTGAAGGCCATTGCGAGATACAAAGGGAGAGCTGATACTTCTTAAAAGTGATACATGAACTTGGTTATACAAATGTAAAGTCAAAATCATAACTTATTACGGTTTAAGTCACAAAAGTTAAATGTGTCTGAAAATGTAAGAATTGAATGCCTTCACTTCAAACTAAAAGTATGAACGATATGTTATTTCAAGGTGTGTGACTACCAGGCAAAATAAATCAAAATATACGAGAAATAATATTTTCCTCTGTTCAAACAAACTCAGAATTTCAATTAAGATCTCCCCCCCACCACCACTGTAGGATCAAAGGCACAATTATAACAATAACGTTGAAGTTCCCATGGAAGCCAGAAGAGGGCGACAGAGGGAAGCGCGCGGGCTCAAGGAGGAAAGCGCTGCTGCCTCGTTCAGGAGCGAAGGATAATGGAAGCCCCGGGATGGATTCCTCGTCTCTGTCAAAGGATGTTCACTCCTTGCTGAAGATGCTGATGGGAGCCTCCAGCCCCAGGTCTTGGATCTGTAACAGAAAGACTGAAGATCAGATGTTTCTATAGTAAGAGCCCTTCGGACAGATTATAAGCAGCAGTGCAGAACAAACATGAATTTACTGAATATCACCGACAAACTTTGCTTTCCACTTCTACTTTATACTCTGTGTCGAGCCTCCCAGGGATGCTGCGAGTAACAAGCTTCAACTGAGCCATCTATTCACAAAAGCAGAATACGAGTTAATAAAAAATAGCAGGTGGGTGACTTATCTCTTGAACAGCACACTAACTCTAAATGATTTGTTGCACTTTTGTGTAAGTTTAGACATGCTTGAGTAAATTTACTACTTTTCAGTATTCACAAACTCAGAGCCCGATTCACAATCTGCACTTTGTAGTACATTTGAAGTAGAACGAGACATACTACAAATTGCAATTCACAAACTATGTGTAGAGTTTTACGACTCCTCTGCAGTGCCTATGTCCGGGGTTGTACACCCAAACTGTGGAGTCATTGCACATGTAAGTATATGCTTTAGTAGTAAATAGGGTGGGGCTGGAGTGAATGGGTGGGAAAAGGGTCTGACTTACTACTAAAGCGGATGGGGATAGGGAGAAGTGAGCAGGATGTACCCCACGGGGCGCGAGATGCCAAAGTAAGGCCAAATGGGTGGCAAACCAAAGGTAACAACTGTGGGACTGCAAAACAGGTACATGAAATACATGCCCCTAAAGTCCCGAGACACCGTCCGGTCTCCACAGACCAGAAAAGAAAGAATCTGAGGAGAATGAGCATTCTGGATATCTCTGTCTCCAGAAAGGTACTCAGTGGGCAGAGGTCCAATTCAAGCCTGAGGCCTCAGCCTTTCCTCAGAATGAGGAAGTAGCGTGAATAACACCCCTTCACCTTTTCGGGGTCCGGCACCCGCTCAACGACACCTTTATTGAGGAGATGTTTAACTTTATGCAACAAGATTGTGGAGTGATCCTTTAAAAGCTGCTCTGGTGTTGGGAGAAGATGGGCAGAGGAGGAAATAAAAGGCAGGGTGTAGCCGTTTTATATATTTTGCAAGACCCACTTGTCTGAGGTGAATAATCTCCAGCCGAGTAGAAAATCCTGGCTCCTAATGGATGGGTATGGGCCTTCGAGGGCAACCTAAAGGGATGTATGACGTTACAACGCATACATTTACATCGCGGTACATTACATCGCGGTTTTTACAAAGCAAGTCGTTACAACGACTTGCGTTGGAGGGCGCTGGACTTAGGAGTAGTATAATTTACTATTCCAACTCCAGTCTACGTACAGTAGGGAAGGTGTTGGATAGTAAATTATACTATTCCTTGTCCTATAGCGCCATCTAGCGCAAGTCGTTGTAACGACTTGCGTTGTAAAAACCGCGATGTAATGGCATTGCGTTGTAAAAGTTGCGTTGTAAAGGTTGTTTACCACCTAAAGCAGCCTGGTAGTTGCTGCAGCAGGGAGGAGAAGCAGGAGGATTGCTGCTCTTGCTGGGGTAATGGCCTCAGACTTTACCACAGCCTCTGCCCCAAAAGGACTGGCTCTGTCCTCCAGGGCAGGATGTGAGGGCTGGCATTGTCTATACGCAAGGCCCTGGCAGAGCTTCCAAAATTTCTCTACTGTTGGTGAACCTGTTTGGCTGGATACAGGAGCCCCAAATGTCATGCCGTGGCATGAATATCTGAATTATATTTGTGTTTAAAGAGCTTTCTCTCAAACAACCGAGATGCTTCAAAAGGCAAATCCAGTAGGGACGCTTGTACATCTCCTGAAAACCTGGTTGATGTCATTGGGGTGTACATTCTAAGCAAGACACCGGTGTCAACAACTTTACCAAAGCAGCCTGCAGTATCCAGGATGGCATGCAGAACAATCTAGGCCATGTCCTGGTCATCTTGTATCACGTTATCCAACTAAGTCATGAGGTCTTCTGGACAGCTGGTAAGATCTTGCTGGCCAGGTCTTACAAAGCATGGGTGTACTCACCCAAGAGGCTTACTGTGTTGAGAGCTCTAAGTGCAAAGATGTTCTAAGAGAACATGTTCACTCCAGTAGCATCAATTAGTTTTGACTCTATTCGGAGGACTGGTCGGAAAATAATTTGGGTTCACCTTAATGGTTGGTGCCTGAACTACTTGGGCATTCTGATGTAGAATAAGGTAAGGGTAGACGTGAATGTGTTGTCTCCGTAGATGTGCAGCCACCGTAGCTAGGAACTTGGTGAAAACCCTGGGTGCTGTTGTCACTCCGAAGGGGAGAACTTTGAATTGATAGTGATGTCCCTGAATAGTGAACCTGAGATATTTCCTGTGTGATGGGTATGTGGAAATACGCATCTTTGAGGTCCAGTGTGGCTAGGAAGTCTCCCTGACTGAGTAGCGGGAGAACCTGCTGTAGGGTGAGCATATGGAAATGCTCTGAGAGAATGTATCGGTTGAGGGGTCTCAGGTCTAGTATAGGTCTGAGCGACCCGTCTTTTTTTGGGATTAAGAAGTACAGAGAGTACACTCCTGTCCCCTGCTGGTCGATGGGCACGACCTCTATTGCACCTTTTTGCAGCATACTTAGCACTTCCTGCTGCAATAATGCCAAGTGCTCTACGGACATAGGACGGTGCTTTGGCGGTATGTTGGGTGGAGTGGACGTTAATTCGAGACAGTAACCGTGCTGGATAATGTCCCTGACCCACCTGTCTGTGGTGATGGTTTTCCACGCGGACAGGAACTGCTGGAGTCTCCCCCCGACAGGTGTTATGTGGTCGGGGGGAAGGGAGAGGGCGTCACTGTTTGTTTTTGGGGGAGGACCTGGTGTTGCCGTAACCACGTCCTCTGCCCTTGGTGCTGGAGCCACGATATCCACCTCTGTTGGTTTTATCGTAGGTACTCTGTGTGCCCCCTTTAGAGTATTGCTGCTGTGACCCCTGACCTCTAGCTGCTCCTCTATTCCCGGGCGACGAAAGGAGCCACTACGAAACTGCTGTGTCTGCAGAGCCCCCATTGATTTCGCAGTGTCAGTGTCTTTCTTAATTTTCTCGAGGGTAGTGTCAACTTCAGGGCCGAATAAGTAGTCGGGGTTGACTGGTTGATTTAGGATGTTGTTCTGAATCTCCGGCTTGAAGCCTGAGATTCTCAACCATGCGTGTCGTCTCAGCATGACGCTTGTGTTGATTGCCCTTGCCGCTGTGTCGGCAGCATCCAGGGCGCACTTGATGGATGCATTGGTAAGGAGTTGTCCCTCTCTGGTGAGGAGCTCCGCTGCCTCTTTATATTCATCTGGCAAATGTTGGAGTAGTGATTCTAGTGTGTCGTAGTGGGACCGATCATAACGGGCCAGGAGTGCCTGTGTGTTGGCAATGCGCCAGATGTTTGCTGCTTGCGCTGCAATCCTTTTGCCTGATGTCTCCAGCACTTTGGACTCCTTGTCTGGGGGAGGAGCATCACCTGTTGTTTGTGAGTGGGCTCTTTTGCGAGCATTAGCAACCACCATGGAGTCCAAAGGTAACTGGCCCCTAATGTACATAGGGTCTCCGGGTGCAGGCTTGTATTCTTTTCAATCCTGGGGTTTAGCACCCGTGCCCTGGTTGTTTCCTTAAAAATGTCTTTTGCAGGTTTGAGAACTCCTTTCAACATGGGCAGAGTTTTGACAGTTCTTTCGGAAGAGGCGAAAGTGTCCACAAAGAAGTCTTCTTTGACAGTGTCAGAATGGAGTTCTACTCCATGATTGGCAGCAGCCCGCTCAATGAGGGCATTGAAGGCAGCAGTGTCCTCTGTGGGAGATGTCTTTGTGCTGTAAAGCTGCGTGTCATGGGTATCTGGCGCGCTACCCTGGTCTGTAGGGTCATCCCATGCCTGATCTGGGTCTTGCAGATGCTCATCAGGATCGACATCCCCAGGGTAGGTGGTATCATCCCCCACTAAGTCCTCTATTGCGTCTGTCTCTGAAGGCGTAGGAGAAAAGGACTGGGGATCCTGATGGGAGGGTTGAAAGCGTTCATGAAGCACTGGCTCCGAACCTGCTGGCAATTTGTGCTTGAGAGGGATTCTGTAAGAGTCCAATCCCCTTTCTGGCGTGATTTTCTGCTTGCGGAGCATCAGTCTACCAGTGTTGGCGTCGATGAATTGTGGCTGTGAAGGCTCAAAATCTGTGTGTCCAGTGGATGGGGACTGTGTCTGGCGGACACGTGTCCGGATCTCGAACATCTTCGGCGCCGTGGACGGCGGCAAGCCAAACGTGATGTTGGTCGGTGCCGAGGGTGCTTTCGGAGTCTTGTGCGTGTCGGGGCCCGACGTGGAGCGGAGGGCTGCCCGTTCCCTGATGCGTTGCAACGATGCCGCGACCTGTTGCACGGAGAACGCAGAAGGCTCTTTGGAACCGGTCGGCACCTTGGAGGTAGGCGTCGACTGCTTTGGAGCCATGGGGTCATCGATCCGAAGAGAGGCATCAACGGTCGTTGGAGTCGACGACTTGGTGGGCGCCGCTGTCTTCGACGTCGACGCAGACGGGGTGGCCACTTTGACTTTGGTGGTCGGGGCCGACGGCTTCGGTGCCAGAGGCCGAGGCGCCTTGTGTGGACCAAGGGCCTTTTTCTTGGGGTCGGCACCGATATCCGCTGCAGTGAGTTCGGCGCCGAAATCCCTTTTACTGCGTTCGGGGCAGATGGCCTTTGCTGGCGTCGAAGGAGTGGAGGGCTTCGAGGCCTTCGAGCCGATTACAACCAGTTTCACTTTTGGTTTCGGTGGAACTGGTGCGACGATTGGTTTCGGTTTCGCTGAAGGGAATCCAGTCGTTTTTGGTAATAATGGCTCTTGTGGAATGTTCGAGGCCGGGCCTGAAGGCGGGGCCGAAGAACTTTGAGATTGATCTCGGGTAAGGCCCGAAGGCGATCTTTCGACCTGAGCCGCATGATGACGCATTTTGTCGGCCTCCGTATCGACGGGTGGGCCTAGCTCCTCGCTAGAGCTATCTTCTTCGGCCCCGAAGGCCTCATCGTGGTCTCCTAGCTCGTCGATGACTTATTCCCTTTGAAAAAGCACCTCATCGTCGTCTTCCGATCGGGAATCGTGTTCGGAAGCGGGGCTGGAGTCTACTTCTTCCACGCTCTCGGCGTCCTCGTCTTCGGTGCTAAAGATGTTGGCCGGGGCAGGCGCCGATTGCTGCGCCTCTAATCTCGCCGCCCGTCGATTCCGGAGAGTCTTCTTCGATCGGAATCGGGCACAGGCCATACATTTCGACTCATCGTGGTCCGGTGAGAGACATTTGTTGCATACCGGGTGGACGTCGATGTGTGGGTATTTCGCGTGGCATAAAGGACACCGTTTGAATGGAGTCCTCGATTCCATCGTCGATGGAAGTTCGATGGTCGGACCAAACTGATCCGAAAAGCTGGAAGAAGGTGCTAAAGCACTAAAGAAACTGGTCGATACCGAACGGGAACAATACCGACGATAACTAAAGGCCTTTTGGCCTTAAACTGAATTTTCCTAACTTGAGCTAAGATAAGCACATCCGAACCCAATGGCGGAAAAAAACTATCTAAGGATGGAGAGGATGCCCATGCGCACTGTGGTCCAGGGGAGGAGTCACCTATCTCGTGATACTTCGAAGACTCTTCCAGGACAACAACGTGCAAACATCCGGACCCAACACTAGGCGGCGATCTATGCACAGATATGAATTCAGCAGCCCACATGCCTCGAACAAATGAAAATTCCTCATCCATTATTAGTGGGTGGATGGGAAAGATTAAAAAATAACTATAAAGGGGACTGAGGATATGATGGTCCTTTGACCCCTCAATTCGTCAACATGTTTCAGCCGTACACTACTGGCCTAGTAAGTCCTGGGCTTTGGTCAGGGTGTTTTTTTTCTAGTACTCCCCTGGTGACGTATTTTCATGTGGTATGCATTCTAAGTCAAGGCGTGCCCAAGGCAGTTTTATACTTGCCAGTACAAACCGTACCCTCTTACTGGGTAAATATTACCCCTCGGGCGATGTGGGGGGTTGGCCCTTGTTAGACGGACCGGGAGGGTCGGCCGAGGACAGGGGGAGAGGTCTCCGGGGAGAGCCGTCTCCAGCGATCGTACAGACAAATAACTTCCCCCCCCCACAGACAGATACCACACAAGGATAAGGTTTAGCGTTCTTTATAAGCACTTCTTAAGGTACGATGAAATGGTACAAGGAGGTCTGGACTCAGGGGTCCCCTCTATTCGAGTCTCTCAAGGTAGGAAAAGGGGGGTAGCGGGACAGTCTGGTTACCAGTCTGGTAATTGAGATGGTCTGGGGGGTAGCTCACAATCCTCGGGCTTGGTGGATTTAGTCGGTACGGGCCGCGGCAGCGCCAGCAGGTCCCGGTAGAGATGGTCGATACACGGTCCGCGGCAGCGCCAGCAGGTCCTGGTGAAGATGGTCGTAGCAACGAGCCGCGGCAGCGCCAGCAGGTCCCGACGAAGATGGTCGATGTACGGTCCGCGGCAGCGCCAGCAGGTCCCGGTGAAGATGGTCGTAGCAACGGGCCGCGGCAGCGCCAGCAGGTCCCGGGAAGTTGGTCGCAGCAACGGGCCGCGGCAGCGCCAGCAGGTCCCGACGAGGATGGAGGTTGCAGAAGGCCGCGGCAGCGCCAGCAGGCAGGACGATAGTTCGCAAGATAGTGCTACGGCAGCGCCAGTAGTCCGTCAAGGCTGAGTTCTCTCGGTGTCTCTCGACTCCAGGATACAACTGCCTTCCTGCTCCGGAGGTGCCCCAGTTATAGGGCAGGCGCCCTTTGATGTCCGGACCCTCGCACTTGGAGGTCGGGGGGTCCGGGATGAAGGTGTCCAGACACCCAGCAGGGGGTGGAGCCAGCGCCTGGGGGAGCTGGAGGCGATCGGCACCCGGCGGGGGAGAGCCCTTGACGCTTCGTTCCCCCATTGACCTGCCAAGTGGTCCGCTCACCTCCTGGGTGGATGGTGGTGCCGGGATGTCGGGGCCGGCCAGGCCCAGGGTTAGGGTCGGGTGAAGGCCACGCGGCCTCGTGGCGCAGGGCCCAAGATGGCGGCTTGACCCGGCCGGGGGAGCCGGTGGTGGCTGGGGTCCGTGATACATGGAGGTCCGAGGGTAGGAGTTCCGTCGGGAGACGGGGTACGGGTGATTTTCGTGGGTCACGCCTGGCGGGCCGGGGCTTGGGCCCTGTCATGCGGGGAGGGAGCAAGCCCTTCGTGTGGCCTGTCCAACATGCGTCCCCCCCAGCTGAAGGCGGGGAGAGTCACCCATCTTCTTGGGGACTCTCCTCGTCGAGGCGGAAAAAGCGTGACAGGCCATCTGCGTTGGCGTGGTCTTGGCCCGGTCGGTGCTCCACGGTGAAGTCCATTCCCTGCAGGGAGATGGACCAGCGCAATAGTTTTGGGTTCTCCCCCCGCATCTGCATCAGCCATTGCAGGGGTCGATGGTCGGTTTGTACCCGGAAGTGGGTACCGAAGAGATAGGGCCGGAGCTTTTTGAGGGCCCACACCACTGCGAAGGCCTCCCTCTCAATTGTGCTCCAGCGCTGTTCTCGGGCCAGGAGACGTCGGCTGATGAAGGCCACCGGCTGGTCATGACCTTCGGGGTTCAATTGGGAAAGAACCGCTCCGATGCCGTGGTCGGAGGCGTCTGTCTGTACCATGAATTCCCGACTGTAATCGGGGGCCTGGAGCACAGGGGCGGTGCACAGGGCGGCCTTCAGCTTCTCGAAGGCCGCTTGACAATCGGGGGTCCAGTTAATCCGCTTTGGTTGGTTTTTGGACGTGAGACCCGTGAGGGGCCCCACGATGCTGCCGTAGTCCTTTACGAACCGTCGGTAGTAGCCGGTGAGCCCCAAGAAGGCTCGGACCTCGGTCTGGGTGACGGGGGGCTGCCAGGACTGGATGGCAGCAATCTTAAGTTGCAGCGGGGCCACCAGCCCGCTTCCCACTTGGTGCCCAAGGTAGGTCACGGACCCTTGACCAATCTGGCATTTGCCGGCCTTGATCGTGAGGCCGGCCCGCTGGAGGGCCTGTAGGACCTCTTGGAGGTGGAGGAGGTGGTCGGACCAGTGGCGGCTGTATACAGCGATATCGTCCAGGTAGGCAGCGCTGAATTCTTCGAGCCCCGCCAAGACCTGGTTCACCAGGCGTTGAAACGTGGCGGGGGCGTTCTTCATGCCGAAGGGCATGACCTTGAATTGGTAGTGGCCATCGGGGGTAGAGAAGGCTGACCGTTCCTGAGCCCGGGGTGTGAGACCGATCTGCCAGTAGCCCGCTGTGAGGTCAAAGATACTGAGGTAGCGGGCGGCCCCCAGCCGGTCGATCAATTCGTCCGCTCGTGGGATAGGGTGAGCGTCGGTCCGGGTGACAGCGTTCAAGCCCCGGTAGTCGACGCAGAATCTCAGTTCAGGTGTGGTGCCGGGGGCAGCGGCTTTGGGGACTAATACAACCGGGCTGGCCCAGGGACTGTCCGAGGGCTCGATGACCCCGATCGTGAGCATTCTGGCCACTTCCTCTTGTATGCAGGCCCGTACCCGATCTGGTACGCGGTAGGCCCGGTGTCGGATAGGGGGACTGTCCCCGGTGTCCACGTCGTGCAAACACCAAGGGGTGACCCCGGGGGTGAGGGAGAACAGTGTGGCGAACCGCAGCAGGAGGTCCCGGCAGCCCTGGCGTTGCTCCGGGGTGAGGGCATCAGAGAGCCGGACCCCGTCCACGGAACCGTCCTTCTCCTGAGTCTTCAGGAGATCCGGGAGGGGTTCGGAGTCTTCCTCGGCCCCGCTGTCCGTAGCCATCAGGAGGCTGAGTTCTGAGCGCACAAAGTGTGGTTTGAGTCTGTTGGTGTGGAGGACCCGAAGGGGGTTCCGGGGGGTCCCCATGTCGATGAGGTAAGTGACGGGGCTTTTGCGCTCGACCACTTTGAAGGGCCCTGTCCACTTATCTTGCAAGGCACATGGTTCGGTGGGGGACATCACCCATACTTGCTGACCAGGCTCGAACTCGACGGAGGAGGCATTATGATCATACCATCTCTTCATGTCCTCCTGGCTGGCCTCGAGGTTCGCCTTGGCCATCTCCCGGAAGCGCCGGGTCTGATTGCGTAGGGCCAGGAGGTACTTGAAGACGTCTGGAGGGGTCTTTAGGGGGGCCACCTCCCAACCTTCTTTGACTAGGCTGAGGGGCCCTCGCACAGGGTGCCCGTACAGGAGCTCGAAAGGGCTAAAACCGAGGGACTTCTGGGGAACTTCTCGGTAGGCGAAGAGGAGGCACGGGAGGAGTACATCCCACTGGCGACGGAGGGGCTCTTCCAATCCCCCAATCATCCCCTTGAGAGTGCGGTTGAAGCGCTCCACTAGCCCGTTCCCTTGGGGGTGATAGGGGGTTGTGAATCTGTAGGTGACCCCACATTGTTGCCAGAGGGACTTCATGTATTTGGAGATGAAGTTCGTGCCTCGGTCGCTGACGACTTCTCGGGGGAAGCCCACCCGGGAGAAGATCCCCATCAGGGCCCGGCCAACCACCGGAGCTGTCACAGTTCGTAGGGGCACCGCCTCGGGGTAGCGGGTGGCGTGGTCCACCAGTACCAGGATGAACCTGTGTCCTTGTGCCGTGCGGGGGTCCAGGGGCCCCACAATGTCTATTCCGACCCTCTCGAACGGGGTGGTGACCACTGGGAAGGGTTGCAGAGGGGCTTTCAGCTTACGGCCACTCTTCCCGCTGGCTTGGCACGTGGGGCAGGACCGGCAGTGGTTCAGGACGTCGTTCCTCATCTTCGGCCAGAAAAAGTGGGTCACTAGGCGACTGTAAGTTTTGTCCTGGCCCAGGTGTCCAGCCAGGGGGACATCGTGGGCCAGGTTGAGCAGGAAGTCTCTGAAGCGGAGAGGTACCACCAGCACTCGACCTGCCCCTAGCTCCGCGATTCTTTGTTCGCTGTATAGCAGGTCGTTATCCCAGTAGACCCAGTGAGAGCCGGTGGAGTCCCCGGCGCTCTGGGCGCTGGCTTGTTGGCGGAGTCCCTCGAGGGAGGGGCAGGTCTTTTGTTCCTGGCGGAACTGTTCTTGGGTGGGCCCCCCTTCTTGACGCCACTGGGCCAGGCCGGGAAAGTCCGGGGGGGGGGCGCATCCCCTTCGGTCGTCGGTTCCGTGGGGTCGGCCTCGTCGCTGTCTCCTACTGGGGCGACCGGGGGCGGAGGTGCTGGCCCTTCCGGTTCTTCTGATCGGGGGACGGCCCGGGCGGCCATGGACCGGGTGGTGATGCAGGCCCAGTCCGGGAGGCCCAGCATCCCCAGGTGCTCTCTTCTCTCTACGGTGGCCCATGGGGAACTCTCGAGGTCATTCCCCAGGAGGCAGTCCACGGGGGCATCATCCCGGACCGTCACTTTCAACAGGCCGGCGACCCCTCCCCATTCGAATGGGACGCAGGCCATTTGACACAGACTTTCAGAATTGTCGGCTGAGCGGACGGGGCAGAGAATGTTCGGCAGGATCTGCTCGGGCTTCACCAGGTGACAGCGGACGGCTGTCACACTGGCGCCTGTGTCACGCAAGGCCTCGGCCCGATGTCCATTAATGGTCACCCACTGACCGTATTTCCTGGTGTTAGCGGGTAGGGGAGCCCGCGGGACCATGTCTTTTCCCCCTAGGCACGCCAGAACCATGGCGGCCGGTTCCCACTCTTGCTGGGCCGGCTCATACTCTTCGTGTTCCTCTGATGGTTGCGCTTCCCCCAGGGCGGCGGCAGCTACCTGGCGGGGCTTGGGCGTTTGGTTCTGCGGGCAGCTCGGGTCATTGGCGTAGTGGCCTACTCGCTGGCATCGGTGGCACTTGACGTTGGCTCGGTACCCAGGACGCATTGGGGGGTTGCCCCGGCCGGCCGGAGGTGGGGTGCTGGCCACGGGTGTTGCCGGTAGGGTGTCTCTCCCTCGCCCCTGGCCTCCTCCTCCTCCCCGAGGACGGTGCTGGCCTTGGTTGCTTCGGTTTTGCTCGTGTGGCCCTCTCCGGCCCACTCGGGTGCTTTCCCATCGGTCAGCTTCAGCAGCGAGTTGCCGGGGGTCAGTCAGCTTACTGTCGAGGAGGTGCTGCCTGAGCTCGACGAAACAGTTGTTCGACAGGTGTTCCCATACCATAAGGTTAAAGAGTTGTTCGTAGGTCGTGACATGGCTCCCCTTGATCCAACCCTCGAAGGCTCGGCTGAAGTAGTTAACGTACTCCACCCAAGTTGTACCCGGGATCCGGGTGCAGTCTCTGAACCTCTGGCGGTACATCTCAGGTGTGAGGCCGTAGCGGGTGAGGAGGGCAGCCTTCATGTGGTCGTAGGACGACATTTGGTGATCGGGGAGCTGCAACAGGGCATCGCGACCTTCGTTGACGAACCTCCCCCATAATCCGGCTCCCCAATCACTCCGGTCGATCCGGTGGGAGGTCATGGCGATCTCGTAGGCTTTGAACCACTGTTGGATGTCGTCTTCTCGGCCATACTCTCGGACAACATCCTTGGGGATGTGGACTTTTTTCTCGGTTGGCCCCGGGGTGTGCGGTCGCTCAGGCGCCCCCGGTTCTTTATTCTGTTTCCGAAGTTCTATTTCCGCCAGTTTGCGCTCGTGTTCGAGTGTGATTCTTTTTTCCTCAAGCTCTCTCTGTCTCTGCTTTTCTTCTCGTTCTTCTCGGAGCCGCATATGCTCTAGATTTAGTTTCTGCTCGGCTAACTTGAGTTCACCGTCCATCTTGAGTCGTGCCATTTCCAACTCGTGTAATCGGGTTCTTTCTCTTTCTTGGATCTCCTCCTGCGAGAGGCCCGTTCCCCGCTCCTCGGGAGCTGTGGCGTTCCCCTCTGGTGCGACACTGTTTTGGGCGGGGGGTCCGGTAACCCCATTTTCTGTCCATGACTCAAGGGCGCTCTTTAAATCGTCTTTGGTACTTAGGCCGGTGGTAGCAATGCCTAGTTCCATGCAGAATTGTTTAAGTTCGCGGTGGCTATATTCTTCCAACTTATCCATTTGGAATTTTTCAGCGGAGCTGCTATCTTTGGCTGACATCGTAGTTTTGTCGTGGGGTGAGCTACTCTCTGTACGATTACGCGTTGATTCGGATCGCGCCGCTGGCCACCAATGTTAGACGGACCGGGAGGGTCGGCCGAGGACAGGGGGAGAGGTCTCCGGGGAGAGCCGTCTCCAGCGATCGTACAGACAAATAACTTCCCCCCCCCACAGACAGATACCACACAAGGATAAGGTTTAGCGTTCTTTATAAGCACTTCTTAAGGTACGATGAAATGGTACAAGGAGGTCTGGACTCAGGGGTCCCCTCTATTCGAGTCTCTCAAGGTAGGAAAAGGGGGGTAGCGGGACAGTTTGGTTACCAGTCTGGTAATTGAGATGGTCTGGGGGGTAGCTCACAATCCTCGAGCTTGGTGGATTTAGTCGGTACGGGCCGCGGCAGCGCCAGCAGGTCCCGGTAGAGATGGTCGATACACGGTCCGCGGCAGCGCCAGCAGGTCCTGGTGAAGATGGTCGTAGCAACGAGCCGCGGCAGCGCCAGCAGGTCCCGACGAAGATGGTCGATGTACGGTCCGCGGCAGCGCCAGCAGGTCCCGGTGAAGATGGTCGTAGCAACGGGCCGCGGCAGCGCCAGCAGGTCCCGGGAAGTTGGTCGTAGCAACGGGCCGCGGCAGCGCCAGCAGGTCCCGACGAGGATGGAGGTTGCAGAAGGCCGCGGCAGCGCCAGCAGGCAGGACGATAGTTCGCAAGATAGTGCTACGGCAGCGCCAGTAGTCCGTCAAGGCTGAGTTCTCTCGGTGTCTCTCGACTCCAGGATACAACTGCCTTCCTGCTCCGGAGGTGCCCCAGTTATAGGGCAGGCGCCCTTTGATGTCCGGACCCTCGCACTTGGAGGTCGGGGGGTCCGGGATGAAGGTGTCCAGACACCCAGCAGGGGGTGGAGCCAGCGCCTGGGGGAGCTGGAGGCGATCGGCACCCGGCGGGGGAGAGCCCTTGACGCTTCGTTCCCCCATTGACCTGCCAAGTGGTCCGCTCACCTCCTGGGTGGATGGTGGTGCCGGGATGTCGGGGCCGGCCAGGCCCAGGGTTAGGGTCGGGTGAAGGCCACGCGGCCTCGTGGCGCAGGGCCCAAGATGGCGGCTTGACCCGGCCGGGGGAGCCGGTGGTGGCTGGGGTCCGTGATACATGGAGGTCCGAGGGTAGGAGTTCCGTCGGGAGACAGGGTACGGGTGATTTTCGTGGGTCACGCCTGGCGGGCCGGGGCTTGGGCCCTGTCATGCGGGGAGGGAGCAAGCCCTTCGTGTGGCCTGTCCAACAGCCCTGTAGTCAAACAATCGTCAAGGGTCCCTCCCATTCGTACCACCTATTCATCTTCTGCTCTCCCCGGCTTCCAGCCGTGTGCATGCAATGACAAAGAATGCATGCCACATGAACATGTTTACGCAGAGAATATACGCCACCCGGGGAGTACTAGGAATACAAACCCGCCCTGTCGAAAGCCTCATCAAAAGCCTGGAGTCGCCCAATGGATACAGATGGCAAACGTTACTGTCATACACTCCTAGGTGCACATTTCACAAGTAGATATTGTAGTCATACTTTAACCACTGAAGCTGAAACAAACAAGAAGATTATTGTTATAAATGAGTAACTTATGTCCCTCGGAGTGCGCCCGGGACCTACCTTTAAGCAGAGCACTGGCTGGACGAAGAGTCCCCAGGAGCTGGGTCTGCAAAGACAAGAGAGTGTGAGACTGCTGCTTCCAGTGTGGATATGTCTCTTTTTTTAGTCTTTATTTGTGTTTTTTGCAACTTAACAATTCAGCAACAGTAGGGCAACAATGGCACGTTCCCGCACCAGCACATTAAGTACTGCCAGTACTCAGCAACATTATAGAATTCAATAATACACCCATGAAATTTATAAGCAGTGTTAGACCTGTCAGCCCTTTGGGTGGTCCCTCCTCATCATTATTTATTTTGTCCCACTTTTGCCTCAAACCCTGTTTGAATTTTTCCTTTTTGGGAACCACCAGACTTTTTCGTGTTGCTACAGATTCAGGGAGCCATTTTAGCTACCCCTGAAACTTCTGTCTGAGGGCCTGAAGCACAAAATGGTGGCCTCCTATGACATCACCAGCATCCACTGGAACCTACCAGCACCTTCCAGAACCTTCCAGGAGATTCCAGAACTGTGTGACAGTTGGAAACCGTTTAGAATGTTGGGAGGATAAGAGAGGCAGTTGGCAGTTGGAGCTGGCAGTTGGCACCTGACTGGTGAAGAGAGAGGAGCACAACAGTGAAGGAGGAAGGAGTGAAGCAGCAGGGGTGGAAACTTGTGCCTGGAGTGGGGTCCATAAACCCACCCTTGATACTTGTCCCTACTGATGGATCCCAGCCTATAGCCCTGTGTGGGAAGAAGTCAGAAGAAAACCATCCTAAGGACCTGGACAGCAGGAACAGGCCTTAGAACCAAGAAAGCAGCAAGATTCTGACCTGAGAACTGGTTTCCCTGGAGTCTGGCGTCGAGTAGCCGAAGACCTGGAGCCCGAGGTGGAGAAGCGGCGCTGACTGAGGTAGCAGACGTCGTACCCGGAGCCGCCTGAGGTCGTAAGAGGGCGCCGACGGAGGTCGAGAGGAATACCAAGGGTCGAGAAGGAAGTGAACCGAGGTCGAGTGAGCGGCGTCATCGGAAGGGTGAAGTCCGCCCTCCGGAGTCGTCGGAGACCGAGGTAGAGGAGCACCGGAGGTCGGGAGTGAGGATCGCACTCCGGAGTCGCCCGGAACCTGTGAGGAGGAGCACCGGAGGTCGGGGGTGAGGATCGCACCCCGGAGTCGCCGGAAGTCGACACCGAGGCCAGGCCGGCCGACGTCATCGGAGCCGAGAGCGCCATCGGACCGGAGCCGCCCGAAGTCGACATCGTGAAGAGACTGCCCGACGCCGTCGAATCGGAGGTCGAGATCGAACCGAGGCCACCGACATCGGACCGGAACCGCCTACCGGCGTCGTCAAAGAACTGACATTGGGCCGAGGCCGCCGAGACCGAACCGGAACCGCCTCACGGCGTCGACACGACTCCAGCGGCGTCGGAACATCAGAAAAGGGCAGTAAGTGGAGTAGAGGGCGCCTAAGGCCCTGTGGAGACCTGAGAGACTGCTCTAAGGGGCTAGGAAGGTGCTGAAACCAACCTGACTGTGCAAGGGGTGAACTGGGACTATCCTAGAGAGGTTGTGTGGAGAGAGAAAGCCAGGGCACTGGTATTCCCCCCTTTGATCTACCTCAGTTTAGGCCTCAGCCTTGTCCCAGCCAGGGAGTAGCCCCCCCAAGCCTTCCACACCCTGCAAGCTGTGCCTGGGCCAAATCAGCCCTTAAGAATTGAAAAGTCATCTGATTATATGAGTGTTGCTGTATACTTTTAATTATTTATTGGGGGTACTGTATTTATTGAGTTTTTACCTATTTATTGCTGCACTATATTTATAGGTCCACAGGACTTGTTGGTGTACAGTATTTATTGGTACAGTATTTATTGCCTCAAAGTATTTAATTGACTGTATGTATTGCACTTGTATTTATGCCCTGTTATTTATGATCACCCCTATTTATTTCATCAAACAGCAAATATTTATTTGACCTGCTCTATTTAAGAATGTGTATATTGTGATTGTTATTTATTTTTCCAATCAGCAACTAAGAGAAAAAGATAAAGAAAGAATATTTTCATAATTTTTACGGTGTAGAGTCGTTTTTGGAACGGATGCACGCATGGTTATTGTATGGGTATATTGTATGCTTAGCACTGCGCCTGTTTCCTGACCACTCGAGCCAAGCTACCCCATTGTGTTGGGAAGGTCCACCACCACCCTGCGGAGTGGGAGGGGGGCTGTTTCCAACATAAATTGGTGTTCAGTGGTGGGATAGAGCTGTGCCTACATATACTCAACAATAACTGTGGGTAGTCCATAGGCCTACACCGGGAGTTTTCTCACAGCGGCCTTCCTAATTGTGGGTTTTTGTTTTTTCCAAATTTACTCTGGTGGTGGGAGGAGGTATTATATAAGGTACCACCCTACATTGTTACTGCACAAAACCTGTCCTCTGACCTGAGTGGGCGAGATGGAGTTTGTACTGGAAGATTTAGAAACGTACACTGTGGCCCAACTCAGGGAGTTTTGCCAGCGGGAGGGGGTGTACTGTCCCCCAGGAGCAAAGAAGGGTGCACTCCAAACCAGCTTAAGGGCTTGGGGGGAGGCACGCCGAGAAAGCAAGGCTGAGGAGGAAGACAGGGATGGAGAGCCTGACCCCGAGGGGGCTGAGATGTACCAACCTGAGGTGGGGAACCTGTCAGCAGGGCCCAGGACACTTTCTAGGAAGGGCAGCACTGTCTCTAGTGGGGGCTTATCCAGCGTGGAGTTAGCAGATCGGAGAGAGAAAAGACAGCTCACATGGGATTTAGCAAAGCTGGAGAAGGAGAAGGAGGAACAGAGGATGGCTCATGAGACGGAGAAACAGAGGATGGCTCATGAGATAAGACTGAAAGAGATAGAGCTTCAGATCCTAAGAATTGGGGCACCAACTGTTCCTAATGGTGGCAGCCAAAACCAAGAGTCCACCAGGGAACCCAAACCTTACCTGCCAAAGGACATAGTAGCTAGCTATGGGGTGGGTGATGACATCGCCAAGTGGCTAGCAGCCTATGAGGTCTCGTTGAGGGCCCATGGGGTTCCAGTGAAGTACTGGGGAGGGGGATTGTATAAGTACATGCCTCCAGCTGGTAGGGATGCTTTATTGGCCCTCGAAGAGGATGAGCAGACCCACTACCCCACCATGAAACTGGCGCTCATCAGAAAGTTTGGACTAACACCTGAAAAGTACAGACAGAAGTTCAGGGGTAGTCACAAACTGGGCACACAGAATTGGGTGGACTTCCTGGACTATGCAAAGAAGGCACTGGAAGGTTGGATTCAGGGCAGTGAAGTAAGGAACTACGAGGAGCTGTTTGACCTAGTATTGAAGGAACACCTACTCGAGAAATGTTTCCCTGAACTGCGGCAACACCTGGTGGATAGCAAGCTGACCAGCCCCCGGAAGCTTGCTGAGGAGGCGGACATTTGGGCTAGTACCCGGGTGTCCACAAGGGGGACTGGAGGGGATACTCAAAAGGCCGGACAGGGCGCCCCCCAGAAGAAAGAGGGAGGGGAAAAGAAAAAGGAGTTCTCCAAAGGCCCCCAAAATAACTTCCAAGGGAAGGGAACAGGATTCACCTCTAAGGCTAACCCACCCAGAAACCCTAATCCTGGCCAGAGTCAGCAGCCAAGGGTTGTCCATTGCTATGAGTGCGGTGGCGTTGGACACTATAAAGGAGATCCGAAGTGTCAGAAACGATCACCCCCTCCCACTGGAGGAAAGCCCCCCGGAGTAGCTAGTGTAGTGCTCGGGGAGGAGATGCCCTTAACTAAGGGAAGGGAGTGGGCGGGTGTCACTTTAGTGTCCCTGGGAGAACGGGAGATGGTTCCTAAGATCCAGGTGCCCGCAAATACCGCAAAGTATGGGCAGTGGATCACCATCAACGGCCAAAGAGGGGAGGCTCTGAGAGACACAGGAGCCAGTATGACTATGGTGCGTAGCCAACTGGTGTCTCCAGAGCAGGTAATTCCCGATGTACTCCACCCAGCCGCGATGGCTGACGGCAGAACAGGTCACTATCCAGTGGCCGAGGTTCCCTTTGAATGGGGGGGGGTTGCAGGTTCACTTCGAGTTGCCGTAAGCCCTGCCGTGCCAGTCGATTGTCTGCTGGGCAATGATATGGAGCACAACGCTTGGAAGGAGGTGGAATACCGGACTCACACCGAGATGCTGGGTACACCTGACTGGGCCTGTGTTAGCACAAGGTCCGCGACTACCCGAAGAGGGAGTTCATTCCGGCTGGAGCCTGGAACAAAGGCCCAGCCAGCTGCCAGTCAAGGGAAGAACCGAGGACAGGAGGAGCCTGCCTCGGCGTCTCCACCCCGTAGGACGGATAGGCCACCGGAGGTGGTGGACCAGGAGTCTGCGGAGGGGGACGTTACCAACCTGGAGGACCTACCCATCCCGGCCGAGTGGCACGTGGAGGGAGGCCCGTCCAGGGAGGAATTCTGCCAGGGCCAGAGGGAGTGCCCTACCCTTGAGGGGCTGAGGCGACAGGCCGAAGCCCAGGCAGCAGGGAACGTTGAAGGGAACTACAGTGTTTACTGGGAGGATGGCCTCCTCTACAGTGAACCCAAGGCACCCCTACATGGATCGTCACGAGCCTTGGTAGTTCCTCAACGTTTTCGAGCCTTCCTTTTAGAGTTGGCTCACGAGATACCATTGGCAGGACACCTGGGGCAAGACAAGACCTTCGCCCGTCTTGTCCCACACTTTTATTGGCCTCAGATGAAAGTGTCGTCCGATACCTACTGCCGGACATGTGTGTCTTGCCAAGCCAGTGGGAAAACAGGGGTGAAGCTGAAAGCTCCCCTGGAACCACTTCCTGTCGTTAGCACCCCCTTTGAAAGGGTGGGCATCGACATTGTGGGTCCATTAGATCCACCGACTACAGCTGGTCACCGGTTTATCCTGGTTTTGGTGGATCATGCCACACGGTACCCAGAGGCAATACCTCTGAGGACCATAACAGCACCTGTTGTGGCTAGGGCCCTGATGGGAATCTTTACCCGAGTGGGTTTTCCCAAGGAAGTTGTGTCCGACAGGGGGACCAACTTCATGTCAGCGTATATGCGGGCAATGTGGAAGGAGTGTGGAGTGACCTACCGGTTCACAACTCCTTACCACCCCCAGACCAATGGTCTGGTGGAAAGGTTTAACAAAACCTTAAAAGGCATGATCAGAAGTCTGCCTGAAAGCCTGCGGAGGAAATGGGACGTCCTCCTACCCTGTTTACTCTTTTCTTACAGGGAAGTGCCACAGAAGGGAGTGGGCTTCAGCCCCTTCGAGCTTCTGTATGGGCACCCTGTACGTGGACCTCTTAACCTGGTGAGAGACGGATGGGAAAGAACTCCCAGAAAGCTCCCCCAGGATGTGGTGAGCTACATGCTGGCCTTCCGGAGCCAAATGGCTAAGTTGTGGAAGCAAGCTTCTGACAACTTGGAAGCCAGCCAAGCAGTGATGAAGGCGGGGTATGACCACAACGCTCACCCGGTGGAGTTGGAGCCTGGCCAGAAGGTGTGGGTGATCGAACCAGGAGAGCTTAGTGCCCTCCAGGATCGCTGGTCAGGACCCTTTGAGGTGTTGGAGAAGAAGGGTAAGGCTACCTACTTGGTGGACCTGAAGACCCCTCGTCAGCCCCTGCGGGTGCTGCATGCCAACCGCCTCAAACCCCACCACGAGAGGCCCGAAGTCATCTTGATGATGGTGACTGACGGAGGGGAGGACGTGGAAAGCGAGCCTCTCCCTGATCTGTTTGCGTCTCAAGAGAAGGATGGGTCGGTGGAGGGAGTGATTCTCTCCCCATCTCTAACTCCTGAACAGCAGGAGGACTGTCGCCAGGTCTTGGGGCAGTACTCTTCGTTGTTCTCCCTTGTCCCGGGTAGGACTCACCTGTGCGTCCATGACGTGGACACAGGAGATAGCCCACCTGTGAAGTCCAAGATCTACCGGATGTCAGACAAGGTGAAGGCCAGCATTCACAGTGAAGTCACTAAGATGCTGGAGCTAGGAGTGGTTGAACCTTCTAGCAGCCCCTGGTCCAGTCCGGTGGTGTTAGTACCAAAAGCTGCACCACCGGGTGCCCAACCAGAACTAAGGTTCTGTGTGGACTACCGGGGACTGAATTCAGTGACAAAGACTGATGCACATCCGATCCCTCGGGCGGATGAATTAATTGACCGGCTGGGAGCTGCCCAATATCTAAGTACCTTTGACCTTACTTCAGGGTACTGGCAGATCTCTTTGACTAATGGAGCAAGGGAAAGGTCAGCCTTCTCCACGCCCAATGGCCACTACCAGTTCTGTGTGATGCCCTTTGGGCTCAAGAACGCACCTGCCACGTTTCAGCGCCTGGTAAACCAGATCCTCACCGGGATGGAGAGTTTCTCTGCTGCTTATCTGGATGACATAGCCGTCTTCAGTAACAGCTGGGAGGATCACTTGCGTCACCTGCAAGCTGTTCTCCAGGCCCTGAGACAAGCTGGATTGACGATCAAGGCCAGCAAGTGCCAGATCGGGCAGGGGTCGGTAGTGTACCTTGGACACTTGGTGGGTAGGGGAACGGTGCAGCCCCTCCAGGCGAAGATCGAGGCCATCATGGCCTGGGAACCCCCCAAGACACAGACTGAGGTCCGAGCATTTTTGGGCCTCACGGGTTACTATCGCCGCTTCGTGAAGGGGTACGGTACCATCGTAGCCCCTCTCACGGAGCTCACGTCCAAGAAACAACCTCGACGGGTAGTCTGGACGGAGGCTTGTCAGCAAGCCTTTGAGAAATTGAAGAAAGCCATGTGCGAGGCCCCGGTCTTAAGGGCCCCAGACTTTTCCAAGAAGTTCATTGTCCAGACAGATGCATCAGAACATGGCATTGGGGCAGTGTTATCGCAACTCAACGAAGAGGGTCTGGATCAACCCGTGGTCTTCCTATCCAGGAGACTACTTCCCAGGGAACAGAAGTGGAGTGCAATAGAGCGTGAAGCCTTTGCAGTGGTATGGGCTCTGAAGAAGTTGCGGCCATACCTGTTTGGCTCGCACTTCCTGGTTCAGACCGACCACCGACCCCTTCGTTGGCTGATGCAAATGAAGGGGGAGAATCCCAAGTTGTTGAGGTGGTCTATTTCCCTACAGGGGATGGACTTTCAGGTGGAACATCGGCCTGGAGTGGACCACGCCAATGCAGACGGTCTCTCAAGGTATTTCCGCCTTAGTGATGAGAACTCCCAAGGGGTTGGGTAGCTCTCCCCACTTTCAGCTGGGGGGGACGCGTGTTAGACCTGTCAGCCCTTTGGGTGGTCCCTCCTCATCATTATTTATTTTGTCCCACTTTTGCCTCAAACCCTGTTTGAATTTTTCCTTTTTGGGAACCACCAGACTTTTTCGTGTTGCTACAGATTCAGGGAGCCATTTTAGCTACCCCTGAAACTTCTGTCTGAGGGCCTGAAGCACAAAATGGTGGCCTCCTATGACATCACCAGCATCCACTGGAACCTACCAGCACCTTCCAGAACCTTCCAGGAGATTCCAGAACTGTGTGACAGTTGGAAACCGTTTAGAATGTTGGGAGGATAAGAGAGGCAGTTGGCAGTTGGAGCTGGCAGTTGGCACCTGACTGGTGAAGAGAGAGGAGCACAACAGTGAAGGAGGAAGGAGTGAAGCAGCAGGGGTGGAAACTTGTGCCTGGAGTGGGGTCCATAAACCCACCCTTGATACTTGTCCCTACTGATGGATCCCAGCCTATAGCCCTGTGTGGGAAGAAGTCAGAAGAAAACCATCCTAAGGACCTGGACAGCAGGAACAGGCCTTAGAACCAAGAAAGCAGCAAGATTCTGACCTGAGAACTGGTTTCCCTGGAGTCTGGCGTCGAGTAGCCGAAGACCTGGAGCCCGAGGTGGAGAAGCGGCGCTGACTGAGGTAGCAGACGTCGTACCCGGAGCCGCCTGAGGTCGTAAGAGGGCGCCGACGGAGGTCGAGAGGAATACCAAGGGTCGAGAAGGAAGTGAACCGAGGTCGAGTGAGCGGCGTCATCGGAAGGGTGAAGTCCGCCCTCCGGAGTCGTCGGAGACCGAGGTAGAGGAGCACCGGAGGTCGGGAGTGAGGATCGCACTCCGGAGTCGCCCGGAACCTGTGAGGAGGAGCACCGGAGGTCGGGGGTGAGGATCGCATCCCGGAGTCGCCGGAAGTCGACACCGAGGCCAGGCCGGCCGACGTCATCGGAGCCGAGAGCGCCATCGGACCGGAGCCGCCCGAAGTCGACATCGTGAAGAGACTGCCCGACGCCGTCGAATCGGAGGTCGAGATCGAACCGAGGCCACCGACATCGGACCGGAACCGCCTACCGGCGTCGTCAAAGAACTGACATTGGGCCGAGGCCGCCGAGACCGAACCGGAACCGCCTCACGGCGTCGACACGACTCCAGCGGCGTCGGAACATCAGAAAAGGGCAGTAAGTGGAGTAGAGGGCGCCTAAGGCCCTGTGGAGACCTGAGAGACTGCTCTAAGGGGCTAGGGAGGTGCTGAAACCAACCTGACTGTGCAAGGGGTGAACTGGGACTATCCTAGAGAGGTTGTGTGGAGAGAGAAAGCCAGGGCACTGGTATTCCCCCCTTTGATCTACCTCAGTTTAGGCCTCAGCCTTGTCCCAGCCAGGGAGTAGCCCCCCCAAGCCTTCCACACCCTACAAGCTGTGCCTGGGCCAAATCAGCCCTTAAGAATTGAAAAGTCATCTGATTATATGAGTGTTGCTGTATACTTTTAATTATTTATTGGGGGTACTGTATTTATTGAGTTTTTACCTATTTATTGCTGCACTATATTTATAGGTCCACAGGACTTGTTGGTGTACAGTATTTATTGGTACAGTATTTATTGCCTCAAAGTATTTAATTGACTGTATGTATTGCACTTGTATTTATGCCCTGTTATTTATGATCACCCCTATTTATTTCATCAAACAGCAAATATTTATTTGACCTGCTCTATTTAAGAATGTGTATATTGTGATTGTTATTTATTTTTCCAATCAGCAACTAAGAGAAAAAGATAAAGAAAGAATATTTTCATAATTTTTACGGTGTAGAGTCGTTTTTGGAACGGATGCACGCATGGTTATTGTATGGGTATATTGTATGCTTAGCACTGCGCCTGTTTCCTGACCACTCGAGCCAAGCTACCCCATTGTGTTGGGAAGGTCCACCACCACCCTGCGGAGTGGGAGGGGGGCTGTTTCCAACAAGCAGTATGAAAACTTTTCCCCCATCCAACCCCTCGCTCCCACCCATGCCAGTCACCCAGTATCACCCACGCACAACCGCTCCCCGTCTCTCCCACCGTATGAGATATGTATCTCTTTAGCAAACACAGGAGACAAGTTAGAATATGGACCTTTGTAAATAAATAGTGCCTGGAAGCACCTTCTAAGCAGGGGCCTGTCAGACAATGAACCCACAAGGTGCCATAAATGATGTAGGAGGCACAGAGGGTGCAGTGTGAAGATATTTCAAGCCGCCTTCTCACTGCTCTCAGATCCCTTAGGAAGTTTAACTTAAACAAGTCAGAAGTCACTCACCTGTTTTCACTTCAATGTACTCATTTCCTCCTGAAAGAAAATACACCAAGTAAGTATGTGGTTAGAGGTCACAGAGGTCATACAGCTCATTCTCTCTCAGGTCTTGGGAGAGGTGGGCAGCAGACAGGTGCAAGGAAGACAAGTCTGCTCTATGTTGTATCTTACATGAAGCTTTAGTGGGAACAAGTCCCATCTTTCTAGCAGCCTTAGTTCCCCCTACAATAAGCTCGTCATGGATCAGCAACGCTGACCCCTAGCAGTGGGACCCTTTGCTTCTAACAAATGTCAGAAAGTCCCTCTTTTGCTCTTTTGCATGGTTAGCCCCCGCTTTTTGCATGGTTTTGATGTAGTTTCAATTGAAATGCACAAGCTCCCTGCCAACCAGGTGCCCTGTGCCAGTGCTTCTTCCCCAAAATATATCCACAATTGGTACTTCTGCCCCTGTACGTTCTTAGTAAGTGGTGCTCTGACTACGTTGGGCCTGGGAGCTGAAGAGCGTCCCATGGGACGCACCTCACTAGGACCATGTCACTGCCCTTTCAGCTTGCATGCCCCTGTGAGGTAGAAAACTACAAAGTCGACATGGCACCCTGCCTGGTTGCTATGCCAGCCAGCACTGCCTGAAGGTATAGGAAAGTCACCCCTCTAGCAGGGTGTACTATACCACAGGTAAGAGCTGTGAGAAGTTGGCCTGGTATATGCTGTCCACTAATTAAAGTGAGCACCCTGTACCAGTCCACACGACCCTCATGATGTATGAGGTCAAAGATAACCTTTAGCAAGCTATCCTAGTGGTAGCTATGGAGAGCAGCCTTCAGGCCTAATCTTGAAGGAATGTAAAGCAGCTTGTTTTACCAGAATATCACCTCCTGAATGACCAAATGAAAGGCGAACCACAAAGTGTTTGTATAAATAAAATTTCAATAGAACAGTTGTAAGTAGCACAATACACAGCGGGCTCCCGGGGGAGACCGAACCATATACTAAAAAAATGGTATAACAATCACAACTTCAATAGACAAAGTACATAGAGCACGTAGAATCACTGGGACCCCAAGGAACCACCCCAGGTGAGTAGATTGAGACCCCACGGAGGACAGGTGCAGTGTGAAAACATGACGCGGACTCTGTACAACTCTATGGGAAAGTCACGGTTAAAGTTTTACAAGTAAAGGACACTTTGGAGAGGACTTCAAGCAAGATAATCGAGGATTAGGAGGTTCTAAGGCCAACTCACCTGTGGAAACCAAGTTACCCGAGTTACCTATCCCAGAGGAGCCGGGTGCATAGGGCTCAAGTGGTGTCGGAAACCTCTGTCGTTTTCAATGGCGTGCTGAGAAGAAGTACTGCTGCCGTGGAAGTGGAAAGTGTCCGGTGGAACCCAAGCCTGGATTCGAGGTGAGAGGAACCTGAAAGCATAGGGGACAGAGTCTGGGTCACTTCACCTGACCAGGGGCTCAGCAGGCAATGGCCCACCGATGTCGGATGCTTCAGGTGAGATGAGGTGCTGCTTGACTCTTCAGCCACGAGGACCAGGAGACGTCGAGGATGACCAAAGTTTGGAGGTGAGCTGACCCACGAAGGATGACGAGTGCTGAGGGGTCGGTGTCTGGCTGGAGCACCAACAAGCCTTGGCAGCTGCAACCCACGCAGATAGAGGAAACAGGTTACGGTTTGGACCAGCAAGGTCCAGGGGACTCTCCAAGCAATGGAGAGTCAGGGCACGTCTGGAGCAACCAGGTAAGCCCAAGAAATCACATGGTGACCCTCGCCAGGACCCACAGGCCAACGGACCAGGGTTCGTGAGGAGACCTCAAGCAGGATTACGAAGTACCAGCCCACGGAGCACACGGTGCGAGGAGGCTGGAGATCTTCAGTGGAAATATTGCTCGGGTCAGGACTACATGGAGTCCAATGCACAACTTCAGGGAATGCTGGTAAGTATGTGCAGTTGCAAATGAACGCGGTACACAGTGGTTCGGGTCACGAGGTCTCCACGAGGGATACTGGCCTCAGCTTCGCTGGAAGGGCAGATCGACCTCAGAGACCTTCAGAAACCCACCTCCTGTGTTGCAGAAATCTTCAGTGTCCTCAGGAGCTCAGGAGATGCAAGCCGGTCAGTTGCGCTTAAAGTGCCTGCTTCAGCAGGGGAGTAACTCCTTTACTACAAGGGAGATTCTTCAGTCGCCCAGTGTCATGCAGACAGTCGGAGTACTTGGTCTCTTCTGTAGCAGAATCTTGTCCAGGTAAAATCCAGAGTCCTGTAGCCAGGTAACCCATTTTATACCCACGGGAAGGGGTAGGACAGATTCAGGGTTCCCTCCTAAGGGAGGGGCAGGAAAGAGGGGCGGCTACACCCATGTCCTTTGTCCAGTTTCACGCCAGAGCAGGAGCCACTGGCTCCCAAAACTGGTTTGAACTGGACTATGCACAGGGACACCAAATGTGTCCACAGTGCAGACTATCTGGCATTCTCAGAGTGCACCCACCCAGCCCCAATACACTAAACCCTGTCTGGGAGGTGGTCACACCTCCCTGTGACAGGATGCCTTTTGTCATGCCTTTCTCTGCTCAAGCTTGGCTCAGCAGCAGGGGGGCAGAAATGTGTCTGTGGCAGGCAGCGTCCATTTTGTGCTGCCCAGGCTAAGAAAGCTGGTACCGGGCAGACCGGTGACCCAAGCATGTCTTTGTGGAAGGGAGGAATCATACCTTCCACACCAGTTACGGTGTGGAGGTATGATTCCAAGGTGTTTGACACCAAACACAACTTGTTTCTGAGCAGCCGTTAGCATTTACCGCGCGGTTATAAGGCACTTAAACATATATGTATGGCTGCATCACAGACAGCCCAAAGAAATAATAATAATAAGTAAGCTTATCAAGTGCATGGTTACACTGGCAAGCGTGTCCCAGCGCTGCAGCCCATCTGTTGCAGTAACATGAGATATCTTAAGAGATGACGTTATATGTTTTTTTCGAAAAGAGCCTTTCCGACGGTTCTAACCGAAGAGCGCGAGGGAGGCCATTCCAGTGTTTAGCGGCTAGGTAGCGGAAAGATCGACCACCCATTCTCACTTTTTTAATAACTGGAATCTTAACCTGTGCCGTCCCCCGGGACCTCAAGGCCCGGGTACGAGTGTAGAAGGACATTAGACTGTGTAGATAGCGAGGTCCGTTTCCCTGCAGAAAGCGGTGACTGACACATAGGGCTTTAAAAAAAATTCTCTCCTTCACCGATAGCCAGTGTAGGACAGCGAAGGCATTCCTGGAGGGAGCTCTCCTGGGCAGCATCAGGACAAGGCGAGCTGCCGCGTTCTGAATGCATTGGAGTCTCTGCACACACTTACCGCTAGCTCCTAGGTATAACGCATTCCCGTAGTCCAAGCGGGAAGTTACCAACGCAAGGACTAGAGTTTTCCTGGCTGCCACGGGAAGCACATCTAAGATCTTCCGAAGGCCTTTCATTATTCCGAAGCACTTCCCGGCCACAGTTCTGGTGTGGTAATCAAAGGAAAGCTTAGAGTCCAGCCACATCCCCAAGATCTTAACCTGGTTACTGGGGGAGGGGGTGGGGCCTAGGGTCTGCGGCCACCACGCCGAGGACCATATCGAGGGAGCCTTACCCACGATTAGAACCTCTGTCTTGCTGCCATTTAACTTTAAACAGTTACTTGACATCCAGACTGCCAGCTCCTGTGGACAGGTGGAGAAATTGGTGGCTGCCTCTTCATGGGTTTGAGATAGTGATACCACCAATTGCGCATCGTCCGCATATGACAACACTAATGCCGTATTTCATAATGTCTGCCAGAGGGGCCATATATAGATTAAAAAGAGTGGGGCTTAGTATAGAGCCCTGGGGGACCCCTTGAGCCAGCACAATGCTTTTAGAATAATACGGTCGTTGGGACACCTGAAAGCTTCGATCCTGTAAGAAGGATCCCAGCCACTCCCAGGACAGTTTCTCCAGCCCTCCTTTCTTGGGGCGCTGTAGGAGCAGTGGGTGGGCGACGGTGTCAAATGCGGCGCTGAGGTCCAACAGGACCAAAGCCACCGCCTGACGTTCGTCTACGTGTCTGCGAATGGTTTCTGTTGACAGATGCAGTGCTGACTCAGAAGAGCACGTTGCCCGGAAACCTGAGTGTGCGGGGTGCCGTAAACTGTGTTGAGTAATGTGCGTTGTCAGTTGAGTGTTGACCATTTTTTCGGCTATTTTAGCAAAATATGGCAAGAGTGAGACTGGACGAAAGTTCTCCAACTGGCTCGCACTCACACCCGGCTTTTTCTTGATGGGGATGACAACCGCCTCTTTCCACCTTTTTGGGACCACCCCTGATTCAAAAGACAGTTTAAGGAGATGCCTGATATAGGGTACTAAGATCTCCATGCTCTCCATGCTCTCCCGTGTGTCGTAGGGTCCCTTGGTGACCTGGATTTAACACGTAGGGCCATAGTTTTAAGGTCATCATAGGAGGGGAGGTTAAATCTGGAGAGGCAGTGTGCCTCCTCCGTGTTAAACAGCCTCATCCTCTCCGAGCTCCCATTGGGTGCCTCATCCGGGAAGGTGGTATAAATTATTGATACCTTCTCTGCGAAGAAGTCTGCAATCAGATTGCAAGACTCCACCGAGCTGCTTTTGGGAACCGTAGTTCTGGCAAGTGATGATATGT
The DNA here is from genome assembly GCF_964204655.1 of Triturus cristatus. NCBI lineage: Eukaryota > Metazoa > Chordata > Amphibia > Caudata > Salamandridae > Triturus > Triturus cristatus. The sequence goes on along the minus strand of NC_140588.1, from coordinate 1,096,550,382 downwards.
CCTTAAAAATTACGAACAGTTCTCTGGAAGAATTTTCAGCTTGCTCTATCCTTGTGTTGCAGTAGACGACGCGAGTTTTCCTTATGATTGAGTGGTAGTGTTTTAGACTAGTTCTATAGTCGGTCTTCCTATTCTCTGAAAACTCTTTCCTCCATATTCTTCTAAATGCTTGCCCAAAGTTTTGGCTCTCCTGAGTTCTTCATTAAACCAAGGGGCAGATTTTTACTGTCTCCTCGGTGCGCTAGATGGCCACGGGGCTACTCTGTCTAGCGCCTCAGTAATCCATTCATCTAGAGCGCTACAGGCAGTTTCAATATCCTTTCCCCCTGGTTGCCCCCACTGCTGAAGGGCATGATTGAAACTCACTGCTGAGAACCTAGCCCATTTCCTCTGCAGTCTCCCTTCGCATGACAACTTCAGGAATGGGGTCTTAGGTATCATAGTGCTAAAAGGGATCAGGTAATGATCTGTCCACGGGACTGCATTAGGGCTTTCAATTATTAGATCCCCCCAATTAGCGAAGACTGGGTCGAATAAGTGGCCCCGTTGGTGGGTCGGGAGGGAAGATTGCAACACCAACTGTAACGCGGCTAATTCCTGACAAAGCTCTTGCGCTGCAGAACTAGCCATATCATCAAAGAGTAGGTTCATGTCTCCCAACACCAACACTTTAGAGTACCAGAGTGCCGGTTGTATTGCTTGTTCCCTGAGGCTATATACAAACTGGGAGATAGGACCCGGTGGTCTATAAATTAAAAAACCTTGAATGACATGTACATGGACTCCGAACGCTGCAGAGGGGCCCTACTCATGAAGGGGCACCTTCTCACATAAAACCCAGCACCCTGCCTTCAGGATCGTTAAGGCCTGCCATAGGGGTGGCTGATCTGTTTTAAGTGTAGTGATATATGTACAGATAGAGGGATACTATATCTGAGTAAGTGGTGCAAGCACCAGCTTACACAGTTTGCAGTAGCAATCTGTTGGTGTCAGTTTGAGTGGTCTCTTAGGGGTGGCATAATACATGCTGCAGCCCCTGAGAGGCCTCTGGGGGTACCTAGGCTCTTGGTACCTGTGTACCATATACTAGGGACTGATAGGGGTACCCCAGAATCCAATCCTGAGTGTACCTAAAGTACAGGCTTACCAATTTAAGGGAGAAAGCAGATAGGCTGGGGTCCTGATTAGCAGGATCCCAGTCAGACTAGTCAAAACCCAGCAAAACACCAGGAAAAAGTGCGGGTAACCATGCAGTCAGATCCTACCTTCCTACAAGAGCGAATCTGCAATATATGCCCGACAATATTAGGGTCCATTCCTTAACCCCTTCCATGCTCAGCTCGTCATGAGTCACAGTGGAGCTGTGCTCATGACGAGCTGAGCTCGTCATAACGGCCGCGGCCCGCCCACGCGCGATAAATTCCCCGCCTGTGCGGGAGAATTCATCAGTGGGCGGGGTCGTGACGAGTTCAGCTCGTCATGAGCACAGCTCCACTGTGAGTCATGACGAGCTGAGCTCGTCACGAGCACAGCGGTGCCACGGCCCCCCCGCACCATGGGGGAATTACCCCCGCAGGGAAGGGGTTAATTTCGTAAGTGTCAGTGAAGCCATAAAGAGTACATGGGCTGGAAAATCGACAAGACAAGTTCCACAGCACCAGGACGCCTTCACTGAACAAAGCAGTGTTTGGTGCCAAACTACTCCTCTCAATGAATCCACACTGATGCCAATGTGAGATTTCTTGTACCATGTACGCAGAGAGCACCTCAGAGGTGCCCCCTGAAAACCTACCGACCCAGGTGTGGTCTCTGCCACCACCAAACATGTTTCTGGACCCCTGGGTGGACAGCCTCTCTCTGGGACCAGAAACAATGCACATCCTGGGCGGAAGTGTCACACCTCCTCCATCAGGATGGGCCAGTGCTCGAAGGGGATGCTTCAAAGGCCTGAAGCCTTTGTAATGTGACCCACAGCCTCTGCTGCTGGCAGCAGATGCCGGTTTACACCCCCCCTTTGGGTGGGGAATCCGGTTGGTAAACCTAGAAGAATAGGAGGTGTACCCACTGCTGCCGTCTCCACCCCGAACGTGGGGGAGGCGAGGTGAAGCACATCTTCCAGTCCCCACCATCTTGAAGATGGGGAGACCCCTTCAACCAGGCATAATAGAGGGTGCAGTCACCACAGGTAAAGTGCCTATTGGCCCTACCTGCTACTCCCCTAAAACACCCCATATTTAGTATTTAGGTGGCTCAGCCAGAACTAGAAACTAGATCTGTGACGATGTAAAAAGAAAGAGGACATCGCTGCAGAGAAGACTGAAGAAGACTACTGCCTTGGCCCCAGCTCTACTGGCATGTCTCCAGCTTCTGCGAACCTGTCGTGCAGGCAGCGGCCTCTGAAAACCCTGGGAGGACTGCTGCCTTCGATAAAGACTACAATCTTCCGTGGACAGTGGACCTGTTCAGAAGAAAATGACTAAGGCATCGGATCCAGCTGGAACCGCGATCCCTGCCCACTCTACACCCGATGTCCACAGTCCGAGTCTGAGCGGCCCACCCGCCCAGTGAAGTCTTGTCAGCAATCCTGACCTCAAGTCCAGCGACTGCTCCTGACCTCCGCAACGACGCCTGCAATCTGAATCCGGAAGCTCCCCGACTGCGGCCGGCTCCAGTAAGAAGATTTTGACGTCGAAAGGCATCCCTGCACCCGAAGCCCCTGGGCCTTGGTGAGCTGAACTGACTGTGCCCCTGCAACCCCCTACATTACTACTTACCTCTGCTGTTGCTGGTCTCCCTCTTGCAACCTCCGGTGCGACGTCTGCAGCATGTTTGCCAAAAGAAGAAACTGTACTATAAAGCATCTGGCACCCCATGCTGATTGTGCATCCTGCACCTCCCTGCCCCTGTGCCGCAGGTGGTGTATGTTTGGTGCTGCGTTGTTGCCCCCGTGAGTGTGTTAACCCCCAAAGCTTGGACCCTGCAACCGATCCACCTACCTACAAGAAGTGTGGTGCCAGGCACCCCCAGTCTCCATTGAAAAGCATTGACTTTGACCTTTGCACCCAGCCGCCCCGGGCGGCTGGTGGTGCAGTTTTGGTTCTCTTCTGCTCCTTGCTGACCTTTGGGCCGGAAGACTGGATTTGTAAGTGTGGTACTTACCTGTTAAACCACACTATTGTTTTCCCCCTAGGATAACATTGAACTGCTTCGAAAATATGTAATAGTGTTGACTTTTGAAAGTGCAAAATATTTTTCTTTTAAAACATACTTTGACCTTGGTCTTAAAATAAAATACACAAGTATATTTTTGCTAAAATTGGTCTGGATCTCCTTCTTGAGTCGTGTGTCCATTATTGGTCAATATTGTGCAATAAAGGTCTTACACCTCTGTGTTAGGTCTAAGGCTGCTTGCCCACACTACCACTAATAGAGCACTTTGGGTTTTAAATTGAGCCCTGCACACTTTTGGGGAACCCTTCGACTCTGTGCACGGTATTACCACCTTGTGGCAATGTTTCATGCAGAGCCAGCTTCCTACAACAAGTAAACCACAAAAGCAGCGCGGCGCATGCCCACGCTTCCATTTCCTGCCACAGTGCATCACCATAGTCCAGTTTAAAGCTTTTTACCTACTCGAATATGATCCAGATGCGCCCACTGCTTTGTGAGGAGTACAGAGCGAGTGTAGATTCACAGAGGGATTCTCATGGACACATCTGCTTCAAGGCTAAGGCCTGATACAAGCCATGAGATCTGCAGATTCACGTAGAATTGTGAAATGCGCCAGCCTAATGTAATTATCTTGAAGGGAGCATAGCGGTTGTAAACCGCGGTTAAGGCAGCTTCAGGTTGCACAAGGTCACACATAGTACTTGCCACCTGCACCTCTGCGGTTCTTCAGGGGCACACAGTATCATTCTCCTGTTACCGACTATGCACAGGGACACGGCTTCAAGAATGTACACGGCTTGAGTAATAAATTAGGGAGGTAAAGCCAAACGACCCCGAATGGGCCTATCAGAGAGTGCCCCTTGACAATCTGGAAGAAATGCATCTAAAAAGGCACTCGGGCCTCATGTACTCTCTACAACAGTTTGAGATCTGGCCCTTGGAACTCACATGCGCCCCAATACTTTACTCTTTCAAACGTTTTAGGCTCATCAGTGACATTGAACAGGAAGTTTACAGAACATTTCTTTCATGGAAGACTCCGGGCTGAACAAGTCCCTTTGTGGGTACTCGGTTACTCGGGGCCTGTAGTAGGCCTGGGTGTAATTTAAATCAGGGTCATATACCATGCATACATGTGTGGGTCAACATGTGCTATTCGAGCGTCACTGCTGACATTTTATACTTAAAATACCTAAAGTCATCACCTGCACATGAATCAGTGTTCAGAATTTCGAGCTTCTCTGGAAGTTCCACTGAGGGCTCATTTGAAGCTTCAGACTCAGTCAGGGCTCCAAGAGACCAGATACATTCTCTTCAATATCCCCCTCTGTCACTCAGTGTGCATGAATTACAAGAATGTATATTGTTCTAAAAGGCCCTGGGTGAGGACCCAGGAAGAGATCCACAGGCACAGAAAAGCCACCCCTGCTTACCCAGGATAAGAAGTTCTGACAGAGTTAGAGGTCCGGCTGGCCCTGGGGTGGAAGCGCCCAGCCCTGGGCTCCCTTATCCAGCCTGACGCATCGCAAAGTGCAGGGGATGGGCCCTGCAGGCACTGGAACATCTCCCCTGCTTATCCTGGTTCAGCTCTAACTGGGCCCTAGGTCTACTAGAGGCTCCTGCTGGCCTCTAGTAGAAACACCTGGCCTGCCGTGCCGTAAAGTGTCCCAGACGAGGTCTACCCTGCTCGTCCGAGTTCAGAAGATGTGACCAGAAATACAACAGGCCCTGGGTTGGAAGGCCCGGTCACCCTTCTCTGGCCCACCATGTTGCAAAGTACCCGGCACAGGGTCCCAAAGGAAACTTGGGATCTCCCCTGCTTGTCTGGGTTCAGACGTTCTGACCGGGCCCTGGACTCCCCCTTCCAGCCTACCATGTCACAAAGTGCCCAGGATGGGGTCCCGCAGGCACCGGGAGGTCTCCCCTGCATGTTCATGTTCAGAAGGGCTGACATGGATAGAGCTCCCACTGGTCCTGGGGGCAAGCCCCGGGCTCCCTTCTCCAACCCACTGTGTCACAAAGTGCCTAAGACGGGGTGCCACAGTCGCACTACGTGTCTCACCCACAGTAATCACAAAGCAAACTGACTGCACGTGTCTACCACCAGTGTCGGCCTTTAAGATAAGGCCACTGCGAAGCAGCAAGGGTAACTGGCACTTGGCTGATTACACATGAGCAAGTGTGCACACAAGTGAGTCTACTGTTGTGCACAGCCTGGTAAATGCGCACAGGTAGCCTGGTGCAATGGGGACTCTACATGGTTAGTCACCTGGGATAGGCCTTATAAGGTTAGTGTAGACTAATAGGAGAAGTCAGTGTGATATACTGTTTTGTCTATAGTGAAACTCCATTATACACATAGGGAGAGAACTGCCTCGGAGTGCTGTTCCGCTCCCCTTTGGCCTACAGAGATCATTGACATCCTTAATTGGAGTGCAAACTGTGCGGAAAAATCAATTATGTAACTTCAAAAAATGATATTTGTGCACTTTATGGGTCATCCAGAGTTTTCATATTTCTCTGGATCAGAGGCCAGTATTTTTGTCACCCTGCTATGTCCAGTTAATTACATTTCTCTCCAGCAGTAGGAACAAAGGCCTCTCCACACAAAGAGAGCAATTAACAGTACTTCACCCAGCTCCTGAGGAGGAAAGGGATGGCGCGAAATGATCGGCATCAATCAATCAGCTGTCACACTGCACCAGGGATGGGCCTGCCCAAGCCTACTGAACAAAGGAGAGTGCCTAGACAACTGCAGCCTACCCAGAAGAAGGGCTTTTTTTGAACTTCTTGTGTGCCAGTCCCTGGCAGTGGTCAGCGAGGGGTGGAGCGGAGACCCCAGAAGCTGATGTGACCAGTGACTCCTGTATAATGCCATTTTGAACTGTCCCAGCATGCTGTGCAGGAGGGTTGGGACAGGGGTGGAGAGGTGACATGGCACCCTAGGATTGGCCAGGAGTGTCTGACTTCTGGAACCTTCCTCTCCCATTTAAAAACTTGTGCACAAGGTGGAGACTCTCTCTTGCCTGTGGACTTTTCTACACTTTGCTGCTGGATCCTGGGACCGCCATGGAGAACCGGAAGGAGGGACCCCCAGACCCTCACTCAGGACTGAGTGCTCTGCCCAGCTGACCCCAGGACCAGTGGGTCTCCCCAGGGCTGGTGAGGCTCATCCCCTTAAGCCCCCTGAGGACCAGTTGTGGGAAAACCGTAGACTTTTGTGTGCAGAAAACAAGATCAGGAGGACAGATGGCGTGGGAAGCCAGGAGAACCAGCTCCTTGAGGGCTTCACTGCTTTGATCCTGCAGAGTGAGGAGGGTCGCTGCCCCTGGCGAATAGAGCTCGTCCCCAAGAGTACAATGCGCCCAAGATCGTCCAATCGACCAAAGGGGACCTGCTTTATCTCATTGTAAAGTTTGGCGACCTTTGACCGTTTCTCGGATGGAGCGTGTGAAGCTGCGCTGCCTCGACTGGAAAATGCCCCGGGGTGGGCCAGGGACCAGTGGTCGACGCAAGTGATTTTATTAGTATTGCCCCCAGGGAGGGGCTGTGCGTGAGGCCCCCTCCCCTGACTTCTCTGCCTGGCCAGGGACCCCATCCGCAGAGCATGCTCTATTACAGGGGCCGGGACCCCATCCCCTGGATGCTGAATTCAGGGAGAGGATGTGACGTAACTGCCGGAGCTGCTGACTTTAGAACTGGGGAACCAGGTTCGAGTCTCAGCATGGGCTCAACATCCTTGGATTCTGGACAAATCACTTAATCTCCCCGTGCCTACCAAAAATGAATGTGTCCTTATGTAATGTAACTAGTGCTTATGTAAAGCACTCCAATACCTTCGAATCAAGTTTGTGCTATATAAAACCACAAAACAAATGCACACCAAAAATATTTTATGGGGGGAGCTCTGTAGCACCTGCCTCCCAGCCGTGGCCAGCCACCCTGCTCCCCATGCCCGTGTCTGGGGGAGCAGGAGGTGGCCACGGACCCCAACGCATGCCCGCATGGGCGGACAGGCAGAGACACCTTGCCGGCTCCCATGGCAGCATGGAGGAGTTATGCCCAGATGGGGAGCAGGCTGGGGAGGCCAGGGGTGGGCTCCCTGGGCCGCCCCAGATGTGGAAAAGTGTGGGGTGCCTGGCTGGGACAAGGCACCCCCCCAAAAAAAGCTAAGAAAAACACAAAAGAGAAAGCGTTGCGGTTCATCGTGTCTCAGCGGGAGAACCAATACTATCTTATTCCCTGCACTTGCAGCAGCCCCATAAAAACCCTGCGGGCCCGGATCATTGTGACTGCATTTCTCGTTATTTCTCCCCTTGTGGGGACTCCAGGAAGAAGGGGCCACCGCCAACAGCATCAGGAAGTCACCGCGTTTCCCCACCCTAAGTTGGGGTAGTGGGGGCCAAAAACATTTCAAGCACAGTTGTGAGTTCTGCATTCTCCAGGGGCCATGCAGTTGTATTCATGATGGCCTGAAAGGCCTGCATTGGAGCTCTCTCCGGGGGCCACGATTGGTTGTATTCATAGTGGCTGAAAGCCCTAAAGGTGGTGCACTGAAGCTCTCCCCAGGAGCCATGCGTATGGTTGTATTCATCGAGGCCTGAAAGCCCTAAAGGTGGTGCACTGAAGCTCTCTCCGGGGGCCATGCGTATGGTTGTATTCATAGTGGCTGTAAGCCCTAAAGGTGGTGCACTGAAGCTCTCCCCAGGAGCCATGCGTATGGTTGTATTCATCGAGGCCTGAAAGCCCTAAAGGTGGTGCATTGAAGCTCTCTCCGGGGGCCATGCGTATGGTTGTATTCATAGTGGCTGAAAGCCCTAAAGGTGGTGCATTGAAGCTCTCTCCGGGGGCCATGCGTATGGCTGTATTCATAGTGGCTGAAAGGCCTAAAGGTGGTGCATTGAAGCTCTCTGAGGGGCCATGTGTATGGTTGTATTCATTATGGCTGAAAGCCCTAAAGGTGGTGCCGTGAAGCTCTCTGAGGGGCCATGTGTATGGTTGTATTCATAGAGGCCTGAAAGCCCTAAAGGTGGTGCATTGAAGCTCTCTGAGGGGGCATGTGTATGGTTGTATTCATAGAGGCCTGAAAGCCCTAAAGGTGCTGCCGTGAAGCTCTCGGAGGGGCCATGCGTATGGTTGTATTCATCGTGGCCTGAAAGCCCTAAAGGTTGTGCACTAAAGCTCTCTCCGGGGGCCATGCGTATGGTTGTATTCATAGTGGCTGAAAGCCCTAAAGGCGGTGCCATGAAGCTCTCTGAGGGGCCATGCGTATGGTTGTATTCATTATGACTGAAAACCCTAAAGGTGGTGCATTGAAGCTCTCTCCGGGGGCCATGCGTATGGTTGTGTTCATAGTGGCCTGAAAGCCCTAAAGGTGGTGCATTGAAGCTCTCTCCAGTGGCCATGCGTATGGTTGTATTCATAGTGGCTGAAAGCCCTAAAGGTGGTGCACTGAAGCTCTCTCCGGGGGCCATGCGTATGGTTGTATTCATCGTGGCCTGAAAGTCCTAAAGGTGGTGCACTGAAGCTCTCTGAGGGGCCATGCGTATGGTTGTATTCATAGTGGCTGAAAGCCCTAAAGGTGGTGCACTAAAGCTCTCTGAGGGGCCACGTATGGTTGTATTCATAGTGGCCTGAAAGCCCTAAAGGTGGTGCATTGAAGCTCTCTCCGGGGGCCATGCGTATGGTTGTATTCATCGTGGCCTGAAAACCCTAAAGGTGGTGCATTGAAGCTCTCTCCAGGGGCCATGTGTATGGTTGTATTCATAGTGGCTGAAAGCCCTAAAGGTGGTGCACTGAAGCGCTCTCCGGGGGCCATGCGTATGGTTGTATTCAATGTGGCCTGAAAGCCCTAAAGGTGGTGCATTGAAGCTCTCTCCGGGGGCCATGTGTATGGTTGTATTCATCGAGGCCTGAAAGCCCTAAAGGTGGTGCATTGAAGCTCTCCCTAGAAGCCATGTGTATGGTTGTATTCATCGAGGCCTGAAAGCCCTAAAGGTGGTGCACTGAAGCTCTCTGAGGGGCCACGTATGGTTGTATTCATAGTGGCCTGAAAGCCCTAAAGGTGGTGCACTGAAGCTCTCTGAGGGGCCATGCGTATGGCTGTATTCATCGAGGCCTGAAAGCCCTAAAGGTGGTGCATTGAAGCTCTCTCCGGGGGCCATGCGTATGGTTGTATTCATCAAGGCCTGAAAGCCCTAAAAGTGGTGCACTGAAGCTCTCTCCGGGGGCCATGCGTATGGTTGTATTCATCGAGGCCTGAAAGCCCTAAAGGTGGTGCACTGAAGCTCTCTACAGGGGCCATGCGTATGGTTGTATTCATCGAGGCCTGAAAGCCCTAAAGGTGGTGCACTGAAGCTCTCTACAGGGGCCATGCGTATGGTTGTATTCATCGAGGCCTGAAAGCCCTAAAGGTGGTGCATTGAAGCTCTCTGAGGGGCCATGTGTATGGTTGTATTCATCAAGGCCTGAAAGCCCTAAAGGTGGTGCATTGAAGCTCTCTCCAGGGGCCATGCGTATGGTTGTATTCATCGAGGCCTGAAAGCCCTAAAGGTGGTGCCATGAAGCTCTCTCCGGGGGCCATGCGTATGGCTGTATTCATAGTGGTCTGAAAGCCCTAAAGGTGGTGCACTGAAGCTCTCTGAGGGGCCACGTATGGTTGTATTCATAGTGGCCTGAAAGCCCTAAAGGTGGTGCATTGAAGCTCTCTCCGGGGGCCATGCGTATGGTTGTATTCATCGAGGCCTGAAAGCCCTAAAGGTGGTGCATTGAAGCTCTCTCCGGGGGCCATGCGTATGGTTGTATTCATAGTGGCCTGAAAGCCCTAAAGGTGGTGCACTGAAGCTCTCTGAGGGGCCACGTATGGTTGTATTCATCGAGGCCTGAAAGGCCTAAAGGTGGTGCCATGAAGCTCTCTCCGGGGGCCACGATTGGTTGTATTCATCGAGGCCTGAAAGGCCTAAGGGTGGTGCACTGAAGCTCTCTACAGGGGCCATGCGTATGGTTGTATTCATCGAGGCCTGAAAGCCCTAAAGGTGGTGCATTGAAGCTCTCTGAGGGGCCATGCGTATGGCTGTATTCATCGAGGCCTGAAAGCCTTAAAGGTGGTGCACTGAAGCTCTCTGAGGGGCCATGTGTATGGTTGTATTCATAGTGGCTGAAAGCCCTAAAGGTGGTGCACTGAAGCTCTCTCTGGGGGCCATGCGTATGGTTGTGTTCATAGTGGCTGAAAGCCCTAAAGGTGGTGCATTGAAGCTCTCTCCAGGGGCCATGCGTATGGTTGTATTCATAGTGGCCTGAAAGCCCTAAAGGCGGTGCATTGAAGCTCTCTGAGGGGCCATGCGTATGGTTGTATTCATCGAGGCCTGAAAGCCCTAAAGGTGGTGCATTGAAGCTCTCTCCGGGGGCCATGCGTATGGCTGTATTCATAGTGGCTGAAAGCCCTAAAGGTGGTGCCATGAAGCTCTCTCCGGGGGCCATGCGTATGGTTGTATTCATAGTGGCTGAAAGCCCTAAAGGTGGTGCCATGAAGCTCTCTCCGGGGGCCATGCGTATGGTTGTATTCATAGTGGCTGAAAGGCCTAAAGGTGGTGCATTGAAGCTCTCTCCGGGGGCCATGCGTATGGTTGTATTCATAGTGGCCTGAAAGGCCTAAAGGTGGTGCTCTGAAGCTCTCTCCAGGGGCCATGTGTATGGTTGTATTCATAGTGGCTGAAAGCCCTAAAGGTGGTGCATTGAAGCTCTCTCCAGGGGCCATGTATATGGTTGTATTCATAGTGGCTGAAAGCCCTAAAGGTGGTGCATTGAAGCTCTCTGAGGGGCCACGTATGGTTGTATTCATCGAGGCCTGAAAGGCCTAAAGGTGGTGCTCTGAAGCTCTCTCCGGGGGCCATGTGTATGGTTGTATTCATTATGGCTGAAAGGCCTAAAGGTGGTGCTCTGAAGCTCTCTCCGGGGGCCATGTGTATGGTTGTATTCATAGTGGCTGAAAGCCCTAAAGGTGGTGCCATGAAGCTCTCTCCGGGGGCCATGTGTATGGTTGTATTCATAGTGGCTGAAAGCCCTAAAGGTGGTGCATTGAAGCTCTCTGAGGGGCCACGTATGGTTGTATTCATCGAGGCCTGAAAGCCCTAAAGGTGGTGAACTGAAGCTCTCTCCAGGGGCCATGCGTATGGTTGTATTCAACGAGGCCTGAAAGCCCTAAAGGTGGTGCTCTGAAGCTCTCTCCAGGGGCCATGCGTATGGTTGTATTCATAGTGGCCTGAAAGCCCTAAAGGCGGTGCATTGAAGCACTCTCCGGGGGCCATGCGTATGGTTGTATTCATCAAGGCCTGAAAGCCCTAAAGGTGGTGCTCTGAAGCTCTCTCCAGGGGCCATGCGTATGGTTGTATTCATAGTGGCCTGAAAGCCCTAAAGGTGGTGCTCTGAAGCTCTCTCCAGGGGCCATGCGTATGGTTGTATTCATAGTGGCCTGAAAGCCCTAAAGGTGGTGCATTGAAGCTCTCTGAGGGGCCACGTATGGTTGTATTCATAGTGGCCTGAAAGCCCTAAAGGTGGTGCATTGAAGCTCTCTCCGGGGGCCATGCGTATGGTTGTATTCATCGAGGCCTGAAAGCCCTAAAGGTGGTGCATTGAAGCTCTCTCCGGGGGCCATGCGTATGGTTGTATTCATAGTGGCCTGAAAGCCCTAAAGGTGGTGCACTGAAGCTCTCTGAGGGGCCACGTATGGTTGTATTCATCGAGGCCTGAAAGGCCTAAAGGTGGTGCCATGAAGCTCTCTCCGGGGGCCACGATTGGTTGTATTCATCGAGGCCTGAAAGGCCTAAGGGTGGTGCACTGAAGCTCTCTACAGGGGCCATGCGTATGGTTGTATTCATCGAGGCCTGAAAGCCCTAAAGGTGGTGCATTGAAGCTCTCTGAGGGGCCATGCGTATGGCTGTATTCATCGAGGCCTGAAAGCCTTAAAGGTGGTGCACTGAAGCTCTCTGAGGGGCCATGTGTATGGTTGTATTCATAGTGGCTGAAAGCCCTAAAGGTGGTGCACTGAAGCTCTCTCTGGGGGCCATGCGTATGGTTGTGTTCATAGTGGCTGAAAGCCCTAAAGGTGGTGCATTGAAGCTCTCTCCAGGGGCCATGCGTATGGTTGTATTCATAGTGGCCTGAAAGCCCTAAAGGCGGTGCATTGAAGCTCTCTGAGGGGCCATGCGTATGGTTGTATTCATCGAGGCCTGAAAGCCCTAAAGGTGGTGCATTGAAGCTCTCTCCGGGGGCCATGCGTATGGCTGTATTCATAGTGGCTGAAAGCCCTAAAGGTGGTGCCATGAAGCTCTCTCCGGGGGCCATGCGTATGGTTGTATTCATAGTGGCTGAAAGCCCTAAAGGTGGTGCCATGAAGCTCTCTCCGGGGGCCATGCGTATGGTTGTATTCATAGTGGCTGAAAGGCCTAAAGGTGGTGCATTGAAGCTCTCTCCGGGGGCCATGCGTAGGGTTGTATTCATAGTGGCCTGAAAGGCCTAAAGGTGGTGCTCTGAAGCTCTCTCCAGGGGCCATGTGTATGGTTGTATTCATAGTGGCTGAAAGCCCTAAAGGTGGTGCATTGAAGCTCTCTCCAGGGGCCATGTATATGGTTGTATTCATAGTGGCTGAAAGCCCTAAAGGTGGTGCATTGAAGCTCTCTGAGGGGCCACGTATGGTTGTATTCATCGAGGCCTGAAAGGCCTAAAGGTGGTGCTCTGAAGCTCTCTCCGGGGGCCATGTGTATGGTTGTATTCATTATGGCTGAAAGGCCTAAAGGTGGTGCTCTGAAGCTCTCTCCGGGGGCCATGTGTATGGTTGTATTCATAGTGGCTGAAAGCCCTAAAGGTGGTGCCATGAAGCTCTCTCCGGGGGCCATGTGTATGGTTGTATTCATTGTGGCTGAAAGCCCTAAAGGTGGTGCATTGAAGCTCTCTGAGGGGCCACGTATGGTTGTATTCATCGAGGCCTGAAAGCCCTAAAGGTGGTGAACTGAAGCTCTCTCCAGGGGCCATGCGTATGGTTGTATTCAACGAGGCCTGAAAGCCCTAAAGGTGGTGCTCTGAAGCTCTCTCCAGGGGCCATGCGTATGGTTGTATTCATAGTGGCCTGAAAGCCCTAAAGGCGGTGCATTGAAGCTCTCTCCGGGGGCCATGCGTATGGTTGTATTCATCGAGGCCTGAAAGCCCTAAAGGTGGTGCTCTGAAGCTCTCTCCAGGGGCCATGCGTATGGTTGTATTCATAGTGGCCTGAAAGCCCTAAAGGTGGTGCTCTGAAGCTCTCTCCAGGGGCCATGCGTATGGTTGTATTCATAGTGGCCTGAAAGCCCTAAAGGTGGTGCATTGAAGCTCTCTGAGGGGCCATGTGTATGGTTGTATTCATAGTGGCCTGAAAGCCCTAAAGGTGGTGCGTTGAAGCTCTCACCAGGGGCCATGCATATGGTTGTATTCATCAAGGCCTGAAAGCCCTAAAGGTGGTGCATTGAAGCTCTCTGAGGGGGCATGTGTATGGTTGTATTCATAGTGGCCTGAAAGGCCTAAAGGTGGTGCACTGAAGCTCTCTGAGGGGCCATGCGTATGGTTGTATTCATAGTGGCCTGAAAGGCCTAAAGGTGGTGCACTGAAGCTCTCTGAGGGGCCATGCGTATGGTTGTATTCATAGTGGCCTGAAAGCCCTAAAGGCGGTGCATTGAAGCTCTCCCTAGGAGCCATGCGTATGGTTGTATTCATAGTGGCCTGAAAGGCCTAAAGGTGGTGCACTGAAGCTCTCTGAGGGGCCATGCGTATGGTTGTATTCATAGTGGCATGTAAGCCCTAAAGGTGGTGCACTGAAGCTCTCTCCGGGGTCCATGTGTATGATTGTATTCATCGTGGCCTGAAAGCCCTAAACGTGGTGCACTGAAGCTCTCTGAGGGGCCACGTATGGTTGTATTCATAGTGGCCTGAAAGCCCTAAAGGTGGTGCACTGAAGCTCTCTGAGGGGCCACGTATGGTTGTATTCATAGTGGCCTGAAAGCCCTAAAGGTGGTGCATTGAAGCTCTCCCCAGGGGCCATGCGTATGGTTGTATTCATCAAGGCCTGAAAGCCCTAAAGGTGGTGCACTGAAGCTCTCTCCGGGGGCCATGCGTATGGTTGTATTCATCGAGGCCTGAAAGCCCTAAAGGTGGTGCACTGAAGCTCTCTACAGGGGCCATGCGTATGGTTGTATTCATCGAGGCCTGAAAGCCCTAAAGGTGGTGCACTGAAGCTCTCTACAGGGGCCATGCGTATGGTTGTATTCATCGAGGCCTGAAAGCCCTAAAGGTGGTGCATTGAAGCTCTCTGAGGGGCCATGTGTATGGTTGTATTCATCAAGGCCTGAAAGCCCTAAAGGTGGTGCATTGAAGCTCTCTCCAGGGGCCATGCGTATGGTTGTATTCATCGAGGCCTGAAAGCCCTAAAGGTGGTGCCATGAAGCTCTCTCCGGGGGCCATGCGTATGGCTGTATTCATAGTGGTCTGAAAGCCCTAAAGGTGGTGCACTGAAGCTCTCTGAGGGGCCACGTATGGTTGTATTCATAGTGGCCTGAAAGCCCTAAAGGTGGTGCATTGAAGCTCTCTCCGGGGGCCATGCGTATGGTTGTATTCATCGAGGCCTGAAAGCCCTAAAGGTGGTGCATTGAAGCTCTCTCCGGGGGCCATGCGTATGGTTGTATTCATAGTGGCCTGAAAGCCCTAAAGGTGGTGCACTGAAGCTCTCTGAGGGGCCACGTATGGTTGTATTCATCGAGGCCTGAAAGGCCTAAAGGTGGTGCATTGAAGCTCTCTCCGGGGGCCATGCGTATGGTTGTATTCATCGAGGCCTGAAAGCCCTAAAGGTGGTGCATTGAAGCTCTCTCCGGGGGCCATGCGTATGGTTGTATTCATAGTGGCCTGAAAGCCCTAAAGGTGGTGCACTGAAGCTCTCTGAGGGGCCACGTATGGTTGTATTCATCGAGGCCTGAAAGGCCTAAAGGTGGTGCCATGAAGCTCTCTCCGGGGGCCACGATTGGTTGTATTCATCGAGGCCTGAAAGGCCTAAGGGTGGTGCACTGAAGCTCTCTACAGGGGCCATGCGTATGGTTGTATTCATCGAGGCCTGAAAGCCCTAAAGGTGGTGCATTGAAGCTCTCTGAGGGGCCATGCGTATGGCTGTATTCATCGAGGCCTGAAAGCCTTAAAGGTGGTGCACTGAAGCTCTCTGAGGGGCCATGTGTATGGTTGTATTCATAGTGGCTGAAAGCCCTAAAGGTGGTGCACTGAAGCTCTCTCTGGGGGCCATGCGTATGGTTGTGTTCAAAGTGGCTGAAAGCCCTAAAGGTGGTGCATTGAAGCTCTCTCCGGGGGCCATGCGTATGGTTGTATTCATCGAGGCCTGAAAGCCCTAAAGGTGGTGCATTGAAGCTCTCTCCAGGGGCCATGCGTATGGTTGTATTCATCGAGACCTGAAAGCGCTAAAGGTGGTGCATTGAAGCTCTCTCCAGGGGCCATGCGTATGGTTGTTTTCATAGTGGCTGAAAGCCCTAAAGGCGGTGCATTGAAGCTCTCTGAGGGGCCATGCGTATGGTTGTATTCATCGAGGCCTGAAAGCCCTAAAGGTGGTGCATTGAAGCTCTCTCCGGGGGCCATGCGTATGGCTGTATTCATAGTGGCTGAAAGCCCTAAAGGTGGTGCCATGAAGCTCTCTCCGGGGGCCATGCGTATGGTTGTATTCATAGTGGCTGAAAGCCCTAAAGGTGGTGCCATGAAGCTCTCTCCGGGGGCCATGCGTATGGTTGTATTCATAGTGGCTGAAAGCCCTAAAGGTGGTGCCATGAAGCTCTCTCCAGGGGCCATGCGTATGGCTGTATTCATAGTGGCTGAAAGGCCTAAAGGTGGTGCATTGAAGCTCTCTCCGGGGGCCATGCGTATGGTTGTATTCATAGTGGCCTGAAAGGCCTAAAGGTGGTGCTCTGAAGCTCTCTCCAGGGGCCATGTGTATGGTTGTATTCATAGTGGCTGAAAGCCCTAAAGGTGGTGCATTGAAGCTCTCTCCAGGGGCCATGTATATGGTTGTATTCATAGTGGCTGAAAGCCCTAAAGGTGGTGCATTGAAGCTCTCTGAGGGGCCACGTATGGTTGTATTCATCGAGGCCTGAAAGGCCTAAAGGTGGTGCTCTGAAGCTCTCTCCGGGGGCCATGTGTATGGTTGTATTCATTATGGCTGAAAGGCCTAAAGGTGGTGCTCTGAAGCTCTCTCCGGGGGCCATGTGTATGGTTGTATTCATAGTGGCTGAAAGCCCTAAAGGTGGTGCCATGAAGCTCTCTCCGGGGGCCATGTGTATGGTTGTATTCATAGTGGCTGAAAGCCCTAAAGGTGGTGCATTGAAGCTCTCTGAGGGGCCACGTATGGTTGTATTCATCGAGGCCTGAAAGCCCTAAAGGTGGTGAACTGAAGCTCTCTCCAGGGGCCATGCGTATGGTTGTATTCAACGAGGCCTGAAAGCCCTAAAGGTGGTGCTCTGAAGCTCTCTCCAGGGGCCATGCGTATAGTTGTATTCATAGTGGCCTGAAAGCCCTAAAGGCGGTGCATTGAAGCTCTCTCCGGGGGCCATGCGTATGGTTGTATTCATCGAGGCCTGAAAGCCCTAAAGGTGGTGCTCTGAAGCTCTCTCCAGGGGCCATGCGTATGGTTGTATTCATAGTGGCCTGAAAGCCCTAAAGGTGGTGCTCTGAAGCTCTCTCCAGGGGCCATGCGTATGGTTGTATTCATAGTGGCCTGAAAGCCCTAAAGGTGGTGCATTGAAGCTCTCTGAGGGGCCATGTGTATGGTTGTATTCATAGTGGCCTGAAAGCCCTAAAGGTGGTGCGTTGAAGCTCTCACCAGGGGCCATGCATATGGTTGTATTCATCAAGGCCTGAAAGCCCTAAAGGTGGTGCATTGAAGCTCTCTGAGGGGGCATGTGTATGGTTGTATTCATAGTGGCCTGAAAGGCCTAAAGGTGGTGCACTGAAGCTCTCTGAGGGGCCATGCGTATGGTTGTATTCATAGTGGCCTGAAAGGCCTAAAGGTGGTGCACTGAAGCTCTCTGAGGGGCCATGCGTATGGTTGTATTCATAGTGGCCTGAAAGCCCTAAAGGCGGTGCATTGAAGCTCTCCATAGGAGCCATGCGTATGGTTGTATTCATCGAGGCCTGAAAGCGCTAAAGGTGGTGCACTGAAGCTCTCCCCAGGGGCCATGCGTATGGTTGTATTCATAGTGGCATGTAAGCCCTAAAGGTGGTGCACTGAAGCTCTCTCCGGGGTCCATGTGTATGATTGTATTCATCGTGGCCTGAAAGCCCTAAACGTGGTGCACTGAAGCTCTCTGAGGGGCCACGTATGGTTGTATTCATAGTGGCCTGAAAGCCCTAAAGGTGGTGCACTGAAGCTCTCTGAGGGGCCACGTATGGTTGTATTCATAGTGGCCTGAAAGCCCTAAAGGTGGTGCATTGAAGCTCTCCCCAGGGGCCATGCGTATGGTTGTATTCATCAAGGCCTGAAAGCCCTAAAGGTGGTGCATTGAAGCTCTCTCCGGGGGCCATGCGTATGGTTGTATTCATAGTGGCTGAAAGCCCTAAAGGTGGTGCACTGAAGCTCTCTGAGGGGCCACGTATGGTTGTATTCATAGTGGCTGAAAGCCCTAAAGGTGGTGCACTGAAGCTCTCTCCGGGGGCCATGCGTATGGTTGTATTCATCGAGGCCTGAAAGCCCTAAAGGTGGTGCATTGAAGCTCTCTCCGGGGGCCATGTGTATGGTTGTATTCATAGTGGCTGAAAGCCCTAAAGGTGGTGCACTGAAGCTCTCTGAGGGGCCATGTGTATGGTTGTATTCATAGTGGCCGAAAGCCCTAAAGGTGGTGCATTGAAGCTCTCTGAGGGGCCATGTGTATGGTTGTATTCATCGTGGCCTGAAAGCCCTAAAGGTGGTGCATTGAAGCTCTCTGAGGGGCCATGTGTATGGTTGTATTCATCGAGGCCGGAAAGCCCTAAAGGGGGTGCCATGAAGCTCTCTGAGGGGCCACGTATGGTTGTATTCATAGTGGCTTGAAAGCCCTAAAGGTGGTGCACTGAAGCTCTCTCCGGGGGCCATGTGTATGGTTGTATTCATCGAGGCCTGAAAGCCCTAAAGGCGGTGCATTGAAGCTCTCTCCGGGGGCCATGCGTATGGTTGTATTCATCGAGGCCTGAAAGCCCTAAAGGTGGTGCACTGAAGCTCTCTGAGGGGCCATGCGTATGGCTGTATTCATAGTGGCCTGAAAGCCCTAAAGGTGGTGCATTGAAGCTCTCTCCAGGGGCCATGCGTATGGTTGTATTCATCGAGGCCTGAAAGACCTAAAGGTGGTGCATTGAAGCTCTTTCCGGGGGCCATGCGTATGGTTGTATTCATAGTGGCCTGAAAGGCCTAAAGGTGGTGCCATGAAGCTCTCTCCGGGGGCCATGCGTATGGTTGTATTCATAGTGGCCTGAAAGGCCTAAAGGTGGTGCATTGAAGCTCTCTCCGGGGGCCATGCGTATGGTTGTATTCATCGAGGCCTGAAAGCCCTAAAGGTGGTGCATTGAAGCTCGCTGAGGGGCCATGTGTATGGTTGTATTCATCGAGGTCTGAAAGCCCTAAAGGTGGTGCACTGAAGCTCTCTGAGGGGCCACGTATGGTTGTATTCATAGTGGCTGAAAGCCCTAAAGGTGGTGCATTGAAGCTCTCTTCGGGGGCAATGCGTATGGCTGTATTCATAGTGGCTGAAAGCCCTAAAGGTGGTGCACTGAAGCTCTCTCCAGGGGCCATGCGTATGGTTGTATTCATCGAGGCCTGAAAGCCCTAAAGGTGGTGCATTGAAGCTCTCTCCGGGGGCCATGCGTATGGCCGTATTCATAGTGGCTGAAAGGCCTTAAGGTGGTGCACTGAAGCTCTCTCCGGGGGCCATGCGTATGGCTGTATTCATAGTGGCTGAAAGGCCTAAAGGTGGTGCACTGAAGCTCTCTCCGGGGGCAATGCGTATGGTTGTATTCATTATGGCTGAAAGCCCTAAAGGTGGTGCACTGAAGCTCTCTCCGGGGGCCATGCGTATGGTTGTATTCATAGTGGCTGAAAGGCCTAAAGGTGGTGCACTGAAGCTCTCTCCGGGGGCCATGCGTATGGCTGTATTCATAGTGGCTGAAAGGCCTAAAGGTGGTGCATTGAAGCTCTCTCCGGGGGCCATGCGTATGGTTGTATTCATAGTGGCTGAAAGCCCTAAAGGTGGTGCACTGAAGCTCTCTCCGGGGGCCATGCGTATGGTTGTATTCATAGTGGCTGAAAGCCCTAAAGGTGGTGCACTGAAGCTCTCTGAGGGGCCACGTATGGTTGTATTCATCGTGGCCTGAAAGTCCTAAAGGTGGTGCATTGAAGCTCTCTCCAGGGGCCATGCGTATGGTTGTATTCATCGAGGCCTGAAAGCCCTAAAGGTGGTGCACTGAAGCTCCCTCCGGGGGCCATGCGTATGGTTGTATTCATCGAGGCCTGAAAGCCCTAAAGGTGGTGCACTGAAGCTCTCTCAGGGGGCCATGTGTATGGTTGTATTCATAGTGGCTGAAAGCAGTAAAGGTGGTGCACTGAAGCTCTCTCCGGGGGCCATGCGTATGGTTGTATTCATCGAGGCCTGAAAGCCCTAAAGGTGGTGCACTGAAGCTCTCTCCGGGGGCCATGCGTATGGTTGTATTCATAGTGGCTGAAAGCCCTAAAGGTGGTGCACTGAAGCTCTCTGAGGGGCCACGTATGGTTGTATTCATCGTGGCTTGAAAGCCCTAAAGGTGGTGCACTGAAGCTCTCTGAGGGGCCATGCGTATGGTTGTATTCATCGAGGCCTGAAAGCCCTAAAGGTGGTGCACTGAAGCTCTCTCCGGGGGCCATGCGTATGGTTGTATTCATCGAGGCCTGAAAGCCCTAAAGGTGGTGCCATGAAGCTCTCTGAGGGGCCATGCGTATGGTTGTATTCATCGAGGCCTGAAAGCCCTAAAGGTGGTGCACTGAAGCTCTCTCCGGGGGCCATGAGTATGGTTGTATTCTTCGAGGCCTGAAAGCCCTAAAGGTGGTGCATTGAAGCTCTCTCCGGGGGCCATGCGTATGGTTGTATTCATAGTGGCCTGAAAGGCCTTAAGGTGGTGCATTGAAGCTCTCTCCGGGGGCCATGTGTATGGTTGTATTCATTGTGGCTGAAAGCCCTAAAGGTGGTGCACTGAAGCTCTCTCCGGGGGGCATGCGTATGGTTGTATTCATTGTGGCTGAAAGCCCTAAAGGTGGTGCATTGAAGCTCTCTCCGGGGGCCATGTGTATGGTTGTATTCATAGTGGCTGAAAGCCCTAAAGGTGGTGCACTGAAGCTCTCCCCAGGGGCCATGCGTATGGTTGTATTCATAGTGGCTGAAAGCCCTAAAGGTGGTGCACTGAAGCTCTCTGAGGGGCCATGCGTATGGTTGTATTCATCGAGGCCTGAAAGCCCTAAAGGTGGTGCATTGAAGCTCTCCCCAGGGGCCATGCGTATGGTTGTATTCATAGTGGCTGAAAGCCCTAAAGGTGGTGCATTGAAGCTCTCTGAGGGGCCACGTATGGTTGTATTCATAGTGGCTGAAAGCCCTAAAGGTGGTGCTCTGAAGCTCTCTGAGGGGCCATGTGAATGGTTGTATTCATAGTGGCCTGAAAGCCATAAAGGTGGTGCACTGAAGCTCTCCCCAGGAGCCATGCGTATGGTTGTATTCATAGTGGCTGAAAGCCCTAAAGGTGGTGCCATGAAGCTCTCTCCAGGGGCCATGTGTATGGTTGTATTCATAGTGGCTGAAAGCCCTTAAGGTGGTGCCATGAAGCTCTCTCCAGGGGCCATGTGTATGGTTGTATTCATAGTGGCCTGAAAGGCCTAAAGGTGGTGCATTGAAGATCTCTGAGGGGCCATGTGTATGGTTGTATTCATAGTGGCTGAAAGCCCTAAAGGTGGTGCCATAAAGCTCTCTCCGGGGGCCATGCGTATGGTTGTATTCATAGTGGCCTGGAAGGCCTAAAGGTGGTGCCATAAAGCTCTCTCCGGGGGCCATGCGTATGGCCGTATTCATAGTGGCTGAAAGGCCTAAAGGTGGTGCACTGAAGCTCTCTCCGGGGGCCATGCGTATGGCTGTATTCATAGTGGCTGAAAGGCCTAAAGGTGGTGCACTGAAGCTCTCTCCGGGGGCAATGCGTATGGTTGTATTCATTATGGCTGAAAGCCCTAAAGGTGGTGCACTGAAGCTCTCTCCGGGGGCCATGCGTATGGTTGTATTCATAGTGGCTGAAAGGCCTAAAGGTGGTGCACTGAAGCTCTCTCCGGGGGCCATGCGTATGGCTGTATTCATAGTGGCTGAAAGGCCTAAAGGTGGTGCATTGAAGCTCTCTCCGGGGGCCATGCGTATGGTTGTATTCATAGTGGCTGAAAGCCCTAAAGGTGGTGCACTGAAGCTCTCTCCGGGGGCCATGCGTATGGTTGTATTCATATGGGCTGAAAGCCCTAAAGGTGGTGCACTGAAGCTCTCTGAGGGGCCACGTATGGTTGTATTCATCGTGGCCTGAAAGTCCTAAAGGTGGTGCATTGAAGCTCTCTCCAGGGGCCATGCGTATGGTTGTATTCATCGAGGCCTGAAAGCCCTAAAGGTGGTGCACTGAAGCTCCCTCCGGGGGCCATGCGTATAGTTGTATTCATCGAGGCCTGAAAGCCCTAAAGGTGGTGCACTGAAGCTCTCTCAGGGGGCCATGTGTATGGTTGTATTCATAGTGGCTGAAAGCAGTAAAGGTGGTGCACTGAAGCTCTCTCCGGGGGCCATGCGTATGGTTGTATTCATCGAGGCCTGAAAGCCCTAAAGGTGGTGCACTGAAGCTCTCTCCGGGGGCCATGCGTATGGTTGTATTCATAGTGGCTGAAAGCCCTAAAGGTGGTGCACTGAAGCTCTCTGAGGGGCCACGTATGGTTGTATTCATCGTGGCTTGAAAGCCCTAAAGGTGGTGCACTGAAGCTCTCTGAGGGGCCATGCGTATGGTTGTATTCATCGAGGCCTGAAAGCCCTAAAGGTGGTGCACTGAAGCTCTCTCCGGGGGCCATGCGTATGGTTGTATTCATCGAGGCCTGAAAGCCCTAAAGGTGGTGCCATGAAGCTCTCTGAGGGGCCATGCGTATGGTTGTATTCATCGAGGCCTGAAAGCCCTAAAGGTGGTGCACTGAAGCTCTCTCCGGGGGCCATGAGTATGGTTGTATTCTTCGAGGCCTGAAAGCCCTAAAGGTGGTGCATTGAAGCTCTCTCCGGGGGCCATGCGTATGGTTGTATTCATAGTGGCCTGAAAGGCCTTAAGGTGGTGCATTGAAGCTCTCTCCGGGGGCCATGTGTATGGTTGTATTCATTGTGGCTGAAAGCCCTAAAGGTGGTGCACTGAAGCTCTCTCCGGGGGGCATGCGTATGGTTGTATTCATTGTGGCTGAAAGCCCTAAAGGTGGTGCATTGAAGCTCTCTCCGGGGGCCATGTGTATGGTTGTATTCATAGTGGCTGAAAGCCCTAAAGGTGGTGCACTGAAGCTCTCCCCAGGGGCCATGCGTATGGTTGTATTCATAGTGGCTGAAAGCCCTAAAGGTGGTGCACTGAAGCTCTCTGAGGGGCCATGCGTATGGTTGTATTCATCGAGGCCTGAAAGCCCTAAAGGTGGTGCATTGAAGCTCTCCCCAGGGGCCATGCGTATGGTTGTATTCATAGTGGCTGAAAGCCCTAAAGGTGGTGCATTGAAGCTCTCTGAGGGGCCACGTATGGTTGTATTCATAGTGGCTGAAAGCCCTAAAGGTGGTGCTCTGAAGCTCTCTGAGGGGCCATGTGAATGGTTGTATTCATAGTGGCCTGAAAGCCATAAAGGTGGTGCACTGAAGCTCTCCCCAGGAGCCATGCGTATGGTTGTATTCATAGTGGCTGAAAGCCCTAAAGGTGGTGCCATGAAGCTCTCTCCAGGGGCCATGTGTATGGTTGTATTCATAGTGGCTGAAAGCCCTTAAGGTGGTGCCATGAAGCTCTCTCCAGGGGCCATGTGTATGGTTGTATTCATAGTGGCCTGAAAGGCCTAAAGGTGGTGCACTGAAGCTCTCTACGGGGGCCATGTGTATGGTTGTATTCATCGAGGCCTGAAAGGCCTAAAGGTGGTGCACTGAAGCTCTCTCCGGGGGCCATGCGTATGGTTGTATTCATTATGGCTGAAAGCCCTAAAGGTGGTGCACTGAAGCTCTCTCCGGGGGCAATGCGTATGGTTGTTGTCATTATGGCTGAAAGCCCTAAAGGTGGTGCACTGCAGCTCTCTGAGGGGCCACGTATAGTTGTATTCATCGAGACCTGAAAGCCCTAAAGGTGGCGCTTTGAAGTTCTCTCCGGGGGCCATGCGTATGGTTGTATTCATAGTGGCTGAAAGCTCTAAAGGTGGTGCATTGAAGCTCTCTCCGGGGGCCATGCGTATGGTTGTATTCATCGAGGCCTGAAAGCCCTAAAGGTGGTGCATTGAAGCTTTTTCCGGGGGCCTTGCGTATGGTTGTATTCATAGTGGCTAAAAGCCCTAAAGGTGGTGCATTGAAGCTCTCTCCGGGGGCCATGCGTATGGTTGTATTCATAGTGGCTGAAAGCCCTAAAGGTGGTGCATTGAAGCTCTCTCCGGGGGCCATGCGTATGGTTGTATTCATCGAGGCCTGAAAGCCCTAAAGGTGGTGCATTGAAGCTCTCTCCGGGGGCCATGCGTATGATTGTATTCATCGAGGCCTGAAAGCCCTAAAGGTGGTGCATTGAAGCTCTCTCCGGGGGCCATGCGTATGGTTGTATTCATCGAGGCCTGAAAGCCCTAAAGGTGGTGCATTGAAGCTCTCTCCGGGGGCCATGCGTATGGTTGTATTCATCGAGGCCTGAAAGCCCTAAAGGTGGTGCATTGAAGCTCTCTCCGGGGGCCATGCGTATGGTTGTATTCATCGAGGCCTGAAAGCCCTAAAGGTGGTGCACTGAAGCTCTCTGAGGGGCCATGCGTATGGTTGTATTCATAGTGGCCTGAAAGCCCTAAAGGTGGTGCACTGAAGCTCTCTGAGGGGCCATGCGTATGGTTGTATTCATAGTGGCTGAAAGTCCTAAAGGTGGTGCATTGAAGCTCTCTGAGGGGCCATGCGTATGGTTGTATTCATAGTGGCCTGAAAGCCCTAAAGGTGGTGCACTGAAGCTCTCTGAGGGGCCATGCGTATGGCTGTATTCATAGTGGCTGAACGCCCTAAAGGTGGTGCATTGAAGCTCTCTCCGGGGGCCATGTGTATGGTTGTATTCATAGTGGCTGAAAGGCCTAAAGGTGGTGCATTAAAGCTCTCTCCGGGGGCCATGCGTATGGTTGTATTCATAGTGGCTGAAAGCCCTAAAGGTGGTGCACTGAAGCTCTCTGAGGGGCCATGTGTATGGTTGTATTCATAGTGGCCTGAAAGCCCTAAAGGTGGTGCACTGAAGCTCTCTGAGGGGCCACGTATGGTTGTATTCATAGTGGCCTGAAAGCCCTAAAGGTGGTGCACTGAAGCTCTCTCCGGGGGCCATGTTTATGGTTGTATTCATCGAGGCCTGAAAGCCCTAAAGGTGGTGCATTGAAGCTCTCTCCGGGGGCCATGCGTATGGTTGTATTCATTGTGGCTGAAAGCCCTAAAGGTGGTGCATTGAAACTCTCTGCGGGGGCCATGTGTATGGTTGTATTCATCGAGGCCTGAAAGCCCTAAAGGTGGTGCACTGAATCTCTCTGAGGGGCCATGCGTATGGTTGTATTCATAGTGGCTGAAAGCCCTAAAGGTGGTGCCATGAAGCTCTCTCCGGGGGCCATGTGTATGGTTGTATTCATAGTGGCTGAAAGCCCTAAAGGTGGTGCATTGAAGCTCTCTGAGGGGCCATGCGTATGGTTGTATTCATAGTGGCTGAAAGCCCTAAAGGTGGTGCACTGAAGCTCTCTGAGGGTCCATGCGTATGGTTGTATTCATCGAGGTCTGAAAGCACTAAAGGTGGTGCACTGAAGCTCTCTCCAGGGGCCATGCGTATGGTTGTATTCATCGTGGCCTGAAAGCCCTAAAGGTGGTGCCATGAAGCTCTCTCCGGGGGCCATGCGTATGGTTGTATTCATAGTGGCTGAAAGCCCTAAAGGTGGTGCATTGAAGCTCTCTCCAGGAGCCATGCGTATGGTTGTATTCATAGTGGCCTGAAAGCCCTAAAGGTGGTGCCATGAAGCTCTCTCCGGGGGCCATGCGTATGGTTATATTCATAGTGGCTGAAAGCCCTAAAGGTGGTGCACTGAAGCTCTCCCCAGGGGCCATGCGTATGGTTGTATTCATCGAGGCCTGAAAGCCCTAAAGGTGGTGCACTGAAGCTCTCTCCGGGGGCCATGTGTATGGTTGTATTCATAGTGGCTGAAAGCCCTAAAGGTGGTGCTCTGAAGCTCTCTCCGGGGGCCATGTGTATGGTTGTATTCATCGAGGCCTGAAAGCCCTAAAGGTGGTGCACTGAAGCTCTCTGAGGGGCCACGTATGGTTGTATTCATAGTGGCCTGAAAGCCCTAAAGGTGGTGCACTGAAGCTCTCTGAGGGGCCACGTATGGTTGTATTCATAGTGGCCTGAAAGCCCTAAAGGTGGTGCATTGAAGCTCTCCCCAGGGGCCATGCGTATGGTTGTATTCATCAAGGCCTGAAAGCCCTAAAGGTGGTGCACTGAAGCTCTCTCCGGGGGCCATGCGTATGGTTGTATTCATCGAGGCCTGAAAGCCCTAAAGGTGGTGCACTGAAGCTCTCTACAGGGGCCATGCGTATGGTTGTATTCATCGAGGCCTGAAAGCCCTAAAGGTGGTGCACTGAAGCTCTCTACAGGGGCCATGCGTATGGTTGTATTCATCGAGGCCTGAAAGCCCTAAAGGTGGTGCATTGAAGCTCTCTGAGGGGCCATGTGTATGGTTGTATTCATCAAGGCCTGAAAGCCCTAAAGGTGGTGCATTGAAGCTCTCTCCAGGGGCCATGCGTATGGTTGTATTCATCGAGGCCTGAAAGCCCTAAAGGTGGTGCCATGAAGCTCTCTCCGGGGGCCATGCGTATGGCTGTATTCATAGTGGTCTGACAGCCCTAAAGGTGGTGCACTGAAGCTCTCTGAGGGGCCACGTATGGTTGTATTCATAGTGGCCTGAAAGCCCTAAAGGTGGTGCATTGAAGCTCTCTCCGGGGGCCATGCGTATGGTTGTATTCATCGAGGCCTGAAAGCCCTAAAGGTGGTGCATTGAAGCTCTCTCCGGGGGCCATGCGTATGGTTGTATTCATAGTGGCCTGAAAGCCCTAAAGGTGGTGCACTGAAGCTCTCTGAGGGGCCACGTATGGTTGTATTCATCGAGGCCTGAAAGGCCTAAAGGTGGTGCATTGAAGCTCTCTCCGGGGGCCATGCGTATGGTTGTATTCATCGAGGCCTGAAAGCCCTAAAGGTGGTGCATTGAAGCTCTCTCCGGGGGCCATGCGTATGGTTGTATTCATAGTGGCCTGAAAGCCCTAAAGGTGGTGCACTGAAGCTCTCTGAGGGGCCACGTATGGTTGTATTCATCGAGGCCTGAAAGGCCTAAAGGTGGTGCCATGAAGCTCTCTCCGGGGGCCACGATTGGTTGTATTCATCGAGGCCTGAAAGGCCTAAGGGTGGTGCACTGAAGCTCTCTACAGGGGCCATGCGTATGGTTGTATTCATCGAGGCCTGAAAGCCCTAAAGGTGGTGCATTGAAGCTCTCTGAGGGGCCATGCGTATGGCTGTATTCATCGAGGCCTGAAAGCCTTAAAGGTGGTGCACTGAAGCTCTCTGAGGGGCCATGTGTATGGTTGTATTCATAGTGGCTGAAAGCCCTAAAGGTGGTGCACTGAAGCTCTCTCTGGGGGCCATGCGTATGGTTGTGTTCATAGTGGCTGAAAGCCCTAAAGGTGGTGCATTGAAGCTCTCTCCGGGGGCCATGCGTATGGTTGTATTCATCGAGGCCTGAAAGCCCTAAAGGTGGTGCATTGAAGCTCTCTCCAGGGGCCATGCGTATGGTTGTATTCATCGAGACCTGAAAGCGCTAAAGGTGGTGCATTGAAGCTCTCTCCAGGGGCCATGCGTATGGTTGTTTTCATAGTGGCTGAAAGCCCTAAAGGCGGTGCATTGAAGCTCTCTGAGGGGCCATGCGTATGGTTGTATTCATCGAGGCCTGAAAGCCCTAAAGGTGGTGCATTGAAGCTCTCTCCGGGGGCCATGCGTATGGCTGTATTCATAGTGGCTGAAAGCCCTAAAGGTGGTGCCATGAAGCTCTCTCCGGGGGCCATGCGTATGGTTGTATTCATAGTGGCTGAAAGCCCTAAAGGTGGTGCCATGAAGCTCTCTCCGGGGGCCATGCGTATGGTTGTATTCATAGTGGCTGAAAGCCCTAAAGGTGGTGCCATGAAGCTCTCTCCAGGGGCCATGCGTATGGCTGTATTCATAGTGGCTGAAAGGCCTAAAGGTGGTGCATTGAAGCTCTCTCCGGGGGCCATGCGTATGGTTGTATTCATAGTGGCCTGAAAGGCCTAAAGGTGGTGCTCTGAAGCTCTCTCCAGGGGCCATGTGTATGGTTGTATTCATAGTGGCTGAAAGCCCTAAAGGTGGTGCATTGAAGCTCTCTCCAGGGGCCATGTATATGGTTGTATTCATAGTGGCTGAAAGCCCTAAAGGTGGTGCATTGAAGCTCTCTGAGGGGCCACGTATGGTTGTATTCATCGAGGCCTGAAAGGCCTAAAGGTGGTGCTCTGAAGCTCTCTCCGGGGGCCATGTGTATGGTTGTATTCATTATGGCTGAAAGGCCTAAAGGTGGTGCTCTGAAGCTCTCTCCGGGGGCCATGTGTATGGTTGTATTCATAGTGGCTGAAAGCCCTAAAGGTGGTGCCATGAAGCTCTCTCCGGGGGCCATGTGTATGGTTGTATTCATAGTGGCTGAAAGCCCTAAAGGTGGTGCATTGAAGCTCTCTGAGGGGCCACGTATGGTTGTATTCATCGAGGCCTGAAAGCCCTAAAGGTGGTGAACTGAAGCTCTCTCCAGGGGCCATGCGTATGGTTGTATTCAACGAGGCCTGAAAGCCCTAAAGGTGGTGCTCTGAAGCTCTCTCCAGGGGCCATGCGTATAGTTGTATTCATAGTGGCCTGAAAGCCCTAAAGGCGGTGCATTGAAGCTCTCTCCGGGGGCCATGCGTATGGTTGTATTCATCGAGGCCTGAAAGCCCTAAAGGTGGTGCTCTGAAGCTCTCTCCAGGGGCCATGCGTATGGTTGTATTCATAGTGGCCTGAAAGCCCTAAAGGTGGTGCTCTGAAGCTCTCTCCAGGGGCCATGCGTATGGTTGTATTCATAGTGGCCTGAAAGCCCTAAAGGTGGTGCATTGAAGCTCTCTGAGGGGCCATGTGTATGGTTGTATTCATAGTGGCCTGAAAGCCCTAAAGGTGGTGCGTTGAAGCTCTCACCAGGGGCCATGCATATGGTTGTATTCATCAAGGCCTGAAAGCCCTAAAGGTGGTGCATTGAAGCTCTCTGAGGGGGCATGTGTATGGTTGTATTCATAGTGGCCTGAAAGGCCTAAAGGTGGTGCACTGAAGCTCTCTGAGGGGCCATGCGTATGGTTGTATTCATAGTGGCCTGAAAGGCCTAAAGGTGGTGCACTGAAGCTCTCTGAGGGGCCATGCGTATGGTTGTATTCATAGTGGCCTGAAAGCCCTAAAGGCGGTGCATTGAAGCTCTCCATAGGAGCCATGCGTATGGTTGTATTCATCGAGGCCTGAAAGCGCTAAAGGTGGTGCACTGAAGCTCTCCCCAGGGGCCATGCGTATGGTTGTATTCATAGTGGCATGTAAGCCCTAAAGGTGGTGCACTGAAGCTCTCTCCGGGGTCCATGTGTATGATTGTATTCATCGTGGCCTGAAAGCCCTAAACGTGGTGCACTGAAGCTCTCTGAGGGGCCACGTATGGTTGTATTCATAGTGGCCTGAAAGCCCTAAAGGTGGTGCACTGAAGCTCTCTGAGGGGCCACGTATGGTTGTATTCATAGTGGCCTGAAAGCCCTAAAGGTGGTGCATTGAAGCTCTCCCCAGGGGCCATGCGTATGGTTGTATTCATCAAGGCCTGAAAGCCCTAAAGGTGGTGCATTGAAGCTCTCTCCGGGGGCCATGCGTATGGTTGTATTCATAGTGGCTGAAAGCCCTAAAGGTGGTGCACTGAAGCTCTCTGAGGGGCCACGTATGGTTGTATTCATAGTGGCTGAAAGCCCTAAAGGTGGTGCACTGAAGCTCTCTCCGGGGGCCATGCGTATGGTTGTATTCATCGAGGCCTGAAAGCCCTAAAGGTGGTGCATTGAAGCTCTCTCCGGGGGCCATGTGTATGGTTGTATTCATAGTGGCTGAAAGCCCTAAAGGTGGTGCACTGAAGCTCTCTGAGGGGCCATGTGTATGGTTGTATTCATAGTGGCCGAAAGCCCTAAAGGTGGTGCATTGAAGCTCTCTGAGGGGCCATGTGTATGGTTGTATTCATCGTGGCCTGAAAGCCCTAAAGGTGGTGCATTGAAGCTCTCTGAGGGGCCATGTGTATGGTTGTATTCATCGAGGCCGGAAAGCCCTAAAGGGGGTGCCATGAAGCTCTCTGAGGGGCCACGTATGGTTGTATTCATAGTGGCTTGAAAGCCCTAAAGGTGGTGCACTGAAGCTCTCTCCGGGGGCCATGTGTATGGTTGTATTCATCGAGGCCTGAAAGCCCTAAAGGCGGTGCATTGAAGCTCTCTCCGGGGGCCATGCGTATGGTTGTATTCATCGAGGCCTGAAAGCCCTAAAGGTGGTGCACTGAAGCTCTCTGAGGGGCCATGCGTATGGCTGTATTCATAGTGGCCTGAAAGCCCTAAAGGTGGTGCATTGAAGCTCTCTCCAGGGGCCATGCGTATGGTTGTATTCATCGA
The DNA here is from genome assembly GCF_964204655.1 of Triturus cristatus. Classification (NCBI taxonomy): domain Eukaryota; kingdom Metazoa; phylum Chordata; class Amphibia; order Caudata; family Salamandridae; genus Triturus; species Triturus cristatus. The sequence continues at coordinate 1,096,520,170 of NC_140588.1, read as the reverse complement.
GGCCTGAAAGACCTAAAGGTGGTGCATTGAAGCTCTTTCCGGGGGCCATGCGTATGGTTGTATTCATAGTGGCCTGAAAGGCCTAAAGGTGGTGCCATGAAGCTCTCTCCGGGGGCCATGCGTATGGTTGTATTCATAGTGGCCTGAAAGGCCTAAAGGTGGTGCATTGAAGCTCTCTCCGGGGGCCATGCGTATGGTTGTATTCATCGAGGCCTGAAAGCCCTAAAGGTGGTGCATTGAAGCTCGCTGAGGGGCCATGTGTATGGTTGTATTCATCGAGGTCTGAAAGCCCTAAAGGTGGTGCACTGAAGCTCTCTGAGGGGCCACGTATGGTTGTATTCATAGTGGCTGAAAGCCCTAAAGGTGGTGCATTGAAGCTCTCTTCGGGGGCAATGCGTATGGCTGTATTCATAGTGGCTGAAAGCCCTAAAGGTGGTGCACTGAAGCTCTCTCCAGGGGCCATGCGTATGGTTGTATTCATCGAGGCCTGAAAGCCCTAAAGGTGGTGCATTGAAGCTCTCTCCGGGGGCCATGCGTATGGCCGTATTCATAGTGGCTGAAAGGCCTTAAGGTGGTGCACTGAAGCTCTCTCCGGGGGCCATGCGTATGGCTGTATTCATAGTGGCTGAAAGGCCTAAAGGTGGTGCACTGAAGCTCTCTCCGGGGGCAATGCGTATGGTTGTATTCATTATGGCTGAAAGCCCTAAAGGTGGTGCACTGAAGCTCTCTCCGGGGGCCATGCGTATGGTTGTATTCATAGTGGCTGAAAGGCCTAAAGGTGGTGCACTGAAGCTCTCTCCGGGGGCCATGCGTATGGCTGTATTCATAGTGGCTGAAAGGCCTAAAGGTGGTGCATTGAAGCTCTCTCCGGGGGCCATGCGTATGGTTGTATTCATAGTGGCTGAAAGCCCTAAAGGTGGTGCACTGAAGCTCTCTCCGGGGGCCATGCGTATGGTTGTATTCATAGTGGCTGAAAGCCCTAAAGGTGGTGCACTGAAGCTCTCTGAGGGGCCACGTATGGTTGTATTCATCGTGGCCTGAAAGTCCTAAAGGTGGTGCATTGAAGCTCTCTCCAGGGGCCATGCGTATGGTTGTATTCATCGAGGCCTGAAAGCCCTAAAGGTGGTGCACTGAAGCTCCCTCCGGGGGCCATGCGTATGGTTGTATTCATCGAGGCCTGAAAGCCCTAAAGGTGGTGCACTGAAGCTCTCTCAGGGGGCCATGTGTATGGTTGTATTCATAGTGGCTGAAAGCAGTAAAGGTGGTGCACTGAAGCTCTCTCCGGGGGCCATGCGTATGGTTGTATTCATCGAGGCCTGAAAGCCCTAAAGGTGGTGCACTGAAGCTCTCTCCGGGGGCCATGCGTATGGTTGTATTCATAGTGGCTGAAAGCCCTAAAGGTGGTGCACTGAAGCTCTCTGAGGGGCCACGTATGGTTGTATTCATCGTGGCTTGAAAGCCCTAAAGGTGGTGCACTGAAGCTCTCTGAGGGGCCATGCGTATGGTTGTATTCATCGAGGCCTGAAAGCCCTAAAGGTGGTGCACTGAAGCTCTCTCCGGGGGCCATGCGTATGGTTGTATTCATCGAGGCCTGAAAGCCCTAAAGGTGGTGCCATGAAGCTCTCTGAGGGGCCATGCGTATGGTTGTATTCATCGAGGCCTGAAAGCCCTAAAGGTGGTGCACTGAAGCTCTCTCCGGGGGCCATGAGTATGGTTGTATTCTTCGAGGCCTGAAAGCCCTAAAGGTGGTGCATTGAAGCTCTCTCCGGGGGCCATGCGTATGGTTGTATTCATAGTGGCCTGAAAGGCCTTAAGGTGGTGCATTGAAGCTCTCTCCGGGGGCCATGTGTATGGTTGTATTCATTGTGGCTGAAAGCCCTAAAGGTGGTGCACTGAAGCTCTCTCCGGGGGGCATGCGTATGGTTGTTTTCATTGTGGCTGAAAGCCCTAAAGGTGGTGCATTGAAGCTCTCTCCGGGGGCCATGTGTATGGTTGTATTCATAGTGGCTGAAAGCCCTAAAGGTGGTGCACTGAAGCTCTCCCCAGGGGCCATGCGTATGGTTGTATTCATAGTGGCTGAAAGCCCTAAAGGTGGTGCACTGAAGCTCTCTGAGGGGCCATGCGTATGGTTGTATTCATCGAGGCCTGAAAGCCCTAAAGGTGGTGCATTGAAGCTCTCCCCAGGGGCCATGCGTATGGTTGTATTCATAGTGGCTGAAAGCCCTAAAGGTGGTGCATTGAAGCTCTCTGAGGGGCCACGTATGGTTGTATTCATAGTGGCTGAAAGCCCTAAAGGTGGTGCTCTGAAGCTCTCTGAGGGGCCATGTGAATGGTTGTATTCATAGTGGCCTGAAAGCCATAAAGGTGGTGCACTGAAGCTCTCCCCAGGAGCCATGCGTATGGTTGTATTCATAGTGGCTGAAAGCCCTAAAGGTGGTGCCATGAAGCTCTCTCCAGGGGCCATGTGTATGGTTGTATTCATAGTGGCTGAAAGCCCTTAAGGTGGTGCCATGAAGCTCTCTCCAGGGGCCATGTGTATGGTTGTATTCATAGTGGCCTGAAAGGCCTAAAGGTGGTGCATTGAAGATCTCTGAGGGGCCATGTGTATGGTTGTATTCATAGTGGCTGAAAGCCCTAAAGGTGGTGCCATAAAGCTCTCTCCGGGGGCCATGCGTATGGTTGTATTCATAGTGGCCTGGAAGGCCTAAAGGTGGTGCCATAAAGCTCTCTCCGGGGGCCATGCGTATGGCCGTATTCATAGTGGCTGAAAGGCCTAAAGGTGGTGCACTGAAGCTCTCTCCGGGGGCCATGCGTATGGCTGTATTCATAGTGGCTGAAAGGCCTAAAGGTGGTGCACTGAAGCTCTCTCCGGGGGCAATGCGTATGGTTGTATTCATTATGGCTGAAAGCCCTAAAGGTGGTGCACTGAAGCTCTCTCCGGGGGCCATGCGTATGGTTGTATTCATAGTGGCTGAAAGGCCTAAAGGTGGTGCACTGAAGCTCTCTCCGGGGGCCATGCGTATGGCTGTATTCATAGTGGCTGAAAGGCCTAAAGGTGGTGCATTGAAGCTCTCTCCGGGGGCCATGCGTATGGTTGTATTCATAGTGGCTGAAAGCCCTAAAGGTGGTGCACTGAAGCTCTCTCCGGGGGCCATGCGTATGGTTGTATTCATAGTGGCTGAAAGCCCTAAAGGTGGTGCACTGAAGCTCTCTGAGGGGCCACGTATGGTTGTATTCATCGTGGCCTGAAAGTCCTAAAGGTGGTGCATTGAAGCTCTCTCCAGGGGCCATGCGTATGGTTGTATTCATCGAGGCCTGAAAGCCCTAAAGGTGGTGCACTGAAGCTCCCTCCGGGGGCCATGCGTATAGTTGTATTCATCGAGGCCTGAAAGCCCTAAAGGTGGTGCACTGAAGCTCTCTCAGGGGGCCATGTGTATGGTTGTATTCATAGTGGCTGAAAGCAGTAAAGGTGGTGCACTGAAGCTCTCTCCGGGGGCCATGCGTATGGTTGTATTCATCGAGGCCTGAAAGCCCTAAAGGTGGTGCACTGAAGCTCTCTCCGGGGGCCATGCGTATGGTTGTATTCATAGTGGCTGAAAGCCCTAAAGGTGGTGCACTGAAGCTCTCTGAGGGGCCACGTATGGTTGTATTCATCGTGGCTTGAAAGCCCTAAAGGTGGTGCACTGAAGCTCTCTGAGGGGCCATGCGTATGGTTGTATTCATCGAGGCCTGAAAGCCCTAAAGGTGGTGCACTGAAGCTCTCTCCGGGGGCCATGCGTATGGTTGTATTCATCGAGGCCTGAAAGCCCTAAAGGTGGTGCCATGAAGCTCTCTGAGGGGCCATGCGTATGGTTGTATTCATCGAGGCCTGAAAGCCCTAAAGGTGGTGCACTGAAGCTCTCTCCGGGGGCCATGAGTATGGTTGTATTCTTCGAGGCCTGAAAGCCCTAAAGGTGGTGCATTGAAGCTCTCTCCGGGGGCCATGCGTATGGTTGTATTCATAGTGGCCTGAAAGGCCTTAAGGTGGTGCATTGAAGCTCTCTCCGGGGGCCATGTGTATGGTTGTATTCATTGTGGCTGAAAGCCCTAAAGGTGGTGCACTGAAGCTCTCTCCGGGGGGCATGCGTATGGTTGTATTCATTGTGGCTGAAAGCCCTAAAGGTGGTGCATTGAAGCTCTCTCCGGGGGCCATGTGTATGGTTGTATTCATAGTGGCTGAAAGCCCTAAAGGTGGTGCACTGAAGCTCTCCCCAGGGGCCATGCGTATGGTTGTATTCATAGTGGCTGAAAGCCCTAAAGGTGGTGCACTGAAGCTCTCTGAGGGGCCATGCGTATGGTTGTATTCATCGAGGCCTGAAAGCCCTAAAGGTGGTGCATTGAAGCTCTCCCCAGGGGCCATGCGTATGGTTGTATTCATAGTGGCTGAAAGCCCTAAAGGTGGTGCATTGAAGCTCTCTGAGGGGCCACGTATGGTTGTATTCATAGTGGCTGAAAGCCCTAAAGGTGGTGCTCTGAAGCTCTCTGAGGGGCCATGTGAATGGTTGTATTCATAGTGGCCTGAAAGCCATAAAGGTGGTGCACTGAAGCTCTCCCCAGGAGCCATGCGTATGGTTGTATTCATAGTGGCTGAAAGCCCTAAAGGTGGTGCCATGAAGCTCTCTCCAGGGGCCATGTGTATGGTTGTATTCATAGTGGCTGAAAGCCCTTAAGGTGGTGCCATGAAGCTCTCTCCAGGGGCCATGTGTATGGTTGTATTCATAGTGGCCTGAAAGGCCTAAAGGTGGTGCACTGAAGCTCTCTACGGGGGCCATGTGTATGGTTGTATTCATCGAGGCCTGAAAGGCCTAAAGGTGGTGCACTGAAGCTCTCTCCGGGGGCCATGCGTATGGTTGTATTCATTATGGCTGAAAGCCCTAAAGGTGGTGCACTGAAGCTCTCTCCGGGGGCAATGCGTATGGTTGTTGTCATTATGGCTGAAAGCCCTAAAGGTGGTGCACTGCAGCTCTCTGAGGGGCCACGTATAGTTGTATTCATCGAGACCTGAAAGCCCTAAAGGTGGCGCTTTGAAGTTCTCTCCGGGGGCCATGCGTATGGTTGTATTCATAGTGGCTGAAAGCTCTAAAGGTGGTGCATTGAAGCTCTCTCCGGGGGCCATGCGTATGGTTGTATTCATCGAGGCCTGAAAGCCCTAAAGGTGGTGCATTGAAGCTTTTTCCGGGGGCCTTGCGTATGGTTGTATTCATAGTGGCTAAAAGCCCTAAAGGTGGTGCATTGAAGCTCTCTCCGGGGGCCATGCGTATGGTTGTATTCATAGTGGCTGAAAGCCCTAAAGGTGGTGCATTGAAGCTCTCTCCGGGGGCCATGCGTATGGTTGTATTCATCGAGGCCTGAAAGCCCTAAAGGTGGTGCATTGAAGCTCTCTCCGGGGGCCATGCGTATGATTGTATTCATCGAGGCCTGAAAGCCCTAAAGGTGGTGCATTGAAGCTCTCTCCGGGGGCCATGCGTATGGTTGTATTCATCGAGGCCTGAAAGCCCTAAAGGTGGTGCATTGAAGCTCTCTCCGGGGGCCATGCGTATGGTTGTATTCATCGAGGCCTGAAAGCCCTAAAGGTGGTGCATTGAAGCTCTCTCCGGGGGCCATGCGTATGGTTGTATTCATCGAGGCCTGAAAGCCCTAAAGGTGGTGCACTGAAGCTCTCTGAGGGGCCATGCGTATGGTTGTATTCATAGTGGCCTGAAAGCCCTAAAGGTGGTGCACTGAAGCTCTCTGAGGGGCCATGCGTATGGTTGTATTCATAGTGGCTGAAAGTCCTAAAGGTGGTGCATTGAAGCTCTCTGAGGGGCCATGCGTATGGTTGTATTCATAGTGGCCTGAAAGCCCTAAAGGTGGTGCACTGAAGCTCTCTGAGGGGCCATGCGTATGGCTGTATTCATAGTGGCTGAACGCCCTAAAGGTGGTGCATTGAAGCTCTCTCCGGGGGCCATGTGTATGGTTGTATTCATAGTGGCTGAAAGGCCTAAAGGTGGTGCATTAAAGCTCTCTCCGGGGGCCATGCGTATGGTTGTATTCATAGTGGCTGAAAGCCCTAAAGGTGGTGCACTGAAGCTCTCTGAGGGGCCATGTGTATGGTTGTATTCATAGTGGCCTGAAAGCCCTAAAGGTGGTGCACTGAAGCTCTCTGAGGGGCCACGTATGGTTGTATTCATAGTGGCCTGAAAGCCCTAAAGGTGGTGCACTGAAGCTCTCTCCGGGGGCCATGTTTATGGTTGTATTCATCGAGGCCTGAAAGCCCTAAAGGTGGTGCATTGAAGCTCTCTCCGGGGGCCATGCGTATGGTTGTATTCATTGTGGCTGAAAGCCCTAAAGGTGGTGCATTGAAACTCTCTGCGGGGGCCATGTGTATGGTTGTATTCATCGAGGCCTGAAAGCCCTAAAGGTGGTGCACTGAATCTCTCTGAGGGGCCATGCGTATGGTTGTATTCATAGTGGCTGAAAGCCCTAAAGGTGGTGCCATGAAGCTCTCTCCGGGGGCCATGTGTATGGTTGTATTCATAGTGGCTGAAAGCCCTAAAGGTGGTGCATTGAAGCTCTCTGAGGGGCCATGCGTATGGTTGTATTCATAGTGGCTGAAAGCCCTAAAGGTGGTGCACTGAAGCTCTCTGAGGGTCCATGCGTATGGTTGTATTCATCGAGGTCTGAAAGCACTAAAGGTGGTGCACTGAAGCTCTCTCCAGGGGCCATGCGTATGGTTGTATTCATCGTGGCCTGAAAGCCCTAAAGGTGGTGCCATGAAGCTCTCTCCGGGGGCCATGCGTATGGTTGTATTCATAGTGGCTGAAAGCCCTAAAGGTGGTGCATTGAAGCTCTCTCCAGGAGCCATGCGTATGGTTGTATTCATAGTGGCCTGAAAGCCCTAAAGGTGGTGCCATGAAGCTCTCTCCGGGGGCCATGCGTATGGTTGTATTCATAGTGGCTGAAAGCCCTAAAGGTGGTGCACTGAAGCTCTCCCCAGGGGCCATGCGTATGGTTGTATTCATCGAGGCCTGAAAGCCCTAAAGGTGGTGCACTGAAGCTCTCTCCGGGGGCCATGTGTATGGTTGTATTCATAGTGGCTGAAAGCCCTAAAGGTGGTGCTCTGAAGCTCTCTCCGGGGGCCATGTGTATGGTTGTATTCATCGAGGCCTGAAAGCCCTAAGGGTGGTGCCATGAAGCTCTCTCTGGGGGCCATGTGTATGGTTGTATTCATCGAGGCCTGAAAGCCCTTAAGGTGGTGCATTGAAGCTCTCTCCGGGGTTCATGAGTATGGTTGTATTCATCGAGGCCTGAAAGCCCTAAAGGTGGTGCACTGAAGCTCGCCCTGGGGGCCATGTGTATGGTTGTATTCATAGTGGCTGAAAGCCCTAAAGGTGGTGCTCTGAAGCTCTCTCCGGGGGCCATGTGTATGGTTGTATTCATCGAGGCCTGAAAGCCCTAAAGGTGGTGCCATGAAGCTCTCTCCGGGGGCCATGCGTATGGTTGTATTCATCGAGGCCTGAAAGCCCTAAAGGTAGTGCACTGAAGCTCTCTGAGGGGCCATGTGTATGGTTGTATTCATAGTGGCTGAAAGCCCTAAAGGTGGTGCATTGAAGCTCTCTCCGGGGGCCATGCGTATGGTTGTATTCATAGTGGCTGAAAGCCCTAAAGGTGGTGCACTGAAGCTCTCTGAGGGGCCATGCGTATGGTTGTATTCATAGTGGCCTGAAAGCCCTAAAGGTGGTGCACTGAAGCTCTCTGAGGGGCCATGTATGGTTGTATTCATTGAGGCCTGAAAGCCCTAAAGGTGGTGCACTGAAGCTCTCTCCGGGGGCCATGCGTATGGTTGTATTCATAGTGGCTGAAAGCCCTAAAGGTGGGGCATTGAAGCTCTCCCCAGGGGCCATGTGTATGGTTGTATTCATCGAGGCCTGAAAGCCCTAAAGGTGGTGCACTGAAGCTCTCTCCGGGGGCCATGCGTATGGTTGTATTCATAGTGGCTGAAAGCCCTAATGGTGGTGCATTGAAGCTATCTCCGGGGGCCATGCGTATGGCTGTATTCATCGAGGCCTGAAAGCCCTAAAGGTGGTGCACTGAAGCTCTCTGAGGGGCCATGTGTATGGTTGTATTCATCGAGGCCTGAAAGCCCTAAAGGTGGTGCACTGAAGCTCTCCCCGGGGGCCATGCGTATGGTTGTATTCATAGTGGCTGAAAGCCCTAAAGGTGGTGCCATGAAGCTCTCTCCGGGGGCCATGTGTATGGCTGTATTCATCGTGGCCTGAAAGCCCTAAAGGTGGTGCACTGAAGCTCTCTGAGGGGCCATGCGTATGGTTGTATTCATCGAGGCCTGAAAGCCCTAAAGGTGGTGCATTGAAGCTCTCTCCAGGGGCCATGCGTATGGTTGTGTTAATAGTGGCCTGAAAGGCCTAAAGGTGGTGCACTGAAGCTCTCTGAGGGGCCACGTATGGTTGTATTCATAGTGGCTGAAAGCCCTAAAGGTGGTGCACTGAATCTCTCTCCGGGGGCCATGCGTATGGTTGTATTCATCAAGGCCTGAAAGCCCTAAAGGTGGTGCACTGAAGCTCTCTCCGGGGGCCATGCGTATGGTTGTGTTCATAGTGGCTTGAAAGCCCTAAAGGTGGTGCATTGAAGCTCTCTCCGGGGGCCATGTGTATGGTTGTATTCATAGTGGCTGAAAGCCCTAAAGGCGGTGCCATGAAGCTCTCTCCAGGAGCCATGTGTATGGTTGTATTCATAGTGGCTGAAAGCCCTAAAGGTGGTGCTTGAAGCTCTCTCCGGGGGCCATGCGTATGATTGTATTCATAGTGGCTGAAAGCCCTAAAGGTGGTGCATTGAAGCTCTCTCCGGGGGCCATGCGTATGGTTGTATTCATCGAGGCCTGAAAGCCCTAAAGGTGGTGCATTGAAGCTCTCTCCGGGGTCCATGCGTATGGTTGTATTCATCGAGGCCTGAAAGCCCTAAAGGTGGTGCATTGAAGCTCTCTCCGGGGGCCATGCGTATGGTTGTATTCATAGTGGCTGAAAGCCCTAAAGGTGGTGCATTGAAGCTCTCTCCGGGGGCCATGCGTATGGTTGTATTCATCGAGGCCTGAAAGCCCTAAAGGTGGTGCACTGAAGCTCTCTCCGGGGGCCATGCGTATGGTTGTATTCATAGTGGCTGAAAGCCCTAAAGGTGGTGCACTGAAGCTCTCTGAGGGGCCACGTATGGTTGTATTCATTGTGGCCTGAAAGCCCTAAAGGTGGTGCACTGAAGCTCTCTGAGGGGCCATGCGTATGGTTGTATTCATCGAGGCCTGAAAGCCCTAAAGGTGGTGCACTGAAGCTCTCTCCGGGGGCCATGCGTATGGTTGTATTCATCGAGGCCTGAAAGCCCTAAAGGTGGTGCACTGAAGCTCTCTCCGGGGGCCATGCGTATGGTTGTATTCATAGTGGCCTGAAAGGCCTAAAGGTGGTGCATTGAAGCTCTCTCCGGGGGCCATGTGTATGGTTGTATTCATAGTGGCCTGAAAGGCCTAAAGGTGGTGCATTGAAGCTCTCTCCGGGGGCCATGTGTATGGTTGTATTCATTGTGGCTGAAAGCCCTAAAGGCGGTGCACTGAAGCTCTCTAAGGGGCCATGTGTATGGTTGTATTCATCGAGGCCTGAAAGCCCTAAAGGTGGTGCATTAAAGCTCTCTCCGGGGGGCATGCGTATGGTTGTATTCATTGTGGCTGAAATCCCTAAAGGTGGTGCATTGAAGCTCTCTCCGGGGGCCATGTGTATGGTTGTATTCATAGTGGCTGAAAGCCCTAAAGGTGGTGCACTGAAGCTCTCCCCAGGGGCCATGCGTATGGTTGTATTCATAGTGGCTGAAAGCCCTAAATGTGGTGCACTGAAGCTCTCTGAGGGGCCATGCGTATGGTTGTATTCATAGTGGCTGAAAGCCCTAAAGGTGGTGCATTGAAGCTCTCTCCGGGGGCCATGCGTATGGTTGTATTCATCGAGGCCTGAAAGCCCTAAAGGTGGTGCATTGAAGCTCTCCCCAGGGGCCATGCGTATGGTTGTATTCATAAGTGCTGAAAGCCCTAAAGGTGGTGCATTGAAGCTCTCTGAGGGGCCACGTATGGTTGTATTCATAGTGGCTGAAAGCCCTAAAGGTGGTGCTCTGAAGCTCTCTGAGGGGCCATGTGTATGGTTGTATTCATAGTGGCCTGAAAGCCATAAAGGTGGTGCACTGAAGCTCTCCCCAGGAGCCATGCGTATGGTTGTATTCATAGTGGCCTGGAAGCCCTAACGGTGGTGCACTGAAGCTCTCTAAGGGGCCACGTATGGTTGTATTCATAGTGGCTGAAAGCCCTAAAGGTGGTGCACTGAAGCTCTCTACGGCGGCCATGTGTATGGTTGTATTCATAGTGGCTGAAAGCCCTAAAGGTGGTGCCATGAAGCTCTCTCCGGGGGCCATGTGAATGGTTGTATTCATAGTGGCTGAAAGCCCTAAAGGTGGTGCACTGAAGCTCTCTGAGGGGCCATGTGTATGGTTGTATTCATAGTGGCTGAAAGCCCTAAAGGTGGTGCATTGAAGCTCTCTGAGGGGCCATGTGTATGGTTGTATTCATCGTGGCCTGAAAGCCCTAAAGGTGGTGCATTGAAGCTCTCTGAGGGGCCATGTGTATGGTTGTATTCATCGAGGCCTGAAAGCCCTAAAGGGGGTGCCATGAAGCTCTCTGAGGGGCCACGTATGGTTGTATTCATAGTGGCTTGAAAGCCCTAAAGGTGGTGCACTGAAGCTCTCTCCGGGGGCCATGTGTATGGTTGTATTCATCGAGGCCTGAAAGCCCTAAAGGTGGTGCACTGAAGCTCTCTGAGGGGCCATGCGTATGGCTGTATTCATAGTGGCCTGAAAGCCCTAAAGGTGGTGCATTGAAGCTCTCTCCAGGAGCCATGCGTATGGTTGTATTCATCGAGGCCTGAAAGCCCTAAAGGTGGTGCATTGAAGCTCTCTCCAGGGGCCATGCATATGGTTGTATTCATCGAGGCCTGAAAGCCCTAAAGGTGGTGCATTGAAGCTCTCTCCGGGGGCCATGCGTATGGTTGTATTCATAGTGGCCTGAAAGGCCTAAAGGTGGTGCCATGAAGCTCTCTCCGGGGGCCATGCGTATGGTTGTATTCATAGTGGCCTGAAAGGCCTAAAGGTGGTGCATTGAAGCTCTCTCCGGGGGCCATGCGTATGGTTGTATTCATCGAGGCCTGAAAGCCCTAAAGGTGGTGCATTGAAGCTCTCTGAGGGGCCATGTGTATGGTTGTATTCATCGAGGTCTGAAAGCCCTAAAGGTGGTGCACTGAAGCTCTCTGAGGGGCCACGTATGGTTGTATTCATAGTGGCTGAAAGCCCTAAAGGTGGTGCATTGAAGCTCTCTCCGGGGGCCATGCGTATGGCTGTATTCATAGTGGCTGAAAGCCCTAAAGGTGGTGCACTGAAGCTCACTCCAGGGGCCATGCGTATGGTTGTATTCATCGAGGCCTGAAAGCCCTAAAGGTGGTGCATTGAAGCTCTCTCCGGGGGCCATGCGTATGGCTGTATTCATAGTGGCTGAAAGGCCTAAAGGTGGTGCACTGAAGCTCTCTCCGGGGGCCATGCGTATGGCTGTATTCATAGTGGCAGGCCTAAAGGTGGTGCACTGGAGCTCTCTCCGGGGGCAATGCGTATGGTTGTATTCATTATGGCTGAAAGCCCTAAAGGTGGTGCAAGGAAGCTCTCTCCGGGGGCCATGCGTATGGTTGTATTCATAGTGGCTGAAAGGCCTAAAGGTGGTGCACTGAAGCTCTCTCCGGGGGCCATGCGTATGGCTGTATTCATAGTGGCTGAAAGGCCTAAAGGTGGTGCATTGAAGCTCTCTCCGAGGGCCATGCGTATGGTTGTATTCATAGTGGCTGAAAGCCCTAAAGGTGGTGCACTGAAGCTCTCTCCGGGGGCCATGCGTATGGTTGTATTCATAGTGGCTGAAAGCCCTAAAGGTGGTGCACTGAAGCTCTCTGAGGGGCCACGTATGGTTGTATTCATCGTGGCCTGAAAGTCCTAAAGGTGGTGCATTGAAGCTCTCTCCAGGGGCCATGCGTATGGTTGTATTCATCGAGGCCTGAAAGCCCTAAAGGTGGTGCACTGAAGCTCCCTCCGGGGGCCATGCGTATGGTTGTATTCATCGAGGCCTGAAAGCCCTAAAGGTGGTGCACTGAAGCTCTCTCCGGGGGCCATGCGTATGGTTGTATTCATAGTGGCTGATAGCAGTAAAGGTGGTGCACTGAAGCTCTCTCCGGGGGCCATGCGTATGGTTGTATTCATCGAGGCCTGAAAGCCCTAAAGGTGGTGCACTGAAGCTCTCTCCGGGGGCCATGCGTATGGTTGTATTCATAGTGGCTGAAAGCCCTAAAGGTGGTGCACTGAAGCTCTCTGAGGGGCCACGTATGGTTGTATTCATCGTGGCCTGAAAGCCCTAAAGGTGGTGCACTGAAGCTCTCTGAGGGGACATGCGTATGGTTGTATTCATCGAGGCCTGAAAGCCCTAAAGGTGGTGCACTGAAGCTCTCTCCGGGGTCCATGCGTATGGTTGTATTCATCAAGGCCTGAAAGCCCTAAAGGTGGTGCCATGAAGCTCTCTGAGGGGCCATGCGTATGGTTGTATTCATCGAGGCCTGAAAGCCCTAAAGGTGGTGCACTGAAGCTCTCTCCGGGGGCCATGAGTATGGTTGTATTCTTCGAGGCCTGAAAGCCCTAAAGGTGGTGCATTGAAACTCTCTCCGGGGGCCATGCGTATGGTTGTATTCATAGTGGCCTGAAAGCCCTAAAGGTGGTGCATTGAAGCTCTCTCCGGGGGCCATGTGTATGGTTGTATTCATTGTGGCTGAAAGCCCTAAAGGCGGTGCACTGAAGCTCTCTAAGGGGCTATGTGTATGGTTGTATTCATCGAGGCCTGAAAGCCCTAAAGGCGATGCACTGAAGCTCTCTCCGGGGGCCATGCGTATGGTTGTATTCATCGAGGCCTGAAAGCCCTAAAGGTGGTGCATTAAAGCTCTCTCCGGGGGCCATGCGTATGGTTGTATTCATTGTGGCTGAAAGCCCTAAAGGTGGTGCATTGAAGCTCTCTCCGGGGGCCATGTGTATGGTTGTATTCATAGTGGCTGAAAGCCCTAAAGGTGGTGCACTGAAGCTCTCTGAGGGGCCATGCGTTTGGTTGTATTCATAGTGCCTGAAAGCCCTAAAGGTGGTGCCATGAAGCTCTCTGAGGGGCCATGCGTATGGTTGTATTCATCGAGGCCTGAAAGCCCTAAAGGTGGTGCATTGAAGCTCTCTGAGGGGCCACGTATGGTTGTATTCATAGAGCTGAAAGCCCTAAAGGTGGTGCTCTGAAGCTCTCTGAGGGGCCATGTGAATGGTTGTATTCATAGTGGCCTGAAAGCCATAAAGGTGGTGCACTGAAGCTCTCCCCAGCAGCCATGCGTATGGTTGTATTCATAGTGGCTGAAAGCCCTAAAGGTGGTGCCATGAAGCTCTCTCCAGGGGCCATGTGTATGGTTGTATTCATAGTGGCTGAAAGCCCTAAAGGTGGTGCCATGAAGCTCTCTCCAGGGGCCATGTGTATGGTTGTATTCATAGTGGCCTGAAAGGCCTAAAGGTGGTGCATTGAAGCTTTCTGAGGGGCCATGCGTATGGTTGTATTCATAGTGGCTGAAAGCCCTAAAGGTGGTGCCATAAAGCTCTCTCCGGGGGCCATGCGTATGGTTGTATTCATAGTGGCCTGGAAGGCCTAAAGGTGGTGCACTGAAGCTCTCTACGGGGGCCATGTGTATGGTTGTATTCATCGAGGCCTGAAAGCCCTAAAGGTGGTGCACTGAAGCTCTCTCCGGGGGCCATGCGTATGGTTGTATTCATAGTGGCTAAAAGCCCTAAAGGTGGTGCATTGAAGCTCCCTCTGGGGGCCATGCGTATGGTTGTATTCATCGTGGACTGAAAGCCCTAAAGGCGGTGCATTGAAGCTCTCTCCGGGGGCCATGCGTATGGTTGTATTCATCGTGGCCTGAAAGCCCTAAAGGTGGTGCATTGAAGCTCTCTGAGGGGCCACGTATGGTTGTATTCATCGAGGCCTAAAAGGCCTAAAGGTGGTGCACTGAAGCTCTCTCCGGGGGCCATGCGTATGGTTGTATTCATTATGGCTGAAAGCCCTAAAGGTGGTGCACTGAAGCTCTCTCCGGGGGCAATGCGTATGGTTGTATTCATTATGGCTGAAAGCCCTAAAGGTGGTGCACTGAAGCTCTCTGAGGGGCCACCTATGGTTGTATTCATCGAGGCCTGAAAGCCCTAAAGGTGGTGCATTGAAGCTCTCTCCGGGGGCCATGCGTATGGTTGTATTCATAGTGGCTGAAAGCCCTAAAGGTGGTGCATTGAAGCTCTCTCCGGGGGCCATGCGTATGGTTGTATTCATCGAGGCCTGAAAGCCCTAAAGGTGGTGCATTAAAGCTCTTTCCAGGGGCCATGCGTATGGTTGTATTCATAGTGGCTGAAAGCCCTAAAGGTGGTGCATTGAAGCTCTCTCCGGGGGCCATGCGTATGGTTGTATTCATAGTGGCTGAAAGCCCTAAAGGTGGTGCATTGAAGCTCTCTCCGGGGGCCACGCGTATGGTTGTATTCATCGAGGCCTGAAAGCCCTAAAGGTGGTGCATTGAAGCTCTCTCCGGGGGCCATGCGTATGATTGTATTCATCGAGGCCTGAAAGCCCTAAAGGTGGTGCATTGAAGCTCTCTCCGGGGGCCATGCGTATGGTTGTATTCATAGTGGCTGAAAGCCCTAAAGGTGGTGCATTGAAGCTCTCTCCGGGGGCCATGCGTATGGTTGTATTCATCGAGGCCTGAAAGCCCTAAAGGTGGTGCATTGAAGCTCTCTCCGGGGGCCATGCGTATGGTTGTATTCATCGAGGCCTGAAAGCCCTAAAGGTGGTGCACTGAAGCTCTCTGAGGGGCCATGCGTATGGTTGTATTCATAGTGGCTGAAAGTCCTAAAGGTAGTGCATTGAAGCTCTCTGAGGGGCCATGCGTATGGTTGTATTTATAGTGGCCTGAAAGCCCTAAAGGTGGTGCACTGAAGCTCTCTGAGGGGCCATGCGTATGGCTGTATTCATAGTGGCTGAAAGCCCTAAAGGTGGTGCATTGAAGCTCTCTCCGGGGGCCATGTGTATGGTTGTATTCATAGTGGCTGAAAGGCCTAAAGGTGGTGCATTGAAGCTCTCTCCGGGGGCCATGCGTATGGTTGTATTCATAGTGGCTGAAAGCCCTAAAGGTGGTGCACTGAAGCTCTCTGAGGGGCCATGTGTCTGGTTGTATTCATAGTGGCCTGAAAGCCCTAAAGGTGGTGCACTGAAGCTCTCTGAGGGGCCACGTATGGTTGTATTCATAGTGGCCTGAAAGCCCTAAAGGTGGTGCATTGAAGCTCTCTCCGGGGGCCATGCGTATGGTTGTATTCATCAAGGCCTGAAAGCCCTAAAGGTGGTGCACTGAAGCTCTCTCCGGGGGCCATGTGTATGGTTGTATTCATCGAGGCCTGAAAGCCCTAAAGGTGGTGCATTGAAGCTCTCTCCGGGGGCCATGCGTATGGTTGTATTCATAGTGGCTGAAAGCCCTAAAGGTGGTGCATTGAAGCTCTCTCCGGGGGCCATGCGTATGGTTGTGTTCATCGAGGCCTGAAAGCCCTAAAGGTGGTGCACTGAATCTCTCTGAGGGGCCATGCGTATGGTTGTATTCATAGTGGCTGAAAGCCCTAAAGGTGGTGCCATGAAGCTCTCTCCGGGGGCCATGTGTATGGTTGTATTCATAGTGGCTGAAAGCCCTAAAGGTGGTGCACTGAAGCTCTCTGAGGGGCCATGCGTATGGTTGTATTCATAGTGGCTGAAAGCCCTAAAGGTGGTGCCATGAAGCTCTCTCCGGGGGCCATGTGTATGGTTGTATTCATAGTGGCTGAAAGCCCTAAAGGTGGTGCACTGAAGCTCTCTCCGGGGGCCATGCGTATGGTTGTATTCATAGTGGCTGAAAGCCCTAAAGGTGGTGCCATGAAGCTCTCTCCGGGGGCCATGTGTATGGTTGTATTCATAGTGGCTGAAAGCCCTAAAGGTGGTGCACTGACGCTCTCTGAGGGGCCATGTGTATGGTTGTATTCATAGTGGCTGAAAGCCCTAAAGGTGGTACACTGAAGCTCTCTGAGGGTCCATGCGTATGGTTGTATTCATCGAGGTCTGAAAGCCCTAAAGGTGGTGCACTGAAGCTCTCTCCAGGGGCCATGCGTATGGTTGTATTCATCGTGGCCTGAAAGCCATAAAGTGGGTGCCATGAAGCTCTCTCCGGGGGCCATGCGTATGGTTGTATTCATAGTGGCTGAAAGCCCTAAAGGTGGTGCATTGAAGCTCTCTCCAGGGGCCATGCGTATGGTTGTATTCATAGTGGCTGAAAGCCCTAAAGGTGGTGCATTGAAGCTCTCTCCAGGAGCCATGCGTATGGTTGTATTCATAGTGGCCTGAAAGCCCTAAAGGTGGTGCCATGAAGCTCTCTCCAGGGGCCATGCGTATGGTTGTATTCATAGTGGCTGAAAGCCCTAAAGGTGGTGCACTGAAGCTCTCCCCAGGGGCCATGCGTATGGTTGTATTCATCGAGGCCTGAAAGCCCTAAAGGTGGTGCACTGAAGCTCTCTCCGGGGGCCATGTGTATGGTTGTATTAATAGTGGCTGAAAGCCCTAAAGGTGGTGCTCTGAAGCTCTCTCCGGGGGCCATGTGTATGGTTGTATTCATCGAGGCCTGAAAGCCCTAAAGGTGGTGCCATGAAGCTCTCTCTGGGGGCCATGTGTATGGTTGTATTCATCGAGGCCTGAAAGCCCTAAAGGTGGTGCATTGAAGCTCTCACCGGGGGCCATGCGTATGGTTGTATTCATCAAGGCCTGAAAGCCCTAAAGGTGGTGCACTGAAGCTCTCTCCGGGGGCCATGTGTATGGTTGTATTCATAGTGGCTGAAAGCCCTAAAGGTGGTGCTCTGAAGCTCTCTCCGGGGGCCATGTGTATGGTTGTATTCATCGAGGCCTGAAAGCCCTACAGGTGGTGCCATGAAGCTCTCTCCGGGGGCCATGTGTATGGTTGTATTCATCGAGGCCTGAAAGCCCTAAAGGTGGTGCATTGAAGCTCTCTCCGGGGGCCATGCGTATGGTTGTATTCATCGAGGCCTGAAAGCCCTAAAGGTAGTGCACTGAAGCTCTCTGAGGGGCCATGTGTATGGTTGTATTCATAGTGGCTGAAAGCCCTAAAGGTGGTGCATTGAAGCTCTCTCCGGGGGCCATGCGTATGGTTGTATTCATAGTGGCTGAAAGCCCTAAAGGTGGTGCCCTGAAGCTCTCTGAGGGGCCATGCGTATGGTTGTATTCATAGTGGCCTGAAAGCCCTAAAGGTGGTGCACTGAAGCTCTCTGAGGGGCACGTATGGTTGTATTCATTGAGGCCTGAAAGCCCTAAAGGTGGTGCACTGAAGCTCTCTCCGGGGGCCATGCGTATGGTTGTATTCATAGTGGCTGAAAGCCCTAAAGGTGGGGCATTGAAGATCTCCCCAGGGGCCATGGGTATGGTTGTATTCATCGAGGCCTGAAAGCCCTAAAGGTGGTGCACTGAAGCTCTCTCCGGGGGCCATGCGTATGGTTGTATTCATAGTGGCTGAAAGCCCTAAAGGTGGTGCTCTGAAGCTCTCTCCGGGGGCCATGTGTATGGTTGTATTCATCGAGGCCTGAAAGCCCTAAAGGTGGTGCATTGAAGCTATCTCCGGGGGCCATGCGTATGGCTGTATTCATCGAGGCCTGAAAGCCCTAAAGGTGGTGCACTGAAGCTCTCTGAGGGGCCATGTGTATGGTTGTATTCATCGAGGCCTGAAAGCCCTAAAGGTGGTGCACTGAAGCTCTCCCCGGGGGCCATGCGTATGGTTTTATTCATAGTGGCTGAAAGCCCTAAAGGTGGTGCCATGAAGCTCTCTCCGGGGGCCATGTGTATGGCTGTATTCATCGTGGCCTGAAAGCCCTAAAGGTGGTGCACTGACGCTCTCTGAGGGGCCATGCGTATGGTTGTATTCATCAAGGCCTGAAGGCCCTAAAGGTGGTGCATTGAAGCTCTCTCCAGGGGCCATGCGTATGGTTGTGTTAATAGTGGCCTGAAAGGCCTAAAGGTGGTGCACTGAAGCTCTCTGAGGGGCCACGTATGGTTGTATTCATAGTGGCTGAAAGCCCTAAAGGTGGTGCACTGAAGCTCTCTCCGGGGGCCATGCGTATGGTTGTATTCATCAAGGCCTGAAAGCCCTAAAGGGGGTGCACTGAAGCTCTCTCCGGGGGCCATGCGTATGGTTGTGTTCATAGTGGCTTGAAAGCCCTAAAGGTGGTGCATTGAAGCTCTCTCCGGGGGCCATGTGTATGGTTGTATTCATAGTGGCTGAAAGCCCTAAAGGCGGTGCCATGAAGCTCTCTCCGGGGGCCATGTGTATGGCTGTATTCATCGTGGCCTGAAAGCCCTAAAGGTGGTGCACTGAAGCTCTCTGAGGGGCCATGCGTATGGTTGTATTCATCGAGGCCTGAAGGCCCTAAAGGTGGTGCATTGAAGCTCTCTCCAGGGGCCATGCGTATGGTTGTGTTAATAGTGGCCTGAAAGGCCTAAAGGTGGTGCACTGAAGCTCTCTGAGGGGCCACGCATGGTTGTATTCATAGTGGCTGAAAGCCCTAAAGGTGGTGCACTGAAGCTCTCTCCGGGGGCCATGCGTATGGTTGTATTCATCAAGGCCTGAAAGCCCTAAAGGCGGTGCACTGAAGCTCTCTCCGGGGGCCATGCGTATGGTTGTATTCATCGTGGCCTGAAAGCCCTAAAGGTGGTGCATTGAAGCTCTCTGAGGGGCCATGTATATGGTTGTATTCATCGAGGCCTGAAAGCCCTAAAGGCGGTGCACTGAAGCTCTCTATGGGGGCCATGCGTATGGTTGTATTCATCGAGGCCTGAAAGCCCTAAAGGTGGTGCATTGAAGCTCTCTCCGGGGGCCATGCGTATGGTTGTATTCATCGAGGCCTGAAAGCCCTAAAGGTGGTGCATTGAAGCTCTCTCCGGGGGCCATGCGTATGGTTGTATTCATCGAGGCCTGAAAGCCCTAAAGGTGGTGCATTGAAGCTCTCTCCGGGGGCCATGCGTATGGTTGTATTCATAGTGGCTGAAAGCCCTAAAGGTGGTGCATTGAAGCTCTCTCCGGGGGCCATACGTATGGTTGTATTCATCGTGGCCTGAAAGCCCTAAAGGTGGTGCATTGAAGCTCTCTGAGGGGCTGTATTCATAGTGGCTGAAAGGCCTAAAGGTGGTGCCATGAAGCTCTCTCCGGGGGCCATGCGTATGGTTGTATTCATAGTGGCTGAAAGCCCTAAAGGTGGTGCACTGAAGCTCTCTCCAGGAGCCATGCGTATGGTTGTATTCATAGTGGCTGAAAGCCCTAAAGGTGGTGCACTGTAGCTCTCTACGGGGGCCATGCGTATGGTTGTATTCATAGCGGCTGAAAGCCCTAAAGGTGGTGCACTGAAGCTCTCTACGGGGGCCATGCGTATGGTTGTATTCATAGTGGCCTGAAAGCCCTAAAGGTGGTGCACTGAAGCTCTCTACAGGGGACATGTGTATGGTTGTATTCATAGTGGCCTGGAAGCCCTAAAGGTGGTGCACTGAAGCTCCCTCCGGGGGCCATGCGTATGGTTGTATTCATAGTGGCCTGGAAGCCCTAAAGGCGGTGCCATGAAGCTCTCTCCAGGAGCCATGTGTATGATTGTATTCATAGTGGCTGAAAGGCCTAAAGGTGGTGCATTGAAGCTCTCCCTAGGAGCCATGTGTTTGGTTGAATTCATAGTGGCTGAAAGCCCTAAAGGCGGTGCCATGAAGCTCTCTCCAGGAGCCATGCGTATGGTTGTATTCATAGTGGTTGAAAGGCCTAAAGGTGGTGCATTGAAGCTCTCCCTAGGAGCCATGTGTATGGTTGTATTCATAGTGGCTGAAAGCCCTAAAGGCGGTGCCATGAAGCTCTCTCCAGGAGCCATGTGTATGGTTGTATTCATAGTGGCTGAAAGGCCTAAAGGTGGTGCACTGAAGCTCTCTGAGGGGCCACGTATGGTTGTATTCATAGTGGCTGAAAGCCCTAAAGGCGGTGCATTGAAGCTCTCTCCGGGGGCCATGCGTATGGTTGTATTCATAGTGGCTGAAAGCCCTAAAGGTGGTGCATTGAAGCTCTCTCCGGGGGCCATGCGTATGGTTGTATTCATCGAGGCCTGAAAGCCCTAAAGGTGGTGCATTGAAGCTCTCTCCGGGGGCCATGCGTATGGTTGTATTCATCGAGGCCTGAAAGCCCTAAAGGTGGTGCATTGAAGCTCTCTCCGGGGGCCATGCGTATGGTTGTATTCATAGTGGCTGAAAGCCCTAAAGGTGGTGCATTGAAGCTCTCTCCGGGGGCCATGCGTATGGTTGTATTCATCGAGGCCTGAAAGCCCTAAAGGTGGTGCACTGAAGCTCTCTCCGGGGGCCATGCGTATGGTTGTATTCATAGTGGCTGAAAGCCCTAAAGGTGGTGCACTGAAGCTCTCTGAGGGGCCACGTATGGTTGTATTCATCGAGGCCTGAAAGCCCTAAAGGTGGTGCATTGAAGCTCTCTCCGGGGGCCATGCGTATGGTTGTATTCATTGAGGCCTGAAAGTCCTAAAGGTGGTGCATTGAAGCTCTCTCCAGGGGCCATGCGTATGGCTGTATTCATAGTGGCTGAAAGCCCTAAAGGTGGTGCATTGAAGCTCTCTCCGGGGGACATGTGTATGGTTGTATTCATAGTGGCCTGGAAGCCCTAAAGGTGGTGCACTGAAGCTCCCTCCGGGGGCCATGCGTATGGTTGTATTCATAGTGGCCTGGAAGCCCTAAAGGCGGATCCATGAAGCTCTCTCCAGGAGCCATGTGTATGATTGTATTCATAGTGGCTGAAAGCCCTAAAGGCGGTGCCATGAAGCTCTCTCCAGGAGCCATGCGTATGGTTGTATTCATAGTGGTTGAAAGGCCTAAAGGTGGTGCATTGAAGCTCTCCCTAGGAGCCATGTGTATGGTTGCATTCATAGTGGCTGAAAGCCCTAAAGGCGGTGCCATGAAGCTCTCTCCAGGAGCCATGTGTATGGTTGTATTCATAGTGGCTGAAAGGCCTAAAGGTGGTGCACTGAAGCTCTCTGAGGGGCCACGTATGGTTGTATTCATAGTGGCTGAAAGCCCTAAAGGTGGTGCATTGAAGCTCTCTCCGGGGGCCATGCGTATGGTTGTATTCATAGTGGCTGAAAGCCTTAAAGGTGGTGCATTGAAGCTCTCTCCGGGGGCCATGCG
Organism: Triturus cristatus; assembly: GCF_964204655.1. Taxonomy (NCBI): domain Eukaryota; kingdom Metazoa; phylum Chordata; class Amphibia; order Caudata; family Salamandridae; genus Triturus; species Triturus cristatus. Next base: position 1,096,498,722 of record NC_140588.1, on the reverse strand, counting down.
TATGGTTGTATTCATCGAGGCCTGAAAGCCCTAAAGGTGGTGCATTGAAGCTCTCTCCAGGGGCCATGCGTATGGTTGTATTCATCGAGGCCTGAAAGCCCTAAAGGTGGTGCATTGAAGCTCTCTCCGGGGGCCATGCGTATGGCTGTATTCATAGTGGCTGAAAGCCCTAAAGGTGGTGCATTGAAGCTCTCTCCGGGGGCCATGCGTATGGTTGTATTCATCGAGGCCTGAAAGCCCTAAAGGTGGTGCACTGAAGCTCTCTCCGGGGGCCATGTGTATGGTTGTATTCATCGTGGCCTGAAAGCCCTAAAGGTGGTGCATTGAAGCTCTCTGAGGGGCCATGTGTATGGTTGTATTCATCGAGGCCTGAAAGCCCTAAAGGGGGTGCCATGAAGCTCTCTGAGGGGCCACGTATGGTTGTATTCATAGTGGCTTGAAAGCCCTAAAGGTGGTGCACTGAAGCTCTCTCCGGGGGCCATGTGTATGGTTGTATTCATCGAGGCCTGAAAGCCCTAAAGGTGGTGCACTGAAGCTCTCTGAGGGGCCATGCGTATGGCTGTATTCATAGTGGCCTGAAAGCCCTAAAGGTGGTGCATTGAAGCTCTCTCCAGGAGCCATGCGTATGGTTGTATTCATCGAGGCCTGAAAGCCCTAAAGGTGGTGCATTGAAGCTCTCTCCAGGGGCCATGCATATGGTTGTATTCATCGAGGCCTGAAAGCCCTAAAGGTGGTGCATTGAAGCTCTCTCCGGGGGCCATGCGTATGGTTGTATTCATAGTGGCCTGAAAGGCCTAAAGGTGGTGCCATGAAGCTCTCTCCGGGGGCCATGCGTATGGTTGTATTCATAGTGGCCTGAAAGGCCTAAAGGTGGTGCATTGAAGCTCTCTCCGGGGGCCATGCGTATGGTTGTATTCATCGAGGCCTGAAAGCCCTAAAGGTGGTGCATTGAAGCTCTCTGAGGGGCCATGTGTATGGTTGTATTCATCGAGGTCTGAAAGCCCTAAAGGTGGTGCACTGAAGCTCTCTGAGGGGCCACGTATGGTTGTATTCATAGTGGCTGAAAGCCCTAAAGGTGGTGCATTGAAGCTCTCTCCGGGGGCCATGCGTATGGCTGTATTCATAGTGGCTGAAAGCCCTAAAGGTGGTGCACTGAAGCTCACTCCAGGGGCCATGCGTATGGTTGTATTCATCGAGGCCTGAAAGCCCTAAAGGTGGTGCATTGAAGCTCTCTCCGGGGGCCATGCGTATGGCTGTATTCATAGTGGCTGAAAGGCCTAAAGGTGGTGCACTGAAGCTCTCTCCGGGGGCCATGCGTATGGCTGTATTCATAGTGGCTGAAAGGCCTAAAGGTGGTGCACTGGAGCTCTCTCCGGGGGCAATGCGTATGGTTGTATTCATTATGGCTGAAAGCCCTAAAGGTGGTGCAAGGAAGCTCTCTCCGGGGGCCATGCGTATGGTTGTATTCATAGTGGCTGAAAGGCCTAAAGGTGGTGCACTGAAGCTCTCTCCGGGGGCCATGCGTATGGCTGTATTCATAGTGGCTGAAAGGCCTAAAGGTGGTGCATTGAAGCTCTCTCCGAGGGCCATGCGTATGGTTGTATTCATAGTGGCTGAAAGCCCTAAAGGTGGTGCACTGAAGCTCTCTCCGGGGGCCATGCGTATGGTTGTATTCATAGTGGCTGAAAGCCCTAAAGGTGGTGCACTGAAGCTCTCTGAGGGGCCACGTATGGTTGTATTCATCGTGGCCTGAAAGTCCTAAAGGTGGTGCATTGAAGCTCTCTCCAGGGGCCATGCGTATGGTTGTATTCATCGAGGCCTGAAAGCCCTAAAGGTGGTGCACTGAAGCTCCCTCCGGGGGCCATGCGTATGGTTGTATTCATCGAGGCCTGAAAGCCCTAAAGGTGGTGCACTGAAGCTCTCTCCGGGGGCCATGCGTATGGTTGTATTCATAGTGGCTGATAGCAGTAAAGGTGGTGCACTGAAGCTCTCTCCGGGGGCCATGCGTATGGTTGTATTCATCGAGGCCTGAAAGCCCTAAAGGTGGTGCACTGAAGCTCTCTCCGGGGGCCATGCGTATGGTTGTATTCATAGTGGCTGAAAGCCCTAAAGGTGGTGCACTGAAGCTCTCTGAGGGGCCACGTATGGTTGTATTCATCGTGGCCTGAAAGCCCTAAAGGTGGTGCACTGAAGCTCTCTGAGGGGACATGCGTATGGTTGTATTCATCGAGGCCTGAAAGCCCTAAAGGTGGTGCACTGAAGCTCTCTCCGGGGTCCATGCGTATGGTTGTATTCATCAAGGCCTGAAAGCCCTAAAGGTGGTGCCATGAAGCTCTCTGAGGGGCCATGCGTATGGTTGTATTCATCGAGGCCTGAAAGCCCTAAAGGTGGTGCACTGAAGCTCTCTCCGGGGGCCATGAGTATGGTTGTATTCTTCGAGGCCTGAAAGCCCTAAAGGTGGTGCATTGAAACTCTCTCCGGGGGCCATGCGTATGGTTGTATTCATAGTGGCCTGAAAGGCCTAAAGGTGGTGCATTGAAGCTCTCTCCGGGGGCCATGTGTATGGTTGTATTCATTGTGGCTGAAAGCCCTAAAGGCGGTGCACTGAAGCTCTCTAAGGGGCTATGTGTATGGTTGTATTCATCGAGGCCTGAAAGCCCTAAAGGCGATGCACTGAAGCTCTCTCCGGGGGCCATGCGTATGGTTGTATTCATCGAGGCCTGAAAGCCCTAAAGGTGGAGCATTAAAGCTCTCTCCGGGGGCCATGCGTATGGTTGTATTCATTGTGGCTGGAAGCCCTAAAGGTGGTGCATTGAAGCTCTCTCCGGGGGCCATGTGTATGGTTGTATTCATAGTGGCTGAAAGCCCTAAAGGTGGTGCACTGAAGCTCTCTGAGGGGCCATGCGTTTGGTTGTATTCATAGTGCCTGAAAGCCCTAAAGGTGGTGCCATGAAGCTCTCTGAGGGGCCATGCGTATGGTTGTATTCATCGAGGCCTGAAAGCCCTAAAGGTGGTGCATTGAAGCTCTCTGAGGGGCCACGTATGGTTGTATTCATAGAGCTGAAAGCCCTAAAGGTGGTGCTCTGAAGCTCTCTGAGGGGCCATGTGAATGGTTGTATTCATAGTGGCCTGAAAGCCATAAAGGTGGTGCACTGAAGCTCTCCCCAGCAGCCATGCGTATGGTTGTATTCATAGTGGCTGAAAGCCCTAAAGGTGGTGCCATGAAGCTCTCTCCAGGGGCCATGTGTATGGTTGTATTCATAGTGGCTGAAAGCCCTAAAGGTGGTGCCATGAAGCTCTCTCCAGGGGCCATGTGTATGGTTGTATTCATAGTGGCCTGAAAGGCCTAAAGGTGGTGCATTGAAGCTTTCTGAGGGGCCATGCGTATGGTTGTATTCATAGTGGCTGAAAGCCCTAAAGGTGGTGCCATAAAGCTCTCTCCGGGGGCCATGCGTATGGTTGTATTCATAGTGGCCTGGAAGGCCTAAAGGTGGTGCACTGAAGCTCTCTACGGGGGCCATGTGTATGGTTGTATTCATCGAGGCCTGAAAGCCCTAAAGGTGGTGCACTGAAGCTCTCTCCGGGGGCCATGCGTATGGTTGTATTCATAGTGGCTGAAAGCCCTAAAGGTGGTGCATTGAAGCTCCCTCTGGGGGCCATGCGTATGGTTGTATTCATCGTGGACTGAAAGCCCTAAAGGCGGTGCATTGAAGCTCTCTCCGGGGGCCATGCGTATGGTTGTATTCATCGTGGCCTGAAAGCCCTAAAGGTGGTGCATTGAAGCTCTCTGAGGGGCCACGTATGGTTGTATTCATCGAGGCCTAAAAGGCCTAAAGGTGGTGCACTGAAGCTCTCTCCGGGGGCCATGCGTATGGTTGTATTCATTATGGCTGAAAGCCCTAAAGGTGGTGCACTGAAGCTCTCTCCGGGGGCAATGCGTATGGTTGTATTCATTATGGCTGAAAGCCCTAAAGGTGGTGCACTGAAGCTCTCTGAGGGGCCACCTATGGTTGTATTCATCGAGGCCTGAAAGCCCTAAAGGTGGTGCATTGAAGCTCTCTCCGGGGGCCATGCGTATGGTTGTATTCATAGTGGCTGAAAGCCCTAAAGGTGGTGCATTGAAGCTCTCTCCGGGGGCCATGCGTATGGTTGTATTCATCGAGGCCTGAAAGCCCTAAAGGTGGTGCATTAAAGCTCTTTCCAGGGGCCATGCGTATGGTTGTATTCATAGTGGCTGAAAGCCCTAAAGGTGGTGCATTGAAGCTCTCTCCGGGGGCCATGCGTATGGTTGTATTCATAGTGGCTGAAAGCCCTAAAGGTGGTGCATTGAAGCTCTCTCCGGGGGCCACGCGTATGGTTGTATTCATCGAGGCCTGAAAGCCCTAAAGGTGGTGCATTGAAGCTCTCTCCGGGGGCCATGCGTATGATTGTATTCATCGAGGCCTGAAAGCCCTAAAGGTGGTGCATTGAAGCTCTCTCCGGGGGCCATGCGTATGGTTGTATTCATAGTGGCTGAAAGCCCTAAAGGTGGTGCATTGAAGCTCTCTCCGGGGGCCATGCGTATGGTTGTATTCATCGAGGCCTGAAAGCCCTAAAGGTGGTGCATTGAAGCTCTCTCCGGGGGCCATGCGTATGGTTGTATTCATCGAGGCCTGAAAGCCCTAAAGGTGGTGCACTGAAGCTCTCTGAGGGGCCATGCGTATGGTTGTATTCATAGTGGCTGAAAGTCCTAAAGGTAGTGCATTGAAGCTCTCTGAGGGGCCATGCGTATGGTTGTATTTATAGTGGCCTGAAAGCCCTAAAGGTGGTGCACTGAAGCTCTCTGAGGGGCCATGCGTATGGCTGTATTCATAGTGGCTGAAAGCCCTAAAGGTGGTGCATTGAAGCTCTCTCCGGGGGCCATGTGTATGGTTGTATTCATAGTGGCTGAAAGGCCTAAAGGTGGTGCATTGAAGCTCTCTCCGGGGGCCATGCGTATGGTTGTATTCATAGTGGCTGAAAGCCCTAAAGGTGGTGCACTGAAGCTCTCTGAGGGGCCATGTGTCTGGTTGTATTCATAGTGGCCTGAAAGCCCTAAAGGTGGTGCACTGAAGCTCTCTGAGGGGCCACGTATGGTTGTATTCATAGTGGCCTGAAAGCCCTAAAGGTGGTGCATTGAAGCTCTCTCCGGGGGCCATGCGTATGGTTGTATTCATCAAGGCCTGAAAGCCCTAAAGGTGGTGCACTGAAGCTCTCTCCGGGGGCCATGTGTATGGTTGTATTCATCGAGGCCTGAAAGCCCTAAAGGTGGTGCATTGAAGCTCTCTCCGGGGGCCATGCGTATGGTTGTATTCATAGTGGCTGAAAGCCCTAAAGGTGGTGCATTGAAGCTCTCTCCGGGGGCCATGCGTATGGTTGTGTTCATCGAGGCCTGAAAGCCCTAAAGGTGGTGCACTGAATCTCTCTGAGGGGCCATGCGTATGGTTGTATTCATAGTGGCTGAAAGCCCTAAAGGTGGTGCCATGAAGCTCTCTCCGGGGGCCATGTGTATGGTTGTATTCATAGTGGCTGAAAGCCCTAAAGGTGGTGCACTGAAGCTCTCTGAGGGGCCATGCGTATGGTTGTATTCATAGTGGCTGAAAGCCCTAAAGGTGGTGCCATGAAGCTCTCTCCGGGGGCCATGTGTATGGTTGTATTCATAGTGGCTGAAAGCCCTAAAGGTGGTGCACTGAAGCTCTCTCCGGGGGCCATGTGTATGGTTGTATTCATAGTGGCTGAAAGCCCTAAAGGTGGTGCACTGACGCTCTCTGAGGGGCCATGTGTATGGTTGTATTCATAGTGGCTGAAAGCCCTAAAGGTGGTACACTGAAGCTCTCTGAGGGTCCATGCGTATGGTTGTATTCATCGAGGTCTGAAAGCCCTAAAGGTGGTGCACTGAAGCTCTCTCCAGGGGCCATGCGTATGGTTGTATTCATCGTGGCCTGAAAGCCATAAAGTGGGTGCCATGAAGCTCTCTCCGGGGGCCATGCGTATGGTTGTATTCATAGTGGCTGAAAGCCCTAAAGGTGGTGCATTGAAGCTCTCTCCAGGGGCCATGCGTATGGTTGTATTCATAGTGGCTGAAAGCCCTAAAGGTGGTGCATTGAAGCTCTCTCCAGGAGCCATGCGTATGGTTGTATTCATAGTGGCCTGAAAGCCCTAAAGGTGGTGCCATGAAGCTCTCTCCAGGGGCCATGCGTATGGTTGTATTCATAGTGGCTGAAAGCCCTAAAGGTGGTGCACTGAAGCTCTCCCCAGGGGCCATGCGTATGGTTGTATTCATCGAGGCCTGAAAGCCCTAAAGGTGGTGCACTGAAGCTCTCTCCGGGGGCCATGTGTATGGTTGTATTCATAGTGGCTGAAAGCCCTAAAGGTGGTGCTCTGAAGCTCTCTCCGGGGGCCATGTGTATGGTTGTATTCATCGAGGCCTGAAAGCCCTAAAGGTGGTGCCATGAAGCTCTCTCTGGGGGCCATGTGTATGGTTGTATTCATCGAGGCCTGAAAGCCCTAAAGGTGGTGCATTGAAGCTCTCTCCGGGGGCCATGCGTATGGTTGTATTCATCAAGGCCTGAAAGCCCTAAAGGTGGTGCACTGAAGCTCTCTCCGGGGGCCATGTGTATGGTTGTATTCATAGTGGCTGAAAGCCCTAAAGGTGGTGCTCTGAAGCTCTCTCCGGGGGCCATGTGTATGGTTGTATTCATCGAGGCCTGAAAGCCCTACAGGTGGTGCCATGAAGCTCTCTCCGGGGGCCATGTGTATGGTTGTATTCATCGAGGCCTGAAAGCCCTAAAGGTGGTGCATTGAAGCTCTCTCCGGGGGCCATGCGTATGGTTGTATTCATCGAGGCCTGAAAGCCCTAAAGGTAGTGCACTGAAGCTCTCTGAGGGGCCATGTGTATGGTTGTATTCATAGTGGCTGAAAGCCCTAAAGGTGGTGCATTGAAGCTCTCTCCGGGGGCCATGCGTATGGTTGTATTCATAGTGGCTGAAAGCCCTAAAGGTGGTGCCCTGAAGCTCTCTGAGGGGCCATGCGTATGGTTGTATTCATAGTGGCCTGAAAGCCCTAAAGGTGGTGCACTGAAGCTCTCTGAGGGGCACGTATGGTTGTATTCATTGAGGCCTGAAAGCCCTAAAGGTGGTGCACTGAAGCTCTCTCCGGGGGCCATGCGTATGGTTGTATTCATAGTGGCTGAAAGCCCTAAAGGTGGGGCATTGAAGATCTCCCCAGGGGCCATGGGTATGGTTGTATTCATCGAGGCCTGAAAGCCCTAAAGGTGGTGCACTGAAGCTCTCTCCGGGGGCCATGCGTATGGTTGTATTCATAGTGGCTGAAAGCCCTAAAGGTGGTGCTCTGAAGCTCTCTCCGGGGGCCATGTGTATGGTTGTATTCATCGAGGCCTGAAAGCCCTAAAGGTGGTGCATTGAAGCTATCTCCGGGGGCCATGCGTATGGCTGTATTCATCGAGGCCTGAAAGCCCTAAAGGTGGTGCACTGAAGCTCTCTGAGGGGCCATGTGTATGGTTGTATTCATCGAGGCCTGAAAGCCCTAAAGGTGGTGCACTGAAGCTCTCCCCGGGGGCCATGCGTATGGTTGTATTCATAGTGGCTGAAAGCCCTAAAGGTGGTGCCATGAAGCTCTCTCCGGGGGCCATGTGTATGGCTGTATTCATCGTGGCCTGAAAGCCCTAAAGGTGGTGCACTGACGCTCTCTGAGGGGCCATGCGTATGGTTGTATTCATCAAGGCCTGAAGGCCCTAAAGGTGGTGCATTGAAGCTCTCTCCAGGGGCCATGCGTATGGTTGTGTTAATAGTGGCCTGAAAGGCCTAAAGGTGGTGCACTGAAGCTCTCTGAGGGGCCACGTATGGTTGTATTCATAGTGGCTGAAAGCCCTAAAGGTGGTGCACTGAAGCTCTCTCCGGGGGCCATGCGTATGGTTGTATTCATCAAGGCCTGAAAGCCCTAAAGGGGGTGCACTGAAGCTCTCTCCGGGGGCCATGCGTATGGTTGTGTTCATAGTGGCTTGAAAGCCCTAAAGGTGGTGCATTGAAGCTCTCTCCGGGGGCCATGTGTATGGTTGTATTCATAGTGGCTGAAAGCCCTAAAGGCGGTGCCATGAAGCTCTCTCCGGGGGCCATGTGTATGGCTGTATTCATCGTGGCCTGAAAGCCCTAAAGGTGGTGCACTGAAGCTCTCTGAGGGGCCATGCGTATGGTTGTATTCATCGAGGCCTGAAGGCCCTAAAGGTGGTGCATTGAAGCTCTCTCCAGGGGCCATGCGTATGGTTGTGTTAATAGTGGCCTGAAAGGCCTAAAGGTGGTGCACTGAAGCTCTCTGAGGGGCCACGCATGGTTGTATTCATAGTGGCTGAAAGCCCTAAAGGTGGTGCACTGAAGCTCTCTCCGGGGGCCATGCGTATGGTTGTATTCATCAAGGCCTGAAAGCCCTAAAGGTGGTGCACTGAAGCTCTCTCCGGGGGCCATGCGTATGGTTGTATTCATCGTGGCCTGAAAGCCCTAAAGGTGGTGCATTGAAGCTCTCTGAGGGGCCATGTATATGGTTGTATTCATCGAGGCCTGAAAGCCCTAAAGGCGGTGCACTGAAGCTCTCTATGGGGGCCATGCGTATGGTTGTATTCATCGAGGCCTGAAAGCCCTAAAGGTGGTGCATTGAAGCTCTCTCCGGGGGCCATGCGTATGGTTGTATTCATCGAGGCCTGAAAGCCCTAAAGGTGGTGCATTGAAGCTCTCTCCGGGGGCCATGCGTATGGTTGTATTCATCGAGGCCTGAAAGCCCTAAAGGTGGTGCATTGAAGCTCTCTCCGGGGGCCATGCGTATGGTTGTATTCATAGTGGCTGAAAGCCCTAAAGGTGGTGCATTGAAGCTCTCTCCGGGGGCCATACGTATGGTTGTATTCATCGTGGCCTGAAAGCCCTAAAGGTGGTGCATTGAAGCTCTCTGAGGGGCTGTATTCATAGTGGCTGAAAGGCCTAAAGGTGGTGCCATGAAGCTCTCTCCGGGGGCCATGCGTATGGTTGTATTCATAGTGGCTGAAAGCCCTAAAGGTGGTGCACTGAAGCTCTCTCCAGGAGCCATGCGTATGGTTGTATTCATAGTGGCTGAAAGCCCTAAAGGTGGTGCACTGTAGCTCTCTACGGGGGCCATGCGTATGGTTGTATTCATAGCGGCTGAAAGCCCTAAAGGTGGTGCACTGAAGCTCTCTACGGGGGCCATGCGTATGGTTGTATTCATAGTGGCCTGAAAGCCCTAAAGGTGGTGCACTGAAGCTCTCTACAGGGGACATGTGTATGGTTGTATTCATAGTGGCCTGGAAGCCCTAAAGGTGGTGCACTGAAGCTCCCTCCGGGGGCCATGCGTATGGTTGTATTCATAGTGGCCTGGAAGCCCTAAAGGCGGTGCCATGAAGCTCTCTCCAGGAGCCATGTGTATGATTGTATTCATAGTGGCTGAAAGGCCTAAAGGTGGTGCATTGAAGCTCTCCCTAGGAGCCATGTGTTTGGTTGTATTCATAGTGGCTGAAAGCCCTAAAGGCGGTGCCATGAAGCTCTCTCCAGGAGCCATGCGTATGGTTGTATTCATAGTGGTTGAAAGGCCTAAAGGTGGTGCATTGAAGCTCTCCCTAGGAGCCATGTGTATGGTTGTATTCATAGTGGCTGAAAGCCCTAAAGGCGGTGCCATGAAGCTCTCTCCAGGAGCCATGTGTATGGTTGTATTCATAGTGGCTGAAAGGCCTAAAGGTGGTGCACTGAAGCTCTCTGAGGGGCCACGTATGGTTGTATTCATAGTGGCTGAAAGCCCTAAAGGCGGTGCATTGAAGCTCTCTCCGGGGGCCATGCGTATGGTTGTATTCATAGTGGCTGAAAGCCCTAAAGGTGGTGCATTGAAGCTCTCTCCGGGGGCCATGCGTATGGTTGTATTCATCGAGGCCTGAAAGCCCTAAAGGTGGTGCATTGAAGCTCTCTCCGGGGGCCATGCGTATGGTTGTATTCATCGAGGCCTGAAAGCCCTAAAGGTGGTGCATTGAAGCTCTCTCCGGGGGCCATGCGTATGGTTGTATTCATAGTGGCTGAAAGCCCTAAAGGTGGTGCATTGAAGCTCTCTCCGGGGGCCATGCGTATGGTTGTATTCATCGAGGCCTGAAAGCCCTAAAGGTGGTGCACTGAAGCTCTCTCCGGGGGCCATGCGTATGGTTGTATTCATAGTGGCTGAAAGCCCTAAAGGTGGTGCACTGAAGCTCTCTGAGGGGCCACGTATGGTTGTATTCATCGAGGCCTGAAAGCCCTAAAGGTGGTGCATTGAAGCTCTCTCCGGGGGCCATGCGTATGGTTGTATTCATTGAGGCCTGAAAGTCCTAAAGGTGGTGCATTGAAGCTCTCTCCAGGGGCCATGCGTATGGCTGTATTCATAGTGGCTGAAAGCCCTAAAGGTGGTGCATTGAAGCTCTCTCCGGGGGACATGTGTATGGTTGTATTCATAGTGGCCTGGAAGCCCTAAAGGTGGTGCACTGAAGCTCCCTCCGGGGGCCATGCGTATGGTTGTATTCATAGTGGCCTGGAAGCCCTAAAGGCGGATCCATGAAGCTCTCTCCAGGAGCCATGTGTATGATTGTATTCATAGTGGCTGAAAGCCCTAAAGGCGGTGCCATGAAGCTCTCTCCAGGAGCCATGCGTATGGTTGTATTCATAGTGGTTGAAAGGCCTAAAGGTGGTGCATTGAAGCTCTCCCTAGGAGCCATGTGTATGGTTGCATTCATAGTGGCTGAAAGCCCTAAAGGCGGTGCCATGAAGCTCTCTCCAGGAGCCATGTGTATGGTTGTATTCATAGTGGCTGAAAGGCCTAAAGGTGGTGCACTGAAGCTCTCTGAGGGGCCACGTATGGTTGTATTCATAGTGGCTGAAAGCCCTAAAGGTGGTGCATTGAAGCTCTCTCCGGGGGCCATGCGTATGGTTGTATTCATAGTGGCTGAAAGCCTTAAAGGTGGTGCATTGAAGCTCTCTCCGGGGGCCATGCGTATGGTTGTATTCATCGAGGCCTGAAAGCCCTAAAGGTGGTGCATTGAAGCTCTCTCCAGGGGCCAGGCGTATGGTTGTATTCATCGAGGCCTGAAAGCCCTAAAGGTGGTGCATTGAAGCTCTCTCCGGGGGCCATGCGTATGGCTGTATTCATAGTGGCTGAAAGCCCTAAAGGTGGTGCATTGAAGCTCTCTCCGGGGGCCATGCGTATGGTTGTATTCATCGAGGCCTGAAAGCCCTAAAGGTGGTGCACTGAAGCTCTCTCCGGGGGCCATGCGTATGGTTGTATTCATAGTGGCTGAAAGCCCTAAAGGTGGTGCACTGAAGCTCTCTGAGGGGCCACGTATGGTTGTATTCATCGTGGCCTGAAAGCCCTAAAGGTGGTGCACTGAAGCTCTCTGAGGGGCCATGCGTATGGTTGTATTCATCGAGGCCTGAAAGCCCTAAAGGTGGTGCACTGAAGCTCTCTCCAGGGGCCATGCGTATGGTTGTATTCATCGAGGCCTGAAAGCCCTAAAGGTGGTGCCATGAAGCTCTCTGAGGGGCCATGCGTATGGTTGTATTCATCGAGGCCTGAAAGCCCTAAAGGTGGTGCACTGAAGCTCTCTCCGGGGGCCATGAGTATGGTTGTATTCTTCGAGGCCTGAAAGCCCTAGAGGTGGTGCATTGAAGCTCTCTCCGGGGGCCATGCGTATGGTTGTATTCATAGTGGCCTGAAAGGCCTAAAGGTGGTGCATTGAAGCTCTCTCCGGGGGCCATGTGTATGGTTGTATTCATTGTGGCTGAAAGCCCTAAAGGCGGTGCACTGAAGCTCTCTAAGGGGCCATGTGTATGGTTGTATTCATCGAGGCCTGAAAGCCCTAAAGGCGATGCACTGAAGCTCTCTCCGGGGGCCATGCGTATGGTTGTATTCATCGAGGCCTGAAAGCCCTAAAGGTGGTGCATTGAAGCTCTCTCCGGGGGCCATGCGTATGGTTGTATTCATAGTGGCTGAAAGCCCTAAAGGTGGTGCACTGAAGCTCTCTGAGGGGCCATGCGTATGGTTGTATTCATAGTGCCTGAAAGCCCTAAAGGTGGTGCCATGAAGCTCTCTGAGGGGCCATGCGTATGGTTGTATTCATCGAGGCCTGAAAGCCCTAAAGGTGGTGCATTGAAGCTCTCCCCAGGGGCCATGCGTATGGTTGTATTCATAGTGGCTGAAAGCCCTAAAGGTGGTGCTCTGAAGCTCTCTGAGGGGCCATGTGTATGGTTGTATTCATAGTGGCTGAAAGCCCTAAAGGTGGTGCATTGAAGCTCTCTCCGGGGGCCATGCGTATGGTTGTATTCATAGTGGCTGAAAGCCCTAAAGGTGGTGCACTGAAGCTCTCTGAGGGGCCATGCGTATGGTTGTATTCATAGTGGCCTGAAAGCCCTAAAGGTGGTGCACTGAAGCTCTCTGAGGGGCCACGTATGGTTGTATTCATCGAGGCCTGAAAGCCCTAAAGGTGGTGCACTGAAGCTCTCTCCGTGGGCCATGCGTATGGTTGTATTCATAGTGGCTGAAAGCCCTAAAGGTGGGGCATTGAAGCTCTCCCCAGGGGCCATGTGTATGGTTGTATTCATCGAGGCCTGAAAGCCCTAAACGTGGTGCATTGAAGCTCTCCCCAGGGGCCATGCGTATGGTTGTATTCATAGTGGCTGAAAGCCCTAAAGGTGGTGCCATGAAGCCCTCTCCGGGGGCCATGTGTATGGTTGTATTCATAGAGGCCTGAAAGCCCTAAAGGTGGTGCACTGAAGCTCTCTCCGGGGGCCATGTGTATGGTTGTATTCATAGTGGCTGAAAGCCCTAAAGGCGGTGCCATGAAGCTCTCTCCGGGGGCCATGTGTATGGCTGTATTCATCGTGGCCTGAAAGCCCTAAAGGTGGTGCACTGAAGCTCTCTGAGGGGCCATGCGTATGGTTGTATTCATCGAGGCCTGAAGGCCCTAAAGGTGGTGCATTGAAGCTCTCTCCAGGGGCCATGCGTATGGTTGTGTTAATAGTGGCCTGAAAGGCCTAAAGGTGGTGCACTGAAGCTCTCTGAGGGGCCACGCATGGTTGTATTCATAGTGGCTGAAAGCCCTAAAGGTGGTGCACTGAAGCTCTCTCCGGGGGCCATGCGTATGGTTGTATTCATCAAGGCCTGAAAGCCCTAAAGGTGGTGCACTGAAGCTCTCTCCGGGGGCCATGCGTATGGTTGTATTCATCGTGGCCTGAAAGCCCTAAAGGTGGTGCATTGAAGCTCTCTGAGGGGCCATGTATATGGTTGTATTCATCGAGGCCTGAAAGCCCTAAAGGCGGTGCACTGAAGCTCTCTACGGGGGCCATGCGTATGGTTGTACTCATCGAGGCCTGAAAGCCCTAAAGGTGGTGCATTGAAGCTCTCTGAGGGGCCATGCGTATGGTTGTATTCATAGTGGCCTGAAAGCCCTAAAGGTGGTGCATTGAAGCTCTCTGAGGGGCCATGTGTATGGTTGTATTCATCGAGGCCTGAAAGCCCTAAAGGCGGTGCACTGAAGCTCTCTATGGGGGCCATGCGTATGGTTGTATTCATCGAGGCCTGAAAGCCCTAAAGGTGGTGCATTGAAGCTCTCTCCGGGGGCCATGCGTATGGTTGTATTCATCGAGGCCTGAAAGCCCTAAAGGTGGTGCATTGAAGCTCTCTCCAGGGGCCATGCGTATGGTTGTATTCATCGAGGCCTGAAAGCCCTAAAGGTGGTGCATTGAAGCTCTCTCCGGGGGCCATGCGTATGGTTGTATTCAAAGTGGCTGAAAGCCCTAAAGGTGGTGCATTGAAGCTCTCTCCGGGGGACATGCGTATGGTTGTATTCATCGAGGCCTGAAAGCCCTAAAGGTGGTGCACTGAAGCTCTCTCCGGGGGCCATGCGTATGGTTGTATTCATAGTGGCTGAAAGCCCTAAAGGTGGTGCACTGAAGCTCTCTGAGGGGCCACGTATGGTTGTATTCATCGTGGCCTGAAAGCCCTAAAGGTGGTGCACTGAAGCTCTCTGAGGGGCCATGCGTATGGTTGTATTCATCGAGGCCTGAAAGCCCTAAAGGTGGTGCACTGAAGCTCTCTCCAGGGGCCATGCGTATGGTTGTATTCATCGAGGCCTGAAAGCCCTAAAGGTGGTGCCATGAAGCTCTCTGAGGGGCCATGCGTATGGTTGTATTCATCGAGGCCTGAAAGCCCTAAAGGTGGTGCACTGAAGCTCTCTCCGGGGGCCATGAGTATGGTTGTATTCTTCGAGGCCTGAAAGCCCTAGAGGTGGTGCATTGAAGCTCTCTCCGGGGGCCATGCGTATGGTTGTATTCATAGTGGCCTGAAAGGCCTAAAGGTGGTGCATTGAAGCTCTCTCCGGGGGCCATGTGTATGGTTGTATTCATTGTGGCTGAAAGCCCTAAAGGCGGTGCACTGAAGCTCTCTAAGGGGCCATGTGTATGGTTGTATTCATCGAGGCCTGAAAGCCCTAAAGGCGATGCACTGAAGCTCTCTCCGGGGGCCATGCGTATGGTTGTATTCATCGAGGCCTGAAAGCCCTAAAGGTGGTGCATTAAAGCTCTCTCCAGGGGGCATGCGTATGGTTGTATTCATTGTGGCTGAAAGCCCTAAAGGTGGTGCATTGAAGCTCTCTCCGGGGGCCATGTGTATGGTTGTATTCATTGTGGCGGAAAGCCCTAAAGGTGGTGCACTGAAGCTCTCCCAAGGGTCCATGCGTATGGTTGTATTCATAGTGGCTGAAAGCCCTAAAGGTGGTGCATTGAAGCTCTCTCCAGGAGCCATGCGTATGGTTGTGTTAATAGTGGCCTGAAAGGCCTAAAGGTGGTGCATTGAAGCTCTCTCCGGGGGCCATGTGTATGGCTGTATTCATCGTGGCCTGAAAGCCCTAAAGGTGGTGCACTGAAGCTCTCTGAGGGGCCATGCGTATGGTTGTAATCATCGAGGCCTGAAAGCCCTAAAGGTGGTGCATTGAAGCTCTCTCCAGGGGCCATGCGTATGGTTGTGTTAATAGTGGCCTGAAAGGCCTAAAGGTTGTGCACTGAAGCTCTCTCCGGGGGCCATGCGTATGGTTGTATTCATCAAGGCCTGAAAGCCCTAAAGGTGGTGCACTGAAGCTCTCTCCGGGGGCCATGTGTATGGCTGTATTCATCGTGGCCTGAAAGCCCTAAAGGTGGTGCACTGAAGCTCTCTGAGGGGCCATGCGTATGGTTGTAATCATCGAGGCCTGAAAGCCCTAAAGGTGGTGCACTGAAGCTCTCTGAGGGGCCACGTCTGGTTGTATTCATAGTGGCTGAAAGCCCTAAAGGTTGTGCACTGAAGCTCTCTCCGGGGGCCATGCGTATGGTTGTATTCATCAAGGCCTGAAAGCCCTAAAGGTGGTGCACTGAAGCTCTCTCCGGGGGCCATGCGTATGGTTGTATTCATAGTGGCCTGAAAGCCCTAAAGGTGGTGTATTGAAGCTCTCTCCAGGGGCCATGCGTATGGTTGTATTCATCGTGGCCTGAAAGCCCTAAAGGTGGTGCATTGAAGCTCTCTGAGGGGCCATGTCTATGGTTGTATTCATCGAGGCCTGAAAGCCCTAAAGGCGGTGCACTGAAGCTCTCTACGGGGGCCATGCGTATGGTTGTATTCATCGAGGCCTGAAAGCCCTAAAGGTGGTGCATTGAAGCTCTCTGAGGGGCCATGCGTATGGTTGTATTCATAGTGGCCTGAAAGCCCTAAAGGTGGTGCATTGAAGCTCTCTGAGGGGCCATGTGTATGGTTGTATTCATCGAGGCCTGAAAGCCCTAAAGGCGGTGCACTGAAGCTCTCTACGGGGGCCATGCGTATGGTTGTATTCATCGAGGCCTGAAAGCCCTAAAAGTGGTGCATTGAAGCTCTCTGAGGGGCCATGCGTATGGTTGTATTCATCGTGGCCTGAAAGCCCTAAAGGCGGTGCACTGAAGCTCTCTACGGGGGCCATGTGAATGGTTGTATTCATAGTGGCTGAAAGCCCTAAAGGCGGTGCACTGAAGCTCTCTACGGGGGCCATGCGTATGGTTGTATTCATAGTGGCCTGAAAGCCCTAAAGGTGGTGCACTGAAGCTCTCTACAGGGGATATGTGTATGGTTGTATTCATAGTGGCCTGGAAGCCCTAAAGGTGGTGCACTGAAGCTCTCTACAGGGGATATGTGTATGGTTGTATTCATAGTGGCCTGGAAGCCCTAAAGGTGGTGCACTGAAGCTCCCTCCGGGGGCCATGCGTATGGTTGTATTCATCGAGGCCTGAAAGCCCTAAAGGTGGTGCATTGAAGCTCTCTCCGGGGGCCATGCGTATGGTTGTATTCATCGAGGCCTGAAAGCCCTAAAGGTGGTGCATTGAAGCTCTCTCCGGGGGCCATGCGTATGGTTGTATTCATCGAGGCCTGAAACCCTAAAGGTGGTGCACTGAAGCTCTCTGAGGGGCCATGCGTATGGTTGTATTCATAGTGGCCTGAAAGCCCTAAAGGTGGTGCACTGAAGCTCTCTGAGGGGCCATGCGTATGGTTGTATTCATAGTGGCTGAAAGACCTAAAGGTGGTGCATTGAAGCTCTCTGAGGGGCCATGCGTGTGGTTGTATTCATAGTGGCCTGAAAGCCCTAAAGGTGGTGCACTGAAGCTCTCTGAGGGGCCATGCGTATGGCTGTATTCATAGTGGCTGAAAGCCCTAAAGGTGGTGCATTGAAGCTCTCTCCTGGGGCCATGTGTATGGTTGTATTCATAGTGGCTGAAAGGCCTAAAGGTGGTGCATTTAAGCTCTCTCCGGGGGCCATGCGTATGGTTGTATTCATAGTGGCTGAAAGCCCTAAAGGTGGTGCACTGAAGCTCTCTGAGGGGCCATGCGTATGGTTGTATTCATAGTGGCCTGAAAGCCCTAAAGGTGGTGCACTGAAGCTCTCTGAGGGGCCACGTATGGTTGTATTCATAGTGGCCTGAAAGCCCTAAAGGTGGTGCATTGAAGCTCTCTCCGGGGGCCATGCGTATGGTTGTATTCATCAAGGCCCGAAAGCCCTAAAGGTGGTGCACTGAAGCTCTCTCCGGGGGCCATGTGTATGGTTGTATTCATCGAGGCCTGAAAGCCCTAAAGGTGGTGCACTGAAGCTCTCTCCGGGGGCCATGCGTATGGTTGTATTCATAGTGGCTGAAAGCCCTAAAGGTGGTGCACTGAAGCTCTCTCCGGGGGCCATGAGTATGGTTGTATTCTTCGAAGCCTGAAAGCCCTAGAGGTGGTGCATTGAAGCTCTCTCCGGGGGCCATGCGTATGGTTGTATTCATAGTGGCCTGAAAGGCCTAAAGGTGGTGCACTGAAGCTCTCTGAGGGGCCACGTATGGTTGTATTCATCGTGGCCTGAAAGCCCTAAAGGTGGTGCACTGAAGCTCTCTGAGGGGCCATGCGTATGGTTGTATTCATCGAGGCCTGAAAGCCCTAAAGGTGGTGCACTGAAGCTCTCTCCAGGGGCCATGCGTATGGTTGTATTCATCGAGGCCTGAAAGCCCTAAAGGTGGTGCCATGAAGCTCTCTTGAGGGGCCATGCGTATGGTTGTATTCATCGAGGCCTGAAAGCCCTAAAGGTGGTGCACTGAAGCTCTCTCCGGGGGCCATGAGTATGGTTGTATTCTTCGAGGCCTGAAAGCCCTAGAGGTGGTGCATTGAAGCTCTCTCCGGGGGCCATGCGTATGGTTGTATTCATAGTGGCCTGAAAGGCCTAAAGGTGGTGCATTGAAGCTCTCTCCGGGGGCCATGTGTATGGTTGTATTCATTGTGGCTGAAAGCCCTAAAGGCGGTGCACTGAAGCTCTCTAAGGGGCCATGTGTATGGTTGTATTCATCGAGGCCTGAAAGCCCTAAAGGCGATGCACTGAAGCTCTCTCCGGGGGCCATGCGTATGGTTGTATTCATCGAGGCCTGAAAGCCCTAAAGGTGGTGCATTAAAGCCCTCTCCAGGGGGCATGCGTATGGTTGTATTCATTGTGGCTGAAAGCCCTAAAGGTGGTGCATTGAAGCTCTCTCCGGGGGCCATGTGTATGGTTGTATTCATTGTGGCTGAAAGCCCTAAAGGTGGTGCACTGAAGCTCTCCCAAGGGTCCATGCGTATGGTTGTATTCATAGTGGCTGAAAGCCCTAAAGGTGGTGCACTGAAGCTTTCTGAGGGGCCATGCGTATGGTTGTATTCATAGTGCCTGAAAGCCCTAAAGGTGGTGCCATGAAGCTCTCTGAGGGGCCATGCGTATGGTTGTATTCATCGAGGCCTGAAAGCCCTAAAGGTGGTGCATTGAAGCTCTCCCCAGGGGCCATGCGTATGGTTGTATTCATAGTGGCTGAAAGCCCTAAAGGTGGTGCTCTGAAGCTCTCTGAGGGGCCATGTGTATGGTTGTATTCATAGTGGCTGAAAGCCCTAAAGGTGGTGCATTGAAGCTCTCTCCGGGGGCCATGCGTATGGTTGTATTCATAGTGGCTGAAAGCCCTAAAGGTGGTGCACTGAAGCTCTCTGAGGGGCCATGCGTATGGTTGTATTCATAGTGGCCTGAAAGCCCTAAAGGTGGTGCACTGAAGCTCTCTGAGGGGCCACGTATGGTTGTATTCATCGAGGCCTGAAAGCCCTAAAGGTGGTGCACTGAAGCTCTCTCCGTGGGCCATGCGTATGGTTGTATTCATAGTGGCTGAAAGCCCTAAAGGTGGGGCATTGAAGCTCTCCCCAGGGGCCATGTGCATGGTTGTATTCATCGAGGCCTGAAAGCCCTAAACGTGGTGCATTGAAGCTCTCCCCAGGGGCCATGCGTATGGTTGTATTCATAGTGGCTGAAAGCCCTAAAGGTGGTGCCATGAAGCTCTCTCCGGGGGCCATGTGTATGGTTGTATTCATAGAGGCCTGAAAGCCCTAAAGGTGGTGCACTGAAGCTCTCTGAGGGGCCATGTGTATGGTTGTATTCATCGAGGCCTGAAAGCCCTAAAGGTGGTGCATTGAAGCTCTCCCCAGGAGCCATGCATATGGGTGTATTCATCGAGGCCTGAAAGCCCTAAAGGTGGTGCACTGAAGCTCTCTCCGGGGGCCATGCGTATGGTTGTATTCATAGTGGCTGAAAGCCCTAATGGTGGTGCATTGAAGCTCTTTCCGGGGGCCATGCGTATGGCTGTATTCATCGAGGCCTGAAAGCCCTAAAGGTGGTGCACTGAAGCTCTCTGAGGGGCCATGTGTATGGTTGTATTCATCGACGCCTGAAAACCCTAAAGGTGGTCCACTGAAGCTCTCCCCGGGGGCCATGCGTATGGTTGTATTCATAGTGGGTGAAAGCCCTAAAGGTGGTGCCATGAAGCTCTCTCCGGGGGCCATGTGTATGGCTGTATTCATCGTGGCCTGAAAGCCCTAAAGGTGGTGCACTGAAGCTCTCTGAGGGGCCATGCGTATGGTTGTAATCATCGAGGCCTGAAAGCCCTAAAGGTGGTGCATTGAAGCTCTCTCCAGGGGCCATGCGTATGGTTGTGTTAATAGTGGCCTGAAAGGCCTAAAGGTGGTGCACTAAAGCTCTCTGAGGGGCCACGTCTGGTTGTATTCATAGTGGCTGAAAGCCCTAAAGGTTGTGCACTGAAGCTCTCTCCGGGGGCCATGCGTATGGTTGTATTAATCAAGGCCTGAAAGCCCTAAAGGTGGTGCACTGAAGCTCTCTCCGGGGGACATGCGAATGGTTGTATTCATAGTGGCCTGAAAGCCCTAAAGGTGGTGCATTGAAGCTCTCTCCGGGGGTCATGTGTATGGTTGTATTCATAGTGGCTGAAAGCCCTAAAGGCGGTGCCATGAAGCTCTCTCCAGGGGCCATGCGTATGGTTGTATTCATCGTGGCCTGAAAGCCCTAAAGGTGGTGCATTGAAGCTCTCTGAGGGGCCATGTCTATGGTTGTATTCATCGAGGCCTGAAAGCCCTAAAGGCGGTGCACTGAAGCTCTCTACGGGGGCCATGCGTATGGTTGTATTCATCGAGGCCTGAAAGCCCTAAAGGTGGTGCATTGAAGCTCTCTGAGGGGCCATGCGTATGGTTGTATTCATAGTGGCCTGAAAGCCCTAAAGGTGGTGCATTGAAGCTCTCTGAGGGGCCATGTGTATG
This sequence comes from Triturus cristatus, assembly GCF_964204655.1. Classification (NCBI taxonomy): domain Eukaryota; kingdom Metazoa; phylum Chordata; class Amphibia; order Caudata; family Salamandridae; genus Triturus; species Triturus cristatus. Next base: position 1,096,478,535 of record NC_140588.1, on the reverse strand, counting down.
GTTGTATTCATCGAGGCCTGAAAGCCCTAAAGGCGGTGCACTGAAGCTCTCTACGGGGGCCATGCGTATGGTTGTATTCATCGAGGCCTGAAAGCCCTAAAAGTGGTGCACTGAAGCTCTCTACGGGGGCCATGCGTATGGTTGTATTCATAGTGGCTGAAAGGCCTAAAGGTGGTGCATTGAAGCTCTCTCCGGGGGCCATGCGTATGGTTGTATTCATCGTGGCCTGAAAGCCCTAAAAGTGGTGCATTGAAGCTCTCTGAGGGGCCATGCGTATGGCTGTATTCATAGTGGCTGAAAGCCCTAAAGGTGGTGCACTGAAGCTCTCTACGGGGGCCATGCGTATGGTTGTATTCAAAGTGGCTGAAAGCCCTAAAGGTGGTGCATTGAAGCTCTCTCCGGGGGCCATGCGTATGGTTGTATTCATAGTGGCCTGAAAGCCCTAAAGGTGGTGCACTGAAGCTCTCTACAGGGGATATGTGTATGGTTGTATTCATAGTGGCCTGGAAGCCCTAAAGGCGGTGCCATGAAGCTCTCTCCAGGAGCCATGTGTATGGTTGTATTCATAGTGGCTGAAAGGCCTAAAGGTGGTGCATTGAAGCTCTCCCTAGGAGCCATGTCTATGGTTGTATTCATAGTGGCTGAAAGCCCTAAAGGCGGTGCCATGAAGCTCTCTCCAGGAGCCATGCATATGGTTGTATTCATAGTGGTTGAAAGGCCTAAAGGTGGTGCATTGAAGCTCTCCCTAGGAGCCATGTGTATGGTTGTATTCATAGTGGCTGAAAGCCCTAAAGGCGGTGCCATGAAGCTCTCTCCAGGAGCCATGTGTATGGTTGTATTCATAGTGGCTGAAAGGCCTAAAGGTGGTGCACTGAAGCTCTCTGAGGGGCCACGTATGGTTGTATTCATAGTGGCTGAAAGCCCTAAAGGTAGTGCACTGAAGCTCTCTACGGGGGCCATGCGTATGGTTGTATTCATCGAGGCCTGAAAGCCCTAAAAGTGGTGCATTGAAGCTCTCTGAGGGGCCATGCGTATGGTTGTATTCATCGTGACCTGAAAGCCCTAAAGGCGGTGCACTGAAGCTCTCTACGGGGGCCATGCGTATGGTTGTATTCATAGTGGCTGAAAGGCCTAAAGGTGGTGCATTGAAGCTCTCTCCGGGGGCCATGCGTATGGTTGTATTCATCGTGGCCTGAAAGCCCTAAAAGTGGTGCATTGAAGCTCTCTGAGGGGCCATGCGTATGGCTGTATTCATAGTGGCTGAAAGCCCTAAAGGTGGTGCACTGAAGCTCTCCGGGGGCCATGTGTATGGTTGGATTCATCGAGGCCTGAAAGCCCTAAAGGTGGTGCACTGAAGCTCTCTCCGGGGGCCATGCGTATGGTTGTATTCATAGTGGCTGAAAGCCCTAAAGGTGGTGCATTGAAGCTCTCTCCGGGGGCCATGCGTATGGTTGTATTCATCGAGGCCTGAAAGCCCTAAAGGTGGTGCATTGAAGCTCTCTCCAGGGGCCATGCGTATGGTTGTATTCATCGAGGCCTGAAAGCCCTAAAGGTGGTGCCATGAAGCTCTCTCCGGGGGCCATGTGTATGGTTGTATTCATCGAGGCCTGAAAGCCCTAAAGGTGGTGCATTGAAGCTCTCTCCGGGGGCCATGCGTATGGTTGTATTCATAGTGGCTGAAAGCCCTAAAGGTGGTGCTCTGAAGCTCTCTGAGGGGCCATGTGTATGGTTGTATTCATAGTGGCCTGAAAGCCATAAAGGTGGTGCACTGAAGCTCTCCCCAGGAGCCATGCGAATGGTGGTATTCATAGTGGCCTGGAAGCCCTAACGGTGGTGCACTGAAGCTCTCTGAGGGGCCACGTATGGTTGTATTCATAGAGGCTGAAAGCCCTAAAGGTGGTGACATGAAGCTCTCTCCGGGGGGCCATGTGTATGGTTGTATTCATAGTGGCTGAAAGCCCTAAAGGTGGTGCCATGAAGCTCTCTCCAGGGGCCATGTGTATGGTTGTATTCATAGTGGCCTGAAAGGCCTAAAGGTGGTGCATTGAAGCTCTCTGAGGGGCCATGCGTATGGTTGTATTCATAGTGGCTGAAAGCCCTAAAGGTGGTGCCATAAAGCTCTCTCCGGGGGCCATGCGTATGGTTGTATTCATAGTGGCCTGGAAGGCCTAAAGGTGGTGCACTGAAGCTCTCTACGGGGGCCATGTGTATGGTTGTATTCATCGAGGCCTGAAAGCCCTAAAGGTGGTGCACTGAAGCTCTCTCCGGGGTCATGTGTATGGTTGTATTCATAGTGGCCTGGAAGCCCTAAAGGTGGTGCACTGAAGCTCCCTCCGGGGGCCATGCGTATGGTTGTATTCATAGTGGCCTGGAAGCCCTAAAGGCGGTGCCATGAAGCTCTCTCCAGGAGCCATGTGTATGATTGTATTCATAGTGGCTGAAAGGCCTAAAGGTGGTGCATTGAAGCTCTCCCTAGGAGCCATGTGTATGGTTGCATTCATAGTGGCTGAAAGCCCTAAAGGCGGTGCCATGAAGCTCTCTCCAGGAGCCATGTGTATGGTTGTATTCATAGTGGCTGAAAGGCCTAAAGGTGGTGCACTGAAGCTCTCTGAGGGGCCACGTATGGTTGTATTCATAGTGGCTGAAAGCCCTAAAGGTGGTGCATTGAAGCTCTCTCCGGGGGCCATGCGTATGGTTGTATTCATAGTGGCTGAAAGCCCTAAAGGTGGTGCATTGAAGCTCTCTCCGGGGGCTATGCGTATGGTTGTATTCATCGAGGCCTGAAAGCCCTAAAGGTGGTGCATTGAAGCTCTCTCCGGGGGCCATGCGTATGGTTGTATTCATCGAGGCCTGAAAGCCCTAAAGGTGGTGCATTGAAGCTCTCTCCGGGGGCCATGCGTATGGTTGTATTCATAGTGGCTGAAAGCCCTAAAGGTGGTGCATTGAAGCTCTCTCCGGGGGCCATGCGTATGGTTGTATTCATCGAGGCCTGAAAGCCCTAAAGGTGGTGCACTGAAGCTCTCTCCGGGGGCCATGCGTATGGTTGTATTCATAGTGGCTGAAAGCCCTAAAGGTGGTGCACTGAAGCTCTCTGAGGGGCCACGTATGGTTGTATTCATCGTGGCCTGAAAGCCCTAAAGGTGGTGCACTGAAGCTCTCTGAGGGGCCATGCGTATGGTTGTATTCATCGAGGCCTGAAAGCCCTAAAGGTGGTGGACTGAAGCTCTCTCCGGGGGCCATGCGTATGGTTGTATTCATCGAGGCCTGAAAGCCCTAAAGGTGGTGCCATGAAGCTCTCTGAGGGGCCATGCGTATGGTTGTATTCATCGAGGCCTGAAAGCCCTAAAGGTGGTGCACTGAAGCTCTCTCCGGGGGCCATGAGTATGGTTGTATTCATAGTGGCTGAAAGCCCTAAAGGTGGTGCACTGAAGCTCTCTGAGGGGCCATGCGTATGGTTGTATTCATAGTGGCTTAAAGCCCTAAAGGTGGTGCATTGAAGCTCTCTCCGGGGGCCATGCGTATGGTTGTATTCATAGTGGCTGAAAGCCCTAAAGGTGGTGCATTGAAGCTCTCTCCGGGGGCCATGCGTATGGTTGTATTCATCGAGGCCTGAAAGCCCTAAAGGTGGTGCATTGAAGCTCTCTCCGGGGGCCATGCGTATGGTTGTATTCATCGAGGCCTGAAAGCCCTAAAGGTGGTGCATTGAAGCTCTCTCCGGGGGCCATGCGTATGGTTGTATTCATAGTGGCTGAAAGCCCTAAAGGTGGTGCATTGAAGCTCTCTCCGGGGGCCATGCGTATGGTTGTATTCATCGAGGCCTGAAAGCCCTAAAGGTGGTGCATTGAAGCTCTCTCCGGGAGCCATGCGTATGGTTGTATTCATCGAGGCCTGAAAGCCCTAAAGGTGGTGCATTGAAGCTCTCTCCGGGGGCCATGCGTATGGTTGTATTCATCGAGGCCTGAAAGCCCTAAAGGTGGTGCACTGAAGCTCTCTGAGGGGCCATGCGTATGGTTGTATTCATAGTGGCCTCAAAGCCCTAAAGGTGGTGCACTGAAGCTCTCTGAGGGCCATGCGGATGGTTGTATTCATAGTGGCTGAAAGACCTAAAGGTGGTGCATTGAAGCTCTCTGAGGGGCCATGCGTGTGGTTGTATTCATAGTGGCCTGAAAGCCCTAAAGGTGGTGCACTGAAGCTCTCTGAGGGGCCATGCCTATGGCTGTATTCATAGTGGCTGAAAGCCCTAAAGGTGGTGCATTGAAGCTCTCTCCGGGGGCCATGTGTATGGTTGTATTCATAGTGGCTGAAAGGCCTAAAGGTGGTGCATTTAAGCTCTCTCCGGGGGCCATGCGTATGGTTGTATTCATAGTGGCTGAAAGCCCTAAAGGTAGTGAACTGAAGCTCTCTGAGGGGCCATGCGTATGGTTGTATTCATAGTGGCCTGAAAGCCCTAAAGGTGGTGCACTGAAGCTCTCTGAGGGGCCACGTATGGTTGTATTCATAGTGGCCTGAAAGCCCTAAAGGTGGTGCATTGAAGCTCTCTCCGGGGGCCATGCGTATGGTTGTATTCATCAAGGCCTGAAAGCCCTAAAGGTGGTGCACTGAAGCTCTCTCCGGGGGCCATGCGTATGGTTGTATTCATCGAGGCCTGAAAGCCCTAAAGGTGGTGCATTGAAGCTCTCTCCGGGGGCCATGCGTATGGTTGTATTCATCGAGGCCTGAAAGCCCTAAAGGTGGTGCATTGAAGCTCTCTCCGGGGGCCATGCGTATGGTTGTATTCATCGAGGCCTGAAAGCCCTAAAGGTGGTGCATTGAAGCTCTCTCCGGGGGCCATGCGTATGGTTGTATTCATCGAGGCCTGAAAGCCCTAAAGGTGGTGCACTGAAGCTCTCTGAGGGGCCATGCGTATGGTTGTATTCATAGTGGCCTGAAAGCCCTAAAGGTGGTGCACTGAAGCTCTCTGAGGGGCCATGCGTATGGTTGTATTCATAGTGGCTGAAAGACCTAAAGGTGGTGCATTGAAGCTCTCTGAGGGGCCATGCGTGTGGTTGTATTCATAGTGGCCTGAAAGCCCTAAAGGTGGTGCACTGAAGCTCTCTGAGGGGCCATGCGTATGGCTGTATTCATAGTGGCTGAAAGCCCTAAAGGTGGTGCATTGAAGCTCTCTCCTGGGGCCATGTGTATGGTTGTATTCATAGTGGCTGAAAGGCCTAAAGGTGGTGCATTTAAGCTCTCTCCGGGGGCCATGCGTATGGTTGTATTCATAGTGGCCTGAAAGCCCTAAAGGTGGTGCACTGACGCTCTCTCTGGGTACATGTGTATGGTTGTATTCATCGAGGCCTGAAAGCCCTAAAGGTGGTGCATTGAAGCTCTCTCCGGGGGCCATGCGTATGGTTGTATTCATTGTGGCTGAAAGCCCTAAAGGTGGTGCATTGAAACTCTCTGCGGGGGCCATGTGTATGGTTGTATTCATCGAGGCCTGAAAGCCCTAAAGGTGGTGCACTGAAGCTCTCTGAGGGGCCATGCGTATGGTTGTATTCATAGTGGCTGAAAGCCCTAAAGGTGGTGCCATGAAGCTCTCTCCGGGGGCCATGTGTATGGTTGTATTCATAGTGGCTGAAAGCCCTAAAGGTGGTGCACTGAAGCTCTCTGAGGGGCCATGCGTATGGTTGTATTCATAGGGGCTGAAAGCCCTAAAGGTGGTGCATTGAAGCTCTCTGAGGGGCCATGCGTATGGTTGTATTCATAGTGGCTGAAAGCCCTAAAGGTGGTGCATTGAAGCTCTCTCCGGGGGCCATGCGTATGGTTGTATTCATAGTGGCTGAAAGCCCTAAAGGTGGTGCTCTGAAGCTCTCTGAGGGGCCATGTGTATGGTTGTATTCATAGTGGCCTGAAAGCCATAAAGGTGGTGCACTGAAGCTCTCCCCAGGAGCCATGCGAATGGTGGTATTCATAGTGGCCTGGAAGCCCTAACGGTGGTGCACTGAAGCTCTCTGAGGGGCCACGTATGGTTGTATTCATAGAGGCTGAAAGCCCTAAAGGTGGTGACATGAAGCTCTCTCCGGGGGGCCATGTGTATGGTTGTATTCATAGTGGCTGAAAGCCCTAAAGGTGGTGCCATGAAGCTCTCTCCAGGGGCCATGTGTATGGTTGTATTCATAGTGGCCTGAAAGGCCTAAAGGTGGTGCATTGAAGCTCTCTGAGGGGCCATGCGTATGGTTGTATTCATAGTGGCTGAAAGCCCTAAAGGTGGTGCCATAAAGCTCTCTCCGGGGGCCATGCGTATGGTTGTATTCATAGTGGCCTGGAAGGCCTAAAGGTGGTGCACTGAAGCTCTCTACGGGGGCCATGTGTATGGTTGTATTCATCGAGGCCTGAAAGCCCTAAAGGTGGTGCACTGAAGCTCTCTCCGGGGTCATGTGTATGGTTGTATTCATAGTGGCCTGGAAGCCCTAAAGGTGGTGCACTGAAGCTCCCTCCAGGGGCCATGCGTATGGTTGTATTCATAGTGGCCTGGAAGCCCTAAAGGCGGTGCCATGAAGCTCTCTCCAGGAGCCATGTGTATGATTGTATTCATAGTGGCTGAAAGGCCTAAAGGTGGTGCATTGAAGCTCTCCCTAGGAGCCATGTGTATGGTTGCATTCATAGTGGCTGAAAGCCCTAAAGGCGGTGCCATGAAGCTCTCTCCAGGAGCCATGTGTATGGTTGTATTCATAGTGGCTGAAAGGCCTAAAGGTGGTGCACTGAAGCTCTCTGAGGGGCCACGTATGGTTGTATTCATAGTGGCTGAAAGCCCTAAAGGTGGTGCATTGAAGCTCTCTCCGGGGGCCATGCGTATGGTTGTATTCATAGTGGCTGAAAGCCCTAAAGGTGGTGCATTGAAGCTCTCTCCGGGGGCTATGCGTATGGTTGTATTCATCGAGGCCTGAAAGCCCTAAAGGTGGTGCATTGAAGCTCTCTCCGGGGGCCATGCGTATGGTTGTATTCATCGAGGCCTGAAAGCCCTAAAGGTGGTGCATTGAAGCTCTCTCCGGGGGCCATGCGTATGGTTGTATTCATAGTGGCTGAAAGCCCTAAAGGTGGTGCATTGAAGCTCTCTCCGGGGGCCATGCGTATTGTTGTATTCATCGAGGCCTGAAAGCCCTAAAGGTGGTGCACTGAAGCTCTCTCCGGGGGCCATGCGTATGGTTGTATTCATAGTGGCCGAAAGCCCTAAAGGTGGTGCACTGAAGCTCTCTGAGGGGCCACGTATGGTTGTATTCATCGTGGCCTGAAAGCCCTAAAGGTGGTGCACTGAAGCTCTCTGAGGGGCCATGCGTATGGTTGTATTCATCGAGGCCTGAAAGCCCTAAAGGTGGTGCACTGAAGCTCTCTCCGGGGGCCATGCGTATGGTTGTATTCATCGAGGCCTGAAAGCCCTAAAGGTGGTGCCATGAAGCTCTCTGAGGGGCCATGCGTATGGTTGTATTCATCGAGGCCTGAAAGCCCTAAAGGTGGTGCACTGAAGCTCTCTCCGGGGGCCATGAGTATGGTTGTATTCATAGTGGCTGAAAGCCCTAAAGGTGGTGCACTGAAGCTCTCTGAGGGGCCATGCGTATGGTTGTATTCATAGTGGCTGAAAGCCCTAAAGGTGGTGCATTGAAGCTCTCTCCGGGGGCCATGCGTATGGTTGTATTCATAGTGGCTGAAAGCCCTAAAGGTGGTGCATTGAAGCTCTCTCCGGGGGCCATGCGTATGGTTGTATTCATCGAGGCCTGAAAGCCCTAAAGGTGGTGCATTGAAGCTCTCTCCGGGGGCCATGCGTATGGTTGTATTCATCGAGGCCTGAAAGCCCTAAAGGTGGTGCATTGAAGCTCTCTCCGGGGGCCATGCGTATGGTTGTATTCATAGTGGCTGAAAGCCCTAAAGGTGGTGCATTGAAGCTCTCTCCGGGGGCCATGCGTATGGTTGTATTCATCGAGGCCTGAAAGCCCTAAAGGTGGTGCATTGAAGCTCTCTCCGGGAGCCATGCGTATGGTTGTATTCATCGAGGCCTGAAAGCCCTAAAGGTGGTGCATTGAAGCTCTCTCCGGGGGCCATGCGTATGGTTGTATTCATCGAGGCCTGAAAGCCCTAAAGGTGGTGCACTGAAGCTCTCTGAGGGGCCATGCGTATGGTTGTATTCATAGTGGCCTCAAAGCCCTAAAGGTGGTGCACTGAAGCTCTCTGAGGGCCATGCGGATGGTTGTATTCATAGTGGCTGAAAGACCTAAAGGTGGTGCATTGAAGCTCTCTGAGGGGCCATGCGTGTGGTTGTATTCATAGTGGCCTGAAAGCCCTAAAGGTGGTGCACTGAAGCTCTCTGAGGGGCCATGCCTATGGCTGTATTCATAGTGGCTGAAAGCCCTAAAGGTGGTGCATTGAAGCTCTCTCCGGGGGCCATGTGTATGGTTGTATTCATAGTGGCTGAAAGGCCTAAAGGTGGTGCATTTAAGCTCTCTCCGGGGGCCATGCGTATGGTTGTATTCATAGTGGCTGAAAGCCCTAAAGGTAGTGAACTGAAGCTCTCTGAGGGGCCATGCGTATGGTTGTATTCATAGTGGCCTGAAAGCCCTAAAGGTGGTGCACTGAAGCTCTCTGAGGGGCCACGTATGGTTGTATTCATAGTGGCCTGAAAGCCCTAAAGGTGGTGCATTGAAGCTCTCTCCAGGGGCCATGCGTATGGTTGTATTCATCAAGGCCTGAAAGCCCTAAAGGTGGTGCACTGAAGCTCTCTCCGGGGGCCATGCGTATGGTTGTATTCATCGAGGCCTGAAAGCCCTAAAGGTGGTGCATTGAAGCTCTCTCCGGGGGCCATGCGTATGGTTGTATTCATCGAGGCCTGAAAGCCCTAAAGGTGGTGCATTGAAGCTCTCTCCGGGGGCCATGCGTATGGTTGTATTCATCGAGGCCTGAAAGCCCTAAAGGTGGTGCATTGAAGCTCTCTCCGGGGGCCATGCGTATGGTTGTATTCATCGAGGCCTGAAAGCCCTAAAGGTGGTGCACTGAAGCTCTCTGAGGGGCCATGCGTATGGTTGTATTCATAGTGGCCTGAAAGCCCTAAAGGTGGTGCACTGAAGCTCTCTGAGGGGCCATGCGTATGGTTGTATTCATAGTGGCTGAAAGACCTAAAGGTGGTGCATTGAAGCTCTCTGAGGGGCCATGCGTGTGGTTGTATTCATAGTGGCCTGAAAGCCCTAAAGGTGGTGCACTGAAGCTCTCTGAGGGGCCATGCGTATGGCTGTATTCATAGTGGCTGAAAGCCCTAAAGGTGGTGCATTGAAGCTCTCTCCTGGGGCCATGTGTATGGTTGTATTCATAGTGGCTGAAAGGCCTAAAGGTGGTGCATTTAAGCTCTCTCCGGGGGCCATGCGTATGGTTGTATTCATAGTGGCTGAAAGCCCTAAAGGTGGTGCACTGAAGCTCTCTGAGGGGCCATGCGTATGGTTGTATTCATAGTGGCCTGAAAGCCCTAAAGGTGGTGCACTGAAGCTCTCTGAGGGGCCACGTATGGTTGTATTCATAGTGGCCTGAAAGCCCTAAAGGTGGTGCATTGAAGCTCTCTCCGGGGGCCATGCGTATGGTTGTATTCATCAAGGCCCGAAAGCCCTAAAGGTGGTGCACTGACGCTCTCTCTGGGTACATGTGTATGGTTGTATTCATCGAGGCCTGAAAGCCCTAAAGGTGGTGCATTGAAGCTCTCTCCGGGGGCCATGCGTATGGTTGTATTCATTGTGGCTGAAAGCCCTAAAGGTGGTGCATTGAAACTCTCTGCGGGGGCCATGTGTATGGTTGTATTCATCGAGGCCTGAAAGCCCTAAAGGTGGTGCACTGAAGCTCTCTGAGGGGCCATGCGTATGGTTGTATTCATAGTGGCTGAAAGCCCTAAAGGTGGTGCCATGAAGCTCTCTCCGGGGGCCATGTGTATGGTTGTATTCATAGTGGCTGAAAGCCCTAAAGGTGGTGCACTGAAGCTCTCTGAGGGGCCATGCGTATGGTTGTATTCATAGTGGCTGAAAGCCCTAAAGGTGGTGCATTGAAGCTCTCTGAGGGGCCATGCGTATGGTTGTATTCATAGTGGCTGAAAGCCCTAAAGGTGGTGCACTGAAGCTCTCTGAGGGTCCATGCGTATGGTTGTATTCATCGAGGTCTGAAAGCCCTAAAGGTGGTGCACTGAAGCTCTCTCCAGGGGCCATGCGTATGGTTGTATTCATCGTGGCCTGAAAGCCCTAAAGGTGGTGCCATGAAGCTCTCTCCGGGGGCCATGCGTATGGTTGTATTCATAATCGCTGAAAGCCCTAAAGGTGGTGCATTGAAGCTCTCTCCAGGAGCCATGCGTATGCTTGTATTCATAGTGGCCTGAAAGCCCTAAAGGTTTTGCCATGAAGCTCTCTCCGGGGGCCATGCGTATGGTTGTATTCATAGTGGCTGAAAGCCCTAAAGGTGGTGCACTGAAGCTCTCCCCAGGGGCCATGCGTATGGTTGTACTCATCGAGGCCTGAAAGCCCTAAAGGTGGTGCACTGAAGCTCTCTCCGGGGGCCATGTGTATGGTTGTATTCATAGTGGCTGAAAGCCCTAAAGGTGGTGCTCTGAAGCTCTCTCCGGGGGCCATGTGTATGGTTGTATTCATCGAGGCCTGAAAGCCCTAAAGGTGGTGCCATGAAGCTCTCTCCGGGGGCCATGTGTATGGTTGTATTCATCGAGGCCTGAAAGCCCTAAAGGTGGTGCATTGAAGCTCTCTCCGGGGGCCATGCGTATGGTTGTATTCATCGAGGCATGAAAGCCCTAAAGGTGGTGCACTGAAGCTCTCTCCGGGGGCCATGTGTATGGTTGTATTCATAGTGGCTGAAAGCCCTAAAGGTGGTGCTCTGAAGCTCTCTCTGGGGGCCATGTGTATGGTTGTATTCATCGAGGCCTGAAAGCCCTAAAGGTGGTGCCATGAAGCTCTCTCCGGGGGCCATGTGTATGGTTGTATTCATCGAGGCCTGAAAGCCCTAAAGGTGGTGCATTGAAGCTCTCTCCGGGGGCCATGCGTATGGTTGTATTCATCGAGGCCTGAAAGCCCTGAAGGTGGTGCTCTGAAGCTCTCTGAGGGGCCATGTGTATGGTTGTATTCATAGTGGCTGAAAGAACTAAAGGTGGTGCATTGAAGCTCTCTCCGGGGGCCATGCGTATGGTTGTATTCATAGTGGCTGAAAGCCCTAAAGGTGGTGCACTGAAGCTCTCTGAGGGGCCATGCGTATGGTTGTATTCATAGTGGCCTGAAAGCCCTAAAGGTGGTGCACTGAAGCTCTCTGAGGGGCCACGTATGGTTGTATTCATCGAGGCCTGAAAGCCCTAAAGGTGGTGCACTGAAGCTTTCTCCGGGGGCCATGCGTATGGTTGTATTCATAGTGGCTGAAAGCCCTAAAGGTGGGGCATTGAAGCTCTCCCCAGGGGCCATGTGTATGGTTGTATTCATCGAGGCCTGAAAGCCCTAAAGGTGGTGCATTGAAGCTCTCCCCAGGGGCCATGCGTATGGTTGTATTCATAGTGGTTGAAAGCCCTAAAGGTGGTGCCATGAAGCTCTCTCCGGGGGCCATGTGTATGGTTCTATAGAGGCCTGAAAGCCCTAAAGGTGGTGCACTGAAGCTCTCTGAGGGGCCATGTGTATGGTTGTATTCATCGAGGCCTGAAAGCCCTAAAGGTGGTGCATTGAAGCTCTCCCCAGGAGCCATGCATATGGGTCTATTCATCGAGGCCTGAAAGCCCTAAAGGTGGTGCACTGAAGCTCTCTCCGGGGGCCATGCGTATGGTTGTATTCATAGTGGCTGAAAGCCCTAATGGTGGTGCATTGAAACTCTCTCCGGGGGCCATGCGTATGGCTGTATTCATCGAGGCCTGAAAGCCCTAAAGGTGGTGCACTGAAGCTCTCTGAGGGGCCATGTGTATGGTTGTATTCATCGAGGCCTGAAAACCCTAAAGGTGGTCCACTGAAGCTCTCCCCGGGGGCCATGCGTATGGTTGTATTCATAGTGGCTGAAAGCCCTAAAGGTGGTGCCATGAAGCTCTCTCCGGGGGCCATGTGTATGGCTGTATATCGTGGCCTGAAAGCCCTAAAGGTGGTGCACTGAAGCTCTCTGAGGGGCCATGCGTATGGTTGTATTCATCGAGGCCTGAAAGCCCTAAAGGTGGTGCATTGAAGCTCTCTCCAGGGGCCATGCGTATGGTTGTGTTAATAGTGGCCTGAAAGGCCTAAAGGTGGTGCACTGAAGCTCTCTGAGGGGCCACGTCTGGTTGTATTCATAGTGGCTGAAAGCCCTAAAGGTGGTGCACTGAAGCTCTCTCCGGGGGCCATGCGTATGGTTGTATTCATCAAGGCCTGAAAGCCCTAAAGGTGGTGCACTGAAGCTCTCTCCGGGGGTCATGTGTATGGTTGTATTCATAGTGGCTGAAAGCCCTAAAGGCGGTGCCATGAAGCTCTCTCCAGGGGCCATGCATATGGTTGTATTCATCGTGGCCTGAAAGCCCTAAAGGTGGTGCATTGAAGCTCTCTGAGGGGCCATGTCTATGGTTGTATTCATCGAGACCTGAAAGCCCTAAAGGCGGTGCACTGAAGCTCTCTACGGGGGCCATGCGTATGGTTGTATTCATCGAGGCCTGAAAGCCCTAAAGGTGGTGCATTGAAGCTCTCTGAGGGGCCATGCGTATGGTTGTATTCATAGTGGCCTGAAAGCCCTAAAGGTGGTGCATTGAAGCTCTCTGAGGGGCCATGTGTATGGTTGTATTCATCGAGGCCTGAAAGCCCTTAATGCGGTGCACTGAAGCTCTCTACGGGGGCCATGCGTATGGTTGTATTCATCGAGGCCTGAAAGCCCTAAAAGTGGTGCATTGAAGCTCTCTGAGGGGCCATGCGTATGGTTGTATTCATCGTGGCCTGAAAGCCCTAAAGGCGGTGCACTGAAGCTCTCTACGGGGGCCATGCGTATGGTTGTATTCATAGTGGCTGAAAGGCCTAAAGGTGGTGCATTGAATCTCTCTCCGGGGGCCATGCGTAAGGTTGTATTCATCGTGGCCTGAAAGCCCTAAAAGTGGTGCATTGAAGCTCTCTGAGGGGCCATGCGTATGGTTGTATTCAAAGTGGCTGAAAGCCCTAAAGGTGGTGCACTGAAGCTCTCAACGGGGGCCATGCGTATGGTTGTATTCATAGTGGCCTGAAAGCCCTAAAGGTGGTGCACTGAAGCTCTCTACAGGGGACATGTGAATGGTTGTATTCATAGTGGCCTGGAAGCCCTAAAGGTGGTGCACTGAAGCTCCCTCCGGGGGCCATGCGTATGGTTGTATTCATAGTGGCCTGGAAGCCCTAAAGGCGGTGCCATGAAGCTCTCTCCAGGAGCCATGTGTATGGTTGTATTCATAGTGGCTGAAAGGCCTAAAGGTGGTGCATTGAAGCTCTCCCTAGGAGCCATGTGTATGGTTGTATTCATAGTGGCTGAAAGCCCTAAAGGCGGTGCCATGAAGCTCTCTCCAGAAGCCATGTGTATGGTTGTATTCATAGTGGCTGAAAGGCCTAAAGGTGGTGCACTGAAGCTCTCTGAGGGGCCACGTATGGTTGTATTCATAGTGGCTGAAAGCCCTAAAGGTGGTGCACTGAAGCTCTCCGGGGGCCATGTGTATGGTTGTATTCATCGAGGCCTGAAAGCCCTAAAGGTGGTGCACTGAAGCTCTCTCCGGGGGCCATGCGTATGGTTGTATTCATAGTGGCTGAAAGCCCTAAAGGTGGTGCATTGAAGCTCTCTCCGGGGGCCATGCGTATGGTTGTATTCATCGAGGCCTGAAAGCCCTAAAGGTGGTGCATTGAAGCTCTCTCCAGGGGCCATGCGTATGGTTGTATTCATCGAGGCCTGAAAGCCCTAAAGGTGGTGCCATGAAGCTCTCTCCGGGGGCCATGTGTATGGTTGTATTCATCGAGGCCTGAAAGCCCTAAAGGTGGTGCATTGAAGCTCTCTCCGGGGGCCATGCGTATGGTTGTATTCATCGAGGCCTGAAAGCCCTAAAGGTGGTGCACTGAAGCTCTCTCCGGGGGCCATGTGTATGGTTGTATTCATAGTGGCTGAAAGCCCTAAAGGTGGTGCTCTGAAGCTCTCTCCGGGGGCCATGTGTATGGTTGTATTCATCAAGCCTGAAAGCCCTAAAGGTGGTGCCATGAAGCTCTCTCCGGGGGCCATGTGTATGGTTGTATTCATCGAGGACTGAAAGCCCTAAAGGTGGTGCATTGAAGCTCTCTCCGGGGGCCATGCGTATGGTTGTATTCAACGAGGCCTGAAAGCCCTAAAGGTGGTGCACTGAAGCTCTCTGAGGGGCCATGTGTATGGTTGTATTCATAGTGGCTGAAAGCCCTAAAGGTGGTGCATTGAAGCTCTCTCCGGGGGCCATGCGTATGGTTGTATTCATAGTGGCTGAAAGCCCTAAAGGTAGTGCACTGAAGCTCTCTAAGGGGCCATGCGTATGGTTGTATTCATAGTGGCCTGAAAGCCCTAAAGGTGGTGCACTGAAGCTCTCTGAGGGGCCACGTATGGTTGTATTCATCGAGGCCTGAAAGCCCTAAAGGTGGTGCACTGAAGCTTTCTCCGGGGGCCATGCGTATGGTTGTATTCATAGTGGCTGAAAGCCCTAAAGGTGGGGCATTGAAGCTCTCCCCAGGGGCCATGTGTATGGTTGTATTCATCGAGGCCTGAAAGCCCTAAAGGTGGTGCATTGAAGCTCTCCCCAGGAGCCATGCATATGGGTGTATTCATCAAGGCCTGAAAGCCCTAAAGGTGGTGCACTGAAGCTCTCCCCAGGAGCCATGCGTATGGTTGTATTCATAGTGGCTGAAAGCCCTAATGGTGGTGCATTGAAGCTCTCTCCGGGGGCCATGCGTATGGCTGTATTCATCGAGGCCTGAAAGCCCTAAAGGTGGTGCACTGAAGCTCTCTGAGGGGCCATGTGTATGGTTGTATTCATCGAGGCCTGAAAGCCCTAAAGGT
Organism: Triturus cristatus; assembly: GCF_964204655.1. Classification (NCBI taxonomy): domain Eukaryota; kingdom Metazoa; phylum Chordata; class Amphibia; order Caudata; family Salamandridae; genus Triturus; species Triturus cristatus. The sequence goes on along the minus strand of NC_140588.1, from coordinate 1,096,463,511 downwards.
GGTGCACTGAAGCTCTCTCCGGGGGCCATGCGTATGGTTGTATTCATAGTGGCTGAAAGCCCTAAAGGTGGTGCCATGAAGCTCTCTCCAGGGGCCATGTGTATGGTTGTATTCATCGTGGCCTGAAAACCCTAAAGGTGGTGCATTGAAGCTCTCTGAGGGGCCATGTGTATGGTTGTATTCATCGAGGCCTGAAAGCCCTAAAGGCGGTGCACTGAAGCTCTCTACGGGGGCCATGCGTATGGTTGTATTCATCGAGGCCTGAAAGCCCTAAAGGTGGTGCATTGAAGCTCTCTGAGGGGCCATGCGTATGGTTGTATTCATAGTGGCCTGAAAGCCCTAAAGGTGGTGCATTGAAGCTCTCTGAGGGGCCATGTGTATGGTTGTATTCATCGAGGCCTGAAAGCCCTAAAGGCGGTGCACTGAAGCTCTCTACGAGGGCCATGCGTATGGTTGTATTCATCGAGGCCTGAAAGCCCTAAAGGTGGTGCATTGAAGCTCTCTCCGGGGCCATGCGTATGGTTGTATTCATCGAGGCCTGAAAGCCCTAAAGGTGGTGCATTGAAGCTCTCTCCGGGGGCCATGCGTATGGCTGTATTCATCGAGGCCTGAAAGCCCTAAAGGTGGTGCATTGAAGCTCTCTCCGGGGGCCATGCGTATGGTTGTATTCATAGTGGCTGAAAGCCCTAAAGGTGGTGCATTGAAGCTCTCTCCGGGGGCCATGCGTATGGTTGTATTCATCGTGGCCTGAAAGCCCTAAAGGTGGTGCATTGAAGCTCTCTGAGGGGCCATGCGTATGGCTGTATTCATAGTGGCTGAAAGGCCTAAAGGTGGTGCCATGAAGCTCTCTCCGGGGGCCATGCGTATGGTTGTATTCATAGTGGCTGAAAGCCCTAAAGGTGGTGCACTGAAGCTCTCTCCAGGAGCCATGCGTATGGTTGTATTCATAGTGGCTGAAAGCCCTAAAGGTGGTGCACTGAAGCTCTCTACGGGGGCCATGCGTATGGTTGTATTCATAGTGGCTGAAAGCCCTAAAGGTGGTGCACTGAAGCGCTCTACTGGGGCCATGCGTATGGTTGTATTCATAGTGGCCTGAAAGCCCTAAAGGTGGTGCACTGAAGCTCTCTACAGGGGACATGTGTATGGTTGTATTCATAGTGGCCTGGAAGCCCTAAAGGTGGTGCACTGAAGCTCCCTCCGGGGGCCATGCGTATGGTTGCATTCATAGTGGCCTGGAAGCCCTAAAGGCGGTGCCATGAAGCTCTCTCCAGGAGCCATGTGTATGGTTGTATTCATAGTGGCTGAAAGGCCTAAAGGTGGTGCATTGAAGCTCTCCCTAGGAGCCATGTGTATGGTTGTATTCATAGTGGCTGAAAGCCCTTAAGGCGGTGCCATGAAGCTCTCTCCAGGAGCCATGTGTATGGTTGTATTCATAGTGGCTGAAAGGCCTAAAGGTGGTGCACTGAAGCTCTCTGAGGGGCCACGTATGGTTGTATTCATAGTGGCTGAAAGCCCTAAAGGTGGTGCACTGAAGCTCTCCGGGGGCCATGTGTATGGTTGTATTCATAGTGGCTGAAAGCCCTAAAGGTGGTGCATTGAAGCTCTCTCCGGGGGCCATGCGTATGGTTGTATTCATCGAGGCCTGAAAGCCCTAAAGGTGGTGCATTGAAGCTCTCTCCAGGGGCAATGCGTATGGTTGTATTCATCGAGGCCTGAAAGCCCTAAAGGTGGTGCATTGAAGCTCTCTCCAGGGGCCATGCGTATGGTTGTGTTAATAGTGGCCTGAAAGGCCTAAAGGTGGTGCACTGAAGCTCTCTGAGGGGCCACGTCTGGTTGTATTCATAGTGGCTGAAAGCCCTAAAGGTGGGGCACTGAAGCTCTCTCCGGGGGCCATGCGTATGGTTGTATTCATCAAGGCCTGAAAGCCCTAAAGGTGGTGCACTGAAGCTCTCTCCGGGGGCCATGCGTATGGTTGTATTCATAGTGGCTGAAAGCCCTAAAGGCGGTGCCATGAAGCTCTCTCCAGGGGCCATGCGTATGGTTGTATTCATCGTGGCCTGAAAGCCCTAAAGGTGGTGCATTGAAGCTCTCTGAGGGGCCATGTCTATGGTTGTATTCATCGAGGCCTGAAAGCCCTAAAGGCGGTGCACTGAAGCTCTCTACGGGGGCCATGCGTATGGTTGTATTCATCGAGGCCTGAAAGCCCTAAAGGTGGTGCATTGAAGCTCTCTGAGGGGCCATGCGTATGGTTGTATTCATAGTGGCCTGAAAGCCCTAAAGGTGGTGCATTGAAGCTCTCTGAGGGGCCATGTGTATGGTTGTATTCATCGAGGCCTGAAAGCCCTAAAGGCGGTGCACTGAAGCTCTCTACGGGGGCCATGCGTATGGTTGTATTCATCGAGGCCTGAAAGCCCTAAAAGTGGTGCATTGAAGCTCTCTGAGGGGCCATGCGTATGGTTGTATTCATCGTGGCCTGAAAGCCCTAAAGGCGGTGCACCGAAGCTCTCTACGGGGGCCATGCGTATGGTTGTATTCATAGTGGCTGAAAGGCCTAAAGGTGGTGCATTGAAGCGCTCTCCAGGAGCCATGCGTATGGTTGTATTCATAGTGGCTGAAAGCCCTAAAGGTGGTGCACTGAAGCTCTCTACGGGGGCCATGCGTATGGTTGTATTCAAAGTGGCTGAAAGCCCTAAAGGTGGTGCACTGAAGCTCTCTACGGGGGCCATGCGTATGGTTGTATTCATAGTGGCCTGAAAGCCCTAAAGGTGGTGCACTGAAGCTCTCTACAGGGGACATGTGTATGGTTGTATTCATAGTGGCCTGGAAGCCCTAAAGGTGGTGCACTGAAGCTCCCTCCGGGGGCCATGCGTATGGTTGTATTCATAGTGGCCTGGAAGCCCTAAAGGCGGTGCCATGAAGCTCTCTCCAGGAGCCATGTGTATGGTTGTATTCATAGTGGCTGAAAGGCCTAAAGGTGGTGCATTGAAGCTCTCCCTAGGAGCCATGTGTATGGTTGTATTCATAGTGGCTGAAAGCCCTAAAGGCGGTGCCATGAAGCTCTCTCCAGGAGCCATGTGTATGGTTGTATTCATAGTGGCTGAAAGCCCTAAAGGCGGTGCCATGAAGCTCTCTCCAGGAGCCATGTGTATGGTTGTATTCATAGTGGCTGAAAGGCCTAAAGGTGGTGCACTGAAGCTCTCTGAGGGGCCACGTATGGTTGTATTCATAGTGGCTGAAAGCCCTAAAGGTGGTGCACTGAAGCTCTCCGGGGGCCATGTGTATGGTTGTATTCATCGAGGCATGAAAGCCCTAAAGGTGGTGCACTGAAGCTCTCTCCGGGGGCCATGCGTATGGTTGTATTCATAGTGGCTGAAAGCCCTAAAGGTGGTGCATTGAAGCTCTCTCCGGGGGCCATGCGTATGGTTGTATTCATCGAGGCCTGAAAGCCCTAAAGGTGGTGCATTGAAGCTCTCTCCAGGGGCCATGCGTATGGTTGTATTCATCGAGGCCTGAAAGCCCTAAAGGTGGTGCCATGAAGCTCTCTCCGGGGGCCATGTGTATGGTTGTATTCATCGAGGCCTGAAAGCCCTAAAGGTGGTGCATTGAAGCTCTCTCCGGGGGCCATGCGTATGGTTGTATTCATCGAGGCCTGAAAGCCCTAAAGGTGGTGCACTGAAGCTCTCTCCGGGGGCCATGTGTATGGTTTTATTCATAGTGGCTGAAAGCCCTAAAGGTGGTGCTCTGAAGCTCTCTCCGTGGGCCATGTGTATGGTTGTATTCATCGAGGCCTGAAAGCCCTAAAGGTGGTGCCATGAAGCTCTCTCCGGGGGCCATGTGTATGGTTGTATTCATCGAGGCCTGAAAGCCCTAAAGGTGGTGCATTGAAGCTCTCTCCGGGGGCCATGCGTATGGTTGTATTCATCGAGGCCTGAAAGCCCTAAAAGTGGTGCACTCAAGCTCTCTGAGGGGCCATGTGTATGGTTGTATTCATAGTGGCTGAAAGCCCTAAAGGTGGTGCATTGAAGCTCTCTCCGGGGGCCATGCGTATGGTTGTATTCATAGTGGCTGAAAGCCCTAAAGGTGGTGCATTGAAGCTCTCTCCGGGGGCCATGCGTATGGTTGTATTCATAGTGGCTGAAAGCCCTAAAGGTGGTGCACTGAAGCTCTCTAAGGGGCCATGCGTATGGTTGTATTCATCGAGGCCTGAAAGCCCTAAAGGTGGTGCACTGAAGCTTTCTCCGGGGGCCATGCGTATGGTTGTATTCATAGTGGCTGAAAGCCCTAAAGGTGGGGCATTGAAGCTCTCCCCAGGGGCCATGTGTATGGTTGTATTCATCGAGGCCTGAAAGCCCTAAAGGTGGTGCATTGAAGCTCTCCCCAGGAGCCATGCATATGGGTGTATTCATCGAGGCCTGAAAGCCCTAAAGGTGGTGCACTGAAGCTCTCCCCAGGAGCCATGCGTATGGTTGTATTCATAGTGGCTGAAAGCCCTAATGGTGGTGCATTGAAGCTCTCTCCGGGGGCCATGTGTATGGTTGTATTCATCGAGGCCTGAAAGCCCTAAAGGTGGTGCACTGAAGCTTTCTCCGGGGGCCATGCGTATGGTTGTATTCATAGTGGCTGAAAGCCCTAAAGGTGGTGCCATGAAGCTCTCTCCAGGGGCCATGCGTATGGTTGTATTCATCGTGGCCTGAAAGCCCTAAAGGCGGTGCACTGAAGCTCTCTACGGGGGCCATGCGTATGGTTGTATTCATCGAGGCCTGAAAGCCCTAAAGGTGGTGCATTGAAGCTCTCTGAGGGGCCATGCGTATGGTTGTATTCATAGTGGCCTGAAAGCCCTAAAGGTGGTGCATTGAAGCTCTCTGAGGGGCCATGTGTATGGTTGTATTCATCGAGGCCTGAAAGCCCTAAAGGCGGTGCACTGAAGCTCTCTACGAGGGCCATGCGTATGGTTGTATTCATCGAGGCCTGAAAGCCCTAAAGGTGGTGCATTGAAGCTCTCTCCGGGGGCCATGCGTATGGTTGTATTCATCGAGGCCTGAAAGCCCTAAAGGTGGTGCATTGAAGCTCTCTCCGGGGGCCATGCGTATGGCTGTATTCGAGGCCTGAAAGCCCTAAAGGTGGTGCATTGAAGCTCTCTCCGGGGACCATGCGTATGGTTGTATTCATAGTGGCTGAAAGCCCTAAAGGTGGTGCATTGAAGCTCTCTCCGGGGGCCATGCGTATGGTTGTATTCATCGTGGCCTGAAAGCCCTAAAGGTGGTGCATTGAAGCTCTCTGAGGGGCCATGCGTATGGCTGTATTCATAGTGGCTGAAAGGCCTAAAGGTGGTGCCATGAAGCTCTCTCCGGGGGCCATGCGTATGGTTGTATTTATAGTGGCTGAAAGCCCTAAAGGTGGTGCACTGAAGCTCTCTCCAGGAGCCATGCGTATGGTTGTATTCATAGTGGCTGAAAGCCCTAAAGGTGGTGCACTGAAGCTCTCTACGGGGGCCATGCGTATGGTTGTATTCATAGTGGCTGAAAGCCCTAAAGGTGGTGCACTGAAGCTCTCTACTGGGGCCATGCGTATGGTTGTATTCATAGTGGCCTGAAAGCCCTAAAGGTGGTGCATTGAAGCTCTCCCCAGGGGCCATGCGTATGGTTGTATTCATAGTGGCCTGAAAGCCCTAAAGGTGGTGCACTGAAGCTCTCTACAGGGGACATGTGTATGGTTGTATTCATAGTGGCCTGGAAGCCCTAAAGGTGGTGCACTGAAGCTCCCTCCGGGGGCCATGCGTATGGTTGTATTCATAGTGGCCTGGAAGCCCTAAAGGCGGTGCCATGAAGCTCTCTCCAGGAGCCATGCGTATGGTTGTATTCATAGTGGCTGAAAGGCCTAAAGGTGGTGCATTGAAGCTCTCCCTAGGAGCCATGTGTATGGTTGTATTCATAGTGGCTGAAAGCCCTAAAGGCGGTGCCATGAAGCTCTCTCCAGGAGCCATGCGTATGGTTGTATTCATAGTGGCTGAAAGGCCTAAAGGTGGTGCATTGAAGCTCTCCCTAGGAGCCATGTGTATGGTTGTATTCATAGTGGCTGAAAGCCCTTAAGGCGGTGCCATGAAGCTCTCTCCAGGAGCCATGTGTATGGTTGTATTCATAGTGGCTGAAAGGCCTAAAGGTGGTGCACTGAAGCTCTCTGAGGGGCCACGTATGGTTGTATTCATAGTGGCTGAAAGCCCTAAAGGTGGTGCACTGAAGCTCTCCGGGGGCCATGTGTATGGTTGTATTCATAGTGGCTGAAAGCCCTAAAGGTGGTGCATTGAAGCTCTCTCCGGGGGCCATGCGTATGGTTGTATTCATCGAGGCCTGAAAGCCCTAAAGGTGGTGCATTGAAGCTCTCTCCAGGGGCCATGCGTATGGTTGTATTCATCGAGGCCAGAAAACCCTAAAGGTGGTGCATTGAAGGTCTTTCCGGGGGCCATGTGTATGGTTGTATTCATCGAGGCCTGAAAGCCCTAAAGGCGGTGCACTGAAGCTCTCTACGGGGGCCATGCGTATGGTTGTATTCATCGAGGCCTGAAAGCCCTAAAGGTGGTGCATTGAAGCTCTCTGAGGGGCCATGCGTATGGTTGTATTCATAGTGGCCTGAAAGCCCTAAAGGTGGTGCATTGAAGCTCTCTGAGGGGCCATGTGTATGGTTGTATTCATCGAGGCCTGAAAGCCCTAAAGGCGGTGCACTGAAGCTCTCTACGAGGGCCATGCGTATGGTTGTATTCATAGTGGCCTGAAAGCCCTAAAGGTGGTGCATTGAAGCTCTCTGAGGGGCCATGTGTATGGTTGTATTCATCGAGGCCTGAAAGCCCTAAAGGCGGTGCACTGAAGCTCTCTACGAGGGCAATGCGTATGGTTGTATTCATCGAGGCCTGAAAGCCCTAAAGGTGGTGCATTGAAGCTCTCTCCGGGGGCCATGCGTATGGTTGTATTCATCGAGGCCTGAAAGCCCTAAAGGTGGTGCATTGAAGCTCTCTCCGGGGGCCATGCGTATGGCTGTATTCATCGAGGCCTGAAAGCCCTAAAGGTGGTGCATTGAAGCTCTCTCCGGGGGCCATGCGTATGGTTGTATTCATAGTGGCTGAAAGCCCTAAAGGTGGTGCATTGAAGCTCTCTCCGGGGGCCATGCGTATGGTTGTATTCATCGTGGCCTGAAAGCCCTAAAGGTGGTGCATTGAAGCTCTCTGAGGGGCCATGCGTATGGCTGTATTCATAGTGGCTGAAAGGCCTAAAGGTGGTGCAATGAAGCTCTCTCCGGGGGCCATGCGTATGGTTGTATTCATAGTGGCTGAAAGCCCTAAAGGTGGTGCACTGAAGCTCTCTCCAGGAGCCATGCGTATGGTTGTATTCATAGTGGCTGAAAGCCCTAAAGGTGGTGCATTAAAGCTCTCTCCGGGGGCCATGCGTATGGTTGTATTCATAGTGGCTGAAAGCCCTAAAGGTGGTGCACTGAAGCTCTCTCCAGGAGCCATGCGTATGGTTGTATTCATAGTGGCCTGAAAGCCCTAAAGGTGGTGCACTGAAGCTCCCTCCGGGGGCCATGTGTATGGTTGTATTCATAGTGGCTGAAAGGCCTAAAGGTGGTGCATTGAAGCTCTCCCTAGGAGCCATGTGTATGGTTGTATTCATAGTGGCTGAAAGCCCTAAAGGCGGTGCCATGAAGCTCTCTCCAGGAGCCATGCGTATGGTTGTATTCATAGTGGCTGAAAGGCCTAAAGGTGGTGCATTGAAGCTCTCCCTAGGAGCCATGTGTATGGTTGTATTCATAGTGGCTGAAAGCCCTTAAGGCGGTGCCATGAAGCTCTCTCCAGGAGCCATGCGTATGGCTGTATTCATAGTGGCTGAAAGGCCTAAAGGTGGTGCACTGAAGCTCTCTGAGGGGCCACGTATGGTTGTATTCATAGTGGCTGAAAGCCCTAAAGGTGGTGCACTGAAGCTCTCTGAGGGGCCATGTGTATGGTTGTATTCATAGTGGCTGAAAGCCCTAAAGGTGGTGCATTGAAGCTCTCTCCGGGGGCCATGCGTATGGTTGTATTCATCGAGGCCTGAAAGCCCTAAAGGTGGTGCATTGAAGCTCTCTCCAGGGGCCATGCGTATGGTTGTATTCATCGAGGCCTGAAAACCCTAAAGGTGGTGCATTAAGCTCTCTCAGGGGGCCATGTGTATGGTTGTATTCATTATGGCTGAAAGGCCTAAAGGTGGTGCATTGAAGTACTCTCTAGGGACCTTGGGCCATATGTATCAACACATTTCCCATAGACACAGAATGGGCAAAGCCCTTTGACACATCTGGCCCCAAGTAGTTGAAATGCAGTATCATTACAATGCGATGCCCTCTAGGAAATGTTTTAAAAAGTCCAGTTTGATGGTGAAAAATTTATAAAAAGTACATGGACAGAGCTTGTAAACTCCACCCCTCCGCCCCATGGATGCTTTACTGACAATAAGCACAGTTTCTGACACAGAAAGACTTCCTGGTTTCACTCAAGATGTTCTGGTTTCTTTGCCAATGTTTCCTTCACTTCGTCATTTAACAATCATGAGAACATTCCGTGTCTTCTCTTAATCACTCAGAGAACGAGCAAAACTCAACACAAACAAGTCAGGAGTCACTCACCTTGGTTTCCTGAAGTATTGGTAGATTTCCCTGAAAAATAAAACACATTTCATCAGTGTTAAGGTCACAGAGGTCACTCAGCCTGTCCTTTCACTGGGGGATCACACATGTTCACATTAGGAGGTTGGAGCAGAGAGGGGTGAGGGAAGCACAGCCTCAGGGGCGTAGCTTAGTCAGTGAGATTCGGGGGTATCAATCTCACATTTCCCAACTAAAAAGTAGTGACCACAGAGTGACTGGCGACGTGACTATAGTCCTGGATAAACTGTTCCCATAAGGAGAAGGGAGAGGTGTGGGGCAGTGGCCAGAGCGGCTGACTCGGGAGCACAGGGGTCATGGTTCAATCACTGGTGGCAGCTCAGCTCAACATCATGCAACTCTGGGCAATAGCTCACTTATCTTCCCGACCGCCCCCAGCGCCTTGAAACCTTTAGTGGTGAGTAGTTGCGCTTTACAAATACGGAATTTAGGGTCAGTAGTGATTTGCATTAGGCAGGTCTCTGGGGCTGATTTAGAGTTTGGTGGACGGGAACTCTGTAGCAACCCACCAAACTCAAGGTGTGCCCAGCTGAATTAGACTTGGGCAAAGTAATTTTCACTCTGTCCAGGTAAAACTTCCTTCGAAGACCCGATGAAATAGGTGTCATTAGAAATAAGCCGTCTGACCCTATTTTATTTTACTCTTCGTCACTACCAGGTGTACCCTGGAGGCGAGGGAGAGTAAAAAAAGAACAGTGACCCCACTCCATAAAAGAAAACTGTTGTGGGGGCTCATTATTGTTTAAAAACCAAACTTCAGCTTTGGGAATTTGTTTCTGAAAAACATAAAACTTTGGAAATCTTTGACAGCCGGTCACCATGTGTGATGGAGCCAGCCATTAAACGTGTCCTGCATTGACAGGAACCGCCATGACAGCGGTGCCTACCAATGTGTAAAGATGTCTGCTGATCTGGTAGACGTCGCTACATTTGGTGGAAGGAGTAAAGGTAGTAAAGTTCTCCACCACCCCTACTGCCTTTACTCCGTCGGCTTAATCCTAAATAAGGCCCTAGTCGAGAGTAGCCCAGGGTGGAAACAACAATGCTTCAGATTTCTACCCCGAGGGATTGCCAGTGGTTAGACTGTTTGCAAACATTTGCCTCATTCCCTTTTGGGTGTTTGGCTGTCCGTAGTTTGTCTGGAAACCTGAGAGTGACGTGGCTTTCCAAGCGTACTACTGCCAAGGTTTGTACATTTGCATCCATTCAAGGAGTACTTCTGTGGGTGCAGATTTACCACTTGATTTGAAAACCAGCCTCTACGGGGCATATTTACAAACAAGTGCAGCAAAGCACTGACGCAAGCAAATGTGCTGCGCTGGACTGTGTCACGTGAAGAGAGCATAACTGAGGCATCTATTCACAGACATGAAGCAGCTCTACTCTCTACAGGCGCTGGCATCCTTTGGGCTGCCTTCAGCCAGGGTGCAAAGCTGCAGCGCTGGACTGTGTCACGTGAAGAGAGCAGAGCTGAGGCATCTATTCACAGACATGAAGCAGCTCTGCTCTCTACAGGCGCTGGCATCCTTTGGGCTGCCTTCAGCCAGGGTGCAAAGGTGTCTGCGTTGTGGGCAGGATCGTTTTTGTGCAGGAAGGTTCACCTTCATGTGCTGCAGAGTGGCAGACATGAAATGAGGAAATAATGGGGAGAAATAAACATACTTCTCCTCATTGCGCCAGTAGCCCCTAAAAATAGCTTGCCCTCATAAAATGGGACTCGCCAGAGAGAGTGGAACAGTAGATTTCTCGAGGCCTGCATGCACCATCCATGGAAGGCCTACCTGGCGCACAGTAACACAAAACAGCGGAATGTTCTACGTTGTATTACTTTTTCATACAAAGCTACACAAAACAGCATTTGAGTGGCTTTGTAAATACCAACAAGGATTTTGAGTTGGGGCTGCATCAAAAAAGTGGCAGAACCCCAAAGCAAACTCTTTGTATATCCGGGCCTAAATATATTTAGGTTCCTGATCCAAAAAATGAACAAGTAAAGATCTCTTAGTGAAATCAGTATGAGACAAAAACGACACAGACATACCAAACCCAAATCAGAGACCCCAGATTCAACTACCTGGCCAAGAATGTATTCATTTGGGGGTCCCCCCCTCCCTATGCTATGCCCTTGGGTAGCTCCCTCCATGTTACAGCCTCCAAAGCACAAGCTTGATAAGTCACCTTTCCAGTGACCACATATCTCCCCAGAGGCAGTGCCCCCCAAGATTGACCCAATGCCTCCAGTGCAAGGATTTCACGTCTCGTCACAAGGCGCAGACCAGGAAAGCGGCTCTGTTCACACTCCTCATCCTCGTCACATGGTAACACCATTCATCAGTTGTAAGTTATAGTTGTTCACCCGCCAAGAAATGTGGGGATCAGCATGTTTTTGGACATGTGCATATGTGGGGCACTCTGTGGATACTTTGGTTACTGTGAACCCCCTTCTATGGATACATGGGGGTGCCTGGGCCCCTGTGGCCCCAGGCAGCCAAGCTCTACAGACACAGAATGCCTCACTCTGTACAGCCTTCTGGAAGTCACCCTAAAGCGGGGAAAGAAGGTCACAGTAGCTTTCCCCATGGAAGATCTAATGTGGGGTAAGAATGAGGTTACTTACCTGTAACTCCGGTTGCTCCGTATGTTTATTTTGCAGTTTTCTTTTGTATTTTAATCGAGTTCTCATTCCTTTTAGCTTTACAAAAGACAGGCACAGGGCGCAAAACAGGGGTAGCCAAAACTGCGTAATTTTTTACATGCCTATTACACTTATTACACGTGGCCAGCCACCTGCATGAAAACTGCATACAATGTATGCCCTCCCGTACAAAAGGCAGACAACATACTAACTCAATGTATGGCCCATATACAATTTCCAAAGCCCCGCAGTGAACTTTGCTGTTAGCACACCGCATGCAGCCGTGGCACACATCCAGATTCACAATTCCAGTAAAACAACATTTTCTGCTTGAACTAAGCAAGAGCTGTTGTAGGTACACATGCTCTGCATCAACTGTACAGCAGTACTCCGTGAGCGTCGGCTAACCTCTGGATGGTGTAGTACTCCCTGAGCAGCGGCTAGCCAGTGGATGGTGTAGTACCCCCTGAGCAGCGGCTAGCCAGTGGACGGTGTAGTACGCCCTGCGCAGCGGCTAGCCAGTGGACGGTGTAGTACTCCCTGAGCAGCGGGTAGCCAGTGGATGGTGTAGTACCCCCTGAGCAGCGGCCAGCCAGTGGATGGTGTAGTACTCCCTGAGCAGCGGCTAGCCAGTGGACAGTGTAGTACCCCCTGAACAGCGGCTAGCCAGTGGATGGTGTAGTACTCCCTGAGCAGCGGCTAGCCAGTGGATGGTGTAGTACGCCCTGAGCAGCGGCTCGCCAGTGGATGGTGTAGTACCCCCTGAGCAGCGGCTAGCCAGTGGATGGTGTAGTACTCTCTGAGCAGCGGCTAGCCAGTGGATGGTGTAGTACTCCCTGAGCAGCGGCTAGCCACTGGATGGTGTAGTACTCCACTGAGCAGCGGCTAGCCACTGGATGGTGTAGTACTCCACTGAGCAGCGGCTAGTCACTGGATGGTGTAGTACCCCCTGAGCAGCGGCTAGCCAGTGGATGGTGTAGTACTCCCTGAGCAGTGGCTCGCCAGTGGATGGTGTAGTACTCCCTGAGCAGCGGCTAGCCAGTGGATGGTGTAGTACTCCCCCGAACAGCAACTAGCCACTGGATGGTGTAGTACTCCCTGAGCAGCGGCTAGCCAGTGGATGGTGTAGTACTCCCTGAGCAGCGGCTAGCCAGTGAACGGTGTAGTACTCCCCCGAACAGCAGCTAGCCACTGGATGGTGTAGTACTCCCTGAGCAGCGGCTAGCCAGTGGATGGTGTAGTACTCTCTGAGCAGCGGCTAGCCAGTGGATGGTGTAGTACTCCCTGAGCAGCGCCTAGCCACTGGATGGTGTAGTACTCCTTGAGCAGCGGCTAGCCAGTGGATGGTGTAGTACTCCCTGAGCAGCGGCTAGCCACTGGATGGTGTAGAGGTCGGAACCGAATCCTCGGGACAACACTTAAGAAAAGCCTAATAAATATCTTTTTGTGAGCGTGCGATAATATAAATGGGAAACGTTGGAACTTCTTGTATCTTCTTTGGCTAGTCAAGATAATCTTCTCCCCGATTTCTCTTCTTCTCTGTGATGCTTGGTCCTGTACTCTGTTGTGGTGTACTTTTATCTTATCTTTGAGTTAGTGATCTTGTTGTGGACCATTCATCGATTGTTTCTCGGTGCAAATCTACTTAGTGAGCCTCTTATGCCTCATGTACTCCAACTGTTGCAGCTATACAATGGACTCTGACTACAGTTTTAAATGCTTCCTTTAAGACCTGGCATCTTTTGGCGTGTTTCCCCTGTCCGTTTACTTTCTGGCCTCCTGTTTTTGATGGTACGCTGGACTTTGTTTTGCTGGATTAGTGCCGCTATACACTTTCTCTCAGCTGTTCAGTGTTAAAGTGGAAGTGCTCCTACTTTAAATTGTGTTTATGGATTGGTGTTTCCATGTTTGGCTTATTTGATTTACTACTAAGTCCCTAGTACAGTGCACTGTGTGGGCCCAGGGCCTGTATATCAAATGCTGTTAGTGGGCTTACAGCACTGATTGTGCCACCCACCCGAGTAGCCCTGTAAAGGTATCTAAGACCTGTCACTGCGTTGTCTAGACACAGTTTTAAACTACCATGTCGGCCTGTCAAGTGCAACCACTTACCAGGCCCAAACCTTTTCTTTTCGTACTTATAAGGCACCCCTCAGGTCGGCCCAGGGTACCCCCATGGGCAGAGTGCAATGTATGTGAAAGGCAGGACATGTACTAGTGTGTGTGGCATGTCCTGATAGTGAACTACTGTGTATTTCATTTTTTCACTATTGAAAGGCTATCTGTCCCTTAGGATAGAATGGGAAATACTTTGTAACATCTTGCAAGTATAACTTTCCATTGGGACAAGATAGGAGAATGGAGTTTAGTACACCTGAATTCAGAATTAAAAAATATATCTTTTAGTAAAGATGGTTCATAAATTGTGTGTTTGAAAATGCCACTTTTAGAAAGGCAAATGCTACTTACCAGTATGCATCTGTTCTTGGCATGTAGAGCTGCAGATCTACACACTGTGCATAAATCGCCATCTGGTGTTGGGCCCGGATGTTTGCAGTTGTTTTTCTTTTGGAAAGTTTTTGGAAGTCACGAGGTATGTGGCTCCTCCTCTGGATCGTATTGTGCATGGGTTTCGGCTCCATCCTCAGATTTTTTTTTTCTGCCATCGGGCTTGGATGTAATTTTCGCGCTCCGGTTCCGAACAGGTTTCCAGTTCAATCGACGCACAATCCTCACTCCAATTCGCGGTATTGTTTCGATCAAGATCCCCACGACGCGGTTCGCACAAAGACCTTCGATTCCAGTCGTCGACACCGGCCATCGGGCCTCCCCAAGCTCCGGTCCCGGCTCATGGAAAGGACTCCTTTCAAGAAGTGCCCTCGATGTGGGTCCAAATTCCCCCACGCCGATGTCCATGAATTCTGCAATCTGTGCCTCTCCCCTGAACACGAGGCTCGAGACTGTCCGGCGTGCAAGTCCTTCTGGTCCAAGAAAACTAATCGAGACCGAAGGGCAAGAAGAAGCATGGCAAGCGCGTCGACGTCGATTCCAGACGACATCTTTGGAGAGGGCATCGACACTCCAGAAGAGCACCGCACCAAAGAGGGCCTCGTCAGCGCTTCCGAGGCCGACGATTCCGGTTTGGAGGACATCACGCCGGCACAGAGGGTCGTGAGTACCAAATTACCCCCCCCACACCCTCCTCGGCACCCAAAAAGGTCTACCTTCCACAATGCTGTCTCCACCTCCTGCCAAGAAGCTAGACCAGAGAGGACAGAACTGGTTTGGACTAAACACAGAGAACGAAGTGAAATGTGGTATAAATATTGTGTCCCAGACCCCAGAATTTTAGAACTCTTTTGGACCAAGGAACCTGCCAAAAAGAAGAGCTGGAGAAGCTGTGAGGGGGAACTAATACTCTGCTGTGTGCTTTGCTGTGTTGGCCTGCAGTGGCTACTTCTGTCTTGGACAGAGAAAGGACTGGACTGAACTTTCTGCAACTTCTTTGTTTGAGTTTCTCCAAGGGCTGGGGATAGAGCTTGCCCCCTTTTCAAGAAGTCTCAGGAACAGCAATGACTTCAGTTCATCTGTTACTAGCACTGGGAACTGTGCGTTTTATGTTGCAACAGAAGAAAAGGAACCGACTCGGTCAACTATGCCACTGCCGGCTCAGTGTCCTGAAGGCACAGCAGAGGGCACCACAGAGGGCACCCCCACACTTCACACCACAACTCTGGACTTACCGACGCTGCCGCCCGACGCCGCCACAGAGCTTCTGCTTGCACTGCGATCTGTGGGCACCGCAGTTTGCACCACCTCATTCACGCCACCGCCCTGGTTTCACCAACAACGCCAATCCACACTGACATCGAAGCCGCTGCTCGCACCGTGGTTCTAGGGCACTGCTCGGAAATTACACAATGCACCGCCCTCATCTCGCACTGTAGCCTTGGCCTACAGACGCCATCGACTCCAGTTCGTCAGCAGACGGAAGCACTTCAGCGACGCCGACGCCGCTGCTTGCTCCGTGACCTACCAGCACCACGACGAGCACCACAGCCCTGGTCTCACTGACGCCGCTGGACGATTATCACCGAGCCGCTGCCTGTACCGCGACCTGAGGGCACCACGCGCTGCACCGCTGCACATCTCACTGCAGCGTCGACTCTCCCTACTTCAACTGTAAGGACAGACAACTCCTGAACTGACCCCTGGAACCTACGCCGGCTCTTCGGGCCTCAACGAGAGGTTGCTGACGCCCTGCATTTCAAAAGGTGCTGTTTTGTTGGTCTTCCAAACGCCGTAGCTGGCCCGCGACGTCGCGGTCAGCCAGAACTGTTTGGATTTGTTGTTCATGACGCCGTGATAGCCCCGGACGGAGCTATCTATTACAAGGAACTGTATTTCTATCTTTGATTATTGATATTTTTAAGAGCTGTATAGCAGATTTTTATCGTTTTGGTCTCGTTTGCACAGATAAAATGTTGGATATTTTACTAAAACTTATGTGGTGTCCTTTTGTAGTGTTTTCACTGTATTACTGTTGGTTATGTGCAAATGCTTTACACACTCCCTCTGAGATAAGCCTGACTGCTCGTGCCAAGCTACCAACGGGGTGAGCAGGGTTTATTTTAGATGTGTGTTCCCTTCTCCTGACTAGGAAGAAGGGTCAATAATTAGACAGGGTAACAACCTGCAAACTAGAGGCCCCCATTTCTAACACTTCCAATTCAATTAAGGGTTTTGATTCAGTATTTCCATTCCAATTCTGTGTTCTTCAGGAGTGAATCCTTGCACCCTCGGTCCTCTAACAATGTTCTCTGTAATTTCCATGTTGGGAATCGTCCATCCCCTGTTGCCCCAGATTAATCCCATCAGCAATGGGTGTGGCTCGATGTAGTTCTTCCCAGGTATTCCACACACTGGATCGTCTTTTGGATTTCCGGTGAGCAGAGCATGTAATCAGATTGAGTGTGTAGATCATGGACTGGATTGTAGCAGGAGAATTCCAACTTCACAGGTGAAATACCCCCCAAGTGTTTTTCACTTCCCAGCCATTTGTCCATTTGATTAATGATTTCCTTGTTTTAGACAAAGATGCACTTGCTAGCCGTCTCTTCCTAGTAAGAAGCATGTTTGTGGCCATTTTGTAAGTAGTGTTGTTATTTGTGCACAAAAGCAATGTCATTCTATTCCGTATACTCTTCCTTTCAATAGGGCTTATCGCTCTTCTTTGTCTATTTGCGTCCTCTGCCTGAGAAAGGAATCCCATGTTGGGCCAACATCGAAATCCCTCTCACATATGACGAAAAGCCTCCAGCATGTGAACGTCCTCTCCATCTCTTTTGCAGCTCGATTATTTCTGTCCCACACAGATGAGTCTCTTGTAGGAGAGCTCTATGAGCACCTCTTCCGCGGTGATACTTCAATGGTTTGGTACCTCAACCCATTCCTTGGACATTCCAAGTTATTTTATGCCCTACATGTGTAAACTCTTAATATGATTCCCGAACGCCCACATCCCAAGAGAGCTCAACAAATTTCCTTCAATGAAATGTGTTGCTAACTAACAGTCTCTTCATTTTTCTATCTGTTGGTAGGAGGTCTTGAGTCTTTTTTTAAGTCAGGCACTCCTCCCAGGTTTCTGGAGTCAACAGGTGCAGGACGAGTCGACTTTGGCGCAGTTTTCGACAAAAGATGCAGACAGGCCGGCAGGATTGGCACGAGGTCTGCTGCTTCTTCTCTCCTCTCTGCTTTTGCGACTCTTCGGTGTCCTCTCTCTACTTAGGTATTCAGGATCTGCTGCTCTGGTGCCAGGGGCTCCCCGAAATACTGAATTTAGGGGTGTTCGGTAAGTATAGGGTAGTAGCCAATGGGTTACTGAACCTGGAAACACTATGTCCCATATATGACCACTTCCTGTCAGAAGTGGGTATAACCCTGTCCCAGACTTCCTAAGTATGCCATCCCAAAGATTGCTACTTCTGAAAAATTGTGCCCACCTCACAGTAGCCCACCTTAGGAGTGGTACTAGCCTGGAGGTGGCACGCTTTCGTAACTCGCTAATTTTCCTGCCTGTCCAGGTGCCAAGGGGGTGGCATCCTCTGCTTTGAGGGGAGCCAGATTCACATTCCAAAGGCGGCAGCTCTTTGAAGCTCGCCACCGGAGGCTATTCAACAGGTCATCCTGTAGGAGGGGGTGTTACACCCTCTTCCCGGACAGGCTTTTGTTCTGGGTCTCCTGAGAGCAAAGGCTCACACACTAGGAGGTCAGAACAGTGTCTCGTGGCAGGCTGGCATAAACCAGCCAGCAAGCGCACCAGAAGCTGGTAGGCTTTCAAGGGGCACCTGTAAGTTGCCCCCTGGGTGCATGTATTGGTAAATCAACACTGGCATCAGGGTAGGTTTACCAATATGAGATATTTGATACCACACATCCTTATTTTCAGTGAAGCCATCATGTAGCGGGGGAACTGGTTTTCACCAGTGCCCAGTATGTGTTAAAATGGTTTCTCTGTCCACTTGTACTGGCAGTAATAGGACTGACCAGCACAGGGGCATATCTGTTCATACAGGTATGTCCTTACATGTAATATTCAGCACGCTGTCTTAGGTCTGTCAGGCGTGCTTGGGGGGTAATTTACAAATATTACATCAGTGTTAGGGGACGCGGCACACAGGGATGTGTGACATGTTGTGTTTTCACTTTGGTCTGCACCAAGACATGCATCCTTGCGATAGCAGCCCTGCATGTGCTTGGTGAGGAGTCCCTCAGGGTGGCACAATTCGTGCTACTACCCTTAGGGGCCCTCTTTGGTACCTCAGGGCCTAGGTACCATGGGTACCGTCTACTAGGGACTTACAGAGGGTGCTAAAGGTTTTACCAATTGGGGGTAAAATTGTTCAGTTTTGGGAAAGAGATCTGGCGCTGGGGACCTGGTTAGCAGGAACTCAGTGCACTTCAGTCAAAGTTGCATCAAATACCAGGGAAGAAGTTGGGGGAAATACTGCAACAAAACCTCAGTTTCCTACAGAGGTGGTCTGCAAGATAAGTGGGGGCACTCGTCATGATGGCTTCGTAAATGATGCATTTGATTTTGAAGTTGATGCAGGCCAGCAAGGGGAGCCAAGGCAGTATTTCTTCAGGGCCCGCATAAGACGTGCTGCAGCCTGTAAGATGCCCTAAAAGGGTGCCAGTGTGGAGTCTGGAAGGCCATGGAGCGGGTGTTACTGAAACTAGTAGCCGTTTGACAATAACAAAATAATTGCACTGCACTAGTCAACAAGTTTATTTTCTCGCTTCCACTGGAGAGCTGCTTCCGTTTAGAGTTAACATGAATATACCACCTAGCCTAATCTGTCTGAACCAAATCCATAGACTGTATACCATTGTATGGGGCCATACTTAATTTTTGATTAATGATTTGATCCCAAGTGATGACAGAGATCCCAGCCACCCTCATAAAACGTTCGTAGGTGCTACTCACTCGAACCCCTCAGCCTCACCTGACGCATAGGGGTGTACAGAGCATACACATCGTTTGTGACAATGAGGTGTTGGTCGGAGTATTGTATATCATTGCTTTGGGAATATGACAAAATGGATTGTGTACGAGATCTGCTTCTTACAAGTAAAGGAGGGACGAACTTTGCCATACCAGGGGTTCCCCACTGGGGGTCTCCTATAAACAAAGCTTTGCCATTTTATGATTGCATACAGAATGAATTCGCAATGATTTTATGTTTTTCCTTTCCTTTCTTTCTTTCCTTCCTCCCACAAACATTCTTCAATCCATTGGTTTAAGATTGAATGTGCATTCAAAAGGATAAGTTTCCTGCACATCCACAAGGGAGCCCATAGCACGGGCCTCCGTTCTGCACCAGGTCCTGAAGAAAGCCCGCTAGACCCTTTTGGGCTGACGAGGGCTGAAACATGTCGACCTTTTTTGGACACAGTTTTTAACCAGTGCACTTGACCATAATCAGTCAGATACGTGCACAACGAGAATACTTTTTTATCTTGGTCTCGAACCCAGTACCAATAAAAATATCTACTGGCTTTACGAGAATTTTAATACACATTTTTCCTTTATCACGATCACCTCACCCTTCTTTTTGATTCACGATCACTACTGTGATAACCAGTGGTTAAAGCCTCCGGGTGGAGGAAGCATTGGATTGACCCAATGATTATGCGATCACGTTGAAGACCACATTCAGCGGAGAATCAAGATATACCGCTAATCTCGATCCCAACTAAACGTGAATGAGGGTTTCTTATACGGTACAATGTACTGTCCATGCAATACCCTGGTTTCCCAGGACCAGTGATCCACTCTACAATTGATTTTTTTGATATTGAGACAAGGAAGCTGAGTGGATCTAAGCCCTTCTTTCTCCCTCCTAATTGATTTTTGAAGAAAAAAAGTTACTGAAAGGGTGCCAGTGTGGAGTCTGGAAGGCCATGGAGCGGGTGTTACTGAAAGGGTGCCAGTGTGGAGTTTGGAAGGCCAAGGAGCGGGTGTTACTGAAAGGGTGCCAGTGTGGAGTCTGGAAGGCCATGGAGTGGGTGTTACTGAAAGGGTGCCAGTGTGGAGTCTGGAAGGCCATGGAGCGGGTGCTACTGAAAGGGTGCCAGTGTGGAGTCTGGAAGGCCATGGAGCGGGTGTTACTGAAAGGGTGCCAGTGTGGAGTCTGGAAGGCCATGGAGCGGGTGTTACTGAAAGGGTGCCAGTGTGGAGTCTGGAAGGCCATGGAGCGGGTGTTACTGAAAGGGTGCCAGTGTGGAGTCTGGAAGGCCATGGAGCGGGTGTTACTGAAAGGGTGCCAGTGTGGAGTCTGGAAGGCCATGGAGCGGGTGTTACTGAAAGGGTGCCAGTGTGGAGTCTGGAAGGCCATGGAGCGGGTGTTACTAAAAGGGTGCCAGTGTGGAGTCTGGAAGGCCATGGAGCGGGTGTTACTGAAAGGGTGCCAGTGTGGAGTCTGGAAGGCCATGGAGCGGGTGTTACTGAAAGGGTGCCAGTGTGGAGTCTGGAAGGCCAAGGAGCGGGTGTTACTGAAAGGGTGCCAGTGTGGAGTCTGGAAGGCCATGGAGCGGGTGTTACTGAAAGGGTGCCAGTGTGGAGTCTGGAAGGCCATGGAGCGGGTGTTACTGAAAGGGTGCCAGTGTGGAGTCTGGAAGGCCATGGAGCGGGTGTTACTGAAAGGGTGCCAGTGTGGAGTCTGGAAGGCCATGGAGTGGGTGTTACTGAAAGGGTGCCAGTGTGGGGTCTGGAAGGCCAAGGAGCGGGTGTTACTGAAAGGGTGCCAGTGTGGAGTCTGGAAGGCCATGGAGCGGGTGTTACTGCCGTCCATATGTGAGAATGAGGGCTTGAACAGCAGCACTTAAGCCACTTTCTGGTTTTACTTTCTTTAGAAGAGAGAGCTGCTACCAGTCTGTCTTTGCTTTTTTTGTTGTGTTCCATGAAGGTGAGGTTGATGTTGTCTTGTTCTCACCTTCTCACTGTGTTTTCACTACAATCACTGCATGGCTTCTCCGTAATCGTGAAAAAAGGGCGCTTTATCTCCAAATATTACATTAACTTTTGCATTAACAGTAGCATGTACTTTATATTGGCTTCACACAGTCGATGTTTCAATGCCACAAATGATGTATTGTGTTTCTGAATTGAAGCCGTACAGTCTGGGAGCATGGATACTGTTTGGTTCTATACTTGGAATCCACGTGCCGTGTTTGCATTGTGCAGTATTGTGTGTCTGTCCCTAGAATGTACAGACGGGCCACCACAGGCCAGGGCACTGCTCCTGGTAAGGATGTCTTCATCAGGACTCCAGTTCCCATGCATAACGTATAGACAGTGCTTCCAGGTCCAATTCTGTTTCTAACCACCGTTCTAGGTACTCGACTTTTTCTGCGCATTCAGCTGCTTCTTGTAGAGTCGGTGGGCTCAGGCCCAATGTGCTCTGTGTGTTTGGTTCTGTTTTTTATTACATTACCCTCTCTCAGGGCACTGCTATCACACCACAGCACACAGTACCTCATACCCTCTCTCAGGGAAGTGCTATCACCACATTACAAAGTACCTTGTACCCTCTCACACGGCACAGCTATCACACCATAGCACACAGTACCTTGTACCCCCTTCTCAGGGCACTGCTATCACACCACAGCACACAGTACCTTGTACCCCCTTCTCAGGGCACTGCTATTATACCACAGCACACAGTACCTTGTACCTCCTTCTCAGGGCACTGCTATCACACCGCAGGACACAGTACCTTCCACCCTCTCTCAGGGCCCTGGTATCACACCACAGCACACAGTACCTTGAACCCTCTCTCAGGGCACTGCTACCACACCACAGCACACAGTACCTTGTACCCTCTCTCAGCGCACTGCTATCACACACACAGCACACAGTACCATGTACCCTCTCTCAGGGCACCACTATCAGAGTACACCCCACAGTATACTCTGTGCTTTACGGCTTCCATCTTGTACCCTTTCTGAAGGCACCACTATCAGAGTACACCCCGCAGTATACTCAGTGCGTTACAGCTTTCATATTGTACCCTCTCTGAAGGCACCACTATCGGAGTACACCCCGCAGTATACTCAGTGCGTTACAGCTTCCATCTTGTACCCTCTCTGAAGGCACCGCTATCAGAGTACACCCCGCAGTATACTCAGTGCGTTACAGCTTTATTCTTGTACCCTTTCTGAAGGCACCGCTATCAGAGTACACCCCACAGTATACTCCGTGCTTTACAGCTTCCATCTTGTACCCTTTCTGAAGGCACCGCTATCAGAGTACACCCCACAGTATACTCAGTGCTTTACAGCTGCCATCTTGTACCCTCTCTCAGGGCTCCTCGCAGTCCGGGCGTTGAGTCTAAGGGTGGAGGGGACAAGAGCGGAGAGGACAAGGGCGGAGAGGACAAGGGCGGTTGCCTGTTCGAGACTGGTCGGGACTAGGGTCAGAAATGCTGCCCAAATTCATATACACCAGTATCCACCCAACACCACCCACATCCACAACTAGAGTATCACACTCACACCAAATGTACTCCACACATTTACAACAAACCTACCCTATGCACAATTCAATGTCTCAGCACCCACTACAAAACCACACAAATCACACCTATACACCCATTTTGTCCCAGCTACCACACATTTCTACCATCACCTTCAACAAGTACACAACTCTATCCTATACCACTAACCAAATCACGTATCATTAACACAACCCAAATCCACAACATATTTAACTATATCCCACCCAGACACAAACTCCCTACTCTAATTACTCCTACCAGACCCCTTTTTGTTACTGACAAGTCTATACTCAGAAAGTTAGAACCGGCGGTCTCTAGTTGGCAGAGGTATATACTCCTGACAAATAGGGACCAACCAACTCTAGTCAGGGAAAGGGGATTACACACTCAGATAACCCCTGCTACCCCCTTGGTAGCTTGGCAGAGCAGACAGGCTTATCTCAGAGGCAGTGTGTTAAGCATTTATGACCACATACAGTAATAAAGTGAATACACTACAGATGGACACGACACAGAAGTTATTATAAAAATAGTATTTTTATATAAGGCTTAGCACAAGACCAAATAACGACAAAAATATACCACAGTCTTAATAAATACTCTTTGGAAGGAAAATAATAGTTCAAGTAAGGTTTCTTCTTGGCAAGTAGTTCTTTAGCAAAGTATTCTTCTGAGCACAGTTCTTTGGCAACAATGTAACCCCCACAGGAGTCACACGACGTCGAGTCTACAAGATTCCCAAGGTTCGGCGTCGACCGCGAGGAGCGCTACGTCGAGCCTGGAGTTGCAACAGACCCCACAAGTACAGTACCTTGAGAAACGAAGAAAACGATGATCCACGGCGTCGAGATGTCGGCGTCGAGGTCGGCGTCGATCGTGCCTCGGAGTCGGGTCAATCCGCAGCGGCGTCGAGGGATGTCGGGCCGGAGCAGCGCTCACGGCCTCGAGAAGGGCGTCGAGTCGATGCGGTCAGCAGCGGCGTCGGGACGGGGTCGCTTGGAGGTGGAGCCGATACTCACTCCTCACTGGCGTCGATACCGGCGTCGAGACGGGGTCACTTGGAGCCGGGGCCGATACCCACTGCTCACTGGTGTTGCTGCTGGCGTCGATCGGGCCCGGCGGCCGGCGTCGAAGGCTCGGGACACTGGAGCCGTTACTCACGATGTCGAGCTGGATTCGGCGGCGTCGAGACTGCAGATTTTCCCTTGTGTACTGGAAACAACACTTTCCAGTAATTCAGCAAATGGTGAAGTCCTTTGGCCCTGTGACTTCAGCAGGAGACTGGCACTCTTCCAGCCCTTGGAGATTTCCTAGCAAGTGTTCAGAGAGTACACACCAAGTTCCTCTCTCCTTGTTCCTTGGCAAAAATAAAGAAGCAGCTTTCAGGTTCCTCCACAGCAAAACAGCACTCTGGCAGAAAGGGGAGGCAAGTCCTTAGATCAGCAGGCTTCTTGTCCTTGGTACAGGTTTCCTTGTCAGAAGTGATCTGAGTTCTTGGTTCAGGGGTCCTTCTCTTATACCCCTTTTTCCCTTTGTTCCCTTTGTCCAAGCAGGGAAATTCCCCCCATCTCAGGTTCGTTGTGGGTGTTGCCAGGCAGAGGCACCTGGCCTATTCACTGAGCAGGGCAGAGTCCTCAGCCGCCCAGCAGGAGGCGGAGCCAGTATTGTCACTGGCAGGAGCAGGGCTATCAGTCGCCCAGCAGGAGGCGGAGCCAGTATTGTGTCAGGCAGGGCAGGCTACTCTTCCCTCACTCTATGTGTAAACGCCCCATTCACCCCACACTGACTCACTCAGACCTCTGGAGCCACCCAGCCCCTGACACACACACCAAACCAGCAGAGACCGGTAGATAGTTGGACAAGAAAATAGCCACTTTCTAAAAGTGCTATTTTCAAACATAGAATTTAAAAACCATCCATCCTAAAGGGTGTGTTATTAAATTCTGAGTTCAGGGATACTAAACTCGACTTGCTACCATGCTCCCTGAGTCAGATAGATTATAATGGAGTTAATAATCAGTCTTCCCAGTCTGGCCTATTGGAGGCAGGTAGCCCTTCAATAGTGAAAAACGAAAATGGCTGTAATTCACTATTAGGTCATGCCACACACATCAGGGCATGACCTACCTTTTACCAACAATGCACCCTGCCCTAGGGCCTACCATAGAGGTGTCTGAAATGTGGCAAAGGGAAGGTTTAGAGACTGGTAAGTAGGTTTCCTTACCAAGTCGACATGGCAGTCAGGGACTGCACGCAGGCGCCGCGGTGGCAGGCCTGAGACACATTTTACACGCTGCTTCTGTGGGTGGCACAACCAGTGCTGCAAGCCCACCAGCAGCAGTTAACTTACACGCCCTTGGCACACGCAGTGCACTAGACTAGGGTCTGAACAGTAAGTCAACCAAGCCAATCATGGTAACACCAATCAATGTAACAAGTTAACATAGGGAGCACTTGCACTGTGGCACTGATCAGCAGTGGCACAGTGCCCAAAGCAATAATCCAGCAAAAACATCGTAAACAGAGGAGGCAAACAGAAAAAAATGGAGGAGAGACTCATGCCAATGATGCCAGGTCTAACACTCAGCATTCCATCATCCCTCCAACAAACACCCTCCTCTTCTTTCAAACACAATAAGACAACCACACAACATCTACACCACACATTTTACCTGTTGTAGCAAACAGTCTAATACAAACACAACTCTACTTCATCCCCTCTTACACACAACATACACTCTGCTCACAAATTCAACACCACCCTCTTTACCTTACAACTTTCGCTCACCATCAAAACTATACTAACAAATCCATCCCATGAAACAAATGCATCAGCATCCCGTTTCACATATCACACACACACACACCAGGACAACATCTCTCAAGCGCAACACCTCATGAAACTTACCATCACAAACTACAAACATACACCCACCTTTCAAATTACACAAATTAACTAACTAATAACAAGCTTTCGCTCTTCCATGACACCCAACACATATACAGAGCACAGCAGCTCTCTTTTAACCGCTTCTCATCTATTGGACAATTTAGAACCTTCCGCATGACCCACATGCTGAACCTCCAACCCTAACTCATTCACCTTCCACCCTAAACAGACACAAACAAAATAAGCAATGTGCCATACCTCACAACTTTGCTTCTCTATGTCTACTACACAACAAGGTTACACTACAAAAACAACACAGCACACCAACTCACTCTCAAACACCCTCTCCACCACTTACACACGCAGACCCATCAACATGCCTTCTCAGCCTACTGGACGAGGAGGACGATACAGGGAAGCTCCAGTATATCTTCATATACCAAATACCAACACTATGGACACACCTGCTGCAAGCCAACACAATACTGCTCACTCCCTAAAAAACAAAGTCACACTATCTCCAAAGCACATTCTCTAAACTGTCTAATAATAAATACTTGATCGCTCTCTAAGAACAAACATCACATCCACGACCTTCTCACTGACGCACAACAAGGATAAACTATTCTTACTGAATCATGGTTGGAAGATGATGTGTCTCCAGCCATTCCTCTAGGCTATCATACGATCACCCAAATTCGTATAGGCAAAAAAGGAGGTGGCCTAGTGGTTGTGTTCAGGCAAAAATGACATATCACTAAAGTTGACAACAACTCCCCAAAAAATTGTGAGGCCCTGCTCACCAGATGCAATCCCACACCTTCTTCTTCCTGTAACTTCCTGCTCCTTTACAGACCTCAAACTAGCAAAGGAACTTTCCCAGACGCGCTTCTAGACACGGTTTCATACCTAATACCACTACACTCCAACCTATGCATTCTGGGTGTTCTCAACATTTGACAAACCAAATATGCCCCATCCAAAAACAATCAATCATCGCTGGCCTAGAAGCACTAAACTTGCATCAGATCATCCACAAATCCACACACATCCCTGGACACATCCTAGACGTCATATTTGCTAATACAGAACCAGTTTTTTTTACGGAGCTTTATATCGCGCAAACTTGACCCAAAAGTATCAGGTGTCAGAGCGCTTTAGATGAGCACCAGTTACGTTACATAGGGACACATTCATTTTTGTTAGGCACAGGGAGATTAAGTGATTTGCCCAGAATCACAGGATGTTGAGCGTCGTTGCCTAGACTCGAACCCGGTTCCCCAGATTTGAGGTTGACCGTCCTAGCCGTTAGGCTACATCCTACTCCCTAGTTACCTTGCAAACGATGACTCTAGTCACATGGTCAGACCATCATTTGCTTGCCTTCCAATATAAAACACTAAGCAACGCACCTAAAACCACCGTACATATATCCACCTATCGGCCGTGGAACAAACTCAATTTCGAACACTTAGAAGGAAAATGTTACTTACCGGTAGACATCTGTTCTTGGCATGTGAGCTGTAGATTTGCATACTCCTGTCATCTATTGTTGGGCCCGGATGTTTGCAAGTTGTTTTCCTTTGAAGAAGTCTTTACAGTCACGAGGTGTGGTGTCTCCTCTGTTAGGTGATAGTGCGCATGGGTATCCCTCCATTGTTAGATTGTTTTCCCGACAGAGGGTGAATATCGACTTAGTAGTATTGAATAGAATAGAGATGTCCATGCGTATATATGTAAATAAATTAATAAGTAAAGAACTGCAACAGGTATAGGTACCCTGGGAGGTGGGTGGGCGCACGTGGATCTACAGCTCTACATGCCAAGAATAGATGTCTACTTGTAAGTAACATTTTCCGTTCGAGGCATCTGAGCAGTAGATCACATGCTTTGCATAGACTATACAGCAGTTTGCTCGCAAAGCGGTGGTTAACCTGTAGCTGTTTGAACAAGTGTTTCAAGAACTGCCAGGTCTACGTTAGCTTGTTGTTTTGCGAGCACATCTGCACAATAGTGTTTGGTGAATGTGTGCGATAGTAGCCCCTAGTTTGTGGATGGAATGAACCCTAGGGGGTATCGGTAGAGTTCTTTTTTCTTTTGCATAGCCTGTATGAATGCATTTTAAAATCCAACTTGCGATCCCAGACTTTGAAATTGGATTGCCCTTGTGCGGTGGAGCAAAAGCCACAAAAAGTTGGTTGGTCTTACGAAATGGTTTTGTCCTTTCGATATAATACAGTAATGCTCTCCTAACATCTAGGGTGTGAAGAGCCCGTTCTGCCACTGAATCTGGTTGAGGGAAAAATACAGGTAGTTATACAGATTGGTTCATATGAAAGGCAGATAGTATTTTTGGTAGGAATTTGGGATTGGTACGAAGAATCACCTTGTCTTTGTGTAGTCTAAAAAAGGGCTCTTCAATGGTTAGCGCCTGAAGCTCACCTACCCTCCTCAGTGATGTGATCGCAATGAGGAAAGCAACTTTCCAAGTGAGAAATTGCAACTCACCTTTGTGTAAAAGTTCAAAGGGTGGACCCATTAACCTAGTCAGACAATGTTGAGATTCCACGCCGGGCAGGTGGAAGTATCTGTGGAATCACTCTTTTTAGTCCTTCCATAAAGGCTTTGATCACAGGCACTCTGAAAAGGGACAAATGGTGTCTGTTTTGTAGCTATGCAGCTGTTGCAGCAAGATGCAATCGTATAGATGTGTTAGCTAGATTTGAGCGTTGCAAGTGTAATAAATAGCAGATGATATTTTGAACGGGAGCATCTAGTGGGTTGATGTGGTTGTTATTGCAGTAAATGACAAACCTTTTCCACTTGGCTGCAAAGCACGCCCTTTTGCTAGGCCTTCTGGCCTCTTTAATCATATTCATACAGTCTGGTGGGAGGTTTGATAACCAAACTTTATGACTTCAGGAGCCAAATCACTAGGTTAAGCTCCTTGGGATTTGGATGCCTTATGTCTCCATGGCTCTGAGTGACGAGACTGGGCCTGGGGTGTAGTTTCTGATGTGGAACTACTGAAAGCTCTAACAGGGTTGTAAATGTAAGTGTCCAGTATTTGTAAAGCACAAACAATTACCCGAAGGAGTCAAGGTGCTGGGGGCCCTCGGGAAGATTATGCAAGCTATTGCCCAGAGTCACATGGTGCTGGGCTGGTCTGCCGCCGGCACCGGGGATCGAACCATGAGCCCCTGGTTCCGGCGTCAGTTGCCCTGGCCGCTGCGCTACACCTCTTCCAGGTTTGTGAACCATGGCTGTCGGGCCCATGTGGAAGCAACCAGGATCTGGCTTTGATGAGCCAGTTTTACAAGTATGGGAAGGCAAATGAGCAGCGACTACTGCCAGGCATTTTGTAAATACTCTGGGATCATTGGTGACTCCAAACGGAAGCACCTTGAACTGGTAAAGTTGTCCCGCTACCACAAACCTGAGATATTTGCGATCAGCGAGAAGAATTGGAATATAAAAATAGGCGTCCTTTAAGTCTGGTGTAGACAAAGGCTCCTTGTTGTAGTAGCAGAAGCACTTGTTGAAGAGTGACCATGTGGAAGTCATCCAAATTAATGTATTGATTGAGTTCTCTGAGGTCCAATATGGGCCTGAGCGAACCGTCCTTCTTTGGTATAAGGAAGTAAAGGGAGTATACGTCTGACCCTTGGTATTGTACTGGTTCAGGCTCTATAGCACCCTTTTCTAGAAGAGACTGAACCTCTTGTTTGAGGAAGTGAAGGTGCCCTGATGAGATTTTGTATGTTTTTGGAAGAATGCTTGGAGGATTGTCTGTAAGCTTCAAGCAATAACCAGATTGGATAATTCTTAACACCCATTGGTCGGATTTATAGCTTCCCAAACGAGAAGGAATTGAGAAAGTCGTACCCCGACAGGAGTGGAATGGTCAGGGGGAAGGGGAATTATGTCATTGCTTGTTTGTTACTGGTGAGGTATGGGGAGTGGAACCTCTACCTTTTGCATTATCACCTCGAAATCCGCCCGATTATTTCCTTTGTACGAGGAAGAGGCGTTTTCTGTTGAAATATTTTTGAAGCCCCCTCTGCAGAAGGAGCGACGAAAGGAACCCCGATTAGCTGAGGATTGTAGGGCTCCCTTTGATTTTGCCACATCGGTGTCCTTTCAACCGTAGGACCAATAGATGTTCTTTGTCAAAAGGAGTATTTAAAATGGAAGCCTGAACTTCAGGCTTGAACCCTGAGATTCTAAGCCATGCATGTCGTTGTAACAACACACTAGTGTAGATCGCTCTTGCAGCGGAATCAGCTGCATCGAAGGTACATCTAATAGAAGGATTTGAAATTAATTTCCCCTCTTGAACCAAGTTGCTTTGGCTTTGTGTTCATCTGGTAAATACTGAATGAGTTTTTGTAACTCATCATAGTGTGCCCTATCGTACCTTGCTAGAAGGGCCTGAGTTTTTGCAATACCCAGTGATTGCCCTGGCAGCTACTCTTTTCCCTGAAGCATCGAATAGTTTTGATTCTTTATCTGGAGGAGGGGCAGCCCCTGATGTTTGTGAATTTGCTTGTTTACGGGCATTCGAAACAACTAAGGAGTCCAAGCGTAACTGTCCCTTAATGTAGACGGGGTCGGATGGCGCTGCTTTATATTTCTCATCTATTCCCTGAGTAACTATCCTTGCGCGGACAGGATCTTTAATACTATTGGTCGCATGCCTGAGTGTTACCTTTAACATCGGCAACGTATAGTTGGACCTCTGGGATGAACTGATTATGCTACTTACCAGTATGCATCTGTTCTTGGCATGTAGGGCTGCTGACATTCATATCTGTGCATAGATCGCCGCCTAGTGTTGGGTCCGGATGATTGCACATTGTTGTCCTGGAAGAGTCTTCGAAGTATCACGAGATAGGTGGCTCCTCCCCTGGACTACAGTGCGCATGGGCATCCTCTCCATCCTTAGATTGTTTTTCGCCATTGTGGCAGTGATGGAGTAGATATAGGAAGTGATGACCATGCTATACAGAAATTCTGAGTGCTGCAGCCGCGACAGGCGCCGGGGAGGAGGGTGGGCGATATGAATGTCAGCAGCCCTACATGCCAAGAACAGATGCATACTGGTAAGTAGCATAATCAGTTCGAGGCATGTGGGCTGCTGAATTCATATCTGTGCATAGAATATATAGCAGTCCCTCCATTAGCGGCGGCCACCCGTGCCAGCTGCAGCAGTCTGGAAAAGAGTTTTGAGAACAGCCTGTCCTACAGCTGCCTGCTGTCTTGAGTGTATATCTACGCAGTAGTGTTTGGTAAATGTATGTATAGTGGACCATGTGGCTGCTCTACAAATTTCGTGTAAAGGGATGTTTCCTAGGAAAGCCATGGATGCCCCTAACTTTCGTGTTGAGTGGGCTCGTGGGGGAACCGTTAATGTGCGTTTAGCTTTGTGATAGCAAATATGAATGCATTTAACGATCCATCTGGCTATTCCTGCTTTGGAAATGGCGTTGCCCTTGTGTTGTGGAGAATTCTTTGTCCTGTATGGAGCATTCGTTCCGCGACATTTTGCGGATTTTGGAAGAAAACGGGCAGTTCGATAGTTTGGTTAATGTGGAACTGTGATATGACTTTGGGCATGAACTTGGGGTTGGTGCGTAGGACAACCCTGTTTGCGTGGACCTGAATGAATGGCTCCTGAATGGTTAGTGCCT
Organism: Triturus cristatus; assembly: GCF_964204655.1. Taxonomy (NCBI): domain Eukaryota; kingdom Metazoa; phylum Chordata; class Amphibia; order Caudata; family Salamandridae; genus Triturus; species Triturus cristatus. Next base: position 1,096,432,551 of record NC_140588.1, on the reverse strand, counting down.
GGAGTTCACTAACCCTCCTTAAGGAAGTGATGGCCACTAGGAAAGCCACTTTCCAGGTGAGGAATTGAATCTCACATGAATGGAGAGGCTCAAAGGGCGGACCCATCAGCCTGGTGAGGACCAAGTTGAGGTTCCACACCGGTGCTGGTGGGTGTCTTGGGGGAATTACTCGTTTGAGTCCCTCTAAGAACGCTTTAACGGCAGGTACTTTGAATAAGGAGAGGTGCTGCCTGTTTTGGAGGTAGGCTGCTATCGCGGTTAAATGCATGCGTATTGAGTTGTATGCTAGATTACAGCGGTACAGGTGTAAGAGGTAGCATATGATGTTTTGAATAGACGCGTCCAGTGGGTTAATGTTATTGTTATTGCAGTAAATGACAAACCTTTTCCATTTGGCCGTATAGCAGGCTCTAGTAGTAGGGCGTCTAGCTTCTCTGATGACGTTTATACAGTCAGGGGGAAGGTTTAGGTATCCGAACTCTAGGATTTCAGGAGCCAGATCGCAAGGTTGAGCTGAGCTGGGTCCGGGTGCATGATCTCTCCATGGTTCTGGGTTAGGAGGCATGGTGAGAGATGTAGCTTTTGGTGTGGTACTACCGAGAGTTCCAGGAGCGTGGTGTACCATGGTTGTCTGGCCCACGTTGGAGCTACTAGGATTAGTGTGAGGGAGTGTTGTTGTAGTTTCCGCACCACTAATGGAATGAGTGGGTGAGGCGGAAAAGCGTACGCAAATTTGCCTGACCAGTTCATCCATATCGCATTGCCTTTGGACAATGGGTGTGGGTATCTGGCGGCGAAGCTTGGGCATTTTTTGTTTTCGTGGGTGGCGAAGAGGTCTATCTGTGGATGCCCCCACATTTGAAAGAATGGATGAAGAACCTGCGGGTGGAGTTCCCACTCGTGGATCTGTTGCGTTTGTCTGCTGAGCAGATCTGCCATAGTGTTTTGGACTCCTGGGACATGTTGGGCTAGGAGACAAATTTTGCGGGGAATTGCCCATCTCCATATGCTCTGTGCTAGTTGAGAGCTGTGGAGAGTGTGTGCCGCCTTGTTTTTGAATGTAATACATGGCAGTCATGTTGTCTGTGCGAATGAGGACTGCTTTGCCTGAAGGCTGTGTTTGAAAGGATTTTAGGGCTAGAAAGATTGCTAGTAACTCCAGGTGGTTGATATGGAGTAACTTTTGTTGTGGCGTCCATGTGCCCTGCGCTGTGAGGTGTAACAGATGAGCTCCCCAGCCGGAGAGCGATGCGTCTGTTGTTAGTACTACTTGTGGAACCGGGTCCAGGAACGGTCGACCTTTGGAAAGGTTTGTGGTGTTGCCCCACCGCAGAGAGCGATGGGTGCGACCGTCTACCAACACCAGATCTGTCAGTAGTCCCTGGGCCTGGTTCCATTGGCGTGCCAAGCACTCTTGGAGTGGACGCATCTGGAGTCTTGCGTGAGGTACTATGAAAATGCAAGACTCCATCATTCCTATTAACTGCATAAACACTCTTGCTGGAAGGGAGTGTTGAAGTATACATTTTTGACGCAAAGCCTGAATGCTTGCAATCCTGGCAGGATTGAGATAGGCTATGGCTTTTGAGGTGTCTATGGTGGCACCGAGGTATTGCTTTATGTTGGATGGTGTTAGGTGGGACTTTTGGTGGTTCACCGTGAAGCCTAGTTGGTGAAGTAGTTGGATTGTAGTGGCGGTGTGGTGTACACATTGACTGTAGGACGTGGCTTTTATTAGCCAGTCGTCTAAATATGGGAAGACGTGAATGTGCTGTCTTCTGAGGTGTGCCGCCACTACTGCTAGGCACTTGGTGAATACCCGTTGTGCTGTTGTGACTCCAAATGGGAGCACCTTGAACTGGTAGTGTTGCCCGTCCACTACAAATCTGAGGTACTTTCTGTGAGCATGGTGTACCGGAATGTGGAAGTATGCGTCTTTCAAGTCCAGTGTGGTGAGGAAGTCGTTCTGGGAGAGGAGCGGAAGCACCTGTTGGAGCGTTACCATGTGAAAATGGTCTGAATGTATGTATGTGTTTAGGGACCGTAGATCTAGGATAGGCCGCAGAGTCTCGTCCCTTTTTGGTATTAGAAAATATAGGGAGTAGACCCCTAAATTTTGTTGATTGGCAGGAACTGGCTCTATTGCTTGTTTTTGTAGGAGGGAGATTACCTCTTGTTTCAGCAATGTGGAATGTTCTTGTGACATTGGGCGTTGCTTGGGTGGAATGTTTGGGGGGGTAGATTTTAATTCTAGGCAGTACCCTGACCGAATAATTTGGGTCACCCATTTGTCTGAGGTGATGGTTTCCCAAACCTGAAGGAAATTTTGTAATCTGCCCCCGACCGGAGTGGGATGGTCTGGAGGGAGCGGGGGGAAGTCATTGAGCAGGTGGTGTGGCAGAGCGGGCGGTATTTGTTTTGCCTCTGCCCTTATTGTTATTGCCCCTATAACCGCCTCTTTGATAACCCCTTGTGAAGGTGGACTGAGTGGGGGATTTGTAGGAAGTGGACGCATTATCTGAGGAGTAGCCTCTAGAGGTACTCCGAAAGGAAGAACGGCGAAAGGAGTGTCTACGGGGGTGTGACTGCAAAGCTCCCATAGATTTCGCTGTGTCCGTGTCCTTTTTCATTTTCTCGAGGGCCTCATCTACCTTTGGACCGAATAGGTGCTGTTGGTCGAAGGGATGATTTAGGATGGAGGCTTGTACCTCCGGTTTGAACCCTGATATCCGGAGCCAAGCGTGGCGAAGGAGGAGGACGCTAGTGTTAATGGCCCGTGATGCTGTGTCTGCTGCATCTAAGGCACAGCGTATAGAGGTGTTTGTTATGGTCTTACCCTCTTGTATTAATTTGTTGGCCCTGGTTTTGTATTTGTCTGGGAGATGGCGGATTATGGCCTCTAATTCGTCATAATGCGCTCTATCGTATCTGGCCAATAGCGCTTGGGTGTTGGCTATACGCCATATGTTGGCTGCCTGTGACGCTGTGCGCTTCCCGGATGCGTCTAATAGTTTTGACTGTTTGTCAGGTGGTGGTGCTTCACCTGACGCCTGAGAGTTTGCCCTTTTTCGTTCTGTGGAAACCACTAGAGAATCTAGTGGCGTTGGCCCCTTGATATATGCCGGATCTGAGGGGGCAGCTTTATACTTCTTTTCTATACGTGGGTTAATGACCCTGGCCCTGACTGGGTCTTTAAAAACCTCTGGTGCATGTTTTATTACCCCCTTGAGCATAGGTAGTATGGAAGTAGACCTATGTGCGTCATCAAAGGTGTCAAGGAGGAAATCATCCTCTACTGGGTCAGAGTGTAACTCAACCCCATGATAATGTGCTGCCCTCTGAAGTAGGTGGTGGAAACCTAGGGAGTCTTCAGGTGGAGATGGCCTGGAGGGATAAAGGTCATCTTGTGGGACGTCTGGAATATCTGGATTGTTATAGTCGTCCCATGGGTCTGGGGATCCTGTAGGGGTGGGGTCTTGGGGCACATCCCCTATATCCTGATATGGGTCCCCCTGATCATCATCGTCTGGAGACGAGGTTGGAGAACGATGAGGTGGGGGTGGAGAGGGTGAAGGGGGTGGAGGTGGAGAGGGTGGAGGGGGTGGAGGAGGTGGGGAAGGTATTCTGAAGGGGGAGGTGGCAGAGTCCTTCCTTTTTGGAGATGGAGGTGGAGCTGGTTTGTCTAATGGTCTCTTTTTGTAAAAGAGTGTCAAATGTCCAGTCTTTGGATCCCTGGTAAGCACTTTTTGTAATGGATCAGGTGCAAATAGTTCTTCTGATGTTGTTTGCTCCTTTGGCGTCGAAGTTTTCGGGGCCGATGGCTGTTTATGCCTGTGCGGCTTATCAGCGTGTTCCGGAACCTCTGATTCTTTGTTCGCGCCGAGGGTGGCTTTGACTTGGCCGCGTCGGGGGCCTTATATGGTTTGGTCGGTGCCGAAGGTTTGGATCCGGAGGGCTTCGGTGCCGAGCCTGGTGTGGAAAGCTTCGGTGCCGAGCTTGGTGTGGAGAGCTTCGGTGCCGAGCTTGGTGTGGAGAGCTTCGGTGCCGAGCTTGGTTTCTTTTTCGGTGCCGAAGTGTGTTTCTCGGCACCACTGGCAGGCTGGCTCGAGCCCGAGCCGCCGGAAGGCTTATATGGCTTCTTCACCGGGGCCCGAAGGTGGGGTGTTGGAAGCATTTTGTTTGGTTTTGCCTAGGCTCGGAGGCGAAGGCGTGACCGAAGCCTTTTTGGGTATGGGCGCGGGTGTTGGGGGGGGGGGGGGTATGTTACTCACGACCCTCTGCGCCGGGGTGATGTCCTCCAAGTCTGAGTCGTCAGCCTCAGAAGCACTGACAAGGTCCTCTTCGGTATGGTGCTGTTCCGGATCTTCGGCGTCGTCTCCGAAGATATCCACTGGAACGGAGGTCGAGGAGTGTGCCATTTTTCGCCTGGCTCTTCAGTCCCGAATAGTCTTTTTTGATCTAAAAGACTTGCAGGCTGGACAGTCTCGAGCCTCGTGTTCCGGAGAGAGGCAGAGGTTGCATACTTCGTGGAGGTCGGTGTGGGGGAATTTAGAGCCACATCGAGGGCACTTTTTGAATGGAGTTCTTTCCATCAGCCGGGACCGGAGCCTGGGTAGGCCCGAAGGCCGCCGTCGATGACTGGAACCGAAGATTGGTCGATGGTATGTTTTGAAGAGATCGCGATCGAAACAATACCGCGATGAGAGGTGAGGATTCCGCTTCGATCGTCGAACTGGAAATGTTCGGAACCGGAGTGTGAAGATTACATCCGATCCCGATGGTGGAAAAAAACAATCTGAGGATGGAGCCGAAGCCCATGCGCAATACGATCCAAGGGAGGAGTCACCGACCTCGTGACTTCCAAAGACTTTCCAAGAGAAAAACAAACTGCAAACATCCGGGCCCAACACCAGATGGCGATCTATGCAAAAGTGTGTAATCTGCAGCTCATATGCCTCGAACTTACTATTTACCCGGACTACACCAGACAAGTCTAAGAACTACTGAAATCCTTCCTGGTTCCTGGGTGTTAAGCGGAAGTTACGTGACCTACAGCTGCAATACATGCTTCTCTACCTGGCTCTACTGAAAGTACTGGCGCAAGGCAAGCCCCACTTCTTCGAGTCTGTGGAGGAGGTCTGGGAATGGCTGGTGATTTGAGGAGATGCTCCCTCATTGCGTGAACAATGTGGCCAAAAGCGGATATGGGGCTCCCTTTCCAACAAGGGCACCCAGCGTAAGCTCGGCTCGACGGCGACACAGGAGGAGCACAGGGTCACCGGGGAGAGGATGGAACTTTGCAGCTGGGAACCACAGATGATGGGACCTCTGATTCGCCGACCACACCTATACTGCAGGACCCGGGAGGGTGATCATCGAAGACACTGGGCCTAATGGTGGACATTGTCTTTGAGACCCTGATAGATGTGCCCCGAGCCGGAGGGCGATTTAAACGAGGGCTGGCTGAACCACTGGTGCACTGGTCACATACTCTTCCACATGCTTTGCACGTGGAGACGTGTTTGGATGTAGTGACGGTGCTCCTGCGAGCGCTGCTAACATGAGAGTGAGTGGTGTGTTGGGCCAAGAGTTGGTAAGATGCAATGGAGGGGGTGGGAGCGTGAGGGGTGCACGACTGGGTTTCAGTGCCAGGCACTGGTTGGGTTCAGCAGAATTGGTTTGCTGACAAGAATTTGCTGGTCCGTTAGAGGGTGGGCTTGCCAGGGTAGTCTGTTGTTCTGTGGTCTATTTACTAGCCCCTGTTGGGCTAATAGGGAAGCTGTGTACATCCTGGCACAAGCATGGGGAGGGCAATCCCGACAGCACAGCTGCACGTGTTTTGTCCGTGGGTGGGAGGTGGGGAGTTTTGTTCAGTAGTTTGTTAATGGTTGCAAGCACTATGGGTGTACAGCGGGTGGAGATGTTGGGCAGCAGTCGATGGATCATGAGATGTGTGACTGCCATGCTGCGACTATATGATAAAGGGGGTTTGGTTCCTCGGGACAAAGCGCCATAGGGGGCTCTCCTTCCTAAAAAGAGTCTCACGTTTGCCTGCCTGCAGGAGACGCATCTGGACGACACTGTGCCCGCTAGAGTGGCAAAAAAGTGGCAGGGTCAGACAGTTCATTCCTCGTATTCTATATATGCAAGGGGTACACTGTTATGGGTGGCCCCGGGAACTCCGTTCACTCCCACATAACATGGAGGCAGATGTTGGGGGCCGGTACGTGCTACTGCGCGGAAAGCTCGATGGCCGTGACATTGCCATTTTGAATACGTATGCCCCAAACACAGATGCACCTGCCTTCTACCAGGCAAGGCAAGACTTAATAGCTGCAGAACTGGATGCTCCGCTTATATGGTTGGGTGATTTCAATTGCGTACTCGACCCTGACCTGGACAGACACCCCCTCAGAACCATCACGAAACCACAATTGACCAAATCGTTGCAAGCAGTAATGAGGAAGATGGGGTACAGGACGCCTGGCGGGAAAAACACCCAACCCAGAATCTCTTTACATGCTTTCCCCCCCCCCCCCCCCATAACATGCATAGCAGACTGGACAGGGGGCTAGTGATGGAGACACCCGCCTTCTCGGACATGAGGTTGACCCATTGAACTCGATTCCCATCGGATCACGCTCCTGTAAGTTGGGGGCTACGGTGGAATGCCCCCGTCCAGGGACCTCGACAGTGGGGGATGCCCTCCAATATTCTGGCAGATCAGTAGGGGAGGGAGACGCTGCCTCAGGCGCTGTCAGACTACAGGACACTCAATTGGAGGGGGGCGTCCGGTAGAAGCACGGAGTGGGAGGCAATGAAGACGGTATTGAGGGGCGTGGGTATGGGACCCACCTGTGGAGTCCGTTGACCGCTATAGTGCGAGCTGAGGCATAGGGACGATGCCTTAGTAGAGATCGAGACTGGTGACCAAGCGCACCCCACTGAAAGTGCCCGAGAGAGTATGCTACGTGAGCAAATTAGAGACGTCTGGGACAGCCTGGACAAATACACGCTCTGCCGTTACCGCCAGCGGTTCCATGCTGAAGGCGACGAATCCGGATTTTGCGCACGGAGCAGACACCATCGCTAACGACCTGAATATAAGGCGATTGACGCATGTCCTGCATGAGGTACAACATTGGGACGAGGAACTGGCGCTAGTGGCCGTCGACCAGGCGATTGACGCATGTCCTGCATGAGGTACAACATTGGGACGAGGAACTGGCGCTAGTGGCCGTCGACCTCGAGAAGGCGTTTGACACTGTGGATTGGGGATACCTCCAGGAGGTACTAAGGGCAGCGTGATTCGGCCTGTGGTTCTGCCGGTGGGTCTAACGTCTTTATATGGAGTTGACCGTCCAGGTACGATAGGGTCAGAGCCGGTCAGAAAAATGGACATTGGAGCGAGGAACGCGGCAGGGCTGCCTATTGTAGCCATTGCTCTTTGCCTATGGCAGTATGGGCTCGACAGGAACTTGAGCGATGGGGCGCATGCATAGGGGAGAGATCCCATTTAATATAGCTGTACGCCGACGATGCCCTGTTCTACATCACATCTGGTGGGCTCGTGGAACAGGGGGGGGGGGGGGCAACATGCATGTAGGTGACTGGGCGTAAAGGCACGGTATAATAAGCGACACGGACACTCTGATCACTGGTGTGGACCGGAAGTCCCGAGCGACTCCGGTCGCTTTATTTAAAGCCTTCTGGCCACGCCTGGCCAGAAGGTGATACAAAGTATGAGTGAGGTTCCGGGTTGGGGTCTCTACCTAAACGGGGGGCCAACAACTAGACCGCTACAACATCCACCCGTGATGCGGTCTCTAGAAAATTGCTGCTCCTAGAAGACTTTGGTGAAAACTCCTGTTTGCACCTTAATAGGCACAAGTCACTGCCCTTCCCATTAGCTGATTTGTCTGTGCTCGGCTGGGGAGACTTCCGGGGCTTGTATTACGTTGGGAGACTGGGCACTTTTGATACCTGGATGTACAGGTGGCACAACAGCTCAATGTGACTGGGGTGATTGAAGCTTTGAAGCGATCGGTGGCGTTCTGGGACACCTTGCCGCTCTCCCTCATGGGTAGAATAGCGGTGTCAAGGATGGCTGTCCTCCCGTGTTCCCTGCACGTAATTGTTTGAAGAATTTGGTGCACACTAAGGGTAGGAGCTCTGGGTCCGCATCGAAGGGTGTGGCAAAAAAGCAACTGAGGCAAGAGAACAAGGTGGCACCGTGTAGGGCTCCATGATGTCACATCCTGGGAGGATCCAGGGCCAGAGTCACACAGCACCCCCTTTCAGCGCTTAGAAACTATTGGGGGAAGAGGGGCTCTGCTGAGGGCGTGCAAGTTTCGCATGATGTGCACCGGTGTGCATGACACACGCCATGGCCATGCGCCAGTCTGGTACCAGCTGAGGGACAGACTCTGGTTCTGAAGTCAGTGACAGAATCTAAGCACATGTTCTGTGATCCTCGGTAACTAGTTCTGGTATTGGTAGGCTGACGAACATTTATTAAACCACATTTTATCTTGTACACGCCACCCCTCCGCCCCATGGATGTTTTACTGACAATGGTCAGTTTCTGACACAGAAAGACTTCCTGGTTTCCCTTAAGATGTTCTGGTTTCTTTGCCAATGTTCCCTTCATTTTGACATTTAACAATCATGAGAACATTCCGTGTCTTCTCTTAATCACTCTCAGAGAACAAGCGAAACTCACAACAAACAAGTCAGGAGTCACTCACCTTGGTTTGCCGCAGCATAGGCAGATTTTCCTGAAAAATAAAACACATTTCATGAGTTTAAGGTCACAGAGGTCACTCAGCCTGTCCTCTCACTGGAGGATCACACATGTTTACATTAGGAGGTTGGAGCAGGGAGAGTTGAGGGGAGTACAGCCTCAGGGGCGTAGCTTAGTCAGTGAGATTCGGGGGTGTAAATCTCTCATTTTCAAGCACTGGGCCACAGGGTGAATGTTTGAAGTGACCGGGGTCCTGGGTGGACTGTTCCCATGAGGAGAAGGGTCAGCAGTGATTTGCATTAGGTTGGTCTTTGGGGCTGATTTAGAGTTGGGTGACCAAGTACTCTATAGCAATTCGCCAAACTCAAGGTCCGCCCACCTGATTTACAGTTGGGCAGACCGCACGTTTTACGTTGACGGAGTCAATTTTACTCTGTCAGGGTAAAACTTCCTTGGACAGCCCGATGGATTAGGTACCATCGGAGGTAAGCCCTCTGACCCTATTTAGAGGGGGGGTTTAGATGGGGGTTTCTTTTACTCTTTGTCATTGCCAGATGTGTCCAGAGGCAGAGTAAAAAGAAAAGTATCCCACATCATGGAAGAAAACTAATAAGGTCCATTATTTTTTTTAAATAAACTCCAGCTTTGTGAGTTTGTTTTTGAAATAACAAAAATTTTGGAAAACCTTGACAGGCAGCCACCATGTGTGATGGAGCCATCCATTAAACATTTCCTACATTGACAGGAACCGCCATGACTGCGGTGCCTGCCAATGTATAGAGAAGTCTGCTGAGCCGTTGAACATCCCTACGTTTGGTGGAAGGAGTCAAGGCAGTAAAGTTCTATGCCACACCTCCTGCCCTTTCTCCATCTGCTACATCCTGAATAAGACCCTAGTCTAGAGTGGCCCAGCGGGTAAACACAAACAGTTTGGATTACTACCCCGAGGGATTGCCAGTGGTTAGACTGTTTGCACACACTTGTCCCATTACCTTGTGGGTGTTTGATTGCCAGTTCAATGCCTGGAAACCTGAGAGTGCCGCGGCTTCCCAAGCGTACTACTGCCAATGTTTGGGGATTCTAAACAGTAGTAAATGTGCATCTATTCTAGGAGTAATGGGGTACTTCTCTGGCTGCAGATTATGTGTAAACAAGCCCAGAAATGGAGCCGTTCTTCTCTCTCCATGCGCTGGCATCCTTTGGGTGTCTGCGTTATGCACCTTCCTGCACAAACATTATCCTTTGAGACTTTTTCTTCTTCATACGTGTGCTTCAGAATGCAGCACACGTGCAAAGAGGGAATAACGAGGAGAAATAAGGCAAATGCTACTTACCAGTGTGCGTCTGTTCTTGGCATGTAGAGCTGCAGATCTACACACTGTGCATAGATCGCCATCTGGTGTTGGACCCGGATGTTTGCAGTTTGTTTTTCTCTTGAAAAGTCTTTGGAAGTCACGAGGTTGGTGGCTCCTCCTCTGGATCGTATTGCGCATGGGCTTCGGCTCCATCCTCAGATTGTTTTTCGCCAGTAGGGAAAGATGGAGCGTAGTGATAACAGTGAAGAAACCCATTTGTGTTGTATCTAACTAAGATAACTGGAACAGATAAAGGTAGCCGGGGAGGCGTGTGTAGATCTGCAGCTCTACATGCCAAGAACAGATGCATACTGGTAAGCAGCATATTCCGTTCGAGGCATATGACCTGCAGATTACACACTGTGCATAGATTGTAAAGCAGTACCCATCCTTAGCGGCGACCACCCGTATCTGTTGCCGTGGTTTGAAATAATGTTCTGAGTACAGCCTGGCCCACACTAGCCTGTTGCTTAGTTTGCATATCTACACAATAGAGTTTAGTGAAAGTGTGCGGTGTTGACCATGTAGCTGCTCTGCAGATATCATCTAATGGGATGTTTCCCAAAAATGCCATTGAAGCCCCTATTTTTCGTGTAGAATGGGCTTTAGGGGGAACGGATAGCGTTCGTTTTGAAATGTGGTAGCAAATCTGAACGCATTTGACAATCCACCTAGCTATCCCCGACTTGGAGATGGGGTTGCCTTTGTGTGGTGGGGAGAAAGAGACAAACAGTTGTTTGGTCTTACGGAAAGGTTGTGTTCTATCGATGTAGTAGAGTAATGCTCGTTTGACATCTAATGTGTGAAGAGCTCTTTCTGCAACGGTCTGTGGTTGCGAGAAGAATACTGGTAGTTCTACAGATTGGTTTAGGTGAAAAGGAGAAATAACTTTATGGAGGAATTTTGGGTTAGTACGGAGAACAACTTTGTTATGGTGCATTTGGAGAAAAGGTTCTTGAATGGTAAGTGCTTGTATCTCACTGACCCTTCTGAGGGAGGTGATGGCTACAAGAAAGGCGGTTTTCCATGTTAGGAATTGAAGTTCACATTTGTGTAGAGGTTCGAAGGGAGGCCCCATTAGTCTGGTGAGAACGATATTTAGGTTCCACACAGGTGAGGGTGGCACTCTGGGGGGAATTATTCTTTTGAGGCCTTCCATGAAGGCTTTAATGGCAGGCACTTTAAAAAGTGATAGATGTTGCCTGTTTTGTAGGTAAGCTGCTATGGCTGCAAGGTGCAATCTAATGGACGTATAGGTTAGATTACATCTGTGTAGATGTAGTAAGTAGCCTATGATGTGTTGAATGGACGCATCTAGAGGATTGATAGTATTGTTGTGACAATAGACTACAAAACGTTTCCACTTGGCCGCGTAGCACGCTCTAGTGGTAGGTCGCCTAGCTTCTCTGATGACGTTCATACATTCAGGGGGAAGATTTAAGTACCCAAATTCTAGGATTTCAGGAGCCAGATCGCAAGGTTGAGCTGAGCTGGGTCCGGGTGTCTGATCTCTCCATGGTTCTGGGTTAAGAGGCTTGGAGAGAGGTGTAACTTTTGGTGCGGTACTACAGATAGTTCCAGCAGTGTGGTGTACCACGGTTGTCTGGCCCAAGGTGGAGCTACTAGGATGAGAGTGAGGGAGTGTTGCTGTAGTTTGCGCACCACTAATGGAATGAGTGGGAGAGGCGGAAAAGCGTACGCAAATCTGCCTGACCAGTTCATCCATATCGCATTGCCTCTGGACAATGTGGACAATGGGTGTGGATATCTGGCGGCGAAGCTCGGGCATTTGGCGTTTTCGTGGGTGGCAAAGAGGTCGATCTGTGGATGCCCCCACATTTGAAAGTACGGGTGAAGAACTTGTGGATGGAGTTCCCACTCGTGGATCTGTTGTGTCTGTCTGCTGAGCAGATCTGCCATAGTGTTTTGGACTCCTGGGACATGTTGGGCTAGGAGAAAGATTTCCTGGGGTATGGCCCATCTCCATATGCTCTGTGCTAGTTGAGAGCAGTGGAGAGTGTGCGCCGCCTTGTTTTTGTATTTAATACATGGCTGTCATGTCTGTGCGTACTAGGACTGCTTCGCCTGAAATTTGTGTCTGAAAAGACTTTAGGGCTAAGAATATGGCTAGTAACTCCAGATGGTTGATGTGGAGTAACTTTTGTTGAGGTGTCCATCTGCCCGGCACAGTGTGATGCAGTAGGTGAGCTCCCCAGCCGGAGAGCGATGCGTCCGTTGTCAGTGTTATTTGAGGAATCGGGTCCAGGAACGGTCGCCCTTTGGAAAGGTTCTTGGTGGTCCACCACTGCAGAGAGCGATGTGTCCGACCGTCTATCAACACCAGATCTGTTAAGTGACCCTGGGCCTGGTTCCATTGGCGCTAAGCACTCTTGGAGAGGACGCATCTGGAGTCTTGCACGAGGCACTATGAATATGCAAAAGGCCATCATCCCGATTAGTTGCATAAACAATCGAGCTGGAAGGGAGTGTTGTGCGGTAAATTTTTTGCGTAGCGCTTGAATGCTTGTGATTCTGGCGGGACTGGGGTAGGCTAGCGATTTTGAGGTGTCTATGGTGGCACCGAGGTATTGTTTTATGTGGGAGGGTTGCAGATGGGACTTTGCGTGGTTTACCATGAAGCCCAGTTGGTGAAGTAGCTGGATAGTGGCATGCGTGTGTTGAATGAGTTGGCTTTTATGAGCCAGTCGTCTAGGTATCGGAAGACGTGGATGTGTTGTCTTCGCAAATGTGCTGCCACTACTGCGAGGCACTTGGTAAACACTCGGTGCTGTTGTGACTCCAAACGGGAGTACTTTGAACTGGTAGTGTTGGTTGTCCACCACGAATTGGAGGAACTTCCTGTGAGCGTGGTGTACAGGAATGTGGAAATAAGCGTCTTTTAGGTCTAAGGTAGTCAGGAAGTCGCCTTGGGAGAGCAGGGGAAGTACTTGCTGAAGTGTGACCATACAAAAATGTTCTGATTGTATGTATTTGTTTAGTGGCCGGAGGTCTAGGATAGGCCGTAGAGTCTCATCCCTTTTTGGTATTAGAAAATATAGGGAGTAAACCCCCAGGTTTTGTTGGTTGGCAGGAACGTGTTCTATTGCCCCTTTTTGTAGGAGTGAGATTACCTCCTGCTTTAGTAACGCTAGATGTTCCTGTGACATTGGGCGTTGTTTGGGTGGAATGTTAGGGGGGATAGAATTTAGTTCTAGGCAGTATCCTGACCGAATTAGTTGTGTCACCCATTTGTCTGAGGTGATGTTGGCCCAGACATGAAGGAAATTTTGGAGTCTGCCCCCGACCGGAGTGGGATGGTCTGGGGGGAGTGGAGGGAAGTCATTGGGCAGGTGTGGAGGCAGAGCGGGCGGTGCTTGTCTTGCCTCTGCCTTTATTATTGTTGCCCCTGTAGCTTCCTCTTTGGTAACCCCTTGTAAAGGTGGATTGGGTAGGAGTTTTGTAGGACGTGGCAGTGGTATCTGAGGAGTAGCCCCTGGACGTGGTCCAAAAGGAGGACCAGCGAAAGGAACGCCAGGGAGGGTGTGACTGTAAGGCCCCCATAGATTTTGCTGTGTCGGTGTCCTTTTTCATTTTCTCTAGTGCCTCATCTACTTTTGGGCCGAACAGATGTTCCTGGTCAAAGGGATGGTTCAGGATGGAGGCTTGCACCTCTGGTTTAAACCCTGAGATCCTGAGCCAGGCATGGCGACGGAGGAGGACGCTGGTGTTGATGGCCCTGGAGGCGGTGTCTGCTGCATCTAGGGCACAACGGATGGAGGTATTAGTAATAATTTTGCCCTCCTGAATCAACTCGTTTGCCCTGTTCTTGTATTTGTCAGGGAAGTGGTGCATTATGGCTTCCAGCTCGTCATAATGGGCCCTGTCATACCTAGCCAGTAATGCTTGTGTATTGGCGATGCGCCATATGTTGGCAGCTTGTGATGCAGTGCGCTTGCCAGATGCGTCCAAGAGTTTTGACTCTTTGTCAGGTGGTGGTGCTTCACCTGACGCTTGGGAATTAGCTCTCTTTCGTGCTGTGGACACTACCAGGGAGTCTAGTGGGGCTGGCCCTCTGATGTAAGGGGGATCTGTAGGGGCGGCCTTATATTTTTTGTCGATGCGCGGGTTAATGACCCTGGCTCTGACTGGGTCTTTAAAGACCTCTGCCGCATGTTTTGTAACCCCTTTGAGCATGGGCAGTATGGAGGTGGCCCTATGCGTGGAATCGAAAGTATCAAGGAGGAAATCCTCCTCCACGGGGTCGGTGTGGAGATCTACCCCGTGGTAGTGTGCCGCCCTTTGTAGTAGGTGGTTGAATCCCACTGAGTCTTCAGGTGGGGATGGCCTGGAGGGATAGATATCATCCTGTGGGACGTTAGGGATGTTGGGGATATTATAGTCGTCCCATGGGTCTGGGGAGCCTGTGGGAGTGGGGTCCCCTATGGGTGAATCCTGTGGTGCGTCCCCTATATCATATATGGCATCATCATCATCATCCGGAGGGTGTTTTGGGGAATGATGAGAAGGGGCGGAGAAGGGGGAGGTGGAGGGGGGGATGGTGTGGGTGATGGACGTGGTGGGGAAGGCACCCTGAAAGGTGATGTAGCAGAGTCCTTCCTTTTAGGAGGGGGAGCTGGGGCAGGTTTTTCCAGCTGTCTCTTGATGCTGAGCATCAAATGTCCAGTTTTGGGATCCTTGGTCAATGTTTTTTGCAAGGGATCCGGTGCAAAGAGTTCCTCCGAGGGTGGCTTGTCGGTCGGCGCCGAGGGCATCGGCGCCGGTGGTCTTTTGGCTTTAGTGTCCTGTTTATGCGGCTTGGAATGTTTGGTCGGTGCCGAGATGTGTTTCGGCGCGGAGATGTCGGTGCCGATGGCCTTGTGCGCTTTCGTCGGCCCCAAAGATGGAGTCGGTACCGAAGATGGAGTCTGTACCGAGGAGCTGGAACTGGTTTTCGGCACCGAGTGTTTCGATATGGGTGTCGGTGCTGAAGAGGCCATTTTCTTTTTCGGTGCCGGTGTGGAGGAATGTTTATCGGCACCGGTGGTGGGCTGGCTTGAGTCCGAGCCGCCTGAAGGCTTGCTAGGCTTCTTTACCGGTCCCGAAGGGGCGGTGTGGGAAGCAATGTCTTTGGTTTTGTCTAGGCCCGAAGGCGTAACCGTAGCCTTTTTGGGTGCCGAGGAGGGTGTTGGGAGGGGTAATTTAGTACTCACGACCCTCTGCGCTGGCGTGATGTCCTCCAAATCGGAATCGTCAGCCTCGGAAGCGCTGACAAGGCCCTCTTCAGTGCGGTGCTCTTCTGGAGCGTCGATGCCCTCCGAAGATGTCGTCTGGAATCGACGTAGACGCCCGTGCCATGCTTATTCTCGTCCTTCGGTCCCGGATAGTTTTCTTGGACCGGAAGGACTTGCACGCCGGACAGTCTCAAGCCTCGTGTTCAGGGGAGAGGCACAGATTACAGACTACAGACTTCGCGGAGGTCGGTGTGGGGGAACTTGGACTCACATCGAGGACACTTCTTGAAAGGAGTCCTTTCCATGAGCCGGGACCGGAGCTTGGGGAGGCCCGAAGGCCGACGTCGACGACTGGAATCGAAGGTCTTTGTGCGAGCCGCATTGAGTGGGGATCGCGTTCGAAACAATACCGCGAATTGGAGTGAGGATTGCGCATCGATTGAACTGGAAACCTGTTCGGAACCAGAGCACGAAGATTAGATCAGAGCCCGATGGCGGAAAAAAACAATCTGAGGATGGAGCCGAAGCCCATGCGCAATACGATCCAGAGGAGGAGCCACATACCTCGTGACTTCCAAAGACTTTCCAAGAGGAAAAACAACTGCAAACATCCGGGCCCAACACCAGATGGAGATCTATGCAGTGTGTAATCTGCAGCTCATATGCCTCGAACACATAATTCTCCTCATTATGCCGGCCTCGGGCAGGCAATCCATTTTGGCGTAAACTCATGTCTACAACTTCTTGTAAATATAGGCTTATAGGCGGATGCGCACGAACGACTATGTACCACCCATGGAACGCCTACTTGACTCAAAGTAACATAAGGCAGTGCAATGCGCTGTGTTTTGTTACTTTTTCTTAAAAGACACAAGAAACTCGTCATTTGCGTGGCTTTGTAAATACCAAAAAAGATTTCACCTTGAGGCTGCTTCAAAAAAGTGTCGCAACCCAGACGCAAAATCTTTGTGAATCTGGGCCTGTGTAAATATAGGTTTCTTAAAAATTCATGGGCGGATCGATAGGAAAATAATAGCAAAAGATGTTCCTATAGTTCCTCAGAGAAGAAGGAGACAGAGAGGTGTAAACGCAAAGGCTTCAGGCGGATAAAACACACCGTACAGTTAGTGTGGAAAATCCTTATGTCGGATTTAAATGCCCTCACACACCCTTGCAGGTGTCATGCTTCATCATTTGGGCTGCTCCTCGTCGGGCCGGCGGTGCAATGCCCGACGGGCTCCCTAAAAAGGGGCTCTTTGGCGGAGATCTTAAATCCGACTGCCGTATAGATGAAGTGCGGGTATGGGGCCAAGTAGATGTAGATAAAGATTGGTGATATTAAAATAAGGTGAGGAATGCCTGATTGAGGTAAATTTTATTCAGATGGCTTCCTACCTTAGTT
Organism: Triturus cristatus; assembly: GCF_964204655.1. Taxonomy (NCBI): domain Eukaryota; kingdom Metazoa; phylum Chordata; class Amphibia; order Caudata; family Salamandridae; genus Triturus; species Triturus cristatus. Next base: position 1,096,415,820 of record NC_140588.1, on the reverse strand, counting down.
AAAAACGTGTATACAGAGCACTTATGTGAGTGTAATGTCTCCTATTAAAGTGGTATCTATAGTGTAATATTGGGTCAACATGTTTCTCGCTATGAGTAATTTATACTCGCGATTCTTCAGGACCTATGGGGGGGGTGTATTTACTCTAAACTATCTACACAACACAACCTAGTGTAGTGAGTTCTCCCTGAATACGTACATACATTGTTAAGTTAGCATAACCACGTTAGAGGTTAGAAAGCCATCTTGCTGCTTTTGCGCACGACACTGCGTTTACATGTTATTTCTTAAACAAACTGCTGACTCGAGACTTGCTTCACACGAGAGCAATCTGTTGTTACCATCCCAAGCTCTGCGCAGCGACCTTGGTCTGTACATGGTGTGACAAACAGTCTGGATTATTACACAATGCATGTTTTCCACTCTAGGTTGATCGACCCACTATTTAGCCATAACACACGCGCAGCTGCAAATACCTGAAAGTTGGTGCTTTTAATATCACAGACATCATGTGTATTATTCAGACCGAAGACGAGCCTTCCTGCGAGAAGACTCCTGATGCTCCTGTGATGTGATTTCACTAAGCTGATCTTTGAGGTATGGGGTCCCCTATTCAAGCCTAAGAGACCTTCTATTAGCATAATAATAATATTAGCTTCTTAGTAAAGGGAAGGTGGTAGTATCCACTGTCATTATAATATGATCACCCCTTTTATATTCTATGGTATTGTAACTATGTTGATGGTTTTGATGTTAATCATTTGTCTGCTTGTATTAGCCAAAGTACTGCATCTTAGGACACGTGGTCTATAAAAATAAACTCTTTATTTACACCGTGTCTCTGTTGATTATTGTTGTGGACTGATGTGAGAATAATATACGAACAGGTATTTCCGATTCCCACCATTCCTGAGAGTACACTGAGTCGCTTGTTCTGGGTTGTCTTTTCATTGGGACCGCCGAGCTATATCTCGGATAACGAATGGGACACTATTGCTAGCCGGATACTGGGTTCTGGGTTCTGAGGTGAGTTTCTGGTACACCACAATTCACTGAGGTCCCGGGGTTCTACGCATAGTTCTGTGTATAAGCAGAATCCCTGCAACATGGCGCACCTAACGTTTGGTCTATGAGTTGAAACTCCTTAGTAGTGCTTACATTTAGTCCACAGCACCCTCATTCTTGTTTCCGGATAACAAGTCTGACGGATTTACACCTACCTAGTTCTATTGATATAGGTTCCTTCAAGCTTGATCATTAAAAAGGTTATTGAACCCTTGTGCTACTGAATACTTGAAGTGTAGCTTGTCCTAATGTCGGTAGATATTGCGGCGCATAGCCGTGCGGCACTGAAACGTCATTTGACACAGTATGGGGTGCCGGACGCGGGCATGGACGTGATCTTTGTGGTGGGAGCCGATGCGGCTCATCCTTTTGAGTTATTCTACTCTTGGGTGACGATTCCGGCAGTCAGTGGGGATGACGACACCTTTCATTCTTACACTGCCACTGCCGTGCCAGCGAACTATGCGCCGTATAGGACACAGGAAATACCAATATCTGCTTGGCAACATCAGATTTGGTTTAATGGCGCCCTCCCCCATGTGGTTATACCGCCGAGAATGGGCCCTTTATCAATTGCCGGGGCCACTTGGCCGGTATTAGCCGGATTTACGCCTCACCCCCGTTACCTCGCGGTGACAGTGGCTGAGTTGTGTGTACTACACACTGCCCTTATATCAGTATATAGGGCGTTGGTGCAGTATGTGTCGCGCACTGTGCAGGCGGGGGCGCCTGCTGGTGCGGGACAACCTAATGATCGTCACGCGGTGGTCATTAGCCCTGTTATGGTTAATTCTGTTATGGGCAAGCGCCCCCTCACAAGGGATGATTATCCCTTTTGGCTTGCTGAAAAATTCGACCAAATAGAGGCGGTTTATCCGCATACAACTCCTGTGGAGAAACACAGGATCCTCACCATTAGTTTGCCTAAAGACTTAGTTCCCCATATGGATGATTGTGTTTCCTGGGGTAAGGTTTTTGCTGCAACGTACGCGCAGTGCTTTGGCACTCCGTCTATGTTGCAGCTGCCCTCCGTTATTAAACGTGTTCAAGAGAACCATGGAGCGGAGTCTGCGATAGAATTAGGGATGCGGCTCCTCGGAGATTTTGGCCTGGTGGCTACCATGATAATGGGAAACCTTAAGGGTGATGCGTTGCACTTTCAGGTTCGTAATGAACTGAAGAAAGTTGCTGAAGAGGACAAGCCGCAAGAATTTGCGAAAATTATCTCTGGTGCATACCGAGATTTAGGTCGTAGCTCTTTAGGAGTTAAGCCTGTGATCAAAATTCCCGATTTTAAGCAGCAGGGTAAGGCAGAAACTTCTGGTAAGGATGACCGGCCAAATTTCCCGAAACCGAATTGGCGGTCTAAACAACAGGGAAAGCAGCAGCAGAAACAGGGCTCTCGGCCTGCCTCTCCCGTACAGTCAAGTAGTGAACGCACTTATGATCTGCGAGATCATGCTACTATTAAGTCTCCTGATAGATTTCAGGTTTCTGAACAGCGTTCTCCTCGTTCTTCACAGGAAACATCGGCTACACAGTCCGGTGGCGGAGGCGGTGGCAAAGGTCGGGGTGCTCCACAACAGCGTGACCAACCCCGACAGACTGAGGGTAAAGGCAAGCAGGACGAATTTGCTCGACAAAGACCCCCGTTTCAGAAGAAGAAAGTGGCGGCTCTGACGGCAAGGTATGCCTCAGATAGTGCGGACACAGCATCGGAACCGGACATGGGCGCTGACGCTACTGGACAGCGCGGTGGAAATTACCATAGTCCGTCAAGCTCTGCGTCCATTTCTGGCGGTGACAGCAACTGATATATCGGTTACTGTTGAAACAGCGGACACCAGAGTGGCTCCCCCTGACAGACTTTATGAAATAGTCTTATTAATTGAGGGTGACATACAACGTACTATAAAAGGGATCTTTTGGGATAATCTGACCACCACCTATGATATCCTCCTAGCGGAGGCAGATTGGCCCCCAGCCTTCATTTTGGAAGCTCCTAGAGGGGAGGAGGTAATCCTCCCGTCCTTTGCGCACACAGTGCCTAAGGAGCAGGCTAAAGTGTACGCTGAGGAGTGGGCGCTGGCGCTTGCGCCAGCGGTGTATCGTACTCAGGTGGGATGGGACCGGTTGTCCCCCTACCATGAGATTCCATTGCGGTCTATGCCCCAGCCTCAACCCCAATATCCCATGCGTCGTGAAGCTAGACCCCACGTCGCGGCGATCCTTGAACAATTGGAATATCAGGGTGTTATTGAAACTTGTGTGTCCCCTATGAATAACCCTTTATTCACTGTAACGAAGCCTGACGGCTCGTACCGTTTAGTTTTGGATTACCGGCACCTAAACTCCCATTGCCGGACCTGCGCGGTACAAAATACACATAGCTCGGCTCTGGTCGACAGTCTCGTGCGTAAAAGGTTTAAAACGACACTTGACATTTCCAATGGCTTTTTTAGCCACAACCTGTCCACACTGAGTAGCCAGTGGACAGCGTTTACTTCGGGCGGCAAACAAAAACAGTTTACGAGATTAGCCATGGGCTACAAAAATAGCCCTGGCGTCTTTTCCGCTCGCGTGGTTTCTCTCTTAGAAAGGATAGACCCCGACGCATACTCCTATGTTGACGATATCTACCTCACGGATGATGAGCTGATGCCGCATCTGTCTCGAGTCGACAATATTATAGTGAGTTTTGCTGACTATGGCTACAAATTCAATTTTGCGAAGTCTCACATCACGGAATATACAGTGTTGTTTTTGGGCTACGAGCTCAATAATGAAGGTAAGGGGTTAGCTCCCCACTTTCTGGAGAAGTGCGCATGTTTAAGTGCTCCTTCGACACTGAAAAAATTGCAATCTCTGCTGGGCTTTCTGAATTTCGGCCGTACGTACATTCCTGATTATGCCCAGCGTATCAAGCCGCTTTACGCCTTGGTACAACCCACATTTTCGAAGTCTAGCTGGCAGCTGGAACATTCTAAAATTTTACAGTCTTTACAGGCTGACCTTCTTGCTTCACAATATTTGCTGACACGTGATAACCGCACTAACCTGGTAATAAGAATAGTGCCAGGCGCCGTGGGTTTCACGTATTTGACGTTTAATGAGGGCGATACCGTCCCCATTGCGTACAAATCCCACTTGTACACCTCTGCTGAATTACGTTTTTCCGCGGTCGAAAAAGTTCTGACTGCTGTGCAGATGGCGATCCTTAAAGAACGCGCACTGTCGCATGGGAAACAGATTCTGGTTGTAACACCCTATCCTGCCTTAGAAGCAGTGACAAAGGCAAGTGTACCAAATTCTAAAGCTTTACATCCACGGTGGATACAATGGGCCACAACACTGACGTCGCCAGATGTCACTTACATCTTTGATGCCTCATTACAGACTCAAGAGTACTTGCAGTATGAATTCGTTCATCCGGCTCCTCTGTCTTTGCGCCCGCTCGAGGAATACCATTGTGTCATATACACTGACGGGTCTGCGCAGCCCGCAATTGGATCGAAGCACGCTTATTTAGCGGCTTGCGCAATGGTCGTAGGTACATTCGTGAATGGTGAATTCCAATCTGATGCAGTGCATACGCAGTCATTGGGTGATTGTACCGCGCAATTAGCGGAGCTTCGGGCTCTAGTGCTTGCACTTGAGTTTGCTGATCCCCGAGTCACTACTCTTATAGTGAGTGACTCCTTCTACTGTGTCCAGTCCTACAATGACAATTTACACTTCTGGTCTCAGAATGACTATCGAGACACGAAAGGTAGCACAATTAAGCATAAAACGCTTTGGGTTCGAGTGGCAGACTTTAAAGAAAGTCTCCCTCTCGTGAATGTTATTCACACTCTTGGTCACCAGCGACTTGGTGTCCATGCTGTCGGCAACAGCTTGGCTGACGAGGCAGCAAAAACAGCAGTGGCTACATACTTAGTGGCAGCAGTTACAAGATCCAAAAGTAAGATTGATGATGACATCTTGGCAGCTATTGCTGCTACAGAGAAGGGAAGTGATTACCCGAAGGGTTTTCCTTCTCGTTACGTTTATCATTTAAGTCCTGATAACGTCCCATTAGTGAGGATTAACGACGTTGGTGACAGAATTATTCCCAACGCGGACTGCAGACCAGCACTGATCTTGGCTGCGCACGAGGGGTTGGCGTCTGCCCACGCCGGTGTGTCAGCTACAATATCTCTGCTACAACAACGTTACTGGTGGTTTGGTTTATATAAACAAGCGCGCGCTTATGTGCTTGATTGTGACATTTGCCAACAGATTAAACCTTCTACTGTTGCGCGCCCACCACAAACACAGTTGTACATATCTAATAAACCATTTGGTTGTGTTTATTTAGATCACTGCGGTCCTTTTTCTTCTGATACTGCGTACAAGTACATCTTGGTTGCAGTGGATTCGTGCACACGTTTTCTATGGGTATGGCCACAAAGGAGTGCTGACTCGCGGACTGTCATCAGGGATTTGCGTGTCTTTGTGGGAACTTTTGCGTGTGGTACCTTCCATTCTGATCAGGGCCCTGCGTTCGCCTCTAAGGCTTACAAGGAGGCTATGAGAAATTTGGGGGTCCTAGTCAAATTTTCGTCCCCCTACCGACCTGAGGGTAATAGTGTGGTGGAGCGAATGAACCGTGACTTAAAGCAATCATTGACAGCACGTGTTTTAGGCACAGGCCGGAACTGGCTAGCCCATTTGTATAACGTCCAACGTGCACTTAATAATCTCCCTAGAAGGTCTCTGGGTGGGCGGACCCCGTACATGATGCTCTTCGGAATCAGAATGTTTGTCCCAGACCTTGATGGTCTAGACATGGCGGCGTCGACCGCACCCTTTGACGTAGATGATCACTGTGCTGTTTTGCAGACTCTACAAGAAGCCAGAGACACTCTTTCGAAGGAACACTTGCCCTCCACGTCTGAAGCTGAGGTTCAGATACCGGTAGTCGGCTGGCTACCCCGAGTTGGAGACCTGGTCCGTGAGAAGGTGGAGAACAAGAAGGAGTTCGGCCCCTCTTATCGTGCACCAGTTCCAGTGCTTGGAGTGCAGGGTACAAGAACAGTCATTTTACCTCCACTTCCTGGTCGCAAAGAAAACAGGTACATCTCTATTGACAATGTCAAACTTCAGCGAGTGGCCGATACTTCTTAGTATGACTCCAGCAGTTTCATGCCAGACGATGCAAAGAAATTCAATGTTGGCTCTTGCTTCTAACACCTTGTCTGATGTTGCCATCGAGATGCAATCGGTTACTGATCCCTTGTTGATACCACCGGCTGGTGGTTTGCCCGAAGAGACTGAGTATGCTTATCCTACATGTGGTCCCTCGCCTGTTTTACAATCTACAGCACTTGGCCAGTCCCGTTTCTCCTTTGACACTAACTCATTGCCCTCAAGCCCCCCATCGAACATTGCTGTTTTTTTCAGCTGGTTTAAGAGACATTTTTTGATTGCCCCTTGGACATACGTCTGGTTGATGCTTTTCAGTATTTTTTTGTTTGTCAATTGGATTTGTGATAGTTTTTTTCCGTTTGGTGGATGGGCACTATCTCAAAGAAAGATCGACAATTAGACTTATCAATGGAACTTTGGCCCCCCACTCCTCGTCCCACATCATGAAGAGGGACCAGACTTTTGTGAATATTACTGCCTGGCCCGTCTTGGATGGAATCGCGTGGGATGCTGTTAAATTACAAATTCATGGGCCTACAGAGGTCATTAATGTACCTAATGTATTTCGTGTTTCTATGGGTGATGTGGTTAGGCAGAACATACGTTCTGATGATTGGGATGTACACGCCATTGAATCACTGTTTTCAGATTTGAAATATTATGCCGCTTTTGATGCTGAAGATTTATATGAAAATGCGGCTAATTATGCGGAACAGTATTGTTTTCAACATTATGGCAATCACTTCCTGCATAAAGCAAATACATTTAGAAATTTTGTAAATTTTACCCAATGGGAACACTGTCCTACTCCCTCTTTTGGTAGTTCAAATACCCTAGTTGATAAGTAAACTTATTTTACCGATTTCAGTGTTTCCAACCCGGCAGCGTTTTATTTTAAGGTGCTGCCTGAGTCTGCCGCAAAGGTTCGACTGACACACACAAAGTTACTTTATTCCAAGTCCTTTATGGACGAATTGTCAATCAAAGGTTATGATCTGTGGAAGGCTACTATTGATCTTAAGTCGGTTTGGGGTTCCAAACCGTGGCAGGTTCAAGGTACAGAGGCTTTACATCGTGCCTGTCTTATACCAAATCATATACTATTTTTGAATTCATCTATCTTCCAAACCACCTGTTTCGGATTGGCCACTTCTAAACAATTGAAGTCACCTTCTGTGCCGGATCTGGGCGCTTACCCCAATTGGGATAACCACACTGATCTGTCACTTCCTGCTTTGCAATCATTAGTTTCAAATACATCTTTCAATATTTCGTAATTTAATAGTGAGGGTTGGTTGGTTTGGCAAAGCAGTTCTGACACCTGTCAACGTCGTTTTCTAGGACTGAAACTGGGGTATACTCAGGAACGCGTGGACCCTCGGTTTGAGTCGTCACACACTGTAACTACATACTCTGTGGGAAAGTTATGTCAATCCTGGCTGCGACACTCCACCTTGGCTTCTGTCAAAGTTCATTTATCGAAGTTACATGACAAAATAGATTTGAATGATTTTGTTAAGGGTCCTGTGGGTGGCAGAACCAAAAGTTGGGCGTATGCTATTTACAACGAAGTGTGGAAGTTGTCGCAAATTGAGGCGGCTTCCAGATTGAGAGCTATTGACCAAGCAAACATGGAAAAGGTTTTAGCCGTTATAGATAATAGCATTAGCACTCTCTCTTCTAGAATTTATACATTAGATAATATTGTTTCGTCAGTTGTTGATATTGTGCATGATGATGTGTCTGTGTTATATCATGGTCAAAACCAGTTGCGTTCTGTTATGCAGTTTGCATGGACGTTGCAGACGTTAAAGGCAGGGAGGGTCCCTTGGGACTATCTGAACACTACATCGTTATTCCTTCCCTTTAACCTTACTGATAAGCAGCGATTTATGTCCATGAAGGATGCTACATATTCATTGTTACATATTGAAAAATTAGAACCGTTACCTTTCTCTGTGGCGGAAATCAATTCGGCCACGTGGCTTGTACACGGATTGATAACTCTGCCGTTCGCACTTTTTAAGTTTACGTCTTGTATGAAACATTATGCTCTGGGTAGATATGAACAGCTGGGCACCGCTTTCATACATGAGGTTTGGTCCCTCCCCTTTACGTATAGATGTACTAGGGACGGGACTGAGGTTTATTTGAAGGGCGAGGAATGTACCACGACACCAGATCATTCCTTGGTATGTAGGCACATTCAATTACACGGCGCATGCAATGTACAAGCCCCGAATTTGGCCTGCGTCCTACGAGGTGTCCCAGTGCCTGTGATTACGCCTTCTTTCACGCTGCTTGCAAATGGTAGTTATTTAATTTTGAATAATGAAGCTTGCTGCGGGAGGGGCGTGGCTTGGGCGCCGATGGCGATGGTCGCCTGAGAGCTCTGCTCCGGGACTGAGCCAGTGATTATCCTGTAAATCGGAGGCTGCGGGGCACCCCAGCCCCCGCATTCTGCTGACCGGCCCGACGGAGACCTGCCGGGGCCCTTGGCGCGATCGGCACGAGCGGTGACCCGGCGAAAATCGCAGTTTGGGGAACTGCGGAGTGCGACCCAACATGGCGCCCGGACTTCATTGTCCCCTTGGCCGGATCCATTAGACTGGAGGAACATCACCGGCGGCGGTGCATCCCCTGCTCTGCCGTCTCCCAGTGGTGGGTGGAGCTGGACATCGGTCAGAGCGGACTCTTTCAACGGGGATTGCACTCGGATGGGCGGATGCCCACGCCATAGCGGATCCCGCACGCGGACGTCTGGAGGTCCCGACGGTGGCCCCACTCCCTACACCGCACTTGGCTACCTTTTCCGGGCCGACCCACTTCCATGGGAGGCGCAACTCTTTGGCGCCGCAAATCGTCCGGTGGAGTTGGTGACCCTCACTCCGGGACTCTATCGGCCGTGCGGGCCTGCCCGACCTGGCGACGATTGTCTCCGCCTCCTCCTCGGTGCCCCCAGACGACGTGTTGGTGGCACGAGCCAAAGTTGAGACGGTCCAACAGGCCCTGGAGACGGGGATCTCCGGCACTCGACCTGAGGCCCAGCACCCGAGAGAGTCATAGCCGGCGCCTGCACTCGGAGACGCCTGCTCCAGGACCCGCACGGAGTGCTGCCGGCGACATGGGGAAACCTAGAGGAGCCAAAGGGGCTACCCCAGCTGCCTCAGACTCGGAGACCCAGGACAAGGAGGAACGCGGGGGCCCGGAGAGTTCTGGCGGTGCACCACTGCAGCAGCAATTTGACCGCGTCTTAGAGGCGATAGCGACCACGCGCTCGGCCCTCCAGCAGGACATTGCCCAGGTAGCGACGAGCCTAGGTCTCCTTAGAGCGGACCACGGCAAACTTTCGGACCGGGTCAAGGAAGTGGAGAGCTCGGTGAAAACCTTGGAGCCGGCACAGCGAACCTTGGCTGCGGCTATGAAGGATGCTTTATCCCGGATTACGGTCCTGGAGCAGAGAGCGGAGGATGCGGAAGGCCGTAACAGGAGGAACAACATCCGCGTGGTGGGCCTGCCAGAAAAGATTGAGGATGGCGACATGGTGGCATATTTGGAGGCCTGGCTCCGAGACACGGTGGCCCCGGAGGGTCTATCCTCCTTCTACACCCTGGAGCGTGCCCATAGAGTCCCGGCGAGGCCACCGCAGCGGGGACGTGCCCCGCGACCGGTGGTGGCGCGGTTATTGCACTTTAGGGACAGAGACCTCATCCTCAATGCCGCCAGACATAATGGGCCATTCAAAGTGGCGAACAGCCAGGTGAACATCTTCCCGGATTACACCTATGAAACTCAACGCAGACGGTTTTCCTTCCTGGCGGTCAAGCGCGAGCTCCGGAGCGAGGGCATCCAGTACTCGCTCTTATATCCTGCGAGGCTCCGAATAATTGTCGATGACAAAACTCAGTTCTTCGATACCCCAGAGGACGTCTGTAACTGGCTTGAACTCTATAGAGCGGGGAAAGATGGCTTCGGCTCCTCATCTCAACAGGCGGCGGAGCCGGAGCAGAGACGGCGATCCAGGAGGATTCGGAGTCGCCGTGGCCGCTCGGGAGGTCCCTCAACTGCAGAGACATCGACGGAGCGGCAGGGAGTACTAGAGGTGTTATCAGCGCTGTCTGGCTCACGGGACGATGCCATTGCGGAGGAAGCGGTCCCTGATGACGAGGGTGGTCCAACGGACTCCGAGGAATCATTGCCTGACAGCGTCCATACGCCGGTGATCACACCGAAATCGGTGGAGGACCTTCTGGATGGACAGGGGTAACGGGGTGAGCTACTTCATTTTGGGAGGGGGCCCGGCGGGGGGGTGGCGGGTGTCGATAATAGTTGCTGACTCCCGGGGAAGGGAGGGTGGGGTGCCCTGGTTTTGCCCCGAGGGGGTTTCTTTTTGACACTGTTTTGGGCTTGCTTTAGTCCTGGTGGCCTGAGCGTCGAGGGCCCACTGCCTCCGCCCGGCCCGCACCTGGCCCTTAAGGCCTTCCTACGGTGGCGACCGCAGGATTAGCAGGGGACAGTGGGTTGTTGGAGGGTATGGTTTGGATGGGAACTAGATGGTGCTATTTGGGTCCTGTTCTGGGGAGGGTGGATGGGGAGTTGGTTCATATTTGGATTGTTAAGTTTTGGTTGGGGAAAATGGCCGCCATCAGTGCTGAGATGATCGATGTCCTTTCTTTGTTGGGACCCAGATGGGGAGACTTTGCGAGAACGATATGGGACAATGGCTGATGTAGCTAATCTGAAATGTGTCACTTGGAACGTGCGGGGGCTTCATACTATGTCCAGGCGTCACAAAGTCCACGCTTATTTAGTGCGTAGGGGGATACAAATGGCGCTGCTGCAGGAGACTCATCTGAACAAGGCGGAAGGGGCGGCGTTACAGCGTAGGTGGAGGGGGCAGGTCTTTTGCACTTCGTACTCCGCGTGTGCCAGAGGGGCGCTGATCTGGGTTAGAGCTGGGGTTCCCTTCCAGGTCACGAACACAGTGATAGATCCAGAGGGGCGTTATGTGGCCATTTCGGGGACTTTGGGAGGGAGAGACCTAAACGTTTGCTGTGTGTATGCTCCTAATGTAGACCAGACTGCCTTCCTTTCCAGGTTATCGGGCTCGTTGGCCCACTTCCTCTCCGGGCCCCTCCTGCTCGGTGGAGATTTCAACTCAGTAGTGGATGTAGACACTGACCGCTCGCATCCACCCCTCCCCGATTCTCCGGTTCGTGGCTTGGCTAGGGGTCGTAGGGATTGGCAGAATCACTGGGGTCTAACGGATATCTGGAGGGCGCAACACCCCACAACTAGGGACTACTCCTACTTCTCGAGCCTCCATGAGTTGCACGTTCGACTGGACGGATTTCTTGGCTCGCCCGAACTGGTTTCAGCAGCGGTCCGGTCTGAATATTTGACCAGGACCATATCAGACCATAACCCCCTCCTGCTGGACCTTCGTTGGTTTGCCGGGGTGCCTGCGGTGCCCACCTGGAAATTACGGCCCGAGATCCTTGAGGACAGTGTTTTCAGGGCGGACCTAGGTGATAAGATCTCAGAGTACTTTGCGTCCAACGGTGGCACCGCGAGCTCGAGAGCGTTAGAGTGGGACGCTTTTAAGGTGGTGGTGAGGGGGTACTGCATTTCTAAAAAGGTCGGCATGAGGCGAATTATCCTCGCCGACCTAGAGGCAGCGGATCGAAAACTCCGAGAGCTGGAACTACGCCGCCCCGGGCGCCCCGAATTACAGGCACGCACGGCGGAGGCGAAGGAGGCGGTGGCGGCAGAGGTCGAACGGCTCCGCTGTTTTGACTACAAGGCCTATACGGTTAGGTCCATCGCAGAGGGGGATAGGTCGAGCGCGCTGCTGGCATGGCTGGCCAACCCTACGCGTCAGTCCTCACTGACGACGTCCATGCGCAAGGCAGATGGAACCCAGGTGTACACTCAGCCTGCGATTCTGAGCTGCTACCGGCAATATTACGAACGCTTGTACCGCAGTCGCTCTGCCCGAGACCCTGACCTGCTCGATAATTATCTGCGGCCTCTAGAGATCCGAACAATGGAGCAGGACGTGGCGAAAGCCCTGGGGTCCGACATAGAACTGGGAGAGATCCGTAGCGCCATTAAAAAGATGGCGAGAAATAAGACCCCGGGCCTGGACGGCCTTCCTGTGGAGTTCTATGCGGCTTATGCTGATCTCCTAGCCCCTAGGTTGTTGGTAGTATACAGAGAGGCGAAGAGGCTTGGGCGACTCCCGGGCTCGATGTGCGAGGCATTGGTGGTCCCGCTCCTCAAGCCCGGAAGGGACTCATCCGATCCGGGGTCTTACCGTCCCTTATCGATGCTGACGGTGGACTATAAAATACTGAGCAGCATCTTGGCCTCGAGGCTGCTAGGACACATGAGCTCCTTGGTACATGAGGACCAGGCTGGCTTTATCCCCAGGCGTAACACGACCATGAACATTCGCAGGTTGTTCCGCTTGCTAGGGGAACCGCTTGTGGACGCCCCGTGCCCGGTTGTCCTATCGGTGGACTTAGAGAAGGCTTTTGATAGCCTGGAATGGGACTACCTTTGCACTGTGCTACGGAGGTTCGGCCTCGGTGAGGGCTTCATCAGGTGGACCAAGGTTCTGTACGCCTCGGCATCAGCCAGCGTTCGGGCGGGACCGCTGATTTCCTCACAATATCCGGTGGAGCGAGGCACGAGGCAGGGATGTTCGTTATCCCCACTTCTCTTTGCGCTGGCGGTGGAGCCACTTGCGCTGCATCTCCGGTCGGGAGCCCATTACACGGGCCTGTGGACTCCTTCGGGCCTGCACTACATTTCGCTGTATGCAGACGACCTGCTGCTCTTCCTAGAAGACCCGCTCGCTGCCCTACATGGAGCTGCGACGGCGCTCACGGAGTTTGGGGAGGTCTCGGGCCTCCGAGTGAATTGGACTAAGACCTGTCTTTTCCCGGTCCGCAGGGGCACCCCTACCCCTGCTCTAAGTAGGGAGATTAGATGGGAACCCGACTGCTTTAAGTATCTGGGGGTGTATGTCTACCATGAACCTTCTGACCTCCTGGATGGGAACATTGCCCGTGGCACTCGAGCACTTCGAGGCAGTATGGGCTTTTGGGCCACGCTACCGCTCTCGGTGGCAGGGCGGATTGCTTTGCTTAAAATGGTGGCGCTTCCCCGATTGTTATATTATTTCCGGACACTACCGATCTGGGTCCCACCGGCCACGTTTCGACTATTACGATCAATGATAGTCGGATTCCTCTGGGGCTCGGGCCGCCGGCGGGTGGCCCTCAAGACCCTGCTGAGGCCGAAGGAGGAGGGTGGGCTTGCGGTGCCGGACTTCGAAAAGTATTATTTAGCGGCGCAGCTCCAGGCCTTCACCCAGGAGATCGCCCGGGAATTCCGGGGCCCAGAAGACAGGAGGGGAACGGGTATGGCCAGGCATGTTCTCTCCTTCATAGCGATGAGACAACGGTTGGCCTTGCAGGACTTGTCGATGGAGGAGCGGACCGTTCGCCTGTGCTGGAACCGAGCTCACGCCCGGGGCCACCTGAGAACACCGTATGCGCCCGAAATACCTCTGGGGATGCTAACGGCTCTGCCCCATGGTGGCGATTGGTCACGGTTGGCGAACTGGGAGGACGCCGGCCTACAGCTAACCGGTGATCTATACGAGGACGGGGCGCTCTTGCCCTTTCAGGAGCTCATTGATCGCTTCGGGATTCCCCGCGGCGACTTTCTGCTGCACTCGGCCCTTGTTCGAGCGATCCAGGCGCACTGGAAATGCGGGCAGGAGGAACCTCCCTTATCCCCGGTATGCCAATACGTGATGATGTCTGCGGGCACGGTGAAGGCGGTCACTTGCCTTTACGGCAGACTGATCAATGAGGGGCTGGCTCCCCTCACCACCCTGAGAAACCGTTGGGAGGAGGACATTGGCAAGGAGATCCCGGAGACGACCTGGTCCCAGCTGGTGCGGCGAGCCTGGAAGGGCACACGCCACGCCCGCTTTCAATTGGTCCACTACTACGTGCTCCATAGAGCATATCTGACCCCGGTGAAAATCAGGCGATATTTTGCTACGAATTCGGCGGAATGCCCCAGGTGCCCGGCCCAGGAGGCGGACCTTCTCCACATGCTGTGGGCCTGCCCGGGATTGTCATCCTATTGGGTAGAAGTGGGGAAGACCCTGGAGGAGACGACGGGGAGATCCTTATCGTTTGACGCGGCGGTGGGTCTCCTGCACTGGTTCCCTCATACCCCCAAGAATAAAATATCTAGCAAGTTCATTGATTTGGGGCTGCTCCTTGCTAAACGAGAGGTGACCAGGAACTGGAAGGCACGAGTTGGTCCGACAGGAAGCCGGTGGCACAGCGAACTTTTGAAGTGGGCGGCGGGGGAGAGCACGCTAAGATACCAGCTAGCTTGGAGGCAGCGTAATGAGAAGGCACAGGAGGCAGCGCTGGAGTGGGAGACGTTAGTGCAGGCCCTTAGGGATTATTGCGCCCCCAGCGACTCTGAACGTGAGGAAGCAGCTCGCCCCGAGTCCCGATAGACGATTGCACTTTTCAGCTCTGTTGCTTTCCCCATGGGTCCTTTAGCAGATCCTGTTGAGGTTGTGGCCGTGCGCTGATGGCGGGGGTGGGTGGGTTCTCCTTGGTTTGTAGCTTTTTTGAGGGTGGGGTGTTCTTTCTGGGTTTATAGGCTTGTTTGGAAAAGCAGATGACGGACAGTGGATCATCCAGACCAGCCTCGACATCCTTCTGAGCCCCCATTGAATTTCGCCGCCCGACCCTAGGGTTGTGGGCTGAATGGCTGTGTAAGAAACTTACGGTGGGGGGACGGAGGGTTGTGTCTCATTGATCTTGCTTGATATATAATGCTGGTCGATTATGTAACGATTTACTGATTCCTGCAATAAAAATAATTAAAAAAAAAAAAAAAATGAAGCTTGCTGCGGGATGTTAGTGGGAATCCCATACATAGTAACTGTCTCGCAGAAAGTTGTCTGCTGCAATAATGTTCTCTTTCCACCCCCGCATGGGCGGCTGGATGTTTCCATCTGGCCTTCGATTCCAACCTTGAAAGCAGAGTTCAACAAGTTGAGCAGAATAAGAGCTCTATTGTCCCAAAAAGAGGTGCCATTGACTTCCTCTCGTGAAACATTTGTCCTTCACGTTGCTAATACGCGCACTGAGGTACAGGCGCTTCTGAATACTGACCTCCCCCTACATTTCGGCACTTTGATCCAAACTATTTTCAATGCCTCGTCCACGACCGGCCTGGCTCATTTTTTTAAACTTGTAGGCTCAGGCCTCGTGACCTCTTTCCAAACTATTTTTGGTGTGATTCCGGCATTTTTTCATTCGATTTTCTCGAGCATCTTTGGAGGTGTTCCGCTGCTTCTGGCGCTGGTGGCAGGTGTGCTGCTTTTACTTTTCATACTACGGAATGGCTGCTCCTTCTGTGCCACACGAGCACATGTCCCGTCTGCATCTTCTTCGTGATAGGATGCTTGACTTTTATGGAACTCTGCCATTGGCGACTTTAAGCCTGGCATATGGATTATCCTTCAGGTATTCCTACTTCACCTGCGTGCAACCTGTATTTCACTGCCTGGATTGTCCCTTTGAATGGCCTCTGGATTTGTGCTTGAGCAACCTGGTGTCTCCGGTGCCGGATTTCGATCGACTGATGAGGCCCTTAGCGTCTCACGAGTTGGCCTGTTCTGGTGTCCGGATTATGGCCTGTGGTGCGGCGCATGGTATCCTGGGTAATTGGGACATCTCAACGGCTGCCTACGACTTCTTGGCTATGAGCTATTTGGAGGAACATTCCGGGTGCCCTCTGATTGTGCTAGAGGCTCCGATGGTTGAAGAACACGTATGTTCCTTTTCTTTGATGGATTGGATGGCTGAGACTTTCAGTGGCCCTGCAAATGATTTTTTGTTGGAAGCAGTTGCCACGTATGCTGCCTATACATTCATGGATTGACTGCACTGTCGTCTTTTGCGCCTGTGCTCCTGGACAGCAACCTGCCGCAGCATTTACTTTTTCTTTCTCCTTTTTTCTCTTCCTGATGGTTGTTTTGAGTTTTTTTTTTACTTGCATTTTTTTTTACAGACACCCCTGTTTCTTTTTTTGTCGTTTCAGACTTTAGCACATTCTGAAACTTTGGATTGGTTACGCCTTGTTCTGCTCTGTCGAATCTGAACTCTGCGTTCTCTATTTTCTTGCCTACTAAATAGTGCTTCGATCAAGGGGGCATGTAGTGAGTTCTCCCTGAATACGTACATACATTGTTAAGTTAGCATAACCACGTTAGAGGTTAGAAAGCCATCTTGCTGCTTTTGCGCACGACACTGCGTTTACATGTTATTTCTTAAATAAACTGCTGACTCGAGACTTGCTTCACACGAGAGCAATCTGTTGTTACCATCCCAAGCTCTGCGCAGCGACCTTGGTCTGTACATGGTGTGACAAACAGTCTGGATTATTACACAATGCATGTTTTCCACTCTAGGTTGATCGACCCACTATTTAGCCATAACACACGCGCAGCTGCAAATACCTGAAAGTTGGTGCTTTTAATATCACAGACATCATGTGTATTATTCAGACCGAAGACGAGCCTTCCTGCGAGAAGACTCCTGATGCTCCTGTGATGTGATTTCACTAAGCTGATCTTTGAGGTATGGGGTCCCCTATTCAAGCCTAAGAGACCTTCTATTAGCATAATAATAATATTAGCTTCTTAGTAAAGGGAAGGTGGTAGTATCCACTGTCATTATAATATGATCACCCCTTTTATATTCTATGGTATTGTAACTATGTTGATGGTTTTGATGTTAATCATTTGTCTGCTTGTATTAGCCAAAGTACTGCATCTTAGGACACGTGGTCTATAAAAATAAACTCTTTTTATTTACACCGTGTCTCTGTTGATTATTGTTGTGGACTGATGTGAGAATAATATACGAACAGGTATTTCCGATTCCCACCATTCCTGAGAGTATACTGAGTCGCTTGTTCTGGGTTGTCTTTTCATTGGGATCGCCGAGCTAAATCTCGGATAACGAATGGGACACTTATGCTAGCCGGATACTGGGTTCTGAGGTGAGTTTCTGGTACACCACAATTCACTGAGGTCCCGGGGTTCTACGCATAGTTCTGTGTATAAGCAGAATCCCTGCAACACTAGTTGGTTGGAATTAATAATCAATCTATGTATTGAATACCTGTTGGTACCGGGAACTACCTGAAAAGAAAGGAAGGTATCATCAAACAAGTTTAATCAGGCAAGTATGCACGTACTGATGGTAAAGGTGATTCGTGAAGCCTACAAGGTGACACACTCTCTATAACTTAGATAGTGCAGTGTCGCAACACTCGTCAACATTAGTGGATTAACATTGACTATATTTAAAAGCGCCGAGGTGGTAAGTCCCTAGGTGAGCTAGAGTGACTAATCACCGGTGTGTGACATCTGTGGAAAACACATAACCGTGTTTAAGCAACTCACCCTTGTCAGTCAATATCCAGATATCAATAGTACTCGGTGGGTTGTACACAAATGAGGCTGTAAGGAACAAAATCACCGGTGTGTGACATCTGTGGAAAACACATAACCGTGTTTAAGCAACTCACCCTAGTCAGTCAATATCCAGATATCAACAGTACTCGGTGGGTTGTACACAAATGAGGCTGTAAGGAACAAAATAACAGGGAAAACACGCATTCACAAGATTTTACTGAGGTAGAATTGCTGAACGTGATTTAAAATAGGGATTAATAGTAAAGGAGCATCCATTAGAGCAGTGTGAACTGGTGATGTTACCTCATTGTGTATTCGTTGGTGTTACATAGTCTTATAAGAGAGAAGGTCATCGTTTGCACAGTATAATGTGTTCATAATGTGATGAAAAGAGGTGCCCAGGAGCATTAGTGGGGAGTATATCCAAAATAAAACGATAACATGGTTGTGGGTGACCACCAAGGGCCCTCGCGAAATGAGAAAACCACTCGTTTGAGTGTGTATGCGGGGTCAAGTACACTGAATTATGCTTATGGGGGGGTATAAAGTCAAGCAGTGACATGGTATAGGGTGACCACCAACGACCCTCGTGAGATCAGAGAACCACTCGTTTGGGTGTGTATAAGAAGTCGGGTACACTGAGTTATGCGTATGGGGGAGAGAGAGAAGAAAGGGACTGGTCTATCCGATCCCTAGGTTAACCACTGTGTGAGGTTGCCGGAGTGTTCGTAAGGGTGTATAAAACCCGGCCTAGATAGGACTGAGGACTCGTCATGTTTTGTTGAAAAAAAAGACCATTGTGAAAAGATAAATCAAGAGACCAGGGCTGGAAAAGACTCTGGTATATGTGAACTGTGTTGAAATGTTATAACAACAGCGCGTTGATCACATATATCGATTTGTAAGGAGCATGGTATTGGCAGCTAACGGAGTGGCGCTACGTTAATGATTTGGCAAAATATACAAGCAAAAGGTTGTCGATGCTAAGATATTGTCTGATTTAAGCAAAGGTTAGGTAAAAGCAAAGAACCGACGGGGTCAATTTACTCACATGTCTTCCCTTCGCATACCGTGTTACGACCTACCCTCTCCACCGAGTACGGAAGGTAATGTTGTGGAGAGGGAGGAAGGACTTAAAGTGTATCGAATGGTCATGTGACCAGTTACCCCGTCATGTGATTGAAACAAACGGGCTAGCAACAGATATAAATTTTGGTGGCCATTTTGGGTTGGGGCTTCAAATAAGTTGGAACACACAAGATAAAGAAAAGTAAAGCAAATGAGGCATGCGTTTGTATTGAAACATTTGCATATTAGTAAAAGACGAGATGTTGGCCCGTGATTGGTTCGCGTGGTATATTGTCAAATTAGACGTTTAACTCTGAGTGCCATGTTGGACAAAGTGGGAAGTGGGAAGTGAGCTTAAAACCAATATAAAAAAATCGCAAGATACAATGATGTCAGCTTGTATTAGCTCAATTCCATATGGGGAAAGAAGCGACACGGGCCGAAAGCCTGTGGTGTAGTCGAGTCATATCTAGTGATATTAGAAGTTGAATATGGCGGCCATGTTGGATGGGGATTCAAACCACATAGTGTAGTAGGAAAAAGTATTATTTCAAGTCATTCATTTGAAATCAACTGAAGAGACAAGATCGAATAAAGTCTAATGGTGGAAGGTATTTTAGAACCCGAAATGAATGTTGATATCAAAAGTGACCAAGTGTAATGGACCTATAGTTAGACAACAAAGCACACTCGGAATAATGTGTGTTGGGTTACTAAAGCAGATCTCAATAGTAAAATGAGGGATATGCCAGACTGATCTCAAGGGATTATGTCAGGTGGGTTTGGGATCATGTTAAAGACATATTTGGAAAATGGTCATAGAGTTACAGAAAAAGGTATCTCAACCTGTACGGGTTCTAATAAACAAGGAG
Organism: Triturus cristatus; assembly: GCF_964204655.1. Lineage (NCBI taxonomy): Eukaryota > Metazoa > Chordata > Amphibia > Caudata > Salamandridae > Triturus > Triturus cristatus. Next base: position 1,096,396,098 of record NC_140588.1, on the reverse strand, counting down.
TTAAGTATTGTTCATGAGATTATTGGATCTTAATTGTGCCCCAGGGTATATCATCGTTGAGTCCATTGGTGTGGGTGGATAAGCGGTGTATCCAACGCTGTTCCTTAGCATAAAGGTTCTGTTTGGTGATATTGGGGAAAGCTTCCAAAATAAGCCAACTCGCGGTGTCTGGTGAATGGTTATTTTCAAGAAAATGAGTGGTTATTTTGGTATTGTTCTTCAAGCAGCGAAAATTGCTGCGGTGTTCCGTGATGCGTAGTTTAATAGGGCGGGTTGTCATCCCTATGTAGTTGAGATGGCAAGGGCACGTGAGAAGATAAATACAGTTAGTGGTATTACAATTCGTATGTGTTCTCAATTCCCAAATAAAGGAATTGTTTAGGGTTACCGTCTTCTGTATAGTTGTGAAGGCACAAACACTGCATCCACCGCATGGATAGTGTCCTGTGACCCTAGGAAGGTGCCACAATGTCTGTTGTGAGTTGGTAGCTGTTTTTGCTTTGGGTCTAGTACGGATGAGCATATCCTTGATATTTCTTGATCGTTTAAAAGCAAATCTGGGCGGAGCGATGTTCATGGTGCCTGTGTTAAGTATGCCCCAGTGTTTCTTCAACACCTTGGTCACTTGATTAGATAGCGGTGTGAAGGTGGTGACGCACGTCAGAACCTCACGTTTGTCTTTAATTTTTTGTTCCAGTAAGGCCTCACGATGGTTGTTACGTGCACGTTTTTTTGATAATATGATGCTCCTATGTGGATATGCTCTTTCAGTCAGGTTATCTTCTAGGATCTTAGCTTCACTCTTGTAGTCATCAAGTGTACTACAATTTCTCCTAATTCTAAGGAATTGACCAAAAGGCAGGTTTTCCTTGAGAGATTTAGGGTGGTGGCTGCTGTAATGGAGAAGACTGTTACGATCAGTGGGTTTTCTATACATGGAGGTGCTAAGAATACCCTGTGTAAGCTGGATGGTGAGGTCTAGAAATGCTATCCGTGATGAGGATGCTGTGATAGTGAAGGAAAGGTAGGGGTTGAGATTGTTGATCCAACTAAAGAAGTCACCATAACTTTCCTGATCCCCTGTCCAGAAGATCAGGATATCGTCAATGAAACGCTTCCAAAAGAGAATGTGATTACGGTAGGGGTTGGTTTCATTGTGGATGTGGGTGGCTTCAAACGCTGCCATATACAGACAGGCCACACTAGGAGCAAAGGTACTCCCCATAGAGGTACCTTGCGTCTGATGATACAGCTGGCCCTTGAATTCAAAATAATTCTCAGTTAATGCCAGGGTGGCGCACTCCTTAATGAATGATGGTGGTGTGGTTAGTCCCTCAGATGTTGAATTCAGAATGTCCTCAATCACTTCTGGGGAATGTTGGTATAGAGGGCCACAACATCTAGAGTGATAAGGAAATTGATGTCTGTGGTGTCCTGAAAGTGATCCAGTAAACGTAATACATCCGTGGTATCCTGGATGTAGGATGGTGTGAGTTTCACCAAAGGTTGAAGGAAATGATCACAAAATTGTGACAATGGTTCAAGAACCGAGTCTATCCCTGATACTATAGGGCGACCAGGTGTGGGTGTAGTGTCCTTGTGGATCTTGGGCAAGATGTAAAAGTATGGAGTCTTGGGTTCTTTCTTGATGAGGAAACTTGCCTCTTTTTTACTAATCCAACCTTGGCTTTCTGCTGAATCTACTAAACCCATAATGGTTTTCTTCAGACGTTCAACAGGGTTTAGGGACAAAGGTGTGTAGTATTTAACATCACCTAGTTGCCTAAGGCACTCTGTGTCGTAATCTGTTGTTGACATTATGACAGTCTCTAGTTAGGGCACAAAGACCTACACTCAAAAACAATGGAATCCACTCACTTTTTGGATTACCTCCAGTTGTAGGTCACTTCAAATGTGGTAACTGTGCTGCATGCCCTTTCACAACTAACACCAAAGTATTTTCGTACGCTACCAGTATGCATGACCTTAATTTCTTTTCCAATTGTAATTCAACAAATGTAATTTACTGTATTCAATGCCCTTGTAATCTGAAGTATATCGGCCAGACAACGCAAAAAATCAAAGCCAGGATCGGACAACACAGGAGCCGAATACGCTGCCGGGTTACAACAGCCCCTTTGGTGAACCACTACATTGAAAAAGGACACACTGAAAATGATCTAGAATGGCTAGTGATTGACATGCTCCACCCTAACAGCAGAGGTGGTGACCAGACTCTCACTCTAAACAGACTCGAATGCAAATGGATGTTCAACTGTCGTACAATCGAACAGGGTCTTAATACGATTGACGAGTGGAACATGATACTGTAAGCTTCTTCACTCAGGATGTCTCTTTTTACACTCGCATCGCAATAGAGCTCTATCTTTATCATTGAAAAAAACTGAAAAAAACTGTACAATTTTCCCTGTATGAAATATGTTTCTAGAACTAACACACATTGCAGTAATGTCTGTGTAAAATTCCTTATCTGTAAAGTTTTTCATAATTGCCTTACTCCTTGCCTTACTCCTCACCCCTGAATGCAGGAGTATAGCCTTTCCAAATCACACTCTTGCGTGCACCATCCCTCACCCAACATGGCTGCCCTTATACCCCGCCTGAGCGTAATGACCATTCTCGGTCCACACACGCGCTGCCTCACGCATGCGCTCCCTCCCCTCGTTGTCCTTATCTCCCATTGACGGAGGCATACACAGCACGCTCCGGACTGCTGCCAGCGCGCTCCTGAATTGATTCATTCAACTTCCAAATATCTTCGTGCCAAGTAAGTCTGCCCCCTCACGCTGCCAATTAGCCGCCCCCCCCTCCCCCACACGTTACCCTTATTAGACCCTTAACTGCTCTACTCACGGTTTAGGTTGCAGAAATTCCCGGGTCAATCACAAGCCTTGGTTCTAACTACACGCCGAAGAATACGGACTGTCAACGGCTTCATTCCGGTTTTTACTGCCGTCCATACAAGTAAGCCTCTCCACTAACGCCGTCACCAGATTATTCGCGCTTCCAGCCCCATTCCCCTTAATTCATTTCCTTTTCCGCCCTTCCTGCTCCCGCTTCTAGCGCCTTGGGAATTCTCCTCCCTTTCGTTTCCTTACCAACACGGACGCCATCCTGATTCTTGGGCTCATCGACCATCTGTGCAGGTCCTGAAATTATCACTACGGTCTCGCGTAGTAAGTTCATTCTCCTTCGTGAGTTTTTACAGATTGTGCACGTCACTTTCCTTCTCTGGACACCCTATCACGTTCCCTGCATTGAGCTGCTCATGTCCATAGTAATTCCTAACCAGGGGTCTTCACCCCATTGTCGCTGCTCACCATGCGCTTTTACTCAATTTTCCCTCCTCAAGCGCCCCCAGTAATTCTCTTGCGTTCCTTCTACCAGCTGCGCTCTCACGCCTGCTATCGGACACTTCATGTACTAGTAACGACGGCACCACCACCTTCCTTGTACATTTTAACCGTTCCAATTGACATTCAATTACTCGTTTTAACTCAACATCACATTAACTGCCTTGATGTTGCCTCCTCCTTACACGCCTTTGTTGCGCTATTATCAACACGCACCACTTGATGTTTATTAATGCATATTTAGGACACTTCAGTAATTAACCTTTTCTCCCCCAAATTAGATCATACGTGCTCGCACTTACCTCGTCCTGATGATGATCTTGACTCACTAAGATCGAAACGCCGTCGACCTCAATTTCAAAGTTCCCTTTAAATTGCTTAAACCAATTGGGTTCTTTTGATCTGCTTGTCAATGCGATGAAATGTTTTTATTGTCACTAAGCACTTCACTTCACGCACCCTCACTTTTGTATGTGTGAGCACTGTATATACAATATACACTGTCGCAAAACGAGAAAATGGTAGGAATGGAAGCAACTCCATTTTATGATGTTGAATAAAATGTGATGCCTTCCTCTACTCTCTTGTGTCCTTGCATACGTTTTCTAATTGAGTTCTACGTACTAGCAATACCATTGAAATTGTTTTTCCAAATCAATAACTGTAGCTCCGCTACATGAGGATCTCTGACCTCACCAGACCATTGTCCTTTTGAACGACATTATGACAGTGGCACCGCCCTTGTCAGCCTGTTTGATGGTAATAGTCGTGTCGTTGGCGAGTGTTTCCACCGCCCGTATTTCTTCTGTAGAAATGTTTTTGAATTTCTTTTTGTTAGTCAGAGCCCTGACTTCTTTCAGAACAGCTTGTTCGTATGTCGGTTCTTTGCTTTTACCTAACCTTTGCTTAAATCAGACAATATCTTAGCATCGACAACCTTTTGCTTGTATATTTTGCCAAATCATTAACGTAGCGCCACTCCGTTAGCTGCCAATACCATGCTCCTTACAAATCGATATATGTGATCAACGCGCTGTTGTTATAACATTTCAACACAGTTCACATATACCAGAGTCTTTTCCAGCCCTGGTCTCTTGATTTATCTTTTCACAATGGTCTTTTTTTTCAACAAAACATGACGAGTCCTCAGTCCTATCTAGGCCGGGTTTTATACACCCTTACGAACACTCCGGCAACCTCACACAGTGGTTAACCTAGGGATCGGATAGACCAGTCCCTTTCTTCTCTCTCTCCCCCATACGCATAACTCAGTGTACCCGACTTCTTATACACACCCAAACGAGTGGTTCTCTGATCTCACGAGGGTCGTTGGTGGTCACCCTATACCATGTCACTGCTTGACTTTATACCCCCCCATAAGCATAATTCAGTGTACTTGACCCCGCATACACACTCAAACGAGTGGTTTTCTCATTTCGCGAGGGCCCTTGGTGGTCACCCACATGTTATCGTTTTATTTTGGATATACTCCCCACTAATGCACCTGGGCACCTCTTTTCATCACATTATGAACACATTATACTGTGCAAACGATGACCTTCTCTCTTATAAGACTATGTAACACCAACGAATACACAATGAGGTAACATCACCAGTTCACACTGCTCTAATGGATGCTCCTTTACTATTAATCCCTATTTTAAATCACGTTCAGCAATTATACCTCAGTAAAATCTTGTGAATGCGTGTTTTCCTTGTTATTTTGTTCCTTACAGCCTCATTCGTGTACAACCCACCGAGTACTGTTGATATCTGGATATTGACTGACTAGGGTGAGTTGCTTAGACGCGGTTATGTGTTTTCCACAGATGTCACACACCGGTGATTAGTCACTCTAGCTCACCTAGGGACTTACCACCTCGGCGCTTTTAAATATAGTCAACGTTAATCCACTAATGTTGACGAGTGTTGCGACACTGCACTATCTAAGTTATAGAGAGTGTGTCACCTTGTAGGCTTCACGAATCACCTTTACCATCAGTACCTGCATACTTGCCTGATTAAACTTGTTCTTTTCAGGTAGTTCCCGGTACCAACAGGTATTCAATACATAGATTGATTATTAATTCCAACCAACTAGGTTGTGTTATGTAGATAGTTTAGAGTAAATACACCCCCCCATAGGTCCTGAAGAATCGCGAGTATAAATTACTCAAAGCGAGAAACATGTTGACCCAATATTACACTATACATACCACTTTAATAGGAGACATTACACTCACATAAGTGCTCTGTATACACGTTTTTAACTAAGGTAGGAAGCCATCTGAATAAAATTTACCTCAATCAGGCATTCCTCACCTTATTTTAATATCACCAATCTTTATCTACATCTACTTGGCCCCATACCCGCACTTCATCTATACGGCAGTCGGATTGAAGATCTCCGCCAAAGAGCCCCTTTTTAGGGAGCCCGTCGGGCATTGCACCGCCGGCCCGACGAGGAGCAGCCCAAATGATGAAGCATGACACCTGCAAGGGTGTGTGAGGGCATTTAAATCCGACATAAGGATTTTCCACACTAACTGTACGGTGTGTTTTATCCGCCTGAAGCCTTTGCGTTTACACCTCTCTGTCTCCTTCTTCTCTGAGGAACTATTGGAACATCTTTTGCTATTATTGTAACAGGGGCCCCTGTTCCTACTGGACCTCCCATTCCTTTGTGAGTGGTAAACGGCCTCTCCTGTCCCTCCATTTGCTCTCCGGATCGATAGGAACCCCCATGCACCATCCATGGAAAGCCTCCCTGACTCCCCGCAACACGAAACAGAGGAATGTTCTGTGTTGCATTACTTTTTCTTACAAAGCTACACAAAGCTACATTTGAGTAGCTTTGCAAACACCATAAAGGATTTTGTGATGGTGCCGCGTCAAAAAAAAAGTGTCAGAACTCCAACGCAAGTAAAAACCTCTTAGTGAAATCAGTATGAGAAAAAAAAAACGACACAGGCATAGCAAACCCGACTCAGGTACCCCAGATCCAACTACCTGGCCAAGAATGTATTCATTTGGGGGTGCCACACTTCAAACAACCCCCCTCCCTATGCTATGCCCCAGGGCAGCCCCCTCCATGTTACAGCCTCCAAACCACACACTTGATCAAGTCACCTTTCCAGTGACCTCACATCCCCCCAAGCAGTGCCCCCCAAGATTGACCCAATGCCTCCAGTGCAAGGATTTCACGTCTCGTCACAAGGCGCAGACCAGGAAAGCGGCTCTGTTCACACTCCTCATCCACGTCACATGGTAACACCATTCATCAGTTATAAGTTATAGTTGTTTACCCGCCAAGAAATGTAGCTATCCTGGCTGAAGAGGGGTGAAACCCCGAAACCGGTCCTAGGATGCTTGGTTCCAGTCCAGTGAGGACCTGGCTTGGCAGTTCGGGCTGGACTGTTCCCATGAGGCACAGGGTCAAGACTGATTTGCATATGGCTGGGTTCAAACTGGAATGGCATGGTGAGCAAAAAAACAATGGATTTAGGCCCAGATCTCTGTACTGGGGTGAATGTATGACATTGTTCTGCATTCTGTCCATCAACTGTTGTTTTTGCATTTGTCACCCCGAGTGGGACGGGTATGCTCAGACGTGAGTCCCGTGCTCTCCATGCCACTGGAATCAAGCTATCCTGGCTGAAGAGGGGTGAAACCCCGAAACCGGTCCTAGGATGCTTGGTTCCAGTCCAGTGAGGACCTGGCTTGGCAGTTCGGGCTGGACTGTTCCCATGAGGCACAGGGTCAAGACTGATTTGCAAATGGCTGGGTTCAAACTGGAATGGCATGGTGAGCAAAAAAACGATGGATTTAGGCCCAGATCTCTGTACTGGGGTGAATGTATGACATTGTTCTGCATTCTGTCCATCAACTGTTGTTTTAGCATTTGTCACCCCGAGTGGGACGGGTATGCTCAGACGTGAGTCCCGTGCTCTCCATGCCACTGGAATCAAGCTATCCTGGCTGAAGAGGGGTGAAACCCCGAAACTGGTCCTAGGATGCTTGGTTCCAGTCCAGTGAGGACCTAGCTTGGCAGTTCGGGCTGGACTGTTCCCATGAGGCACAGGGTCAAGAGTGATTTGCATATGGCTGGGTTCAAACTGGAATGGCATGGTGAGCAAAAAAACGATGGATTTAGGCCCAGATCTCTGTACTGGGGTGAATGTATGACATTGTTCTGCATTCTGTCCATCAACTGTTGTTTTTGCGTTAGTGAGCTTACAGCACTGATTGTGCCACCCACCCGAGTAGCACTGTAAAGGTATCTAAGACCTGTCACTGCGTTGTCTAGACACAGTTTTAAACTACCATGTCGGCCTGTCAAGTGCAACCACTTACCAGGCCCAAACCTTTTCCTTTCGTACTTATAAGGCACCCCTCAGGTAGGCCCAGGGTACCCCCATGGGCAGAGTGCAATGTATGTGAAAGGCAGGACATGTACTAGTGTGTGTGACATGTCCTGATAGTGAACTACTGTGTATTTCATTTTTTCACTATTGAAAGGCTATCTGTCCCTTGGGATAGAATGGGAAATACTTTGTAACAGCTTGCAAGTATAACTTTCCATTGGGACAAGATAGGAGAATGGAGTTTAGTACACCTGAATTCAGAATTAAAAAATATATCTTTTAGTAAATATGGTTCATAAATTGTGTGTTTGAAAATGCCACTTTTAGAAAGGCAAATGGTACTTACCAGTATGCATCTGTTCTTGGCATGTAGAGCTGCAGATCTACACACTGTGCGTAAATCGCCATCTGGTGTTGGGCCCGGATGTTTGCAGTTGTTTTTCCTCTAGGAAAGTTTTTGGAAGTCACGAGGTATGTGGCTCCTCCTCTGGATCGTATTGTGCATGGGTTTCGGCTCCATCCTCAGATTGTTTTTTTCCGCCATCGGGCTTGGATGTAATCTTCGCGCTCCGGTTCCGAACAGGTTTCCAGTTCAATCGACGCGCAATCCTCAATCCAATTCGCGGTATTGTTTCGATCGTGATCCCCACGACGCGGTTCGCACAAAGACCTTCCATTCCAGTCGTCGATGCCGGCCATCGGGCCTCCCCAAGCTCCGGTCCCGGCTCATGGAAAGGACTCCTTTCAAGAAGTGCCCTCGATGTGGGTCCAAATTCCCCCACACCGATGTCCATGAAGTCTGCAATCTGTGCCTCTCCCCTGGACACGAGGCTCGAGACTGTCCGGCGTGCAAGTCCTTCCGGTCCAAGAAAACTATTCGAGACCGAAGGGCAAGAAGAAGCAAGGCACGCGCGTCGACGTCGATTCCAGGCGACATCTTCTGAGAGGGCATCGACGCTCCAGAAGAGCACCGCACCAAAGAGGGCCTCGTCAGCGCTTCCGAGGCCGACGATTCCGATTTGGAGGACATCACGCCGGCACAGAGGGTCGTGAGTACCAAATTACCCCACACCCTCCTCGGCACCCAAAAAGGTCTACCTTCCACAATGCTGTCTCCACCTCCTGCCAAGAAGCTAGACCAGAGAGGACAGAACTGGTTTGGACTAAGCACAGAGAACAAAGTGAAATGTGGTATAAATATTGTGGCCCAGACCCCAGAATTTTAGAACTCTTTTGGACCAAGGAACCTGCCAAAAAGAAGAGCTGGAGAAGCTGTGAGGAGGAACTAATACTCTGCTGTGTGCTTTGCTGTGTTGGCCTGCAGTGGCTACTTCTGTCTTGGACAGAGAAAGGACTGGACGGAACTTTCTGCAACTTCTTTGTTTGAGTTTCTCCAAGGGCTGGGGATAGAGCTTGCCCCCTTTTCAAGAAGTCTCAGGAACAGCAATGTCATCAAGTTCATCTGTTACTAGCACTGGGAACTGTGCGTTTTATGCTGCAACAGAAGAAAAGGAACCGACTTGGTCAACTACGCCGCTGCCGGCTCCGTGTCCTGAAGGCACAGCAGAGGGCACCACAGAGGGCACCCCCACACTTCACACCACAACTCTGGACTTACCGACGCTGCCGCCCGACGCCGCCACAGAGCCTCTGCTTGCACTGCGATCTGTGAGCACCACAGTTTGCACCGCCTCATTCACGCCGCCGCCCTGGTTTCCCCAACGACGCCAATCCACACTGACATCGAAGCCGCTGCTCGCACCGTGGTTCTAGGGCACTGCTCGGAAATTACACAATGCACCGCCATCATTTCGCACTGTAGCCTTGGCCTACAGACGCCATCGACTCCAGTTCGTCAGCAGACAGAAGCACTTCAGCGACGCCAACGCCGCTGCTTGCTTCGTGACCTACCAGCACCACGACGAGCACCACAGCCCTGGTCTCACTGACGCCGCTGGACGATCGTCACCGAGCCGCTGCCTGCACCGCGACCTGAGGGCACCACGCGCTGCACCGCTGCACATCTCACTGCAGCGTCGACGCTCCCTACTTCAACTGTAAGGACAGACAACTCCTGAACTGACCCCTGGAACCTACGCCGGCTCTTCGGGCCTCAACGAGAGGTTGCTGACGCCCTGCATTTCAAAAGGTGCTGTTTTGTTGGTCTTCCAAACGCCGTAGCTGGCCCGCGACGTCGCGGTCAGCCAGAACTGTTTGGATTTGTTGTTCATGACGCGGTGATAGCCCCGGACGGAGCTATCTATTACAAGGAACTGTATTTCTATCTTTGATTATTGATATTTTTAAGAGCTGTATAGCAGATTATCATCGTTTTGGTCTCGTTTGCACAGATAAAATATTAGATATTTTACTAAAACTTATGTGGTGTCCTTTTGTAGTGTTTTCACTGTATTACTGTTGGTTATGTGCAAATGCTTTACACACTCCCTCTGAGATAAGCCTGACTGCTCGTGCCAAGCTACCAACGGGGTGAGCAGGGTTTATTTTAGATGTGTGTTCCCTTCTCCTGACTAGGAAGAAGGGTCAATAATTAGACAGGGTAACAACCTGCAAACTAGATACCCCCATTTCTATCACTTCCAATTCAATTAAGGGTTTTGATTCAGTATTTCCATTACAATTCTGTGTTCTTCAGGAGTGAATCCCTGCACCCTCGGTCCTCTAACAATGTTCTCTGTAATTTCCATGTTGGGAATCGTCCATCCCCTCTTGCCCCAGATTAATCCCATCAGCAGTGGGTGTGACTCGATGTGGTTCTTCCCCGGTATTCCACACACTGGATCGTCTTTTGGATTTCCGGTGAGCAGAGTATGTAATCAGATTGAGTGTGTAGATCATGGACTGGATTGTAGCAAGAGAATCCCCACTTCACAGGTGAAATACCCCCCAAGTGTTTTTCACTTCCCAGCCATTTGTCCATTTGATTAATGATTTCATTGTTTTAGACAAAGATGCACCTGCTAGCCGTCTCTTCCTAGTAAGAAGCATGTTTGTGGCCATTTTGTAAGTAGTGTTGTTATTTGTGCACAAAAGCAATGTAATTCTATTCCGTATACTCTTCCTTTCAATAGGGCATATCGCTCTTCTTTGTCTATTTGCGTCCTCTGCCTGAGAAAGGAATCCATGTTGGGCCAACATCGAAATCCCTCTCACGTATGACGAAAAGCCTCCAGCATGTGAACGTCCTCTCCATCTCTTTTGCAGCTCGATTATTTCTGTCCCACACAGATGAGTCTCTTGTAGGAGAGCTCTATGAGCACCTCTTCCGCGGTGATACTTCAATGGTTTAGTACCTCAACCCATTCCTTCGACGTTCCAAGTTATTTTATGCCCTACATGTGTAAACTCTTAATATGATTCCCGAACGCCCACATCCCAAGAGAGCCTCAACAAATTTCCTTCAATGCAATGTATTGCTAACTAACAGTCTCTTCATTTTTCTATCTGTTGGTAGGAGGTCTTGAGTCTTTTTTTAAGTCAGGCACTCCTCCCAGGTTTCTGGAGTCAACAGGTGCAGGACGAGTCGACTTTGGCGCAGTTTTCGACAAAAGATGCAGACAGGCTGGCAGGATTGGTACGAGGTCTGCGGCTTCTTCTCTCCTCTCTGCTTTTGCGGCTCTTCGGTGTCCTCTCTCTACTTAGGTATTCAGGATCTGCTGCTCTGGTGCCAGGGGCTCCCCGAAATACTGAATTTAGGGGTGTTAGGTAAGTATAGGGTAGTAGTCAAAGGGTTACTGACCCTGGGATCCCTATGTCCCATATATGACCACTTCCTGTCAGAAGTGGGCATAACCCTGTCCCAGAACTCCTAAGTATGCCATCACAAAGATTGCTACTTCTGAAAAATTGTGCCCACCTCACAGTAGCCCACCTTAGGAGTGGTACTAGCCTGGAGGTGGCACGCTTTCGTAACTCGCTAATTTTCCTGCCTGTCCAGGTGCCAAGGGGGTGGCATCCTTTGCTTTGAGGGGAGCCAGATTCACATTCCAAAGGCGGCAGCTCTTTGAAGCTCGCCGCCGGAGGCTATTCAACAGGTCATCCTGTAGGAGGGGGTGTTACACCCTCTTCCCGGACAGGCTTTTGTTCTGGGTCTCCTGAGAGCAAAGGCTCACACACTAGGAGGTCAGAACAGTGTCTCGTGGCAGGCTGGCATAAACCAGCCAGCAAGCGCACCAGAGGCTGGTAGGCTTTCAAGGGGCACCTGTAAGTTGCCCCCTGGGTGCATGTATTGGTAAATCAACACTGGCATCAGGGTAGGTTTACCAATATGAGATATTTGATACCACACATCCTTATTTTCAGTGAAGCCGTCATGTAGCGGGGGAACTGGTTTTCACCAGTGCCCAGTACGTGTTAAAATGGTTTCTCTGTCCACTTGTACTGGCAGTAATAGGACTGACCAGCACAGGGGCATATCTGTTCATACAGGTATGTCCTTACATGTAATATTCAGCACGCTGTCTTAGGTCTGTCAGGCGTGCTGGGGGGGTAATTTACAAATATTACATGTAGTGTTAGGGGACGAGGCACACGGGGATGTGTGACATGTTCTGTTTTCACTTTGGTCTGCACCAAGACATGCATCCTTGCGATAGCAGCCCTGCATGTGCTTGGTGAGGAGTCCCTCAGGGTGGCACAATTCGTGCTACTACCCTTAGGGGCCCTCTTTGGTACCTCAGGGCCTAGGTACCACGGGTACCGTCTACTAGGGACTTACAGAGGAGGCTAAAGGTTTTACCAATTGGGGGTAAAATTGTTCAGTTTTGGGAAAGAGATCTGGCGCTGGGGACCTGGTTAGCAGGAACTCAGTGCACTTCAGTCAAAGTTGCATCAAATACCAGGGAAGAAGTTGGGGGACCACTGCAACAAAACCTCAGTTTCCTACAGAGGTGGTCTGCAAGATAAGCGGGGGCACTCGTCATGATGGCTTCGTAAATGATGCATTTGATTTTGAAGTTGATGCAGGCCAGCAAGGGGAGCCAAGGCAGTATTTCTTCAGGCCCGGGATAAGACTTGCTGCAGCCTGTAAGATGCTCTAAAAGGGTGCCAGTGTGGAGTCTGGAAGGCCAAGGAGTGGTGTTACTGAAAGGGTGCCAGTGTGGAGTCTGGAAGGCCAAGGAGTGGTGTTACTGAAAGGGTGCCAGTGTGGAGTCTGGAAGGCCATGGAGCGGGTGTTACTGAAAGGGTGCCAGTGTGGAGTCTGGAAGGCCAAGGAGTGGTGTTACTGAAAGGGTGCCAGTGTGGAGTCTGGAAGGCCAAGGAGCGGGTGTTACTGAAAGGGTGCCAGTGTGGAGTCTGGAAGGCCAAGGAGCGGGTGTTACTGAAAGGGTGCCAGTGTGGAGTCTGGAAGGCCAAGGAGCGGGTGTTACTGAAAGGGTGCCAGTGTGGAGTCTGGAAGGCCATGGAGTGGGTGTTACTGAAAGGGTGCCAGTGTGGAGTCTGGAAGGCCATGGAGTGGGTGTTACTGAAAGGGTGCCAGTGTGGAGTCTGGAAGGCCAAGGAGCGGGTGTTACTGAAAGGGTGCCAGTGTGGAGTCTGGAAGGCCATGGAGTGGGTGTTACTGAAAGGGTGCCAGTGTGGAGTCTGGAAGGCCAAGGAGCGGGTGTTACTGCCGTCCATATGTGAGAATGAGGGCTTGAACAGCAGCACTAAAGCCACTTTCTGGTTTTACTTTCTTTAGAAGAGAGAGCTGCTACCAGTCTGTCTTTGCTTTTTGTGTTGTGTTCCATGAAGGTGAGGTTGATGTTGTCTTGTTCTCACCTTCACACTGTGTTTTCACTACAATCACTGCATGGCTTCTCCGGAATCCTGAAAAAAGGGTGCTTTATCTTCAAATATTATATTAACTTTTGCATGAACAGTAGCATGTACTTTATATTGGCTTCACACAGTCGATGTTTCAATGCCACAAATGATGTACTGTGTTTCTGAATTGAAGCCGTACAGTCTGGGTGCATGGATACCGTTTGGTTCTATACTTGGAATCCACCTGCTGTGTTTGCATTGTGCAGTATTGTGTGTCTGTCCCTAGAATGTAATAGACGGGTCACCACAGGCCAGGGCACTGCTCCTGGTAAGGATGTCTTTATCAGGACTCCAGTTCCCATGCATAACGTTTAGACAGTGCTTCCAGGTCCAATTCTGTTTCTAACCACCGTTCTAGGTACTCGACTTTTTCTGCGCATTCAGCTGCTTCTTGTAGAGTCGGTGGCCTCAGGCCCAATGTGCTCTGTGTGTTTGGTTCTGTTTTTTATTACATTACCCTCTCTCAGGGCACTGCTATCACACCACAGCACACAGTACCTTGTACCCCCTTCTCAGGGCACTGCTATCACACCACAGCACACAGTACCTTGTACCCCCTTCTCAGGGCACTGCTATCACACCACAGCACACAGTACCTCATACCCTCTCTCAGGGAAGTGCTATCACCACATTACAAAGTACCTTGTACCCTCTCACACGGCACAGCTATCACACCACAGCACACAGTACCTTGTACCCCCTTCTCAGGGCACTGCTATCACACCACAGCACACAGTACCTAGTACCATCTCTCAGGGCACTGCTAACACACCACTGCACACAGTACCTTGTACCCCCTTCTCAGGGCACTGCTTTTATACCACAGCACACAGTACCTTGTACCCTCTCCCAGGGCACTGCTAACACACCACTGCACACAGTACCTTGTACCCTCTCTCAGGGCGCTGCTATCACACCACAGCACACAGTACCTTGAACCCTCTCTCAGGGCGCTGCTATCGCACCACAGCACACAGTACCTTGTACCATCTCTCAGGGCACTGCTATCACACCACAGCACACAGTACCTTGTACCCTCTCTAAGGGCACTGCTATCACACCACAGCACACAGTAACTTGTACCCTCTCTCAGGGCACTGCTATCACACCACAGCACACAGTAACTTGTACCCTCTCTCAGGGCACTGCTATCACACCACAGCACACAGTATCTTGCATTCTCTCTCAGGGCACTGCTATCACAGCACACAGTACCTTCCACCCCTTCTCAGGGCACTGCTATCATACCACAGCACACAGTACCTTGAACCCTCTCTCAGGGCACTGCTATCACACCACAGCACACAGTACCGTGTACCCTCCCTCAGGGCGCTGCTATCACACCACAGCACACAGTACCTCCTACCCTCCCTCAGGGCGCTGCTATCACACCACAGCACACAGTACCTTGTACCCTCTCTCAGGGCGCTGCTATCACACCACAGCACACAGTACCTTGTACCCTCTCTCTGTGCACTGCTATCACACCACAGCACACAGTACCTTCTACCCTCTCTCAGGGCACTGCAATCACACCACAGCACACAGTACCTTGTACCCTCTCTTAGGGTGCCGCTATCGCACCACATCTCACAGTACCTTGTACCCTCTCTCAGGGCGCTGCTATCATACCACACCTCACAGTACCGTGTACCCTCTCTCAGGGCACTGCAATCACACCACAGCACACAGTACCTTGTACCCTCTCAGGGCACTGCTATCACACCAGAGTACACAGTACCTTGTACCCTCTCAGGGCACTGCTATCACACCACAGCACACAGTACCTTGTACCCTCTCTCAGGGCACTGCAATCACACCA
Organism: Triturus cristatus; assembly: GCF_964204655.1. NCBI lineage: Eukaryota > Metazoa > Chordata > Amphibia > Caudata > Salamandridae > Triturus > Triturus cristatus. The sequence goes on along the minus strand of NC_140588.1, from coordinate 1,096,380,712 downwards.
GCAAACCTATTGTCAAACTCCTGGCACTTCTCTCACACAATAGCTCTAAGTATAAACTGTGCTTTGCACCCTTTTTGAAGGCACCGCTATCAGAGTACACCCCGCAGTACACTCAGTGCTTTACAGCTTCCATCTTGTACCCTTTCTGAAGGCACCGCTATCAGAGTACACCCCACAGTATACTCAGTGCTTTACAGCTTCCATATTGTACCCTCTCTGAAGGCGACGCTATCAGAGTACACCCAACGGTATACTCAGTGCTTTACGGCTTCCATCTTGTACCCTTTCTGAAGGCACCGCTATCAGAGTACACCCCACAGTATACTCCGTGCTTTACGGCTTCCATCTTGTACCCTCTCTCAGGGCACCGCTATCAGAGTACACCCCACAGTACACTCAGTGCTTTACAGCTTCCATCTTGTACCCTTTCTGACGGCACCGCTATCAGAGTACACCCCGCAGTATACTCAGTGCCTTACAGCTTCCATCTTGTACCCTCTCTCAGGGTACCGCTATCAGAGAACACCCCACAGTATACTCCGTGCTTTACAGCTTCCATCTTGTACCCTTTCTGAAGGCACCACTATCAGAGTACACCCCATAGTATACTCCGTGCTTTACAGCTTCCATCTTGTACCCTTTCTGAAGGCACCACTATCCGAGTACACCCCGCAGTACTCTCCGTGCTTTACGGCTTCCATCTTGTACCCTTTCTGACGGCACCACTATCAGAGTACACCCCGCAGTATACTCCGTGCTTTACAGCTTCTATCTTGTACTCTCTCTGAAGGCGTCGCTATCAGAATACCCTGAAGTATACTCAGTGCTTCACAGCTTCCATCTTGTACCCTTTCTGAAGGCACCGCTATCAGAGTACACCCCACATTATACTCAGTGCTTTACAGCTTCCATCTTGTACCCTTTCTGAAGGCACCACTATCAGAGTACACCCCACAGTATACTCTGTGCTTTACAGCTTCCATCTTGTACCCTCTCTGAAGGCACCACTATCAGAGTACACCCCACAGTATACTCCGTGCTTTATGGCTTCCATCTTGTACCCTCTCTGAAGGCACCACTATCAGAGTACACCCCACAGTATACTCTGTGCTTTACGGCTTCCATCTTGTACCCTCTCTGAAGGCACCGCTATCAGAGTACACCCCACAGTATACTCCGTGCTTTACAGCTTCCATCTTGTACCCTCTCTGAAGGCACTGCTATCAGAGTACACCCCACAGTATACTCCGTGCTTTACGGCTTCCATCTTGTACCCTCTCTGAAGGCACCACTATAAGAGTACACCCCAGTGTGTACTCAGTACTTTACAGCTTCCATATTGTACCCTCTCTGAAGGCGTCGCTATCAGAATACCCTGAAGTATACTCTGTGCTTTACAGCTTCCATCTTGTACCCTCTCTGAAGGCGTCGCCATCAGAATACCCTGAAGTATACTCAGTGCTTCACAGCTTCCATCTTGTACCCTTTCTGAAGGCAGCGCTATCAGAGTACACCCCACAGTATACTCCGTGCTTTACAGCTTCCATCTTGTACCCTTTCTGAAGGCACCGCTATCAGAGTACACCCCACGGTATACTCAGTGCTTTACAGCTTCCATATTGTACCCTCTCTGACGGCGTCGCAATCAGAATACCCTGAAGTATACTCTGTGCTTTACAGCTTCCACAGTGTCCTGGAGGTCCTCGCAGTCCGGGCGTCGAGGCTATGGGCGGAGAGGACAAGGGCGGAGAGGACAAGGGCGTTGCCTGTTCGAGACTGGTCGGGACTAGGACCAGAAATGCTGCCCAAATTCATATTCACCAGTACCCACCCAACACCACCCACATCCACAACTAGAGTATCACACTCACACCAAATGTACTCCACACATTTACAAGAAACCTACCCTATGCACAATTCAATGTCTCAGCACCCACTACAAAACCACACAAATCACACCTATACACCCATTTTGCCCCAGCTACCACACATTTCTACCATCACCTTCAACAAGTACACAACTCTATAGTATACCACTAACCAAATCACTTATCATTAACACAACCCAAATCCACAACATAGTGGTTGTGTTCAGGCAAACATGACATATCACTAAAGTTGACAACAACTCCCCAAAAAATTGTGAGGCCCGGCTCACCAGATGCAATCCCACACCATCTTCTTCCTGTAACTTCCTGCTCCTTTACAGACCTCAAACTAGCAAGGGAACTTTCCCAGACGCGCTTCTAGACACGGTTTCATACCTAATACCACTACACTCCAACCTATGCATTCTGGGTGTTCTCAACATTTGACAAACCAAATATGCCCCATCCAAAAACAATCAATCATCGCTGGCCTAGAAGCAATAAACTTGCATCAGATCATCCACAAATCCACACACATCCCTGGACACATCCTAGACGTCATATTTGCTAATACAGAACCAGTTTTTTTTACGGAGCTTTATATCGCGCAAACTTGACCAAAGGTATCAGGTGTCAGAGCGCTTTAGACGAGCACCAGTTACGTTACATAGGGACACATTCATTTTTGTTAGGCACAGGGAGATTCACAGGATGTTGAGCGTCGTTGCCTAGACTCGAACCCGGTTCCCCAGATTTGAGGTTGACCGTCCTAGCCGTTAGGCTATATCCTACTCCCTAGTTACCTTGCAAACGATGACTCTAGTCACATGGTCAGACCATCATTTGCTTGCCTTCCAATATAAAACACTAAGCAACGAACCTAAAACCACCGTACATACATCCACCTATCGGCCGTGGAACAAACTCAATTTCGAACACTTAGAAGGAAAATGTTACTTACCGGTAGACATCTGTTCTTGGCATGTAGAGCTGTAGATTTGCATGATTTGCATACTCCTGTCATCTATTGTTGGGTCCGGATGTTTGCAAGTTGTTTTTCTTTGAAGAAGTCTTTACAGTCACGAGGTGCGGTGTCTCCTCTGTTAGGTGAAAGTGCGCATGGGTATCCACTCCATTGTTAGATTGTTTTCCCGACAGAGGGTGAATATCGACTTAGTAGTATTGAATAGAATAGAGATGTCCATGCGTATATATGTAAATAAATTAATAAGTAAAGAACTGCAACAGGTATAGGCACCCTGGGAGGTGGGGGGGGGGGCGCACGTGGATCTACAGCTCTACATGCCAAGAATAGATGTCTACTTGTAAGTAACATTTTCCGTTCGAGGCATCTGAGCAGTAGATCACATGCTTTGCATCGACTATACAGCAGTTTGCTCGCAAAGCGGTGGTTAACCGGTAGCTGTTTGAAAAAGTGTTTCAAGAACTGCCAGGTCTACGTTAGCTTGTTGTTTTGCTAGCACATCTACACAATAGTGTTTGGTGAATGTGTGCGATAGTAGCCCCTAGTTTGTGGATGGAATGAACCCTAGGGGGTATCGGTAGAGTTCTTTTTTCTTTTGCATAGCCTGTATAAATGCATTTTAAAATCCAACTTGCGATCCCAGACTTTGAAATTGGATTGCCCTTGTGCGGTGGAGCAAAAGCCACAAAAAGTTGGTTGGTCTTACGAAATGGTTTTGTCCTTTCGATATAATACAGTAATGCTCTCCTAACATCTAGGGTGTGAAGAGCCCGTTCTGCCACTGAATCTGGTTGAGGGAAAAATACAGGTAGTTCTACAGATTGGTTCATATGAAAGGCAGATAGTATTTTTGGTAGGAATTTGGGATTGGTACGAAGAATCACCTTGTCTTTGTGTAGTCTAAAAAAGGGTTCTTCAATGGTTAGTGCCTGAAGCTCACCTACCCTCCTCAGTGATGTGATCGCAATGAGGAAAGCAACTTTCCAAGTGAGAAATTGCAACTCACCTTTGTGCAAAAGTTCAAAGGGTGGACCCATTAACCTAGTCAGACAATGTTGAGATTCCACGCTGGGCAGGTGGAAGTATCTGTGGAATCACTCGTTTTAGTCCTTCCATAAAGGCTTTGATTACAGGCACTCTGAAAAGGGACAAATGGTGTCTGTTTTGTAGCTATGCAGCTGTTGCAGCAAGATGCAATCGTATAGATGTGTAAGCTAGATTTGAGCGTTGCAAGTGTAATAAATAGCAGATGATATTTTGAACGGAAGCATCTAGTGGGTTGATGTGGTTGTTATTGCAGTAAATGACAAACCTTTTCCACTTGGCTGCAAAGCACGCCCTTGTGCTAGGCCTTCTGGCCTCTTTAATCATATTCATATAGTCTGGTGGGAGGTTCGATAACCAAACTCTATGACCTCAGGAGCCAAATCGCTAGGTTCAGCTCCTTGGGAATTGGATGCCTTATGTCACCATGGTTCTGAGTGACGAGACTGGGCGTGAGGTGTAGTTTCTGATGTGGAACTACTGAAAGCTCTAACAGGGTTGTGAACCATGGTTGACGGGCCCATGTGGGGACTACCAGGATCAGTGTCAGAGATGCTTGCCTGAGCTTCTGAACCACTAATGGAAGGAGTGGGAGAGGCGGAAAAGCGTAGGCAAATATCCCTGACTAGTTCATCCATAGTGCATTGCCTTTGGGCAATGGGTGTGGATACCTGGCGGCGAAGCTTGGGCATTTTGCGTTCTGGGGAGTCGCAAACAGATAGTATTTGTGGAAATCGCCACACTGGAAGAATGGGAGGAGAACTTAAGGGTGAAGCTCCCACTCGTGGATCTGTTGCCTTTGTCTGCTGAGCAGGTCTGCGATTTGATTGCTTTCTCCTGGGAGGTGTTCTGCTAGGAGATCGATGCTTTGTTGAATGGCCCACCTCCAGATGGTTTGTGCGAGGCGTGACAGTTGGAGAGAGTGGGTCCCCCTTGTTTTTGTATATAAATAACACATCGCTGTCATGTTGTCTGTGCAGACTAGGACAGCTTTACCTACAAGGTGGGTTTAAAAGGCTTTGAGCGCTAGAAAGACTGCTAACAGCACCAGCTGATTGATGTGCATTTGTTTTTGGCTTTCACTCCACAACCCTTGAACAGTGAGAGTTTGGAGATGAGCTTCCCAACCGTTGAGTAATCCATCTGCTGTTAGCAATTTCTGTGGAATTAGGAAGGGCCGCTCTTTGGATACATTTTGTGGGTTCATCCACTGGAGAGAGCGATGGGTGCGTCGTCCACCAACACTAGATCTTTCAATTGACCCTGTGACTGATTCCACTGACGAGCTAAGCATTCCTGAAGGGGACGCATGTGAAGTCTTGCATGAGAAACTTTCATGATGCAAGACGCCATCATTCTGAGTAACGGCATGAATACTTGTGCTGGTAACGAGTGGTTGGTTTGAAATTGTGAGACCAGGGCTTGAATATTTTTGATTCTGGCTGCATTTGGAAGGGCTAGAGCTTTTTGAGTGTCCAGAGTGGCCCCCAAGTATGTCTGTGAGGTTGAAGGTTGGAGATGTGACCTCAGCACATTGACTGTGATACCTAGACTGTGTAGCAGCCGCAGTGTGCTTTGCGTGTGTTGGACACACCTTTGGTAAGAACTGGGTTTGATGAGCCAGTCGTCCAAGTATGGGAAGACATGGATTTTTTGTCTTCGCAAATGAGCAACGACTACTGCCAGGCATTTTGTAAATACTTTGGGAGCAGTGGTGACTCCAAACGGAAGCACATTGAACTGGTAAAGTTGTCCCGCTACTACAATTCTGAGATATTTGCGATGAGCGGGATGAATTGGAGTATCAAAATAGGCGTCATTGAAGTCTAGTGTAGACAAAGTAGTAGCAGAAGCACATGTTGAAGAGTGACCATGTGGAAGTGAGCCAAATTAATGTATTGACTGAGTTCTCTGAGGTCCAATATGGGTCTGGGCGAACAGTCCTTCTTTGGTATTAGAAATAAAGGGAGTATACGTCTGACCCTTGGTATTGGACTGGTTCAGGCTCTATAGCACCCTTTTCTAGAAGAGACTGAACCTCTTGTTTGAGGAGGTGAAGGTGCTCTGATGACATTTTGTGTGTTTTTGGAAGAAAGTTTGGAGGATTGTCTGTAAGCTCCAGGCAATAACCACATTGGATAATTCTTAACACCCATTTGTCAGATGTTATAGTTTTCCAAACAGGAAGGAATTGAAAAAGTCGTCCCCCGACAGGAGTGGAATGGTCGGGGGGAAGGGGAATTATGTTATTGCTTGTTTGTTACTGGTGAGGTACGGGGAGTGGAACCTCTACCATTTCCTTTTGCATTATTACCTCAAAATCCGTCTCTAAAGTATCCTCTTGAAGAGGATGACTGATTATTTCCTTTGTACGAGGAAGAGGCGTTTTCTGTTGAAATATTTTTGGAGCCACCTCTGTAGAAGGAGCGATGAAAGGAACCCCGATTAGCTGAGGATTGTAGGGCCCCCATTGATTTTGCAAAACGGTGTCCTTTTTAATCTTTTCTAAATAACTATCAACCGTAGGACCAAAGAGATGTTCTTTGTCAAAATGTGTATTTAAAATGGAAGCCTGAACTTCAGGCTTGAACCCTGAGATTCTAAGCCATGCATGTCGTTGTAACAACACACTAGCGTAGATCGCTCTTGCAGTGGTATCAGCTGCATCGAAGGCACATCTAATAGAAGTATTTGCAATTAATGTTCCCTCTTGAACCAAGTCGTGTGCGTTGGCTTTGTGTTCATCTGGTAAATACTGAATGAGTTTTTCTAACTAATCATAGTGTGCCCTATCGTACCTTACAGAAGGGCCTGAGTATTTGCAATACGCCAATAATTGCCTGGGCAGCTACTCTTTTCCCTGAAGCATCGAATAGTTTTGATTCCTTATCTAGAGGAGGGACATCCCCTGATATTTGTGAATTAGCTTGTTTACAGGCATTCAAAACAACTAAGGAGTCCAAGCGTAACTGTCCCTTAATGTAGATGGGGTCGGATGGTGCTGCTTTATAGTTCTCCTCTATTCTTGGAGTAACTATCCTTGCACGGACAGGATCTTTAAAAATATCGTCCGCATGCCTGAGCATTCCCTTTAACATCGGCAACGTATAGTTGGACCTCTGGGGTGAACTTAGGGTTTCAAAAAGGAAATCTTCAAGAGTGTCTTTATGTAGCTGAACTCCGTGGTATTCAGCAGCTCTATTAATCAAATCTGTAAAGCCTATGTTGTCGTCTGGAGGAGAACGCTTTGTAGGATATAAATCCGGGTCAGTATCGGCAATGGGACTTTATCATAGTCATCCCATGGATCAGGACTATCTGGATCTACCCCATCCTCCTGCTCATCATTGTTAGGTGTCTGTGGCCTAGGTGAATTGACTGGTGAATTGGTGGGTGTAATCAACAAATGTGGTTTAGGTGAAGAAGGAGGTATAGGAGGAGGAATAGAAGGATTAGTATTATCAGTCTTCTTTTTAAGGGGTATAGGATAAAAGTCCTCTGTGCCTTGTTTCCTTTTAACGGGCAATTTAGCAATGATATGTCCTGTTTTAGGATTAATAACCAGTTCCTTTTGTTTCGGGTCCGGGTTTTATGGCGGGATGTCGAAACTAGGCTCTTTCTGTGGTATCGGCCATTTTGTCTTTCGGTGCCATGTTTCTTGGTGCCGGATTTTTCGGCGCTGAAGCTTTTGGATCTGAAGTTGTTTTTGGCTTTGATTGTGACGGCTCAGAAGGAATATGCTACTTACCAGTATGCATCTGTTCTTGGCATGTAGAGCTGCAGAGCTACACACTTAGGATAGTAGATCACCATCTGGTGTTGGGCTCGGATGCTTGCAGGTTGTTGTTGTTTTCGGAAGAAGTCTCTGGTCACGAGATAGGTGACTCCTCCCTTGGACTACACTGCGCATGGGCATCCACTCCATCCTCAGATTGTTTTTCACCATGATGGGAAATGATGGAGTTTGAATAAAGAAAGGATGTCCATGTGTAATGTCTAAGTAAGACGATGCTGGAACAGATACAGGTCCCGGGGAGGTGGGTGGGCGTGTGTGGCTCTGCAGCTCTACATGCCAAGAACAGATGCATACTGGTAAGTAGCATATTCCGTTCGAGGCATATGAGCTGCAGATCACACACTTAGGATAGACTATATAGCAGTGTCTACCCTAGCGGTGGTCACCTGTATCAGTTGCAGCAGTTTGTAATAAAGTTTTAAGGACAGCCTGACCCACAGAAGCTTGTTGTTTCGCTTGCACGTCGACACAGTAGTGTTTAGTGAAGGTGTGTGTTGTAGACCATGTGGCTGCCTTACAAATATCTTCTAAGGGACTGTTTCCTAAGAATGCCATGTAAGCCCCTATTTTGCGTGTGGAATGCGCTCTAGGGGGAACTGTTAGAGTGCGTTTAGCCTTGTGGTAGCATATTTGGATACATTTAACTATCCATTTGGCTATCCCGGATTTGGAAATGGGGTTGCCTTTATGTGGTGGAGAGAAAGCAACAAACAATTGTTTAGTTTTGAGAAAAGATTTGGTTCCGTCAATGTAATAAAGCAGGGGTCTTTTAACGTCTAAGGTATGAAGAGCTCTCTCAGCTACCGAGTCTGGATTTGGGAAGAACACTGGTAGCTCGACTGATTGGTTAAGATGGAATGGAGAAATGACTTTTGGTAGGAATTTAGGATTTGTTCTAAGAACCACTTTGTTACGGTGGAGCTGTAGGAATGATTCTTGTACGGTTAAAGCCTGGATCTCACTTACCCTTCTAAGGGATGTGATAGCAATAAGGAACGCTACTTTCCATGTAAGGAACTGTAGTTCGCATTTATGTAGAGGTTCAAATGGGGGACCCATGAGCCTTGTGAGCACAATATTTAGGTTCCACACTGGAGAGGGTGGTAATCTGGGAGGAATAATCCTTTTAAGGCCTTCCATGAAGGCTTTGATCGCTGGTACTCTAAATAATGACAAGTGTTGTCGATTGTTTAAGTAGGCTGCTAATGCTGCAAGGTGGAGACGTATGGATGACTACGCTAAATTACATCTTTGCAAGTGTAGTAAGTAGCAAATGATGTTCTGGATGGATGCATCCAGTGGGCGTATATCATTGTTAGTGCAGTAAATGGCAAATCTTTTCCATTTTGCAGCGTAGCAGGCTCTAGTATAATATTCATGCAGTCTGGTGGGAGGTTGAGGTAACCGAACTCTAGGACTTCAGGAGCCAGATCGCTAGGTTCAGCTGATGTGGATCTGGGTGTCTGATTTCTCCATGGTTCTGGGTTAATAAGGACGGGGAGAGGCGCAGTTTTTGGTGTGGAACTAGAGAGAGTTCCAGCAGTGTTGTGAACCAGGGTTGACGTGCCCATGTGGGAGCTATTAGTATCAGCTTGAGAGACTGTTGCCTGAGTTTGCGTACCACGAATGGAATGAGTGTGAGAGGCGGAAAAGCGTACGCAAATCTGCCTGACCAGTTCATCCATATCGCATTGCCCTTCGACTGTGGGTGGGGAAACCTGGCAGCAAAGGTTGGGCATTTTGCGTTTTCGTGTGTGGCGAACAGGTCTATGTCTGGTTGGCCCCATTTTTTAAAGAATGGGAGTAGGACTTGTGGGTGTAATTCTCATTCGTGGATCTGTTGAGTTTGTCGACTCAACAGGTCGGCAATCTGATTGTGAACTCCTGGAAGGTGTTCTGCTAGCAGGTAGATGTTCTGGGGAACTGCCCATCTCCAAATGTTCTGTGCGAGCTGGGACAGCTGGAGAGAATGTGTGCCTCCTTGTTTTTGTATGTAATACACGGCTGTCATGTTGTCCGTCCGGACGAGGACAGTTTTGTTCTGGAGATGTAATTGGAATGATTTCAATGCTAGGAACACTGCCAGTAGCTCCAGGTAATTGATATGGAGCCCTTTGTGTTGAGGGGTCCATGTGCCCTGAGTGGTGTGTGTTAGGAGATGGGCTCCCCACCCTGTGAGAGATGCGTCGGTTGTCAGCACTATCTGTGGAAGAGGCACTAAGAACGGCCGCCCTTTGGACAGGTTTATAGTGTTCCACCATTTTAGAGAGCGATGTGAGCGGCTGTCCACCAACACCAGATCTGCCAGTTATCTGTGAGCCTGGTTCCACTGACGTGCTAGACATTCTTGCACGGGACGCATTTGAAGTCTTGCATGAGGCACAATGAAGATGCATGACGCCATCATGCCTATGAGTTGCATGAACACTCTTGCTGGAAGAGAGTGTTGGGTTTGAAATTTGCGACTAGAGCTTGTATTTTGGCTATCCTGGCTGGGCTGAGATAAGCTATGGCTTTGGAGGTATTTATGGTGGCTCCCAGATATTGATGTATGTGGGAGGGTTGTAGTTGAGATTTGGGATAGTTGATGGTGAATTCCAAGTTGTGTAAAATTTGAATAGTTTGGTGAGTGTGTAGAACGCATTTGTTGAATGAATTGGCTTTTATGAGCCAATCGTCTAGATATGGGAAGACATGAATTTGTTGTCTCCTGAGATGCGCTGCTACTACTGCTAGGCATTTGGTGAATACTCTGGGCGCAGTTGTTACCCCGAATGGAAGGACTGTAAACTGATAGTGTTGTCCGTCCACCACAAATCTTAGATACTTCCTGTGAGCAGGATGCATGGGGATGTGAAAATAGGCGTCCTTGAGGTCTAATGTGGCAAGGAAATCGCCTTGTTGTAGTAGTGGGAGCACTTGCTGAAGAGTGATCATATGGAAATGATCTGAGTTTATGTACTGATTTAGGAGTCTGAGGTCCAGTATTGGTCTTAGCGTCTCGTCCTTTTTGGGGATTAGGAAGTACACAGAGTATACCCCTATACCCTGATGTTGTAAGGGAACTGGTTCTATTGTGTGTTTTTGCAGCAATGAAAGCACCTCTTGTTTGAGGTCTGGTGACATATAGCGTTGCTTGGGTAGAATGTGTGGGGGGGTAGTGGTGAGTTCCAGGCAGTAACCATACTGGATAATTTGTCTTACCCACTTGTCTGTTGTGATGGAGTTCCAGACAGGTAGGAACTGTTTGAGTCTTCCCCCGACTGGAGTGGAATGGTCTGGGGGGAGAGGAGGAAAGTCATTGTTTTGTGGCGGGAGAGGTACGAGTGTTGGTACTGCCTCGGCCTCGTCCCTTGGTGTTGTTTCCCCTATATCCTCCTCTAAAATATCCTCTACTGGGGGATGTTTGTATAGAGGGTTTGAATGTGGAGGAGGTGTCTGCTCCAATGTTTTTGGAGGCTCCTCTGTAAAAGGAGCGTCGAAAGGAGCCACGTGGTTGTGGAGACTGCAATGCTCCCATGGATTTAGCAGTCTCTGTGTCTTTTTTCATTTTCTCAAGTGCAGTGTCTACTGCTGGTCCAAACAGTTGTTCTTGATTAAATGGCTGGCTAAGTATAGTAGTTTGTACTTCTGGCTTAAAGCCAGAAATGCGTGGCGTCTAAGGAGTACACTTGTGTTTATTGCCCTAGAGGCAGTGTCTGCGGCGTCAAGTGCACATTTAATTGAGGCGTTTGAGATAAGTTTTCCCTCTTGTATAAGGTCATTTGCCTGGGCCTTGTATTGGTCTGGTAGGTGTTGTATTAGGTCTTCTAACTGATCATAGTGAGCTCTATCGTAGCGTGCTAATAGGGCTTGGGTGTTGGCGATACGCCAATGATTAGCGGCTTGTGCTGCTACTCTTTTGCCTGATGCCTCTAATAATTTGGATTCCTTGTCGGGGGGCGGTGTATCTCCCATAGTCTGGGAGTTGGCGCATTTCCTTGCGTTGGAAATGACCAGAGAATCCAGAGGGAGCCGTCCTTTGATGTAAGAAGGATCTTCTGGGGCAGGTCTATATTTCTCAATTCTTGGGTTGAGTACCCTGGCCCGTAGAGGGTCTTTAAATACTTCTGTGGCGTGTTTTATGACCCCTTTAAACATGGGTAAAATTTGAACCGACTTTTGAGACTGTTCAAAAGTGTCTAAGAGGAATTCTTCCTCGGGTGCATCGGAGTGCATGGTGACGCCATGATAAAGTGCTGCTCTGTGTACTAGTTGTCCAAACCCCAGGTGGTCATCTGGAGGTGATGGTTTGGAGGGGTATGGTGTAGGGTCAGGCATATCTGGTAGAGGGTATGCCCAGTCGTCCAATGGCACGGTATCTGGATTTGTGAAGGGATCATTAAGATTATCAGAATCACCAGGATCACCCCCTCCCCCTAGGTCATCATCATCATCCTGTGAGGTGGTGTATGTGATGGAGATGGTAGAGGTAATGGTGGTGTAGGCAGACGGGGTGGGGTAGGAGGTGGTACAGGAGAGGAAGGAGGAATTGGTGATGTTGCCGAGTCCTTCTTTGTAGGAACTGGGGCAGGTGTTGTGTCCAGTTTCCGTTTCCTACAAGGTACAGCAGTGACATGTCCAGTTTTTGGATTAATATAGATGTTTTTTTGTGTTGGATCTGGGTGGAAAAGTTCTTGGTCTTTAGGAACAGACTTTGGTGCCGATTTTTTCGGTTCCGATCGAGGTTTGGGGTGATCGGTAGTGTCTTTGGCTTTAAGAGGTGTATTATAGTCCTTAGCCGGTGGTTTTGGTGCCGATGAAGGTTTCGGCGCCGATGAAGGTTTTGGTGCCAAAGTTGAGTCTTTGAGCTTGGGAGCTTTCGGTGCCGGTTTGTCTATGGGCGTCGATGTTTTCGGTGCTGAAGGCGCCGGAGCCGGTTTCGGTGCCGAGAGATCTTGTGTCTTCGGTGCCGAAGGTGCCGGTGGCTCAATGATATGTGGTTTGCTCGGGCCAGAGACACCGGAAGGCTTGTATTTCTTCGGAGCCGAGCCCGAAGGCGGGGCTTCTGAAGGGTGTTTTCGGTCTCGACTGGGGCCAGCTGGCGAAGTCTTGACCAATGCCTTTGGTTTTGGAGGGGTTGGGGTAGGGGCAGTAGTACTCACGCGTTGCCCCGGAGTAATGGGGTCGTCTGAGTCGTCTGCTTCTGAGATAATTTGAAGTTCCTCGGAATCTTCTTCTGGGACATCGGGACCCTCATCGAAGATGTCCTCTGGTTCTGGAGCTGGTCTCTGTGCCATGATATGGCATTGAGCTCTTTGATCCCGAATGGTCTTTTTGGATCGAAATGCGGCGCAGGCTTGACAGCTGGACTCGTCGTGTTCCGGCGACAGGCACAGGTTGCAGACCTTATGATGTCACTGTGTGGGAATTTTGCTCCACACTAGGGGCTTTTTTTAAACGGCGTCCTTTCCATGAGCCGTAGGCCTCACGGCACGGATAGGTCCAATCACCCGCGTCGACGTCCGGAACCCGTCCGATAAATTCGATGTCGAGTGAAGGTGCCTCGATGTAGTTTTGAAAAAGTTTTTCGCTTCGAAGACTTGTTTTTGAAGTTTTCACCGGAGTGGAAAAGTAACATCCAAACCCAATGGCAGAAAAAAACAATCTGAGGATGTAGTGGATGCCCATGCGCACTGTAGTCCAAGGGAGGAGTCACCTATCTCGTGACCAAAGACTTCTTCCGAAGACAACAACAACCTGCAAGCATCTGAGCCCAACACCAGATGGCGATCTACTATCCTAAGTGTGTGATCTGCCGCTCATATGCCTTGAACATATGTTTCAGTTTCGAACCTGATTATTTCGGTTCGGAGCCCGAATGTGGTTGACTCTGTGTTGAGCCGGAAGGCTTTATTATTTGTTTCATTGGCGGGGTGTTAGGAACTTTTTCTCGGTGCCAACCTTGGCCCGCAGGCAGTGGAAGGACCAGAGCCTTTTTCTTGGGCATTGGTAGAGTTCGGGGCAGGGGAGGAGCTGTACTCACGGTAGGCTGATCCTGCGGAATCTAATTTTCCATGTCGAAGTCTGCTTTGGACACCGCAATCAGCCCGTTTCCGTCTACCGCTTCCTCAGTGCATTATATATCCTGATCGAAATCCTCCTTGAAGTGATCAGGAGAGACACAAGTTGCACACTCTATGCATGTCGTTGTGCGGGAACTTGACATGGCACCCGGGACAGAATTTAAATGGAGTCCATTACATCGATTGCGAGGTGGTCCGACGGCCTTCCACAAGGTTTTTGATCAGATTTTTGTTTTTTGCTGAAACCGATATGATACGTGAGGAAAGGGAAACACGAACGAATAACAATACCATCGAGGGTAAGAGAATTGAGCACGGAGGGGAACCCGAGGAATGGTTTCAAACAGGAGCGCAGCAATACACGTCCAAACTCCATGGCGAAAAAAAACAATCTAACAATGGAGTGGATGCCCATGCGCACTATCACCTAAAGGAGTAGTCACCATACCTCGTGACTGGAAAGACTTCTTCTGGAAAAAAATACTTGCAAATATCCGGACCCAACACTAGGTGGCAGGAGTATGCAAAGCATGTGATTTACAGCTCACATGCCTCGAATACACAACTCACATCCAGTAGAGAACTAGAAACAATAAATTCTGTTAAAAAACTATATCAGTGGCTACAGGAAGCTTTTGATATCCTGATACCACTAAAAAGCACACACCAGAACAAATGAAAACAAGCAACTTGGAGAAATACAGAGGTAAAAGAAATAAAACAACAAATTAGAAAGCTGCCTGGCTCAAAACAAACGCCAACCAAGACCAACTTCGCCTACAGAAAAATAACAGATTGTACCAGACAGCTATCAAAAAAGCAAAGAAAAAATACTATTCAGACAGAATTCAAATTGCTAAATGTGCAAATAAGGAATTCTAAAAAAATTTCAATGAATTTCGTAAACCAAATTGCTTGGAAGCAGTTCATTCTGTTACTCAAGTGTTCACAGACAAACTGGCAAATCATTACATGGACAAAGCAGACACTTTGAACTCATACTTAAAACTGAGACAAAGCATCTGCTTTGTCATTTAAGATGTCATCAGTGATGTCACTGACCATGTCATGAGTGATGTAAAATGTGACGTCATCAGCAGAGTATTGCGGGGGAGCGAGTTGTAGTTAGCTCAACTAACTAGAACGGCCAAATTTCTCTGCTTTTGTACGATTGAAATGTCCAACTAAATATACCGTCCCTGAAACCTGTGGTTTTTTCAGTGAATTTTTAAGGTTTTTTAAAATGCTAATTTCTAACTATAACGTCCCTGAAACCTATGGTTCTTCCAGTGAATTTCTGGATTTTTTTAAAGGCTAATTTCTAACTATAACATCCCTGAAACCTATGGTTCTTCCAGTGAATTTCTGGATTTTTTTAAAGGCTAATTTCTAACTATAACGTATGCAGAAAAGTGGAGAAAGGGGGCTGGGGCTCCGACCAGCACTCAGCAATTCCGCTGCATAGGACTTACAGAAGGTACCAGGAGGGCTACTTGGCGGGGCCAACTAGCCTACCTGATACCTCCAGTATGCCCCACATAGTGGGATTGCTGAGAGGTGGACACAGGCCACGCCCCCTTTTTCCACCACTATGCAAACGCGCTCTTAATGTAAATGGGTCAGATGGTGTTGCTTTATATTTCTCATCTATTCTTGGAGTAAGTATCCTTGTGCGGACAGGATCTTTAATATTATCATCCGCATGCGTGAGCATTCCCTTTAACATTGGTAACGTATAGTTGGACCTCTGGGATGAATTTAGGGTTTCAAAAAGGAAATCTTCAAGAGTGTCTTATGTAGCTGAACTCCGTGGTATTCAGCAGCTCTATTAATCAAATCTGTAAAGCCTATGTTGTTGTCTGGAGGAGAAGGCTTTGTAGGATATAAATCCGAATCAGTATCGGCAATGGGGACTTTATCATAGACATCCCATCATTGTTAGGTGTCTGTGGCCTAGGTGAATTGACTGATGAATTTGTGGGTGTAATCAACACATGTGGTTTAGGTGAAGAAGGAGGTATAGGAGGAGGAATAAAAGAATTAGTATTATCAGTCTTCTTTTTAAGGGGTATAGGATAAAAGTCCACTGTGTCTTGTTTCCTTTTAATGGGCAATTTAGCAATGATAAGCTGCCTGGCTCCAAACAAACGCCAACCAAGACCAACTTCGCCTACAGAAAAATAACAGATTGTACAAGACAGCTATCAAAAAAGCAAAGAAAAGAATACTATTCAGACAGAATTCAAATTGCTAAATGTGCAAATAAGGAATTCTAAAAAAATTTCAATGAATTTCGTAAACCAAATTGCTCGGAAGCAGCTCATTCTGTTACACAAGTGTTCACAGACAAACTGGCAAATCATTACATGGACAAAGCAGACACTTTGGACTCATACTTAAAACAGAGACAAAGCATCTGCTTTGTTATTTAAGATGTCATGAGTGATGTAAAATGTGACGTCATCAGCAGAGCATTGCGGGGGAGCGAGTTATAGTTAGCTCAACTAACTAGAACGGCCAAATTTCTCTGCTTTTGTACGATTGAAATATCCAACTAAATATACCGTCCCTGAAACCTGTGGTTTTTTCAGTGAATTTTTAAGGTTTTTTTAAATGCTAATTTCTAACTATAATGTCCCTGAAACCTATGGTTCTTCCAGTGAATTTCTGGATTTTTTTAAAGGCTATTTTCGCACTATAACGTACGCAGAAAGGTGGTGAAAGGGGGCTGGATCTCCGACCAGCGCTCAGCAATTCCGCTGCGTAGGACTTACAGGAGGGCTACTTGGCGGGGCCAACTAGCCTACCTGATACCTCCAGTATGCCCCAGATAGTGGGATTGCTGAGAGGTGGACACAGGCCATGTCCCCTTTCTCCCCCTTTATGCAAACGTGCCTCCTGGTGCACTCCTAGTTGGGGGAAGAAGTCCCCTTGCCTCCTGACGGTCCCTGGGGGCCAACTAGTCCTCCTGTTATCTCTAGTAAGCTCCACACATCGGGATCGCTGAGAGTGGTCTGAGGCCACGCCTCCTTTTTACACCACTCCTGGTGCACTTCTGCTTAGGGGATGAAGTCCACTTTAGTACAGAGGTCCTCAGGACACAAGAGGACCTCATCGCCCCACCAGCAGTGAGCCACGAGACGTGTTTGCAGAGAGGTGTAAAAAGGGGCGTGGCCTCAGACCACCTCTCAGCAATCCCACTGTGTAGAGCTTGCTGGAGATACCTGGTGGGCTAGCTGGCCCCAAAGGACCCTTAAGGATCTAGGGGACTTAATCCCCCAACCCATAACATGCCAGAAGACGTGTTTACAGTGTGCTGCAGGGAGGGGTCGGGCCTCCGGTGAGATGACGGCCCCCTTCTCCCAATATTTTCTGGGCCATGGGGACCCCATTCCCCAGGGCCTGCCACATTTGATTTGTTTGATTTAAAAAAAAAATTCAGGAAGGGGCAGCCCCCTCCCGAGGCCGATTTCGGCCCCGGGGACACCATCCCCAGGGGCATGGCCACATTTTTTTTAAATAATTGTTTTTAAATGAGGGGGGCCATGCCACCCCCCTTCCGTGGGCCACATTTGGCCCGGGGACCACATCCTCCGGGGCCGGCTCTCACGTTGGGGACCGTGGGGGGAGCCCCAATGCCACCGAGGTCCCTGCCGGCTCCCCACCTCCTGCGGGACCCAGCATTGCTTTTGGGCAAAGGGAGCTGCTGACATGCAGCTCCCTTTGCCCAAAAGCAATTCTGCTTTGCTTCGAGCAAGCAAAGCAGAAGTTTGCTATGACAGGGTGGGTGCAGTGCTTCCGCCCTTTCATAGCAAACTGCAATGTTCCAGGGTTGGGCATCCCGGGATATTGAAGGAGCCGGCCCTGGGGGTGGCAGGCTCCATGGCCAAAGAGGGCTCCAGGAGGGGTGCTGCGCGGCTCCCCTTCCAACATAAACATAGCCCCAGGGAGGTGGTGGTCCCAAGGGCCGGGGGTCTGCAACGGGCCCCTATATTTACATACAGTACGCCCCGGGGATGTGGTGGTCCCCGGTGCAGTGTGAGGGGGCTCGAGCTCCACAACACTTACAATTTTTTTTTATAGCTCAGGGGCGGTGGCACCCCCCAGGGCTTGGAGGGCCAGCGGGGCCCCCCCAACCTAAAACAAATAAAGCCCCAGGGTGGTGGCGGTCCCCGGGGCTGCGGGATGGCTGAGTGTCCCCCGAACATTATTCTGGGAGCCCCGGGGAGGTGGTGGGCTCCCGCTACATAATTGCAGATTGCCCCCTGGACCTGGCCCATCCGGGGGTTTATTAAAAAAAAGCACGAGACACCACGCTTTGTTTTTTTTAAAAGCTTTTACGCGATTCGCGTACCGTACGCAATTCCCGCCAGAAAAATAAAAAAAAAAATGCTTTTTTTGGCCCTGGGGGTCCCTGTGGCAGGACTAGGGGATCAGGGTGTTTCTGCCCTGCCCCCTTATCTTGTTTTTCACCTTTTACCTTGTGACTCAGTTCTACCGAGTCACAAGACGGCTGCCAACACTATTTGGTTTGGAGTGTTGGCACCCAATCCCAGTCAAGCACGTGATCAGGAGTGTTCGCGGATACACAGCGGTCACCAGATATATAAATTTAAAAAAAATATTAATATCTCAGGAACTACTGTACGATTTACACCATTTTAAAAAGGCGTGCTTTCTAGACCAAAAGCTACTTTTTTGCTACATTTGGTGTAATTCCGTTCAGTAGTTCAGGCTGTAGCCGTGGCTAAAGTTTCCTATGGAAATTAACATGGAGAAAACACATTCTGGGGCAGGTCTATATTTCTCAATTCTTGGGTTGAGTACCCTGGCCCGTAGAGGGTCTTTAAATACTTCTGTGGCGTGTTTTATGACCCCTTTAAACATGGGTAAAATTTGAACCGACTTTTGAGACTGTTCAAAAGTGTCTAAGAGGAATTCTTCCTCGGGTGCATCGGAGTGCATGGTGACGCCATGATAAAGTGCTGCTCTGTGTACTAGTTGTCCAAACCCCAGGTGGTCATCTGGAGGTGATGGTTTGGAGGGGTATGGTGTAGGGTCAGGCATATCTGGTAGAGGGTATGCCCAGTCGTCCTATGGCACGGTATCTGGATTTGTGAAGGGATCATTAAGATTATCAGAATCACCAGGATCACCCCCTCCCCCTAGGTCATCATCATCATCCTGTGGGGTGGTGTATGTGATGGAGATGGTAGAGGTAATGGTGGTGTAGGCAGACGGGGTGGGGTAGGAGGTGGTACAGGAGAGGAAGGAGGAATTGGTGATGTTGCCGAGTCCTTCTTTGTAGGAACTGGGGCAGGTGTTGTGTCCAGTTTCCGTTTCCTACAAGGTACAGCAGTGACATGTCCAGTTTTTGGATTAATATAGATTTTTTTGGTGTTGGATCTGGGTGGAAAAGTTCTTGGTCTTTAGGAACAGACTTTGGCGCAGATTTTTTCGGTTCCGATCGAGGTTTGGGGTGATCGGTAGTGTCTTTGGCTTTAAGAGGTGTATTATAGTCCTTAGCCGGTGGTTTTGGTGCCGATGAAGGTTTCGGCGCCGATGAAGGTTTTGGTGCCAAAGTTGAGTCTTTGAGCTTGGGAGCTTTCGGTGCCGGTTTGTCTATGGGCGTCGATGTTTTCGGTGCTGAAGGCGCCGGAGCCGGTTTCGGTGCCGAGAGATCTTGTGTCTTCGGTGCCGAAGGTGCCGGTGGCTCAATGATATGTGGTTTGCTCGGGCCAGAGACACCGGAAGGCTTGTATTTCTTCGGAGCCGAGCCCGAAGGCGGGGCTTCTGAAGGGTGTTTTCGGTCTCGACTGGGGCCAGCTGGCGAAGTCTTGACCAATGCCTTTGGTTTTGGAGGGGTTGGGGTAGGGGCAGTAGTACTCACGCGTTGCCCCGGAGTAATGGGGTCGTCTGAGTCGTCTGCTTCTGAGATAATTTGAAGTTCCTCGGAATCTTCTTCTGGGACATCGGGACCCTCATCGAAGATGTCCTCTGGTTCTGGAGCTGGTCTCTGTGCCATGATATGGCATTGAGCTCTTTGATCACGAATGGTCTTTTTGGATCGAAATGCGGCGCAGGCTGGACAGCTGGACTCGTCGTGTTCCGGCGACAGGCACAGGTAGCAGACCTTATGATGGTCACTGTGTGGGAATTTTGCTCCACACTAGGGGCTTTTTTTAAACGGCGTCCTTTCCATGAGCCGTAGGTCCAATCACCCGCATCGACGTCCGGAACCCGTCCGATAAATTCGATGTCGAGTAAAGGTGCCTCGATGTAGTTTTGAAAAAGTTTTTCGCTTCGAAAACTTGTTTTTGAAGTTTTCACCGGAGTGGAAAAGTAACATCCAAACCCAATGGCAGAAAAAAACAATCTGAGGATGTAGTGGATGCCCATGCGCACTGTAGTCCAAGGGAGGAGTCACCTATCTCGTGACTAAAGACTTCTTCCGAAGACAACAACAACCTGCAAGCATCTGAGGCCAACACCAGATGGCGATCTACTATCCTAAGTGTGTGATCTGCCGCTCATATGCCTTGAACATATGTTTCAGTTTCGAACCTGATTATTTCGGTTCGGAGCCCGAATGTGGTTGACTCTGTGTTGAGCCGGAAGGCTTTATTATTTGTTTCATTGGCGGGGTGTTAGGAACTTTTTCTCGGTGCCAACCTTGGCCCGCAGGCAGTGGAAGGACCAGAGCCTTTTTCTTGGGCATTGGTAGAGTTCGGGGCAGGGGAGGAGCTGTACTCACGGTAGGCTGATCCTGCGGAATCTAATTTTCCATGTCGAAGTCTGCTTTGGACACCGCAATCAGCCCGTTTCCGTCTACCGCTTCCTCAGTGCATTATATATCCTGATCGAAATCCTCCTTGAAGTGATCAGGAGCGGAGCCGCTTCGTTGATGCTGCATCTTGTGATGCCGAGCTCGACGGTCACGGAGTGTTTTCTTGGAGCGGAAGGAATTACACGCGTCGCAGTCATCTTCGTTATGTTCAGGGGAGAGACACAAGTTGCACACTCTATGCATGTCGGTGTGCGGGAACTTGGCATGGCACCCGGGACAGAATTTAAATGGAGTCCATTACATCGATTGCGAGGTGGTCCGACGGCCTTCCACAAGGTTTTTGATCAGATTTTTGTTTTTTGCTGAAACCGATACGATACGTGAGGAAAGGGAAACACGAACGAATAACAATACCATCGAGGGTAAGTGAATTGCGCACTGAGGGGAACCCGAGGAATGGTTTCAAACATGAGCGCAGCAATACACGTCCAAACTCCATGGCGAAAAAAAACAATCTAACAATGGAGTGGATGCCCATGGGCACTATCACCTAAAGGAGTAGTCACCATACCTCGTGACTGGAAAGACTTCTTCTGGAAAAAAATACTTGCAAATATCCGGACCCAACACTAGGTGGCAGGAGTATGCAAAGCATGTGATTTACAGCTCACATGCCTCGAATACACAACTCACATCCAGTAGAGAACTAGAAACAATAAATTCTGTTAAAAAACTATATCAGTGGCTACAGGAAGCTTTTGATATCCTGATACCACTAAAAAGCACACACCAGAACAAATGAAAACAAGCAACTTGGAGAAATACAGAGGTAAAAGAAATAAAACAACAAATTAGAAAGCTGCCTGGCTCAAAACAAACGCCAACCAAGACCAACTTCGCCTACAGAAAAATAACAGATTGTACCAGACAGCTATCAAAAAAGCAAAGAAAAAATACTATTCAGACAGAATTCAAATTGCTAAATGTGCAAATAAGGAATTCTAAAAAAATTTCAATGAATTTCGTAAACCAAATTGCTTGGAAGCAGTTCATTCTGTTACTCAAGTGTTCACAGACAAACTGGCAAATCATTACATGGACAAAGCAGACACTTTGAACTCATACTTAAAACTGAGACAAAGCATCTGCTTTGTCATTTAAGATGTCATCAGTGATGTCACTGACCATGTCATGAGTGATGTAAAATGTGACGTCATCAGCAGAGTATTGCGGGGGAGCGAGTTGTAGTTAGCTCAACTAACTAGAACGGCCAAATTTCTCTGCTTTTGTACGATTGAAATGTCCAACTAAATATACCATCCCTGAAACCTGTGGTTTTTTCAGTGAATTTTTAAGGTTTTTTAAAATGCTAATTTCTAACTATAACGTCCCTGAAACCTATGGTTCTTCCAGTGAATTTCTGGATTTTTTTAAAGGCTAATTTCTAACTATAACATCCCTGAAACCTATGGTTCTTCCAGTGAATTTCTGGATTTTTTTAAAGGCTAATTTCTAACTATAACGTATGCAGAAAAGTGGAGAAAGGGGGCTGGGGCTCCGACCAGCACTCAGCAATTCCGCTGCATAGGACTTACAGAAGGTACCAGGAGGGCTACTTGGCGGGGCCAACTAGCCTACCTGATACCTCCAGTATGCCCCACATAGTGGGATTGCTGAGAGGTGGACACAGGCCACGCCCCCTTTTTCCACCACTATGCAAACGCGCTCTTAATGTAAATGGGTCAGATGGTGTTGCTTTATATTTCTCATCTATTCTTGGAGTAAGTATCCTTGTGCGGACAGGATCTTTAATATTATCATCCGCATGCGTGAGCATTCCCTTTAACATTGGTAACATATAGTTGGACCTCTGGGATGAATTTAGGGTTTCAAAAAGGAAATCTTCAAGAGTGTCTTATGTAGCTGAACTCCGTGGTATTCAGCAGCTCTATTAATCAAATCTGTAAAGCCTATGTTGTTGTCTGGAGGAGAAGGCTTTGTAGGATATAAATCCGAATCAGTATCGGCAATGGGGACTTTATCATAGACATCCCATCATTGTTAGGTGTCTGTGGCCTAGGTGAATTGACTGATGAATTTGTGGGTGTAATCAACACATGTGGTTTAGGTGAAGAAGGAGGTATAGGAGGAGGAATAAAATAATTAGTATTATCAGTCTTCTTTTTAAGGGGTATAGGATAAAAGTCCACTGTGTCTTGTTTAACTTTTAATGGGCAATTTAGCAATGATAAGCTGCCTGGCTCCAAACAAACGCCAACCAAGACCAACTTCGCCTACAGAAAAATAACAGATTGTACAAGACAGCTATCAAAAAAGCAAAGAAAAAAATACTATTCAGACAGAATTCAAATTGCTAAATGTGCAAATAAGGAATTCTAAAAAAATTTCAATGAATTTCGTAAACCAAATTGCTCGGAAGCAGCTCATTCTGTTACTCAAGTGTTCACAGACAAACTGGCAAATCATTACATGGACAAAGCAGACACTTTGGACTCATACTTAAGACAGAGACAAAGCATCTGCTTTGTTATTTAAGATGTCATGAGTGATGTAAAATGTGACGTCATCAGCAGAGCATTGCGGGGGAGCGAGTTATAGTTAGCTCAACTAACTAGAACGGCCAAATTTCTCTGCTTTTGTACGATTGAAATATCCAACTAAATATACCGTCCCTGAAACCTGTGGTTTTTTCAGTGAATTTTTAAAGTTTTTTTAAATGCTAATTTCTAACTATAATGTCCCTGAAACCTATGGTTCTTCCAGTGAATTTCTGGATTTTTTTAAAGGCTATTTTCGCACTATAACGTACGCAGAAAGGTGGTGAAAGGGGGCTGGATCTCCGACCAGCGCTCAGCAATTCCGCTGCGTAGGACTTACAGGAGGGCTACTTGGCGGGGCCAACTAGCCTACCTGATACCTCCAGTATGCCCCAGATAGTGGGATTGCTGAGAGGTGGACACAGGCCATGTCCCCTTTCTCCCCCTTTATGCAAACGTGCCTCCTGGTGCACTCCTAGTTGGGGGAAGAAGTCCCCTTGCCTCCTGACGGTCCCTGGGGGCCAACTAGTCCTCCTGTTATCTCTAGTAAGCTCCACACATCGGGATCGCTGAGAGTGGTCTAAGGCCACGCCCCCTTTTTACACCACTCCTGGTGCACTTCTGCTTAGGGGATGAAGTCCACCTTAGTACAGAGGTCCTCAGGACACAAGAGGACCTCATCGCCCCACCAGCAGTGAGCCACGAGACGTGTTTGCAGAGAGGTGTAAAAAGGGGCGTGGCCTCAGACCACCTCTCAGCAATCCCACTGTGTAGAGCTTGCTGGAGATACCTGGTGGGCTAGTTGGCCCCAAAGGACCCTTAAGGATCTAGGGGACTTAATCCCCCAACCCATAACATGCCAGAAGACGTGTTTACAGTGTGCTGCAGGGAGGGGTCGGGCCTCCGGTGAGATGACGGCCCCCTTCTTCCAATATTTTCTGGGCCATGGGGACCCCATCCCCCAGGGCCTGCCACATTTGATTTGTTTGATTTAAAAAAAAATACAGGAAGGGGCAGCCCCCTCCCGAGGCCGATTTCGGCCCCGGGGACACCATCCCCAGGGGCATGGCCACATTTTTTTAAAATAATTGTTTTTAAATGAGGAGGGCCATGCCACCCCCCTTCCGTGGGCCACATTTGGCCCGGGGACCACATCCTCCGGGGCCGGCTCTCACGTTGGGGACCGTGGGGGGAGCCCCAATGCCACCGAGGTCCCTGCCGGCTCCCCACCTCCTGCGGGACCCAGCATTGCTTTTGGGCAAAGGGAGCTGCTGACATGCAGCTCCCTTTGCCCAAAAGCAATTCTGCTTTGCTTCGAGCAAGCAAAGCAGAAGTTTGCTATGACAGGGTGGGTGCAGTGCTTCCGCCCTTTCATAGCAAACTGCAATGTTCCAGGGTTGGGCATCCCGGTATATTGAAGGAGCCGGCCCTGGGGGTGGCAGGCTCCAGGGCCAAAGAGGGCTCCAGGAGGGGTGCTGCGCGGCTCCCCTCCCAACATAAACATAGCCCCGGGGAGGTGGTGGTCCCAAGGGCCGGGGGTCTGCAACGGGCCCCTATATTTACATACAGTACGCCCCGGGATGTGGTGGTCCCCGGTGCAGTGTGAGGGGGCTCGAGCTCCACCACACTTACAATTTTTTTTATAGCTCAGGGGCGGTGGCACCCCCCAGGGCTTGGAGGGCCAGCGGGGCCCCCCCAACCTAAAACAAATAAAGCCCCAGGGTGGTGGCGGTCCCCGGGGCTGCGGGATGGCTGAGTGTCCCCCGAACATTATTCTGGGAGCCCCGGGGAGGTGGTGGGCTCCCGCTACATAATTGCAGATTGCCCCCTGGACCTGGCCCATCCGGGGGTTTATTAAAAAAAAGCACGAGACACCACGCTTTGTTTTTTTAAAAGCTTTTACGCGATTCGCGTACCATACGCAATTCCCGCCGGAAAAATAAAAAATAAAAAATGCTTTTTTTGGCCCTGGGGGTCCCTGTGGCAGGACTAGGGGATCAGGGTGTTTCTGCCCTGCCCCCTTATCTTGTTTTTCACCTTTTACCTTGTGACTCAGTTCTACCGAGTCATAAGACGGCTGCCAACACTATTTGGTTTGGAGTGTTGGCACCCAATCCCAGTCAAGCACGTGATCAGGAGTGTTCGCGGATACACAGCGGTCACCAGATATATAAATTTAAAAAAAATATTAATATCTCAGGAACTACTGTACGATTTACACCATTTTAAAAAGGCGTGCTTTCTAGACCAAAAGCTACTTTTTTGCTACATTTGGTGTAATTCCGTTCAGTAGTTCAGGCTGTAGCCATGGCTAAAGTTTCCTATGGAAATTAACATGGAGAAAACACATTTTGGGACCCCCCTTTCTTCTCGTCCGCCGCTTGATGAATGACCTCGAAACATTCAAGACAGGCGCCGACCTGAGTGACCCATTAGTTTCGAAAAGTTCATGAAGATTCCTCAACCTGTGCCACAGATATTGTCAAAACAAAAAATGCTTTTTCAATGGAAACTAGGTTCTAACTGTAACTACCTACAAGCAACCGCCAGTAGGTAATAAATTATCTACTGGCGGTCGCCAGTAGATAGTTATAGTTAGGACCGTGTTTCCATAGGAAATCTGAAAATTCTATTTTTAATAACTTTGGCGCCGGTTGACGAATCCTCGCGAAATTTTCAAAACTAATGGGGCGCTCCGTTCAGCTCCTACCCTGAAAGTCTCGAGGTGATTCGTCAAGCGGGGGCCGAGAAAAAAGGGGGGTCCCAAAACGTGTTTTCCCCATGCATTTTCCCATAGGACCTTCAGTCGAAGGTACAGCCCGAACGGCTGAACAGAATTACGTGAAATTTGGCAAAGAGGTAGTCCTCAGGTCAGGCAAGTGCCTTTTGCATGTCTGGTGTCAATCTGTTCAGTATTTCCTGAGATAATTGCAGTTAAAAGTACATAAATATCTATAGCCGCGCACCGTGCGCACGGTGAAAACACTTAAAAAATAAAAATAAAATAAAAATAAATGATACATACATAAATTAGCATTTAAAAAACCTTACAAATTCACTAAAAAAACCATAGGTTTCACACACGTTATAGTTAGGAATTAGCATTTAAAAAACCTTGCAAATTCACTTAAAAAACCATAGGTTTCAGTGAGCGCACCGTGCACGCACGGTGAAAACACTTAAAATAAATAAATAAATAATACATACATAAATTAGCATTTAAAAAACCTTACAAATTCACTAAAAAAAACATAAGTTTCACACACGTTATAGTTAGGAATTAGCATTTAAAAAACCTTGCAAATTCACTTAAAAAAACATAGGTTTCACACACGTTATAGTTAGCTGGACATTTCACTCGTAAAAAACCAATGAAATTCCACCGTTATAGTTAGTTCAGGTAACTATAACTCACGCGACCGTAATCCACTGCTGATGACGTCACATATTACATCACTGATGAAATCATCCAGAGAATATGTGTCTTTCTGTAAAATAAATATTTTTAATATATGTATATCTAAAGGTTAATGGAAGAATAAACGGGTAAATAAGTGTCTAAATGGATGTTTTTTGTTTGTAAAATTAATTGTATAACTGAGTTATTAACAGTATCTTAGTGAATACAGTGATGTAATATGTGACATCATCAGCAGTGGATTGCGGTCGCGTGAGTTATAGTTACCTGAACTAACTATAACTGTCAGGCGCGGATCTAGGGCGCCTACCGAAGGTACAGCCAGAGGAGGACTACATCCCCCAGAATCCCCGGCTGTATGGAGGCGTGACCAGAAGTGGTAAATACGCGCGTTGCAAGCCAATCGAGGCGCGTAATACTGGAAGGTGGTTGGTGCTGGAGAAGACGCCCAGCAGAGAAGGAGGAAGACGCGTGTGTTCGCGTCTGTTATCGAGTTTCGGAGAGTACCGGGTAGTGGCGGAGTGCCGCCGCGAGGTACACGTATCAGGGAAGCCAGTTCCGGCTTCACGGAACCCCCACGCGGGACGCTGACGTAAGCGTCGCCGCGTCTCAAGACCTCAGGACTGAACGAGGTACTCGGATCAGGGAAGCCAGTTCCGGCTTCACGAAACCACACGCGGGACGCTGACGTAAGCGTCGCCGCGTTTCTAGACCCCAGGACTGAACTAGGTAAGGAGCGGTTCTACTCCCCTCAGGAGCCGAGGACGACGCTGTGAGATTCCGGCAAAGGAAACAGGTATCGCGGGACCTAGGGAGGGGTCGACTCTGTTCAGGACTGTTTCTCGTTGCCAGAGAGGAGGAGGAAGGGAACCCGGCATACGAGACATTTGGTCCTTCCTTTCATGCAGGCAAGGGCACAGCAAGCGCTAACTCTATACATGATGTCAATGCTGGATTAGTGACTTTGGGATTAGGGCTCTTGTACATAATTTCAGAAGCGCTTAGTAGCGCCACGGGGGGAACCGACAGGGGAACAAAGGGGAAGAAGGTCTGTTAGATCTTACGAGTGTTGGAGGGGGCTGGTCCTCTCGAGTCTGAAGGGAAGGCTTCGTCCCTAAGGGGACATGGTATGCATGAAGTGACACATTTGGCAGCTACACTTAGTGAGACCTAACTGAGAGTAGTTTACCTTGTGGTTATATCCTATGTTCTTTTCTGTTCTTTCTTTGCAGGACTCCCAATTCCCACGGTACCCCGTTTTAGTCCTTTCCCTCGCCTGATTGCCCTGGCACTCTGTGTCTCTATAACCAGAGCCAGGTACGTCGGGAGGTGGAACCCTTGTGCTTCATTCGGATCTACAGGAGCCACAGCGGAACGTGACAGAATTACGCGCCCAAGATATTACTCCTGTGAATTCGAATAAAGCACAAGCATGGCATCACTAGACGATGTGTTACAGGCTCTCCTGGTTGTGCAACAGGAATTGGCCGCCTCAAAGGCGGAAACGGCCGCCCTAAGAGACAGGGTGGACAGACAGGGTAGAAATCCGTTTGACGCCTCTCCGTCGTCATCTCCCATACATGTGAATGTTTCTCCTCCCATTCCCCTGGCTAGCCCCGAGAGGTTCTCGGGGGATCCTCTCAAGATTCAAACATTTCTGACGCAAATAGCCTTGCATTTTTCGTGCAAACCCGCTTCCTTTCCCTCTAACCATTCTAGGGTGGCTTTTGCCATCTCGTATATGACTGGGGACGCTGCCAACTGGGCGGTGCCCTTGGTCAAATACGACGACCCCATGCTGTCGGATTGGAACGCCTTTCGAAGCGAGTTTGAGAGGGTATTTGATCGAAGGGCCACCACTTTCTCAGCTGACCGGGAACTGTTGAGACTCCGACAGGGGAAACAGGATTTGGTCGCGTACCTGACCCAATTCAACCGTCTGGTTGCTGAAACGGCCTGGCCCGAGGAAAAAAGAATGTCCCTCTATTACCAAGGCTTGAGCGATGACATGAAGGACGTACTGGCCCAGATAGATCCGCAGCCCTCCACGTATACAGATTTGATGAATCTCACGTTGAGACTCGATCATAGGTTGTCTGAACGGAGGGGAGAGAGAGTGTATGCCCCGATAGAGAAATCCGAGAGGGGGATCAGGAATACCGGAACCCCTTCTGATACCCAGGCGGAACCCATGGAGGTGGGGGCAATCCGGGCCCCGTTATCTAGGGCGGAAAGGGAAAGCCGCAGACAAGCCGGGTTATGCATGTACTGCGGCAAGAAGGGCCACTATGTTCGGGACTGTCCCTCAAAACCCAAGAAGAGTGGGTATGCTGGCCTGAAGAAAGTGGCGGTGACCTCAATGCAGGTCCCCCTCCCAGACGCCCTGGCTTCAGAACAGAGCGTTCGGGTATCCGAACCCCGTACGTTGCAGTTGCCCTCTTTGGCGGTCATCGAATCAATCGCTTCAGAATCACACGTCACGCTGCTCATGCGGTTGACGGTGGGATCACAAGACCATGAGGTCGGAGTCATGGTTGACTCCGGGGCCACAGGGAATTTTGTGGATAGTGGGTTGGTGAAGCGGCTGGGGTTAAGGCGCATCCCGAGAACTAGTCCAGAAACGGTATGGGCTGTCGATGGGAAGCCTCTGGTATCAGGGCCCATCACTGAGGTCACGGAAGCCCTGACTCTGACCAAACCAGGTCCTCTATGGGATCACGTGGAAGAGGTCGCCCTAAATATCATCGAGGCACCCCAGTATGAGGTAATACTAGGGATGCCTTGGCTAACCACTCATAATCCCTCGATAGATTGGAAGAGAAAAACGGTGGAATTCGAGACCGAGTATTGTAAAGGGGAATGCGCTGACGCGCACCGGACACATCTTCTCGCCCTTACCCGGGGGTATCACGTTCTCACGGCCGCTGAGAAAGAGACAGTACTCCCCGCGGTATATGATCAGTACAGGGAAGTGTTTAGCGAGAGTAAGGCGGAAGTTTTGCCACCCCACCGCAGTTATGACTGCCAAATAGAATTAATCCCCGGGGCTATCATGCCCTCTTGCAGAGTGTACGCCTTATCTGAGC
Source organism: Triturus cristatus (assembly GCF_964204655.1). NCBI lineage: Eukaryota > Metazoa > Chordata > Amphibia > Caudata > Salamandridae > Triturus > Triturus cristatus. The sequence goes on along the minus strand of NC_140588.1, from coordinate 1,096,351,105 downwards.
CGGAGACCGAGCACCTACGACAGTACTTGGAGCACTATGTGGACATAGGTTTCATTAGGCCTTCCCGTTCTCCGGCAGCGTCGCCTCTTTTCTTTATCAAAAAGGCCAATGGCGAATTGAGGACGTGCATCGATTATCGCGTTTTGAACAAAAACACGGTGCGTAACCGCTACCCTCTTCCGCTCATCCCTGTCTTGCTGGACCAGGTGAAGGAGGCGTCCATTTACACCCGGTTGGACTTGCGGGGGGCCTATCACCTGGTCCGGATCCGGGAGGGTGATGAGTGGAAGACGGCGTTCAAGACGCGATATGGACTTTTTGAGTATAGAGTAATGCCGTTCGGGCTGTGTAACGCCCCGGCGGCATTCCAATACTTTCTCGATGACGTTCTCAAAGAGTACATCGATAGAACAGCTGTGGTATACATCGATGATATATTGATATATTCCAAAGATCGTAGAGACCACAGTTTACATGTTTCGCAGATACTACACAAATTGGGAGAGAACAAATTGTTTTGCAAGTTGAGCAAATGCGAATTTCATGTCTCTAAGGTGGAGTTCCTGGGGGTGGTCCTGAGTCCTTTAGGATTGAGTATGGCTGAGAGGAAGGTGTCCGCGGTACAGGAGTGGCCTATCCCCAAGACAGTGAGAGACGTACAGTGCTTCCTGGGCTTCTCGAACTATTACAGGAGATTCATCTCTCACTTTTCACAGCTTGTCTCTCCACTTACCCGCTTGCTAAGGAAAGGACACCAGTTCTCCTGGACCCAAGAGGCTATGCAGGCGTTCTGTGAGCTAAAACAAGCGTTCACTACCGCCCCGATTCTGCAGCACCCCAGACCCGATGTACCATTCATAGTAGAGGCGGACGCTTCTGACATAGCAGTGGGGGCGGTACTCTCGCAAAGGGAGGCACGGACAGGTCAACTGCATCCCATAGCCTTTCTGTCCAGGAAATTAACCCCGGCTGAATCACACTACACGATCGCTGAAAAAGAGCTGCTAGCCGTGAGAAAGGCGTTTCAGGAATGGAGGCACTACCTGTGGGGGGCTACGCATCCTGTGACGGTGTATACGGACCACCGGAATTTACAATACCTAAAGACAGCCCGACATCTCACACAACGGCAGATGCGGTGGATGCTGTTCTTCGCAGGTTTTGACTTTGTCATCACTTTCCGACCCGGTTCGGAGAACGTAAAAGCTGACTCGCTTTCCCGACAATCCGGAGGACATACGGCTCGTAGGGAGGTCCTAGAGGCCATTATACCCCCAGCAAAGGTGATCTGTGGGATCAGGGCAGACACGTTTTTGAACACTGTAAGGACACACCGAACTCTGACGCAATGGCTACAATGGGAGGAACAGGGAGCAGAGAGGAGAATGAAAGGAGGGTTGCCTTTCTTTCGGGATCGGCTGTTTGTCCCGTCAGTGGCGCTGCAGCGTCAGGCTTTCGAATGGTGTCATGAGTCGCTGATAGCAGGTCACCCTGGGTGTACGAAGACTCTTCACCTCCTACAACGTCACTTCTGGTGGGAACACATGAAGAAGGATGTCCGTCAATGGATACAACGGTGCGACGTGTGCGCCCAAGCCAAAGGGGACCGCTCAAAAGCCAAAGGCAAGTTGGTCCCGATGCCGACTCCCGCGGGGCCCTGGCAGAACATCAGCCTCGACTTCGTGGTGGGCCTACCGATGGACCAGGGTTGCGATGCGATCATGGTGGTGGTAGACAGCCTCACCAAAATGGGACATTTCGTGCCGTGCAAAAATCTACCCTCTGCCAGTCAGACCGCTCATCTATTGCTATCTCAAGTGGTGCGTATACATGGATTCCCTAGAGTTATCGTTTCGGACAGAGGCCCGCAGTTCATCGCGCGCTTCTGGAGGGCTTGGTGTAAGGCCCTGCAGGTGGAGGTGGCCACGTCCACCAGCTTCCACCCACAGACGGATGGCCAAACCGAACGCCTTAATCAAACACTCAAGACGTATCTACGATGCTACTCCAAGGAAGCAAGCGCCTCGTGGGTATCACTCCTCTGGTTGGCGGAACTTTCTTACAACAATGCATGGCATAGTTCCATCAGGGAATCTCCCTTTCGGGCTACCTACGGATATCACGCCAAGGTTCTTCCGTTGTCTTTCCCCGCGGACGTGCGGGACCAGCCCGCTCTGGCGGCCCAGTTACAAGTTCTGGGGAAATTGCACGCGCACCTCCGGACGAATCTGGAGAGAGCTAAGGGCCTGTACAAGGCTTGGGCGGACCGCCATCGGCAGGACGGACCATCCTATCGCCCGGGCGACAGGGTATGGTTGTCCACGAAGTACCTCCGCTTCAAGTTGCGCAGCGTTTTCCATCCTCGCTTCATCGGTCCGTATCCAGTGGTTCGTCGCGTGGGAGCAGTGGCGTATAGGTTGGCTTTGCCGGCCTCTTTGCGCATCCATCCGGTGTTCCACTGCAGTTTACTGAAGCCGGCGGTGGGGGCTCGGAGGGTGGCAGCCCCGCCGATCTATCGTGACGGCCAGATGGAGTACGAGGTGAGGAAGGTGTTGGACTCCCGAATCCGGAGGGGTCGGCTGTGGTATCTTCTGGCTTGGAAGGGTTTCTCGGCGGAGGAGGATTCCTGGGTTCCGGCAGCTGATGTCCACGCGCCGGAGGCGGTGCGGTCATTCCACACCCGGTTCCCGGACAAGCCTGGTCTTAGGAGGCGCACGGGAAGGGGGGCATACTGTCAGGCGCGGATCTAGGGCGCCTACCGAAGGTACAGCCAGAGGAGGACTACATCCCCCAGAATCCCCGGCTGTATGGAGGCGTGACCAGAAGTGGTAAATACGCGCGTTGCAAGCCAATCGAGGCGCGTAATACTGGAAGGTGGTTGGTGCTGGAGAAGACGCCCAGCAGAGAAGGAGGAAGACGCGTGTGTTCGCGTCTGTTATCGAGTTTCGGAGAGTACCGGGTAGTGGCGGAGTGCCGCCGCGAGGTACACGTATCAGGGAAGCCAGTTCCGGCTTCACGGAACCCCCACGCGGGACGCTGACGTAAGCGTCGCCGCGTCTCAAGACCTCAGGACTGAACGAGGTACTCGGATCAGGGAAGCCAGTTCCGGCTTCACGAAACCACACGCGGGACGCTGACGTAAGCGTCGCCGCGTTTCTAGACCCCAGGACTGAACTAGGTAAGGAGCGGTTCTACTCCCCTCAGGAGCCGAGGACGACGCTGTGAGATTCCGGCAAAGGAAACAGGTATCGCGGGACCTAGGGAGGGGTCGACTCTGTTCAGGACTGTTTCTCGTTGCCAGAGAGGAGGAGGAAGGGAACCCGGCATACGAGACATTTGGTCCTTCCTTTCATGCAGGCAAGGGCACAGCAAGCGCTAACTCTATACATGATGTCAATGCTGGATTAGTGACTTTGGGATTAGGGCTCTTGTACATAATTTCAGAAGCGCTTAGTAGCGCCACGGGGGGAACCGACAGGGGAACAAAGGGGAAGAAGGTCTGTTAGATCTTACGAGTGTTGGAGGGGGCTGGTCCTCTCGAGTCTGAAGGGAAGGCTTCGTCCCTAAGGGGACATGGTATGCATGAAGTGACACATTTGGCAGCTACACTTAGTGAGACCTAACTGAGAGTAGTTTACCTTGTGGTTATATCCTATGTTCTTTTCTGTTCTTTCTTTGCAGGACTCCCAATTCCCACGGTACCCCGTTTTAGTCCTTTCCCTCGCCTGATTGCCCTGGCACTCTGTGTCTCTATAACCAGAGCCAGGTACGTCGGGAGGTGGAACCCTTGTGCTTCATTCGGATCTACAGGAGCCACAGCGGAACGTGACAATAACGGTGGAATTTCATTGGTTTTTTACGAGTGAAATGTCCAGCTAACTATAACATGTGTGAAACCTATGGTTTTTTAAGTGAATTACCTACTGGCGGTCGCCAGTAGGTAGTTATAGTTAGGACCACGTTTCCATAGGAAAACCTCAACATTCTATTTTGAATAACTTTGGCGCCGGTCGACGAATCCTCGCGAATTTCTCAAAATAGGTGGGGCGCTACGCTCCGCTCCTACCCTGAAAGTCTCGGGGGGATCCGTCAAGCGGGGGCTGAGATAAAAGGGGGGTCCCAAAACGCGTTTTTCCCATGCATTTTTCCATAGGACTTTTAGAACGAGCTACAGCCCGAACGGCTGAACAGAATTACTCAAAATTTGGCAGAGAGGTAGTCCCTAGGTCAAGGAAGTGCCTTTTGTAGGTTTGGTGTAAATCTGTTCAGTAGATTCTGAGAAAATAGCCTTTAAATCAATATATATATCTGAGCCCGCTTACGGTACGCTTACCGTACGTTTACGGTAAGCGTACGGTGGCGTGCGCGAGCGCGATTCTGATTGGCTCTTAGATCTTAGACATTCGAATCGGCCGAAACCAGGAAGCGGCGGCCGCCATTTTGTGTATTTCACTCTGAAAAAAAAGAGTGAAAACAAGGAAAGGGGGCAATGAGGAGAGTTACAGACCCCCTAACATTTGTAAGGGGGTCAAAGAAGGACAGAAAAGTACAAAAAAAACATTTATTGATTTTTAAAAAAATCACGGGGTACGCGTACGGTAAGCTTACGGTAAGCGTACGGTAATAAAATAAAAATAAATAAAAGAAAAGCAGATTTAAGAGTTTAGATATTAGGGAGCTCTAAAAAGAGCTGTTGTGTTTATGAAGTCATTTTTTTAGTGGTACCTACAAGTAAGTACCGATGCAGAGTCTAAGGTTCAAGAGGAAGACTCTGTTCCCTTCATCATTGAAGTGCACACCATCTCCTCTATAAATGTCTTGCATGTCATAACGCAAGTTGTTGTGGTAAATGGCACCCATACCATAGTCACGGAGGAAAGCAGAAACAGATTTGTTGACGTGCTTTCTTGCTTTGTCAATCTGTGGACAGAAATGATTGGACCAGTTCCATTTTTGCCTTTGGCATATGTTGGAAAACACAAAGGCAGTTTTAGGGAAAAGTGTAAACAGTTGTGCAAAGGTGTCCTTCATAAGCATTTCCAGACCTACCCCAGTCAAAGTGCCTAGGTCATTGCCACCACAGTGCACTATTATGAGGTCAGGGTGTTGGATTTGCATGAAGGATTTCACCAATGGCATCAATTGGTGCCACTTTAACCCTCTCTGACCAATCCATTTAATGTCTACATTTGGCAAAGCAAGGTCTCTCACCATATCTGTTTTCTCTGCAAACTTTTCACTCCAGAAGACATAGCTGTGCCCTACAATCCACACTGTGAACATCTTCAAAGGAGAACTGGATGCACTCAGGAGGTGTCTTTCAGTAGAATGGCAATATGAAATGAAAGACAGTTTGGAAATGGAGGCATACATATTTTTTTCAAAACAAAAAGAACTGATTGGCTGTTTCATACCATTCTAGAATAAAAACTAGGCTGTATGTGTAAATTAATAGAAGCATGTTTTGTATTGGTACAAAAAAATGTGTTACCAAAGAACAGTACTATGGATTTGCTGTTAGGTTTGAAAAGTCAAGCACTCTTGCTCTGTGGAATTGAAACATTGTTTGGCAAACTTCTGACCTAACTGCACACAGCAGTGTTCCATGAGCTGTTGCTATGGTAGCAGGCAGAAGTCAAGTTGGGGGAAGGGTACTAGGCAGAAGTCAAGTTGGGGGAAGGGTACTTTTGGAAAAGGGTTGGTTTTCAACCAATAGAAATGTGTGATTACATTTGAAAAAAAGGGGGAAGCACTGAGATTTGAAACTTACAAGTATATGTGTGGAAAAATAGAGGGAAAGTTTGCCATTATCTGGTTCTGCTGAGAGGAGAGAGGTGAACACAACAGAGATCCTGGCTCTGATAATCTGCTGTTTGAGTGTCACATTTCTTTCACAACTAACTAATTTTAAAGGTGAGTTTACAGTTTGAGAGGGGATGTATGTGGTAACTTAAGAAATGAATAATAGAAATGGAAATTGTTTTTGTTGTAGTTACACATGGTGGTTTCATAATGTGTCAGTCTGTAAAAGTGATTTTCACTTGCCCCGAAAAAAAAAAGAGCAGTAAGTGTGCTTTCAAATTGGCAAAGAAATTTCGTTTTGGGACTAATGTGAAAAAATGACTCTGTGTGCAGAGAGGAATTATAGGCAGAGATTTATTGCGTATTGCTCTGGTGATTTCACAGTTGCATTAGATGGAAAGGGGGAGCGAATTTTTGGGGGAAGAAGCAGAGTCTTAGCACACACCCATGTGCTTGCCATGTATAGTCATGCACAGTATTTACAAGCGAGTGGGGTTTTCAGGTTTCAGTCTGTAATGCAAATACATTCAGCATCACTAAGGCTGGTTGCCCTTGCTGGAGTGTAGGCAGTCACCGAGAATACACATGGTGGTGGTCTGAAAAAACAGTTTGGACATGTGCATTTAAATAAATCAAAAAAAGTGGTTTCATAATGTGTCAGTCTGTAAAAGTGATTTTCACTTGCCCCGAAAAAAAAAAGAGCAGTAAGTGTGCTTTCAAATTGGCAAAGAAATTTCGTTTTGGGACTAATGTGAAAACATGACTCTGTGTGCAGAGAGGAATTATAGGCAGAGATTTATTGCGTATTGCTCTGGTGATTTCACAGTTGCATTAGATGGAAAGGGGGAGCGAATTTTTGGGGGAAGAAGCAGAGTCTTAGCACACACCCATGTGCTTGCCATGTATAGTCATGCACAGTATTTACAAGCGAGTGGGGTTTTCAGGTTTCAGTCTGTAATGCAAATACATTCAGCATCACTAAGGCTGGTTGCCCTTGCTGGAGTGTAGGCAGTCACCGAGAATACACATGGTGGTGGTCTGAAAAAACAGTTTGGACATGTGCATTTAAATAAATCAAAAAAAGTGGTTTCATAATGTGTCAGTCTGTAAAAGTGATTTTCACTTGCCCCGAAAAAAAAAAGAGCAGTAAGTGTGCTTTCAAATTGGCAAAGAAATTTCGTTTTGGGACTAATGTGAAAACATGACTCTGTGTGCAGAGAGGAATTATAGGCAGAGATTTATTGCGTATTGCTCTGGTGATTTCACAGTTGCATTAGGTGGAAAGGGGGAGCGAATTTTTGGGGGAAGAAGCAGAGTCTTAGCACACACCCATGTGCTTGCCATGTATAGTCATGCACAGTATTTACAAGCGAGTGGGGTTTTCAGGTTTCAGTCTGTTATGCAAATACATTCAGCATCACTAAGGCTGGTTGCCCTTGCTGGAGTGTAGGCAGTCACCGAGAATACACATGGTGGTGGTCTGAAAAAACAGTTTGGACATGTGCATTTAAATAAATCAAAAAAAGTGGTTTCATAATGTGTCAGTCTGTAAAAGTGATTTTCACTTGCCCCGAAAAAAAAAAGAGCAGTAAGTGTGCTTTCAAATTGGCAAAGAAATTTCGTTTTGGGACTAATGTGAAAACATGACTCTGTGTGCAGAGAGGAATTATAGGCAGAGATTTATTGCGTATTGCTCTGGTGATTTCACAGTTGCATTAGATGGAAAGGGGGAGCGAATTTTTGGGGGAAGAAGCAGAGTCTTAGCACACACCCATGTGCTTGCCATGTATAGTCATGCACAGTATTTACAAGCGAGTGGGGTTTTCAGGTTTCAGTCTGTAATGCAAATACATTCAGCATCACTAAGGCTGGTTGCCCTTGCTGGAGTGTAGCAGTCTGGACATGGGCTTTTTAAAAAATCTGAAAAGTGGTTTCATAATGTGACAGTTTGTAAAAGTGATTTTCACTTGCCCAAAAAAAAGAGCAGTTTGTGTGCATTCAAATTGGCAAAGAAATTTCGTTTTGTGACTATTGTGAAAAGAAATGTAGTAATATATTTAAAAACAATAAAGGATTTTTTTTTTAGTTTTTTTCAGGTATTGCTGAAGAGCAGTGAACAAAATTTAAGCTGCCTACAAAATCCAGAGTTCAAAAAACGCTAAAAAAAAAAACTATATTTGAAGACAACTGGAGGACCAAAGTTAGTAGAAGATGCTCATGTTGGGAAAAAGAAAAAATCTTCTGGTAAGCAGAAAAAACAATTTCTTAAAAATATATTCAAAACAAAGAAAAATGTACAAAATGTCTGTACTGGAAAGAATGTTACGAAACGAAGAGAACAGGAAAAAATTGAGAATTTAGTTAATGCAAATATACCTTCTGCAACTGAAAAGATTTACATAAACAGAAAAACAGCGTTTAAAGAGATACGTAGAAAAATGTTTCAGAGAAGAGTTATGTCCAATTTGATAAAGGATGTGAAGAAATATAAGCAAAAGGCAAAATATTACAAGAGAAAAAAAGAAATTGAAGCCATTGCAGCAAAGGCATTAGAATTAAAAAGGAAACTATTCATATTAGAAGTGTAGCTCACTGGTTAGAGGAGGCATACCCTGAAGCAGAGGTCAGACCCGGGACCAGGGTTCGATTCCCAACGCGGCAGGGTCTGGAGCCCAATTGTCCACGGACTCGATAATTCTCGCTTCGGTGCCCACTCTAAGCACGAGTTCACACTATGCAGCTCTGGGCAACAAGCTTGCTTAATCTCCACAACGGCCCCCCTGCGGCGGGATGCCTGGCTTTCACCTTGGGGATGCCCAGTAAGGGTTATCTCACAGGGAAAAACCAGGACGGGTTCCCAATGCAAGCGCCGAGATGCCCAAGGGTAAGTCGAGCGCTATATAAGAACTCACATACATACATTAATTTTGAATAGGATGCGTACATTAGATAAAATGGTTAATGTACTAAAATCACAAAGCAAAAGGAAAAGAGTAGTGAACAGAACAAACTTTTGTAAAGTGTTTTTAGGAAAGTGGATGCATAGTTCAAGTAGTGAACCTTTTTTTAATGAAGAGAGCTATTTTCAAAGTAATAGTTTGCTGCATGCAGTTGACACCAGAGGTCGTGCTTACGAAGTGAAAAATGGTTGCATAATGGAGAAGGAGATAATGGGTCCAAGAGATGAGGTACAAGTGATGGCAGATGAGGCAATGGGGAGACGTCCTAAAGCCCCAGTGTACACTTGGAATTGTAGTAGTATTTGCACTGTGCGTCAGGAATCTATTGACAAATTTCGAGAGTTTCTTAGAGAATATAGTAAAAAAAGTGTAAAACAGAAGATTAAGGTGCTTCAAAGTCTGGATCCATGCAGAGTGAGAGAGAATACTGGTTTGCAGGGTCATTCTCTGGCTTGTCTATCTAGAAAAGTGTGCAATAGTGTTTTCCATCATTTTAGGATGCTGGCTGTTCATCATACTGAAATGAGAAAGTTTGTGAGATGGTTGTATTTTGCCAAAAGTCCAGCAATAAAGTTAAATGAATTGAATAGGGCTCTGTTCCGAGGAACGGTATCAGATGTAGAGAAGGTTGTTGATGAAATTCAGTTTTGTTACTTTGGTCCTGAACAAAACAGTGCAGAGAAGGACACAGTAAATGAGGAAGAAGTGGAAGAGAATGTAGAACCTTCTGTAAGTAAGACATTTAATGATCACATAACAAAATTTGCAATAGTCTCTAATGAAAGACCAAATGTTACTTGTATTTGTTGCCGCAGAACTCATTATAGAAAACAAACTAGGAATGTTGATCTCTACAGAAAGAGTGAAAATGAAGATAATTATAAGTGGAAGGATTTTGCCACATATATATTTCTAGAAAATTGTTTTGAATTGGGTGAAGATCAGCGTATTTGTAAATACTGTTACAACAAGTTAGAGGAAAATAGAATGCCGACCAGAGCTGTACATAATAATTTAGAATTGGATGCTATTCCTGCTGAACTTTCTGAATTAAATACATATGAGTCTATACTCATTCAATGTGTTCATCCGTTCCAGACCATAGTACGTATGGAGCCCAAAACTGGTAAATTACCTCCTTCAGATTTACTGAGAGGTTTAAAAGGTAGAGTGGTGTATTTGCCCTTGGATTTGAAAAAAAATATGGAAACTATTGATGCGGATACTTTGGAAACTGAACCATTAATTATTCTGGTTAATGGTGTACCTACAAAGAATAAGAAGATTTGGCAGGAGCTGGTAGATGTGCGGAAAGTACAAAGAGCAAATTTGTATTTGAAAAAAAATAACAAATGGTATGAATCAATTTATATAGAAGAAGAAGAAGAAGAAGAAGATTTTCAAGAAGACACAGAAACACCAACTGGACACATTAAAAAAGTGGACAAGTCAAAGGAAGAAGAAATTTATGAACATTTTAGCATACATCCTCTTCATTCGAAAGAAGTTATGGGAGACAATATTGATCTCTTTCAGATGAAGAAAGCAAAAGGAACTCCTGTGAGTGTATGGGAGGAGAGCTTGGAAGCTCGATGTTTTCCCAGCTGTTTCCTAAAGGAAAAGGAGGACGATACGATGAACGTCCAGAACAGATTCCAGCTTCTGAGTATCGGACTACAAGACTATATGCTGAAGATCCCAGATTTCGACAAAGTATTCCTTATTTGTTCCATCTTTTATTTGAAAGCGACTTGTCTGCACTGTCTTATGCAGTAAATCACATTTTAAAAAGTGGAGTACATTTACAAAATGTGTCTGCTAAGGATTTTATGGAGAAAGTGCAGCACCGAGATGATCATTTGGAAACACAACTGATCAATCTGATGGCTTGTCAGCGTGGGACAAATGAATATTGGTACCGACGCCATGGTGAACTAAAATGCATGTTACGGAATTTAGGAACACCAACATGGTTCCTTACCCTAAGCTGTGCCGAGTACGCTTGGGATGATTTACTGGATTTTCTACGAGAGGCCAATTCAAACATTAAAAACATCGAATACAAGACAGCAGGAGAACTGTGCTCATTGGATCCGGTTAATGTTTGCAGATATTTCAATCATAGATTTGAGGCTATGATGTCCTTCATCTGCAATAAAAAAAAATCCACCCCTTGGAGAAGTAGTGGATTACTTTTGGAGAAAAGAGTACCAGGCAAGAGGTGCTCCTCATATTCATATGCTGTTGTGGATCAAGGATGCCCCAAAGTTTGGAACAGATGCTGATGAAGCAGTGTTATCTTACATTCAAGAATATGCAACATGTGCTATACCAAAAAGCACAGAAGAGAACAAGTTAAAGGAGCAAGTTTTACGTTTCCAAAGTCATCGGTGTGGAAAATACTGTCGACGGAAATACAAGAGCAAAGAAAAATACTACACTAAATGTCGATTTGGATTTCCTAGACCTGTTCTTTCAAATGGAAGAGTAAACAGTTTTATGTCAGCTGTGAGACATACTATCACGAGAAAATCACCTAAGAATACCTACAACCTTAAAAGAAAAGAAGAATCAAAAAATATAAATGACTACAACCCAGTCATTTTATCCATGTGGAACGCTAACATGGATATACAGTATGTAGCTGACAATTCCATTGCTGTTGCACGATATGTAACGTCTTACATTACGAAATCAGAAAAAACAGAATTGAAGGAAATGTGGGAAGAGATTTCTCACGAGAAGACTGTCAGTAAGAAGCTGTACAGTTTCAGTTTGAAGATGTTATCGCATCGAGAAATTGGATCCTACGAATGTTCAGATAGGTTATCTTCTGCAAGTCTCTACTCGAAGTCAAGAAGAATAATTTGGGCAAGTTTAGGCCTTGCAGCAATGAGAAATCGGGTACTAAAATCTGTAGGAGAAATTGAATATTTGGCCGAGAATGACCCAGAAAGTACAGATATTTTGAAAACAAACATGTTGGACACATATTATCCCAAGAGAAGTCAACATCTGGAGAACATGTGTCTCTATGAAGTGCTGCAGAACTACATTTATTCAAGGAAAGCCACAGAAGACATCAATAATGGAAAATATAAAGTCGTTGGTGAAGAAGGATGTTTGGTGAAGCAAACAAAAGGAAGTTTGATAAATCACCGGAAGCTGAGTTGCGACACTACTGACAAGAAAGAATTTTACTACTTGGCTCTTTTACAGTTGTTTAAACCATGGCGTACAGAGGATGAACTACTGGGAGAATTCCAGAGCTATGAAGATTCTTTTAATGCTTGCAAAGACAGCATACAATGCAGTACATTCTCAAGTTATCTGCAAATGTTAAATGAAGAAATTGAACAGGAAACTACAATTGCAGCAGAAATAGCTAGAGACAGTTCTCAGGACAGCCAAAGTTCAGGAACACACAGTCAAGATCCCCTAGGACAACCAATCATTGAAAATGAAGCATCAATAGCCATGAATGAAGTGGAAACGGCTATGAATCAAGCTCAAGAAGAATTTATAGACTTAGAAAATTTGGAAAGACAACTGAATCAAGAGCAGCAACAAATTTATGAAGAGATCAAAAACAAAATTGATCACGGATTTCTACATGTAAAAAAAGAGTGCTCATGCACATCATTTCATCCAATCAGGATGTATGTAAGCGGACAAGCTGGAACTGGAAAAAGTTTCCTTATAAAAGTCATCAGAAGCTACCTACAGCAAAAAACGGATTCTACTTTGTCTTGTGTGGTTACTGCTCCAACTGGGTTAGCAGCATATAACATAAAAGGAATCACCTTACATCGTTTGCTAATGTTACCAGTGGAGCATGAGAACAAAATACAATTCAACAAGCTAACTGGAGAAGCATCCTTGGAAGTTTCAAGAGTATTGAAGAAGATGCAAGTTCTCATTATTGATGAGGTGAGCATGGTATCAAACTTAATGCTTGCCTTTGTGCATTTAAGAATGCAGCAAATTTTGAAGACCGACTATGACATGTTATTTGGTGGAAAACACGTCATAGTTTTTGGAGATCTTTTGCAACTTACTCCAGTTAAAGGACAACCAGTGTTTAATACTGTGACACATGCAGACACGAAGAAGTCATTGGGAAGCATCGGAAATACAAATATTTGGTCCTTCTTTGAGTACAAGGAACTTACTACTAATATGAGGCAAGAAAACGATGAAGAATATGGAAGTATTCTGAAAGATATCAGGATTGGACTACTGACAGAAGTTGGCAAAAAAACATTACAGAGTCGGCTGCTACATAATTTATTTCCAAAGGAAGAAATAGTTGCAGAGAAGATATACAAGAACATTGCAGAAAACAAAAGTGTCATCTGCTTAATGCCAACTCTACGTGAATGCTCAATATTCAATGAGGAGCTTTTGAAATTGGAAAAGGAAGAGATCAGGAAATTGGAAGCAGTGGACAAAATTGAGGATGGAAGAATTAGTGTCACAGTAACAGGCAAACTGAAAAATAAATTGGACTCACTAGAGAAGAACATCTCCAAAACAGCTGGATTAGAAAAAAATCTATATGTTTGCATGAACTGTAGAGTGTTTTTAAGGAGAAATTTGGATGTTGAGAAAGGTTTAGTTAATGGAGCGATGGGAAGAGTTGTGGGTTTTATTAATTACCAGAAAAAAGAAGGAGTTGAATGTTTAAAAATAAAATTTGATCAGATAGATGAAGTTAAAGATATTTGTCGTTGTACAGTACGTTTTATGCTTGTGAAAGACTTATATGTACGTAGGAAGCAGTTTCCGTTTTCTCTAGCATATGCTGTAACTATTCACAAGTCTCAAGGATTGACTGTAGATTGTGCATTTGTGAACATTGGTTCAACTGTGTTCAAAGAAGGTATGGCATATGTTGCTTTGTCACGAGTGAAAACATTATCAGGTTTATTCATGATAGACTTTGATGAGTCAAAAGTTAGTGCTGATACAAACTGTGTAAAGGAGTATAATAGATTAAGAAGAAGCTATGCTCCTCATTTAGGTCAGTATCCTGTGTTGGAGAAACGTGTAGTTTCTCGTAAAAGAAAAAATGAGAATATCTGTAATGAAGATGTAGAGAAGAGGAAAAAAAAGAGGAGTGATGTAATTTCAAGCAAAAAGAAAAAGGAAAATGAAGAACAGGTTGTAGGATGTCATTTTGAAAATAGCTCTGGTGTCAACTGCTACGCAAATGTAGTGCTGAATGTTGCATTTTATCTGGAAAGTTTGCAAGAGCAGATAATAGTAAATCAGGGAAAAAGATTCTGTTCAGAGCTGAGTCTCCTTTTTCAAAAGCTGAGTAAAGATAAAACTCAAATAGAAAGTGCTACTGACATTAGAAAACTTTTAGATGTATGTTCAGGACGAACACAGTTTTCTCAAAATGAACAGCAAGATGCACATGAATTTTTGATGTATTTTCTTCAGGTAGTGGAAGAAGAAGGAGTTCCCATTGACATTTTTTTTGGTCTCTCTTATAAATGGGAACATAGTTGTGATAATTGTTATAATATATGTGGCTCTATTGTTGATAATGAAAGGTTTATTTATTTGACATTGCCAGAGAGTAAAACAGTCACTTTTGCAAAATTAGTTAAAGATGCTAATCATAGCATGAAATGTGGTGAGTGTAATTCTGACATGTTTTCAACATTAATTTTAAAGGAATACGGACAGTATGTAATTTTAATGATGCAACGATGTAGAGCTGATGGTTCAAAATTGGATACTTTAATAAAGAAGTTTACAGGACAGCAATTATCAATTTCAGGAAAAACTTTTGTAACTGTTGCAATAATTTTCCATGATGGACCTACTGTTACTTCTGGACATTACACAGTTTATCTTAAATGTGAAAAAGGCTGGACACTGTGTAATGATTCCCAATTGATTTTCAAACAACGTTTGCCTTTTGATTTAGCAAATTCCTATCTAATCTTCCTGAAACCTAAATTTTAGAGAGACTTGGCAAGATCTGGACAAAACATTTTTACCATTTTACTGGATTACCATTGCAATTTTGTAAAAAAAAGATTTTTTAAATTATCATTTGGCCTAATGGAAAGATAACCAATTGTAATGTGGACTTTTTTAATTTTTAATGAAACTTTGAAAAACCAATAATTTAGAGATTATCGGTAACTTCTGCACATTTTAAATTTTGGAATGTTATTGGACTGCCATTGGAAATTTTTTCAAAAATGATTTAAAAAATTACTATTTGGCCATGTGGAAAAGTAACCAATTCTATTGTGGACTTAATAAATTATTCAAAAAATTTTCGTGAACCAAAATGTTACAGAGAATCGGTGAGATCTGGACAAATTAAACTTTAGAATTTTATTGGATTACCGTTGGAAATTTATTCCAAAAAAAAATTTAAAATTACTATTTGGTCTAAAGGAAATGAAATCAGATGTATTTTGGAGTTATTTGAGATATAGGGCCTCATGTAGGTAAATAAATTTTACCGGTTCATAAATACCGAGCCGTACCGAATCGGTAAAGTAGAACCGGTAAGTTATATGTAGGTAAAAATTCGGTAACAGTTACCGATTCGGTAACAGTCGGTAAATACGAATCGGAATTCACCGATTCGGTAAATACCGAGGTGGTATCCACCGATTCGGTGAATACCGAGGTGGTATCCACCGAATCGGTAAATACCGAGGTGGAATTTAGCGAATCGGAAAATACCGAGGATACTACCACCTCCCCTTAACTAAGTAGCCAATATCACAATCATGTCAGTACAGAAGGTCTCTCAGGCTCGAATTGGGGACCCCATACCACAAAGATCAGCTTAGTGAAATCACATCACAGGAGCAACAGGAGTCTCCTCGCAGGAAGGCTCGTCTTCGGTCTGAATAATTAACATGATGACTGAGCTATGAAAAGCACCAACTGTCAGGTATGTGCAGCTGCGCGTGTGCCATGGCTAAATCGTGGGTCGAACAACCGATAGTGGAAAACATGCATTGTGTAACATACCAGACTGTGTGTCACAGCATGTACAGACCAAGGTCGCTGCGCAGAGCTTGGGATGGGAACAACAGAATGCACTCGTCTGAAGGAAGTCTCGAGTCAGCAGTTTATTCAAGAAAGAACATGTAAACGCAGTGTCGCGTGCAAAGACACAAACATGGCTACATAACATTCAACGTGGTAATGCCAACTGAACAATGCATGTACGTATTCAGGGAGAACTCACTACACGCCCCCTGCAGCGAAGCAATATGTAATAGGCAAGAAAAGAGAGTGCGCAGAGTTCAGTTTCGTCAGAGCAGAACAGGGCGTAACCAATGCAGCGCCAAAGTCCTACAGTCCAATTCATTGCAGCATACAATTCCAAAAAACACAATGCAAGTATAGTACAATACTCAAGCAGACCATCAGGAAGAGAAACACGAGAAATAATAGAAATAAATGTTGCGCCAGGGTGCTGTCCAGTAGCACAGGCGCAATGGACGACAATCCAGTTAATCCATGAATGTATAGGCAGCATATGTGGCCACGGCTTCCAACAAGCAATCGTTGTCAGGGCCACTAAAAGTCTCAGCCATCCAATTGAGTAAAGAAAAGGAACATACGTGTTCTCCAACCAACGGAGCCTCCAGCACAATCAGAGGGCACCCGGAATGTTCCTCCAAATAGCTCATGGACAAGAAGTCGTAGGCTGCCGCTGAGATGTCCCAATTACCCAGGATACCATGCGCCGCTCCACACGCCATGATCCGGACACCAGAACAGGACAACTCGTGAGCCACTAAGGGCCGCATCAGTCGATCGAAATCCGGCACCGGAGACACCATGTTGGTCAAGCACAAATCCAGAGGCCATTCAAAGGGACAATCCAGGCAGTGAAATACAGGTTGCACGCAGGTGAAGTAGGAATACCTGAAGGATAATCCATATGCCAGGCTTAAAGTCGCCAATGGCAAAGTACCATAGTAGTCAAGCATCCTCTCACGAAGAAGATGCAGACGGGACAGGTGCTCGTGTGGCACAGAAGGAGCAGCCATTCCGGAGTATGAAAAGTATAAGCAGCACACCTGCCACCAGCGCCAGAAGCAGCGGAACACCTCCAAAGATGCTCGAGCACAGTGAATGTACTAATGCCGGAATTACACCACAAATAGTTTGGAAAGAGGTCACGAGACCCGAGCCCCACATGTTCATAAAAATTGAGCCAGGCCGGTCGTGGACGAGGCATTGATAATACTTTGGATCAAAGAGCCGAAATGCAGGGGGAGGTCAGTATTCAGAGGCGCCTGTTCCTCAGTGCGCGAAGTAGCAACGTGAAGGACAAATATTTCACGATAGGAAGTCAAAGGCACCTCTTTGTGGGACAATGGCGCTCTATTCAGCTCAACTTGTTGGACTCTGCCTTCAAGGTTGGAATCGAAGGCCAGAAGGAAACATCCCGGCGCCCATGCGGGGGTGGAAATAGAACAGTATAGCAGCAGACAACTGCATGCGAGACAGTTATGTACGGGATTACCACTCACATCCCGCAGCAAACTGCATTACTCATAATTAAATGAATACCGTTTGCAAGCACAGTGAAAGAAGGTGTAATCACAGGCACTGGGATACCTCGTAGGACGCACGCCAAAATCGGGGCTTGTACATTGCATGCGCCGTGTACTTGCATGTGCCTATTGTCTCATGTATGAATCCTAGAAGTGAGAGTGCTAGAGCTAATATCTATAACGGCTTAGGCCTTCACCATGTTTGCTTGGGCAATAGCTCTCAGTCTGGAAGCCGCCTCACTGTGCGACAACTTGCAGACCTCGTTGTAATTAGCATACGCGCACCTTTTGGTTCTGCCACCCACGGGACCATTCACAACATCATTCCATTCGGTATGCACATTGATGGAGTGGGTGGACTTCCTGATCCTGTAGATGTGCTCTGTGTCAGCTGGTGGACAGAGTGGGATGTGTGTCCCATCCATGCTGCCAATATAATGGTGGTAGAAATTCCTGAAGGAACGGGACAGGCAACTCTGGGATACACCACCCACCGCAGCTGTCACCACCTGAGAAATGCCGGATGCCAGCAGATGTGGGCTGCAGAGCACCTGCACATGTGGGGGTATGGCGTGCGCCCTTCTTATTGGCTGGTCCAGGAGTGGGTGCGGGTCCCTGATTGAGTCCATGATGGTTTCGGGGTGTAGCCTGTGCCTCTCATGTATCTCTGCATCAGTCAGCTGGAATAGTGTGATGCGCTGTCTGTGGATGCGTTCCTTCCGTCGACAAACCCTCAGTCCTGCTGTCTGTAGACGTAGGCGCCTTGCAATGACGTCAATAGCAGTCAGGGTGTCCACGCTGTTGCATTTTGGGATTGCTCAGCTGCACTGTTGTTGGTTACCACCTGCTTTCAATCCGTGTTAATTACCGACTCTTATTTACCGATTTTCTTGGATTTCTTAATTACCGAGTGCTCCTACATGTCATTTTGATTTTTACCACTTCATATTTACCACTTCATATTTACCGATTCGTTACTTATGTATTCGGTAACTATGAATCGGTTTTTACCGCCTCATATTTACCGAACAGTGGTTTTTGGACTCCTACATCTCACTTGTCTGTATACCGGTCGGTAACGGCATATTTACCGAAAATCGGCCGTTACCGACCGGTATTTGGCTACCTACATGAGGCCCATAATATTGTGATTATACTTCTGAAACAAACATATCAGACGGTATTTTAAAGAAATAAGTATTGGTATTAGATGATATTTTTTTACAATATTATGCATTTCTATAATGTTAAGTTTAAGTAAAAAAAGAATCAGGGCTTTTTTAATACAATCTTTGTGATTGGTATTTTTTTTTGCCCGCTGTAAAATGATGAATGCAATTGCTTTCACAATTTATAGTGAAATGCAATATATTCTGAAAACAGCAAAAATAAGGCAAAAATATTTTTGGGAAAAAAATGTAAATATGTGTACTGTATTATAAAATGTTTTAAAAATATTAATACTTTTTTCTTTTTTTCCAGATAGATATAGAAAATTTTCGAAAACTACAAACATTTTTAAAACTATTTTTAAAAAAAACAAATGAATAAATATTTTTTCAGTGAGTATGGTAAGTCAATAATAATAATTGTAGTCTCTCAAGGACAATGTAATGTGATAAATGATTTTTAGTGTTTTTAAAAAAAAAAAAAAGTACGCGCACCGTACGCGTACGGTAAAAAAAAATAAAAAAAAGTTTTTAAAAACATATGTAAAAAAAAGATGAAAGATAAGGTTGGCTCTTAAAAGAACCGTTGTGTTCATGCAGGGACAGAGGAAAGGAAGCATGGGAAAATTATTCAAAGCGACAAATGTGCTGATCTATTTTGTTGTTCACTAGGGAAACACTGGTCTCCCTATGGCAAATTAGATCTTTACAAAATGTGCAGTGAATATCAACCTTCCGAAATCGAGGGTTCATTTCCAGAGGGCCAGCAAAAGGAGATTCTCCCCCCACAGATGAAGGGCTCACCTGACCTGCAGAAGAAGGAGTCAGCCCTGCAGATGATGGTCCAGGCTGAGCTGCTGTGGATGTACTGGCTCGTCTTTCTGAAGAGTTACCTCGAAAAAGATGACCATGTGTCCTTCTGTGTACATCCTGGAGGTGTCTCTTCATGGTGTGATTCCCAAAGGAATACTTCCTGTCAGGATTACCTCTAGAAAGTACACGCTTACACAGCCTGCAAGTAACTAAGGGTGCATTCACCTTTTGCTGGCCTTCAGGAAAAGTAAAATAATCCCATACATAAGAGGGCTTTTGTTTCCTCGCTCTCTGCCTCAAGACAGTGCTGCTAGTGCTAGCCTCACTCTCAGAAGAGCTCTGCTGTTCTGCCATCGTATCCCAAAGACAAACCAGCTCCTTCTCCCAAGGGATCACAAGCAGAAATGAGGGGAATGGGTGTGGTGTAGGAGAGTTCTAGAACTGAAAGTAGTTTCAACCAATCAAAAGTTGTGTTTCATGATCACATGACCTACCGTACGCTTACGGTGCGCTTACGGTGCGCTTACGGCAAAAAGTACGCATGCGCGTAAAAAAGACACGCGCTTGCGCGCATGCGCATAACAGTCATTACCCGACACTTCCGCGTAACGTGCGCGTGTGGCGTAAGCGCGCACGCGTCCCACGCGCAGTACGCGCGGCTACGCAAAGTGCGTAACTATACGCAAGCAGCGTAGATAGATTACGGACGTTGCGTAAACCGTACGCTTACCGTGAGCTTACGGTACGCGTACTAAAAAAATATTTTTTTTTTTAAAAAAAGTACTGCAAATAAATTTTACATGTTTATTTTAAAAAATATATTTAAAAAAACATATTAAAGAATTTTAAAAATTTAATCATAGTCTTTATAAAAGGTAAGATAATTAAATTAAAAATATGTTAGAAAAAATAGAAGAAAAAAAAAAAATTAGGATTTAAAAAACCTTGCAAATTCACTGAAAAAACCATGGGTTTCACACACGTTATAGTTAGGAATTAGCATTTAAAAAACCTTAGAAATTCAGTGAAAAAACCATAGGTTTCACACACGTTATAGTTAGGAATTAGCATTTAAAAAACCTTAGAAATTCAGTGAAAAAACCATAGGTTTCACACATGTTATAGTTAGCTGGACATTTTACTCGTAAAAAACCAATGAAATTGCCCCGTTATAGTTAGTTCAGCTAACTATAACTCGCGCGCCCGCAATGCACTGCTGATGACGTCACATATTACATCACTCATGACATGGTCAGTGACATCACTCATGACATCACTGATGACATCTCAAATGACATCACTGATGACATCACTGATGACATCATCCTTGTGATAGAGTGGCAGACCTCCTCTCACCCTAATATAACCTTTGACACACACATTCAAAAATAGAGACTAAAATTTTCAAAAACAATGGACATACCAATAACAGTTACAACAACCTCTTCAGTAATTCTAAGATCCACATACACATCCACTCATTCACCAACAGTCCAATACAGTCACTCATACATGTACTCACTCATCATATGTACTCATACACCTATACATCCTGTTACACAATGCCACTCATCCATAGAGTTACTCACACACATAGTCACTCGTGCTAATAAAGAATCAAACATACATTTACTTGCATATACAGTTATACACACACCACCATACTTACTTCTACGGAAACTTACACATACTTAGTCTTTTAAACAATCACTTATAGAAACACATACTTATTCATACAGGAACTCTTCCAATCTCTCACCCTTGCATATACTCACATATATACACCAATAGTCACATATACTAGTTTTAAACATATGTAGTTACTCATAAAGACACTATTGAGACAGTCATTCACTCACTAACACACCCATACACACACTCATCCACCCATGCAGTCCTGCACACATGGTCTGTTCAACACATACAAACAGTGAGTCACTCATTCATGCACCTATGCACTACGTAATACCCCCCACCGAACCATGCAGACACTCAGACTGATACTCAAAAAACCAACTAATAACCTATATAGACACCCATGTAGCTACTCACCAACCCATGCAGCCACTTATACACAAAGTGAGAGACTGATACAGATATATACATATTTAAACATTACTCACTAAAACATGTATTCACTATGATACACTTAATCAGTCAGTTAAACAATCAATTTTTCAAAAACAAATCATCCATTTAGACACTTATATACCCATTTATTCTTCCATCGACCTTGAGATATACATATATAAAACATATTTAATTTTCAGAAAAACCCACATTCACTGGATGATGTCATCAGTGATGTCATCAGTGATGTCATTTGAGATGTCATCAGTGATGTCATGAGTGATGTCACTGACCATGTCATGAGTGATGTAATATGTGACGTCATCAGCAGTGCATTGCGGGCGCGCGAGTTATAGTTAGCTGAACTAACTATAACGGGGCAATTTCATTGGTTTTTTACGAGTAAAATGTCCAGCTAACTATAACATGTGTGAAACCTATGGTTTTTTCACTGAATTTCTAAGGTTTTTTAAATGCTAATTCCTAACTATAACGTGTGTGAAACCTATGGTTTTTTCACTGAATATATATATATATAAAACTATTTTAAAGTACAGCAACACTCGAAAGGCAGAGCTTATTTAATGCATCTTTTAATCTACCTATACTACTTTCCCTTAAGCATCTATATACCTTCCATGCACTTATGGATCGATATATTTATTACTTTTACTTATTTATTACTTTTCTTCTAATTCAGCATATCCTTTGCACTACCCTATTTTTTCACCCTATACCGCTCTCAAAATATCCTCTAGCTCAACTCTCGGACTCATCTCAAACCTCATTCTACTACTCTTTCCAATGCACTAGCATATTTCTCAACCTATACCTCTATCAATATATATAATACCTCCATACTCTCATTCATCCCAAACCCCATACCACTACTATGATCCCCAAAATAACCCTTCTGAGACTCTTCCCTACTCCACCCCCTCCTTGCAGCATCTCATATCTCTTTCTACTATTCCAACCCCCCAAAATAAGCCTTTCTAAACATTCCCTGAGTCTCCCCCTGCCAAGTCCCTTTTACTCATTCTCACTCCACCTCCCTTTTACTCATCCCAAATCTCCTCCTACTGCTATGAGCTCCAAAAAAAAATCTAAATCCTTCCCTTTTATTCCGCCACTATCATTTTCAATCCAAATAACAGACTAACATGTCCACCACTCAAATTAATTTCATATTTCACTATACTAATTCACCACTAATCCTTTATGGGTTCCAGAGTAATGTGCTACTGCCCAAAAAAGCGCTTCAACTCCTCTTCAGGGGTAGCAAGCACCATACAAATGCAAACCTTTTTACCTCGTCTACCCTTTCGCTAACCTTCTCAATCCAAATAACTGACTAACATATGCACCACTCAAATTACGTTCATATTTTCACTATACTAATTCACCACTAATCATCCTTTATGGGTTCCGAAGTAGTGTGCTACTTGCCGAAAAAAACACTATGACGCCTCATCAGGGGTAGTAAGCGATATATATAAATACAATTACAATACACACAATAGAAAACATCTTACTGGAACCTGGTCCAGAAAGGCACAGGGTGTTTCAGCTCAGTAGCCAACCAGAATGTCTGAAACATGATGGACGATTTTCATTGGCCATAGACGAGTCATTTAGATTGGTAAAACACAAGACTGCTACAATTGTGGGCAGTTTTGAGATTTGTTTATGCATCTGGGGCTGAAGACTGATTAGTGAAATAGTGCATTCGGTGACCCTGTGTAAAGGAGGCTGGTCTCCAAGAATGGATGTGTCCCCACCCCTACTCCTAGTGGCAGATGGAAGTACTGCTCCACTCACATCAGAGTAAAGGAGGCAGGTCTCCAAGCATGGATGTGTCCCCACCCTTACTCCAAGTGGCAGATGGAAATACTGCTCCACACAGCTCAGAGTAAAGGAGGCAGGTCTCCAAGCATGGATGTGTCCCCACCCCTACTCCTAGTGGCAGATGGTATTCACCTGCATCTCTGCATATGAATCAAGAAGTATTGGTACATTCCACTCACAGTATCAAACTGAATCCACTTACCTGGCTTTTTCATCCTCGAGTAGACAACCCAAGCGACAACAGCAAGCACTGCAGCAACCACAACAGCTCCAATGACGCCTCCGATAATTACCCCCATTGGAGGAGATTTCTCTTCTGTGGGACAGAGACAGGAAGGAGCAGAGTTACAGGGCAGAAATCACTTTAAAGATGAGATTTAAAATGCGGTACCAATAAGAACTGCCAGGTATGAAGATCTCTGTGAGTAAAGAGCCAGACAGAAAGCTATAGCTTAGCCTGGGGACACAGATGTGTTCCAGGTATACTCAGTGCTATGTAACCCTCTGCACTGCACTCCTATCACACTACAGTCCACAGTATACCCTCTCCTTTGTAGTCTTCGAAGTGGCACTAGCGTCTCACCACAGCCCATGGTTTACTCCACACTATAAGCTTCCTCTCAGGGTGCTACTATCAGCAGAGCCCACATTATACACAGCAGTGCCCGGAGAGAGGCCACACAGCACTATCACCCCACACCCCATGATATACTCCGCACTTTGTAGCTTTCCTCAGAACACTGTTAAACCCCCACTGGCAGCGGTTTACTCACTGCACTCACCACTGTTTACACTCTCGCACCTAAGCCCCCACCCCCTCCTTCTGACTGGCTCCATCATTAATGGCTGATACAGGGCACCCAGGTAACGATGACTGGGAAAAGGGTGCCTGCCTTTATCGTCTGCTCGGGGGCCTAGAAAGGACCGACGGCGAGAGCCCTGGCGACAACTGTAGCGGTCAACCTCCAGACAACAGCAATAAGGCCACACTCGCAACTTCCCTGAAACTATTTTGCAGTGTGGAAGTCTCCTATATTCGCATCATTCTGTTATCTAGTGGTTGGGTCCAGATATTCCTGGCTCAGTAAAACTGTTATCTTTTGATTCTTTTCACCAGGGAGATGGGGGAGGGGAAGGAGTTGAGGTGTGAATGTGGAGAGTGACAAGCCACAAAAGGAAGGGAAAGGGTTAGCCGGTACGCATCTGTTCGGAGTGGGTAGCGCTGTAGATTCACTTGCTCTGCATACTCCTGCCATCTAGTGAACAAATATACGTAAAAAAGAGAGTACTCTCTTTTAGTGACGCTTTTCTGGATAGAGATATCTCATAATAATGCAAGCGTAAAGTGAACGTATCCCCAGTGGGACCTGCTACATTAAGCGGAATGGCGCCATATGCCATCTATACGAGTCCTTATCATAAGAACAATCATTTTGCTAATCCCTGAGAAAATCAGCGCCACTGGCGAAGCATCACTTTTCTGCCCTCCCCTGGTTGAAAACAATCAGCAATGCCAAGGCCAGCCCTAGATACACACTTGGTGACATCCTGGCCGTCCTGAATTGTTTGAGCCAAAAAGGCGCGAAACTCATCTGGGCCTAACAAGCATATACCGCATTGATCGACGTCAATGCTAAGCTGGTCGATGAGAAGATTCACTTCCCGAATGCCTGAGTCCTTTTTAACTCCCTGTCTGGAGTTGTGGGGAACGAGTTAGGATTTACTTTGCTGGAGGGAGTCTGGACCACCAAACCCTCAGGAGTAGGATGCTGCATAAGAAAATCCAGATCACCGCGTGCCGGTCTTCGGCATGATAGGTTATGTGTATTTGTAAAGCACACTATCACCTGCGAGGGTGTCCACAGGTGTGAGTGTGCGCCTAGGCCTGCCTGTGATAGGTTATGTGTATTTGTAAAGCACACTATCACCTGCGAGGGTGTCCTCCGGTGTGTGTGCGCCTAGGCCTGCCTGTGATAGGTTATGTGTATTTGTAAAGCACACTATCACCTGCGAGGGTGTCCTCCGGTGTGTGTGCGCCTAGGCCTGCCTGTGATAGGTTATGTGTATTTGTAAAGCACACTATCACCTGCGAGGGTGTCCACAGGTGTGTGTGTGCGCCTAGGCCTGCCTGTGATAGGTTATGTGTATTTGTAAAGCACACTATCACCTGCGAGGGTGTCCTCCGGTGTGTGTGCCTAGGCCTGCCTGTGATAGGTTATGTGTATTTGTAAAGCACACTATCACCTGCGAGGGTGTCCTCCGGTGTGTGTGCCTAGGCCTGCCTGTGATAGGTTATGTGTATTTGTAAAGCACACTATCACCTGCGAGGGTGTCCACAGGTGTGTGTGTGCCTAGGCCTGCCTGTGATAGGTTATGTGTATTTGTAAAGCACACTATCACCTGCGAGGGTGTCCTCCGGTGTGTGCGCCTAGGCCTGCCTGTGATAGGTTATGTGTATTTGTAAAGCACACTATCACCTGCGAGGGTGTCCTCCGGTGTGTGTGCCTAGGCCTGCCTGTGATAGGTTATGTGTATTTGTAAAGCACACTATCTCCTGCGAGGGTGTCCTCCGGTGTGTGTGTGCCTAGGCCTGCCTGTGATAGGTTATGTGTATTTGTAAAGCACACTATCACCTGCGAGGGTGTCCTCCGGTGTGTGTGCGCCTAGGTCTGCCTGTGATAGGTTATGTGTATTTGTAAAGCACACTATCACCTGCGAGGGTGTCCACAGGTGTGTGTGTGCGCCTAGGCCTGCCTGTGATAGGTTATGTGTATTTGTAAAGCACACTATCACCTGCGAGGGTGTCCTCCGGTGTGTGTGCCTAAGCCTGCCTGTGATAGGTTATGTGTATTTGTAAAGCACACTATCACCTGCGAGGGTGTCCTCCGGTGTTTGTGCCTAGGCCTGCCTGTGATAGGTTATGTGTATTCGTAAAGCACACTATCACCTGCGAGGGTGTCCTCCGGTGTGTGTGCCTAGGCCTGCCTGTGATAGGTTATGTGTATTTGTAAAGCACACTATCACCTGCGAGGGTGTCCTCCGGTGTGTGTGTGCCTAGGCCTGCCTGTGATAGGTTATGTGTATTTGTAAAGCACACTATCACCTGCGAGGGTGTCCTCCGGTGTGTGTGCCTAGGCCTGCCTGTGATAGGTTATGTGTATTTGTAAAGCACACTATCACCTGCGAGGGTGTCCACAGGTGTGTGTGTGCCTAGGCCTGCCTGTGATAGGTTATGTGTATTTGTAAAGCACACTATCACCTGCGAGGGTGTCCTCCGGTGTGTGTGCGCCTAGGCCTGCCTGTGATAGGTTATGTGTATTTGTAAAGCACACTATCACCTGCGAGGGTGTCCTCCGGTGTGTGTGTGCCTAGGCCTGCCTGTGATAGGTAGTGTGTATTTGTAAAGCACACTATCACCTGCGAGGGTATCCTCAGGTGTGTGTGTGCCTAGGCCTGCCTTTGATAGGTTATGTGTATTTGTAAAGCACACTATCACCTGCGAGGGTGTCCTCCGGTGTGTGTGCCTAGGCCTGCCTGTGATAGGTTATGTGTATTTGTAAAGCACACTATCACCTGCGAGGGTGTCCTCCGGTGTGTGTGCCTAGGCCTGCCTGTGATAGGTTATGTGTATTTGTAAAGCACACTATCACCTGCGAGGGTGTCCTCCGGTGTGTGTGTGCCTAGGCCTGCCTGTGATAGGTTATGTGTATTTGTAAAGCACACTATCACCTGCGAGGGTGTCCTCCGGTGTGTGTGCGCCTAGGTCTGCCTGTGATAGGTTATGTGTATTTGTAAAGCACACTATCACCTGCGAGGGTGTCCACAGGTGTGTGTGTGCGCCTAGGCCTGCCTGTGATAGGTTATGTGTATTTGTAAAGCACACTATCACCTGCGAGGGTGTCCTCCGGTGTGTGTGCCTAAGCCTGCCTGTGATAGGTTATGTGTATTTGTAAAGCACACTATCACCTGCGAGGGTGTCCTCCGGTGTGCGTGCCTAGGCCTGCCTGTGATAGGTTATGTGTATTTGTAAAGCACACTATCACCTGCGAGGGTGTCCTCCGGTGTGTGTGCCTAGGCCTGCCTGTGATAGGTTATGTGTATTTGTAAAGCACACTATCACCTGCGAGGGTGTCCTCCGGTGTGTGTGTGCCTAGGCCTGCCTGTGATAGGTTATGTGTATTTGTAAAGCACACTATCCCCTGTGAGGGTGTCCTCCAGTGTGTGTGTGCCTAGGCCTGTCTGTGATAGGTTATGTGTATTTGTAAAGCACACTATCACCTGCGAGGGTGTCCTCCGGTGTGAGTGTGCGCCTAGGCCTGCCTGTGATAGGTTATGTGTATTTGTAAAGCACACTATCACCTGCGAGGGTGTCCTCAGGTGTGAGTGTGCCTAGGCCTGCCTGTGATAGGTTATGTGTATTGAATATGCTACTTACCAGTATGCATCTGTTCTTGGCATGTAGGGCTGCTGACATTCATATCTGTGCATAGATCGCCGCCTAGTGTTGGGTCCGGATGTTTGCACGTTGTTGTCCTGGAAGAGTCTTCGAAGTATCCTTGGATAGGTGACTCCTCCCCTGGACTACAGTGCGCATGGGCATCCTCTCCATCCTCAGATTGTTTTTCGCCATTGTGGCAGTGATGGAGTAGATACAGAAAATGATGACCATGCTTGCATTAATTCTGAGAGCTGCAGCTGCTACAGGCGCCGGGGAGGAGGGAGGGCGATATGAATGTCAGCAGCCCTACATGCCAAGAACAGATGCATACTGGTAAGTAGCATATTCAGTTCGAGGCATGTGGGCTGCTGAATTCATATCTGTGCATAGAATACATAGCAGTGCCCTCTATTGGCGGCGGCTACCCGTGCCAGCTGCAGCGGTCTGAAAAAGTGTTTTGAGAACAGCCTGTCCTACAGCTGCCTGCTGTTTTGACTGCACATCTACGCAATAGTGTTTTGTAAATGTGTGTGTAGTGGACCATGTGGCTGCTCTGCATATATCATGCAGGGGAATATTTCCTAGAAAAGCCATGGAAGCCCCCAACTTGCGTGTTGAGTGGGCTCGTGGTGGAATAGTTAATGTGCGTTTTGCCTTTTGATAACAGATTTGAATACACTTAACTATCCATCTGGCTATCCCTGCTTTGGAGATGGCGTTACCTTTGTGGTGTGGGGCAAAGGCAACGAACAGTTGTTTTGTCTTCCTGAAGGGTTTAGTCCTGTCGATGTAGTACATGAGGGCCCTCCGTACATCTAGTGTATGTAGTGCCCTTTCTGCAACAGTTTGTGGGTTTTGGAAGAAAACTGGCAGTTCAATAGTCTGATTCATGTGGAACTGCGATATTACTTTGGGCATGAATTTGGGGTTGGTACGTAGTACGACCCTGTTGGCGTGAACCTGTATAAATGGCTCTTGAACGGTTAGTGCCTGGAGTTCACTAACTCTTCTTAGGGAAGTGATCGCTACAAGGAAGGCCACTTTCCAGGTAAGGAATTGAATCTCGCATGAGTGTAGAGGTTCAAAGGGTGGACCCATCAAGCGTGTGAGGACCAAGTTGAGGTTCCACATTGGAGCCGGTGGGTGGCTTGGTGGAATGACTCGTTTGAGTCCTTCCAAGAATGCTTTGATGGCAGGCACTCTGAATAGAGAGAGGTGCTGCCTGGCTTGCAGATAGGCTGAGATTGCGGTCAAATGGACACGTATAGAGGTGTACGCCAGATTGCATCGATATAGGTGTAAGAGGTAACAGATGATGTTTTGGATGGATGCGTCCAGCGGGTTGATGTCATTATTACCGCAATAAATGACGAACCTTTTCCATTTGGCTGCATAGCAAGCTCTGGTAGTGGGTCTTCTGGCCTCCTTGATGATGTCCATACAGTCAGGTGGCAGGTTGAGATAGCCAAACTCTAGGACTTCAGGAGCCAGATCGCCAGGTTCAGCTGTTGCGGATCTGGGTGCTGAACCTCTCCATGGTTCTGCGTCAAGTGCGCGGGTTTGATCCGCAGCCTTTGATGCGGCACCACGGAAAGTTCGAGGAAGGTGGTGTACCACGGCTGGCGTGCCCACGTGGGAGCAACTAGGACGAGTGTCAGGGAGTGTTGTCGGAGTTTGCGGGCCACTAGCGGTATCAATGGCGCTGGGGGAAAAGCGTACGCAAATTTGCCGGACCAGTTCATCCATATCGCATTGCCCTGCGACTGCGGATGTGGGAACCTGGCGGCGAAGCTTTGGCATTTTGCGTTTTCGCTTGTCGCGAATAGGTCTATCTCTGGATGACCCCACTGCTGGAAGTACGGTTGGAGTACTGATGGGTGTAACTCCCACTCGTGCATCTGGTGGCTGTGTCTGCTGAGCAGATCCGCCATCTGGTTGTCCTTGCCAGGGAGGTGTTCCGCCATGAGGAACATGTTCCTCTGAATGGCCCACTTCCACATGCTCTGAGCCAGATGAGACAACTGTGGAGAGTGTGTTCCTCCCTGTTTCTGTATGTAGTACATTGCGGTCATGTTGTCCGTCCGGATCAACACGACCTTGTTGCATAGATGTACTTTGAATGCCTTCATGGCTAGGAAGATTGCCATCAGTTCCAGAAGGTTGATGTGCAACTTCTTTTGTTGTGTTGTCCATAGTCCCTGCACTGTGTAGTGGAGTACATGAGCTCCCCATCCCTGGAGAGACGCGTCCGCTGTCAGTACTATCTGTGGGACAGGCTCTTGGAATGGTCGGCCCTTGCAAAGGTTTTGTGGGTTCCACCAATGCAGAGAGTTGTATGCCCGACCGCTCACCAACACTAGGTCCTTTAACTGTCCTTGAGCCTGATTCCACTGACGTGCTAGGCACTCCTGAAGTGGGCGCATATGTAATCTCGCGTGCGGGACTATGAAGATGCAGGAGGCCATCATGCCTATCAACTGCATAAACACTCGCGCTGGAAGTGAGTGATTGGGTTGGAACTTGGAGATCAGCAATTGTATGCTGTTGATCCTCACTAAATTTGGCTGAGCTGTGGCCGCCAGAGTGTCTATAGTCGCACATAGGTACTGTTGTATGTGTGCGGGCTGGAGATGGGACTTTGGATAATTTAGTGAGAATCCCAGACTGTGAAGAAGGTGAATAGTGCGGGACATGTGGCTTGCACATTGCTGGGCTGACTTCGCTTGAACGAGCCAGTCGTCTAGGTAGGGGTAGACGTGTATATGCTGCCTCCGTAGATGTGCTGCCACTGTAGCTAGGCACTTCGTGAAAACCCTGGGCGCTGTTGTCACGCCGAAGGGAAGGACTTTGAACTGATAGTGCTGCCCCTGAACAGTGAACCTGAGGTATTTTTTGTGCGAGGGGTGGATGGGTATGTGAAAGTACGCATCCTTGAGGTCCAGTGTGGCTAGGAAGTCTCCCTGCTTGAGAAGCGGAAGGACTTGCTGTAGAGTGAGCATGTGAAAGTGCTCTGAAAGAATGTACTGGTTCAGGGGTCTCAGGTCTAATATAGGTCTGAGCGACCCGTCCTTTTTTGGAATTAAGAAGTAGAGGGAGTACACTCCCGTACCCTGCTCGTGGATGGGTACGACCTCTATAGCGCCTTTTAGAAGCATACTTTGCACCTCTTGCTGTAAGAGCGTTAAGTGCTCTGAGGACATAGGACGGCTTCTTGGTGGTATTGTGGGTGGAGTGGAGGTTAACTCCAGACAGTAACCGTATTTTACAATATCTTTGACCCACCTGTCCGTGGTGATGGAGTTCCACGTGGACAGGAACCTTTGTAGCCTTCCCCCGACAGGTGTTATGTGGTCGGGAGGAAGGGAGAGGGCGTCACTGCTTATTCTTGGGGGAGGACCTGGTGTTGCCGTAGCCACGTCCTCTGCCCTTTGTACTGGAGCCACGATATCCACCTCGGGTGTTTTTATCGTAGGTGGTCTGTGTATTGCCTTTGTTATATGTTTGTTGTGACCCCTGTCCTCTACCTGCTCCCTTGTTTCCGGGGCGACGAAAGGAGCCGCTCCGAAAGGACTGAGTTTGTAGGGCGCCCATGGACTTTGCAGTGTCCGTGTCCTTCTTTATCTTTTCGAGGGTGGTGTCAACCTCTGGCCCGAATAAATAGTCGGGGTTGACGGGCTGGTTCAGTATATTGTTTTGTACCTCAGGCTTGAATCCTGAGATCCGTAGCCAGGCATGTCGTCGCAGCATGACGCTTGTGTTTATGGCTCTGGCAGCCGTGTCTGCAGCATCTAGTGCACATTTGATGGAAGCGTTCGTGAGTAGCTGTCCTTCTCTGATGAGCATTTCTGCGCCTTCTTTGAACTGGTCAGGGAGATGTTGGAATATTTGCTCCAGTGTGTCATAGTGCGCTCTATCATAGCGAGCAAGGAGCGCTTGAGTGTTGGCTATGCGCCATATGTTGGCAGCTTGGGCGGCAACTCTTTTGCCAGAGGTCTCTAACACTTTGGACTCTTTGTCCGGGGGAGGAGCATCACCTGTTGTTTGCGAGTGTGCCCTTTTGCGTGCATTTGCTACGACGATGGAGTCTAGTGGTAATTGGCCTCTGATGTAAGTAGGATCCCCAGGCGCTGATCTGTATTTCTTATCAATCCTGGGGTTTATCACTCGTGCCCTGGTGGGTTCCTTGAAAATGTCCTTAGCTGGTTTGAGGACCCCCTTCAACATTGGCAGAGTTTTCACATGTCTTTCTGAGGATGCAAAGGTGTCCATTAGAAAGTCATCTTCGATGGTATCAGAGTGAAGCTGTACCCCATGGTTATTTGCAGCACGTTCAATAAGAGCGTTGAACGCCGCAGTATCCTCCGTAGGAGATGTTTTCGCCCCATAAAGTTGTTGGTCCTGTGCATCGAGAGGTGCACTGGGGTCTGCAGGGTCGCCCCAAGTTTGATCAGGGTCCTGCTGGTCATCAGGGTCTGTGTCTACGTGGTAGGGGACTTGTTCATCCATGTAGTCCTCCAATGCGTCCGTGTCGGAGCGTGTGGGGGAGAACCGGTGTGGAGCCTGGTAGGATGAATGGAAGGGTTCATAAAGGAGAGGTTCTGATTCTACAGGCAACTTCCTTTTTAGTGGGATCCTGAAAGGGTCCAGTGGCGGCTCCGAAGTTATCCTTCGGTCGTGGAGAATCATCCTGCCAGTGTTGGCGTCGATGACGCGTGCCGGAGACGTCTCAGCAGGTGTGACCGTAGTCTGGGTGACCCGTGTCCTGAGTTGGAACATTTTTGGGATTGTCGACGGAGGCAAGCCGAAGGTAATGTTGGCCGGCGCCGAAGAGGCTGCTGGAGCTCCGATCGAATCGGAACCCGACGTGTCCTGGAGGACAGCCGTGGTTTTGCTGCCTTGCGTCGCACCAGGTCGTATTTGGGGCGCCTTTGAGGCTTTGGCACCGGCCAGGTTCGTAGAGGCGGCCGTGGATTTTTTCGGCGCCGGCGGTTCTTCGAGTCGAGGTGCAGAGATCACCGTCGAAGTCTTCGATACGTGAGGCTTAGGTGTCGTCGAGGGAGCGACGCGAGACGCAGCAGGCGTTACGGCCCTCGGTGTCGTTGGTGCCGGTAGCCGAGCAGGTTTGTCGGTGCCGATGGCCTTTTTCCGTTTGTCGACTCCAACGTCACCCGCTTCAAGTTCGGCACCGAAGTCTCTCTTGGTGCGGTCGGTGCCGACGCGTTGCGCTGGCGTCGAAGGCGTGGAAGGCCTCGATCCGACCAGCGCCACTTTCAGTTTCGGTGGAACCGGAGCAGCTTTCGGTTTCGGTTTTGCGGTAGGGAAACCAGCTTGTTTATGCAATAATGGCTGCCGCTGAACGTCCGAGGCCGGGCCCAAGGGCGGGGCCGAAGAACTGCGGGATGGGTCTCGGGTAAGGCCCGAAGGCGATCCCTCGACCGGAGCCATAGGCTGTGGCACTGGTGTTTCTTCGGTTTGAACAGGTAGGCCTTGTTCATCATTGGAGCTACCCTCTTCGGCCCCTAAGGCCTCCTCGTCGTCTCCTACCTCGGTGTCGTCTTCACCTCTGTGGAAGAGTGACTCGTCTACCTCGTCCGATCCGGTGTCGCGCTCGGAAACGGGACTGGAGGGCAAGACTTCTAATTCCTCGACTTCTTCGGCCTCGTTGAAGATGTCTGCTGGGGCCGGTGCCGCGTGCTGCGCTTCGAGTCTCGCCGCTCGTCGATTCCGTAGAGTCTTCTTCGAACGGAACCGGGCACAGGCCATGCATGTCGATTCGTCGTGGTCCGGCGAAAGGCATTTGTTGCACACCGGATGGACGTCGATGTGTGGGTACTTCGCATTGCATACCGGACACCTTTTGAATGGCGTCCTCGATTCCATCGTCGAAGTAGTCGATGGACAGGTAAATGCGAAAAAAGTCGGTGCTGAAAGTTAGTAAACTAACAGAATTGTATCGAAACCCGATCGATAAACAGTACCGACGCGAACTAAAGGCCTTTTGGCCTCGACAAAATATTTTCCTAACTTGAGCTAAGATAGCACATCCGAACCCAATGGCGGAAAAAAACAATCTGAGGATGGAGAGGATGCCCATGCGCACTGTAGTCCAGGGGAGGAGTCACCTATCCAAGGATACTTCGAAGACTCTTCCAGGACAACAACGTGCAAACATCCGGACCCAACACTAGGCGGCGATCTATGCACAGATATGAATTCAGCAGCCCACCTGCCTCGAACTTGTAAAGCACACTATCACCTGCGAGGGTATCCTCAGGTGTGTGTGTGCCTAGGCCTGCCTGTGATAGGTTATGTGTATTTCTAAAGAACACTATCACCTGCGAGGGTGTCCTCCGGTGTGTGTGCGCCTAGGCCTGCCTGTGATAGGTTATGTGTATTTGTAAAGCACACTATCACCTGCGAGGGTATCCTCCGGTGTGTGTGTGCCTAGGCCTGCCTGTGATAGGTTATGTGTATTTGTAAAGCACACTATCACCTGCGAGGGTGTCCTCCGGTGTGTGTGTGCCTAGGCCTGCCTGTGATAGGTTATGTGTATTTGTAAAGCACACTATCACCTGCGAGGGTGTCCTCCGGTGTGTGTGCCTAGGCCTGCCTGTGATAGGTTATGTGTATTTGTAAAGCACACTATCACCTGCGAGGGTGTCCTCCGGTGTGTGTGCCTAGGCCTGCCTGTGATAGGTTATGTGTATTTCTAAAGTACACTATCACCTGCGAGGGTGTTCTCCGGTGTGTGTGCGCCTAGGCCTGCCTGTGATAGGTTATGTGTATTTGTAAAGCACACTATCACCTGCGAGGGTGTCCTCCGGTGCGAGTGCCTAGGCCTGCCTGTGATAGGTTATGTGTATTTGTAAAGCACACTATCACCTGCGAAGGTGTCCTCTGGTGTGTGTGCCTAGGCCTGCCTGTGATAGGTTATGTGTATTTGTAAGGCACACTATCACCTGCGAGGGTGTCCTCCGGTGTGTGTGCCTAGGTCTGCCTGTGATAGGTTATGTGTATTTGTAAAGCACACTATCACCTGCGAGGGTGTCCTCCGGTGTGTGTGCCTAGGCCTGCCTGTGATAGGTTATGTGTATTTGTAAAGCACACTATCACCTGCGGGGGTGTCCACAAGTGTGAGTGTGCGCCTAGGTCTGCCTGTGATAGGTTATGTGTATTTGTAACGCACACTATCACCTCCGAGGGTGTCCTCCGGTGTGTGTGCCTAGGCCTGCCTGTGATAGGTTATGTGTATTTGTAAAGCACACTATCACCTGCGAGGGTGTCCTCCGGTGTGTGTGCCTAGGCCTGCCTGTGATAGGTTATGTGTATTTGTAAAGCACACTATCACCTGCGAGGGTGTCCTCCGGTGTGTGTGTGCCTAGGCCTGCCTGTGATAGGTTATGTGTATTTGTAAAGCACACTATCACCTGCGAGGGTGTCCTCCGGTGTGTGTGCCTAGGCCTGCCTGTGATAGGTTATGTGTATTTGTAAAGCACACTATCACCTGCGAGGGTGTCCTCCGGTGTGTGTGCCTAGGCCTGCCTGTGATAGTGTGCTTTACAAATACACATAACCTATCACAGGCAGGCCTAGGCACACACACCGGAAGACACCCTCGCAGGTGATAGTGTGCTTTACAAATACACATAACCTATCACCTGCGAGGGTGTCTTCCGGTGTGTGTGCCTAGGCCTGCCTGTGATAGGTTATGTGTATTTGTAAAGCACACTATCACCTGCGAGGGTGTCCACAGGTGTGAGTGTGCCTAGGCCTGCCTGTGATAGGTTATGTGTATTTGTAAAGCACACTATCACCTGCGAGGGTGTCCACAGGTGTGAGTGCGCCTAGGCCTGCCTGTGATAGGTTATGTGTATTTGTAAAGCACACTATCACCTGCGAGGGTGTCCTCCGGTGTGTGTGCCTAGGCCTGCCTGTGATAGGTTATGTGTATTTGTAAAGCACACTATCACCTGCGAGGGTGTCCTCCGGTGTGTGTGCCTAGGCCTACCTGTGATAGGTTATGTGTATTTGTAAAGCACACTATCACCTGCGAGGGTGTCCTCCGGTGTGTGTGTGTGCCTAGGCCTGCCTGTGATAGGTTATGTGTATTTGTAAAGCACACTATCACCTGCGAGGGTGTCCACAGGTGTGTGTGCCTAGGCCTGCCTGTGATAGGTTATGTGTATTTGTAAAGCTCACTATCACCTGCGAGGGTGTCCTCCGGTGTGTGTGTGCCTAGGCCTGCCTGTGATAGGTTATGTGTATTTGTAAAGCACACTATCACCTGCGAGGGTGTCCTCTGGTGTGAGTGTGTGCCTAGGCCTGCCTGTGATAGGTTATGTGTATTTGTAAAGCACACTATCACCTGCGAGGGTGTCCTCCGGTGTGTGTGCCTAGGCCTGCCTGTGATAGTGTGCTTTACAAATACACATAACCTATCACAGGCAGGCCTAGGCACACACACCGGAGGACACCCTCGCAGGTGATAGTGTGCTTTACAAATACACATAACCTATCACAGGCAGGCCTAGGCACACACTCACACCAGAGGACACCCTCGCAGGTGATAGTGTGCTTTACAAATACACATAACCTATCACAGGCAGGCCTAGGCGCACACACACCGGAGGACACCCTCGCAGGTGATAGTGTGCTTTACAAATACACATAACCTATCACAGGCAGGCCTAGGCACACACACCGGAGGACACCCTCGCAGGTGATAGTGTGCTTTACAAATACACATAACCTATCACAGGCAGGCCTAGGCGCACACACACCGGAGGACACCCTCGCAGGTGATAGTGTGCTTTACAAATACACATAACCTATCACAGGCAGGCCTAGGCGCACACTCACACCTGTGGACACCCTCGCAGGTGATAGTGTGCCTTACAAATACACATAACCTATCACAGGCAGGCCTAGGCACACACGCACCAGAGGACACCCTCGCAGGTGATCACCTGCGAGGGTGTCCTCTGGTGCGTGTGTGCCTAGGCCTGCCTGTGATAGGTTATGTGTATTTGTAAGGCACACTATCACCTGCGAGGGTGTCCACAGGTGTGAGTGTGCGCCTAGGCCTGCCTGTGATAGGTTATGTGTATTTGTAAAGCACACTATCACCTGCGAGGGTGTCCTCCGGTGTGTGTGCGCCTAGGCCTGCCTGTGA
Organism: Triturus cristatus; assembly: GCF_964204655.1. Taxonomy (NCBI): domain Eukaryota; kingdom Metazoa; phylum Chordata; class Amphibia; order Caudata; family Salamandridae; genus Triturus; species Triturus cristatus. Next base: position 1,096,314,281 of record NC_140588.1, on the reverse strand, counting down.
TAGGTTATGTGTATTTGTAAAGCACACTATCACCTGCGAGGGTGTCCTCCGGTGTGTGTGCCTAGGCCTGCCTGTGATAGGTTATGTGTATTTGTAAAGCACACTATCACCTGCGAGGGTGTCCTCCGGTGTGTGTGCGCCTAGGCCTGCCTGTGATAGGTTATGTGTATTTGTAAAGCACACTATCACCTGCGAGGGTGTCCTCCGGTGTGTGTGCCTAGGCCTGCCTGTGATAGGTTATGTGTATTTGTAAAGCGCACGTTCACCACCACGGGTATCTTGGCGCCGAATCACAGATGTTTTTTGTTACCCAACTCAATGGTACTCATTTTATGGACCTCAGATGGCTGGCTGGGATTTGAAAGGCTGGGTGGACCTGCTGGGATTTGAACCTGTGACCATGAGGTCGAACACAGGCCCCTGCAGTAGACGCATTAGTCCACTGAGCCACCAGACCCAGCAGTTTGGCATGTTTGTCAAACTTTAGCTCAACGCTGGGTAGCTGTGGGTTTGAGCATTCAGGTTTAAACAAAGAAACGAGTGTAAAGCATTTAAACAGCACCAAAAGAACTGAATTAGAAAGAGACAGGACTCTCGAAATCAGACATGAATTTATAAAAATAGAGAGTATTTTTACGACTTTATAGACACCAAAATGAACAAAATCCACTGGAGGGTTCTGGAGATTTAAATACTTGAAAAAACAGTAAAGTAGGATTCCTCACTCAGCCGTGAACAAGCTGGGGCAAATTCAAAGTATTTGACACTTTGAATCCCGTTCGAGACAAACTTACATCAAGCTTGAATGATGTCACTTCCAGTTACTTTGGGCACTCGCCGCTGGAAAACTGGTCCTCGGTCATAACACAACCAGCAGTTTCCTTCTCCTGCCGATAACTCTCCTTCTGGGTGACCAAACAGATCTCCAAGGAGTCTGAAGGGTCCAGCAGACGTACGTGCAACTTTTGACCATTGGGACTCGGTCTCCCAGGCGGCCCTGTGACGGTGAGCATCACTCTGGTACTCTGGGCTACCAACACACCTGGTAAAGCATCTCCAGCTTTGTGGCCCAGTGCTGAAGCAGGAAGTCAGTCCTCTGACTCTTGGAGTCTCTGCTTTTGTCTGGGGCTCATGGGACAATTCAACACAAGCAGGCCATAACAGGTACAGTCCTCTCTTTGCTAGCCCAAGGTACAGCGGGCTCAGCCGGACTTCAGTACAGCCTATCTCTGCCAGGCCCAAGGTCAGCAGGGCAGTCCTTCTTCGGTCAGTCGAGATTCGAGTGCCAGGCGTGTCATATTTGTGCCCACATAGTGCCCACTGGGGAGGATACAGTCACTAGCCAACGGGCTACCAGGTCAATTCCGGCTTGATGATATCCTCCTGTGAAGTGCGGCATCTAGCTATCCCAGAGTGCTCTAGTCCTCCCACTCCCAAGATGGCAGAACCCTTCTCTCCCTATGTGGAGCTTGGTAGCCTACCCTAGAGGTGTGGCTACCAAAGGGCTAGACAGCCACAGAAAAACTGGTTTGACCAGTGTTTTCCCTCTCTGTCCTTGACGCACTCCAGTCTGCCTATAAAGAGGAGCAGCCCCTCTTTGAAGTGCTCGCCATTTGCCCTTCAAAGGAGGCTTCCCCTTTGAAGCTTGCTTATGAGCTCACACCTTGTCTGTTTTTTCTCGCTAGGAGGAGAGAACACCTCTCCGCCCTCACAGGCCCTTTGTAGGCTTTTGTGGGAGACATTCACACTCCTACCCAGGAGGACAGAAGGCTGTCTGAGGACCATCCTTTCTGTGCAACCGTAAACAAGCACTGGAAACCTTGGCAACACATTGGCAACTTACTCAAGTTGCACTATACCCGCCAGGGACATTACATTTGGATGTAACCAATACATTTGGATTTAATGTACTGATTATTTTGATAACTTGCAGTACCAACTTTGGTAGTCCCATTCAGAAGTTAGCAGGGCGAGGTGCCAGCCTGTAATTCTGCACTCCCCAAAGGGGCGATCAGCCTTTCAGCAGTAGAAACGACAATGGACAAGGTGGGTTTTTAGCGTTTGGACCTGGAAAACATGATACTGCGGGTCTGACCTTTTAACATAAGGCACCCTGTCTTTATGGCTCTGTAGGTCTGCTATAGGGGTGACTTACAGACATTAAAAGGAAGGCTTGGGATTTGGCATTGGGTTTAATGGCAAAGTCGAGTTAGCAGTTTAAAACCTGCAAAGAGCCGGTTTCCTCACATCGCTGTTAAGAAGGAGCAGATCCAGTGGAGAGTGGGTCCTTGGATACAAATCTCCTGCAGGTGCCCGATGAGGATGGGGTGTGAGACTGTGTCAAACGCTGCAAAGAGGTCCAGGCAGTGGAGAGTGGGTCCTTGGATACAAATCTCCTGCAGGTGCCCGATGAGGATGGGGTGTGAGACGGTGTCAAACGCTGCAAAGAGGTCCAGGCAGTGGAGAGTGGGTCCTTGGATACGAATCTCCTGCAGGTCCCGATGAGGATGGGGTGTGAGACTGTGTCAGATGCTGCAAAGAGGTCCAGGCAGTGGAGAGTGGGTCCTTGGATACAAATCTCCTGCAGGTGCCCGATGAGGATGGGGTGTGAGACGGTGTCAGATGCTGCAAAGAGGTCCAGGCAGTGGAGAGTGGGTCCTTGGATACGAATCTCCTGCAGGTGCCCGATGAGGATGGGGTGTGAGACTGTGTCAAATGCTGCAAAGAGGTCCAGGCAGTGGAGAGTGGGTCCTTGGATACGAATCTCCTGCAGGTGCCCGATGAGGATGGGGTGTGAGACTGTGTCAAATGCTGCAAAGAGGTCCAGGCAGTGGAGAGTGGGTCCTTGGATACAAATCTCCTGCAGGTGCCCGATGAGGATGGGGTGTGAGACGGTGTCAAACGCTGCAAAGAGGTCCAGGCAGTGGAGAGTGGGTCCTTGGATACGAATCTCCTGCAGGTCCCGATGAGGATGGGGTGTGAGACGGTGTCAAATGCTGCAAAGAGGTCCAGGCAGTGGAGAGTGGGTCCTTGGATACGAATCTCATGCAGGTCCCGATGAGGATGGGGTGTGAGACGGTGTCAGATGCTGCAAAGAGGTCCAGGCAGTGGAGAGTGGGTCCTTGGATACGAATCTCCTGCAGGTGCCCGATGAGGATGGGGTGTGAGACTGTGTCAAATGCTGCAAAGAGGTCCAGGCAGTGGAGAGTGGGTCCTTGGATACGAATCTCCTGCAGGTGCCCGATGAGGATGGGGTGTGAGACTGTGTCAAATGCTGCAAAGAGGTCCAGGCAGTGGAGAGTGGGTCCTTGGATACAAATCTCCTGCAGGTGCCCGATGAGGATGGGGTGTGAGACGGTGTCAAATGCTGCAAAGAGGTCCAGGCAGTGGAGAGTGGGTCCTTGGATACGAATCTCCTGCAGGTGCCCGATGAGGATGGGGTGTGAGACTGTGTCAAATGCTGCAAAGAGGTCCAGGCAGTGGAGAGTGGGTCCTTGGATACAAATCTCCTGCAGGTGCCCGATGAGGATGGGGTGTGAGACGGTGTCAAATGCTGCAAAGAGGTCCAGGCAGTGGAGAGTGGGTCCTTGGATACAAATCTCCTGCGGGTGCCCGATGAGGATGGGGTGCGAGACTGTGTCAGATGCTGCAAAGAGGTCCAGGATAATGAGGACTGCTGGGGCGCCTCTAGCAAGGGTCATGCGGATGGCATCTGTGGTGGCGAGGAGTGCCGTTTCTGCTCGGCTTGAATCCAGACCGCTTGGCATTGAGGAGCTGGTGGTTGCTGAGGTGGTCGGTGATGTGTCGGTTGATTAGGTTCTCCAAGACCTTTGCTTGGTATGGTCTGTGGTGGGAAAGAGCGACTGGGTCAGTGGATGGTTTCTTGAGCAGGGGCATGATGGGGTCTGGGAATGAGGCCGAGTCCATGAGGTGTTGAGGATGGGTGTTAGTGCTTCACTGACCAGAAGGAGTCCTTTGCTGAAGGTTTGGTGGGGGAAGGATCGGATGGGGTCCCGAGTAGATGGTCTTCATGGTAGCAGTGATTTTGATGGTGGGGAGTGCAGGCCACAAGGCAGGGCTTGTTCTTCGGCAGTGATGGGAAGTTGAGTTGCAATGGTGACGGGGTGTGGTTGAGGCTCGAAGATGCGGCATATGGAGGTGATATTGTTACAGAAGAATTCTGAGAGCTTGTTGTAAAGGTCTTTTGAGGGGGTGAAGTTGTTGGAGACGGCAGGAGCATAAACTGGGTCTTTAGCTTAGCTCTACAAAATGTGTTTTCACACCGCTGGGTGACACGAGTGAACTTAGTTCAGTGCACACCGCTAATTGTGAAAGGCAAGTTATTGTAGCCCGCAGAACCCCACCCATTACATCAGGTGTCTTCAACCAGTCGATCATGAGCTACAAATAGCTCACAGAATCCTTCTGAGTAGCTCCCAGCCTTCATTCTTTTGTATAACTCTTTTTATTGACAACAAAACATTGAAGATACAGACAACATGATACTTGTTCACATTTGATTCCTTTCGTACAGTATAATATTCAACTTTTAGGCAGAGGCCTATTCCCCAATTTCACAACTTATACCTATGTGTCCCCATATTCCGCAAGCATGAGGACAGAGGGAAGGGGAGGCGGGGTGCATATATTTCCTCTATATATGTTCCACTTGCCCCATATTTGCATCCATTTTTTGGGGCATCCCCGGGCCACATACACTCTTTTTTCCCTTGCCATGCACCAATCCATATCTTTTTTCCATGTGTCCACTGTTGGTGCATCTTGTGCCCCCCACAATTTTGCAATGTTTCGTTTAGCGACCATTAGCCCCAAGGTAGCCCAGGTTTTTTCCTTAAATTTCAAGTCTGTGAGTTCCCAAATATTCAGTAAACATCTTTTAACCTCCGGTTCCAAACCTATTGCCAATGCCTCCGTCATACTGCGGAGCACCTCAGTCCAATATTTCTTGACATGAACACATTCCCATAATATATGGATGAATGAGCCTTCCTTGCTACATCGCCGCCCACAACTCGCGTCCTCCCTGTAACCCATCTTAACCAACGTTGGACCTGATAGATATATCCGGTGTAGTACTTTAAGTTGTACTAGTTTGAGCTTGGAGGAGATTGCTACCTCCTTGGGAGAGGCCAACGCCTCTAGCCATTTGTCGTCGTCTAGCTCTAAGGTGTCAGTTTCCCATTTTCGATAGAGCTATATGAGGGCGTCAGGTGTGTGGTTCACTAGTTTCTGATATGTCAGAGAGCTTGCTTTTTTGGGCATATATTTATCTAGAATTCTATCTTCCAAAGGGCGTAGACTCAGGCGGGGTTTCTCCCCGTGGGCTCTGGGCTTGCAGTGCATGGCAGCTGGAGATATCTAAATCCCTCTGTGTTGGCTCGTTCGTACTCTTGTTGTAAATGCGGAAAGGGGTCACATCTCCCTTCTTACACAGATCTCCCACCCTAGATAGTCCAATTGAGTCCCAGTTATAGAAACCCTTTGTATTCCTCAATGTGCCCATCTGTTCCGAGTCCCACAGAGGGGTGGCTTGTGTGATCTTATTAGCCCATTCCATACTCTTATGAGCAGTGAGCCACACCTGGATTGAATGCCACTCGGGCCCTATTAAGTGCAGTTTTGCCAGTCTAGTGGACAGTGCTCCAGTATAACTCCCACCCAGTAAAAGCCATTTGTCCATTCTATACCCTGGGTCATCGCTTGTCCAGTGCGTGCAGTGGTTAATTGCTGCCAGATGTGTAGTCCAATAATATTTCTTGTTGTCAGAGAACCCTATACCACCGGCATACCAACCTGGCCCCAATTTCAAAAACGCTATACGGGCGGCTTATCCATCCACAATAGCTCCTGCTGTGCATTTTCTATGTCCTTGAAATATGTGGTTGGGACTGGCGAGGGCGAGTTTTGCAAAATATAGAAGAAGCGCGGTACGGACATCATTTTGAATAATGCAGCTCTACCCAATAGGGACAGGGGGAGTGACCTCCAGTGTTCCACGTCACTTTAAAGTCGCTGCAACGGGGAAAGGAGATTAGGAGTAGGACAGCTTCGGATCTGTTGTTATATAGATTCTGGCCTGAAGAGTAACATAGGTTTATTTAGATTGAAGACAAACAGGTAAACAGGTCGCAAAAGTCCTCATCAGCAAGTGTCGATCTTCATCAGCAGCAACTCCCCCGGGAGCAGCCTGCTAGCTGCTCAGCCCCATCCATTAAATTCAACACCCATCTGCCCCTAAGCAATGCTTCAACATGGCCAGTTTATGCGAGGTTGTATATATATCACAACCAATAGCCTCCACATAAGCTTGGAATCCTTCCGTCCGATCTTCCCTTGGCACTATAGGCTCACCAGGTGCCCCAAGGAACTGAGCGGGCGCCATCATGCCTACCATGACAATGAATTCCTTCCTTCAATGTGTAAAGGCAATTGAATGCACAATAAAAGAAAATAAAGAACATAGTCTCCGCTGTCATCCACTGGACCCGACACAATTAAATAACAAAAGTAGTCACTGTTGTCGCTTTAGTAAGAAGAACTTAACTGGCACAACTAGATACAGTTGAAGGTAGCAATGACTATTTTGCACAGTATAGACGACTCGCACTCAAAACATCATCCAGGAGGTAAGACTGCAGGAGAACAAAATGCGTTGATCCAGTGACTGCATTTATTATTCATCCATCGCGGCAGTAATTATGCAAAAGTGAACATTAAAAGGTTATTCCTTAAACCATGTGCGACAGGCCCTTTTAAAGAAATATAAGCTGTGCCTGTCAGCGCTTGTCTTGTTACGACCAGAGCTGTCTCTAACATGTACTGCGAGACAGGCTGTTTCTTTAAGCTGTGCCTGTCAGCGCTTGTCTTGTTACGACTAGAGCTGTCTCTAACACGTACTGCGAGACAGGCTGTTTCTTTAAGCTGTGCCTGTCAGCGCTTGTCTTGTTACGACTACAGCTGTCTCTAACACGTACTGCGTGACCGTCTGTTTCTTTAAGCTGTGCCTGTCAGCGCTTGCCTTGTTACGACTAGAGCTGTCTCTAACACGTATTGCGTGACAGGCTGTTTCTTTAAGCTGTGCCTGTCAGCGCTTGTCTTGTTACGACTAGAGCTGTCTCTAACACGTACTGCGTGACAGGCTGTTTCTTTAAGCTGTGTCTGTCAGCGCTTATCTTGTTAGGACTAGAGCTGTCTCTAACACGTGCTGCGTGACAGGCTGTTTCTTTAAGCTGTGCCTGTCAGTGCTTGTCTTGTTAGGACTAGAGTTGTCTCTAACACGTACTGCGCGGCTGGTGTTTCTTTAAGCTGTGTCTGTCAGCGCTTGTCTTGTTAGCACTAGAGTTGTCTTTAACACGTACTGCATGACAGGCTGTTTCTTTACGGTATGTCTGTCAGTGCTTGTCTTGTAGGACTAGAGTGGTCTCTAACACGTACTGCGCGACTAGTGTTTCTTTATGTTTATGCTGAGGAATTTGAAGAGCGCATGGCTGCCCGAAGGCTTCCCAGCGCTGAAGAGTACTGTTTACAAGCTCTATCCATAAGGCGTCTACAAGGGAGGGGAACAGCAGAGTTTTGAGATCTTTCCTGACAACAGTTTCATTGGGTAGGATTCTTATTTTATATGGGAGGGCATTCCACATCTTTGGTACAAGGTGGGCAAATGATCTGCACCCCCTCCTACCTCTTTTGGCTCTCGTGGTCCCAAGAAGCTGTTGCTGGGCTGATCTTAGATGCCTGGTCGTGATATACCTGGACATCATTTGTCTCAGTTTTATTGGGCCTTTTTTGTTAACAGCCCTATATGCCAGGCATAGGGACTTAAACTTTACTCTTGTTTCCAAAGGGAGCTAGTGTAGCTGTTTCAGTGCTTCTTTATTCGAAATGCGTTTGGGTATTTTTAGAAGGAGTCTTGCTGCCACATTTTGTACTACCTGTAGTCTCTTCGTCATATTTAGGCACGCCCACGTAAAGTGAGTTTCCATAGTCCAAGCACAAGATTATAAGAGACTGGATGACCGTTTTTTTCAGATGTTCTGTGATCACCTCAATAATCTTCCTTAGTATTTTAAGCAGAGAAAAACATATTACGGACAGTTTCCTGGATTGGCAATCCATTGTTAGCGAGTTCTCCATCCAAACCCCCAGGTTTTTTATAACTGGTTTTGGTATAGGTGCGTTTCCCATGCAATGGGGCCACTGTGTCAGGGGTGCATGGATAGTAGGTTTTCCTAGTAGCATAATCTGTTTTTCCACTATTTAATTTCAGATGGCTATTAGCCATCCAATTTACCACTCTCTCCAGACAGTGATGCAGCTCCTGGTTTGCGTTATCTGTTAGGGAGATTATCAGCTGTGTGTCGACAGCATATGATACCACTGAGACACCATCTTCCTGTGCTATATTACCAAGCTGTTGTACATAAATATTAAATAGGGTAGGACTAAGGGAAGATCCCTGTGGGACGCCACATGTAATTGGGAGGTGTTCTGAAAAACAGTCTCCTTCAATTATTTGGAAGGACCTGTCTTCCAAAAAGAAGCCAACCAGTCCATGGCAAGGCCCTGGACTCCTATTTCCCTTAAAAACATTTTTAACAAAATTACAGTTTTATATAGCGCGAACTTGACCCGAATCGGGTATCAGAGCGCTTTACAGAGCACCAGTTGCATTACAAGAGGACACTTTTTTTTTTTTTTTTATGTTTTTTTTTGTTAGGCACGGGGAGATTAAGTGATTTGCCCAGAATCACAGGATGTTCAGCGTCATTGCCGAGACTCAAACCCAGTTCCCCAGATTCGAAGTCGACTGCCCTAGCCGTTCGGCCAACTCCTCGTCCCTTAGTCTCCCCATTAAAGTGGTATGATCTACGGTGTCAGATGCTGCACTGAGGTCTAACAAAAGGATGGCGGCAGAGCCTTTAACTTCTCTGTGAGCACCAACAGTGCTGATTCTGTACTATGGGAGGCACGAAAACCCATCTGATGGGTTTGCAATATGTCATTCGTTTCCAGGAAGTTAGTCAAGGTATTGTGTACATGCTTTTCTAAAAGTTTGCTGATGAATGGCAAAAGTGAAATAGGGTGTAGATTGCTAGGGTCCATGTTTGCTCTTTTTTGTAAAGGCCTACTGATTGCATGCTTCCAAGGTTTTAGGACCTAATGATAGGTTGAGCAATACGGTTGTGGAGGGTAAAATGGTTTCCAGTGCTTTAGCCAAAATCTGGGGCGGGGCTGGATCCATAGGTGATCCAGATTTAGTCACTTTTATTAGATTACGAACATCTTCTTCCTCAAGTCTGGGGAAATGAGCTAATTTTGGAAAGGATGAGGGTCCTTTCACCTATGTGCCTACATCAGAATCCAAGTCCCTATCCTTCGGGAATTGGTCGTATATTTCTATTACTTTTTTATGGAAAAAAGTAGCTATGTCATTACACCTTTCGACTGAGACCGGGAAGGTTTTCGTATTTTCATGGGGGTCAGTCAGCGTTTTAAACACTCTAAATAGTTCCCTTGAGGAATTAGCTGATTGAGAGATTTTTTCTTCATAGAATTTAGCTTGAGCACTCTTCATATCATTATGATAGGCCCTAATTAGCAGCTCGTATCTGGATTTTAAAGCTGGATCATAGTTCTTTCTTCATAGTCTCTCCAGTTTCTTACATTGTTTTTTCAATTCCAAAAGCTGTTCATTGTACCATGGTGCTCTTCTTGGGCATGTTTTATTATTAATTAATCTTTAAGCTGTGTCTATCTGAAAGATACACGTTAGTGATAGATTCGTTACCTTACAATATCCCCAGGCGTCAGTCTGGATCTGGAAAGATTTTGTCAGCAGTACCCCTGCGCGTCAGAAGGTGGCTTTGTGCGGTTCCACGTCCGCCGCTGGCAGAATGGATGCCGAGATGACGTCACGGCCGCTACTTATACACCCCCCTCGTGCCCTGACATCAGTTCTTTCTTTTTCCACGCCAGCAAGTGCAGACCTGGAGAGAGCGGTACCCTGAGACAATTTTTTACTGTGTTTTTGATCGAAAAATGTCAGTGGCGGACCCGCACAGAGTGTGTCTCCTCTGCTTGGGGCATGACCATGACCCCGAGACGTGCCCTAACAGCCGGGCCATGGCACCAAAGGCTTTGCGGGAACAGTCTCAAAAGTTGTTGGAGGCCCGGCACTCGGTTCCGTGCCACTCAAGGTGGTAGGTCGAGGGACCGGTCGCGGAGCCACCACCATCGTTCATTGGAATCGGGGGCAGGTAAGTCAAAGCGCCATAAAAAGTCGAAGAAATGGCGCATCTCTTCGTCTTCCCCTCGCCGGACGCAGGACATGGCGGATGGGGCGGGTGGTCACTCCCCCACGGCTCTGTTGGGGCCTCCGTTGTCACCAGCGGCCTTCCCACCTTTTCCGGTACCGTCTGCGACTCCGGAACAGGTACAGGAATTCCTACCGGCCATGAGTCGCCTCTTTGGCCCGTCTGGTCCCTCCGGTGTGCCTTCGGGCCCTGCGGGCCCGGCTGGAGGTCCTGCCCCCTTGCCGCCGCCTTTGGCCCCGGCTAAGCCAGCAGTCTCCCACGCAGCAGCGCTGGATACGGCACCACCTCTGGGTGCGCCCGCCTGACTACGTCAACCCTGGGGTGCCCCCCTACTTCGGGTCGGCCCTACTTTCCGCCATCGGGCTCGGATGTGTTCTTCGCGCTCCGGTTCCGAACCGTTCCAGTTCCAGTTCTTCTCATCGGCGCGCAATCCTTCCCTTCCGCTATATTGTTCTCGATCGCGATCTCCCCACTCGACGCAACTCATCAAGAAACTTCGATTCCAGGCGTCAACGCAGGCCTTCGGGCCTACCTCAGCTCCGGTCCTGGCTCATGGAAAGGACTCCATTTAAGAAGTGTCCTCGATGTGGGTCCAAATTTCCCCACACCGATCTCCATGAGGTGTGCAACCTCTGCCTCTCTCCAGAACACGAGGCTCGAGACTGTCCGGCGTGCAAATCCTTCCGGTCCAAAAAGACTATTCGAGACCGAAGAGCCAGGAGAACCATGGCACACGCGTTGACTGCAATCCCCGACGACATCTTCGGAGAAGGCGTCGATGTAACCGAAGAACAGCACACCGAAAAGGGCTTCGTCAGCGCCTCTGAAGCCGACGACTCAGATGTCAAGGACATCACTCCGCCACAGAGGGGCGTGAGTACTACTATCGATCCCCACCCCCCACCCTCAACGGCATCGAAAAAGGCTTCGGTCACGCCTTCGCCCTCGGGCTTAGGCATGACCAAAGACACTGCTTCCCATACCTCACTTACGGGCCTGGTTAATAAGCCCATCAAGCCTTCTGGCAGCTCGGGCTCGAGCCAGCCTGCCGTCGGTGCCGAAAAACACTCCGCACCGAAAAAGAAAATGGCTTCCTCCGCGCCGACTTCCACACCGAAACACTCGGCGCCGAAGACACCCAGTAGCTCCTCGGTATCGACGCCATCTTCGGAACCGAGCAGGAAAGCCAAACCCATCGACACCCACACCTCGAAGCCGAAAGCCATCTCGGAACCGAGGAAACAACCGGACATGTCTAAACCACACAGTTCAAAACAACTAACTGATGATTCCAAGACTAAAAAACCACCGGCTCCGAGCCCTTCGGCGCCGGCGGATCGACCGCTCACAGCGGAACTGTTTCAGCCCGATCCACTCCAAAAAACTCTTACTAAAGACCCTAAACTGGACATTTGATGATCAGCATCAAAAAGAGGCCGCTGGACAAACCTTCCCCGGCTCCACCTCCAAAGAAAAGTGACTGTGGTACCTCCCCGTTGAGACTACCCTCACCCCCTCCTCCACCTCCTCCTCCACTTCCTCCATCTCCTCCGCCTCCCCTACCTCATCATTCCCCCACACCCTCTCCAGATGAGGATGATGACGATGTCTATGAAGACATAGGGGAGGGGCCCCATGACCAACCCACTGGAGACACCACTCCTACAGGTTCCCCAGACCCATGGGACGACAACAACATCCCAGACGTCCCTAACGTCCAGCAGGACGACATTTACCCTTCAAGACCGTCCCCCCCCAGAAGACACTATGGGGTTTAACCAGCTGCTACATAGGGCTGCACACTACCACGGAGTTGATCTCCATACAGACCCCGTGGAGGAGGACTTCCTCCTAGACACTTTTGATACCACCCACAGGGCCACTTCCATTCTGCCCATGCTTAAAGGTGTTATCAAACACGCGCCAGAGGTCTTTAAAGACCGGTCAGAGCCAGGGTCATCAACCCCCGTATCGAAAAGAAATATAAGGCCGCCCCTACAGACCCCACCTACATCAGAGGGCCCGCTCCACTAGACTCCCTCGTAGTCTCCACTGCAAGGAAACGTGCAAACTCCCAGGCATCAGGTGAGGCACCACCACCTGATAAAGAGTCCAAACTCCTAGATGCCTCTGGCAAGCGAACAGCATCTCAGGCGGCCAACATATGGCGCATTGCGAACACACAAGTGCCTTTAGCACAATACGATAGGGCGCATTATGATGAGCTAGAAGCAATCATGCAGCACCTCCCTGACAAGTACAAGAATAGAGCCAACAAGCTAATCCAGGAGGGAAAAACCATCACCAACACCTCCATACGCTGTGCCTTCGATGTTGCAGACACCGCCTCTAGGGCAATTAACACCAGCGTCCTCCTCCGTAGGCATGCCTGGCTGCGCATTTCCGGTTTTAAACCAGAGGTACAGGCTTCCATCCTTAACCACCCCTTTGACCAAGAACATCTCTTTGGCCTTGAGAAGATGAAGAAAGACACCGATACGGAAAATCTATGGGAGCCTTACAGTCACACCCTCCTAGACGCTCCTTTCGCCGTTCTTCCTTTCGAAGCACATCTAGAGGCTACTTTTCCGACAGCGCTTCTACGTCATATAAAGCCCCTACACAATCCACCTTCACTAGGGGTTACCAGAGAGGTGGCTACAGGGGGAACAACAATAAAGGCAGAGGCAAAACTAATACCTCCCGCTCTGCCTCCACTCCTACCCAATGACTTCACTTCACTCCCCCCAGACCATCCCACTCTAGTCGGGGGCAGACTACAACATTTCCTGCATGGCTGGGCTACTATCACCTCAGACAAATTGGTGACACAAATAATTCGGCAGGCTATTGCCTCGAACTAAAATCAGTCCCTCAAACATTCCACCAAAACACCGCCCAATGTCACAGGAACATTGGTCACTTCTCAAGCAGGAGGTAATCTCCCTCCTACATAAGAGTGCGATAGAGCCAGTTCCTACCCAACAACAAAATATGGACGTTTACTCCCTATATTTCCTCATACCAAAAAGAGACGACACTCTACGGCCCATCCTGGACCTCAGACCCCTAAATCACTATATACACTCAGACCATTTCCACATGGTCACACTCCAGCAGGTACTTCCCCTGCTCTCCCAAAATGACTTCCTTGCCACCCTAGACCTCAAGGACGCCTATTTCCACATTCCCGTTCACACAGGTCACAGAAAATATCTCAGGTTTGTAGTGGACGGTCAACACTATCAATTCAAAGTGCTTCCATTCGGAGTCACCGCAGCACCGTGAGTGTTTACCAAGTGCCTAGCGGTCGTGGCAGCACATCTGCAAAGACAACACATACACGTCTTCCCATACCTGGACGACTGGCTAATAAAAGCCAGCTCATACCACCAGTGTGTACAACACACTCACGCAACTATACACCTACTTCACGACCTGGGCTTCACAGTAAAGCACACGAAGTCCCATCTGCAACCGTCCCACATAAAGCAATACCTAGGTGCCACGATAGACCCCTCAAGAGCGCTAGCCTACCCCAGTCTTGCCAGGATAGCAAACATTCAGGCTCTACGCGCCAAATTTCAGCCGGAACACTCTCTTACAGCTCGATTGTTCATGCAACTCATAGGAATGATGGCCTCTTGCATATTCATAGTACCTCGCGCAAGACTCCAGATGCGTCCTCTCCAAGAATGCTTAGGGCGCCAATGGAACCAGGCCCAGGGTCACTTAACAGATCTGGTGTTGATAGACGGTCGGACCCATCGCTCTCTGCAGTGGTGGACCACCACAAACCTTTCCAAAGGGCGACAGTTCTTGGACCCTGTTCCTCACATAGTACTGACAGCGGACGCATCGCTCTCCGGCTGGGGAGCTCACCTACTACATCACACCATGCAGGGCAGGTGGACACCTCAGCAAAAGTTGCTCCACATCAACTATCTGGAGCTACTAGCAATATTCTTAGCACTAAAGGCTTATCAGTCACACATATCAGGCAAGGCCGTCCTAGTCCGCACAGACAACATGACAGCCATGTACTATTTACAAAAACAAGGCGGCACACACTCTCTGCAGCTCTCTCAACTAGCACAGTGCATATGGAGATGGGCCATACACTAAAAAATCTTCCTCCTAGCCCAACATGTCCCAGGAGTCCAGAACACTATAGCAGATCTGCTGAGCAGACAAGCACAACAAATCCACGAGTGGAAACTCCATCCACAACGTTCTTCACCCGTACTTTCAAATGTGGAGGCATCCACAGATAGACCTCTTCGCATCCCACGAAAACGCCAAATGCCCGAGCTTCGCCGCCAGATATCCACACCCATTGTCCACATTGTCCAGAGGCAATGCGATATGGATGAGCTGGTCAGGCAGATTTGCGTACGCTTTTCCGCCTCTCCTACTCATTCCCTTAGTGGAGCGCAAACTACAACAACACTCCCTCACTCTCATCCTAGTAGCTCCAACGTGGGCCAGACAACCGTGGTACACCACACTGCTGGAACTAGCTGTAGTACCGCACCAAAAGTTACACCTCTCTCCAAGCCTCTTAACCCAGAACCATGGAGAGATCAGACACCCGGACCCAGCTCAGCTCAACCTTGCGATCTGGCTCCTGAAATCCTAGAATTCGGTTACCTGAATCTTCCTCCTGACTGTATGAATGTCATTAGAGAAGCTAGGCGACCTACCACTAGAGCTTGCTACGCAGCCAAGTGGAAACGTTTTGTGGTCTATTGCCACAACAATAACTTCGATCCCCTAGATGTGTCCATTCAACACATCATAGGCTATTTACTACACCTCCAAATATGCAATCTAGCCTACACGTCTAATAGACTGCACCTTGCAGCCATAGCAGCTTACCTGCAAAACAGGCAACATCTATCACTCTTTCGAGTACCTGCCATAAAAGCCTTCATGGAAGGCCTTAAAAGAATAATTCCCCCCAGAGTGCCACCCTCACCTGTGTGGAACCTAAACATCGTTCTCACTAGACTAATGGGGCCACCCTTTGAACCTCTACACAAATGTGAACTTCAATTCCTAACATGGAAAACTGCTTTTCTTGTAGCCATCACTTCCCTCAGAAGGGTCAGTAAGATACAAGCACTCACCATTCAAGAACCTTTTCTGCAAATCCACCATAACAAGGTTGTTCTCCGTACCAATCCAAAATTCCTCCCTAGTCATTTCTCCTTTTCACCTAAACCAGTCTGTGGAACTACCTGTATTCTTCTCGCAACCACAAACCGTTGCAGAAAGAGCTCTCCACACATTAATGTCAAACAAGCCTTACTCTACTACATCAGGAGTACACCATCCTTTCGTAAGACCAAACAACTGTTCTTTTCCTTCTCACCACCACATAAAGGCAACCCCATCTCCAAATCTGGGATAGCTAGGTGGATTGTCAAATGCATTCAGATTTGCTACCACAAAGCAAAACGAACGCTATCTGTGCCCCTAAAGCCCACTCTACACGTAAGATAGGGGCTTCCATGGCATTCTTAGGGAACATCCCCTTAGATGATATCTGCAAAGGAGCTACATGGTCGACACCGCACACTTTCACTAAACACTATTGTGTAGATGTGCAGGCTAAGCAACAAGCTAGTGTGGGCCAGGCTGTACTCAAAACATTGTTTCAAAGCACTGCAACAGATACTGGTGGTCGCCGCTAGGGATGGGTACTGCTGTATAATCTATGCACAGTGTGTAATCTGCAGCTCATATGCCTCGAACGGCAAATGCTACTTACCAGTATGCATCTGTTCTTGGCAAGTAGAGCTGCAGATCTACATACGCCCACCCGCCTCCCCGGCTACCTTTATCTGTTCCAGTATATCTTATTTAGATACAACACACATGGGCATCTTCACTGTTTATTACTACGCTCCATCATTTCCCTGCTGGCGAAAAGCAATCTGAGGATGGAGCCGAAGCCCATGCGCAATACGATCCAAAGGAGGAGTCACATACCTCGTGACTTCCAAAGACTTTCCAAGAGAAAAACAACTGCAACATCCGGGCCCAACACCAGATGGCGATCTATGCACAGTGTGTAGATCTGCAGCTCTACATGCCAAGAACAGATGCATACTGGTAAGTAGCATTTGCCTTTCTCTTCTGCCAGGTCAGGGCTGCGGTTGGTGAACACCGCATGCCTCTTGGGCTGTTTATTAGGGGTGGGCAGAATTTGCGTAGTCGCGCTAAACAAAAAGTTAAAAAACCTCCGCGAGCACGCAGAAATTCCGCAGAATTGCTTGTTCGCGATGCTTTTTTCCTGTTCGCAAACGCTGTTTGCGTGCTCGGGGAAAAATATCTTGCGAACACGCATTTTGAGAACGCAAACAAGCAAAAAATTCCGCAAAGCCGCGGAACGCAGAATTTTGGGCAATTCGTGTTCTCCGTGGAACAAGAAATTACCCAAATTCTGCAAATTCCGCGAGCGGAACGGAATTTACCGCCCAGGCCTAGCTCTGTGGGATACGGTGGCGCAGGTGCTGCCTCAGTGTCCGGTGGAGGTTCGGACAGTGCTCTCCCAGGCCATTGCTGAGGGGAGAGATGTGGCCAAGTTCACTATCTGTTGTGGCCTTGACACCATCGACTCACTAGGCAGAGCGATTTCAACATCGGTGGCGCTCCGCCGTCACACCTGGCTGAGACCAACCGGCTTTTCGGGGAATGTCCAGAACACTTTGATGTACATGCCCTTTGATGGCATGTGCCTCTTTGGCGACAAAGCGGATAGAACTTTTGAGCGCTTTAAGGACTCGCGGGCTACGGCCAATAACTTGGGCCATTCGGCCACGCACCCTCCTTCGGGGTCTGCTTTTCGTTCCTTTCGTGGGCAAGGAAGGAGCCTCCAGTCATGTTAGTTTCCGAGCCACAGGCCTGCGACGCAATAGTCTGAGTGCAGCCGCGGACGTGGGAACCCGCCGAGTAGGGTCACGGGGCCAGCGAGCGGGTCAGTCCACCACTACCCCTGCCACCACTGCCTCCAAACCTTCCTAGTCCAGGGTTTCAGGCCCACCAAACACCAGTGGGTGGCAAGATTCGCCATTATCACCCCCACTGGCGCACCATCACTTCGGACAGGTGGGTTTTAGAGATACTACCCCTCCAGCCATGCCACCACAGTACCACCACATGTTGGGGGATCACTTGGCACTTCTCCAACAGGAAGTTATGGCCCTCTTGGCCAAGGGGATTGAGCGCGTTCCGACGTCAGAAGTAGGTCGTGGTTGTTGTTCCCACTACTTTCTGATCCCCAAGAAGGACAAGGGCCTGCATTCTATCATGGACCTGCGGAACGTCAATCGCTTCCTCCGGAAGGAGAAGTTCAAAATGCTTACACTGGCTCAGGTCTTGCGGTTCACGGTAGGCCACGAGCACTTTCAGTTCACCGTGCTTCCCTTTGGCCTTACCAGCGGCCCTCGGGTGTTCACGAAAGTGATGGCGGTGGTCGCAGCTCATCTGCGCAGATCAGGGGTTTCAGTCTTTCCCTATCTTGACGACTGGTTGTTGAAGGCGGGCTTGCACTGAGCAGTCACCCACCTCCAGACTACGGCCGACCTCCTGCATTTGCTGGGGTTCTCCATCAACGTGCCGAAGTTGCACCCGATTCCCTCTCAGAAGCTCCTCTTCCACGGAGCGGCTCTGGATACGGCGCAGTTTCGGGTTTATCCTCCCGAACAGTGAGTCTGGGACATTCGGGCTATGATTCTGATCTTTCAGCCCTTGTCCTGGGTTTCGGTCAGGAAGACACTGAGGCTGCTGGACCTCATGGCCTCCTGAATCCTGCTGATCAATCATGCCAGATGGCATATGCAGACTGGTCTTGTAAGTTGATGTTACGGATTGCTCTTCCTGACCAGTGGGAGGTGTTAACACCTCCACACAGGAGAGGAATTGTTCTCTCCACTCTCCCCATGAGGTCAGAATGCTGTCTGAATGAATGAATGAATGAATGAGGGGGTATTTATAAAGCGCACAGTTACTCAGAAAGAGTGTCCCGGCGCTACAGAACCTCAGAACTCGTCTGCAGCTTACCCTAGAGGGAGGGGGAGACTTAAGGTATGTGCCTGAAGAGCCAGATTTTAAGCAGCTTCCTAAAGGTTAGTAGGTCCATCCCTTGTCTGAGTGTCACCGGCAGGAGGTTCCAGAAGCATGCGACCTGCACTTGGAAAGAGCGCCTCCGATATGGGACCGCAACCAGATGTGGTGAGGAGGACCTGAGGGTTCTGCGGGAGGCATAGTGTGCGGCTCTCCTTCTGAGATAATGTGCGCCCGTACCCTGTAGAGCCTTAAACGCCAAGACCAATGCCTTAAAGCAAATTCTTTTCCTCACAGGAAGCCAGTCAAAGCTTTCAGGTGAGGAGAGATCCGGGTTCTAGGTTTGAGCAGGAGGGCCGCCTTGGGGGCCGCATTCTGGACCACATGTAATCTATTCAGTAGGTACCCCGGGAGGCCTATGTATAGGACATTAGCATAGTCCAGTCTCGAGACAATCAGAGCCTGGACAACGGTCTTCCTGTGGGCGAGAGGCATGAGGGGAAGACATTTCCTGGGCATCCGCAGGAGGCCAAAACATGATCCTGCGACTGACTGGAGTTGGGCCTTCATAGACAGTCTCGTCCAGCTTGACACCCAGGTTCTTGGCCATGCTAACCGAGAAGGGAGGCGACATGTCTGATGGCCACCATTGTTTCCACTCATTCAAAGGTGGAGAGGGGGAAAAATGACCTTGATTTCTCTGGGTTGCATTTGAGCTGGTTCCCCCATGCAAAAACCCCAGTCAGGCATTGGGTGATCTTCTCACCTGCAAAGTCCTCACCTTTGTCACAGGTGAACAGAAGCTGCGTGTCGTCAGCATAGGAAATTATTGCAGCACCGCAATCTTCTTCCAAGGGAGCAAGGGGAGACATATAAAGGTTGAACAATGTGGGGCTAAAGATTGAGCCCTAAGGGACACCCATCTTCATAGAAGGAATAGGAGCGGCAAAAGGGGGAGACCTGACCTCTTGGTATCTTTCCTCCACTTTAAAACCGTGCCACCTAGGCCGCACTCCTGCGGTGGTAGCAGGCTGGCTTAGGCCAGTCTGTGACCACACTAAGGATTGGTAGGTTTCAGGGTACTGGTGTAACAACTGTAAGACGTTGGGACACTTAGCTGTAGATAAATCTTGCCCTCACAACAAGGCCCCTAAGGCAACCAGTACCGCAACACCTGGGGTGTCAAGTCTACAGCTGGGATCAACAATGTGCCCAGAGCAAATCAGGATGCCCACTGAAGCAGTTCTAGTTTCAGAGGGGGAAGTTGAGTTTGCCACTGTAGCTGTGTGGCAACCCAACTTAAACAAGTACTTACAATACCCCTGGGTTAATGGAACTAGAATAGAAGCTCTGAGGGATACAGGTGCCAGGCTCACTATGGTGAGAGACACACTGGTTTCCCCTGAGCAATACTTGATTGGGAAAACTTACCCAGTCACCAATTCTGACAGTGTTACCACTAATCATCCAATGGCTATGGTGACATTAGGCGGGGGGGGGGGGGGTGGTTACTGTTCTGAAACAGGTAGTGGTCTCTCAAAAGTTACCAGCTGCATGTCTGCTTTGAAATGACCTGGAAACCTCAGCCTGGGCTGAGGCCGAGTTGAAAACCCATGCAGCCATGCTGGGTATCCCTGAATTGGTGTGTGTGCAAACAAGAGCACAGAGCAAGAGGAAGGGTGAAAAAGTAGGATTGGAGCCTGAAAGTATGGCCCAACCCACCAAGAGAAAAGGTAAGAAGACTGGGGGACCAGCTTCTGTACAGCAAATCACTCAGGACCCCTCCCCACAGGGAGAGGACTTGGACACCCCAGAGGGAACTGAGCCTATGGAGCTTGACCCTTACCAGGTTGAACTCTTGGGCCCAGGGGGACCCTCTAGGGAAGAGCTGTGCCAGGGTCGGCAAGACTGTCCCACTCTTGAAAGCCTGAGGCAGCAAGCTGTTTCAGAAGCAAAGGGAGATGTCAGTGGTACCCACAGAGTCTATTGGGAAGAGGGATTACTGTACACTGAGGCAAGAAACCCCACTCCTGGAGCCACCAGGAGGGTGGTAGTGCCATAGACATACAGGGAGTTCCTCCTAACTTTGGCTCATGACATCCACCTAGCTGGACATCTGGGGCAAACCAAAACATGGGAAAGGCTAGTCAGTCACTTTTACTGGCCCCAGATGCACCAAAAGGTGAAGGAGTTTGTAAGCTCATGTGTTACCTGTCAGGCCAGTGGCAAGACAGGTGGCCACCCAAAGGCCCCCCTTATCCCACTACCAGTGGTGGGGGTCCCCTTTGAAAGGGTAGGTGTGGACATTGTGGGTCCACTTGAACCTCCCACAGCCTCAGGGAACAAGTTCATTCTAGTAGTAGTGGATCATGCTACTAGGTACCCTGAAGCAATTCCACTTAGGACTACTACAGCTCCTCCAGGAGCCAAGGCCCTCCTGGGTGTCTACACCAGGGTAGGGTTTCCTAAGGAGGTGGTTTCAGACAGAGGTTCCAACTTCATGTCTGCTTACCTTAAACACATGTGGAAGGAGTGTGGAGTGCAGTACAAGTTTACTACCCCATACCATCCACAAACCAATGGCCTTGTTGAAAGGTTCAACAAGACATTGAAAGGCATGATCATGGGACTGCCTGAAAAACTCAAGAGGAGATGGGATGTCCTGTTGCCATGCCTGCTTTTCGCTTACAGAGAAGTGTCACAGAAGGGAGTAGGGTTTTCCCCCTTTGAACTTCTGTTTGGTCATCCTGTGAGGGGACCACTCTGTCTTGTGAAAGAGGGTTGGGAGAGGACTCTCCAAGAACCCAAGCAAGACATTGTGGACTATGTGCTTGGCCTAAGGTCCAGAATGGCTGAGTACATGGAAAAGGCATCCAATAATCTTGAGGCCAGCCAGGAGCTTCAGAAGCACTGGTATGACCAAAAGGCTGCACTGGTTGAATTTTAAACTGGGCAACAGGTGTGGGTTTTGGAGCCAGTGGCACCAAGGGCACTCCAAGATAGATGGAGTGGCCCTTACCCTATCCTAGATAAAAAGAGCGAGGTCACTTACTTAGTTGACTTGGGCACAAGCAGGACACCCAAAAGGGTTATCCATGTGAACCGCCTTAAGCTCTACAATGACAGGGCTGACATCACCATGCTGATGGTGACTGATGAGGAACAGGAAGCAGAGAGTGAATCAATCAATCAATCAATCATAGGCATTTATAGAGCGCTCTACTCACCCGGAGGGTCTCAAGGCGCGGGGGGGGGGGGGGGGTGCTGCTACTGCCCGAACAGCCAGGTCTTGAGCTTCTTCCTGAAGGCGAGGTGGTCCTGGGTCAGGCGCAGGTCGGTCGGGAGGGAGTTCCAGGTCTTGGCGGCCAGGTAGGAGAAGGACCTTCCTCCTGTTGTCGCTCTTCGGATGCGGGGGACGGCGGCGAGGGCGTGGCTGGTTGATCGGAGATGGCGTTTGGGAGCGTAGAAGTTGAGGCGGTTGTTGAGGTAGCTCGGGCCTTGGTCGTGTAGGGCTTTGTGTGCGTGGGTGAGGAGACGGAAGGTGATTCTCTTGTTGACGGGAAGCCAGTGCAGGTCTCTTAGGTGTCCGGAGATGTGGCTGTGTCGCGGGATGTCGAGGATGAGTCTGGCTGAGGCGTTCTGGATCCGTTGGAGTCTCTTCTGGAGCTTGGCGGTGGTTCCGGCGTAGAGGGCGTTGCCGTAGTCCAGTCGGCTGGTGACGAGTGCCTGGGTGACATTCTTCCTGGTCTCGGTGGGGATCCACCGGAAGATCTTCCGTAGCATGCGCAGGGTGTTGAAGCATGACGAGGAGACGGCGTTGACTTGCTTGGTCATGGAGAGGGAGGAGTCCAGGATGAAGCCCAGGTTGCGTGCGTGGTCTGTCGGTTTGGGTGCGGTGCCCAGGGCGGGGGGCCACCAGGAGTCGTCCCAGGCGGAGGGCGAGGATCCCAGGATGAGGACTTCCGTCTTGTCCGAGTTCAGCTTCAGGCGGCTGGTCGACATCCACTCGGCTACCTCTTTCATTCCTTCGTGAAGGTTGGCTCTGGCGGCGGCGGGGTCGTTGGTCAGGGAGAGGATCAGCTGGGTATCGTCGGCGTAGGAGATGATGTTGAGGTTGTGTTGGCGTGCGATGGCCGCGAGGGGGCTCATGTAGACGTTGAAGAGGGTTGGGCTCAGCGAGGATCCTTGAGGGACGCCGCAGATGACTTTGGTGGCCTCTGACTTGTACGGTGGTAGACGGACTCTCTGTGTTCTTCCGTCGAGGAAGGAGATGATCCATTCCAGTGCCTTCTCCTGGATTCCGACGTTGCTGAGGCGCTGCACTAGGGTGCGGTGGCAGACGGTGTCGAAGGCCGCGGAGAGGTCTAGGAGGATGAGGGCCGCTGTTTCTCCGTTGTCCATTAGGGTTCGGATGTCATCGGTGGCAGCGATGAGGGCGGTCTCGGTGCTGTGGTTGGCTCGGAAGCCAGACTGTGAGGGGTCGAGGGATCCGTTCGTCTCGAGGAAGGCGGCCAGTTGCTTGTTGACGGTCTTCTCGATGACTTTGGCTGGGAACGGGAGCAGCGAGATGGGGCGGTAATTCTTGAGTTCGGTGGGGTCCGCTGTTGGTTTCTTGAGTAGAGCGCTGAGTTCGGCATGCTTCCAGCTCTCAGGGAAGGTGGCGGTGGTGAAGGAGGTGTTGATGATGTCCCGCAGGTGGGGTGCGATGACGGCGTCGGCTTTGTTGAAGACGTGGTGAGGGCAGGGGTCGGTCGGAGATCCGGAGTGGATGGAGTTCATCATGCGGACGGTTTCTTCGGTGCAGATCGGGGTCCAGGCGCGGCGGGTGGAGGTGGGGGGCGGTGGTTCGGTCGGGTTGGACGTGGCGTTCGTCGGTAGGGTGTTGAAGCTGTTGTTCATGTCCGCGATCTTGTTGTGGAAGTAGGAGGCGAGGGAGTTGCAGAGTTCTTGCGACGGGGTGGTGTCGTTGTTTCCGGCGTTGGGGTTGGAGAGCTCTTTCACGATGTTGAAGAGTTCCTTGCTGTTGTGTGCGTTGTTATCCAACCGGTCCTTGAATGCAGTTTTCTTGGTGTCGCGGATCAGTTGGTGGTGCTTCCGGGTGGCAAGCTTGAGGGTGGTCATGTTGTCCGGGGTTGGCTCCCTTCTCCAGGCTTTCTCGAGGGCTCGGCAGTTCTTCTTGGAGCTCTTGAGTTCGTCGGTGAACCATGGGGCCTTCTTGCTGCCGGGTCTGCTGGGCGGGGTCCTCAGTGGGGCGAGTTCGTCCGCGCAGTTGCTGATCCACTTCGTGAGGTTGTCGGCGGCCTGGCTGGGGTTCGCTGAGCTGGCGGGAGGGTGCTGGCTCAGGGAAGCGGCGAGCTGGTCGGCTGTGATCTTGCTCCAGCTTTTGCGGGCGACCTGTTGCTGGTGGTGGTGGGTCGTCGTTCTTTTGAAGGTGAAGTGGACGCAGCTGTGGTCCGTCCAGTGGAGTCCTGTGGCGTGGCTGAAGGCGATGTCTTTGCTGGAGGAGAAGACGGCGTCGAGTGTGTGTCCGGCGAGGTGGGTGGGGGCGGTCACCAGTTGCTTGAGTCCGAGGTTGGCGAGGTTGTCGAGCAGGGTGGTGGTGTTGTGGTCGTTGTTGTTCTCCAGGTGGAAGTTGAGGTCCCCCAGGAGGATGTAGTCAGCGGAGGGGAGGGCGTGCGGGCTGATGAAGTCGGCGATGTCATCGCTGAATTGTGTGCGTGGTCCCGGGGGTCGGTAGATCAGGGTGCCTCTGAGGGTGGTCTTCGGGTCGGTGTGGATCCGGAAGTGTAGGTGTTCGGCGGTAGTCAGGATGTCGTCGGTGTAGGTCGTGATGCGGATGGTGTTCCTGTGGATGATGGCGATGCCTCCTCCTATCTGGTTGGCGGTGCGGTCCCTCCGGGTGATCTTGTAGCCCTCTGGGATGGCGATGGCGATGTCGGGCGCTGAAGAGGCGTTCATCCAGGTCTCCGTGAGGAAGGCAACGTCAGGAGCAGTGGTGTCGATGAGGTTCAAGAGTTCGATGGCGTGTCTGTGGACTGAGCGGGTGTTGAGCAGGATGCACTTGAGGTGGTTGCTGCTGGTGTTCGGCTTGGCGGGTGCTGGTGTGGGGCGGGTCCGGATGCAGGTGAACTTGCAGGTGCGGCAGCTGAAGGGTCCGTGGGTGCGTCTCGGGGTGGCACGGTAGCATCCCGGGACTCGTCCGTCGTTGAGTGCGATGAGGGTGGCGGCGTCGTAGGTCCGGCGGGTGGGCTGGGGTCTGCGGGGGCCAGGGGTCCTGGCACTGGGCGCGGTCCAGGCGCGGACGGGCGCAGACGGGCTTACCTTTGGCGCACCTTCGGCGCACCTTCGGCGCACCTTCGGCGCACCTTCGGCGCTCATTCGGCGCTCATTCGGCGCTCATTCGGTGCTCCCGCTGCGCGCGTCCGCTGCGCGGTCGCTGAGGGGGCGTCATAAGAAGGGAGCCAGGAGGGCGGGTCAGCTGGGAGGCGGGGAGCGCGTGGTCCTATCAGCAGGCGTGGGGGCGGGGTCGCGGCAAAAACCGGCGCGAAAATCGGCGTCGGGCGGCCCTGCGGCGGCTGGGGCGCCGGGCTGGATCGGCGATCGAGGCGGGCGGCCCTGCGGCGGCTGGGGCGCCGGGCTGGAGGCGTCAGCAGGTGGCAGGTAGGCAGCTGGAAGGAGGCAGGCAGCAGGCAGTGGGCGTGGGGGCAACCAGGCCGAGGGCACAGTGGTCGCTGCAGAACCTGGGTCGGGGTCCCCTTAAGAAGGGAGCCGGGAGGGCGGGTCAGCTGGGAGGCGGGGAGCGCGTGGTCCTATCAGCAGGCGTGGGGGCGGGGTCGGGGCAAAAACCGGCGCGAAAATCTGCGTCGGGCGGCCCTGCGGCAGCTGGGGCGCCGGGCTGGATCGGCGATCGAGGCGGGCGGCCCTGCGGCGGCTGGGGCGCCGGGCTGGAGGCGTCAGCAGGTGGCAGGTAGGCAGCTGGAAGGAGGCAGGCAGCAGGCAGTGGGCGTGGGGGCAACCAGGCCGAGGGCACAGTGGTCGCTCCTCTCCTACAGCCCTACAGCCCAAAAGATGAGTCAGTGGATGGTGTGGTCTTTTCAGACACCCTCTCTGCCCAACAGCAGACTGACTGCAAGCAAGTCTTGCAAAAGTATGCTAGCCTCTTTTCCCTGACCCCTGGTCTGACAAACTGGTGTACCCATGATATGGACACTGGTAACAGTGCACCTGTCAAAAACAAGAACTATCGACAGTCGGACCAAGTCAAGGAAAGCATCAAAACTGAAGTCAGCAAGATGCTGGAGTTAGGGGTTATTGAAGCCTCTGAGAGCCCCTGGGCCAGCCCAGTGGTTCTGGTCCCCAAGCCTCATTCACGGGGTGGAAAGAGAGAAATTAGGTTTTGTGTGGACTATAGCGGGCTCAACTCTGTCACCAAGACAGATGCTCACCCTATCCCAAGAGCAGATGAATTGATAGACAAATTGGGGGCAGCCAAATTTCTCAGTACCTTTACTTAACTGCAGGGTACTGGCAGATTGGCATGGCCCCAGGAGAAAAAGAGAAAACAGCATTCTCCACACCTGATGGGCACTATCAGTTCACTGTGATGCCCTTTGGTTTAAAGAATGCCCCTGCCACCTTCCAGAGGTTGGTGAATCAAGTCCTGGCTGGGTTGGAGTCCTTTAGTGCAGCTTATCTTGATGATATTGCTGTCTTTAGCTCCACCTGGCAGGATCACCTGATCCATCTTGGGAAGGCTTTAAAAGCCCTGCAAACTGCAGGCCTAACTATCAAGGCATCCAAATGCCAGATAGGAAAGGGGACTGTGGTGTACTTGGGCCACTTTGTTGGTGGAGGCCAGGTACAGCCCTTACAGCCCAAGATCCAGGCCATCCTGGACTGGGCAGTTCCAACAACCCAGACCCAAGTCAGGGCATTCCTTGGCTTGACTGGGTGCTACAGGATGTTTGTGAAGGATATGGGTCCATTCTGACTCCCCTCACAGAACTCACCTCCAAGAAAATGCCCAAGAAAATCAACTGGACATTTAGTTGCCAAAAGGCTTTTGACACCTTGAAAGAAGCAATGTGCTCAGCACCAATTCTAAAAGCACCAGATTATGCCAAGCAGTTCATAGTGCAGACTGATGCCTCTGAGCTAGGGATAGGAGCGGTCCTATCCCAGACCAATGACGAAGGCCAAGACCACCCTGTTGCTTTTATAAGCAGAATGCTTCTCCCCAGAGAGCAGCGTTGGAGTGCCATTGAGAGGGAGGGCTTTGCTGTGGTTTGGTCCCTGAAGAAGTTGAGGCCCTACTTGTTTGGTACTCACTTCCTGGTTCAAACGGACCACAGACCTCTCAGATGGCTAATGCAAATGAAAGGGGAAAATCCCAAACTACTAAGGTGGTCCATCTCCCTACAGGGAATGAACTTTGAAGTGGAACACAGACCTGGGACTGCCCATGCCAATGCAGATGGACTTTCCAGGTTCTTCCACTTAGACAATGAAGACTCCATAGGGCAAGGTTAGTCTCATCATCTTTCGTTTGGGGGAGGGGGGGGGGGGTTGAGAAAGTGCCATCTTTCTTGCATGGTATGCCCTCACTTTTTGCTGAATTGCTGATGTACTTTGACTGAGTGTGCCCTGGGCTCCTGCCAATCAGGTGCCCAGGGCCTGTGGTCCTTCCCTAAACCTGTATTGAAGCCTAAATCCAATTGGCATCTCTGGCCACAGGTCCGTCCCTGGTAAATGGTACCCTAGGTACCCAGGGCCCTGTGACCAGAGAAGGCCCCTAAGGGCTGCAGCACTTATTGTGCCACCTTTAGAGGCCCTGTACCCTGACACACACACACACACTGCCTTTGCAGGCTGAGTGTCTTGGAGCAGAACAAAACAGAGAGTTGACATGGCACACATCCCTGTGTGCCATGCCCACAAACACACTGCCCTGGCATACTTCAGTCACCCCTCCAGCTGGGTGCACTATACCAGTGGTGAGGGTACAGGTGCATGAGCCTTGTACCCCTACAGTGTCTAAGCCAATTCTTAGACACAGTAAGTGCAGTAATGCCATTAAGAGTATATGGTGCTGGGAGTTTGTCATTACGAACTCCACAGTACCATAATGGCTTTACTGAAAACTGAGAAGTTTGGTATCAAACTTCTCAGCACATTAAACGCACACTGATGCCAGTATGGGATTTAATGTAAAATGCACCACAGAGGGCGTCTTAGAGATGCCCCCTGAAAAACGACCTACCAATAGTATCCAGGCTGAGTGGCTTCCTTCAGCTGCCACCACCAGACATGTTTCTGGACCCCTGGGTCGAGAGCCTGCTGCTCTCGGGGGCCTGAAACAAAGCACATCCTGGGACGAGGTGCCAAGCCTCCTCCCCCAGGATGGGCAGGGTCCACGAAGGGGAAGCTTCAAAGGCATGCTGCCTTTGTGAGCTTCCCCAGGCCACTTGCTGCTCCCAGCAAACTGGTCCCCATTGGTTCTGACCCCCACTTTGAGAGGGAGAACCCGAGGGAAAACCAAGTGAGGGAGAGAGGTGAAGCACAACTCTCAGTCCCCGCCATCTTGCAGATGGGGGGACCCAGCCAACCAGAGTGAGGCATAATACTACCACAAAGTAAAGTCAAATGCACAGTAGAACATAAATGCTAAACGACTGCAAATTACCCTGCAACATAGACCCGGTGGATAGTCAAAAAATGCAGTAGCCCATTTTTCCATAAAGGACAAAGGAATATATATTTGTGAAAATGGGTATTGTTTTACAGCAATTACTGTGCCCACTAGAAACAGATTGGTAAATGGCACACTTACTAGTGAATGGCGACCCTTCAAAAACATACGTATTTAACATAACCTTGAATCAAGACCTCCATAATTTGCATAATCTCGGCTTGCAGCAGGAACTCTTTACTTGAAAGCAGCATAGCCTTGTATACTGTTTCAAAGTGTGTACTACCGTAAGTAAAATAAGAAGCCGCCCAGAAGCCGAAGAAGTATGCAGCCTGCTGAAGAGGAAGGCAGTTCATGCAAAGAGCACGGATTGGTGTGTGCACGAGGTGCAGGCCTGACACACATGGCACAAGTGATCAGATCGTGGGGTGCCTGGGGAAGCCACCCCCGTAGCATCACTACAGTGTATAGTTGTTTTTTTAAAGTATCCATGCAAGTGTCAAGCTGTGGCTTTCCCATGGATAAACATGAAATTAGTATAATTAAGCACCCTATCCCCAAAAGAGTTCAAGAAAATATTACTGTTTCAGGAAAAACATGAACAGTCACATGGAAAGCAAACACCACAAAAAAAATCTGTCCATCACATTACACTACAGCAAATGGTCACAGTATTGACAGCTGTGTCAGTGAGTGCAAGGGTTATTTTGCTTTTAAAACACACTTTCAGCTGACTTTGTATCACAACAAGGGTAAAGAAACATAAAAATATTTTTTTGCAGAACGGACCCCTTGATGCAGCTCTGGTGTGCAAGGAGACTATTAGCAGGGGATTTTAGATCCCTGAAGCCTATGGTGAAGAAATCTGGCAGCAAGCAGCTTAACGGCAGAGAAAACAACATGGGAGAGTGTCCATGGACCCTGCGGATTTGGTTGAGCCTGGAAATGTCCGACAGCATGCCCGGGTCGCTGCTGGAGGAGCACCGGAGGAACTACTGCTGCTGCTATGTGTGTATGAGCAGCAGGCAAGGGTACTGCCCCAGGACAGGGGCCGCAGGCATGGCGCTGGGAGGCTGATGGTAACATGAGGAGAGAGACAACACGGACAACGGGAGAGGGGTGGGAGGAGAGTCAACACGGACAACAGGAGGGGGCGGGAACAGAGACAACACAGACAGCGGGAGGGGAGCGGGAACAGAGACAACCCGGACAACAGGAGGAGGCGGGAAGAGAGACAACACAGACAACGGGAGGGGGCGGGAACAGAGACAATACGGAAACAAAATAAGTCTAGCAATCAATAGGAAACATAAACTGTGGCTGCAATTATGCAAAGCTGACCTGTATAGCGACAATTAAAACAGATGCCTCACCTCTTCCCCAGGAAGTTACGGCTGTGTGGGCATGGTGCTCACGGGAGGGGGGGGGGGGGGGTGGGAGGAAATAGACAATAGAAAGAAACGAGCGAGGGTGCGGGAATAAAGACACACACACTACAGGGGGGGCGGGAGCAAAGGGAATAGGACAACGGGAGGGGGCGGGAGCAAAGTGAAACATGAAAGTTAGAAAACAAGTGGAGGCAAAAGAAAAACAAGCTTGCGGTATAACAGTGTGTCTGAAAATTAAGTTGTTTGGGGAGAGAGGACACAGCCAATCGGTGAGCCCTTTGACACTAGAACCTGGGGACGCTGTGGGTGGCTTGGAGATGGGTGAAGCTTGGCTTGTGGAGAAACAAGCAAAAGGAAAGTGCACGCTCGCCGGCAAACACGCGAGAGGGACAGCAAAAGTGAAAGCAGGGGTGCGCATGCAACGGCAGGAAAAAGTGAAAGCTCCAGATGGCGCTTCTGGCGCTGAAAGCTTCTGGCTGCGCCGTGCGTGCACGCTTGCGTGAACGCAAGCGCTAGGCCAGCCAGCAACACTTTGAAAACTCACCTACTAAATGTCTCTCCGAGCAGTGCATGCGCGCTGACTCAGCGAGACCTAAAAAAAGGAATAGGGCTGCAAGGTTTTGCACGGATTTGTCAAATGGGCGCAAAGTTATTAACGGTCCAAAATCCAAGGAAATCCTGTCTCTGGGAACCCTAACTAAAACTACAGAATGGCTAGCGCCGCTCTGTAATAAGGTTCCTTGATTCCTTTTTTGAAGGAGAGTCTAGGGAGGGGCGACCTGCATGGATCCCACTAGGTTTTCTTACTCAGAATGCCCTTCGAACCTCAGTCTTTGGCTAAACTGACACAATGTCCTCACACGTCTGTGAGGGAAACTTCTCAAATCTGCAGGATCTACAACATTTCTACCACCAGCATTCCCACAAATCTCCCCATAAAAATGTACTCCGCTTCTGTGGCTGGGCCTAGCGCCAGTGACAGGAACAGATCAAACCAGGGACCCTATGAAGTCAATATTTGCACCACCCTCACAATCAACTGCTACAGACCAAAGAGCATTTCTTACCATACACCACGGTCACAGTGTCCGGCAGGCTGCTGTGATACACCTCACATTTGTACGTTTTCTCATCATCTCCTTCCTGAACTTCCACTGTTTTCTGGGCCTGGTAGGTTCCGTCAGGGTTTGGCAAGATTTCGCTCGATTCCCAGGGCATCTCTACACCATTCCTGACCCATTTCACCTCAATTTCTCTGGGATAAAATCCATAAGCGTAGCCGGTCAGAAGAGTGCGATCGCCGTTCTTTCTTCGTGTGACCATTGTTTGAGGGGCAACTGGCAGGAAACGCAATAAGTACAATTACGCAACAATTACAACATTGGGTTTTAACCAGTACATTATTTGGAAACAGATACCAGTGACACTTTTCTTCAGCACATGCTTTGACTACCCCCTTTTACGACACCTCCAGGTCGCCATGAGCACCTGCACAGAGGAGCAACCTGGGTAGAGGGGCTGCTAAGAGAAGCCCCACCACAGCCATCTCGGATCACAGACTCCACTACATTGGTAGCTCCATCCTACAAGGAACTGAGGATGCTACTAGGAGCTCAAGGAAAGGACCAAGGAAGGGGACAGATGTTGGGGCTCACCCGCAGAGGCTCGATGGAGGTGAAAGAAGATGATGTCAAAGTAGTGTTGCATGATATACCCGGTGACGGGATTACAGGGAACCTCACATCCAGTTTTTATAATTAATTTATCAAGCGATTTACCAAGAAGAGGCAGAGGCAATAGGATACCGCACACAACACATACACAGGCTGCTTGTAATTCAAAACATTGTGGTGCTCGAGTCAAGAGGACCAGCCGTCTTAGTCTACAAAACCAGGAGAAAAATCTCTATCAGATTTAAAGACGATGTGACTCACAACCCACACCCCAATCATTTTTTGGTTAATAACACCCGGATTATTCACAGCAGCAATTGGACAAAAATGCAGAGACTCACAGAATCTTTTTTTGAAATTCTTTATTCATGAACTCTTTTAAAACATATCCTTTTCTTCTTGGATTCTTGCTGTAGCCAATGTGTTTTGTACTATAGGACTTCTTCAGAGCTTCTTCAATGTATATCCTAGGGATTTAAATGACGATTCTCCATCCAAAAATCAAGAGCAGCAGATAGTGCGCTTTTGCAACAATCTGTAGAGACACCTGAAGTTCCTGCAAACTGATTCAAGAGTGGAGGAAACAAGATGCCTAAAAGTTATCATATATCAACTTTTAAGTTCTTAAATCAATATATGAACAAAGGTTATAATCCACTGATGGATGAGGACTTGATGATAACAAACCATGTGGTCCAAAGTCAGAACCCGCACGATGTGGCGTATGATAAGTCCCACACAAGTGGAGTAACTAATTAACTTATCACACTGCATCTTTACCTGTGCTGCATTGAAAGGACTGTTTACAAAGAACCAGAAAACCAAATTGTTTCGATGAACTGATCTTATGCAAATAAGAAAGACAGACAAATATACAGACAACTCAGAGGTGGTGCAAAGATGTACAGCTAGTCTCATTCCATGTCTTAGCGTGTCGAGCCATCTTGTATCAGATGACCGTGTGCAGACTCCAGGTGTGTTTCTGAAGCCTTCAGTGGGGATTATCACTACCATATAACATTTGGGAAGGCACTGACAGGCAGGGCTGGCACACATCTGGTTGAAAGCTTTTGTAAACTCTATGCAGACTGCGGGAGGGAGGAACAGGATTCCCATAGCGCGGACCCCGATGGTCCCTTGGTGAGGACCATGGCTACCACATGGAGGCAGACTGCGGGAAGGAGGAACAGGATTCCCAAGGCATGGACCCCGATGTTACCTTGGTGACGACCATGGCTACCACATGGAGGCAGACTGCGGGAGGGAGGAACAGGATTCCCATAGCGCGGACCCCGATGTTCCCTTGGTGAGGACCATGGCTACCACATGGAGGCAGACTGCGGGAGGGAGGAACAGGATTCCATGGTATGAACCCCGATGTTCCCTTGGTGAGGACCATGGCTACCACATGGAGGCAGACTGTGGGAAGGAGAAACAGGATTCCCATGGCGTGGACCCCGATGTTCCCTTGGTGAGGACCATGGCTACCACATGGAGGCAGACTGCGGGAAGAAGGAACAGGATTCCCATGGTATGTACCCCGATGTTCCCTTGGTGAGGACCATGGCTACCACATGGAGGCAGGCTGCAGGAAGGAGGAACAGGATTCAATGGCATGGACCCTGATGTTCCCTTGGTGAGGACCATGGCTACCACATGGAGGCAGACTGCGGGAAGGAGGGACAGGATTCCATGGTATGTACCCCGATGTTCCCTTGGTGAGGACCATGGCTACCACATGGAGGCAGCCTGCAGGAAGGAGGTACAGGATTCCCACGGCATGGACCCCGATGTTCCCTTGGCGAGGACCATGGCTACCACATGGAGGCAGACTACGGGAAGGAGGAACAGGATTCCATGGCATGGACCCCGATGTTCCCTTGGCGAGGACCATGGCTACCACATGGAGGCAGACTACGGGAAGGAGGAACAGGATTCCATGGCATGGACCCCGATGTTCCCTTGGTGAGGACCATGGCTACCACATGAAGGCAGACCACTGGAAGGAGGAACAGGATTCCATGGCATGGACCCCGATGTTCCCTTGGTGAGGACCATGGCTACCACATGAAGGCGGACTGCGAGAAGGAGGAACAGGATTCCATGGCATGGACCCCGATGTTCCCTTGGTGAGGACCATGGCTACCACATGGAGGCAGGCTGCAGGAAGGAGGAACAGGATTCAATGGCATGGACCCTGATGTTCCCTTGGTGAGGACCATGGCTACCACATGGAGGCAGACTGTGGGAAGGAGGAACAGGATTCCCATGGTTTGTACCCCGATGTTCCCTTGGTGAGGACCATGGCTACCTCATGGAGGCAGACCACTGGAAGGAGGAACAGGATTCCATGGCATGGACCCCGATGTTCCCTTGGTGAGGACCATGGCTACCACATGAAGGCAGACCACTGGAAGGAGGAACAGGATTCCATGGCATGGACCCCGATGTTCCCTTGGTGAGGACCATGGCTACCACATGGAGGCAGACTACGGGAAGGAGGAACAGGATTCCATGGCATGGACCCCGATGTTCCCTTGGCGAGGACCATGGCTACCACATGGAGGCAGACTACGGGAAGGAGGAACAGGATTCCATGGCATGGACCCCGATGTTCCCTTGGTGAGGACCATGGCTACCACATGAAGGCAGACCACTGGAAGGAGGAACAGGATTCCATGGCATGGACCCCGATGTTCCCTTGGTGAGGACCATGGCTACCACATGGAGGCAGACTACGGGAAGGAGGAACAGGATTCCATGGCATGGACCCCGATGTTCCCTTGGCGAGGACCATGGCTACCACATGGAGGCAGACTACGGGAAGGAGGAACAGGATTCCATGGCATGGACCCCGATGTTCCCTTGGTGAGGACCATGGCTACCACATGAAGGCAGACCACTGGAAGGAGGAACAGGATTCCATGGCATGGACCCCGATGTTCCCTTGGTGAGGACCATGACTACCACATGGAGGCAGACTGTGGGAGGGAGGAACAGGATTCCCATGGCATGGACCCCGATGTTCCCTTGGTGAGGACCATGACTACCACATGGAGGCAGACTGTGGGAGGGAGGAACAGGATTCCCATGGCATTGACCCCGATGTTGCCTTGGTGAGGACCATGGCTACCACATGGAGGCAGACTGCGAGAAGGAGGAACAGGATTCCATGGCATGGACCCCGATGTTCCCTTGGTGAGGACCATGGCTACCACATGGAGGCAGACTGCGGGAAGGAGGAACAGGATTCCATGGCGTGGACCCAGATTTTCCCTTGGTGAGGACAATGGCTACCACATGGAGGCAGACTGCGGGAAGGAGGGACAGGATTCCCATGGCATGGACCCCGATGTTCCCTTGGCGAGGACCATGGCTACCACATGGAGGCAGACTGCGGGAAGGAGGAACAGGATTCCCATGGCATGGACCCCGATGTTGCCTTGGTGAGGACCATGGCTACCACATGGAGGCAGACTGCGGGAGGGAGGAACAGGATTCCATGGCATGGACCCTGATGTTCCCTTGGTGAGGACCATGGCTACCACATGGAGGCAGACTGCGGGAAGGAGGAACAGGATTCCCAAGGCGTGGACCCCGATGTTCCCTTGGTGAGGACCATGGCTACCAAATGGAGGCAGACTGCGGGAAGGAGGAACAGGATTCCCAAGGCGTGGACCCCGATGTTGCCTTGGTGAGGACCATGGCTACCACATGGAGGCAGACTGCAGGAAGGAGGAACAGGATTCTCATGGCATGTACCCTGGTGTTCTCTTGGTGAGGACCATGGCTACCACATGGAGGCAGACTGCGGGAAGGAGGGACAGGATTCCCATGGCATGGACCCCGATGTTGCCATGGCATGGACCCCGATGTTGCCTTAGTGCTACATAGGACCACAAAGATGTGTGTAGAAACCACCGAAAACACGTCTGAAACAGCCACAGAAGGTAGGCACTTTCGATGGCACTCACCAGGGTGCCGGTGGGACGTCCCTGGGGCTCCAGAGCCCGGAATTAAGGCAGAAAACTCTACACTGGTTCCTTGCCAGGGCAGATACAATTCAGAGAAATGGAGGAGAAAGTAGCAGGGACTAGTGGCCTTTTTGCTCCCTTGACCCACACCATTGGGCAGGATGAAGTCTGGAACTGGCATCCCTCCTCAAGACCGGAACTTGCCTAAGGCTTGTTTAATCTACAGAAATTCAGACATTCTGACTTGTCTGAGTGGGAGCCGTCCCCCAGTTAGTCGTCTATGTACCTATACATGTAGCATACACCCGGCAGACTACACCTATATATGTAGCGTACACCCTGCAGGTTACACCTATATATGTAGCGTACACCCGGCAGATTCCACCTATACATGTAGCGTACACCGTGCAGGTTACACCTATACATGTAGCATAAACCCGGCAGAGTACACCTGGCAGCTTAAACCATATACTTTGACCGCATTGCATCGCTTTGGCTGGAGGGTCCTCAGTGGAAATTCTTAGACGCGCCTATTACCCTTGAGGAAATCACAGCTGCAATCCCCGGACTCCCCACGTGTAAAGCCCCCGGAATGATTTTTTTCCTGCAAAGTTTTACAAAGCCTATTACCACCTACTAGCACCCTAGCTCCTGTGAGTGTACAATGAGGCACAAGAGAAGATCATTCCCCTGCCCTCATTCAGGGAGGTTTGTGGGGCGCTTGAAACCTGGCAAACCCTTTTTGCATTACCGACCATGTGGCTCATACCGAACATTGTCTCTTATCAATGTAGACGCTAAAATCCTCGCTAAGGTGTTTGAAAAACAGTTATTATTATAGCTGCGTCAGAACTTCGGTTGCGATAGTGAATCAGTTAAATCGGGCGATGAATGATGTGGCAGTCTTCCTAGATAACACAAGCATGTTTGGCCTTAAATAAAGTTTTCCTAACTTGAGCTAAGATAAGCACATCCGAACCCAATGGCGGAAAAAAACAATCTAAGGATGGAAAGGATGCCCATGCGCACTGTAGTCCAGGGGAGGAGCCACCTATCTCGTGATACTTCGAAGACTCTTCCAGGACAACAATGTGCAATCATCCGGACCCAACACTAGGCGGCGATCCATGCACAGATATGAATTCAGCAGCCCACATGCCTCGAACCTTTATAAACTGGGCAAGACTACTATGCACTCAGTCAACAGCCTGGATCTGGCTGAATGGTCCGCTCTTTGACCGGATACCTTTAAGGAGAGTCACCTGCCTTCCTTTTTGGTTTGCCCTGGTACCAGAGACTCTGGCCTGTTCTATTATGCAACCACACATGCAGCGAGGCCTATATTTGTCCCCGCAATCTCACAGTATCCCTGTACACATATGACATCATCTGATACCGGCGCGACCCGGCTCACAACCTAGGTCCCCATATCCGAGACTTCATGCTATATAAAAGCCTTGCGAGAATCAACATCAAGTGGAATAAACAAACTATTTTCCCTTGACACCCTGCACCCTAGTCAGCCAACTAAAATTTCCATTCCACCGTCTCATTTGTGGACTGATCAGAGCCCAATGAAGGAATCTGTCAGTCAGCCTTGAGACCCAGACCACACGTGTGCTTCCCAATGAGGGCTGATTAGAGCCCCCTAGGTGTGTTCAGCATATTTCCAGCTCAGGTCAGTGCATCCCATCCTACTGCACACACTTTCCTTCACCAAGATAACCCATTGGGAGGGTTTTAAGCAGCTCTGTTTCCTTTTTTTTTTTGTAGACCATTCCCGCCCACCCAGTTCCTAAGGCTTGTCACCAGGGACCCCTCCTTCAGCAACTGTATTACCTTTCATAATGCAAATACGGTCTCAGAGATATTGTCTACGTCTTGTCCTGGCTCTTTTGCACTTTTCTACTTCTTGGCCCCACTCTGATCATCCTTTCACTATTATTGTTTCAGGTCTCTCTCGGGCTCTTTGTATCCCCCTGAGTCCTGATGACGATCCCGCCAGTTTTACGGGGATTGAAACGCCGGCGACTTTAAAAACACGGGCACTATGTGATTGTTGAGAACTTGCTTCAACGGGCCGTGCTGTTCATGTATTTGCTGATACACTTGTTGATCACGATTTCTCTTCGTTTGTCCTCTGTCCTAATATCCTAATTCTGCAGCACACATAGAAAGAGAAAAAAGCCTCTCATGATTATATATGTGCAGGAAGGTGCTCCTTCCTGCACAAACACAATCATGCATGCAACACAGAGACCCTTGCACCATAGTGCAAGGGTGCCTGCATTGGGGCCAGGCAGCCCATTGTGCGCCAGCGCAGGGGAAATGACAGGAATGCGCCGTATAGCCTTAAATATGGCGCATTCCTGCCCTTTCCCAGTGACGCAGCGCAGCAAGGTGATTTACAGCACAGCGACTTGCTGCGCTGTGCCTCTTTTTCATAAGAATGCCTTCAACTGTCTGAAACTCAACATAGACTCGAAGGAAGTGGTACTATTTGGAAAAGACAACTCTCTCTGATCCTTGGCCTGGGAGCCCTCAGAGCTAGCGCCGACACCAAGTCTGTCCAACTCGACCAGGAACTTGGGGCTCATAATCGATCATCGAATCTTGATGTCCAACCTGAAATATGGTCGTCTCCACCTGCTTCCACACCCTCAAGCTCCTTAAAGTGTAGAGATGACCCCGCTGGACACCCGAAGGTCTGTCACACAAGACCTGATGACCAGCAGACTGGGCTGCGGCAACGCCCTTTACGTCAGAATCACTTCTCAGCTCACCAAGAGACTAAAAGTCATACAGAACGCAGCAGCCAGACTCGCGTTCAAACTCCCACTCCAGTGTCACATGTACAAACACCTCAAGGACCTCCATTGACTCACACTCCACAAACACACCCTATTCCAGTGCCTCACACACACATATAAGGCACTACACAAGCAAGGCCTAGCATCCCTCAACAGCTGCATCCAGTTCCCCAAATCAACCAGGCACATCCGCTCTGAAAGCCTTCTCCTCGCAAATGTCCCTCGCATCCGCCGAACCAGAGCAGACAGTCGCACTGTTTCCTACCTGGACCCCGAATCCTCCCACATCAGAGCTACCAGCCCAATCACAGGTTTCTTAAACCTTAGATCTATCATCAGGGGGATTATGATCACTTTTGGCTCTGGTATCCACTGAAGGACCACTGCCAAAAACACAGAGATGGCCTGGTACTAGCGCACTCTTCTAAAGGAAATGAAACTGATTCTTTCAGAAAGAGACGGCTGAACTGCTATTCAAGCCTTGTACTCTTGCATCTGGATGACGGTAGTAACATCCTCCTCCATGGTATCACAGACTCCACACTGGCACCCTTTAATGCCATCTGCACACCAACGCACGTCTCATCCAAGGCCTTAAGAAATATCATCACAACACTCCCATCCTGATGGAACTCCATTGCTGGCCAGCACCATCTTCAAAACCATCTGCATCATTTACAGAGCCATCCTGACCAGCACCATCTTCAAAACCACCTGCATCATTTACAGAGCCATCACCACCAGCACCATCTTCAAAACCATCTGCATCATTTACAGAGCCATTACGACCAGCACCATATTCAAAACCATCTGCATCTTTACAGAGCCATCACGACCAGCATCATCTTCAAAACCATCTGCATCATTTACAGAGCCATCACGACCAGCACCATCTTCAAAACCGTCTACATCATTTACAGAGCCATCACCACCAGCACCATCTTCAAAATCATCTGCATTATTTACAGAGTCATCACGACCAGCACCATCTTCAATACCATCTGCATCATTGACAGAGCCATCACGACCAGCACCATCTTCAAAACCACCTGCCTCATTTACAGCTGGCCAGCACCATCTTCAAAACCATCTGCATCATTTTCAGAGACATCACAATCTCACCATCTTCAAAACCATCTGCATCATTTACAGAGCCATTGCGACCAGCACCATCTTCAAAACCATCTGCATCATTTACAGAGACATCACAATCTCACCATCTTAAAAAGCATCTGCATCATTTACAGAGACATCACAATCTCACCATCTTCAAAACCATCTTCAAAACCATCTGCATCATTTACAAAGCCATCACGACCAGCACTATCTTCAACCCATCTGCATCATTGACAGAGCAATCACGACCAGCACCATCTTCAAAACCACCTGCATTATTTACAGAGCCATCACGACCAGCACCATCTTCAAAACTAGCTGCATCATTTACAGCTGGTGGCCAACACCATCTTCAAAACCATCTGCATCATTTACAGAGCCATAACGACCAGCACCATCTTCAAAACCTCTGCATCATTTACAGAGCCATCACGACCAGCACCATCTTCAAAACCTCTGCATCATTTACAGAGCCATCACGGCCAGCACCATCTTCAAAACCACCTGCATCATTTACAGCTGGCCAGTGCCATCTTCAAAACCATCTGCATCATTTACAGAGCCATTACAACCAGCACCATCTTCAAAACCATCTGCACCATTGACAAATCCATCACGACCAGCACCATCTTCAAAACCACCTGCATCATTGACAGAGCCATCACGACCAGCACCATCTTCAAAACCATCGGCATCATTTACAGCTGAACAGCACCATCTTCAAAACCATCGGCATCATTTACAGCTGACCAGCACCATCTTCAAAACCATATGTATCCTTGACAGAGCCATCACGACCAGCACCATCTTCAAAACCATCGGCATCATTTACAGCTGACCAGCACCATCTTCAAAACCATCTGCATCCATGACAGAGCCATCATGACCAGCACCCTCTTCAAAACCACCTGCATCATTTACAGAGCCATCACGACCAGCACCATCTTCAAAACCACCTGCATCATTTATAGCTGGCCAGCGCCATCTTCAAAACCATCTGCATCATTTACAGAGCCATCACGACCAGCACCATCTTCAAAACCATCTGCATCATTGACAGAGCCATCACGACCAGCACCATCTTCAAAACCATCTGCATCATTGACAGAGCCATCACGACCAGCACCATCTTCAAAACCATCTGCATCATTGACAGAGCCATCACGACCAGCACCATCTTCAAAACCACCTGCATCATTTACAGCTGGCCAGCGCCATCTTCAAAACCATCTGCATCATTTACAGAGCCATCACGACCAGCGCCATCTTCAAAACCATCTGCATCATTTACAGAGCCATCACGACCAGCACCATCTTCAAAACCATCTGCATCATTGACAGAGCCATCACGACCAGCACCATCTTCAAAACCATCGGCATCATTTACAGCTGACCAGCACCATCTTCAAAACCATCGGCATCATTTACAGCTGACCAGCACCATCTTCAAAACCATATGTATCCTTGACAGAGCCATCACGACCAGCACCATCTTCAAAACCATCGGCATCATTTACAGCTGACCAGCACCATCTTCAAAACCATCGGCATCATTTACAGCTGACCAGCACCATCTTCAAAACCATCTGCATCCTTGACAGAGCCATCATGACCAGCACCCTCTTCAAAACCACCTGCATCATTTACAGAGCCATCACGACCAGCACCATCTTCAAAACCACCTGCATCATTTACAGAGCCATCACGACCAGCACCATCTTCAAAACCATCTGCATCATTTACAGAGCCATCACGACCAGCACCATCTTCAAAACCACCTGCATTATTTACAGAGCCATCACGACCAGCACCATCTTCAAAACTAGCTGCATCATTTACAGAGCCATCACGGGCAGCACCATCTTCAAAACCATCTGCATCATTTACAGAGCCATCACCACCAGCACCATCTTCAAAACCATCTGCATCATTTACAGAGCCATCACGACCAGCACCATCTTCAAAACCTCTGCATCATTTACAGAGCCATCACGACCAGCACCATCTTCAAAACCATCTGTATCATTTACAGAGCCAACACCATCTTCAAAACCATTTCCATCATTTACAGAGCCATCACGACCAGCACCATCTTCAAAACCATCTGCATCATTTACAGAGCCATCACGACCAGCACCATCTTCAAAACAACCTGCATCATTTACAGCTGGCCAGCGCCATCTTCAAAACCATCTGCATCATTTACAGAGCCATCACAACCAGCACCATCTTCAAAACCATCTGCATCATTGACAAAGCCATCACGACCAGCACCATCTTCAAAACCACCTGTATCATTTACAGCTGGACAGCACCATCTTCAAAACCATCTGCATCATTTACAGAGCCATCACAAACAGCATTCTCTTCCAAACCATCTGCATCATTTACAGAGCCATCACGACCAGCACCATCTTCAAAACCATCAGCATCATTTGCAGAGCCATCACAATTTCACTATCTTCAAAACCATCTGCATCATTTACAGAGCCATTACGACCAGCATCATCTTCAAAACCATGTGCATCATTTACAGAGCCATCACGACCAGCACTATCTTCAAATCCATCTGCATCATTTACAGAGCCATCACGACCAGCACTATCTTCAAATCCATCTGCAACATTTACAGAGCCATCATCGCCAGCACCATTTTCAAAACCATCTGCATCATTTACAGAGCCATCACGACCAGCACCATCTTCAAAACCATCTACATCATTTACAGCTGGCCAGCACCATCTTCAAAACCATCTGCATCATTTACAGAGCCATTACGACCAGCATCATCTTCAAAACCATGTGCATCATTTACAGAGCCATCACGACCAGCACTATCTTCAAATCCATCTGCATCATTTACAGAGTCATCACGAACAGCACCATCTTCAAAATCATCTGCATCATTTACAGAGCCATCACCGCCAGCACCATCTTTAAAACCATCTGCATCATTTACAGACCCATCATGACCAGCACCATCTTCAAAACCATCTGCATCATTTACAGAGCCATCACGACCAGCACCATCTTCAAAACCACCTGCATCATTTACAGAGCCATCACCACCAGCACCATCTTCAAAACCATCTGCATCTTTACAGAGGCATCACGGCCAGCACCATCTTCAAAACCATCTGCATCATTGACAGAGCAATCACGACCACCATCATCTTCAAAACCATCTGCGTCATTTACAGAGCCATCACCGCCAGCACCATCTTTAAAACCACCTGCGTCATTTACAGAGCCATCACGACCAGCACCATCTTCAAAACCATCTGCATCATTTACAGAGCCATAACCGCCAGCACCATCTTCAAAACCATCTGCATCATTTACAGAGCCAGCACCATCTTCAAAACCATCTGCATCATTTACAGAGCCAGCACCATCTTCAAAACCATCTGCATCATTTACAGAGCCATCACGACCAGCACCATCTTCAAAACCATCTTCATCATTTACAGAGCCAGCACCATCTTCAAAACCATCTGCATTATTTACAGAGCAATCACGACCAGCACCATCTGCATCATTTACAGAGCCATCACGACCAGCACCATCTTCAAAACCACCTACATCATTTACAGCTGGCCAGCGCCATCTTCAAAACCCTCTGCATCATTTACAGAGCCATCCCAACCAGCACCATCTTCAAAACCATCTGCATCATTGACCAATCCATCACGACCAGCACCATCTTCAAAACCACCTGCATCATTTACAGCTGGACAGCACCATCTTCAAAACCATCTGCATCATTTACAGCTGGACAGCACCATCTTCAAAACCATCTGCATCATTTACAGAGCCATCACGGCCAGCACCATCTTCAAAACCACCTGCATCATTTACAGAGCCATCACCGCCAGCACCATCTTCAAAACCATCATCATCATGTATAGAGCCATCACGACCAGCACCATCTTCAAAACCATCTGCATCATTTACAGAGCCATCACCGCCAGCACCATCTTCAAAACCATCTGCATAATTTACAGAGCCATCTCTGCCAGCACCATCTTCAAAACCATCTGCATCATTTACAGAGCCATCACCGCCAGCACCATCTTCAAAACCATCTGCATCATTTACAGAGCCATCACCGCCAGCACCATCTTCAAAACCATCTGCATCATTTACAGAGCCATCACAACCAGCACCATCTTCAAAACCATCTGCATCATTTACAGAGCCATCACCGCCAGCACCATCTTCAAAACTATCTGCATCATTTACAGAGCCGTCTCCGCTAGCACCATCTTCAAAACCATCTGCATCATTTACAGAGCCATCACAACCAGCACCATCTTCAAAACCATCTGCATCATTTACAGAGCCATCACCGCCAGCACCATCTTCAAAACCATCTGCATCATTTACAGAGCCATCTCCGCCAGCACCATCTTCAAAACCATCTGCATCATTTACAGAGCCATCACAACCAGCACCATCTTCAAAACCATCTGCATCATTTACAGAGCAATCACCGCCAGCACCATCTTCAAAACTATCTGCATCATTTACAGAGCCGTCTCCGCTAGCACCATCTTCAAAACCATCTGCATCATTTACAGAGCCATCACAACCAGCACCATCTTCAAAACCATCTGCATCATTTACAGAGCCATCACCGCCAGCACCATCTTCAAAACCATCTGCATCATTTACAGAGCCATCTCCGCCAGCACCATCTTCAAAACCATCTGCATCATTTACAGAGCCATCACCACCAGCACCATCTTCAAAACCATCTGCATCATTTACAGAGCCATCTCCGCCAGCACCATCTTCAAAACCATCTGCATCATTTACAGAGCCATCACGACCAGCACCATCTTCAAAACTATCTGCATCATTTACAGAGCCATCACGACCAGCACCATCTTCAAAACCATCGGCATCATTTACAGAGCCAGCACCGCCAGCACCATCTTCAAAACCATCTGCATCATTTACAGAGCCATCACAACCATCACCATCTTCAAAACCATCTGCATCATTTACAGAGCCATCACCGCCAGCACCATCTTCAAAACTATCTGCATCATTTACA
The DNA here is from genome assembly GCF_964204655.1 of Triturus cristatus. NCBI lineage: Eukaryota > Metazoa > Chordata > Amphibia > Caudata > Salamandridae > Triturus > Triturus cristatus. The sequence continues at coordinate 1,096,270,169 of NC_140588.1, read as the reverse complement.
GAGCCATCTCCGCCAGCACCATCTTCAAAACCATCTGCATCATTTACAGAGCCATCACCGCCAGCACCATCTTCAAAACCATCTGCATCATTTACAGAGCCATCACGACCAGCACCATCTTCAAAACCATCTGCATCATTTACAGAGCCATCATGGCCAGCACCATCTTCAAAACCATCTGCATCATTGTAAGAAAGTGGGTTTCTGTTGCAGTAACCCCCCCCCCCTTTTTTGCCTAATAGCTGATGCACTTTTCCTTGTTGTGCCCTGGGCTCCTGCCAATCAGGTGCCCAGGGCCTGTGTTCCTTCCCTAAAAACTGTCTAACAGCCAAAACCCAAATTGGCAAACCCTGGCCACATGTCAGCCCCTGGTAAATGGTACCCTAGGTACCCAGGGCCTTGTGACCAGGAAGGCCTCTAAGGGCTGCAGCACTCATTGTGCCACCCTTAGAGGTCCTGTACCCTAACACCCACCCACTGCCCTGGCAGGCTGGGTGTCTGGGTACAAGACAAAACAGAGTCGACATGGCATACATCCCTGTGTGCCATGCCCACAAACTACACTGCCCTGGCATACATCAGCCACCCCTCTAGCTGGATGCTTTATGCCAGTGGTGTGGGCACAGAGGCAGGAGCCCTGTGCCCCTACAGTACCCGGGTCCATTCCTGGGCCCTGTAAGTGCAGTGCTGCCATTTAAGAGTACATGGTGCTGGGAGCTTGTCAAAAACGAACTCCACAGCACCATAATGGCAGCACTGAAGCCTGAGAAGTTTGGTATCAAACTGCTCAGCACATTAAAGCCACACTGATGCCAGTGTGGGATTTAATGTACCAAGCACCACAGAGGGCATCTTAGAGAGGCCCCATGAAACCTAACCCACAATCCACGTCTGTTCTGAGGCTGCCTAGGCTGCCACACAGCAGACATGTTGCTGGACCCGTGGGTGGGAGAGCCCCTGCTCTCCTGGGCCTGCAACAATGCACATCCTGGGCGAGGTGCTAAATCTCCTCCCCCCAGGATGAGCAGGGGGAAGCTTCAAAGGCATGCCGCCTCTGTGAGCTTCTCCAGGCCACTGCAACCCCCCACTCTGGCGGGAAGCTTAGCCGGAAACCCCAAATAAGGACAGGGGATGTGCCAGCCTACCAACCCCACCCCTCAGGTGAGGGACGCGAGGTGAAGCACATCTCTGGGCTCTCGCCATCTTGAAGATGGGAAGCCCTACCCTATCAGGACTAGGCTACTGCCCCCCTCCCACAGGAGAGAGGCAGGATAGGGGGTGTACCCACCCCAGGACAGGGACCCATTGGTCCCTGCCCTTCACCTACCTGTAACGCCCCTAAATCTAGTATTTAGGGGCACCCTGAACCTTCCGTCCGGAGATTCCAGATTCCAAGAATACAAAGAAGAGCAAGAAGAAAGAAGACCTGCCCTGCAGCTGCTAAGAAGAGGAAGACACCAACTGCTTTGGCCCCAGCCCTACTGGCCTGTCGACCCTCGAACCTGCTCCTGCTCCAACCCGGCATCTCTTGTGGCCAGCAACCTCACAAACCCCGGAGGACCTGGCTACCTTCTGGCTCTAAGCCCCTGGAACTCCCATGAGTAGAGGCTTTACTCAAAACCTACTTCTAATCCCTGGTAGCAGCCCGGAACCGCGAACCCAGCACACTCTGCACCAGCCAAGCCTGGCCAGTGCCGGAGTGAACAAAGCCCACGAGGACGACCCCACGGCTACTGTGACCCCGAGTCCGGCACCCAAGGACCTCCCTCGACACTCCTGAAGAAGCCTGCAGCCTCAGAACAAGGTGCCCCCCCAACCGCGATCAACAGAGGGTAAGATTTCCCGACACCAAAAGGCACCCCTGCACGCGGCGCCCCGCGGCCCCATGTGCCCAATCCCGGGGTACCTACCTATTCTCCAACTACCCAACTTACCTCTCGAAGTGGTGGTGGTACCTGAAGAATCCTCGTCCCCGAGCTTGCAGTCTTTTTCTAAACCGGAGATTTCCCATTGAAATCAATTGAGCGCCCGAAGGCTCAAAAGCACCCTGCACCCAGCCGCTCGAGTGGCCCTGGCAGTGCAATCTCTACATCGACCTACTTCCCCACTTGCCCTGAGTAAGTGACCAGGAGCCCAGCTCCCACAGCCGCGTGGCCTGCTAGTCAGTAGCCACCAACCAAGGCCCCCCTATCCCTCATAGGATAACATTGGGCCTAACTCTCTCTGCACCCGGCCGCCCTAGAGTCGCTGAGGGTGAACCAACTGTACCTACCTGACCCTGGGGGACCCCTGAGTCTATGCCCAGAACCTCAACTCTGCCAGTCGAGTACTTACCTTAAAACCGCTAACTCTATTTTCTTCATAGGGTAACATTGACTGGCTTTTTCCTGAAATTTCTTCCAAGTGTGGACTTTTCAAATCTTAAAATATTCACCAAAAATCAGCCGAGAAACGAAAACGCAAATACTCACCTGCTCTTAGGTGAGCTTCCAGTGCTGGATCTTGGTGCCCAGCACTGACTCTAAAAAAATACTTACAACTGTACTTACTAGTAACCCAATTTTATTCCATAGGAAATCATTAACTGTTTTTCTGTGAAATTTCTTCTAACGTGTCCATTTCTGCAATCTTTAAATATTCTATAAAAATCGTATAATATCTGCAAACGTAATTACTTACCTGTTTTGGATAAAGGTCCCAGTACTGAGTCTAGACACCCAGTACTGGATTACAAAAGTAACGAGAACATACCATACCTGTAATTTGAATTTCTTGCCATAGAGAATCATTGAATGTTTTCTATGAAATATTTTCCAAGTGTCAACTTTTAAAATAGCTAAATATTGTTTAAAAATCATCACAGTGATTAAGTCGACTTTTATCCCTTGATTCCAAGTACTGACCCAGGGCTGAATCTAGGATCCAGTCCTGGAATTCCAAAAGTAATCCTAAAAGTAATCTGTGACAAATAATCTGAAAATTCCATTGAGCTCAATGCATTGTTGTGTTTAAAATAGTGTTGCCTATTGCAACCACTTGTAACTGTTTACAAAAGTCAATTGCATATTGCAAAAGTATTTATATCAAGCATCTCATTCTGAGAAAGTATTGAATATGCTACTTACCAGTATGCATCTGTTCTTGGCATGTAGGGCTGCTGACATTCATATCTGTGCATAGATCGCCGCCTAGTGTTGGGTCCGGACGTTTGCACGTTGTTGTCCTGGAAGAGTCTTCGAAGTATCCTGGGATAGGTGACTCCTCCCCTGGACTACAGTGCGCATGGGCATCCTCTCCATCCTCAGATTGTTTTTCGCCATTGTGGCAGTGATGGAGTAGATACAGAAAGTGATGACCATGCTATACAGTAATTCTGAGAGCTGCAGCTGCTACAGGCGCCGGGGAGGAGGGAGGGCGATATGAATGTCAGCAGCCCTACATGCCAAGAACAGATGCACACTGGTAAGTAGCATATTCAGTTCGAGGCATGTGGGCTGCTGAATTCATATCTGTGCACAGAATATATAGCAGTGCCCTCTTATTAGCGGCGGCTACCAGTGCCAGCTGCAGCGGTCTGAAAAAGAGTTTTGAGAACAGCCTGTCCTACAGCTGCCTGCTGTTTTGATTGCACATCTACACAATAGTGTTTGGTAAATGTATGTGTAGTGGACCAGGTGGCTGCTCTACATATATCATGCAAAGGAATGTTTCCTAGGAAAGCCATGGAGGTCCCTAACTTACGTGTTGAGTGGGCTCGTGGGGGAATCGTTAAAGTGCGTTTAGCCTTTTGATAGCAAATTTGAATACATTTAACGATCCATCTGGCTATACCTGCTTTGGAGATAGCGTTACCTTTGTGGTGTGGGGCAAAGGCAACGAAAAGTTGTTTTGTTTTCCTAAAGAGTTTGGTCCTGTCGATATAATACATGAGGGCCCTCTTTACATCTAGTGTATGGAGTGCCCTTTCTGCGACAGTCTGTGGGTTTTGAAAGAAAACAGGCAGTTCAATAGTTTGATTCATGTGGAACTGCGATACCACCTTGGGCATGAATTTGGGGTTGGTACGTAGTACGACCCTGTTGGCGTGAACCTGTATAAATGGCTCTTGGATGGTTAGTGCCTGGAGTTCACTAACTCTTCGTAAAGAAGTTATCGCTACTAGGAAAGCTACTTTCCAGGTGAGGAATTGAATTTCCCATGAGTGTAGAGGTTCGAAGGGTGGACCCATCAGGCGTGTGAGGACCAAGTTGAGGTTCCACATTGGAGCTGGTGGGTGGCTTGGAGGAATTACTCGTTTGAGTCCTTCCAAGAATGCTTTGATGGCAGGCACTCTGAATAAAGAGAGGTGCTGCCTGTTCTGGAGATAGGCTGCCATTGCGGTCAAATGGACACGTATTGAGGTGTATGCCAGATTGCATCGGTATAGGTGTAACAGGTAACAAATTATGTTTTGGATGGATGCGTCTAGCGGGTTAATGACGAATCTTTTCCATTTGGCTGCATAGCAAGCTCTGGTAGTGGGTCTCCTGGCCTCCTTAATGATGTCCATACAGTCAGGTGGCAGGTTTAGGTAGCCAAACTCTAGGACTTCAGGAGCCAGATTGCCAGGTTCAGCTGTTGCGGATCTGGGTGCTGAATCTCTCCATGGTTCTGCGTCAAATGCTCGGGTTTGATCCGCAGCCATTGATGCGGCACCACGGAAAGTTCGAGAAAGGTGGTGTACCACGGCTGGCGTGCCCACGTTGGAGCAATCAGGACGAGTGTCAGTGAGTGTTGTCTGAGTTTGCGTGCCACCAGCGGTATCAGTGGTGCTGGGGGAAAAGCGTACGCAAATCTGCCGGACCAGTTCATCCATATCGCATTGCCCTGCGACTGCGGATGTGGGAACCTGGCGGCAAAGCTTTGGCATTTTGCGTTTTCGCTCGTGGCGAATAGGTCTATCTCTGGATGACCCCACTGCTGGAAGTACGGTTGGAGTACTGATGGGTGTAACTCCCACTCGTGCATCTGGTGGCTGTGTCTGCTGAGCAGATCCGCCACCTGGTTGTCCTTGCCGGGGAGGTGTTCTGCCATGAGGAACATGTTCCTCTGAATGGCCCACTTCCACATGCTCTGAGCCAGATGAGACAACTGTGGAGAGTGTGTTCCTCCCTGCTTTTGTATGTAGTACATGGCGGTCATGTTGTCCGTCCGGATCAACACGACTTTGTTGCACAAGTGTACTTTGAATGCTTTCATTGCGAGGAAGATTGCCATCAGTTCCAGAAGGTTGATGTGCATCTTCTTTTGTTGTGTTGTCCATAGTCCCTGCACTGTGTAGTTGAGTACATGAGCTCCCCATCCCTGGAGAGACGCGTCCGCTGTCAGTATTATTTGTGGAACAGGCTCTTGGAACGGTCGGCCCTTGCAAAGGTTTTGTGGATTCCACCAATGCAGAGAGTTGTATGCCCGACCGCTCACCAACACTAGGTCTTTCAACTGCCCTTGAGCCTGATTCCACTGACGTGCTAAGCACTCCTGAAGCGGGCGCATATGTAGTCTCGCGTGTGGGACTATGAAAATGCAGGAGGCCATCATGCCTATCACCTGCATGAACACTCGCGCGGGCAGGGAGTGTTGTGGTTTGAACTTGGAAATCAGCATTTGTATGCTGTTGATTCTCACTAAATTTGGCTGAGCTGTGGCCGCCAGAGTGTCTATGGTCGCACCTAGGTACTGTTGTACGTGTGCGGGTTGGAGATGGGACTTTGGGTAATTTAGTGAGAACCCCAGACTGTGAAGGAGGTGAATGGTGCGGGACATGTGGCTGGCACATTGCTGGGCTGACTTTGCTTGAATGAGCCAGTCGTCCAGGTAAGGGTAGACGTGTATGTGCTGCCTCCGCAGATGTGCCGCCACAGTAGCTAGGCACTTTGTGAAAACCCTGGGTGCTGTTGTCACGCCGAAGGGAAGGACTTTGAATTGGTAGTGCTGCCCCTGAACAGTGAACCTGAGGTATTTTTTGTGTGAGGGGTGAATGGGTATGTGGAAATACGCATCTTTGAGGTCCAGTGTGGCCAGGAAGTCTCCCTGCTTGAGCAGCGGGAGGACTTGCTGTAAAGTGAGCATGTGAAAATGCTCGGAAAGAATGTACCGGTTCAGGGGTCTCAGGTCTAATATAGGTCTGAGTGACCCGTCCTTTTTTGGTATGAAAAAGTACAGGGAGTACACCCCCGTACCTTGCTCGTGGACGGGTACGACCTCTATTGCGCCTTTTAGTAGCATACCTAGCACCTCCTGCTGTAAGAGCGTTAAGTGCTCTGAGGACATAGGACGGTGTTTTGGAGGTATTGTGGGTGGGGTTGAGGTTAATTCTAGGCAGTAACCGTATTTGACAACATCTTTGACCCACCTGTCCATGGTGATGGAGTTCCACGTGGACAGGAACCTTTGTAGCCTTCCCCCGACAGGTGTTATGTGGTCGGGAGGAAGGGAGAGGGAGTCACTGCTTGTTCTTGGGGGAGGACCTGGTGTTGCCGTAGCCGCGTCTTCTGCCCTTTGTGCTGGAGCCACGATATCCACCCCGGGTGTTTTTATCGTAGGTGCTTTGTGTGTTGCCCTTGTTGTATGTTTGCTGTGACCCCTGTCCTCTACCTGCTCCTCTATTTCCGGGGCGACGAAAGGAGCCGCTCCGAAAGGACTGCGTTTGTAGAGCCCCCATGGACTTTGCAGTGTCTGTGTCCTTTTTTATTTTCTCTAGGGTGGTGTCAACCTCCGGCCCGAATAAGTAGTCGGGGTTGACAGGTTGGTTGAGGATGTTATTTTGTACCTCAGGTTTGAATCCGGAGATTCGCAACCAGGCGTGTCGTCGCAACATGACGCTAGTGTTTATGGCTCTGGCAGCTGTATCCGCGGCATCCAGTGCACACTTAATGGATGCATTTGTGAGGAGTTGTCCCTCCCTGATGAGGATCTCTGCACCTTCTTTGAATTGGTCAGGGAGATGTTGGAGTAGTTGTTCTAATGTGTCGTAGTGTGCTCGATCGTAGCGAGCGAGGAGCGCCTGAGTATTGGCAATGCGCCATATGTTAGCTGCCTGGGCCGCAACCCGTTTGCCGGAGGTCTCTAGCACCTTGGACTCTTTGTCCGGGGGAGGAGCATCACCTGTTGTTTGCGAGTGTGCCCGTTTGCGAGCATTCGCAACTACAATGGAATCCAGAGGTAACTGGCCTCTGATGTAGGTAGGGTCCCCAGGCGCCGATGTGTATTTCTTGTCGATCCTGGGGTTTATTACTCTTGCCCTGGTGGGTTCCTTGAAGATGTCCTTTGCTGGTTTGAGGACACCCTTCAACATGGGTAGAGTTTTTATATTTCTTTCTGAGGATGCGAAAGTATCCATGAGAAAGTCGTCCTCGAAGGTGTCAGAGTGGAGTTGCACACCATGATTGGCCGCAGCACGTTCAATTAGGGCGTTGAATGCGGCAGTGTCCTCTGTGGGAGATGTTTTTGCTCCATAGAGTTGCGGGTCCTGTGTATCCATAGGTGCACCCGAGTCTACAGGGTCATCCCAAGCTTGGTCAGGGTCCTGTTGGCCTTCAGGGTCTATCTCTCCGGGGTAGGGGACGTGGTCACCCATGTAGTCCTCCAAAACGTCTGTGTCGGAGTGTGTGGGAGAGAAGGACTGGGGATCTTGGTATGAGGAATGGAGAGGTTCGTAAAGAACTGGTTCCGAAGCCACTGGCAGCTTTCTCTTAAGCGGGATCCGGTAGGAGTCCAAAGCTGGCTCGGAAGTTATTGTCCTCTTGTGGAGTATCATCTTGCCGGTGTCGGCGTCGAGGAGATGTGATGGAGACGTCTCCGCAGGAGAGCGTTCGGCAGGCGTGATCGTGGTGTGTGTGACCCGTGTTCTGATTTGGAACAGTTTTGGGGCCGTGGATGGCGGCAGGCCAAAAGTGATGTTGGCCGGTGCCTAAGAGGCTGTTGGAGCTTTTATCGGCTCGGAGCCCGACGTGTCCTGGAGGACTGCTTTGTGTTTGGTGCGTTGCGCAGCCACGGGCCGCACCTGGAGCGCCATCGATTCCTTTGCGCCGACCGGTTCTGTAGAGGCGGGCGTGGACTTTTTCTGCGCCGGTGAGTCATCGAGTCGAGGGGCGGTAATGGCCGTCGACGTCTTCGATGAGTGTGCCTTTGGTGGTGCTGTCGAAGCGGTGTGAGACGCAGCAGGCAGTTTGACCTTTGTGGTCGGAGCCGATTGCGTCGGTGCCGGGAGCAGAGTAGGTTTGGTGGCACCGAAGGTCTTTTTCCGTATGTCGACGCCGACGTCGGCTGCTGCAAGCTCGGCACCGAAGTCTCGTTTGGTGCGGTCGGTGCCGACGGGTTTTGCTGGCGTCGAAGGTGTGGTGGGCCTCGATCCGACCAGCGTCACTTTCGGTTTCGGTTTCTGTTGAACCAATACAGCTTTCGGTTTCGGTTTCGAAGAAGGGAAACCAGCCGTTTTGGGTATTAATGGCTGCCGCTGAATGTCCGAGGCCGGGCCAGAGGGCGGGGCCGAAGAACTGCGGGATAGGTCTTGGGTAAGGCCCGAAGGCGATCCCTCGACCGGAGCCATAGACTGGCGCACTGGGAAATCCTCAGTCTGTACGGGTAGGCCTTGCTCGTCACCGGAGCTACTCTCTTCGGCCCCTAAGGCCTCATTGTAGTCTCCTACCTCGGTGTCGGCTTCATCTCTATGAAAGAGTCGTTCTTCGACGTCTTCCGATCCGGAGTCGTGTTCGGAAGCGGGGCTGGAGGGTAGGTTCTCCACGTCTTCGACATCTTCGTTCTCGGCGCTGAAGATGTCGGCCGGTGCCGGTGCCGCTTGCTGCGCTTCGAGTCTCGCTGCTCGTCGATTCCGGAGAGTCTTCTTGGATCGGAATCGGGCACAGGCCATACATGTAGATTCGTCGTGATCCGGTGAAAGGCATTTGTTGCACACCGGATGGACGTCGATGTGGGGATATTTCGCATTACATACAGGACACCGCTTGAATGGTGTCCTCGATTCCATCGTCGATGACGGGTCGATGGTCGGGTAAGATGCGAAAAAGTTGGTTCTGGAAGTTAGTAAACTAACAAGATACTATCGATACCGATCGGGAACAGTACCGACGCGAACTAAAGGCCTTTTGGCCTAGAAAAAGGTTTTTCTAACTTGAGTCAAGATAAGCACATCCGAGCCCAATGGCGGAAAAAAACAATCTGAGGATGGAGAGGATGCCCATGCGCACTGTAGTCCAGGGGAGGAGTCACCTATCCCAGGATACTTCGAAGACTCTTCCAGGACAACAACGTGCAAACATCCGGACCCAACACTAGGCGGCGATCTATGCACAGATATGAATTCAGCAGCCCACATGCCTCGAACATTTTAATTCCAATTGTTGGTTCTAAAATAAAACAAGCATATATTTTTTATATATAAACGATTGGCCTAGAGTTCAGTTATTGAGTGTGTGAGACCATTTGCTGACTGAGTGTGTACAACAAATGCTTTACACTATCCTCTGATACTGCCTTACTGCTCGACCAAGCTACCACTTTAGAGAGTAAGGTTATATCTAACTTTAGCCTCTGCCAGCCTCTGGGGGACTGTGGACTCTGTACACCGTGTACCTATTTGGGAACAGTATATACAGAGCCACTTTCTCACAATCATTTATAGAGCCATCACGACCAGCACCATCTTCAAAACCATCTGCATCATTTACAGAGCCATCACCACGAGCACCATCTTCAAAACCATGTGCATAATTTACAGAGCCATCACGACCAGCACCATCTTCAAAACCACCTGCCTCATTTACAGAGCCATCACCACCAGCACCATCTTCAAAACCATCTGCATCTTTACAGAGGCATCCTGGCCAGCACCATCTTCAAAACCATCTGCATCATTGCAGAGCATTCACGACCAGCACTATCTTCAAAACCATCTGCGTCATTTACAGAGCCATCACCGCCGGCACCATCTTCAAAACCATCTGCGTCATTTACAGAGCCATCACCGCCGGCACCATCTTCAAAACCATCTGCATCATTTACAGAGCCATCACCGCCAGCACCATCCTCAAAACCATCTGCATCATTTACAGCTGGCCAGCGCCATCTTCAAAACCATCTGCATCACTTACAGAGCCATCACAACCAGCACCATCTTCAAAACCATCTGCATCATTGACAAATCTATCACGACCAGCACCGTCTTCAAAACCACCTGCATCATTTACAGCTGGACAGCACCGTCTTCAAAACCATCTGCATCATTTACAGCTGGACAGCACCATCTTCAAAACCATCTGCATCATTTACAGAGCCATCACAAACAACATTCTCTTCCAAACCATCTGCATCATTTACAGAGCCATCACAATTTCACCATCTTCAAAACCATCTCCATCATTTACAGAGCCATCACGACCAGCACTATCTTCAAATTCATCTGCATCATTTACAGAGCCATCACCATCTTCAAAACCATCTGCATCATTTACAGAGCCATCTCCGCCAGCACCATCTTCAAAACTATCTGCATCATTTACAGAGCCATCACGACCAGCACCATCTTCAAAACCATCTGCATCATTTACAGAGCCATTACCATCTTCAAAACCATCTGCATCATTTACAGAGCCATCACGACCAACACCATCTTCAAAACCATCTGCATCATTTACAGCTGGCCAGCACCATCTTCAAAATAATCTGCATCATTTAGAGCAATCACAAACAGCATTCTCTTCAAAACCATCTGCATCATTTACAGAGCCATTGCGACCAGCACCATCTTCAAAACCATCTGCATCATTTTCAGAGCCATCACGACCAGCACATCTTCGAAACCATCTGCATCATTTACAGAGCCATCACCGCCAGCACCATCTTCAAAACCATCTGCATCATTTACAGAGCCATCACAACCAGCACCATCTTCAAAACATCTGCCTCATTTACAGAGCCATCACCGCCAGCACCATCTTCAAAACCATCTGCATCAGTTATAGAGCCATCACGATCAGCACCATCTTCAAAACCATCTGCATCATTTACAGAGCCATCACAAACAGCACCATCTTCAAACCATCTCCATCATTTACAGTGCCATCATGACCAAACCATCTTCAAACCATTGGCATCATTTATAGAGCCATCACGACCAGCACCATCTTCAAAACCATCTGCATCATTCACAGAGCCATCACGACCAGCACCATCTTCAAAACCATCTGCATCATTTACAGAGCCATCACAATCTCACCATCTTCAGAACCATCTGCATCATTTATAGAGCCATCACAACCAGCACCATCTCCAAAACCACCTGCATCATTTACAGAGCCATCGCGGTCAGCACCATCTTCAAAATCATCTGCAACATTTACAGAGCCATTACGACCAGCACCATCTTCAAAACCATCTGCATCTTTACAGAGACATCACGACCAGCACCATCTTCAAAACCATCTGCATCACTTACAGAGGCATCACGGCCAACACCATCTTCAAAATGATCTACATCTTTACAGAGCCATCACGACCAGCACCATCTTCAAACCCATCTGCATCATTTACAGAGCCATCACGACCAGCACCAACATCAAAACCATCTGCATCATTGACAGAGCAATCACGACCAGCACCATCTTCAAAACCATCTGCATCATTGACAGAGCCATCACGACCAGCACCATCTTCAAAACCATCTGCATCATTTACAGAGCCAGCACCATCTTCAAAACCATCTGCATCATTTACAGAGCAATCACGACCAGCACCATCTTCAAAACCATCTGCACCATTGACAAATCCATCACGACCAGCACCATCTTCAAAACCATCTGCATCATTTACAGAGCCATCACCGCCAGCAGCATCTTCAAAACCATCTGCATCAGTTATAGAGCCATCACAAACAGCACCATCTTCAAACCATCTCCATCATTTACAGTGCCATCATGACCAAACCATCTTCAAACCATTGGCATCATTTATAGAGCCATCACGACCAGCACCATCTTCAAAACCATCTGCATCATTCACAGAGCCATCACGACCAGCACCATCTTCAAAACCATCTGCATCATTCACAGAGCCATCACAACCAGCACCATCTCCAAAACCACCTGCATCATTTACAGAGCCATCGCGGTCAGCACCATCTTCAAAATCATCTGCATCATTTACAGAGCCATTACGACCAGCACCATCTTCAAAACCATCTGCATCTTTACAGAGACATCACGACCAGCACCATCTTCAAAACCATCTGCATCACTTACAGAGGCATCACGGCCAGCACCATCTTCAAAACCATCTGCATCATTGACAGAGCAATCACGACCAGCACCATCCTCAAAACCATCTGCACCATTGACAAATCCATCACGACCAGCACCATCTTCAAAACGACCTGCATCATTTACAGCTGGTCAGCACCATCTTCAAAACCATCTGCATCATTTACAGCTGGACAGCACCATCTTCAAAACCATCTGCATCATTTACAGAGCCATCACAAACAGCATTCTCTTCAAAACCATCTGCATCATTTACAGAGCCATTGCGACCAGCACCATCTTCAAAACCATCTGCATCATTTTCAGAGCCATCACGACCAGCACATCTTCGAAACCATCTGCATCATTTACAGAGCCATCACTGCCAGCACCATCTTCAAAACATCTGCCTCATTTACAGAGCCATCAACACCAGCACCATCTTCAAAACCATCTGTATCATTCACAGAGCCATCACGACCAGAACCATCTTCAAAACCATCTGCATCATTCACAGAGCCATCACGACCAGCACCATCTTCAAAACCATCTGCATCATTTACAGAGCCAGCACCATCTTCAAAACCATCTGCATCATTTACAGAGCCATCGCGGTCAGCATCATCTTCAAAATCATCTGCATCATTTACAGAGCCATCACCGCCAGCACCATCTTCAAAACATCTGCCTCATTTACAGAGCCATCACCGCCAGCACCATCTTCAAAACCATCTGCATCATTTACAGAGCCATCACAATCTCACCATCTTCAAAACTATCTGCATCATTTACAGAGCCATCACCGCCAGCACCATCTTCAAAACCATCTGCATCATTTACAGAGCCATCACAATCTCACCATCTTCAAAACTATCTGCATCATTTACAGAGCCATCACCGCCAGCACCATCTTCAAAACCATCTGCATCATTTACAGAGCCATCACAAACAGCACCATCTTCAAACCATTTCCATCATTTACAGTGCCATCATGACCAAACCATCTTCAAACCATTGGCATCATTTATAGAGCCATCACGACCAGCACCATCTTCAAAACCATCTGCATCATTCACAGAGCCATCACGACCAGCTACATCTTCAAAACCATCTGCATCATTTACAGAGCCATCACAATCTCACCATCTTCAGAACCATCTGCATCATTTATAGAGCATCACAACCAGCACCATCTCCAAAACCACCTGCATCATTTACAGAGCCATCGCGGTCAGCATCATCTTCAAAATCATCTGCATCATTTACAGAGCCATTACGACCAGCACCATCTTCAAAACCATCTGCATCTTTACAGAGACATCACGACCAGCACCATCTTCAAAACCATCTGCATCATTTACAGAGCCATCACGACCAGCACCAACATCAAAACCATCTGCATCATTGACAGAGCCATCACGACCAGCACCAACATCAAAACCATCTGCATCATTGACAGAGCCATCACGACCAGCACCATCTTCAAAACCATCTGCATCATTGACAGAGCCATCACGACCAGCACCATCTTCAAAACCATCTGCATCATTTACAGATCCATCACGACCAGCACCATCTTCAAAACATCTGCATCATTTACAGAGCCATCACGACCAGCACCAACATCAAAACCATCTGCATCCTTGACAGAGCCATCACGACCAGCACCATCTTCAAAACAACCTGCATCATTTACAGAGCCATCACCGCCAGCACCATCTTCAAAACCATCATCATCATCATGTATAGAGCCATCACGACCAGCACCATCTTCAAAACCATCTGCATCATTTACAGAGCCATCACAACCAGCACCATCTTCAAAACCATCTGCATCATTGACAGAGCCATCACGACCAGCACCATCTTCAAAACCATCTGCATCATTGACAGAGCCATCACGACCAGCACCATCTTCAAAACATCTGCATCATTTACAGATCCATCACGACCAGCACCATCTTCAAAACATCTGCATCATTTACAGAGCCATCACGACCAGCACCCCGCTTATCTTGCAGACAAGCTTACCATCTCTGGTTGATCACGGCTCACCCGCAGCCAGGACACCATCAGACTGCAGGAAAGAAGTGGAAAAAGACAAGACAACAAGCCTTTTCCATCTATGCACCCAAAATCTGGAACAACCCTATATTCCTCAGGAGCGTCCCATCGCTGCTCCAATTTAGGAAAGAGTTGAAGACTCACCCTTCTAAAGAACCCAACATCAGAGTGCATTAACTGTCCACAAACCTGAAATCTCTCATATCACTTGTTGACTTTATGCTTGTCTGTGACCTGCTGGCTTTTAGCTGGCTTTGTACTAATAAAATACCACAAACATATGCGCAAATTGAGGAATCGTCAGCAGCACCTCCTGATGTGTGGGGTTGATTGTAAAATTAAAAATGACTAGTGAATCTTTTCTGTATATCCTTGGAAGATGTGTTTATAGACTGAGTCTGGCAGGTAAGCCTGTCATCTGTCCAGATGTTGAATCCTCCAGATGACCTAACTATGTAAGATGGTACTGCAGGTTTACTAAAGGTGGTGTACCCCTGGATAAAGGCAGGCTCCAGGCACCACGCCTCTGTAAGAGGAGACTGCAGGTGTACTAAAGGTGGTGTACCCCTGGATAAAGGCTGGCTCCAGGCAGTACGCCTCTGTAAGATGGGACCGCAGGTGTACTAAAGGTGGTGTACCCCTGGATGAAGACTGGCTCCAGGCACCACACCTCTGTAAGATGGGACCGCAGGTGTACTGAAGGTGGTGCACCCCTGGTTAAAGACTGGCTCCGGACACCATGCCTCTGATAGAGGGGTCTACAGGTGTACTAAAGGTGGTGTACCCCTGGATAAAGGCTGGCTCCAGGCACAACACCTCTGTAAGAGGGGACTGCAGGTGTACTAAAGGTGGTGTACCCCTGGATAAAGGCTGGCTCTGGGCACCATGCCTCTGTAAGATGAGACCACAGGTGTACTAAGGTGGTGTACCCGTGGATAAAGACTGGCTCCAGGCACAACGCCTCTGCAAGATGGGACGGCAGGTGTACTAAAGGTGGTGTACCCTGGATAAAGACTGGCTCCAGGCACAATGCCTCTGCAAGATGGGACCGCAGGTGTACTAAAGGTGGTGTACCCTTGGATAAAGACTGGATCCAGGCACCACGCCTCTGTAAGATGGGATGGCAGGTGTACTAAAAATGGTGTACTCCTGGATAAAGACTGGCTCCAGGCACCATGCCTCTGTAAGATGGGACGGCAGGTGTACTAAAGGTGTGTACTAAAGGTGGTGTACCTCTGGGATAAAGACTGGCTCCAGGCACCACGCCTCTGTAAGATAGGACCGCAGGTGTACTAAAGGTGGTGCACCCCTGGTTAAAGACTGGCTCCGGACACCATGGCTTTGATAGAGGGGACTACAGGTGTACTAAAGGTGGTGTACCCCTGGATAAAGAATGGCTCCAGGCACCATGCCTCTGTAAGATGGGACGGCAGGTGTACTAAAGGTGTGTACTAAAGGTGGTGTACCCTGGATAAAGAATGGCTGCAGGCACCATGTCTCTGTAAGATAGGACTGCAGGTGTACTAAAGGTGGTGTACCCGTGGATAAAGACTGGCTCCAGGCACCATGTCTCTGTAAGATAGGACTGCAGGTGTACTAAAGGTGGTGTACCTCTGGGATAAAGACTGGCTCCAGGCACCACGCCTCTGTAAGATAGGACCGCAGGTGTACTAAAGGTGGTGTACTCCCTGAATAAAGACTGGCTCCAGGCACCACGCCTCTGTAAGATGGGACAGCAGGTGTACTAAAGGTGGTGTACCCCTGGATAAAGACTGGCTCCAGGCACCACGCTTCCTGAAACAGGCAGATATGATAACTAGATAAGGACATGCACCAATAGGGATCACTAGACTTGGTGCCAGCCCGTGACAGTCCACGGCAGCACATGGATGTAGTTTGTGCAGAAAAGGTGAGAGTTGACAGAACTGGCTCCACTGACTCTCTCTTTCATCACGCAGCGCTCCAGTGGCCTCGAGGCACTCGTAGATCTATAATGAGAAACACCTGCAGAGACACCTTAGTGTCTTAAGTGCTATCAAAGGACGATGGATGCTGACAGTGGAGGTCGTGTGGCTGATGGGGGAGAATAAGCTTCCTCTTCTATCGAGACCAGTGTGGTCCATCTGATGGTTTAATCAATGTCTGCGATAGATTGGGAAGAGATCGGCTGATATCAGTGGCGTGAGATACCCTCATGGACCTCAAGGTCCTATAAGGGTCCTCGATGGCTTGGTGTATTGCGCACAAGCAGGAGGTGTTCAGTCTCCTATAACGGTCCTTGATGGCTTGGTGTATTGTGCACAAGGTATAAGAAAGTGGCTCTGTATATACTGTTCCCAAATAGGTTCAGTGTGCACAGAGTCCACAGTCCCCAGAGGTTGGCAGAGGCTAAAGTTAGATATAACCTTACTCTCTAAAGTGGTAGCTTGGTCGAGCAATAAGGCAGTATCAGAGGACAGTGTAAAGCATTTGTTGTACACACTCAGTCAGCAAATGATCTCACACACTCAAGAACTGAACTCTAGGCCAATGGTTTGAATATAAAAATATATGGTTGTTTTATTTTAGAAGCAACAATAGGTATCAAAATATACTTTCTCAGAATGAGATGCTTTAGTTAAATACTTTCAATAGACAATAGAGTTGAATGCAATAGGTACAGTTCTTGCAATAGGCAACACAATTCAAACACAATTATACATTGAGCTTAATGGGAATTTCTAAGTAAATGCAATTAGTTACTTTTTGGATTACTTTTCTTACCACAGGACTGGATCCTAGATTCTGTCCTGGGACATTTCCTGGAAACAGGCGAGTAAAAACGTTTTGGTTACAGGTATGATTTATAAGGAATATTATTGTATTTTAAAAATTGACAGAAACTTTTTCACATAGAATCACCAATGTCATCCTACGGGAGGAAATTCACTTAGCAGGTAAGTGGGGTTATCGTTACTTTTTCTTACTCAGTGTTTGTGAGAAAGTGGCTCTGTATATACTGTTCCCAAATAGGTACAGTGTGTACAGAGTCCACAGTCCCCAGAGGTTTGGCAGAGGCTTAAGTTAGATATAAACTTATTCTCTAAAGTGGTAGCTTGGGCGAGCAGTAAGGCAGTATCAGAGGACAGTGTAAAGCATTTGATGTACACACTCAGTCAGCAAATGGTCTCACACACTCAAGAACTGAACTCTAGGCCAATGGTTTATATAAAAAAAATATATGTCTGTTTTATTTAAGAACCAACAATAGGTATTAAAGGAATATGCTACTTACCAGTATGCATATGTTCTTGGCATGTAGAGCTGCAGAGTTGTACACTTAGCATAGATCGCCATCTGGTGTTGGGCCCGGATGTTTGCAGTTTGTTTTTGTTCTTTGGACAGTCTTTGGAAGTCACGAGTTTGGTGACTCCTCCTTCGGTCCGTACTGCGCATGGGCTTCGGCTCCATCCTCAGATTGTTTTTCGCCAACAGGGAAATGATGGAGCGTAGTAATAACAGTGAGAAACCCATGTGTGTTGTATCTAAATAAGATGTACTGGAACGGATACAGGTAGCCGGGGAGGGGGGTGGGCGTGTACAACTCTGCAGCTCTACATGCCAAGAACAGATGCATACTGGTAAGTAGCATATTCCGTTCGAGGCATATGAGCTGCAGATTGTACACTTAGCATAGATTATATAGCAGTACCCAACCTTAGCGGCGACCACCGGTATCCGTTGCAGTGGTTTGAAAAAGTGTCTTTAGTACAGCCTGGCCCACCCTAGCTTGCTGCTTGGAATGCACATCTACACAGTAATGTTTTGTGAAGGTGTGCGGTGTAGACCATGTGGCTGCTTTGCAGATGTCATCTAAGGGTATATTCCCTAGAAAAGCCATAGAAGCCCCTAACTTTCTTGTAGAGTGGGCTTTAGGCGGAACAGATAATGTTCTTTTTGCCTTTTGATAGCAAATTTGTATGCACTTTACAATCCACCTAGCTATCCCTGATTTAGAAATGGGGTTGCCTTTATGTGGTGGAGAGAAGGAAACGAACAATTGTTTAGTCTTCCTGAAGGGTTGCGTTCTTTGTATGTAGTATAGCAAAGCCCTTT
Source organism: Triturus cristatus (assembly GCF_964204655.1). Lineage (NCBI taxonomy): Eukaryota > Metazoa > Chordata > Amphibia > Caudata > Salamandridae > Triturus > Triturus cristatus. Next base: position 1,096,251,720 of record NC_140588.1, on the reverse strand, counting down.
TCACATCGAGTGTGTGTAAGGCCCTTTCTGCAACAGATTGAGGTTGCGACAAGAAGACAGGTAATTCCACCGATTGATTGAGATGGAAGGGGGAAATGACCTTGGGCAGAAACTTCGAATTTGTGCGAAGTATGACCTTGCTGTGATGTATTTGTATGAAGGGTTCCTGTATAGTGAACGCTTGTATTTCACCAACCCTTCTAAGGGAAGTGATAGCTACGAGAAAAGCTGTTTTCCAGGTGAGAAACTGTAGCTCACATTTATGCATTGGTTCGAAGGGCGGACCCATTAGTCGTGTAAGAACTAAATTTAGATTCCATACAGGGGAAGGTGGTGCCCTGGGAGGAATTACTCGTTTAAGGCCTTCCATAAAGGCTTTAATGGCGGGCACTCTGAACAGTGATAAATGCTGTCTGTTTTGTAGATAAGCAGCGATCGCTGCTAGGTGTAGGCGTATGGATGAATATGCCAGGTTACACCTGTGAAGATGGAGCAGATAGCATATAATGTGCTGTATGGATGCATCTAAAGGGTTGATTGTATTGTTACGGCAGTAAATTACAAATCTTTTCCACTTTGCGGCATAGCATGCTCTAGTGGTAGGACGTCTGGCTTCCATGATGATGTTCATGCAATCAGGGGGAAGGTTAAGGTATCCGAATTCTAAGATTTCAGGAGCCAGATCGCCAGGTTGAGCTGAGCTGGGTCCGGGTGCCTGATTTCTCCATGGTTCTGGGTTAGGAGGCATGGGGATAGGTGCAGTTTTTGATGTGGTACCACTGACAGTTGTAGTAGCGTGGTGTACCACGGCTGCCTGGCCCACGTCGGAGCTACTAGAATGAGTGTGAGGGAGTGTTGTTGTAGCTTCCTTACCACTAATGGAATTAGTGGGAGAGGTGGAAAGGCGTATGCAAATCTGCCTGACCAGTTCATCCATATCGCATTGCCCTTGGACAATGGGTGTGGGTATCTGGCGGCGAAGCTTGGGCATTTTTTGTTTTCGTGGGTGGCGAAGAGGTCTATCTGAGGATGCCCCCACTGTTGGAAGAATGGGTAAAGAACTTGTGGATGGAGTTCCCATTCGTGTAGTTGTTGCGTTTGTCTGCTGAGCAGGTCTGCCATGGTGTTTTGTACGCCTGGAACGTGCTGTGCCAGGAGAAAGATGTTTTGGGGAATTGCCCATCTCCATATGCTCTGGGCTAAGCGGGAGAGCTGGGGAGAGTGTGTCCCCCCCCTGTTTTTGGATATAATACATTGCAGTCATGTTGTCTGTGCGAATGAGGACTGCTTTGCCCGAAATCTGTTTTTGGAAAGATTTTAGGGCTAGAAAGATCGCCAAAAGCTCCAGATGGTTGATGTGGAGCGATTTTTGCTGTGGCGTCCATAGACCTTGCATTGTGAGGTGTAGGAGGTGCGCTCCCCAGCCGGAGAGCGATGCGTCCGCTGTTAGAATCACCTGAGGAACCGGGTCCAGGAACGGCCGCCCTTTGGAAAGGTTTGTGGTGTTCCACCACTGCAGAGAGTGATGTGTGCGGCTGTCCACCAACACCAGATCCGTCAGCTGACCCTGGGCCTGGTTCCACTGTTGTGCTAGGCACTCTTGAAGTGGACGCATGTGGAGTCTTGCATGGGGCACTATGAAGATGCAAGACGCCATCATTCCTATGAGCTTCATAAACACTCTTGCTGGAAGAGAGTGTTGGGGAAGGAATGTTTTGCGTAAGGCTTGAATGCTTGTGATTCTGGCTGAGTTTGGATAGGCAGTACCTTTGGAGGTGTCTATAGTGGCCCCGAGATATTGCTTTGTGTGAGATGGTATGAGGTGGGACTTTTGGTAGTTCACCGTGAAGCCTAGCTGGTGGAGCAGTTGGATGGTGCTGTTTGTATGTTGCACACATTGGTGGTAGGACGCGGCTTTTATCAGCCAGTCGTCTAAGTAAGGGAAGACGTGAATATGTTGACGTCTGAGGTGTGCTGCTACTACTGCTAGGCATTTGGTAAACACCCGTGGTGCGGTGGTGACCCCGAAGGGGAGAACCGTGAATTGGTAATGTTGCCCGTCCACCACGAACCTGAGGTATTTCCTGTGAGAGGGGTGTATTGGAATGTGAAAGTATGCGTCCTTCAGATCCAAGGTTGTGAGAAAGTCTCCCTGACAGAGGAGCGGGAGGACTTGTTGTAGGGTGACCATGTGGAAATGGTCTGAATGTATGTAGGCATTTAGAGGCCGGAGGTCCAGAATGGGCCTGAGGGTCCCGTCTTTCTTTGGTATTAAGAAATATAGGGAGTAGACCCCTAGATTTTGCTGATTGACGGGGACCTGCTCTATAGCGTGTTTTTGGAGGAGGGAGAGTACCTCCTGTTTGAGCAGTGTGGAATGTTCTTGAGACATTGGACGGTGCCTTGGTGGGATATTGGGTGGGGTAGATGTTAGCTCGAGACAGTACCCTGACCGAATGATTTGGGTCACCCATTTGTCCGATGTTATGGACTCCCATGCGTGGATAAAGTTTTGTAGTCTGCCCCCGACCGGAGTGGGATGGTCTGGGGGGAGCGGAGGGAAGTCATTGTGTGGGCGGGGTGGCAGAACGGGTGGTGTTAGTTTTGCCCCTGCCCTTATTGTTGTTGCCTCTGTAACCACCCCTTTGGTTGCCCTTTGAAAAGGTATTTTGAGGAGGGGACTTGTAGGAGGTAGAGGCGCTATCGGTGGAGAAGCCTCTGCCTGTGCCACGAAAGGAGGAGCGTCGAAAGGAACGTTTAGAGGCTTGTGTTTGGAGTGCCCCCATAGACTTTGCTGTGTCTGTGTCCTTTTTCATCTTTTCCAACGCTTCGTCTACCTTTGGCCCAAAGAGAGTTTGTTGGTCAAAGGGGTGATTGAGTATGGACGCCTGGACTTCAGGTTTGAACCCTGAGATCCTGAGCCAGGCATGGCGACGAAGCAGGACACTGGTATTTATGGCTCTAGAAGCAGTGTCGGCTGCATCGAGGGCACACTTAATGGAGGTGTTTGTAATTAGTTTACCCTCCTGTATTAGTTCATGAGCCCTACGCTTGTGTTTCTCGGGAAGGTGCTGCATAAGAGCCTCAAGTTCGTCGTAGTGTGCTCTGTCATAGCGCGCAAGTAGCGCTTGTGTGTTTGCAATGCGCCACATGTTTGCAGCTTGAGAGGCGGTGCGTTTGCCAGACGCGTCTAGGAGTTTGGATTCCTTGTCTGGCGGTGGGGCTTCTCCTGAGGACTGGGAGTTAGCCCGCTTTCTAGCTGTAGAGACAACTAGGGAATCTAAGGGAGCAGGGCCCTTAATGTATGCAGGGTCTGTGGGCGCCGCCTTGTACTTTTTCTCTATTCTAGGGTTTAGTACCCTGGCCCTGACAGGGTCTTTGAACACCTCTGTGGCATGCTTGGTGACACCCTTAAGCATGGGTAAAATAGATGTGGATTTGTCCTGTATGTCAAATGTGTCCAGTAAGAAGTCGTCTTCCACTGGTTCACTGTGCATGTCCACCCCATGGTAGTGTGCTGCTCTCTGCACTAAATGATGAAACCCTAAGGAGTCCTCTGGAGGAGACGGCCTGGATGGGTATAGGTCGTCCTGAGGCATATCGGGTATATCAGGGTTATTGTAATCCTCCCATGGGTCTGGGGTCCCCGGTGGAGTGGGATCCATTGGGGCGTCCGCCGGGTAATTGTCCGGGTCCCCGTCGTCCGGATCTGGGGACGGGGTCGGAGAGTAATGAGGTAAAGATGGCGGAGACCTGGGAGGGGGAGGGGGTGGAAGAGGTGGAGGAGGCAGGGGAGGAGGTAGTGGGGAGGGCACTCTGAGGGGAGAAGTAGCAGAGTCCTTCCGTTTGGGCGGTGGAGGAGGAGCCGGAGTATCAAGGCGTCTTTTCTTGATAATTAAAGTCAATAGCCCAGTCTTTGGATCTTTGGACAGAGTCTTTTGCAAAGGGTCTGGTGTAAACAGAGCCAATGGTGCCGAATCGTCCGTCGGCACCGATGATTTCGGAACCGAGGGCTTCGATGGTTTCTGTGCGCCATGCTTTTTTGGGGCCTCCGGTTTTTTCGGCGTCGAGGGAGTTTTCGGCGCCGGAGCGTCGGTGCCGACTGATTTGTGTTTGTGTTTGGTCGGCGCCGAGAGTCCAGGCTTCGGCACCGGTGGCTTCGGAGTCGAGCTGGGTATTACTTTCTTCGGTGCCGGATGCTGTTTTTCGGCACCGGGCGTCGGATGGCTCGATCCCGAGCTGCCGTGAGACTTTGGAGGCTTCGACACCGGGCCCGAAGGTGGGGTGATAGAAGCTTTGGTCTTGGTTTTGCCCAGGCCAGCAGGCGAGGGTGTAACCTGAGTCTCTTTGGTTTTGGGCGCGGGGGTGGGAGGGGGCACAGTACTCACGACCCGCTGCGCCGGTGTGATGTCCTCCACGTCGGAGTCGTCGGCCTCGGAAGCGCTGACGACGTCTTCCTCCTGCTCGGTGTGTATTTGCCCCGAAGCTTCGGCGCCGTCTCCGAAGATGTCCGGTGGAGCTGCAGACGATGACTGCGCCATGGTGCGTCGAGCTCTTCGATCTCGGATGGTCTTCTTCGATCGAAAGGACTTACAGGCGGGGCAGTCTCTGGCCTCGTGTTCTGGGGAGAGGCAAAGATTACACACCTGATGGAGGTCGGTGTGGGGAAATTTAGACCCACATTTTGGGCACTTTTTGAACGGAGTCCTTTCCATCGGCCGGGACCGGAGTCGAGGAGGGCCCGAAGGCCGGTGCCGATGTACGGGATGGAGAAAGTGCCGCTTCGAGAGATGAAGATGATGATGAAGAAACTCGAAGAAACGAGGATTTTCCGTCGAGGCTGGAACCGTAGAAGTTCGAAGCCGGAGCACGAAGTATCACATCCGAGCCCGATGGCGGAAAAAAACAATCTGAGGATGGAGCCGAAGCCCATGCGCAGTACGGACCGAAGGAGGAGTCACCAAACTCGTGACTTCCAAAGACTGTCCAAAGAACAAAAACAAACTGCAAACATCCGGGCCCAACACCAGATGGCGATCTATGCTAAGTGTACAATCTGCAGCACATATGCCTCGAACATATACTTTCTCAGAATGAGATGCTTTAGGTAAATACTTTTGCAATATGCAATTGACTTTTGTAAATACTGCTTATAGGTTGTTGCAATAGGCAACAAAATTTCACACACAATAACGCATTGAGCTCAATGGAAGTTTTAAGTTATTTGCAATAGATTACTTTTGTAACTCCAGGACTGAATCCTAGATCCAATCCTGGGACAGTTCTTAGAAACAAGTGATAAAAGTCGACTTAGTTACTGTTGTGATTTTTAAGCAATATTTTGCTATTTTAAAAGTTGACACTTTCATAGAAAACAGTCAATGATTCCCTATGGGAGAAACTTCAAGTGGCAGGTATAGTATGTTCTCGTTACTTTTGTAATCCAGTACTGGGCTCCTAGACTCAGTACTGGGACCTCTATCTAAAACAGGTAAGTAATTACGTTTTCACAGCTGGTACGATTTTTAAAGAATATTTGAAGTTTGCAAAAATTTCACAGAAAAAGGGTCAATGATTTCCTATGGAAGAAAATTGGGTTACTGGTAAGTACTGTTGTGAATATTTTTCAGGGTCAGTGCTTGGCACCAAGATCCAGCACTGGGATCTCTCCTAATAGCAGGTGAGTATTTTCGTTTCGTTACTCGGCTGATTTTTGGTGAATATTTAAATTTTAGAAATTCCACACTTAGAAGAAATTTCAGAAGAAACCAGTCAATGTTACCTTATGGAGGAAAGGAATATGCTACTTACCAGTATGCATCTGTTCTTGGCATGTAGAGCTGCAGAGCCACACACTTAGGATAAGATCGCCATCTGGTGTTGGGCTCGGATGCTTGCAGGTTGTTGTTGTCTTCGGAAGAAGTCTTTTGGTCACGAGATAGGTGACTCCTCCCTTGGACTACAGTGCGCATGGGCATCCACTCCATCCTCAGATTGTTTTTCGCCATGATGGGAAATGATGGAGTGTGTAAAAAGAGAGAGAGATGTCCATGTGTAATGTCTAATTAAGACAATGCTGGAACAGATACAGGTCCCGAGGAGGTGGGTGGCGTGTGTGGCTCTGCAGCTCTACATGCCAAGAACAGATGCATACTGGTAAGTAGCATATTCCGTTCGAGGCATATGAGCTGCAGATCACACACTTAGGATAGACTATACAGCAGTGTCTCCCCTAGCGGTGGTCGCCTGTATCAGTTGCAGCAGTTTGGAATAAAGTTTTAAGGACAGCCTGACCTACAGAAGCTTGTTGTTTGGCTTGCACATCAACACAGTAATGTTTAGTGAAGGTGTGTGTTGTAGACCATGTGGCTGCCTTACAAATATCTTCTAAGGGAATGTTCCCTGAGAATGCCATGGAAGCCCCTATTTTGCGTGTGGAATGCGCTCTAGGGGGAACTGTTAGAGTGCGTTTAGCTTTTTGGTAACATATTTGGATACATTTAACTATCCACCTGGCTATCCCTGATTTGGAGATGGGGTTGCCTTTATGTGGTGGGGAGAAAGCAACAAACAATTGTTTGGTTTTGCGGAAAGATTTGGTTCCGTCAATGTAATAAAGCAGGGCTCTTTTAACGTCTAAGGTATGAAGAGCTGTTTCAGCTACAGAGTCCAGATTTGGGAAGAACACTGGTAGCTCGACTGATTGGTTAAGATGGAACGGAGAAATGACTTTTGGCAGGAATTTTGGATTTGTTCTAAGAACCACTTTGTTACGATGTAGATGTAGGAATGGTTCTTGTATGGTTAAAGCCTGGATCTCACTTACCCTTTGAAGGGATGTGATAGCAATAAGGAACGCTACTTTCCATGTAAGGAACTGTAGTTCGCATTTAAGCAGAGGTTCAAATGGGGGACCCATGAGCCTTGTAAGAACAATGTTTAGATTCCACACTGGAGAGGGTGGTAATCTGGGAGGAATAATCCTTTTAAGACCTTCCATGAAGGCTTTGATCGCAGGCACTTTAAATAGTGATAAGTGTAGTCGATTTTGTAAGTAGGCTGCTAATGCTGCTAGGTGGAGACGTATGGATGAGTATGCTAAGTTACATCTTTGCAAGTGTAGTAAGTAGCAAATGATGTTCTGGATGGATGCATCCAGTGGGCGTATATCATTGTTGGTGCAGTAAATGGCAAATCTTTTCCATTTTGCAGCGTAGCAGGCTCTAGTAGTAGGCCGTCTGGCCTCTTTTATAATATTCATGCAGTCTGGTGGGAGGTTGAGGTAACCGAACTCTAGGACTTCAGGAGCCAGATCGCTAGGTTCAGTTGATGTGGATTCGGGTGTCTGATTTCTCCATGGTTCTGGGTTAATAAGGACAGGGAGAGGCGCAGTTTTTTTGGTGTGGAACTAGAGAGAGTTCCAGCAGTGTTGTGAACCAGGGCTGGCGTGCCCATGTGGGGAGCTACTAGTATCAGCTTGAGAGACTGTTGCCTGAGCTTGCGTACCACTAATGGAATGAGTGGGAGAGGCGGAAAAGCCTACGCAAATCTGCCTGACCAGTTCATCCATATCGCATTGCCCTTCGACTGTGGGTGGGGGAACCTGGCGGCGAAGGTTGGCCGTTTTGCGTTTTCGTGTATGGCGAACAGGTCTATGTCTGGTTGGCCCCATTTTTGGAAGAATGGGAGTAGGACTTGTGGGTGTAATTCCCATTCATGGATCTGTTGGGTTTGTCGACTCAACAAATCGGCAATCGGATTGTGAACTCCTGGAAGGTGTTCTGCTAGCAGGTAGATGTTTTGGGGGATTGCCCATCTCCAAATGTTCTGTGCGAGCTGGGACAGCTGGAGAGAATGTGTGCCTCCTTGTTTTTGTATGTAATACAGGACTGTCATATTGTCCGTCCGGATGAGGACAGTTTTGTTCTTTAGATGTAATTGGAATGATTTCAATGCTAGGAACACTGCCAGTAGTTCCAGGTAATTGATATGGAGCACTTTTTGTTGAGTTGTCCATTTGCCCTGAGTGGTGTGTCCTAGGAGATGGGCTCCCCACCCTGTGAGAGATGCGTCGGTTGTCAGCACTATCTGTGGAAGAGGCTCTAAGAACGGCCGCCCTTTGGACAGGTTTATGGTGTTCCACCATTTTAGTGAGCGATGTGAGCGACTGTCCACTAACACCAGATCCGTAAGTTGTCCGTGAGCCTGGTTCCACTGACGTGTGAGACATTCTTGCAAGGGACGTATTTGAAGTCGTGCATAAGGCACAATGAAGATGCATGACGCCATCATGCCTATGAGTTGCATGAACACTCTTGCTGGGAGAGAGTGTTGGGATTGAAATTTTAAGATGAGAGCTTGTATATTGGCTATCCTGGCTGGGCTGGGATAAGCTATGGCTTCGGAGGTATTTATGGTGGCTCCCAGATATTGATGTATGTGGGAGGGTTGTAGTTGAGATTTGGGATAGTTGATGGTGAATCCCAAGTTGTGTAAAATTTGAATAGTTTGGTGAGTGTGTAGAACGCATTTGTTGAATTAATTGGCTTTTATGAGCCAATCATCGAGATATGGGAAGACATGAATTTGTTGTCTCCTGAGATACGCTGCTACTACTGCTAGGGATTTGGTGAATACTCTGGACACAGTTGTTACCCCGAATGGGAGGACAGTAAACCGATAGTGTTGCCCGTCTACCAGGAATCTTAGATATTTTCTGTGAGCAGGATGCATGGGAATGTGAAAATAAGCATCCTTGAGATCTAGTGTGGCAAGGAAATCGCCTTCCCGTAATAGTGGAAGCACTTGTTGAAGAGTGATCATATGAAAATGATCTGAGTGTATGTTCCGATTTAGGAGTCTGAGGTCGAGTATGGGTCTTAACGTCTCGTCCTTCTTGGGGATTAGGAAGTATAGATAGTATACCCCTGTGCCCTGATGTTGGAGGGGAACTGGCTCTATTGTGTGTTTTTGAAGCAAGGAGAGAACCTCTTGCTTGAGGAGTGTAAGATGGTGTGGAGACATGGAACGCTGTTTGGGTGGTATATGTGGGGGGGGGGTATTTGTGAGTTCCAGGCAGTAACCATACTGGATAATTTGTCTTACCCACTTGTCTGTTGTAATGGAATTCCAGACAGGTAGGAACTGTGTGAGTCTTCCCCCGACTGGAGTGGAATGGTCTGGGGGGAGTGGAGGAAAGTCACTGTTTAGTGGCGGGGGAGGTACGAGTGTCGGTATTGCCTCGACCTCGTCCCTTGGTGTTGTTTCCCCTATATCCTCCTCTAAAATATCCTCTATTGGGGGATGTTTGTGTAGAGGTTTTGAACGTGGAGGAGGTGTCTGCTCCAATATTTTTGGATGCTCCTCTATAGAAGGAGCGTTGAAAGGAGCCACGTGGTTGTGGAGACTGCAATGCTCCCATGGACTTAGCAGTCTCGGTGTCTTTCTTCATTTTTTCAAGTGCAGTGTCTACTGCTGGTCCAAACAGTTGCTCTTGGTTAAATGGTTGGCTGAGTATGGTACTTTGTACTTCTGGCTTAAAGCCTGAGATACGTAGCCATGCATGGCGTCTAAGAAGTACGCTTGTATTGATTGCTCTAGAGGCAGTGTCTGCGGCGTCAAGTGCACATTTAATTGAGGCATTTGAGATGAGCTTTCCCTCTTGTATAAGGCAATTTGCCTGGGTCTTGTATTGGTCTGGTAGGTGTTGTATGAGATCTTCTAATTGATCATAGTGAGCCCTATCATAGCGTGCCAATAGGGCTTGTGTGTTGGCGATACGCCAATGGTTAGCTGCTTGTGCTGCTACTCTTTTGCCCGAGGCTTCTAATAGTTTGGATTCTTTGTCTGGGGGCGGTGTATCCCCTGTTGTTTGGGAGTTAGCCCGCTTCCTTGCGTTGGAAACCACCAAAGAATCCAGAGGGAGCTGTCCTGTAATGTAAGAAGGATCTTCTGGGGCAGGTCTATATTTTTTCTCAATTCGAGGGTTAAGTACCCTGGCCCGTACGGGGTCCTTAAAAACTTCTGTGGCGTGTTTTATGACCTCTTTAGTCATAGGTAAAATTTGAACTGATTTCTGAGACTGCTCAAAAGTGTCTAAAAGGAAGTCTTCCTCGGGTGCATCTGAGTTCATGGTGACGCCATGGTAAAGTGCTGCTCTGTGTACTAGTTGTCCAAACCCCAGGTGGTCATCTGGAGGTGAGGGTTTTGAGGGGTATGTAGTAGGATCAGGTATATCAGGCAGAGGGTAAGCCCAGTCGTCTAATGGTACGATATCCGGATTTGTGAAAGGATCATTAGGATCATTAAGATCATCCGGATCACCCCCTCTCCCTAGGTCATCATCATCATCCAGTGGGGGTGGTGTATGTGAAGGAGATGGTAGAGGTAATGGTGGTGGAGGCAGGGGGGGTGGGGTAAGAGGTCGTACAGGAGAGGAAGGGGGAATGGGTGAGGTGGCTGAGTCCTTCTTCTTTACAGGAGCTGGAGAAGGTGTTGTGTCTAGCTTCCTCTTCTTACATGGCACAGCAGTGACATGTCCAGTTTTTAGATTAATATATATCCTTTTTTGCGTTGGATCTGGGTGGAAAAGTTCTTGGTCTTCAGGAACAGACTTTGGCGCCGATTTTTTCGGTTCCGATCTATGTTTTGGGTGATCGGTAGAGTCTTTAGGAGGTGTAGTATAGACCTTAGCCGGTTGTTTCGGTACCGATGAGGGTTTCGGTGCCGATGAGGGTTTCGGTGCTGATGAAGGTTTCGGTGCCGAAATGGAATCTTTAAGCTTGGGAGCTTTCGGTGCCGGTTTGTCTATGGGCCTCGATGGTTTCGGTGCCAAAGGTGCCGGAGCCGGCTTCGGTGCCGAGAGGTCTTGTGTCTTCGGTGTCGAAGGTGCTGGGGGTACAATAATATGTGGTTTGCTCGGGCCCGAGCCACCTGAAGGCTTGTATTTCTTCGGAGCAGAGCCCGAAGGCGGGGCTTCTGAAGGTTGTTTTCGGTCGCGACTGGGGCCGCCTGGCGAAGTCTTGACCAATGCCTTTTTTGGAGGGGTTGAGGTAGGGGCATTGGTACTCACGCGTTGCCCCGGAGTAATGGGGTCGTCGGAGTCGTCTGCTTCTGATATAATGTGAAGTTCCTCGGAATATTCTTCCGGGACATCGGGACCCTCATCACAGATGTCCTCTGGTTCAGGAGCTGGTCTGTGGTGGACCCGGCCTCGTGGCGTGGTCCTGACTTCCCTGGGATTGGGCCCGTTCCCCGCCCTGGCCTCCACGGGCCACCCGTTCGAGCCGCACGAGGTCACCTACACCTCGGGGCTCCACCATTTTGTTACCTGCCACGTGACCCTGCACACCAGCCCACATGACCCCGCTCAACCCGGCCTCGGCCCCAGCAAGGCCCAGACATTGAGGCACCAGGAACTGGCCAGGGGGTATCCCGTGAACACTTCCTTGCCCTGGCGGAGGGCGGTATCGATGGGACCCCCAACCGTCCCCACACACCAAGGTGCGATCGGCCTCCATCTCTCCTGGGCCGGGCGCCTCCCCCTGCTGGGCGTCTGCCCGCTCCCAACCCGGCCTCTTCCCCCCCCGGGCGCAAGGGGCCGGACATCAGAGGACCCCAGGCCTATATCTGGGGCGACCCCACAACAGACCGGCAGTTGTATCCCGGAGTCGAGAGCCCTGCTGATCGAATCGCGGCCGACCCTATGGAGAAGAACTCTTGCTTGAAACCACCACGAGCCCTGCAGACTGCGTCGCGGCTCCTTCTTGCTGAAACCTTGAAGCCACCCAGAACATCGGGGTCCTGCTGACGCTGTCGCGGCCCAACCTCGCTGAAACCTCCCTCGGAGCCCTGCTGACGACGTCGCGGCTCGAGCTGAACAGAAACCATCTTGAGAGCCCCGCTGACCTGGTCGCGGCCCTCCACGAACGGAACGCCAGAGCCCTACGGACGCCGTCGCGGCTCGACCCCTCCGAGATCCGGAGGAACTGGGTCCCAGGTACCCTCGTACCAAGCTCCTGCCAAAGACTGTCCCGCTACCCCTTCCCTTCTAAAGAGACACTGAGACTTTTGTGGATCCCTTGATTCCTTTCGTGTAAATATTGATCCCGTACCCTTTAAGTGCTGATAAAGAATTGCTCGTCTTGAGACAACCTCCTTGAGTCCTGTGTGGTGGTGTTACTGTGCTAGTACTTGATAGGAGAAGAATCTCCCCGGAGGCTTCTCAGCAGCGCTCGGCTACTTCGTGCAGCGTGAGGGCCCCTCTGGGTGGTCTCTCCGACTCCCCGAGGACCGCCTTCCAACATTTGGTTGCCAGCGACGGGATCCGAGCCGAACGCAGTACGTACAAGCCAGTAACCCACTAGCTACCCATCCAGACAAACGGAAGCCATGAGCAACCAAGAAAACAACGCGACCACGGAGTTCCAGCCCGAACGGTTGGAAGAATACACGCACAAAGAATTGAAACAGTTCTGCAAGGACAAGGGCATTGCGACCACCGGCCTAGGTACCAAAGAAGAGATGCAGAAAGCCCTGAGGACCTGGCTAGAGGCCGAGGCAGGCCCCTCCCAGGACGAAGGTCTCCTGCCCCTGACGGTGGCCACATCAACCGCACCAACTCCGGCAACCGGAGGAAGAAACAGCCTAGAAACCGGCCTCTCCGAAGAGGAGATACGAGAACGGGAGAAGGTCCGGAACCACGAACTAGAGCTCGCACGACTGCGGCTGGACGGCGAACTCCAGCTGGCGGAAAAGAAACTGGCCCTAGAGCAGCTACGGCTACAAGAGGAGATAGAAGAGAAGAGACGGCATCGAGAGTTGGAAGAAAAGAAACTGACCCTTGAACACGAGCGGAGTCTCAAAAAGCTCGAGCTCAAGGCAAAGAAAGGGGGGACCGACACCCCCAGTAACAGAGACACCCTACCGCCGGTCGAAGCCAAGGTACATATCCCTAAAGATGTCGTCAAGGAGTACTACAAAAATGACGACATCCGACAATGGTTCAAGGCGTACGAGGTGGCCATGACCTCCCATCGGGTGCCCCGAAAGGACTGGGGTGCCGGCCTGTGGGGTCGGTTCCTTAGTGAAGGTCGAGACACACTGCTCCAGCTGCCAGAAGAGGTGATGACCTCCTACGACCACATGAAGGAGGCTCTGCTCACCCGCTACGGGCTAACCGCAGAAATGTACCGCCAGCGGTTTAGAGACTGCAAGAAGATCCCTGGTACCACCTGGGTGGAATATGTGGACTTTTTCAGCCGGGCCCTAGAAGGGTGGATCAAGGGTAGCAAGGTCGACCTCATTGTTTGGGAACATCTCTCCAACAACTGTTTCGTGGAACTAAGGCAACACCTCCTCGACAGCAAGATGACCGACCCACGAAAACTCGCCGTCGAGGCCGATCGATGGGTCAACACCCGAGTCCCCCGAAACTCGATGGGGGAGTACCAGAGGAACCCCACCGGACCTCCCCGCCAACGCGGTGGAGGGGGAGGGCCGAACCGGAACCGGGACCCCCCCGCCGGGGCACCCCGGAGCCCACCTCGAGGGCCGCCTCAGCAACACCTCTCCCCGAGCCTAGCCCGAAGAGGAGCGACCCCCGCCAGAACCGGACCACGGCCCCCAATAACCTGCTACGGCTGTCAACAAACCGGGCACTATGCCAGCGATCCGGTCTGCCCCCTGAACCGAAGAAACGGGGCCGGCGGGCCCCCGCCCCGACAGCTGGCGGCCGCCGCCATGGGGGAAGGAGAGGAGGAGGAAGAACCCCTCGACCGAGGAACCACCGAGTGGGAGCCGGCGGCCATGTCCCTGGTCTGCCTGGGCAGCTGAGAAATAGTGCCCCGCACACCCATCCCAAGCAACACCCAGAAATACCAGCAGCAGGTCTCCATCAATGGGCGACGTGCCGAAGCCCTTCGCGACACCGGCGCCAGTGTAACCGCTGTCCGCTGCCACCTGGTGACCCCCGAACAAATCCTACCCAATGTGCTGTGTCCCGTCCGGACGGCCGACAACAGCGAAAGCCTGTGCCAGATGGCCCTGGTCCCCTTCGAGTGGGGAGGGGTGACAGGCCTACTAAAGGTGACTGTCCGCGACGACGCACCAGTGGACTGCCTCCTGGGGAACGACCTAGAGAGTTCCCCCTGGGCTTAAGTTGAGCGACGAGAGCACCTCCGAATGCTGGGACTATCCGAATGGGCCTGCGCCATCACCCGGTTCATGGCCGCCCAGGCCCCCCGCTCGTCCCTGGCCTCCGGTGCCGCCGAGCCCGCGGGGCTCGCACTACCCCCCGCCTGCAGCGAGGGGGAAGCGGACACCGACGCTGGACCTACTGAACCCTCCCCCGAAGAGGTCGCTTCCCTCGGCGCCTTACCAGAACTGGCACAATGGCGCCACGAAGGGGGCCCCACCCGAGAGCAGTTCCAGCAAGAACAGCAGTCCTGTCCCTCTCTCGAAGGGGTCCGACAACAGGCGTCCGCGCAAGCCAACGGTGACCAGACCGGCACCCACTGGGTCTACTGGGCCGAGGGCCTATTGTACAGTGAACAGAAAGTGGCAGAACTCGGGGCCAGCCGCGTGTTGGTGGTCCCCCTCCGCTTCCGGGAGTTCCTTCTCAACCTGGCCCACGACGTGCCCCTCGCCGGACACCTAGGGCAAGACAAAACTTACAGCCGTCTGGTGACCCACTTCTACTGGCCCCGGATGCGGAGAGACGTGGACCACCACTGCCGGTCCTGCCAGACCTGCCAAGCCAGCGGGAAGACGGGGGGTCGGGTCAAGGCCCCTCTCCAGCCCTTCCCAGCCGTCAGCACCCCGTTCGAACGGGTCGGGATCGACATCGTGGGGCCCCTGGACCCCCGGACCGCCCTGGGCCACCGCTTCATCCTGGTCCTCGTGGACCACGCCACCCGGTACCCGGAGGCTGTCCCGCTGAGAACTGTAACGGCCCCCGTGGTGGGCCGGGCCTTAATGGGAATCTTCTCGAGAGTGGGATTTCCCCGCGAAGTGGTGAGCGACCGGGGCACAAACTTCATCTCCAAGTACATGCGGTCCCTGTGGCAACAGTGCGGGGTCACGTATAAATTCACCACCCCCTATCACCCTCAGGGGAACGGACTGGTCGAGCGATTTAACAGGACCCTAAAGGGGATGATTCAGGGCCTGGAAGAGCCCCTCCGGCGGAGATGGGATGTCCTACTGCCCTGCCTCCTGTTCGCTTATCGGGAGGTCCCGCAGAAGTCCCTGGGGTTCAGCCCGTTTGAACTGTTGTATGGGCATCCGGTCCGCGGACCCCTCAGCCTGGTCAAGGAGGGCTGGGAGACGAAGCTCCAAGGCGCCCCTCCTGACGTCTACCGATACTTCCTGACCCTACGAAACCAGACCCGCAAGTTCCGAGCCATGGCCGAAGCCAACCTCGAGGCCAGCCAGGAGGACATGAAGCGGTGGTACGATCGGAACACCTCTACACTCGAGTTCGAGCCAGGCCAGCGAGTCTGGGTCATGGCCCCTGTTGAGCCCTGCGCCCTCCAGGACAAGTGGACCGGGCCCTTCAAGGTGGTGGAGAAGAAGAGCCCTGTCACCTACCTAGTCGACCTGGAGTCTCCCCGGAACCCCCTCCGGGTTCTACACGCTAACCGGCTCAAACCCCACTTTGCCCGGACCGAACTGAGCCTGCTACTGGCGACCGACGAGGGGGGCGAGGACGACTCCGAGCCCCTACCCGACCTCTTGCAGAACAAGGGGTGTCCAACTCGCCTCCTCCCTGACCCCGGAACAGCGTAACGAATGTCAACAACTGCTGCAGGACTACGCAGCCCTCTTCTCCCTCACCCCGGGGGTGACCCACTGGTGCGTCCACGACGTCGACACCGGGGACAGTCCCCCCGTGCGACACCGAGCCTACAGGGTACCCGACCGAGTACGGGCATGCATCCAGGCCGAAGTAGCGAAGATGTTGGCCCTCGGGGTCATCGAGCCCTCCGACAGCCCGTGGGCCAGCCCTGTCGTCCTGGTACCGAAGGCCGCCGCACCAGGCCACCCCCCGGAGTTACGATTTTGTGTAGACTACCGAGCCCTGAATGCTGTGACCAAGACGGACGCCCATCCTATACCCCGGGCCGACGAACTCATCGACCGCTTGGGGTCCGCCCACTACCTGAGCACGCTGGACCTCACCACCGGGTACTGGCAGATCCAGCTCACCCCCGGCGCCCAAGAAAGATCCGCATTTTCCACCCCTGATGGGCATTACCACTTCCGGGTGATGCCCTTCGGCATGAAGAACGCCCCGGCCACCTTTCAAAGACTCGTAAACAAGGTTTTGGCCGGGCTCGAGGCCTTCAGCGCGGCCTATTTGGATGACATTGCCGTATACAGCAACCACAGGGCTGAGCACCTGGTTCACCTCAAAGCAGTCCTGGCCGCCCTCCAGAGGGCCGGGCTCACGATCAAGGCCAGCAAATGCCAGGTCGGCCAGGGATCGGTGACCTACCTGGGCCATCAGGTGGGAAGCGGTCGGGTGGCCCCCCTCCAGCCAAAAGTCGATGCCATCCAGGCATGGGAACCCCCCACTACCCAGACCGCTGTACGGGCCTTCCTGGGCCTCACCGGATACTACCGGCGATTCATCCGGGACTATGGGAGCATTGTTGGGCCGCTCACGGAGCTCACCTCGAAGAAACAGCCAAAAATAGTGCACTGGACTCCCCGCTGCCAATCAGCTTTCGAGACTCTCAAAGCAGCAATGTGCACTGCCCCTGTGCTCCAGGCCCCTGACTACAGTAAAGAGTTTATCGTGCAGACAGACGCCTCTGAATATGGGATCGGGCCGTCCTGTCTCAGGTTGATGAGAAGGGACTCGACCGACCAGTGGCCTTCATCAGCCGACGGCTGCTGCCCCGGGAGCAACGATGGAGCACCATCGAGCGCGAGGCCTTCGCAGTGGTGTGGGCCCTTAAAAAGCTCCGGCCCTATCTCTTCGGTACCCACTTTCGGGTCCAGACCGACCACCGGCCCTTGCGGTGGTTAATGCAAATGAGAGGCGAGAATCCCAAGCTGCTGCGGTGGTCCATTACCCTGCAAGGGATGGACTTCTCTGTTGAGCACCGGCCCGGCAATGAACACGCCAACGCTGACGGCCTATCCCGCTTCTTCCGCCTTGACGAGGAGAATCCCCAAGGAGATGGGTGACTCTCCCTGCCTTCGGCTGGGGGGGACGCCTGTTGGACCCGGCCTCGTGGCGTGGTCCTGACTTCCCTGGGATTGGGCCCGTTCCCCGCCCTGGCCTCCACGGGCCACCCGTTCGAGCCGCACGAGGTCACCTACACCTCGGGGCTCCACCATTTTGTTACCTGCCACGTGACCCTGCACACCAGCCCACATGACCCCGCTCAACCCGGCCTCGGCCCCAGCAAGGCCCAGACATTGAGGCACCAGGAACTGGCCAGGGGGTATCCCGTGAACACTTCCTTGCCCTGGCGGAGGGCGGTATCGATGGGACTCCCAACCGTCCCCACACACCAAGGTGCGATCGGCCTCCATCTCTCCTGGGCCGGGCGCCTCCCCCTGCTGGGCGTCTGCCCGCTCCCAACCCGGCCTCTTCCCCCCCGGGCGCAAGGGGCCGGACATCAGAGGACCCCAGGCCTATATCTGGGGCGACCCCACAACAGACCGGCAGTTGTATCCCGGAGTCGAGAGCCCTGCTGATCGAATCGCGGCCGACCCTACGGAGAAGAACTCTTGCTTGAAACCACCACGAGCCCTGCAGACTGCGTCGCGGCTCCTTCTTGCTGAAACCTTGAAGCCACCCGGAACATCGGGGTCCTGCTGACGCTGTCGCGGCCCAACCTCGCTGAAACCTCCCTCGGAGCCCTGCTGACGACGTCGCGGCTCGAGCTGAACAGAAACCATCTTGAGAGCCCCGCTGACCTGGTCGCGGCCCTCCACGAACGGAACGCCAGAGCCCTACGGACGCCGTCGCGGCTCGACCCCTCCGAGATCCGGAGGTCCTCCAGCTTGAGGATAAGAACTGGGTCCCAGGTACCCTCGTACCAAGCTCCTGCCAAAGACTGTCCCGCTACCCCTTCCCTTCTAAAGAGACACTGAGACTTTTGTGGATCCCTTGATCCCTTTCATGTAAATATTGATCCCGTACCCTTTAAGTGCTGATAAAGAATTGCTCGTCTTGAGACAACCTCCTTGAGTCCTGTGTGGTGGTGTTACTGTGCTAGTACTTGATAGGAGAAGAATCTCCCCGGAGGCTTCTCAGCAGCGCTCGGCTACTTCGTGCAGCGTGAGGGCCCCTCTGGGTGGTCTCTCCGACTCCCCGAGGACCGCCTTCCAACAGTCTGTGTGCCATGATATGGCGTCGAGCTCTTCGATCCCGAATGGTCTTCTTGGATCGCAATGCGGCGCAGGCTGGACAGCTGGACTCGTTGTGTTCCGGTGACAGGCACAGGTTGCAGACCTTGTGATGGTCACTGTGCGGGAATTTTGCTCCACATTGGGGGCATTTTTTAAACAGCGTCCTTTCCATGAGCCGCAGGCCTCACGGCGCGGATAGGTTTAATCGCCCGCGTCGAATTCGATGTCGAGTATGAAAATTATAAAGGTTTTGCGCTTCGAAAAGCTTGGTTTAGAAGTTTTCTACCGGAGTGGAAAAGTTTCATCCGAACCCAGTGGCGGAAAAAAACAATCTGAGGATGGAGTGGATGCCCATGCGCACTGTAGTCCAAGGGAGGAGTCACCTATCTTGTGACCAAAAGACTTCTTCCGAAGACAACAACAACCTGCAAGCATCCGAGCCCAACACCAGATGGCGGTCTTATCCTAAGTGTGTGATCTACAGCTCATATGCCTCGAACATTGGGTTATCGGCTTTTGGGTAAGTACTCGACTGGCAGAGTTAAGGTTCTGGGCACAGACTCAGGGGTCCCCCAGGGTCAGGTAGGTACAGTTGTTACAC
This sequence comes from Triturus cristatus, assembly GCF_964204655.1. Lineage (NCBI taxonomy): Eukaryota > Metazoa > Chordata > Amphibia > Caudata > Salamandridae > Triturus > Triturus cristatus. The sequence continues at coordinate 1,096,232,753 of NC_140588.1, read as the reverse complement.
CCTGAGCGGCACAGGGGCAGCCGGGTGCAGAGTGAGTTAGGCCCAATGTTATCTTATGGGAGGCAGGGGTCCTTGGTTAGTGGCTGCTGACTAGCAGGCCACGTGGCTGTGGGAGCTGCGCTCCTGGTCACTTGCTCAGGGCAAATGGGGAAGTAGATAGGTGTAGAGGTTACACTGCCAGGGCCACTCGGGCGGCTGGGTGCTTTTGAGCCTTCGGGCGCTCAATGGATTTCAATGGGAAACCTCCTGGCTGAACAAAGGCTGCAAGCTCGGGGACGAAGATTCTTCAGGTGCCACCACCACTTCGAGAGGTAAGTTGGGTAGTTGGAGGATAGGTAGGTACCCAGGAGTTGGGCACAGGAGGCCGGGTGCAGGGGTGCCTTTTGGTGTCAGGAAATCACCCAGCGACGGTAAGTCAGGGCATGTCTGGAGCAACCAGGGAAGCCCAATCAGAAGAGGAGTTGCCTTTGTGGGGACCTACTAGCCAACGGGCTAGCGATCGCGAAGGAGCCTCGAGCGGTCGCACTTGAAACTGGCCCACGGGTCACTCGTGGAGTGGAGGCCAGCAATCTTCGGTGCAGGAGGTGCTCAAGGCTGGGGCTACTCGGAACCCAAAGCACAACTTCGAGGAAGACCAGGAAGATGCTGTTGCTGCAAAAGATCACGGTGTCCAGGGGTCACAGTTCCACGTCACCCACGATAGCCACGGGCCTCAGCTTTGCTGTGGACTCAGGGTAGCCTCAGGGAAGTCTGGAAATCCACCTCTGGTGATGCAAAGACTTCGGCGTCCGGCGGGAGCATCAGCGATGCAGACCGGTCAGTTGCTTCTTTGGTGCCTGCCAAGCAGGGGAGTCACTCCTTGACCCCAAGGGAGATTTCTTCAGTCTTCTAAGCAAAGTAGAACGTCGAAGGTCCAGGATTTATGTGGCATAGTTTCGTCCAGGGAAATCTGAAGTCCTAGGGACTGGGTTCCTATACTTATACAAAGTTTAGGGGTTGGACTAACTCTAAGGTCCCACCTATGGGAGGACCTGGGGTGGGGGTGGTTACACCCCTTCCCCTTTGTCCAGTTTCACACCAGAGCATGGGCTGAGTGGCCCTGCAGCCGGTTTGCACTGGTCTATGCACACGGACACCCTGTGTGCCCCAGCCAGTGTCTCAAAAGCATTCTCTGAATGCACCCACCCTGCCCCAATACACTAAAGCCTGTCTAGGGAGGTGGTTACACCTCCCTGTGACAGGAAATCTATTGTCCAGGCCTCCCCTGCCGGAGTTTCCCTCAGTAGCAGGAGGCCAGACCCGTGTCTGTGGCAGTGGCATCCATTTTGTGATGCCAGGGCTTTAGAAATTTTTAACCGGGTAGACCAGTGTGCACGTCTCTCCCTCTAGAAGGGTGGAATGCTGCCCCCACCACCAGGACTGGTGGGGGGGGGGGGATGTAGTATTCCAAGATGTTTGACGCCAAACACGACATGTTTTGATGCAGCCATCCCAAAGTTAGCATTTACCACAAGGTTATAATACACTTAAGAGTATATGGTATGGCTGTATCACAGAACAGCCATATGGAAGTATTTCCGAAAGCTGCAGAGGGGCTCAGCTCATACTTGGGTACCCTCTCACACAAAACCAAGCACTCTGCCTTCAGAATTGTCAAGGCCTTCCATAGGAGTGACTTATAGGTTTATATGTGTCTGTATATATAGGTGGATATGGGTAGCCTATACGACTGTAAGGGGTGCAAGCACCACCTTACCCAGGCTGCAGTAGCAGACTTGTGGTGTCATTTTTGGAGTGCTTCCCAGGGGTGGCATAATACATGTTTCAGCCCCTGGTAGGCCTCTGAGGTACCTATGCCCTGGGTACATAGTATACCATATAGTAGGGGCTTATAAGGCACTCCAGAATCCAATTAGAAATGTACCTAATGTACATGGAAACCATTTTAGGGAGGAAGCAGCCAGGCTGGGGTCCTGATTAGCAGGGCCACAGCCAGACTAAGATCGAATAACAGTGAAACACCAGCATAAAGTGGGGGTACCCATGTGAAGCAGATCCTACTCTCCTACAGGCACCTGATTGCAGAAGCCCAGGGCACACCCAGTCAATGAGCATCAGTAGTCTGGCAACAAAAAAAGAAAAGGGGGGGGGTTTACTGCAACAGAAACCCACTTTCTCACACAAGGCAGAAGTGTTGAGTCTCCTATAAGGGTCCTCGATGGCTCGGTGTATTGCGCACAAGGCAGAAGGTGTGGAGTCTCCTATAAGGGTCCTCGATGGCTTGGTGTATTGCGCACAAGGCAGAAGGTGTGGAGTCTCCTATAAGGGTCCTTGATGGCTCGGTGTATTGCGCACAAGGCAGAAGGTGTGGAGTCTCCTATAAGGGTCCTCGATGGCTCGGTGTATTGCGCACAAGGCAGAAGGTGTGGAGTCTCCTATAAGGGTCCTCGATGGCTCGGTGTATTGCGCACAAGGCAGAAGGTGTGGAGTCTCCTATAAGGGTCCTCGATGGCTCGGTGTATTGCGCACAAGGCAGAAGGTGTGGAGTCTCCTATAAGGTTCCTCGATGGCTCGGTGTATTACGCACAAGGCAGAAGGTGTGGAGTCTCCTATAAGGGTCCTCGATGGCTTGGTGTATTGTGCAAAAGGCAGAAGGTGTTGAGGCTCCTGTAAGGGTCCTCTATGGCTGGGTGTATTGCGCACAAGGCATAAGGTGTTCAGTCTCTACGCCTCTGCACGAGGGAGGAAATGTTCTGCACTCGATGTTGATGAAGCCATCGGAAAGTTCCTCATTTGATAGTTGTATCTGATGTAGTCACATGGACCCTCCTGGATGTCCCTCCATGAGACTGAATACCAGTGTCTAATCTCCCTCACCCAGTAGGCGGCTTCATTAATAAATGTTTCCTCTATTTCCAATATCTGTTTCTGTGGAGTTTTGTGACCCCCACCACATACACCACATTATTAACAGAGGCGAGGGCATTTTCTAGAGAATTCATTCAGGCGAACAGTTTGTTGCTGGTCTATCCTAAGAACAGACATGGGGCGACAGGGACAGCCAGGATCTGCCATATCTCCTGTGTGACCCACGATGTTTGAAGTATCAGACCTACAGTTACTACTGAGATGTATATCTAGAATTGGCTCTGATATAGGGTCTTGCTGGGGCAGAGATGGAAACTCCAAGGTATAGTCGACTATTCTACCTGTTAAATGTTGTCTCAATGTGGGTCGACATTCGACTGCCCTTTAATTTAGAGTGGGGTCGATTGGGATAAAGTGGAGAGGGGGTTGAGTAGAATGGGGAAGACTTGAGTGGGGTAATTTGGATTGGGGTAGAGTAGAATAGAGTGGGTAGGATGGAGTGGGGTAGAGGGGAGTGGGGTAGAGTGGAGTGGAGTGAGGTAGACTGGCTATGGTAGAGTAGATTGGGGTGGGGTAGGTTAGATTTTAGTAGAGTGGAGTGGGGTACAATCGGGTGGAGTGGGGTAGATTGGGGTGGGGTGGAGTGGGGTAGATTGGAGTCGGGTAGAGTGGGATAGAATCGGGTAGAGTGGGGTAGATTGGAGTGGAATCTGGAAAAGTGGGGTAGAATCGGGTAGAGTGGGGTAGATTGCGGTGAGGTGGGGTAGATTAGAGTGGAGTAGGTTAGAATCTGGTAGAGTGGAGTGGGCTAGAGTGGAGTTGGGCAGATTGGGGTGGGGTAGAGTGCGGTGGAGTGGGGTAGATTGGGGTGGAGTGGGGTAGAATTGGGTAGAGTGGGGTAGAATTGGGTAGAGTGGAGTAGAATTGGGTAGAGTGGAGTAGAATTGGGTAGAGTGGGGTGGGGTAGATTGGGGTGGAGTGGGGTAGATTGCGGTAGAGTGGAGTGGGGTAGAATCGGGTAGAGTGGAGTGGGGCAGAATCGAGTAGAGTGGGGCAGAATCGAGTGGAGTGGGGCAGAATCGAGTGGAGTGGGGCAGAATCGAGTGGAGTGGGGTAGACTGAGGTGGAGTGGGGTAGAGTGGAGTTGGGTAGAATCAGGTAGAGTGGAGTGGGGTAGATTGGGGTGGGGTAGAGTGAGGTAGATTGGGGTAGATTGCAGTAGAGTGGAGTGGGGTAGATTGGGGTGGAGTGGGGTAGAATCGGGTAGAGTGGAGTAGGATTGAGTAGAGTGTGGTGGTGTAGATTGGGTGGATTGCGGTAGAGTGGAGGGGTAGATAGGGGTAGAGTGGGGTGGAGTAGATTGGGGTAGAGTGGAGTAGATTAGGGTGGAGTAGGAAGGATGGAGTGAGGTAGAGTGGAGTGGGGTAGTTTGCAGTAGAGTGGAGTGGGGTAGGGTAGAGTACAGTGAGGTGGAGTGGGGGAGATCGGGGTGGAATGGGGTAGAGTGGAGTTGGGTAGATTCGGGTGGGGTAGAGTGGGGTGGAGTGGGGTAGATTGCGGTAGAGTGGAGTGGGGTAGATTATATAGTAGAGTGGAGTGGGAAGGATGGAGTGGGATGGAGGGGGTAGTATGGAGTGGGGTAGATTGGGGTAGAGTGGGGTAGATTGGGGTGGAGTGGAGTGGGAAGAATGGAGTGATATAGGCTGGGTAGGATGGAGTGGGGTAGATAGGGGTGGAGTGGGGTAGATTGGGGTGGAGTGGGGTAGATTGGGGTGGAGTGGGGTAGATTGGGGTGGAGTGGAGTGGGAAGAATGGAGTGATATAGGCTGGGTAGGATGGAGTGGGGTAGATTGGGGTGGAGTGGGTAGATTGGGGTGGAGTAGGGTAGATTGGGGTGGAGTGGGAAGAATGGAGTGATATAGGCTGGGTAGGATGGAGTGGGGTAGATAGGGGTGGAGTGGGGTAGATAGGGGTGGAGTGGGGTAGATAGGGGATGGAGTGGGGTAGATAGGGGTGGAGTGGGGTAGATAGGGGTGGAGTGGGGTAGATAGGGGTGGAGTGGGGTAGATTGGGATGGAGTGGGGTAGATAGGGGTGGAGTGGGGTAGATGGGGTGGTAGTGGGGTAGATAGGGGTGGAGTGGAGTAGATAGGAGTGGAGTAGATAGGGCTGGAGTGGGGTAGATTGGGGTGGAGTGGGGTAGATAGGGCTGGAGTGGGGTAGATAGGGGTGGAGTGGGGTAGATAGGGGTGGAGTGGGGTAGATAGGGGTGGAGTGGGGTAGATAGGGGGGGAGTGGGGTAGATAGGGGCGGAGTGGGGTAGATAAATTAAAGATTTAAAAGTAGGCTGCAGCAATTTTCAGTCAACAATAAAAACTTCAAGATGACTCGGGTGATTAATACTGCTGCTGATTGAGGTGGGACTCTTGTCTAGTGTTAGTTTTGACTGATCATGAAGTAGCTCAGAGGGTTAATGTGCCTGCTGCAAAGAACCGTGCGAGTGAACTACGAGTGGGATGGAGGGGGTAGTATGGAGTGGGGTAGATTGGGGTAGAGTGGGGTAGATTGGGGTGGAGTGGAGTGGGAAGAATGGAGTGATATAGGCTGGGTAGGATGGAGTGGGGTAGATAGGGGTGGAGTGGGGTAGATTGGGGTGGAGTGGGGTAGATTGGGGTGGAGTGGAGTGGGAAGAATGGAGTGATATAGGCTGGGTAGGATGGAGTGGGGTAGATTGGGGTGGAGTGGGTAGATTGGGGTGGAGTGGGGTAGATTGGGGTGGAGTGGGAAGAATGGAGTGATATAGGCTGGGTAGGATGGAGTGGGGTAGATAGGGGTGGAGTGGGGTAGATAGGGGTGGAGTGGGGTAGATAGGGGATGGAGTGGGGTAGATAGGGGTGGAGTGGGGTAGATAGGGGTGGAGTGGGGTAGATTGGGATGGAGTGGGGTAGATAGGGGTGGAGTGGGGTAGATAGGGGTGGTAGTGGGGTAGATAGGGGTGGAGTGGAGTAGATAGGAGTGGAGTAGATAGGGCTGGAGTGGGGTAGATTGGGGTGCAGTGGGGTAGATAGGGCTGGAGTGGGGTAGATAGGGGTGGAGTGGGGTAGATTGGGGTGGAGTGGGGTAGATAGGGCTGGAGTGGGGTAGATAGGGGGGGATTGGGTTAGATAGGGGCGGAGTGGGGTAGATAAATCGAAGATTTAAAAGTAGGCTGAAGCAATTTTCAGTCAACAATAAAAACATCAAGATGACTCAGGTGATTAATGCTGCTGCTGATTGAGGTGGGACTCTTGTCTAGTGTTAGTTTTGACTGAAAATGAAGTAGCTCAGAGGGTTAATGTGCCTGCTGCAAAGAACTGTGCGAGTGAACTACGAGTAGCACTAAAAGAAGGTGAAATACTTGTGAGAGAGGAGGGTACTGATGGTGAGGGGTAAGTTGGAAATTCGTGGAGAAGGTGGTCATAGGGTGGGGGGGGCAAAAACGACTGTCTCACCGGACGGCCCCAGCGCTAAAGCCGTCCCTGGTGTGGAACATGGAACAAAGTCAAAGGTAGAAAAACAATTTTCACCCACTTCCACCCCCCACCATGACGTATTAGAGAGCAAGGAAAGAGTGCAGGGGGGGTCAGAGCACGGACCTCATACAGAGCCCCCACAGGCACGCTTTACCTCCCACACACAACAGTGCGCCCCCCTCCATTCAACGGTCAGGGGTGGGGTGCAGACCAGACTTTGCAGGGGCACAAAAGAAACCCCAATCCCCTCAGTGTAACGCTGCCCCCCCCCCCCCGAGCTGTGCCATACAGCACTGCCAGTGCCCGTGCACAGAGGAGTCATTGCCAGGTGGGGGCAGTAAGCGCTATATAAACCCCCATAACCCACCTCTCTGCACTGCCAGTGCCCGTGCACAGAGAGGAGACAGTGCCTGGTGGGGGCAGTAAGCGCTATATAAACCCCCATAACCCACCTCTCTGCACTGCCAGTGCCCGTGCGCAGAGAGGAGACAGTGCCTGGTGGGGGCAGTAAGCGCTATATAAACTCCCATAACCCTCCTCTCTGCACTGCCAGTGCCCGTGCACAGAGAGGAGACAGTGCCTGGTGGGGGGTAGTAAGCGCTATGTAAACCCCCATAACCCACCTCTCTGCACTGCCAGTGCCCGTGCACAGAGAGGAGAGAGTGCCTGGTGGGGGCAGTAAGCGCTATATAAACCCCCATAACCCACCTCTGCACTGCCAGTGCCCGTGCACAGAGAGGAGAGAGTGCCTGGTGGGGGGCAGTAAGCGCTATATAAACCCCCATAACCCACCTCTCTGCACTGCCAGTGCCTGAGCACAGAGAGGAGACAGTGCCTGGTGGGGGGCAGTAAGCGCTATATAAACTCCCATAACCCTCCTCTCTGCACTGCCAGTGCCTGTGCACAGAGAGGAGGCAGTGCCTGGTGGGGGCAGTAAGCGCTATATAAACTCCCATAACCCTCCTCTCTGCACTGCCAGTGCCCATGCGCAGAGAGGAGACAGTGCCTGGTGGGGGCAGTAAACGCTATATAAACTCCCATAACCCACCTCTCTGCACTGCCAGTGCCCGTGCACAGAGAGGAGACAGTGCCTGGTGGGGGGCAGTAAGCGCTATATAAACCCCCATAACCCTCCTCTCTGCACTGCCAGTGCCTGTGCACAGAGAGGAGACAGTGCCTGGTGGGGGCAGTAAGCGCTATATAAACTCCCATAACCCACCTCTCTGCACTGCCAGTGCACAGAGAGGAGTCAGTGCCAGGTGGGGGCAGTAAGCGCTATATAAACTCTCATAACCCACCTCTCTGCACTGCCAGTGCCCGTGCACAGAGAGGAGACAGTGCCTGGTGGGGGGCAGTAAGCGCTATATAAACCCCCATAACCCTCCTCTCTGCACTGCCAGTGCCTGTGCACAGAGAGGAGACAGTGCCTGGTGGGGGGCAGTAAGCGCTATATAAACCCCCATAACCCTCCTCTCTGCACTGCCAGTGCCTGTGCACAGAGAGGAGACAGTGCCTGGTGGGGGCAGTAAGCGCTATATAAACCCCCATAACCCTCCTCTCTGCACTGCCAGTGCCCATGCGCAGAGAGGAGTCAATGCCTGGTGGGGGCAGTAAGCGCTATATAAACCCCCATAACCCACCTGTCTGCAGCCTCTCCGCCCCGAGCTTCAGGTATTTCTTCAGGTACTCGATGCACCTCCCCTCCAGGTAGTCCTTCTCTCGCTGGACGAAGATCCTGTCCGAGTTCCATCGCTCCTGTGTGATCCTGGCCGCGTCCATGGCCGCCGTCCAGGTCAGTCTGTCCTTGTCGAGGCTGAGGAAGTCGTGTCCCTCGAAGGCGAACTGACTGAACCCCCCCAGGGAGCCGTCGTCCTGGAGCTCACAGCCGTACATGTACTGGAACACGTGAAGACCTGAGGGGGAAAGGAGAGTGAGGGGCTGAGGAGAGAGAGGTCTGACACCTGCAGGCACAGAGCGAGGAAACACAACCACCCCCCCCTCAAAGCACCCCCAGAACCCCCGCCCCTTCCCCCGCCCTCCTCACGGAGCTCACAGCCCATGAACTGGAACACGTGGAGATCTGAGGGGGGAGAGTGAGGGGCTGACACCCACAGGCAGAGGCTGAGGGGAGACACAACCCCCCCTCACGTGAGCCCCCAGAACACCTCCCTCCCCCTCACATCCACTGGATAATGTGCAGACCTGAGAGGGGGCGAGAGCGAGGGGCTGAGGAGAGCTCTGACACCTGCAGGCACAGAGCAGTAAACACCCCCCACCCCCATCACGCACGCGGCACGCCCCCAGAGCCCCCATTCCCTTCCCCCTCCCTCCTCACGGAAGTCACAGCCTTACATGAACTGGATGTGGAAACCTGAGGGAGAGTGAGAGGAACAGACACCTCCAGGCACAGAGAGCGTGGAGACACCCCCCCCCCAAAGCGCCCCCTGAACCCCCGCCCTCCTCACGGAGCTCACAGCCGGTAGACTGGAACACGTGAAGACCTGAGGGGGGAGAGGAGAGTGAGGGGCTGAGGAGAGCGAGGTCTGACACCTGCAGGCACAGAGAGGAGGAGACACCCCCCCCACAACCCCCCCCCCCCCGCCCTCCTCCCGGCCATGGAATGGAACTGGTGGAGACCTGAGGGGGGAGAGTGAGGGGCTGAGGGGCTGACACCCGCAGGCAGAGGCTGAGGGGAGACACAACCCCCCCCCTCACGTGAGGCCCCAGAACTGCCCGCCCTGCTCACAGCCTTACATCCACTGAATAATGTGCAGACCTGAGGGGGAAGGGGGGGGGGAGGAGAGTGAGGGGCTGAGGAGAGAGAGGTCTGACACCTGCAGGCACACAGAGCAGGAAACACCACCCCCCCACACGCGCCCCCAGAGCCCCCACCCTCTTTCCACAGCCGATGCTGAAACATGACACCTCCAGGAACAGACAGAGGGCAGCCCCCCCTCTGGAGGGAGGGGGGGAGACAGACTGTGCCTGAGGGGGAGCAGCATAGAGTGAAGTAAAGGTGCTGAGACCAGAGGTGAAATGAGAGGGGGGGCAGAGAGACGGTCAGATGTCTCCAGGCAGGGGGGGGGCCATAAACACTCCCTCCGCTTCCAGGAGCAGCCAAACACCACCTGGACCTGAGAGGGGGGGGGGGGGCAGTGTGAGGGGGCGAGGGTGCGACACCTCAAGCCATAGTCAGGGGAGCCCCCGCACCCCCATTGAACCATCCATAGAGGGGTGAGGGGCTGAGGGGGCAGTGTGAGGGGGCGAGGGTGCGGCACCTCAAGCCAGAGAGTCAGGGGAGCCCCCGCACCCCCATTGAACCATCCATAGAGGGGTGAGGGGCTGAGGGGGCAGTGTGAGGGGGCGAGGGTGTGGCACCTCAAGCCAGAGAGTCAGGGGAGCCCCCGCACCCCCTTTGAACCATCCATAGAGGGGTGAGGGGCTGAGGGGGGCAGTGTGAGGGGGACAGTGTGAGGGGGCGAGGGTGCGGCACCTCAAGCCAGAGAGTCAGTGGAGCCCCCGCACCCCCTTTGAACCATCCATAGAGGGGTGAGGGGCTGAGGGGGGGCAGTGTGAGGGGGCGAGGGTGCCAGGCAGACTGACTGTAGACACGAATCCCTCCACCAATGAGGGGGGGGCACAGGAAGAGTGAGATCTGAAGGAGGCATCACAGATGGTCACAGTAGGAGGAGGAACAGAGAGACCCTCGGATCCCCCCCCCACATAAACACCAATCACAGCTTCTGTGCTTGAAAACATTCTACATGATGGCGCCTGTCACCCCCTTCCCCGGTCACTCACCCCCCAATCACTGCCCCCCTCTAATCCCCTCTTCCCCCCTCTTCCTGGGTCTCCACCTCCCAAACACTGCCCCCCCCTCTGACCTCTCACCCCCTCTTCCTGGGTCTCCACCCCTTCAAGTAAAGCTCAATGCAGAGCCGTACATCGAGTGCAGCTCGGCCCCCTCCCCGTGTCCTTCTTCCAACCCCCTGTAACTCTTCACATGTTCCTCACTCCCGCCGCCCCCCAGTAGTTGTTCCCCCCCCTGCTGGTGTCACTCACCCCTGGTCTGGTTGACTCGGTCCATCGCGGTCCTCACATTGGCCTTGTGCACCTGCTCCTCTCCTCGGCTGATCTCCGTCTCCCTCTCCCAGTACTGGGGGTCCTCGGCGGTGATCCTCTCCATCCAGGGGACCCGGGGCCCCGCCCTGCGGCTCTCACTGCTGTAACTGGAGATGGGGACGTCATCCACGTACCCCACGTAAGAGAACTGGGGGGCCCCGGGGAGGGGCCCCGACAGGGTGGAGAAGAAGTACCGGAGGGAATGCGAGCCTGGGGGGGAGAGAGGGACAGGGGGGTCAGAGAGGAGCGCGCACCCCCACATGAAACACCTCCCCTCCGCCCCCACACACACTGACCCCCCCACGCTCCACCCGTCCACAGTGCATGTGACTCTTACAAAGAAACAGAGGGGGGGGAGGAGGAGGAGTAACGCAGGAGAGAGCCTGAAGGCGGCGAGAGAGGGTCAGACAAGGACGGGGGGAGGGGAGGGGTCTACGACGCAGCAACAAATGATTAACCCTCCCACACCCCATTCATGATCCCAGAAACACTGAGTCTCTGGTGGGTGAGGGGGGGAGAAAACAACACTCACTGGGCTGCATTGAAGGCGCCCCCACCCCCATCTTGTCTCCGTCCTCCCCACCAAAGCGCCCCCCCCCTCACCTTCTTTAACAGGGGGGGGAGGGATGTTAGCTCTCAAGGATTTGACAGTTTGAGGCGGTGATGACACTTGACACTGCGGGGATATATTTACATAACCACACCCCATCAACGTAGAACCACGCCCCTTCAACAAATGAACTACGCCCCTTCAACAAACGAACCACACCCCTTCAAACACCTAACCACGCCCCTTAGACGATAGAACAACGGATAGAACCACGCCCCTTCAATGATAGGACCACGCCCCTTCAACCATATAACCACGCCCCTTCAACCATATAACCACGCCCCTTCAACCATATAATCACGCCCCTCAATCATATAACCGGGGATGGTGGTGGACATAAATGTATGATACAACGCCCCCCCATCCCTCATCTGAAACCCAAAGAGAGCCTCCTACGAAAACCACTCTGTTTATTGACCTTGCAAGAATTAAAGACTGAGCGTTCCCTGCAGTGCCTTGATCCCAATGACTGCAGGTGAAACAGCTCAATGCACCAAGCTGCGATGAGAAAATAATATTGCGGCCCCCATAATAGTACTAGCAAGATAACTCTGGGGGTAAATGCACTTGCTGCAGAGATCTGTGTAACTAGCAACTTTTAGGGGATTACAATAAAGGCGAGATTACTCTTGAGGTTAATGCATTTGCTGCAGAGGTCTGTGGATACACAGCAACCTTTAGGGCATAATAGTACTAGCAAGATAACTCTGGGGGTAAATGCACTTGCTGCAGAGAGCTGTGTGCCTAGCAACTTGTAGGGGATAATAATAAAGGCAAGATAACTCTGGCGGTTAATACACTTGCTGTTGAGATCTGTGGATACCCAGCAACCTTTAGGGCATAATAGTACTAGCAAGATAACTCTGGCGGTAAATGCACTTGCTGCAGTGATCTGAGTGTACCCAGCAACTTGTAGGGGATAATAATAAAGGCAAGATAACTCTGGCGGTTAATGCACTTGCTGCAGAGATCTGTATGTACTCAGCAACTTGTAGGGGATAGTAATTCTGGCAAGATAACTCTGGCGGTTAATGCACTTTCTGCAGAGATCTGTGTGTACCCAGCAACTTGCAGGGGATCATAATAAAGACAAGATCACTGTGGCGGTTCATACACTTGCTGCAGAGATTAGTGGCAACCCAGCAACCTATGGGGCATAATAGTACCAGCAAGACAACTCTGGCGGTTAATGCACATGCTGCAGAGATCTGTGGATACCCATCAACCTTTAGGGCATAATAGAACTAGCAAGATAACTCTGGTGGTTAATGCACTTGCTGCAGAGATCTGTGTGCCCAACAACTTCTAAGGGATAAGAATAAAGGCAAGATAACTCCGGCGGTTAATGCACTTGTTGCAGAGATCTGTGGATACCCGGCAACGTTTAAAGTATAATAGTACTAGCAAGATAACTCTGGCGGTTAATGCACTTGCTGCAGAGATCTGTGTGCCCAACAACTTCTAAGGGATAAGAATAAAGGCAAGATAACTCCGGCGGTTAATGCACTTGTTGCAGAGATCTGTGGATACCCAGCAAACATTAGGGCATAATAGTACTAGCAAGATAACTCTGGGGGTAAATGCACTTGCTGCACAGATCTGTGTGCCTAGCAACTTGTAGGGGATAATAATTCTGGAAAGATAACTCTGGCGGTTAATGCACTTACTGCAGAGATCTGTATGTACCTAGCAACTTGTAGGGGATAATAATAAAGACAAAGTAACTCTGGTGGTTAATGCACCTGCTGCAGGGATCTGTGTGTACCCACCAACTTGTAGGGGATAATAATAAAGAAATATAACACTTGCGGTTAATGCACTTGCTGCAGAGATCAGTGGATACCCAGCACCCTTTAGGGTATAATAGTAGCAAGATAACTCTGGCGGTTAATCCACTTTCTGCAGAGATCTGTGTGTCCAACAACTTGTAGGGATTAATAATAAAGTCAAGATAACTCTGTCGGTTAATGCACTTGCTGCAGAGATCTGTGGATACCCAGCAACCTTTAGGGCATAATAGTACTAGCAAGATAACTCTGGGGGTAAATGCACTTGCTCCAGAGATCTGTGTAACTAGCAACTTTTAGGGGATAATAATAAAGGCAAGATTACTCTTGCGGTTAATGCACTTGCTGCAGAGATCTGTGTGTACCCAGCAACTTGTAGGGGATAATAATAAAGACAAGATAACGATGGCGGTTAATGCACTTGCTGCAGAGATTAGTGGCAACCCAGCAACCTATGGGGCATAATAGTACCAGCAAGACAACTCTGGCGGCTAATGCACATGCTGCAGAGATCTGTGGATACCCATCAACCTTTAGGGCATAATAGAACTAGCAAGATAACTCTGGTGGTTAATGCACTTGCTGCAGAGATCTGTGTGCCCAACAACTTCTAAGGGATAAGAATAAAGGCAAGATAACTCCGGCGGTTAATGCACTTGTTGCAGAGATCTGTGGATACCCGGCAACGTTTAAAGTATAATAGTACTAGCAAGATAACTCTGGCGGTTAATGCACTTGCTGCAGAGATCTGTGTGCCCAACAACTTCTAAGGGATAAGAATAAAGGCAAGATAACTCCGCCGGTTAATGCACTTGTTGCAGAGATCTGTGGATACCCAGCAAACTTTAGGGCATAATAGTACTAGCAAGATAACTCTGGGGGTAAATGCACTTGCTGCACAGATCTGTGTGCCTAGCAACTTGTAGGGGATAATAATTCTGGAAAGATAACTCTGGCGGTTAATGCACTTACTGCAGAGATCTGTATGTACCTAGCAACTTGTAGGGGATAATAATAAAGACAAAGTAACTCTGGTGGTTAATGCACCTGCTGCAGGGATCTGTGTGTACCCAGCAACTTGTAGGGGATAATAATAAAGAAATATAACACTTGCGGTTAATGCACTTGCTGCAGAGATCAGTGGATACCCAGCACCCTTTAGGGTATAATAGTAGCAAGATAACTCTGGCGGTTAATCCACTTTCTGCAGAGATCTGTGTGTCCAACAACTTGTAGGGATTAATAATAAAGTCAAGATAACTCTGTCGGTTAATGCACTTGCTGCAGAGATCTGTGGATACCCAGCAACCTTTAGGGCATAATAGTACTAGCAAGATAACTCTGGGGGTAAATGCACTTGCTCCAGAGATCTGTGTAACTAGCAACTTTTAGGGGATAATAATAAAGGCAAGATTACTCTTGCGGTTAATGCACTTGCTGCAGAGATCTGTGTGTACCCAGCAACTTGTAGGGGATAATAATAAAGACAAGATAACTATGGCGGTTAATGCACTTGTTGCAGAGATCTGTGGATACCCGGCAACCTTTAAAGTATTATAGTACTAGCAAGATAACTCTGGCGATTAATGCACTTGCTGTAGAGATCTGTGGATACCCAGCAAACTTTAGGGCACAATAGTACTAGCAAGATAACTCTGGGGGTAAATGCACTTGCTGCACAGATCTGCGTGCCTAGCAACTTGTAGGGGATAATAATTCTGGCAAGATAACTCTGGTGGTTAATGCACTTACTGCAGAGATCTGTATGTACCTAGCAACTTGTAGGGGATAATAATAAAGACAAGGTAACTCTGGTGGTTAATGCACCTGCTGCAGGGTTCTGTGTGTACCCACCAACTTGTAGGGGATAATAATAAAGAAATATAACACTTGCGGTTAATGCACTTGCTGCAGAGATCAGTGGATACCCAGGAACCTTTAGGGCATAATAGTAGCAAGATAACTCTGGCGGTTAATCCACTTGCTGCAGAGATCTGTGTGTCCAACAACTTGTAGGGATTAATAATAAAGGCAAGATAACTCTGTCGGTTAATGCACTTGCTGCAGAGATCTGTGGATACCCAGCAACCTTTAGGGCATAATAGTACTAGCAAGATAACTCTGGG
The DNA here is from genome assembly GCF_964204655.1 of Triturus cristatus. Lineage (NCBI taxonomy): Eukaryota > Metazoa > Chordata > Amphibia > Caudata > Salamandridae > Triturus > Triturus cristatus. The sequence goes on along the minus strand of NC_140588.1, from coordinate 1,096,217,729 downwards.
GGTAAACGCACTTGCTCCAGAGATCTGTGTAACTAGCAACTTTTAGGGGATAATAATAAAGGCAAGATTACTCTTGAGGTTAATGCATTTGCTGCAGAGGTCTGTGGATACCCAGCAACCTTTAGGGCATAATAGTACTAGCAAGATAACTCTGGGGGTAAATGCACTTGCTCCAGAGATCTGTGTAACTAGCAACTTTTAGGGGATAATAATAAAGGCAAGATTACTCTTGCAGTTAATGCACTTGCTGCAGAGATCTGTGGATACCCAGCAACCTTTAGGGCATAATAGTACTAGCAAGATAACTCTGGCGGTTAATGCACTTGCTGCAGTGATCTGTGTGTACCCAGCAACTTGTAGGGGATAATAATAAAGACAAGATAATTCTGGTAGTTAATGCACATGCTGCAGGGATATGTGTGTACCCAGCAACTTGTAGGGGATAATAATAAAGACAACATAACTATGGGGGTTAATGTACCTGGTGCAGGGATCTGTGTGTACCCAGCAACTTGTAGGGGATAATAATAAAGACAAGATAACTATGGTGGTTAATGCACTTGCTGCAGGGATCTGTGTGTACCCAGCAACTTGTAGGGGATAATAATAAAGACAAGATAACTATGGCGGTGAATGCACTTGTTGCAGAGATCTGTGGCTACCCGGCAACCTTTAAAGTATAATAGTACTGGCAAGATAACTCTGGCGGTTAATGCACTTGCTGTAGAGATCTGTGGATACCCAGCAAACTTTAGGGCATAATAGTACTAGCAAGATAACTCTGGGGGTAAATGCACTTGCTGCACAGATCTGTGTGCCTAGCAACTTGTAGGGGATAATAATTCTGGCAAGATAACTCTGGCGGTTAATGCACTTACTGCAGAGATCTGTATGTACCTAGCAACTTGTAGGGGATAATAATAAAGACAAGGTAACTCTGGTGGTTAATGCACCTGCTGCAGGGATCTGTGTGTACCCACCAACTTGTAGGGGATAATAATAAAGAAATATAACACTTGCGGTTAAAGCACTTGCTGCAGAGATCAGTGGATACCCAGCAACCTTTAGGGCATAATAGTAGCATGATAACTCTGGCGGTTAATCCACTTGCTGCAGAGATCTGTGGATACCCAGCAACCTTTAGGGCATAATAGTACTAGCAAGATAACTCTGGGGGCAAATGCACTTGCTCCAGAGATCTGTGTAACTAGCAACTTTTAGGGGATAATAATAAAGGCAAGATTACTCTTGAGGTTAATGCACTTGCTGCAGAGGTCTGTGGATAATCAGCAACCTTTAGGGCATAATAGTACTAGCAAGATAACTCTGGCAGTAAATGCACTTGCTGCAGTGATCTGTGTGTACCCAGCAACTTGTAAGGGATAATAATTCTGGCAAGATAACTCTGGCGGTTAATGCACTTGCTACAGAGATCTGTGTGTACCCAGCAACTTGTAGGGGATAATAATAGACAAGATAATTCTGGTGGTTAATGCACATGCTGCAGGGATATGTGTGTACCCAGCAACTTGTAGGGGATAATAATAAAGACATCATAACTATGGGGGTTAATGTACCTGGTGCAGGGATCTGTGTGTACCCAGCAACTTGTAGGGGATAATAATAAAGACAAGATAACTATGGCGGTTAATGCACTTGCTGCAGGGATCTGTGTGTACCCAGCAACTTGTAGGGGATAATAATAAAGACAAGATAACTATGGCGGTTAATGCACTTGTTGCAGAGATCTGTGGATACCCGGCAACCTTTAAAGTATAATAGTACTAGCAAGATAACTCTGGCGATTAATGCACTTGCTGTAGAGATCTGTGGATACCCAGCAAACTTTAGGGCATAATAGTACTAGCAAGATAACTCTGGGGGTAAATGCACTTGCTGCACAGATCTGCGTGCCTAGCAACTTGTAGGGGATAATAATTCTGGCAAGATAACTCTGGCGGTTAATGCACTTACTGCAGAGATCTGTATGTACCTAGCAACTTGTAGGGGATAATAATAAAGACAAGGTAACTCTGGTGGTTAATGCACCTGCTGCAGGGTTCTGTGTGTACCCACCAACTTGTAGGGCATAATAATAAAGAAATATAACACTTGCGGTTAATGCACTTGCTGCAGAGATCAGTGGATACCCAGGAACCTTTAGGGCATAATAGTAGCAAGATAACTCTGGCGGTTAATCCACTTGCTGCAGAGATCTGTGTGTCCAACAACTTGTAGGGATTAATAATAAAGGCAAGATAACTCTGTCGGTTAATGCACTTGCTGCAGAGATCTGTGTATACCCAGCAACCTTTAGGGCATAATAGTACTAGCAAGATAACTCTGGGGGTAAATGCACTTGCTCCAGACATCTGTGTAACTAGCAACTTTTAGGGGATAATAATAAAGGCAAGATTACTATTGAGGTTAATGCGCTTGCTGCAGTGGTCTGTGGATACTCAGCAACCTTTAGGGCATAATAGTACTAGCAAGATAACTCTGGGGGTAAATGCACTTGCTCCAGAGATCTGTGTAACTAGCAACTTTTAGGGGATAATAATAAAGGCAAGATTACTCTTGCGGTTAATGCACTTGCTGCAGAGATCTGTGGATACCCAGCAGCATTTAGGGCATAATAGTACTAGCAAAATAACTCTGGGGATAAATGCACTTGCTGCAAAGATCTGTGTGCATAGCAACTTGCAGGGGATAATAATAAAGGCAAGATAACTCTGTCGGTTAATGCACTTGCTGCAGAGATCTGTGGATTCCCAGCGACCCTTAGGGCATAATAGTACTAGCAAAATAAAAATAACTCTGGGGGTAAATGCACTTGCTCCAGAGATCTGTGTAACTAGCACATTTTAGGGGATAATGATAAAGGCAAGATAACTCTTGCGGTTAATGTACTTGCTGCAGAGATCTGTGGATACCCAGCAACCTTTAGGGCATAATAGAACTAGCAAGATAACTCTGGCGGTTAATGCACTTGCTGCAGGGATCTGTGTGCCCAAAAAATTGTAAGGGATAGGAATAAAGGCAAGATAACTTCGGCGTTTAATGCACTTGCAGCAGAGATCTGTGGTTACTCAGCAACCTTTAGGGCATAATAGTACTAGCAAGATAACTCTGGGGGTAAATGCACTTGCTGCAGAGATCTGTGTGCCTAGCAACGTTTAGGGGATAATTATAAAGTCAAGATAAATCTGGCGGTTAATGCACTTGCTGCAGAGATCTGTGGATACCCAGCAACATTTAGGGCATAATAGTACTAGCAAGATAACTCTGGCGGTTAATGCACTTGCTGCAGAGATCTGGGTGCCCAACAACTTGTAAGGGATAAGAATAAAGGCAAGATAACTCCGGCGGTTAATGCACTTGCTGCAGAGATCTGTGGTTACTCAGCAACCTTTAGGGCATAATAGTACTAGCAAGATAACTCTGGGGGTAAATGCACTTGCTGCAGACATCTGTGTGCCTAGCAACTTTTAGGGGATAATAATAAAGGCAAGATTAGTCTTGTGGATAATGCCCTTGCTGTAGAGATCTGTGGATACCCAGCAACCTTTAGGGGATAATAGTACTAGCAAGATAACTTTGGCGGTTAATGCACTTGCTGCAGAGATCTGTGTGTACCCAGCAACTTGTAGGGGATAATAATAAAGACAAGATAACTCTTGCGGTTAATGCACTTTCTGCAGAGATCTGTGGATACCCAGCAACCTTTAGGGCATAATAGAACTAGCAAGATAACTCTGGCCGTTAATGCACTTGCTGCAGAGATCTGTGTGCCCAACAACTTGTAAGCGATAGAAATAAAGGCAAGATAACTCCGTCGGTTAATGCACTGGCTGCAGAGATCTGTGGTTACTCAGCAACCTTTAGGGCATAATAGTACTAGCAAGATAACTCTGGGGGTAAATGATCTTGCTGCAGAGATCTGTGTGCCTAGCAACTTTTAGGGGATAATTATAAAGGCAAGATAAATCTGTCGGTTAATGCACTTGCTGCAGAGATCTGTGGAAACCCAGCAACATTTAGGGCATAATAGTACTAGCAAGATAACTCTGGCCATTAATGCACTTGCTGCAGAGATCTGTGTGCCCAACAACTTGTAAGGGATAGTAATAAAGGCAAGATAACTCCGTCGGTTAATGCACTTGCTGCAGAGATCTGTGGTTACTCAGCAACCTTTAGGGCATAATAGTACTAGCAAGATAACTCTGGGGGTAAATGCACTTGCTGCAGAGATCTGTGTGCCTAGCAACTTTTAGGGGATAATTATAAACGCAAGATAAATCTGGCGTTAATGCACTTGCTGCAGAGATCTGTGTGCCCAACAACTTGTAAGGGATTAGAATAAAGACAAGGTAACTCCGGCGGTTAATGCATTTTCTGCAGAGATCTTTGGATACCCAGCAACCTTTAGGGCATAATAGAACTAGCAAGATAATTCTGGCATTTAATGCATTTGCTGCAGAGATCTGTGTGCCTAACAACTTGTAAGGGATAAGAATAAAGGCAAGATAACTCCAACGGTTAATGCACTTGCTGCAGAGATCTGTGGTTACTCAGCAACCTTTAGGGCATAATAGTACTAGCAAGATAACTCTGGGGGTAAATGCACTTGCTTCAGAGATCTGTGTGCCTAGCAACTTTTAGGGGATAATAATAAAGGCAAGATTACTCTTGTGGTTAATGCACTTGCTGCGGACATCTGTGGATACCAAGCAACCTTTAGGGGATAATAGTACTAGCAAGATAACTCTGGGGTAAATGCACTTGCTTCAGAGATCTGTGTGCCTAGCAACTTGTAGGGGATAATAATAAAGGCAAGATAACTGAGGCGGTTAACGCACTTGATGCAGAGATCTGTGGATAGCCAGCAACCTTTAAAGTATAATAGTACTAGCAAGATAACGCTGGAGGTAAATGCACTTGCTGCACAGATCTGTGTGCCTAGCAACTTGTAGGGGATAAAACTTCTGGCAAGATAACTCAGGCGGTTAATGCACTAACTGCAGAGATCTGTGTGTACCCAGCAACTTGTAGGGGATAATAATAAAGAAAAGGTAACTCTGGCGGTTAATGCACCTGCTGCAGGGATATGTGTGTACCCAGCAACTTGTAGGGGATAATAATAAAGACAAGATAACTCTGGGGGTAAATGCACTTGCTGCAGAGATCTGTGTGCCTAGCAACTTTTAGGGGATAATAATAAAGGCAAGATAAATCAGGCAGTTAATGCACTTGCTGCAGAGATCTGTGGATACCCAGCAACATTTAGGGCATAATAGTACTAGCAAGATAACTCTGGCGGTTAAAGCACTTGCTGCAGAGATCTGTGTGCCTAACAACTTGTAAGGGATAAGAATAAAGGCAAGATAACTCCGGCGGATCATGCACTTGCTGCAGAGATCTGTGGTTACTCAGCAACCTTTAGCGCATAATAGTACTAGCAAGATAACTCTGGGGGTAAATGCACTTGCTGCAGAGATCTGTGTGCCCAACAACTTGTAAGGGATTAGAATAAAGGCAAGATAACTCCGACGGTTAATGCACTTGCTGCAGAGATCTGTGGTTACTCAGCAACCTTTAGGGCATAATAGAACTAGCAAGATAACTCTGGGGTAAATGCACTTGCTGCAGATATCTGTGTGTCTAGCAACTTGTAGGGGATAATAATAAAGGCAAGATAACTAAGGCGGTTAACGCACTTGATGCAGAGATCTGTGGATAGCCAGCAACCTTTGAAGTATAATAGTACTAGCAAGAAAACTCTGGCGGTTAATGCACTTGCTGCAGAGATCTGTGTGCCTAGTAACTTTTAGTGGATAATAGTAAAGACAAGATGACTCTGGCGGTTAATGCACCTGCTGCAGGGATTTGTGTGTACCCAGTAACTTTTAGGGGATAAGAATAAAGACAAGATAACTCTGGAGGTTAATGCACCTGCTGCAGGAATATGTGTGTACCCAGCAACTTGTAGGGGATAATGATAAAGACAATATAACTCTGGCAGTTAATGCACCTGCTGCAGGGATCTGTGTGTACCCAGCAACTTGAAAGGGATAATAATAAAGACAAGATAACTCTGGCGGTTAATGCACTTGCTGAAGAGATCTATGTGTACCCAGCAACTTGTAGGGGATAATAATTCTGGCAAGATAACTCTGGCAGTTAATGCACTTGCTGCAGAGATCTGTGTGCCCAACAACTTGTAGGGAATAATAATAAAGGCAAGATAACTCTGTCGGTTAATGCACTTGCTGCAGAGATCTGTGTGTACCCAGCAACTTGTAGGGGATAATAATAAAGACAAGATAACTCTTGCGGTTAATGCACTTTCTGCAGAGATCTGTGGATACCCAGCAACCTTTAGGGCATAATAGAACTAGCAAGATAACTCTGGCGGTTAATGCACTTGCTGCAGAGATCTGTGTGCCCAACAACTTGTAAGGGATAGAAATAAAGGCAAGATAACTCCGTCGGTTAATGCACTTGCTGCAGAGATCTGTGGTTACTCAGCAACCTTTAGGGCATAATAGTACTAGCAAGATAACTCTGGGGGTAAATGCACTTGCTGCAGAGATCTGTGTGCCTAGCAACTTTTAGGGGATAATAATAAAGGCAAGATAAATCTGGCGGTTAATGCACTTAGTGCAGAGATCTGTGGATACCCAGCAACATTTAGGGCATAATAGTACTAGCAAGATAACTCTGGCGGTTAATGCACTTGCTGCAGAGATCTGTGTGCCCAACAACTTGTAAGGGATAAGAATAAAGGCAAGATAACTCCGGCGGATAATGCACTTGCTGCAGAGATCTGTGGTTACTCAGCAACCTTTAGGGCATAATAGTACTAGCAAGATAACTCTGGGGTAAATGCACTTGCTGCAGAGATCTGTGTGCCCAACAACTTGTAAGGGATTAGAATAAAGGCAAGGTAACTCCGGCGGTTAATGCATTTTCTGCAGCGATCTGTGGATACCCAGCAACCTTTAGGGCATAATAGAACTAGCAAGATAATTCTGGCGTTTAATGCATTTGGTGCAGAGATCTGTGTGCCTAACAACTTGTAAGGGATAAGAATAAAGGCAAGGTAACTCCAACGGTTAATGCACTTGCTGCAGAGATCTGTGGTTACTCAGCAACCTTTAGGGCATAATAGTACTAGCAAGATAACTCTAGGGGTAAATGCACTTGCTCCAGAGATCTGTGTAACTAGCAACTTTTAGGGGATAATAATAAAGGCAAGATTACTCTTGTGGTTAATGCACTTGCTGCGGAGATCTGTGGATACCCAGCAACCTTTAGGGGATAATAGTACTAGCAAGATAACTCTGGGGTAAATGCATTTGCTGTAGAGATCTGTGTGTCTAGCAACTTGTAGGGGATAATAATAAAGGTAAGATAACTAAGGCGGTTAACGCACTTGATGCAGAGATCTGTGGATAGCCAGCAACCTTTAAAGTATAATAGTACTAGCAAGAAAACTCTGGCGGTTAATGCACTTGCTGCAGAGATCTGTGGATACCCAGCAAACTTTAGGGCATAATAGTACTAGCAAGATAACGCTGGAGGTAAATGCACTTGCTGCACAGATCTGTGTGCCTAGCAACTTGTAGGGGATAAAACTTCTGGCAAGATAACTCTGGCGGTTAATGCACTAACTGCAGAGATCTGTGTGTACCTAGCAACTTGTAGGGGATAATAATAAAGAAAAGGTAACTCTGGCGGTTAATGCACCTGCTGCAGGGATATGTGTGTACCCAGCAACTTGTAGGGGATAATAATAAAGACAAGATAACTCTGGGGGTAAATGCACTTGCTGCAGAGATCTGTGTGCCTAGCAACTTTTAGGGGATAATAATAAAGGCAAGATAAATCAGGCGGTTAATGCACTTGCTGCAGAGATCTGTGGATACCCAGCAACATTTAGGGCATAATAGTACTAGCAAGATAACTCTGGCGGTTAAAGCACTTGCTGCAGAGATCTGTGTGCCCAACAACTTGTAAGGGATAAGAATAAAGGCAAGATAACTCCGGCGGATCATGCACTTGCTGCAGAGATCTGTGGTTACTCAGCAACCTTTAGGGCATAATAGTACTAGCAAGATAACTCTGGGGGTAAATGCACTTGCTGCAGAGATCTGTGTGCCCAACAACTTTTAAGGGATTAGAATAAAGGCAAGATAACTCCGACGGTTAATGCACTTGCTGCAGAGATCTGTGGTTACTCAGCAACCTTTAGGGCATAATAGTACAAGCAAGATAACTCTGGGGGTAAATGCACTTGCTTCAGAGATCTGTGTGCCTAGCAACTTTTAGGGGATAATAATAAAGGCAAGATTACTCTTATGGTTAATGCACTTGCTGCGGAGATCTGTGGATACCAAGCAACCTTTAGGGGATAATAGTAGTAGCAAGATAACTCTGGGGTAAATGCACTTGCGGCAGAGATCTGTGTGTGCCAATCAACCTTTAGGGGATAATAATAAAGACAAGATGACTCTGGGGTTAAATGCACTTGTTGCAGGGATCTGTGTGTACCCAGCAACTTTTAGGGAATAATAATTCTGGCAAGATAACTCTGGCGGTTAATGCACTTGCTGCAGAGATATGGGTGTACCCAGCAACTTTTAGGGGATATTAATTCTGCCAAGATAATTCTGGCAGTCAATGCACTTGCTGCGGAGATCTGTGTGTACCCAGCATCTTGTAGGGTATAAAAATAAAGACAAGATGACTCTGGCGGTTAATGCACTTGCTACAGGGATCTGTGTGTACCCATCAACTAGTAGTGCATAATAATAAAGACAAGATGACTCTGGCGGTTAATGCACTTGCTGCAGAGATATGTGTGTACCCAGCAACCTATGGGGCATAATAGTACTAGCAAGATAACTCTGGGTGTAAATGCACTTGCTGCAGAGATCTGTGTGCTAGCAACTTTTAGGGGATAATAATAAAGACAAGATGACTCTGGCGGTTAATGCACCTGCTGCAGTGATCTGTGTGTACCCAGCAACTTGTAGGGGATACGAATTCTGGCAAGATAACTCTGGCGGTTACTGCACTTTCTGCAGAGATCTGTGGATACCCAGCAACATTTAGGGCATAATAGAACTAGCAAGGTAACTCTGGCGGTTAATGCACTTGCTGCAGAGATCTGTGTGGCCAACAACTTGTAGGGGATAATAATAAAGAGAAGATAACTCTTGCGGTTAATGCACCTGCTGCAGAGATCTGTGGCTACCCAGCAACCCTGGCATAATAGTACTAGCAAGATAACTCTGGCTTTTAATGCACTTGCTGCAGACATCTGCGTGCCCAACAACTTGTAAGGGATAAGAATAAAGGCAAGATAACTAAGGCGGTTAACGCACTTGTTGCAGAGGTCTGTGGATAGACAGCAACCTTTAAAGTATAATAGTACTAGCAAGAAAACTCTGGTGGTTAATGCGCTTGCTGCACAGATCTGTGTGCCTAGCAACTTGAAGGGGATAACACTTCTGGCAAGATAACTTTGGCGGTTAATGCACTTACTGCAGAGATCTGTGTGTACCCAGCAACTTGTAGGGGATAATAATAAAGACAAGGTAACTCTGGCGGTTAATGCACCTGCTGCAGGGATCTGTGTGTACCCAGCAACTTGTAGGGGATAATAATAAAGGCAAGATAACTCTGGCGGTTAATGCACTTGCTGCCGTGATGTGTGTGTACCCAGCAACTCGTAGGGGATAATAATAAAGAAAATATAACACTTGCGGTTAATGCACTTGCTGCAGAGATCTGTGTGTACCCAGCATCTTGTAGGGGATAATAATAAAGACAAGATAACTCTTGCGGTTAATGCACTTGCTGCAGAGATCTGTGGATATCCAGCAACCTTTAGGACATAATAGTACTAGCAAGATAACTCTGCCAGTTAATGCACTTGCTGCAGAGATCTGTGTGCCCAACAACTTGTAAGGGACAATAATAAAGACAAGATGACTCTGGCGGTTAATGCACTTGCTGCAGAGATCAGTGGATACTCAGCATCCTTTAGGGCATAATAGTACTAGCAAGATAACTCTGGGGTAAATGGACTTGCTGCACAGATCTGTGTGCCTAGCAACTTGTAGGGGATAATAAGAAAGGCAAGATAACTCCGGCAGTCAATGCACGGTTAATGCACTTGCTGCAGGGATCTGTGTGTTCCCAGCGACCTTTAGGGCATAATAGTACGAGCAAGATAACTCTGGTGGTTAATGCACTTGCTGCAGAGATCTGTGTGCCCAACAACTTGTAAGGGATAATAATAAAGGCAAGATAACTCCGGCGGATCATGCACTTGCTGCAGAGATCTGTGGTTACTCAGCAACCTTTAGGGCATAATAGTACTAGCAAGATAACTCTGGGGGTAAATGCACTTGCTGCAGAGATCTGTGTGCCCAACAACTTGTAAGGGATTAGAATAAAGGCAAGATAACTCCGACGGTTAATGCACTTGCTGCAGAGATCTGTGGTTACTCAGCAACCTTTAGGGCATAATAGTACAAGCAAGATAACTCTGGGGGTAAATGCACTTGCTTCAGAGATCTGTGTGCCTAGCAACTTTTAGGGGATAATAATAAAGGCAAGATTACTCTTATGGTTAATGCACTTGCTGCGGAGATCTGTGGATTCCAAGCAACCTTTAGGGGATAATAGTAGTAGCAAGATAACTCTGGGGTAAATGCACTTGCGGCAGAGATCTGTGTGTGCCAATCAACCTTTAGGGGATAATAATAAAGACAAGATGACTCTGGGGTTAAATGCACTTGTTGCAGGGATCTGTGTGTACCCAGCAACTTTTAGGGAATAATAATTCTGGCAAGATAACTCTGGCGGGTAATGCACTTGCTGCAGAGATATGGGTGTACCCAGCAACTTTTAGGGGATATTAATTCTGCCAAGATAATTCTGGCAGTCAATGCACTTGCTGCGGAGATCTGTGTGTACCCAGCATCTTGTAGGGTATAAAAATAAAGACAAGATGACTCTGGCGGTTAATGCACTTGCTACAGGGATCTGTGTGTACCCATCAACTAGTAGTGCATAATAATAAAGACAAGATGACTCTGGCGGTTAATGCACTTGCTGCAGAGATATGTGTGTACCCAGCAACCTATGGGGCATAATAGTACTAGCAAGATAACTCTGGGTGTAAATGCACTTGCTGCAGAGATCTGTGTGCTAGCAACTTTTAGGGGATAATAATAAAGACAAGATGACTCTGGCGGTTAATGCACCTGCTGCAGTGATCTGTGTGTACCCAGCAACTTGTAGGGGATACGAATTCTGCTAAGATAACTCTGGCGGTTACTGCACTTTCTGCAGAGATCTGTGGATACCCAGCAACATTTAGGGCATAATAGAACTAGCAAGGTAACTCTGGCGGTTAATGCACTTGCTGCAGAGATCTGTGTGGCCAACAACTTGTAGGGGATAATAATAAAGAGAAGATAACTCTTGCGGTTAATGCACCTGCTGCAGAGATCTGTGGCTACCCAGCAACCCTGGCATAATAGTACTAGCAAGATAACTCTGGCTTTTAATGCACTTGCTGCAGACATCTGCGTGCCCAACAACTTGTAAGGGATAAGAATAAAGGCAAGATAACTAAGGCGGTTAACGCACTTGTTGCAGAGGTCTGTGGATAGACAGCAACCTTTAAAGTATAATAGTACTAGCAAGAAAACTCTGGTGGTTAATGCACTTGCTGCACAGATCTGTGTGCCTAGCAACTTGAAGGGGATAACACTTCTGGCAAGATAACTTTGGCGGTTAATGCACTTACTGCAGAGATCTGTGTGTACCCAGCAACTTGTAGGGGATAATAATAAAGACAAGGTAACTCTGGCGGTTAATGCACCTGCTGCAGGGATCTGTGTGTACCCAGCAACTTGTAGGGGATAATAATAAAGGCAAGATAACTCTGGCGGTTAATGCACTTGCTGCCGTGATGTGTGTGTACCCAGCAACTCGTAGGGGATAATAATAAAGAAAATATAACACTTGCGGTTAATGCACTTGCTGCAGAGATCTGTGTGTACCCAGCATCTTGTAGGGGATAATAATAAAGACAAGATAACTCTTGCGGTTAATGCACTTGCTGCAGAGATCTGTGGATATCCAGCAACCTTTAGGACATAATAGTACTAGCAAGATAACTCTGCCAGTTAATGCACTTGCTGCAGAGATCTGTGTGCCCAACATCTTGTAAGGGATAATAATAAAGACAAGATGACTCTGGCGGTTAATGCACTTGCTGCAGAGATCAGTGGATACTCAGCATCCTTTAGGGCATAATAGTACTAGCAAGATAACTCTGGGGTAAATGGACTTGCTGCACAGATCTGTGTGCCTAGCAACTTGTAGGGGATAATAAGAAAGGCAAGATAACTCCGGCAGTCAATGCACGGTTAATGCACTTGCTGCAGGGATCTGTGTGTTCCCAGCGACCTTTAGGGCATAATAGTACGAGCAAGATAACTCTGGTGGTTAATGCACTTGCTGCAGAGATCTGTGTGCCCAACAACTTGTAAGGGATAATAATAAAGGCAAGATAACTCTGGTGGTTAATGCACTTGCTGCAGAGATTTGTGTGTACCCAGCAGCTTTTAGGGAATAATAATTCTGGCAAGATAACTCTTGCGGTTAATGCACTTGCTGCAGAGATTTGTGTGTACCCAGCATCTTGTAGGGGATAATAACAAAGACAAGATGACTCTGGCGGTTAAAGCACTTGCTGCAGAGATCTGTGCATACCCAGCAACCTTTAGGGCATAATAGTAATAGCAAGATAACTCTGGGGGTAAATGCACTTGCTGCAGAGATCTGTGTGCCAAACAACTTGTAGGGGATAATGATAAAGGCAAGATAACTCTGGGTGTAAATGCACTTGCTGCAGAGATCTGTGTACCTAGCAACTTTTAGGGGATAATAATAAAGACAAGATAACTCTGGCGGTTAATGCACTTGCTGCAGAGATCTGTGTGCCTAGCAACTTTTAGGGGATAATAATAAAAAGAAGATAACTTTGGCGGTTAATGCACTTGCTTTGGGGATCTGTGTGTACCCAGCAACTTGTAGGGGATAATAATAAAGACAAGATAATTATGGCGGTTAATGCACTTGCTGCAGGGATCTGTGTGTGCCCAACATCTTGTAGGGGATAATAACAAAGACAAGATGACTCTGGGGGTAAATGCACTTGCTGCAGGGATCTGTGTGTACCCAGCAGCTTTTAGGGAATAATAATTCTGGCAAGATAACTCTTGCGGTTAATGCACTTGCTGCAGAGATCTGTGTGTACCCAGCATCTTGTAGGGGATAATAACAAAGACAAGATGACTCTGGCGGTTAAAGCACTTGCTGCAGAGATCTGTGCATACCCAGCAACCTTTAGGGCATAATAGTAATAGCAAGATAACTCTGGGGGTAAATGCACTTGCTGCAGAGATCTGTGTGCCAAACAACTTGTAGGGGATAATGATAAAGGCAAGATAACTCTGGGTGTAAATGCACTTGCTGCAGAGATCTGTGTACCTAGCAACTTTTAGGGGATAATAATAAAGACAAGATAACTCTGGCGGTTAATGCACTTGCTGCAGAGATCTGTGTGCCTAGCAACTTTTAGGGGATAATAATAAAAAGAAGATAACTTTGGCGGTTAATGCACTTGCTTTGGGGATCTGTGTGTACCCAGCAACTTGTAGGGGATAATAATAAAGACAAGATAATTATGGCGGTTAATGCACTTGCTGCAGGGATCTGTGTGTGCCCAACATCTTGTAGGGGATAATAACAAAGACAAGATGACTCTGGGGGTAAATGCACTTGCTGCAGGGATCTGTGTGTACCCAGCAACTTTTAGGGAAGAATAATTCTGGCAAGATAACTCTGGCGGTTAATGCACTTCCTGCAGAGATTTGTGTGTACCCAGCAACTTTTAGGGGATATTAATTCTGCCAAGATATTTCTGGCGGTTAATGCACTTGCTGCAGAGATCTGTGTGTACCCAGCATCTTGTAGGGGATAAAAATAAAGACAAGATGACTCTGGCGGTTAATGCACTTGCTGCAGGGATCTGTGTGTACCCATCAACTAGTAGGGGATAATAATAAAGACAAGAGAAGTCTGGTGGTTAATGCACCTGCTGCAGAGATATGTTTGTACCCAGCAACTTTTAGGGCATAATAGTACAAGCAAGATAACTCTGGCGGTTAATGCACTTGCTGCAGGGATCAGTGTACCCAGCAACTTGTAGGGGATAATAATAAAGGCAAGATAACTCTGGCGTTTAATGCACTTGCTGCAGGGATCTGTGTGCACCCATCAACTTTTAGGGCATAATAGTACTGCCAAGATAACTATAGCGGTTAATGCACTTGCTGCAGAGATTTGTGTGTACTCAGCAACTTTTCGAGGATATTAATTCTGTCAAGATAATTCTGGTGGTTAATGCACTTGCTACAGAGATCTGTGTGTACCCAGCATCTTGTAGGGGATAAAAATAAAGACAAGATGACTCTGGCGGTTAATACACTTGCTGCAGGGATCTGTGTGTACCCATCAACTAGTAGGGGATAATAATAAAGACAAGATGACTCTGGCGGTTAATGCACTTGCTGCAGAGATCTGTGTGCCTAGCAACTTTTAGGGGATAATAATAATGGCAAGATTACTCTTACGGTTAATGCACTTGCTGCAGAGATCTGTGAATACCCAGAAACCTTTAGGGCATAATAGTACTAGCAAGAAAGTTATGGGGGTAAATGCACTTGCTGCAGAGATCTGTCTGCCTAGCAACGTGTAAGGGATAATAACAAAGGCAAGATGACTCTGGTGGTTAATGCACTTTCTGCAGAGATGTGGATACCCAGCAACCTTTAGGGCATAATAGTACTAGCAAGATAACTCTGGCGGTTAATGCACTTGCTGCAGAGATTTGTGTGTACTCAGCAACTTTTAGGGCATAATAGTACTAGCAAGATAACTCTGGGTGTAAATGCACTTGCTGCAGAGATCTGTGTGCTAGCAACTTTTAGGGGATAATAACAAAGACAAGATGACTCTGGCGGTTAAAGCACTTGCTGCAGAGATCTGTGCATACCCAGCAACATTTAGGGAATAATACTAATAGCAAGATAACTCTGCCAGTTAATGCACTTGCTGCAGAGATCTGTGTGCCCAACAACTTGTAAGGGATAATAATAAAGGCAAGATAACTGGTGGTTAATGCACTTGCTGCAGAGATTTGTGGATACTCAGCAGCTTTTAGGGCATAATAGTACTAGCAAGATAACTCAGGGAATAAATGCACTTGCTGCAAAGATCTGTGTGCCAAACAACTTGTAGGGGATAATGATAAAGGCAATATAACTCTGGGTGTAAATGCACTTGCTGCAGAGATCTGTGTACCTAGCATCTTGTAGGGGATAAAAATAAAGACAAGATGACTCTGGCGGTTAATGCACTTGCTGCAGAGATTTGTGTGTACTCAGCAACTTTTAGGGGATATTAATTCTGTCAAGATAATTCTGGTGGTTAATGCACTTGCTGCAGAGATCTGTGTGTACCCAGCATCTTGTAGGGGATAATAACAAAGACAAGATGACTCTGGCGGTTAAAGCACTTGCTGCAGAGATCTGTGCATACCCAGCAACATTTAGGGAATAATAGTAATAGCAAGATAACTCTGGGAATAAATGCACTTGCTGCAAAGATCTGTGTGCCCAACAACTTTTAAGGGATAATAATAAAGGCAAGATAACTCTGGTGGTTAATGCACTTGCTGCAGAGATCTGTGGATACTCAGCAGCTTTTAGGGCATAATAGTACTAGCAAGATAACTCTGGGAATAAATGCACTTGCTGCAAAGATCTGTGTGCCTAGCAACTTGCAGGGGATAATGATAAAGTTAAGATAACTCTGTTGGTTAATGCACTTGCTGCAGAGATCTGTTCATACCCAGCAACCTTTAGGGCATAAGAGTAATAGCAAGATAACTCTGGGGGTAAATGCACTTGCTGCAGAGATCTGTGTGCCAAACAACTTGTAGGGGATAATGATAAAGGCAAGATAACTCTGGGTGTAAATGCACTTGCTGCAGAGATCTGTGCACCTAGCAACTTTTAGGGGATAATAATAAAGACAAGGTGACTCTGGCGGATAATGCACTTGCTGCAGAGATCTGTGTGCCTAGCAACTTTTAGGGGATAATAATAAAAAGAAGATAAGTTTGGCGGTTAATGCACTTGCTTTGGGGATCTGTGTGTACCCATCAACTAGTAGGGGATAATAATAAAGACAAGAGAAGTCTGGTGGTTAATGCACCTGCTGCAGAGATATGTTTGTACCCAGCAACTTTTAGGGCATAATAGTAAAAGCAAGATAACTCTGGCGGTTAATGCACTTGCTGCAGGGATCAGTGTACCCAGCAACTTGTAGGGGATAATAATAAAGGCAAGATAACTCTGGCGGTTAATGGACTTGCTGCAGAGATCTGTGTGTACCCAGCAACTTGTAGGGGATAATAACAAAGACAAAATGACTCTGGGGGTAAATGCACTTGCTACAGGGATCAGTGTGTACCCAGCAACTTTTAGGGAATAATAATTCTGGCAAGATAACTCTTGCGGTTAATGCACTTGCTGCAGAGATTTGTGTGTACTCAGCAACTTTTCGGGGATATTAATTCTGTCAAGATAATTCTGGTGGTTAATGCACTTGCTGCAGAGATCTGTGTGTACCCAGCATCTTGTAGGGGATAAAAATAAAGACAAGATGACTCTGGCGGTTAATGCACTTGCTGCAGGGATCTGTGTGTACCCATCAACTAGTAGGGGATAATAATAAAGACAAGAGGACTCTGGCGGTTAATGCACTTGCTGCAGAGATCTGTGTGCCTAGCAACTTTTAGGGGATAATATTAATGGCAAGATTATTCTTACGGTTAATGCACTTGCTGCAGAGATCTGTGAATACCCAGAAACCTTTAGGGCATAATAGTACTAGCAAGAAAGCTATGGGGGTAAATGCACTTGCTGCAGAGATCTGTCTGCCTAGCAACTTGTAAGGGATAATAACAAAGGCAAGATAACTCTGGTGGTTAATGCACTTTCTGCAGAGATGTGGATACCCAGCAACCTTTAGGGCATAATAGTACTAGCAAGATAACTCTGGCGGTTAATGGACTTGCTGCAGAGATCTGTGGATACCCAGCAACTTTTAGGGCATAATAGTACTAGCAAGATAACTCTGGGGATAAATTCACTTCCTGCAGCGATCTGTATGTCTAGCAACTTTTAGGGGATAATAGTAAAGATAAGATGACTCTGGCGGTTAATGCACCTGCTGCAGGGATCTGTGTATACCCTTCAACCTTTAGGGCAATATAGTACTAGCAAGATAACTCTGGCGGTTAATGCACTTGCTGCAGAGATCTGTGTGTACCCAGCAACTTGTAGGGGATAATAATAAAGACAAGATGACTCTGGGGTTAAATGCACTTGCTGCAGGGATCTGTGTGTACCCAGCAACTTTTAGGGAATAATAATTCTGGCAAGAAAACTCTGGCGGTTACTGCACTTGCTGCAGAGATATGGGTGTACCCAGCAACTTTTAGGGGATATTAATTCTGCCAAGATAATTCTGTCAGTCAATGCACTTGCTGCGGAGATCTGTGTGTACCCAGCATCTTGTAGGGTATAAAAATAAAGACAAGATGACTCTGGCGGTTAATGCACTTGCTGCAGGGATCTGTGTGTACCCATCAACTAGTAGTGCATAATAATAAAGACAAGATGACTCTGGCGGTTAATGCGCTTGCTGCAGAGATATGTGTGTACCCAGCAACCTATAGGGCATAATAGTACTAGCAAGATAACTCTGGGTGTAAATGCACTTGCTGCAGAGATCTGTGTGCTAGCAACTTTTAGGGGATAATAGTAAAGACAAGATGACTCTGGCGGTTAATGCACCTGCTGCAGTGATCTGTGTGTACCCAGCAACTTGTAGAGGATACGAATTCTGGCAAGATAACTCTGGCGGTTAATGCAATTGCTGCAGAGATCTTTGGATACCAAGCAACCTTTAGGGCATAATAGTACTAGCAAGATAACTCTGGCGGTTAATGCACTTGCTGCAGAGATGTGTGTGCCCAACAACTTTTAGGGCATAATAGTACTAGCAGGATAACTCTGGCGGCTAATGCACTTGCTGCAGAGATCTGTGGATATCCAGCAACCTTTAGGGCATAATAGTACTAGCAAGATAACTCTGGGGGTAAATGCACGGGCTGCAGAGATCTGTGTGCTAGCAACTTTTAGGGGATAATAATAAATACAAGATGACTCTGGCGATTAGTGCACCTGCTGCAGTGATCTGTGTGTACCCAGCAACTTGTAGGGGATAATAATTCTGGCAAGATAACTGTGGGGGTAAATGCACTTGCTGCAGAGATCTGTGTGCCTAGCAACTTGTAGGGGATAATAATAAAAACAAGATAACTTTGGCGGTTAATGCACTTGCTTTGGGGGTCTGTGTGTACCCAGTAACTTGTAGGGAATATTAATAAAGACAAGATGACACTGGCGGTTAATGCACCTGCTGCAGTGATCTGTGTGTACCCAGCAACTTGTAGGGGATAATAATTCTGGCAAGATAACTCTGGCGGTTAATGCACTTGCTGCAGAGATCTGTGGATACCTAGCAACCTTTAGGGCATAATAGTACTAGCAAGAAAACTCTGGCGGTTAATGCACTTGCTGAAGAGAACTGTGTGCCTAGCAACTTGTAGGGGATAATAATAAAGAGAAGATAACTCTGGCGGTTAATACACTTTCTGCAGAGATCTGTGGATACCCAGCAACTTTTAGGGCATAATAGTACTAGCAAGATAACTCTGGCGGTTAATGCACTTGCTGCAGAGATCTGTGTATACCCAGCAACCTTTAGAGCATAATGGTACTAGCAAGATCAATCTGGGGGTAAATGCACTTGCTGCAGAGATCTGTGTGCCTAGCAACTTTTAGGGGATAATAATAATGGCAAGATTACTCTTACGGTTAATGCACTTGCTGCAGAGATCTGTGAATACCCAGAAACCTTTAGGGCATAATAGTACTAGCAAGATAACTCTGGCGGTTAATGCACTTGCTGCAGAGATCTGTGTGCCCAACAACTTGTAGGGGATAATAATAAAGACAAGATGACTCTGGCGGTTAATGCACTTGCTGCAGAGATCTCTGTGCCTAGCAACCTGTAGGGGATAATAATAAAGACAAGATAAGTCTGGCGGTTAATGCACTTGCTGCAGAGATATGTGTGTACCCAGCAACTTTTAGACAATACTAATTCTGGCAAGATAACTGTGGCTGTTAATGCACTTGCTGCAGTGATCTGTGTGTACCCAGCAACATTTAGGGCATAATAGTACTAGCAAGATAACTCTGGCGGTTAATGCACTTGCTGCAGGGATGTGTGTGTACCCAGCAACTTTTAGGGCATAATAGTACTAGCAAGATAACTCTGGCGGTTAATGGACTTGCTGCAGGGATCTGTGGATACCCAGCAACTTGTAGGGGATATTAATTCTGGCAAGATAACTCTGGCGGTTAATGCACTTGCTGCAGACATCTGTGTGTACCCAGCAACTTGTAGGGGATAATAATAAAGACAAGAAGACTCTGGAGGTTAATGAACTTGCTGCAGCGATCTGTGTGTGCGCATCAAATAGCAGGGGATAATAATTCTGGCAAGATATCTATAGTGGTTGAAGCACCTGCGGCAAAAATCAGTGTGTGCAAAGCAACAATTAGGGGATATTGTGCTGGAAAGATAACTCTGGCGGTTAATGCACTCGCTGCAGAGATGTGTGTACCCAGCAACGTTTGGATAATATTAATACTAGCAAGATATCTCTAGCGGTTAATGCACTTCCTGCAGAGATCTATGTTTTGCCCAGTCACAGTTTTGACTCAAAGTAGCACAGAGGGTTACTGTGCCTACTGCAAAGCACATTGCGTAGCGTGCAGATCACAGATTTGTATTTGCAGGTCCAGCAACCACTACCGTCTGCAGTGTATGCTAATTATTAGACCTGGCACCATTGGCGTGGGTCTCCCTTCCATCTTTCGCTTTTGTCTCCTCTGTGTCTGCTGGTGTTAGATGCTCTGGGCGCTGTGCCACAGCCATTTAGTGCCACAGCGCGAATGCTCCCTATTGTAACTTGACTGTATGACTTGGTATTCCCATAATTGGCTCATTTGGTTTACCTGATAGTCCCTAGTATAGTGCACCGTGCGTGCCCAGGGCTGGTAGACCGAATGCTGCAGGTGGGCCAGCAGCGCTTATTGCGTCACCCATAGAAGCACCTTGTAAAGTGTGTCCCAGACCTGCCATTGCAGAGTCTGTGCGCATTCCAGAACTGCCATTTTGACTGTGAAGTGAACCCACTTCCTAGTCCCTAAACCTTCCCTTGGCATCATGTAAGTCACCCCTATGGCAGGGTGCATTGCATGTGAAAGGTAGGACCTGCCTTGGTCTGTGTGGCATGTCCAGATAGTGAATTACACTCCATGTTGTTTCTCACTATTGCAAGGCTATCTTAGGCCAGAATTGGCAGTTTGATTATTACATCCTATAATCCTAGCTGATCCAAGGAACAGGCTAGGAAAGCTGAATTTAGTATGCCTAAACTCAGACTATTAAAGTACATCTTTCAGTGAGGATTATTGTTATATTCTGTGTTTGAAAATACCACTTTTAGAAAGTAGGTATTTTCTTGCCTAAGTCTTCCAGTGTGTTCTGCTGTTATGTGTATTGGCTGTCTGGTTTTGGAGGGACAGAGCGGGCTGAGCCCGACCTGGATTGAATAAAGAGATCTGCAGTTGGAGTATGGGGAGGGTGTCCCTTTGATCTGAGCAGGGCAGTGCCTGGCAAGGTGAATGATGGCCTCACCTACCACTGTGCGTCTGAAGGCAGACCCCCTCTTCCTGAAAGGCAGGATGCAGCCTTGTAAACAAAGTGCTTCAGGACCACACAGAACTGGTTCTGGCCGGGTTCAGGGGCTTCTGACTTTTGAGAACAAAGACTTTTGGGGTATAAAGATCTGTGCAAAAACCCCTACAGGGTGTGTTACTTCTGGATGTCAAGACGAACCTCTGTTCGTGTAACGAGAGGGAAAGGACCGTCAAACTTTCATCCATCTTGCTGAAGCAACTACCCAAGGGTCTGATTTGAGCTTGCCTCCTGCTGAAGTCTCAGGGACATTAGACTTCACCCATCAGCCTTCTGAATTCCTATTGAGGGGGATTCTACTTGCAGGTGAGGTTTCTGTCGAGAATTCCAGAGCCTCTGAGACTACTGTTGGGAACGTGGACTGAGAATCATCGCTATCGCTATTGTGGGCCGCTGCAGCTGAGGAGCTGTTGCCGCCGAGAGCCAGCATCTCTCTGTGCTATGAGAATCATCGCTATAGCTATTGTGGGACGCTGCAGCTGAGGAGCTGTTGCCGCCGAGAGCCAGCATCTGTCTGTGCTACGAGAATCATCGCTATCGCTATTGTGAGCGCTGCAGCTGAGGCGCTGTTGCCGCTGAGACCGCATCTGTCTGTGCTACGAGAATCATCGCTATCGCTATTGTGAGCGCTGCAGCTGAGGATCTGTTGCCGCCGAGAGCCAGCATCTGTCTGTGCTACGAGAATCATCGCCCTCGCTATTGTGGGCCGTTGCAGCTGAGAGCCCGCATCTGTCTGTGCTGCGAGGATCATCGCTATCGCTATTGTGGGCCGTTGCAGCTGAGGAGCTGTTGCCGCCGAGAGCCCCCATCTGTCTGTGCTATGAGAATCATCGCTATCGCTATTGTGGGCCGCTGCGGCTGAGGAGCTGTTGCCACTGAGAGCCCGCATCTGTCTGTGCTATGAGAATCATTGTGTTATATCCTGCAAATGCTAATGTAATGACATTCTACCACCAGTGGAATGTTAATGTGATGATGCTGAACTGATTCTGATCTGGTCCTGTTCTTATCTACATGTGATCTTGTACCAACTTTTAATAAACCTACTTAATCATCTCAACTGAGTGGACTTGATCACTACACATCGTTATCGCTATTGTGGGCCGCTGCAGCTGAGGAGCTTTTGCCGCCGAGAGCCCGCATCTGTCTGTACTATGAGAATCATCGCTATCGCTATTGTGGGCCGCTGCAGCTGAGGAGCTGTTGCCGCTGAGAGCCCGCATCTGTCTGTGCTACGAGAATCATCGCTATTGCTATTGTGGGCCGCTGCAGCTGAGGAGCTGTTGCCGCCGAGAGCCAGCATCTGTCTGTGCTACGAGAATCATTGCTATCGCTATTGTGGGCCGTGCAGCTGAGAGCCCGCATCTGTCTGTGCTACGAGAATCATCGCTATCGCTATTGTGGGCCGCTGCAGCTGAGGAGCTGTTGCCGCTGAGAGCCCGCATCTCTCTGTGCTATGAGAATCATCGCTATCACTATTGTGGGCCGCTGCAGCTGAGGAGCTGTTGCAGCTGAGAGCCCGCATCTGTCTGTGCTACGAGAATCATCGCTATCGCTATTGTGAACGCTGCAGCGGAGGCGCTGTTGCCGCCGAGAGCCCGCATCTGTCTGTGCTATGAGAATCATCGCTATCGCTATTGTGGGCCGCTGCAGCTGAGGAGCTGTTGCCGCTGAGAGCCCGCATCTGTCTGTGCTACGAGAATCATCGCTATCGCGGGCCGCTGCAGCTGAGGAGCTGTTGCCGCCGAGAGCCAGCATCTGTCTGTGCTACGAGAATCATCGCTATTGTGGGCCGCTGCAGCTGAGGAGCTGATGCCGCCGAGAGCCAGCATCTGTCTGTGCTATGAGAATCATCGCTATCGCTATTGTGGGCCGCTGCAGCTGAGGAGCTGTTGCCGCCGAGAGCCAGCATCTGTCTGTGCTATAAGAATCATCGCTATCGCTATTGTGGGCCGCTGCAGCTGAGGAGCTGTTGCCGCCGAGAGCCAGCATCTGTCTGTGCTATGAGAATCATCGCTATCGCTATTGTGGGCCGCTGCAGCTGAGGAGCTGTTGCCGCCGAGAGCCAGCATCTGTCTGTGCTACGAGAATCATCGCTATCGCTATTGTGGGCCGCTGCAGCTGAGGAGCTGTTGCCGCCGAGAGCCAGCATCTGTCTGTGCTACGAGAATCATTGCTATCGCTATTGTGGGCCGTGCAGCTGAGGAGCTGTTGCTGCCGAGAGCCCGCATCTGTCTGTGGTAAGCGAATCATCGCTATCGCTATTGTGGGCCGCTGCAGCTGAGGAGCTGTTGCCGCTGAGAGCCCGCATCTGTCTGTGCTACGAGAATTATCGCTATCGCTATTGTGGGCCGCTGCAGCTGAGGAGCTGTTGCCGCCGAGAGCCAGCATCTGTCTGTGCTACGAGAATCATCACTATCGCTATTGTGGGCCGTTGCAGCTGAGAGCCCGCATCTGTCTGTGCTACGAGAATCATCGCTATCGCTATTGTGGGCCGCTGCAGCTGAGGAGCTGTTGCCGCCGAGAGCCCGCATCTGTCTGTGCTACGAGAATTATCGCTATCGCTATTGTGGGCCGCTGCAGCTGAGGAGCTGTGGCCACCGAGAGCCAGCATCTGTCTGTGCTACGAGAATCATCACTATCGCTATTGTGGGCCGTTGCAGCTGAGAGCCCGCATCTGTCTGTGCTGCGAGAATCATCGCTATATGTGAGAAGTTGGCCTGATATATGCTGTCCACTAGTTCTAGTGGGCTCCTTGTACCAGTCCAAACAACGCCTTATGGAGATTGGTTAAAGACAACCTTCATTGAAGGCTATCCTAGTGGTAGCTACGGAGAGCAGCCTTCAGGCTAAGTCTTAAAGGAATGTAAAGCAGCTTGTTTTACCAGTCTAAAATCTCTTGAATGACCAAATGAAAAGACAAGCACACCAGGTATATATTTAAAATATATGTATTTAAGATATAACACACCCCTCTAGTCTCTTTATGAGACAGGAGTTCGAAGTACTTAAGTTACAAGTCAGTATTCAGCAGTAAAAGCACAAATACATGTTTGGGCCCTAGGGGCGTACCAAACCATATACCAATAAAGTGGTATAAGAACCACGACTGAACTAGACACAAGGCCTAGAATCTGTAGAAGTGCTTGGACCACAAGGAACCACCAAAGGTAGTGACACAGGGGACCCATGGGGACGTGTGCAGTGTGAGAACACAGCCGCAAATCGCCGTTAACTTCTATGGGGAAAGTCGCGGTTGGAAATTAAGAGTTTAAGGACACTTAGAGGATGACTACGAGCGAACCCTTTTGGACTTAGAGGTGTCTAGGGCCAACACACACGGGAGCACCGGAGTACTCGAGTTACCTAACCCAGGGAAGCCGGGTGTATAGGTGTCAAATGGTGTCGGGTCACGTCGCTGTTTTCAATGGAAGCTGCTCAGGAAGTGCTGCTGCCGTGAAGAGGAGAAGTGTCCAGGGAGATCCAAGCCTGGATCTAGGATGGAAGGAACCTGAAAGCAGAGGGGACAGAGTCTGGGTCACTTACCAGTGACCAAGGGCACGATAGTCCAATGCCCACAGATGTTGGGTGCTTCAAGTGAGTTGACGGGTGTCTTGACTCTTCAGCCACGAGGTCCAGGGGGTGCCGATGATGACCAGGAGCTGGATTCTAGCTGTCCCACGAAGTTTGTCAAGTGCTGCAGTGTCAGCGACCAGACTGGACGCAACAAGCCTTGGCAACGGCAAGTCACTTGGAAACAGAGAAAGGACATCGGTGCAGACCAGCAAGGTCTGGGGGACTCACCCAGCAAGAGTAAGTTGGGGCACGTCTGGAGCAACTAGGAAAGCCCAATCAGAAGAAGAGTCGCCTTCGTGGGGACCTACTAGCCAACAGGCTACCGATCGCGAGGAGCCTCAAGCGGTCGCACTGGAAACTGGCCCACGGGTCACTCTTGGAATGGAGGCCAGAAATCTTCAGTGCAGGAGGTGCTCTAGGCTGGGGCTACCCGGAGCCCAAAGCACAACTTCGAGGAAGAACAGGAAGATGATGGATCAGCAAAAAACCACGGTGTCCAGGTGTCACGGTTCCACGTCACCCAGGATAGCCACGGGCCTCAGCTCTGCTGTGGTCTCAGGGTAGCCTCAGGGAAGTCTGGAAATCCCCCTCTGGGGATGCAGAGACTTCGGCGTCCAGCGAGAGCTCTGGAATTGCAGACCGGTCAGTTGCTTCTTTGGTGCCTGCCAAGCAGGGGAGTCACTCCTTGACCCCAAGGGAGATTTCTTCAGTCTTCTAGTTGAAATAGAACATCGACGGTCCAGGATATATGTTGCACAGTTTCGTCCAGGGTAATCTAAAGTCGCAAGGACTGGGTTCCCACACTTATACAAAGTTTGGGGGTTGGACATACTCTAGGGACCCACCTATGGGAGGATTTGGAAAGAGGGGTGGTTACACCCATTTCCTTTGTCCAGTTTCGCGTCAGAGCAGGGGCAGGTAGCCCCTGCAACCGGTTTGAACTGGACTATGCACAGGGACACCAAGTGTGCCCCCAGTGCAGGACTTCAAAGCACCAGAGAGTGCTCCCGCCCAGCCCCAATACACATCTGCCTGTCTGGGGAGATGGTTACACCTCCCTGGGACAGGAAACCTATTGTCCAGGCCTCCCCTGCCGGAGTTTCGGTCAGCAGCAGGAGGCCAGACCCGTGTCTGTGGCAGTGGCATCCATTTTGTGATGCCAGGGCTGTATTAAGTTTCTACCGGGTATACCAGAGCTGCCATGTCTCTACCGCTAGAAGAGAGGGCTCATACTCCCACACCAGTTACTGGTGTGGGGGTATGATTCCAAGGTGTTTGACACCAAACACGACATGTTTCCGTGCAGATATCCCAAAGTTAGCATTTACCACGAGGTTATAATGCACTTAAGAGTATATGGTCAGGCTGCACTACAAACAGCATCGGAGAATGGACTCCAAACGCAGCAGAGGGGGGGCTCTGCTCATGCAGGGGCACCCTCTCACATAAGAACCAAGCATGCTGCCTTCAGGATTGATAAGGCCTGCCATAGGAGTGACAAAAAAGTTTTTTTATGTGTGTGCAATGATAGTGATATAGGTAGCCTATACCACAGTAAGGAGTGCAAGCACACCCTTACCCAGGCTGCAGTAGCATACCTGTGATGCCATTTTGGGAGTGCTTCCCAGGGGTGGCATAATACATGCTGTGAGAAGTTGGCCTGATATATGATGTCACTAATTCTAGTGTACACCTTGTATCAGTCCAAACAACCCTTATGGTGATTGGTTGTAAAGTCAACCTTATAGACCAGCTATCCTAGTGGTAGCATGGACAAGAGCAGTCTTAGGCTAAACTCTGTATGGCATGTGAAGCCAGCTGTTATACCATTTGTAACCCCTTGAATATCAAAATGAAAGGACACCACAACAGATATATAAAAATAGAATGTATTTATTCTAAGTCAAAACACCCTCAGCACTCTTTATGAGATTCGAGGTAAGTACAACACAATCTTATTCAAGCATACATAAGTCACACAGGTAAGTAATACAGTTAGGCCCTAGGGGCCACGCAAACCATATACTAAGTTAGTGGTATAAGAACCACTGTAACGAACACAGGATAGGCCTAGGCCTAGGGAATCGCTGGGGCTACACGACACTACCAGGAATTAGGAAGTAGGAGGCCCACGGGATTCAGGTGCAGAGTGGAAACACTCACGCGTAATGCGTAAAAGTCGTGATAGTTAGAAATTAAGAGTTTTAGGACACTTCTGAAGTAGCTAGGAGTTCGAGACTTCGAAACTAGACCCTAGGATAGTCAATACCCTTGTGAGCACCGGAGTACTCAAGTTACCTAGTCCACGGGCTGCGGGTGCATAGGTGTGAACTTGCGTCGGGTTTCGTCGTTGACTCCTATAGATGCCTGAAGAAAAGTTGCTGAGAGGCAGTCAGTGAAGAGTGCCCGGTGGATTCCGGGGATGGAATCAAGAAGAAGGAGTCCTGCAAGAAGAAGGGACAGAGTCTAGGCCACCAGCCCGGGACCAGGAAGGAACCAGGGAGGAGCCAGGCGATGTCGTGAAGATGCAGGTGAAGAGGTGAAGCTTGTCTCAGCAGCCACAGGTACCAGGAGGCGTCGAGGATGACCAGAACCAGGAGGCAAGCTGTCCCACGAAGGCTCTTGCTGTCGGCGGCGTCGATGTCGAGTTAGGACCCAACAAGCCTTGGCAAGCGTAACCCACGCAGCATGGATGACTTGCTTCTGTTGCAGGCCAGGAAGGTCTGGGGTGCTTCCCTTTCACAGGGGAGCAAGTGCCAGTCTGGAGGAGCCGGACCAGCAAAGCAAAATAGCAGGTTCATCGTCACAGAGATCACTAGCCAACGGGCCAGCAACCGGACAATGCGTCGAGCAGTTCAGGTGCAGAAGGGCCCCACGCAGAACACGTGAAGTGTGGGGAGCTGATCTTCTTTGCAGATGGTGCTCGGGAGTGGGGCTTCTCAATTCCCCAAGCACAACCTCGAGGGAGCCTCAGAAGTCGCGCTAGTCAGTAACTAGCCACTTTTCCCAAGTCGCCGGTCCCACGTCCCTCGTCGCCTCCACGGGTCTCAGCTTTGCTGTAGATCTAGTTCAGAGGTGTCTGGAAGTCACGGCGCTGGTCAGTCTCTGCAGTCGTTCCTCGTGGATCAGTCGCAAAGCAAGCAGCGGTCGCTGGATGGTGCCTGGTTGCCCAGGGCGGTCACTCCTTGGCCACAAGGGAGAGTCTTCAGTCTTCTTCCTGAGGTCGAATGTCGAAGGTCCAGAGTTTCTGTACAAGTTGCAGATTTTCAGGGTAATCTGATTCTGCAGGGCTCAGCTACCTCCTAATATACTAGGCTAATGGGCTGGGCTACCTGCAAGGTCCCTCCTATGGGTGGGACCAGGAAGGGGAGTGGCTACACCCCCTTTCCTTTGTCCAGTTTCGCGCCAGAGCTGGGGCTGGAGTGCCCCAGGACCGGTTTGAACTGGACTATGCATGGGACACCTTGTGTGCCCCAGGCAGTGTCTCATTCCTTACAGCCCTCCCTGCCCCACTACACTAAAGTCTGTCTGGGGAGGTGCTAGCACCTCCCCAAGCAGGAAACCTATTGTCCAGGCCTCCCTGGCTGGGAGGGCTCCCAGCTGCAGGAGGTCAGACTCGTGTCTGTGGCAGCAGCATCCATTTTGTGATGCTGAGGCTTTGGTTAGAGTTAAACAGCAAAGTAGGATTTTAACATGTCCCTCCCTCTAGAAGGGAGGAATAATATCCTCATCACCAGAAATGGTATGGGGGTATTATTCCAAAGTGTTAGACACCTTACACGACATGTTTTGATAAAGCCAAACCATAGTGACCATAACCGTTTAAGATTATAAGGCACTTAAGAGTATATGGTAGGCGATATCATAGAACAGCTATAAGGACATGGTTCCGAAAGCTGCATGTAAGAAAAGGTTTTCCCCAAAAAGGATTTTTAGGCTCAAGAGGGGGGAAAAAAACAAGAATTAAAGAGAAGTGACCTCTTTGACGGCTTATATTTCTTTCTTTTCCTGGCAAATACTCTAATTAAATTTTAATAAACATGCGCACCTACAGTGATGACCTCCAAAATACAATGTATACACACACAAATATTTACTTTTTATCTTTGTTTATTTTTTGTTTGGTAAGCAAAAGCATTTTTTGTATCAAAAAAGTGATTATAAACATTTCATTTACAGTGTTATAATTTCCAATGATTCCCAAATATACTGAAAAACAAATTATTACAATTGGACATTTTTAAAATGACATAAGCACAAAATATTTAGCCCCTCGATAGGCCAATTAAATCCCTGCATTCATATCTTGCATACTAATCTTGCATACAAACACTTATACCACATACAAAACACTACCACAAAGGAGAAAAACCAATAGGAAAATGTACAACTGGGAAAATCAATTTGTCTAAAAACAATCAGAAAGTTTTCATATTTGACTGTAAAGTTTACAGAAATAAATTTACTATACTCTTATTCTTTATTCTGAGTATGTCCAGATAAGCTTTCTTGTCCAGTTGTAGCGATGCTGGTCTACGCACGTTTCGGTGAGCGATAATTTAGATTCACCTTCATCAGGACCAATAAAGATTGAAAACTTTTCTGTGCACAAGCGAGGGGACAGATCTCTGAAATAATAAATACATAGTATGTAAGGTATGGTTCTCACTGATGTGCGTCTTTTCTTAAGGAATTAATTTTGTCAATTTCTCTATGGTTGGCCTATACATGCACGTCTCAGAGCAAGGAGGGAGACAAGAGAGAAGAAAAAGAAAAGGAGAGAAAGAAAAAGAGGGATAAACTAAGGGTTGGATTGCACACCTTAATGTGAAAAAGAAGAGAGTTACAATAATGTGACAAGGATACATTAAGTGTGCGGTTGCCTACTTAATGAAGGCACTAGACAGTGCCAAGCTTCAAAAGAGGGATAGATATGATGGAAAACTACCTGCTAGAGGTGAGTCGTATTTTCAAGCTTTTATGATTCTGTTACCATCCTCAGCGACTCTTCTATCAGAGTGAGGTGGATCTCTTGTTGGATTAATCTATTAATTAGAGAGACAAATAGAACAGCTATAGGGCTTCGTTTGGAAATACTTTTGGTATGGAGCTAATTGGGCCCCATGGGTCATTACTATTGATAGACCTTAATCTCTTACCATGCAGACTGTTAGTTTGCCACGAAATGTAGGTATGGCCAGGCCTGTATATGTTGTCTCCAAATAAAGTTGTATGGCACTTGGGGATACCTGAAGTCACAGAGGTTATACATATATTTATTCCAGGGGACTAAAACATAGAAAGCTCATTCTATTTTAGCCATCTAGTAAATTCTTCTTACCTTCATGAGAAGATGTATGGACAGAAGATATTTTTAATCTTCAATTTAGGCTATTGTCACGGCCTTTGCAAGTGATATTTAACAGGTCCGAAGCAGTTTGTGAAGTGTTGCTTCTAGGAGTAAATTGAACAGGTTCGTTTTAAATAAGATGTGATAGAGCCGACGGGAGTCTAAAAATGTGGTATACAAACACCGGAGTAATGTCTAACAATGGAGAATACGGCGCGGTATGCTGACAACTAAGGTAATGCTGCTGCGAGAACGCTGAACACTCCCAGATAGTTACGTTAGTCTTTCGCTTTAGTTAAAGGATGTTAGATCTTTATATTTGTAGATACCAGATAGCATTGCCACCATACCGTTCATGATCTCAAAACAGTAGATGCATTTAACGACCACAATACAAGGCTGATTTAATGCATTTTCTTGGTTCTATTTATCGATTTTTTTCCACGCATAGACAAGTTAACAAACATGTCCTTGTAGTTAGATTATATCACCGCTTTACAAGTAACTTAATCAGACTTAGATTTAGTCCAGGTTTAGAATATTACATCAGATAACCTATAGTACCTAACCTTACACCACATATCTCACACATAGAGTGGAGCTCACTCATGTTAAAAAACGTGGCTAAGTTAGAAATTACTCCGGTGTTTGTATACCACATTTTTAGACTCCCGTCGGCTCTATCACATCTTATTTAAAACGAACCTGTTCAATTTACTCCTAGAAGCAACACTTCACAAACTGCTTCGGACCTGTTAAATATCACTTGCAAAGGCCGTGACAATAGCCTAAATTGAAGATTAAAAATATCTTCTGTCCATACATCTTCTCATGAAGGTAAGAAGAATTTACTAGATGGCTAAAATAGAATGAGCTTTCTATGTTTTAGTCCCCTGGAATAAATATATGTATAACCTCTGTGACTTCAGGTATCCCCAAGTGCCATACAACTTTATTTGGAGACAACATATACAGGCCTGGCCATACCTACATTTCGTGGCAAACTAACAGTCTGCATGGTAAGAGATTAAGGTCTATCAATAGTAATGACCCATGGGGCCCAATTAGCTCCATACCAAAAGTATTTCCAAACGAAGCCCTATAGCTGTTCTATTTGTCTCTCTAATTAATAGATTAATCCAACAAGAGATCCACCTCACTCTGATAGAAGAGTCGCTGAGGATGGTAACAGAATCATAAAAGCTTGAAAATACGACTCACCTCTAGCAGGTAGTTTTCCATCTTATCTATCCCTCTTTTGAAGCTTGGCACTGTCTAGTGCCTTCATTAAGTAGGCAACCGCACACTTAATGTATCCTTGTCACATTATTGTAACTCTCTTCTTTTTCACATTAAGGTGTGCAATCCAACCCTTAGTTTATCCCTCTTTATCTTTCTCTCCTTTTCTTTTTCTTCTCTCTTGTCTCCCTCCTTGCTCTGAGACGTGCATGTATAGGCCAACCATAGAGAAATTGACAAAATTAATTCCTTAAGAAAAGACGCACATCAGTGAGACCCATACCTTACATACAATGTATTTGTTATTTCAGAGATCTGTCCCCTCGCTTGTGCACAGAAAAGTTTTCAATCTTTATTGGTCCTGATGAAGGTGAATCTAAATTATCGCTCACCGAAACGTGCGTAGACCAGCATCGCTACAACTGGACAAGAAAGCTTATCTGGACATACTCAGAATAAAGAATAAGAGTATAGTAAATTTATTTCTGTAAACTTTACAGTCAAATATGAAAACTTTCTGATTGTTTTTAGACAAATTGATTTTCCCAGTTGTACATTTTCTTATTGGTTTTTCTCCTTTGTGGTAGTGTTTTGTATGTGGTATGAGTGTTTGTATGCAAGATTAGTATGCAAGATATGAATGCAGGGATTTAATTGGCCTATCGAGGGGCTAAATATTTTGTGCTTATGTCATTTTAAAAATGTCCAATTGTAATAATTTGTTTTTCAGTATATTTGGGAATCATTGGAAATTATAACACTGTAAATGAAATGTTTATAATCACTTTTTTGATACAAAAAAATGCTTTTGCTTACCAAACAAAAAATAAACAAAGATAAAAAGTAAATATTTGTGTGTGTATACATTGTATTTTGGAGGTCATCACTGTAGGTGCGCATGTTTATTAAAATTTAATTAGAGTATTTGCCAGGAAAAGAAAGAAATATAGGCCGTCAAAGAGGTCACTTCTCTTTAATTCATGGTTCCGAAAGCTGCAGACAGGCTCAGCTCATGCTAGCGCACCATCTCACATGTTACCAAGCACTCTGCCTCCAGGATTGGTAAGGCCTGCCATAGGAGTGACTGATAGGTACACATGTGTCTATTGTGAGGGCAGATATAGGTATACTATATCTAAGCAAGGGGTGATTACACGACCCTGCGCCAGCTGAGTGATCAGCCAGTTGTGTCTGATTGGAAGGCCAGGCCAGGGGTGGCATAATACATGCTTGTGCCCCTGGTAGGCCTAGGGTACACCTATGCCCTGGGTACCTATGGTACACTGTACAGGGGCTGATAAGGGGATCCCTCCCAATTGTGTATGTACCTAGGGTACATGGAGTCCATTTTAAAGAGAGAGCAGACAGCCTGAGACCCTGACTGGCAGGATCTCAGGCCAACTAAGTCGAAAAACCAGCTAGACACTAGGCAACAAGTTGGGGGTAACCATAGTCAGATATCCACCTTCCTACACATGCTTCAGCCCCTGGTAGGCCTCTGAGGTACCTATGCCCTAGGTACATAGTATACCATATATTAGGGGCATATAAGGCACTCCAGAATCCAATTAGATATGTACCTAATGTACATGCAAACCATTTTAGAGAGGAAGCAGATAGGCTGGGGTTCTGATTAGCAGGGCCACAGCCAGACTAAGGTCGAAAAACAGTGAAACACCAGCAAAAAGTGGGGGTACCCATGTGAAGCATATCCTACTCTCCTACACTCCAGTGCTCCCGTGAGTGTTGATCCTAGATCTTCTCAAGTCCCAAATGGTTTGGTCCTGACTCACCTCTAAGTGTCCCTAATCTTTAAAAATCTAACCGCGACTTTCCCCATAGAAACTAACGGGAACCCGCGGCTGTGTTCTCAAACTGCACACGGCCCGTGGGTCCCCTGTGTCACTACATTGGGTGGTCCTTGGGGTCCCAGCGATTCTACAGGCTCTAGGCCTTGTGTCTAGTTATGTCATGGTTCTTATACCACTATTTTAGTATATGGTTTTGCTCGCCCCTGGGGCCTAACGTGTATTTGTGCTATTTTACTGTCATATTTGAAGTGTAACTTATGTGTTTTGACCTCTAGCCTCATAAAGAGACTAGGAGGGTGTGCTTAGAAATGCATACATATTTTATATATATACCTGGTGTGGTGGCCTTTCATTTAGCCATTCAAGAGATTATAGATTGGTAAAACAAGCTGCTTTACATTCCTTCAAGACTTATCCTGAAGGCTGCTCTCCATAGCTGCCACTAGGATCGCTTTCAATAAAGGTTGTCTTTAACCTATCATCAGTAAGGGGTTGTTTGGACTGGTACAAGGTGCCCACTATAACTAGTGGACAGCATATACCAGGCCAACTTCTCACAGCACTGTCTAGTCCGGCTCATTCCCCACAGGTGGGACACGCTGCTAGCATCGGGACACCTCCGTCGGAGGTAGCCGCGTGCTCTACAAACTACAGTTAATAATGGTATAAGTATAAAACAACTACAATCGTGAATCATCGGTTGTCAAAGTGCTGCCACAGCGCTAAGACAAAGAACCAAAGCCACAAAAACCTCAGAACATTCCTTAAAAGGGGCTCATTCAGGGTCCGCAGCGTCACCGGGGATGTCTGTGATGTGCACTAATATGGGCAGCTCACACTACTCTCGGAGGTGGGTAGAGTAAAAGCGCGCACTACAACGATGAAAAGGAAACATTTTAAAATAGACCTAAGTAGTGTTGTTGAACTGATGCATCTCACCCCCTGTGCTGCCCCGGTGTCATCATGGAAGCACAGACCATGCCTTCCGATGCTGGGTCTGTGCTGCCCCGGTGTGATCATGGAAGCACAGACCATGCCTTCCGATGCTGGGTCTGTGCTGCCCCGGTGTGATCATGGAAGCACAGACCATGCCTTCCGATGCTAGGTCTGTGCTGCCCCGGTGTGATCATGGAAGCACAGACCATGCCTTCCGATGCTGGGTCTATGCTGCCCCGGTGTGATCATGGAAGCACAGACCATGCCTTCCGATGCTGGGTCTGTGCTGCCCCGGTGTGATCATGGAAGCACGGACCATGCCTTCCGATGCTGGGTCTGTGCTGCCCCGGTGTGATCATGGAAGCACGGACCATGCCTTCCGATGCTGGGTCTGTGCTGCCCCGGTGTGATCATGGAAGCACGGACCATGCCTTCCGATGCTGGGTCTGTGCTGCCCCTGTGTGATCATGGAAGCACGGACCATGCCTTCCGATGCTGGGTCTCTGCTCCCCCGGTGTGATCATGGAAGCACGGACCATGCCTTCCGATGCTGGGTCTGTGCTGCCCCGGTGTGATCATGAAAGCACAGACCATGCCTTCCGATGCTGGGTTTGTGCTGCCCCGGTGTGATCATGGAAGCACAGACCATGCCTTCCGATGCTGGGTCTGTGCTGCCCCGGTGTGATCATGGAAGCACAGACCATGCCTTCCGATGCTGGGTCTGTGCTGCCCCGGTGTGATCATGGAAGCACAGACCATGCCTTCCGATGCTGGGTCTGTGCTGCCCCGGTGTGATCATGGAAGCACAGACCATGCCTTCCGATGCTGGGTCTGTGCTGCCCCGGTGTGATCATGGAAGCACAGACCATGCCTTCCGATGCTGGGTCTGTGCTGCCCCGGTGTGATCATGGAAGCACAGACCATGCCTTCCGATGCTGGGTCTGTGCTGCCCCGGTGTGATCATGGAAGCACAGACCATGCCTTCCGATGCTGGGTTTGTGCTGGTTCTGGTCAAATGAAAAGAAATGACAAGTGTTAATAATGTGCTTGTAAATACGACTGCCTGCCCGGCTCTTTACCATCAAGATCGTCCTATGTTCCCGCTATATAAACCCTTCTTGGTACAGAACTACCAGCGACATAAGATCAAGGATGGGTTACTTGTATGATTTAAAAACTACTAAAACACACTATGTGACAATTAATCAATACATCCAATCTGCAGGGAACAGTGCACTGTTTGCCCACACCTAAAATGACCTTAATTTGACCAATTTGAAACCCAGGGCTAAAAACCCCAGCATTTGTGCCAAACTTCTCAGGAACCTTTTTCTTACACACCATAAAGAAAACAGATCCCTGGAGACGGCGAACACTATTGGTTGGAAGGAGTCGTATTTCAGTATTCTAAGGGCCGTTTGGCAGCTCGGGGTCCCTGGATTCCTAAAAGTCTGGACTCTCACTTGTGCCTGAGGGTGTTATAGACTGGGTAAAACTAGGCATCGGTTTCTACTAAGACTTCACATGAAGAGCATTTCCGATCTTGCTCCCGACTCCAGGCGCTAGTAAAGAAGCGTAACAGCAGGTACTATGCCTGAATTGTAGGGTGAGTCAACGGCAGGTACCATGCCTGAATTGTAGGGAGAGTTAACGGCAGGTACCATGCCTGAATTGTAGGGAGAGTCGACGGCAGGTACCATGCCTGAATTGTAGGTAGATTCAACGGCAATTACCATGCCTGAATTGTAGGGAGAGTCAACGGCAGGTATCATGCCTGAATTGTAGGTAGAGTCAACGGCAGGTACCATGCCTGAATTGTAGGGAGAGTCAACGGCAGGTACCATGCCTGAATTGTAGGTAGAGTCAATGGCAGGTACCATGCCTGAATTGTAGGGAGAGTCAACGGCAGGTACCATGCCTGAATTGTAGGTAGAGACAATGGCAGGTACCATGCCTGAATTGTAGGGAGAGTCAACGGCAGGTACCATGCCTGAATTGTAGGGAGAGACAACTCCAGGCACCATGCCTGAATTGTAGGGAGAGTCAACGGCAGGTACCATGCCTGAATTGTAGGGAGAGTCAACAGCAGGTACCATGCCTGAATTGTAGGTAGAGTCAACGGCAGGTACCATGCCTGAATTGTAGGTAGAGTCAATGGCAGGAACCATGCCTGAATTGTAGGGAGAGTCAACGGCAGGCACCATGCCTGAATTGTAGGGAGAGACAACTCTAGGCACAATGCCTGAATTGTAGGGTGAGTCAACGGCAGGTACCATGCCTGAATTGTAGGGAGAGTCAACGGCAGGTACCATGCCTGAATTGTAGGGAGAGTCAACGGCAGGTACCATGCCTGAATTGTAGGGAGAGTCAACGGCAGGTACCATGCCTGAATTGTAGGGAGAGTCAACGGCAGGTACCATGCCTGAATTGTAGATAGAGTCAACGGCAGGTACCATGCCTGAATTGTAGGTAGAGTCAACGGCAGGCACCATGCCTGAATTGTAGGGAGAGTTAACGGCAGGTACCACGCCTGAATTGTAGGTAGAGTCAACGGCAGGTACCATGCCTGAATTGTAGGGAGAGTCAACTCCAGGCACCATGCCTGAATTGCAGGTAGAGTCAACGGCAGGCACCATGCCTGAATTGTAGGGAGAGTCAACTCCAGGCACCATGCCTGAATTGCAGGTAGAGTCAACGGCAGGTACCATGCCTGAATTGTAGGTAGAGTCAACGGCAGGTACCATGCCTGAATTGTAGGTAGAGTCAACTCCAGGCACCATGCCTGAATTGTAGGGAGAGTCAACTCCAGGCACCATGCCTGAATTGTAGGGAGAGTCAACGGCAGGTACCATGCCTGAATTGTAGGGAGAGTCAACGGCAGGTACCATGCCTGAATTGTAGGTAGAGTTTCCTGGCTAGGACAGGCTGTATCTCGCCCACTGGTACTCTGCATACGTTTCAGCCCTTGTTTGCGGATGCGAGAGGACCAGTCCATGTGCTCATTAAGAGTTAAACCCAGATAGTCACGGGTAGAGACCCTCTCCAAGGGAATTCCATTCGATAAGGGGCTAGGTTGTATAAAGGGCACTGGATTAAGGACCATAAACTTGATGTTGGCGACATTAACCTCAAGAACCGGCAAAGTACAAAAGGAGCTAAACCCATCTCGGATCCTTTGCGTGCCCGTAGGGGATTTTGACAGTAGTAAAGTGTCGTCGGCAAACATTATGGCTGGGGTTTTGAAGGATCTTAGGAGCATCGTTATCTCTTACCCCATTCAAAGATTCCACCAATCCATTAATATACAGAATAGGGTGGGGGCCAATACACAGCCCTGTCACACTCCCCTAGTCACAGGAAAAGGTTCTTAGAGCTCACCCAATTTCTCACAATGGACCTATGCAAAAAAGGCGGAACA
Source organism: Triturus cristatus (assembly GCF_964204655.1). Lineage (NCBI taxonomy): Eukaryota > Metazoa > Chordata > Amphibia > Caudata > Salamandridae > Triturus > Triturus cristatus. Next base: position 1,096,180,345 of record NC_140588.1, on the reverse strand, counting down.
TCTCCTACCGGAAGCCCTCTTGCAAAATACTCAGTGCACTGTGGTCCTCCTCCACTCTTTGAACTGCTCCAGTATTATCCTGGCAAAAACCTTCGGCATCACATCTGTTAGACTGATGGGTCTGTAATTCTCAGGTAACAGGGGGGAACTACTTTGTACTTTAGAACGTGCTACTTCTTTCTGCCGCTCGAGTAGATTTTCTACTCGAGTGACAGCTTTCTCAACGAGAGTGGCAGCTTCCTCAACGCGAGCTGTAGTGATCTGCCGTGACTGCCAACGTTGAGAAATCTTGCTGGGAGGCGGTCTAGCGCTTAATGTAGGTGAGCCGTGCACGAGAAAAAACTCCCCCATGGGGCATTTGGTGGAGTTTTTCCGGAACTTAATGCTCCAAGCGGAGGAGCAGAGTTTACCGCCCACCCCTATTTACCACCCACCTGTTGTTTAAGCTGCATGTCTCAGCCAACTTAATCCTAAATGGCACCCTTTTCTACAGACCACCGCGACCACACACCAACTTCACCAACACCATCACGGACTTCCTCGCACCACTCACCCTAGACGTTAGCAGTTACATCCTACTCGGAGACCTGAACTTCTATTTAGAAAACCACGCCAACCCCCAACTCAAAAACACTCATCGAAGACCTTGGAAGCCTGGGCCTCACCCAGCAAGTAAAGGGACGTACCCATGTTGCTAGACACCTCCTGGACCCTACTTTCACCATCTTCAACAACATCAGAGTTGACGAGCCCACACCAGTCTCCTGGACAGACCATGCCTGTGTCAAGTTCAGCACCCTCATCCCAGCCCAACGTACACACACACTACTGCCAGACTAGCCCACAGAAACAAACAGAATCACTGATAAGGACCGGACCAAAGCTCTCAACACCCGCTGACCTGAACACAGCAACAGCCTTCCCAAAGCCATCAAGAATTTCACAACAGGATCACCTCTGGCATCGACTCCCTGGCCCCCCTCAAGCGTAGCAATACAACAAGCTCTAGAGCCCAGGCCAGTTGGTACATGGAGGAGCTCAAACTGATAAACGTCTCTGCAAACAGGAGCGTAAACCAAGAGCGAGCCAGGACAATACAGACAGGAGCATGTTAAATTCACCCTGAGATGCTAGCACAAAATGTACCGGACCACCAAACGCACCGCCCTGGCAGATCACATCAATGCCAACACCAACAGACACACAGAAATCTTCACCATAGTGAAGTATTTCACCTCACCCGCGGCCGTCTCCAACTCGATGACCAGCTTGCAGGTCCTCTGCAACAATCTCTTTCAATTCCTCAGCAACAAAATCACTGCCATTTACAGAAACTTCAACGTGCAAAAGGACCCGACAGAGTTCGCCTGATCTTATCCAAAGAGCCAATGCTAACCACATGGCCCATCATCTCCCCAGCAGAAACCACCGCCACCATGAAGTCCGTCGACTCTGGGGCCCAATCGGACCTCAGGCCCCACCATGCCTACTCCAGAGGACAGCAACCCATCAGTGTCATGGCTCCATCTCTTCTGTGACCCGCCCAGATGTTTGGAAAACACACAACTGTCCACACACCAATGAAGAAGCCCCCTGTGGACCCTTCAACGCTCACAAAGTACAGAACAATTTCTCTGCTACCCTTCCCGGCCAATGTCTTATAGAAAATCAGCACCAAATGCCTCACCGAATACCTCAATGTCGACCATCTTCTCAACACCAATCAGTCTGGTTTCAGACCCACCCACAGAATGGAAACTGCCCTCATTTCTGCTAGGGATGACATCCGCATAACTCTGGATAGAGGAGAGACGGCCGCCTTAGTCCTCCTGGACCTCTCCGTAGCATTTGACAGTCTTCCCACACCACCCTCATCCAACGCCTATAAACATCAGACACGCACTACGATAGATCTGCTCCTTCCTGACTGGAAAGACCCAGTCAGTCAGTCTGGCACCTCATCTGCAGACGTCCACAAGTATCTACCGAGCCTGGCCCTCTTCAATGCATACATGATCCCTCTAGCCAGCATCATCCGCTCTCAAAACATCATTGTCTTCTCCTATGCGGACGACACACAACTCATCTTCTCCCTCATGGACAAGACACCCAGTACCCGGATCGGAACTTCACCTGGTGTCCAAAAGAGCGATGAATGACACTTAGCCCCACCACGCACACCTACAACCTCGGGATCGTCATCAACAACAAACTCGACATGACCGCCCAAGTTAATACTGTCACTGCTTCATGCTGCCATACTCTGAAGATACTGAGGAGCAGTTTCAAATGGCTCCCAACCACACTCAGAAAACTGTCATGTACGCCCTGGTCACAGGCAAGCAGGACTACGGGAGCATCCTCTATGCCGAGATCAAAAACTCAGCAGGGCACCCTAGGACTCCTCCCACCTCTCCCCCGCTTGACACGAGTCATTTCTCGTGTGGGCAATGATCAGTATGCCCGATGACAAAACACAGCAAAATTCTAATGTTCTAATTATAATTTAACTAGCTTGATTTACATAATCGAATGCCCCTGTAAGTTATGCTACATTGGCATGACATGAAGGAACATCAAGGCAAGGATCGGCGAGCACTGTAGCAATATCCGTTGCGAACGCTCTTCAACAAAAGTGAAAAAAGGACACACGGATACTGATCTGTACGGGCTAGTTATAGAGAAGGTGATTCCGAGCAATAACATGCACAAACAGTGCTCGAGCGAGAACAACAGTGAGTGTACAGGCTCGGCACCCACAGGGTCGCAACCCACAGGCTCGGCACCCACAGGCTCGGCACCCACAGGCTCGCAACCCACAGGCTCGGCACCCACAGGGTCGCAACCCACAGGCTCGGCACCCACAGGCTCGGCACCCACAGGCTCGGCACCCACAGGCTCGGCCTCAATTACAACATTCTGTGGAAGCAGCTCCATTCCTCACCTGGATTGTGTTCATGTCCCCTCCACTTCTTCACAGCCAACAACTCCTTAAAATTCTGTCTACAGGGTTTCCTGAAGTGAAATAATAATGGAGCTTGACTCCTTCCCCTCCAGCTTATGCAGGCCTCCCTCAGCTACCACAGAGTCAGGTGCATAAGATAAAAATAGAAGGCCAGGGTCACCATCGGGAAACTGCTGTGAAAAAACACTTTTACATGGAATGATGTTGCCTCTTACATTGTTACTATTGATCACCATCTCGAATGAACCACCTTGAATGCACCACCACCAGGGCACAAGTCGGGGTACACGCGGGTACACCGCGTCCACCCACTATTTTCACAGGGTGGACACCGTCCACCCTGCCAAGAAGTTGGGCCCCACAGAAATATGCTGAACCCGTCCGGGTGTAACTTTTAGACACCTTGACACGTTCAGCAGCACCTGCACGTTGTCTGCTTTCCATTCCCAGCAGCAACGTGCAGGCAGCGAGGGAGACTTTTTATTTTCGCCTCCAGCTGGGCCAAAGATATAGGCCGAAGTTGAGGGGCCGGGGTATAACTACAATGGGGTAACCCTGTGTCCCTCAGAACCTGGGAACATAGACAGAAAGCTACAGTGGTTCTGTCGGGGAGAATAATCACTTTACATGGGGAGAATAAATCAAAATTTGAACAAATTATACACTATACAAAATCAAAGAATGATATCAAATTGCGTTAAATGCAGTTGGAACACAAAATCAAAAACACTGGTTAGTAGGTGTTTGCGAAATTATTATTTTATAAATTGATACTTGTATAGCGCACTACTCACCCGCAAGGGTCTCAAGGCGATCGTACGAATACCGCTGTGGAACCCATCCTGGCTTTCCCTGTGAGGCGTCCACTCCTGGGCACCCCCAAGGTGGAGGCCAGGCATCCTTAGCGTTGTGGGGGCCGTTGTGGAGATTAAGCAAGCTATTGCCCAGAGTTGCAGAGTGGGACTCCATGATTGGAATAGGCACCGAGGCGAGAATTATCAGGTACGTCGAATTTTTGAGCCCAAGACCCGCCGAGGCGGGGAATTGAACCCTGGTCCAGGGCTAGACCTCTGCATCAGGGTCTGCCGCTGTAACCATTGAGCCACACTTCTCCACATTGAGCCACACTTCTCCACATATGTTTTGAGGTTTTCAAAAGTATTTACAAAAATTGAAAAGTGATTAAATTTACAAGTGACATGTAATATAGTGACATTGGGTGCTCAGTGACGACGGTGCAGAGCATTTCATATGTACAGGGTGAGATTATATGCAATTTAACAGATAAACTAAAGGCGGTCGGGACACGCGTCTGCAATGCGACAGGTCTCGCATTTACGAGAGTTTGAGCTAGTGGCGTTGGAAACTACAATGCCTTTTATTTATGTCTTGTTTTTAAAACAGATAAATAAAAGGCATTGTCGTTTACAATGCCACTCGCTTAAACCCTCGTAAATGGGAGACCTATTGCATTGCAGATGCCAGCGTCCCTGATATAAAAACAAGCAGTGGCAACGCCAGCTTTCGTCTTTATATCATTTATTGTCTCTGTCAATTGTGTTACATATTACACAGCACTTTAGCTGCTGTGCAGCATGGCTTATGGTAAACAAGAGTTTCATTGGACGAAGGTGTGTGCCTCGAAGCAAGCACTGGTCGATCGGCTCGGCCCTGGTCTTGTGCCTTCTGCCCCGCATATTCTTCAAATGAATGACGTTCAGAGTCGCGTCTGCTTTTCCATCTGCTGCAGAGTTCACCTTTGACCTTCAGTGGGTGGTACACAGAGCCTAACCTGCTCCGAAAACACGAACCACGTGCTCCGTGCCCTCGCCCCCCCACCTTTCCCCATCTGACCTCCTGGACAGTGTGTGCGCAGAGTGCGCCGGGGGGCTGCTGGAGAGTTCACCTTTGACCTTCAGTGTGTAGTACACACAGCCTAACCTGCTCCGAAAACACGAACCACGCGCTCCGTGCCCTCGCCCCCCCCCCCTTCACCTTTCCTCATCTGAGCTCCTGGACAGTGTGTGCGCAGAGTGTGCCGGGTGGCAGGCTGCTGGGGAGGGCGGGCCCTGGCGACGGCCAGACATAATCAAGGCACAAGAACAACTCAGAGGAATGCACCTGCTCTTATGTACATTTCTTTGCAACTTTACTGTGCCTTTTTGACGCGTTGCTGTTGATTGTGTGTAATTGACTCAGTCCGTTTGCTGCTGCTCAGAGTCTGGGTCTCTGCAGGAGAGGAGAGGGCTGTGAGAACATTTACCAGGGTGGAGACCCGCTTTCTGCCAGTGACAGCTGCGTATTATCAATGGGAGCTGGATTGTGCACCTTCTTAGGTGTCTGCCACTAGTAAAATATACCATGCGTGTGTTTGTGTTGATCCTAATGTGTAAGGTACAAATCTGCAGCAAGCACAAGTGACCATCAGAGCACAGAAAGTTCCCGCGGTTCTCATCTTAGGGTTTTGCATTCGCTTGTGTAAATGGTCGAGCAATCCAGCATGTCAGCAACTGGCCCTTTCCCCAGATATCCAGTCTGCAAACCCCCTCTGTCATCATCTGTGTTCCCTCGAGTCTCCTCTGTACATTCTCCATTGGGTAACCGGAGCCCGTCGTCCTGCCCCCGCCATGGTCCTGGCTGTCCGGCAGGCTCTTCGTGCCAGTGTCCACTGCTTGGAAGGACGTGATACCGTAGTACGGACAGCTCAGCGGGCCGGTGCTCCTGTTGCACTGCTCAGAGTAACATAAAGGTCACTTACTGGAATCTGGGCAGAACAGACTCAGGCCTTCATCCTCCCGGGGTCGACAGCACCCGAGTGACTGGGTTAGGTAATGGGAATTTCTTACCAGAGCGCGAGACACACCGGAGGACATAAAGCACACTTAACAAAACAAGCACTTAAATGTACCCATGTCATGGAGGGTTAAGAAAGATGGGGGTCTGAGCAAATCTCATTTGGTGCAGACGGACGCAGGACAGAGCGCCGAGCACCGAGCCGAGGAAGAGGAAAGAGGTGTGAAGAGAGAGGAGCCTACTCAAGGGGGGAGCGGGGGGTGGGAGGGGGTCGAGCAGAGCAGGGCTTTGAAGCTCTGTCCAGAGCGACCTAGTGCACGAGCGCACCTATTGAAAGTGGGAACAAAAAAAGTACGGTAAAGCGCAACATCGCACATTTTAAAAAACAAGCGAAAGATAACGCCGTGAGCGTGCGAGCACACACCTCGTCTGTCCGGGCGCACGCTCAAAGACACACTGTGCGCGTCTTCATGTGCAAGCTGATAGACACGCCGTGAGGAAACTCGTCATCGAGGAAAGGAGCTGAACCTGAGGCCGAGGCTCGTCCCATCAGCGAAAGCGGCTTCACCAAAGATGAACGCAGAGCCCCCTTGACATCCTAAGGTAAATGGCTGCAACCTGTGAGCGGAGTTTGCACAGGGGGGGAGATTGTGATCAAACGTGCTACCGGCGGGCTGCCGCAGGGGTGATTAAATCTTTTGCCTATTAACATGGCGCCAGTGGGACACGCCCGCCTATTTCCTCTCCTGGGAGTTGTTGCACAATGAAGCAGGGGGCTCATTAACGTGGCGCCAGGGGTACATGTGCAGATCTTCTACACTTACGGTTAACTAACACCTCGCAGTGTATGCTGGCGCATCTTCACGGGCGTGTTCACATTTCCAGTCCGTCCTGCGCGTGCACATCTCCTGTCTCCCTTCCGAAGCAAGTCAGTAACAATAGATCTCGCTAGCGACAGCGCTTTCGCGCTGCGTCGCCAGGCGAGACCTAATAAAAGAGGACAATGCCTCTGGCGGACAGCACTTTTGCTTGAGCCAAGAGACTTGAGAATAGCTGAACCATATGTTTTTGTCGACGTTTCGACCCTGACAGAGTGCCATTTAAATGTCATAGTGGGTCTTCTTCAGGACATGGGTGGTAGGGGATGACAGCCTGAAAGTATTAAAGAAAGTAATCAAAATTGTGTTCCAACTAATCTGAGGAAGCGCTAATTATGCTAAGTGGTTCCAACTAATGTGAAGCAGCGCTGGTAGTGCTGAACAAGTTATTCACCCGGCATGGGGGTGTAAAAGTGCCCCTAGGAGGTCCCTTGTGGATTGAGGGCTGCACAAGGATCTGCAACAGTCAGATCAGATAACTAAACTAGAGAAGAGAGGGACGTACAAAAAAATTGTCCCACGAGCAAGTATCAGGAAAATTCTTAGATAACTGAGTTCCTTGTGTCTTGTAGTCTTAGATGATCTACAAGTAAAAACAATGGATATGGCCAGGGTTTAAGGGATCATGATCGGCAAACATACCAACAGTGGAGGCACAGTGCGAGTAGCAAACTTAGCAAACCTAAGCAATTGTCATGGGCGGGCCGTTGTGGGAGCAATCGGCCAGCGTGGGAGGTAAAAATCCAATCCCAAGGGTTTGCCAGTTAACAATCCTGTAAGAGGAACGCGAGGGGAGTTAGCGCCGAGACTCGTGATGAATCAAAGCGGTAAAACATGAAAGCGGATGGCATTCAAACGCTTACCTGGAGAGGCGCACAAGTATCGCTGCAGTCTGGAAGTCGACTGTCAATCTCGTGGTTAAGTACTTGACCCAGCTAAGCTACAGGAGGGTGTGCACGTAGTCAGCGTGCGCGGCCAGTGGCAGCAGCTGAATGCTGTCTCTAACTTCATGGTCGGTTAACCAATGGGAGGGGGGCGTATTCACTGGCAGCGTGCACGTAGTTGGCGTGCGCGGGAGGTGGCAGCAGCTGAATGCGGTCTGTAGAGTCATAATAGGTTAACCAATGGGAGGGGGGTGTATTCACTGGCAGCGTGCACGTAGTTGGCGTGCGCGGCAGGTAGCAGCAGCTGAATGCGGTCTGTAGAGTCCTAATCGGTTAACCAATGGGAGGAGGGGTGTATTCACTGGCAGCGTGCACGTAGTTGGCGTGCGCGGCAGGTAGCAGCAGCTGAATGCTGTCTGTAGAGTCATAATCGGTTAACCAATGGGAGGGGGGCGTTTTCACTGGCAGCGTGCACGTAGTTGGCGTGCGCGGCAGGTAGCAGCAGCTGAATGCTGTCTGTAGAGTCATAATCGGTTAACCAATGGGAGGGGGGGTGTATTCACTGGCAGCGTGCACGTAGTTGGCGTGCGCGGGAGGTGGCAGCAGCTGAATGCGGTCTGTAGAGTCATAATCGGTTAACCAATGGGAGGGGGGGTGTATTCACTGGCAGCGTGCACGTAGTTGGCGTGCGCGGGAGGTGGCAGCAGCTGAATGCGGTCTGTAGAGTCATAATCGGTTAACCAATGGGAGGGGGGGTGTATTCACTGGCAGCGTGCAAGTAGTTGGCTTGCGCAGCAGGTAGCAGCAGCTGAATGCGGTCTGTAGAGTTATAATCGGTTAACCAATGGGAGGGGTGGTGTATATACACTGGCAGCACAGGAAAGTGTTCACCAGTCATCAATGAATTGGACCGTGATTATTCAGATGGGAGTTACATTACACAAGCTTGTTTTAGTGGGGATCATGCCTGCCACAATGATATTACATATCAAATTACGGTTTTAACAAATAAAAATCAGAAGTCCAAAGAGTGTATATATTTGCAGGTCACTCTAGCACACCCAGGTCTAGCACACCCTTTCTCCAACTCAAGAGAGTTTAGTTCCCACTAGGTTAGGTAGGTGCCTACACCACCGTGTCAATTTTCAGGTCTTCTAAAGAGGAGAGATCAAATCTGGAGAGGCGGTGTGCCTCCTCCCGCCCTGTGGTACCTGTGTCTGAGAATATCGAATAGATTTTTGCTACCTTCTCAGCAAAAAAATCTGCCATTAAATTACAAGAGTTCACTGAACTACTAGAGATGAGATGCCCTTAAAGATCGAAAAAAGTTCTCTAGAAGAGTTTTGTGCCGGTTCAATCCTCTCAAGTTCTTCTTATCAGGGCGTGGTACAGATTTAGGCTGGCTTTATATTCGGCCTTCCTATGGACTGAAAAATCTCTTCTCCACACTCGTTCCATGCGCTTACATGATTTCTTTGCTGATTTTAACTCTTCATTGAACCATGGTGTGGATTTAGACTGTCTCTTTGGTACATTAGATGTCCATGGGGCTGTTCTGTCTAATGCTTCTGTGATCCATTTGTCATTATGCGCTACAGGCAGTCTCCATATTGTTGCCTCCAGGAGGACCGCACTGCTTGAGGGCTTGATTAAAAGATGGGCATATCTAGTTGTCAGACGCCCACTGGCTTCTGGCCTAGAAGACATACTAGTATGCTAGGCCCGTGACTACCTCATGCATGAGCACCCTCTCACACAAAACCCAGCACCCTGGCTTCAGGATTGTTAAGGCCTGCCATAGGGGTGACTGATAGGTTTATATGTGCAGTGATTTAGAATAGATATAATGAACCTATATCTACGTAAGGGGTGCAGGCACCACCTTAGACAGGCTGCAGTAGCAGACCTGTGGTGTCAGTTTGAATGGCCTCTCAAGGGTGGCATAATACATGCTGCAGCCCCTGGGAGGCCTCTGGGGTACCTATGCCCTGGGTACATAGTGTACCATATACTAGGGACTGATAAGGGTACCCCAGAATCCAATCTGTGGTGTACCTAAGGTACATGCACAGCCAATTTAGGGAGAAAGCAGATAGACTGGGGTTCTGATCAGCAGGACCCCAGTCAGACTAAGTCGAAAACCAGCAAAACACCAGGAAGCGAGCATTTGCAATGCAATAGGTCGCGCATTTGTGAAGTTTTAAGCTATTGGCATTGTAAATGACAATGCCTTTTATTTATCTGTTTTCAAAACCAACACATAGATAAAAGGTTTGTCATTTACAATGCCAGTAGCTCAAAGTCTTGCAAGACCTATTGCATTGCAAATGCTTGTTTAAAACTTTTGTTTTCAAACCAGAAGATGGTGCTGAGACTGCTCAAGGAGCAGATACCGCTAGGTTTAAAGAATATCCCTTCCATGGCTAAGCATGTACCAAGAGTATTGAGTACCGCTGATGATCCTCTATCTTGCTTCTAGCCGCAGAGTTCAGAGACTTCCACCAGGAAGCCGCAGAGAGACCAACATTCCCAGACCATTTGTGGAAGCTTGGTGCCGTGTCCTAACAGGCCTTGTGGCAGTCAGTTTAGCGCCAAAGTCTAAAATTTCAGCACTTAGTATCATTTCTGGGGCAAGAAGTCAGGGTAGGGGTGTTTTCCGAGCAGTCTTGGGTGGCGTTACTCACTCTGAGGCAGGAAGGCCATTCTGTGGCTAGCACCAGATGGCATGCAGCCGCACTATCCTTTAAAAAGATTTGTGGTTCACACCGATTATCAGGGCCCTTTTTGATTAAAAATCCGTTAAAGGGTTGGCAAAGGCTTGAAGGGAGATGTGAAGAGAGAAGAGACCCCTAGATATAAGACGTTTGGGCTACAGTCTCTATGCTTCCAGCGGCTTGCCAGACTGATTTTGAGGTGTGGCTGTTCAAGGCAGCCTTCTGTTTGGCCTTCTCTGGGGCCTCCAGAGTAAGAGTTACTGGCAGGTTCCAGAAAGGACATGCATGGTGGGCACCTGCTCGATGGGGGCGGGGGGGGGTCAGCTGGCCGGGTAGATCCATGGTTGTGACGCTGCCATTTTATAATACAGACCAGGAGGGCCAGAGTAAGGACATTACATTTACTTGGCTCCGACTTTTGCCCTGTCTGGACCCTACAAGAATACGTTGCGGTTCGCCGACATGGACTGGGAGGGGCTCTATCTCTACATGCGGCTGGATTGCCATTGTCTAAATTTCAGTTTCCAAGAGTCTTGAAGATGACTTTAATTGCTGCAGGGGTTGATCCGACTAACTTTAGTGCTCACTTATTCCATATAGGGACAGCCACTTCAGACGCAGGGTCTGGGGTTAAAAAGATAGGCCGCTGAAGTCTGGGTGCTACAAACAATATACACACTTGCACACTGTCTAATTAAGGCCACCAGTAGTAACGTTATGATCTTCCGCCTCTAGCTCTTGTATTAGGTACACTAGGTATTATGCACCCTAGTGAAGCTTTGGTGTTGGGGCACACCTGCACATGGAGGGCCCAGGAGGTGCATCAGCCGGGCGTCTTTGTTGAGCATGCCAGAGAAAGTGGATTCATCATGTGGTGGTACACCTGAGTGGCCTTAAGATCAAAAACCTGAGGATGGTGGTGAAAAAATTCATACCAAGAGGGATTCGGCCTCTGGTTCTGATCATTTTACATTTGGGCAACAATCATTTGGTATATTTGGGCCGCAGAGATTTGTTTGATGCACTGGATGGTGCTTGTAGCATTTGGTAACGCATCTGCAATTTAGTGAAGTGTGGCTAGGCACTTTTGTAGCCCTTTACCCACCTCAAAGACACACATAGGCACTTCCGGCATTGCCACCGGGGCGTTGGAGGATGTGGTCTGTGCTAAGAGACCAAGACATGGCCAAGATGCTCAGGCTGGCCCACTGACAATGTGGGGGGGTGACCCAGGTAGGGTTGCTTTCAGGTGAGCAGACCTCCTGCAGTTTTCAAACAAAGGACAAGCAAAGACCTCGCTTAACAGTGGAACTGATGCCTAAGAGAGAGGGTCTGATTAGCTAGGGGGAGGACCATCCAAACTGCAGCAGTGGCAGAGAAACCAGGCTGAAGGGTGAACCATGCTCTCACAGAATGTTCTCTTGCATGGGGAAACAAGCATCACGGCACCGACGCTTTACTTTTAATGTTAAAAGTAAAGCGCGGGTGCCGCGATTATACCAAAAGTGAAGAAATAGATGTTTTTTTTTATTTCTTTAGTTTTGGTATAATCGCGGCACCCGCGCTTTACTTATAACGTCAAAAGCAAAGCGCGGGTGCCGCGATTATACCAAAACTAAAGAAAACAAGCGGCACTGAAAGCAATCACGTCACTATCACGAGCGTGTGGGTAGCTTTCTAAACCCAATACAAGAGTTTCAGCTATTGGCATTGTAAATAATAATGCCTTTTATTTATGTGTTGTAGGAAGGTGGATATCTGACTATGGTTACCCCCAAATTTTTGCCTAGTGTCTAGCTGGTTTTTCGACTTAGTTGGCCTGAGATCCTGCTATTCAGGATCTCAGCCTGGCTGTTCTCTCTTTAAAATGGACTCCATGTACCCTAGGTACATACCCAATTGGAAGTGGATCACCCTGTCAGCCCCTGTACCAGTGTACACTAGGTACCCAGGGCATTGGTGTACCCAAGGCCTGCCAAGGGCTGCAGCATGTATTATGCCACCCCAGGCTTGGCCTAACAATTTGACACAACTGGCTGATCACTCAGCTGGGGTAAGTTGGTGTAATCACCTCTTACTTAGGTGTAGTATACCTATACCTAACCTTAAATGGGACACCTGGTAACCTATAAGTCACTCCTATGGCAGGCCTTAACAATCCTGAAGGCAGAGTGCTTGGTTCCATGTGAGATGGTGCTCTGGCATGAGCTGAGCCTGTCTGCAGTGGTCGGAACAACTTCCTTCTACTGTTTCCAGATATCGTCATACCATATACTCTTAAGTGCATTATGAATCTCGCGGTTGAATGCTATCTTTGGTTTGGCTTTATCAAAACATGTCGAGTAAGGTGTCATACGAATTGGAATACTAACCCCTCGCCAATTCTGGCGACGGGGTTAGCATTCCACCCTTCTAGAGGGACACGACATGTACAGTACCTGAAACCCGGGTAAAATCAGACATAGCCTCAGCTCCACAAAATGGATGCTGCCACCACAGACACAAGTCTGCCCTCCTGCTGCTGGGAGTCCTTCCAGCTTGGGAGGTGTGGACAAAGGGTTTCCTGCCAGGGGAGGTGCGTGCACCACCCCAGACAGGATTTTGTGTATTGGTCAGGTAGGGCTTGAAAGAAACCAGACATGCCTGTGGCTCACAAGGAGCCTCGGTGCATATGCCAGTTCAAACCGGTCCTGGGGCACACCAGTCCCGGGCCTGGGGCGAGCTGGACAAAGGATTGGGGGTGTAACCACCCCCCTTCCTGGTCCCACCCATAGGGAGGGACCTAGCAGGTAGTCCGGCCCCTAGAATCCGCTTAAAGGTAGGAGCTGTGTCCTAAGACTTCAGACATCCTGGAATCAACTTAAAACTAAGAAGAAGACGGGAACTTCGACGCTCTGCTGCACAGAGGACTGAAGCCAATCTCCCCTGTGGTCAGGGAGTGACCACCTTGCTAACGCAAGCACCATCCAGCGAATCAACGTCTGCTTTGCCGCCGCCTCCCGCCGGAGACCGAGCCCAGAGACTGACAAGACCTGGACCTCCAGACCTCTCACCGCCCGATCCACAGTCCCTGCAAAGAGGAGACCCGTGGAGGCACCGAGACACGTGGAGCCAGCCATCTTGAAACGACTACGACAAGCTGACCAGTGCAACAACCGAGGCTCCCTCCAAGTTGTGCTTTGGGTCCTGAGAAGCCCAACCCTCGAGCAGCATCTGCACCAAAGGTGAGCCCTCCAGCATCTCCACGATCTGCGTGGGGCCCTTCTGCATTTTGCCACTCGACGCGCCTAACCGGTTGCTGGCCCGCTGGCTAGTGGCCATCTTGGCGACGAAATCTACGACAAACACCGCTGGTCTGGTTGCTCCAGACTGGCCCTTGCTCCCCTCCAAAGGAGCAGTTCCTCTGACCTTGCTGGTCAGAGCCATCAGCTTATCTCCTTGCCTACAACAATTGCTTTTGCCAAGGCTTGTTTGCTTCGATCAAGTCGCCGACACCGCCGACAGCGAGAGCCTGCGTGGGACAGCTCGTGACTCGACTCCTGGACGTCGTCGACCTTCAGGGACCACGTGGCTGCAGAGTCAAGCTACACCTTCCTTCCTGTTTGCACCCGACATCGCCTGGTACCCACCTGGTGCCACGCTGGTCACTGGCTAGTGACTGTGAACACTGTCCCCTCTGCTTTCAGGTCTTCAACATCTCCGATCCACTCTGGGATCAACTGCATCTCTTCCCGACCGACCGCCTGCAGCACTTTTGTCTACAGGCCCCACGGAACAGATAGAAGAAACCCGACGCACTTCGAGGCCTATGCACCCGCTTCCTGTGGGTGAGGTAAAGCTGGCACACCTGTGCCCAAGTGTAGTATTACATCTCTAGTGCCTGTGTTCCAAATCTTAAGTTCCTAGGTCATCCGGAAGATTCCTTTTGCAGTAACTTTGTACTTTTTACGCACCCATTGAAACCTATGGGAGCACGCGTGTGACTATTTGCTCTGCACACGCCACCCGTGGACCTCCTGGTTACTAACTGACGTTAGCTCCTTGTAGGCCCAGCGATTCTAGAGGCCCTAGGCCTTTTCCCTTTTCTGTTCGTGGTACTTATACCACTATTTTAGTATATGGTTTGAGTGGCCACCAGGGCCTATCCATATAAAGTGCAACTTCTGTGTATTCTGTGATAATCTTGTTTGACGATTTGTGCTCCTGTGCTCATAAAGAGACTAGGGGTTACTTTGAGAAATAAATACATATATATTTTGAATATATATCTGTGTGGTGTCCTTTCATTGGTATAAAAGGGGGTTACTATTGGTAAAACAGCTTGCTTAACACGCATCACGAGTTTAGCCTCAAAGACTGCTTAGCCTACGCTACCACTAGGGCAGCTAGTCCAAAAAGGTTGACTTACAACCACACCATAAGGGTTGCTTGGCATGGTACAAGGTGGTCACTAGAACTAGTGAACAGCATATACCAGGCCAACTTCTCACATTGGTGAGCAGCGGTTGGATTTGAGCTTGCTGTGTTTTACCATTGTAATGTCTTGGTTACCAATTGAAAGATCACATAGGTACCTGTAGGTACATATAAAACAAGATTAGATATACTTAAGTTCTACTGAACTTAGTTGTTGTAGAGCAAAGGGAGTAGCACACCCTGACTACAACTACTAGATAGGTTTAGTAGGTAAACCCAAGTGTAGGTAGATTGCAACACATCCACCCACACTTAAGAGCAATGGCTGGGGCAGAGGGGTCCACTGTACCCATCTCTGTTGAGAGTGACCCCCCGAGGGCACCATCCATCTTTGCTACCCTTAATCAGAATGAGCTCAGGCAGTTGGCAACTCTTAGAGGCCTTAAACAGCCCAAGAACCCTACCTCTGCTGTGCTCAGAGCACTCTTGCAAGATGATGAGAATCAAAGAGAGCTCAAGAGAGCTTCCCAGTTAGCCCCCTTAGGGACAGGAACAGGAGGCCCCCCTTCTGAAGATGCCACTGAGGTACCCCTTTCCAATAGCCATCCCTTAGATGAAAACCATACTACAGAGGAGGAAAGTGAGGGGGATACAGACAGTGGTGAGGATGAAGGGAGAACTAGCCCAGTGCCAAGTGTTATACTTGGCCCAGCTAAACCAAGGCTATTGGGGACTGACAATGGGTTCACCCCATTGGATCTCCCCAGTGGACTTAACACAGGGCTTGGGAGGCAAAGGAATCGCTCAGGTGACTCCAATGCTTCTCATGGCTCTAGAGGCTCTCAAGGTCACTCCAGGAAAAGGATGACCACCCCTCAGAGGAGGGAACATGAGGCCAGAATGCAGGAAGCCCAGCTGAGGATCAGGAAGCAGGAGCTAGAAGTAGCCCTGATGGAAGAAAAACTGAGGAAGGCTAGGCAACCTAGAGAGAGTGGGTCTATACCCACTGGTGGCAGCATTGTCCCTAAGGACAAAGATAGGGTCTTTGATAATAGGAACCTGTCTAAGGTTGTGCCCCCCTACAAAAGTGGGGATGATATCCACAAATGGATAACTGCTCTTGAGAGAGCCTGCAAAGTGCAGCAGGTTCCTGAAGACCAGTGGGCAGCAATCTTATGGCTCTCCTTTGAGGGGAGAGGCAGAGATAGACTCCTCACTGTTAGAGAAGAGGATGTCAGAAACTACAGAGTCCTGAAGAGTGTCCTAGTTGATGGGTTAGGCTTAACCACTGAACAGTACAGGTTAATGTTCAGAGACACCCAGAAGACACAGACTCAGGACTGGTCTGAATATGTTGAATGTGCCACTAAGGCTTTGGAGGGTTGGTTGCTGGGAAGTAAGGTATCTGATTATACAGGATTGTACAATTTGATGATGAGAGAACAGATTTTAAGTAACTGTCAAAACCAGCTCCTCCATCAACACCTGGTAGACTCAGATTTGACCTCTCCCCAAGAATTGGGAAAGAGGGCAGATAAATGGGTCAGGACCAGGATCAGGCCTAAGAATCAGGGTGGTGACCAAAAGAAAGATACCACCAAACCTCAAGAGAAGGGAGGGGATAAGGCAAAAGAGAAATCTTCCTCAGGGCCCCAAAACTCCACACAGGGTGGTGGGTCCCAAGCTCCCTCCTCTACCACAGGTAAAAAGCCCTACTGCCATGAGTGTAAAACTCCTGGGCATTGGAAAACTGACAGCAGTTGCCCAAGGGCTACAAACAAAACTGTTCCTCCAATTACTCCTGTCACACCACCTATTACTGTCAGCGGTAATCCCCCAGGTGGTGGGAGTGCCCCCAGAAATTTGGGTGGGTTTACTTGGGGAACACAGGGGGACCCTGGCTTAGCCAATTCCCCTGCAGCAGATACTCTTGTCTGTGATGGTGGCATGGGGTTTGCCAACTTCACTGCCTGTCCCAACACTTTGGGTAGGTACAGACAGGAGCCCTACATCAATGGTACAAAAGCTGAGGCCTACAGAGACACTGGAGCTAGCATCACAATGGTGGCCCATTGGCTAGTTCCCTCTGAGCAGCTTTTGCCTGGTTTCTCCTACCAGGTGACCAACATTGATGGCAAACAGAACAGTCATCCCATGGCAGAGGTATGTCTCAGCTGGGGAGGTGTCACTGGCCCTAAAAGGGTGGCAGTGTCCCCAACCTTGCCTGTAGACTGCTTACTGGGGAATGACTTAGAACTCTCAGCTTGGGCTGGAGTTGAACAAGACACCCATTCTAAAATGGTAGGCCTTTCACAAAAGGGTAGTGGGGTTGTGCCATTCACAACCCCGGTCCAAATAGATTTCCTCCCTGGAAAGGGTGGAAGGGCAGTGGTAGCCACAGCCCAGGCACAGACAGACTTCCCTGTAGAGACTGGCAGAGCTGTGACAGTCACAGCTCAAACACAAACTGAGTGCCCCCCTGAAAAGGTTGGCAAGGCTGTAATGGTCTCAGCCTATACTCAGACTGACATAGGTGTAGTGAAGCCTGAAACTATGGATCACTCCACACAAACAGAGAGTAGTGGGGAGGAAGAAAAGTCTCCCTCTCCCCAGACATTAGGAAAAAGTCAGCCTCCTCAGGGAGCTGACCTCACCCCTTGTGAAGGAACTGCCCCAGAGGTAGCCAGGCCTGGCCTGGCAGAGCCTCTGATGTCAGTGGCCCCTCCCAAGGTGGGACCCAGTCTGGTGCAGGTAGCCTGCCTCTCTCTACCCTGCCTCAGTCAGCCCAGGGCTGCAGAGGTCAGGGAGGCCGGTGGACCCCAAGAGGGCCCCTGTCCACAAGAACCCCCCCATCAAAAGAATGAGGATTGCCTGGCTAGTAGCCCTAGTCAGGTGATGGGTAAAAACATTCCTGAGGGATCTCCTTTACAGGTAGTTAGGGACCTCCCCCAGAGGGATTCTGTTGGGTACAGGCAAACATGGGACCTTAGGGCCCCAGACCTGACCTGTCCCTCCAGTAAGCCCACAAAAGGGACCCAGCCTCCAGCTTTAGGTAGCCAGAGGCTGACCCTGAGAGCACAGTGCAACTCAGTTAAGGAAAGAAAGGCATCCATGGTGGAGGGGGATTGGAGGAAGCTGAGGTCTCACTTTGAGGACACTCACTTCAGTACTCCATCTCAACACCAGCCTTTTACTTTGCCAAGACACACCAAAGGTAGAGATTCCCTATGGTGGAGACCCTCTGATACCCTTAGGGTGAGGGATTGCTTAGTGGACCATGAGACAGGGGGTAACCATGCCAGTGCTGGTTCCTCCTTATATGGCCACTTGGGCAATATAGGCTTACCTGGTCAAGGTCAGCCTTATCTCCCTTCGTTTGGGGGGGGGTTGTGTAGGAAGGTGGATATCTGACTATGGTTACCCCCAAATTTTTGCCTAGTGTCTAGCTGGTTTTTCGACTTAGTTGGCCTGAGATCCTGCTATTCAGGATCTCAGCCTGGCTGTTCTCTCTTTAAAATGGACTCCATGTACCCTAGGTACATACCCAATTGGAAGTGGATCACCCTGTCAGCCCCTGTACCAGTGTACACTAGGTACCCAGGGCATTGGTGTACCCAAGGCCTGCCAAGGGCTGCAGCATGTATTATGCCACCCCAGGCTTGGCCTAACAATTTGACACAACTGGCTGATCACTCAGCTGGGGTAAGTTGGTGTAATCACCTCTTACTTAGGTGTAGTATACCTATACCTAACCTTAAATGGGACACCTGGTAACCTATAAGTCACTCCTATGGCAGGCCTTAACAATCCTGAAGGCAGAGTGCTTGGTTCCATGTGAGATGGTGCTCTGGCATGAGCTGAGCCTGTCTGCAGTGGTCGGAACAACTTCCTTCTACTGTTTCCAGATATCGTCATACCATATACTCTTAAGTGCATTATGAACCTCGCGGTTAAATGCTATCTTTGGTTTGGCTTTATCAAAACATGTCGAGTAAGGTGTCATACGAATTGGAATACTAACCCCTCGCCAATTCTGGCGACGGGGTTAGCATTCCACCCTTCTAGAGGGACACGACATGTACAGTACCTGAAACCCGGGTAAAATCAGACATAGCCTCAGCTCCACAAAATGGATGCTGCCACCACAGACACAAGTCTGCCCTCCTGCTGCTGGGAGTCCTTCCAGCTTGGGAGGTGTGGACAAAGGGTTTCCTGCCAGGGGAGGTGCGTGCACCACCCCAGACAGGATTTTGTGTATTGGTCAGGTAGGGCTTGAGAGAAACCAGACATGCCTGTGGCTCACAAGGAGCCTCGGTGCATATGCCAGTTCAAACCGGTCCTGGGGCACACCAGTCCCGGGCCTGGGGCAAGCTGGACAAAGGATTGGGGGTGTAACCACCCCCCTTCCTGGTCCCACCCATAGGGAGGGACCTAGCAGGTAGTCCGTCCCCTAGAATCCGCTTAAAGGTAGGAGCTGTGTCCTAAGACTTCAGACATCCTGGAATCAACTTAAAACTAAGAAGAAGACGGGAACTTCGACGCTCTGCTGCACAGAGGACTGAAGCCAATCTCCCCTGTGGTCAGGGAGTGACCACCTTGCTAACGCAAGCACCATCCAGCGAATCAACGTCTGCTTTGCCGCCGCCTCCCGCCGGAGCCCGAGCCCAGAGACTGACAAGACCTGGACCTCCAGACCTCTCACCGCCCGATCCACAGTCCCTGCAAAGAGGAGACCCGTGGAGGCACCGAGACACGTGGAGCCAGCCATCTTGAAACGACTACGACAAGCTGACCAGTGCAACAACCGAGGCTCCCTCCAAGTTGTGCTTTGGGTCCTGAGAAGCCCAACCCTCGAGCAGCATCTGCACCAAAGGTGAGCCCTCCAGCATCTCCACGATCTGCGTGGGGCCCTTCTGCATTTTGCCACTCGACGCGCCTAACCGGTTGCTGGCCCGCTGGCTAGTGGCCATCTTGGCGACGAAATCTACGACAAACACCGCTGGTCTGGTTGCTCCAGACTGGCCCTTGCTCCCCTCCAAAGGAGCAGTTCCTCTGACCTTGCTGGTCAGAGCCATCAGCTTATCTCCTTGCCTACAACAATTGCTTTTGCCAAGGCTTGTTTGCTTCGATCAAGTCGCCGACACCGCCGACAGCGAGAGCCTGCGTGGGACAGCTCGTGACTCGACTCCTGGACGTCGTCGACCTTCAGGGACCACGTGGCTGCAGAGTCAAGCTACACCTTCCTTCCTGTTTGCACCCGACATCGCCTGGTACCCACCTGGTGCCACGCTGGTCACTGGCTAGTGACTGTGAACACTGTCCCCTCTGCTTTCAGGTCTTCAACATCTCCGATCCACTCTGGGATCAACTGCATCTCTTCCCGACCGACCGCCTGCAGCACTTTTGTCTACAGGCCCCACGGAACAGATAGAAGAAACCCGACGCACTTCGAGGCCTATGCACCCGCTTCCTGTGGGTGAGGTAAAGCTGGCAAACCTGTGCCCAAGTGTAGTATTACATCTCTAGTGCCTGTGTTCCAAATCTTAAGTTCCTAGGTCATCCGGAAGATTCCTTTTGCAGTAACTTTGTACTTTTTACGCACCCATTGAAACCTATGGGAGCACGCGTGTGACTATTTGCTCTGCACACGCCACCCGTGGACCTCCTGGTTACTAACTGACGTTAGCTCCTTGTAGGCCCAGCGATTCTAGAGGCCCTAGGCCTTTTCCCTTTTCTGTTCGTGGTACTTATACCACTATTTTAGTATATGGTTTGAGTGGCCACCAGGGCCTATCCATATAAAGTGCAACTTCTGTGTATTCTGTGATAATCTTGTTTGACGATTTGTGCTCCTGTGCTCATAAAGAGACTAGGGGTTACTTTGAGAAATAAATACATATATATTTTGAATATATATCTGTGTGGTGTCCTTTCATTGGTATAAAAGGGGGTTACTATTGGTAAAACAGCTTGCTTAACACGCATCACGAGTTTAGCCTCAAAGACTGCTTAGCCTACGCTACCACTAGGGCAGCTAGTCCAAAAAGGTTGACTTACAACCACACCATAAGGGTTGCTTGGCATGGTACAAGGTGGTCACTAGAACTAGTGAACAGCATATACCAGGCCAACTTCTCACATGTGTTAATTATCAAAACCGATAAATAAAAGGCATTGTCATTTACAATGCCAATAGCTTAAACTCTCGCAAATGCGAGACCTATTGCATTGCAAATGCTTGTTTTATTTTGGCACCAGGATGAGACCGGACGATTAAGCATGCCACTAACAGATTGGGTGAGGGTCTGACAAAAAAAACTGCTTAATTGTCTTAGGCAGGGTGCACCTATGTGTGTATTCGTTTGGGAGTCTACCGCCAGGTGGGGGATACCCTAGTGCAGGGGTCTTCCAACTGGGGGGCAGGCCCTCCTAGGGGGGCCTCACGTGATCCCTGGTAGGGGGCGCCAGACTCTAGCCAATAGAAGCATTATGCTGATAGCAGCTCTTTGTTTTCAGCAGGCAGGGGGGATGAGCGGCAGTAAGCATCTCTGCAATGGGCCATCACTAACACCTTTTGTCATTTATATCCTGGCTGGGAGAAGGTGTCAAAAGCGAAGGGACTGCAAATACTGTTCAAAACCCCCACCCCTATTTCTAATAAGCACACTGTGTATACTTTCACACGTTAGTAAGGTCTGCAAGGCCAGAATAGTAGGTTTGGCAATCATGTATTTGATTGCATTTTCAAAATGGTAACAGAACTTGCCTGCAATGCTTAAATATGTCTAGACATATTTTAAAATTGCCAGTTTAATAGAACAATTGTGAAAAATGTTGAGGGGGGCCCAAAATCTTCTCTCTCCCCTTCTTGAGGGGTCTCTCACCCTTTCGACTTGGGTCCCATTTTGGAACAAGATGTCGTGTATACAAAAAAATAAATATCATGAAAAGGAAATACTAATTACAAAAATACTTTATTCAGTTCTCAAGTAATTACAACAATGTTGTGTGAAGGCTGTTCTAGGCTTCCACGCTCTCAGTGCTCGCGTCTTTACATAGTTCTAAAGGCTCTTTACAAAAATGGACGCGCAATTCATTCAGCAAAGACTTCAAGTGCCTCGAGTACCTCTTCCTTAGGTCGAGGTGTAAAATGTGCAACAAACCCAGAAACGTACCCGTCAGATTATAGCTAAACCTCCCATAGGTGACACTTCTGTCTCCCCCCAAAACGACAGGAATCAAACCTCGCAAGGATTGCCACAAACAAATGTCAGCGACAGATCTTCGCATGGTCTGCCGCTGGTGTTTTGGTTCCTCACCGGACTCAGTGTTGTGTCAAATGAGTTTGGATGAGTTGGAAGGTCATTCAGGACCACAAGGCCAAGCTCTAAGCCGTGGAACATCAAACAAAAAGGCTTGAATAGGCCCTGTCCCATTGGAAGCCGAGGGCATGGACGCGTTCTCGTTCCCGAGGCACATGCCATGAGAGCTCTTCATCTTGTTTGAAGTTATCAGGTAAGTCGAAGAAGAAGCTTAAGAAGGCACAGCATGCCTCTCTCTCATCACGCCACTCCCACCATGAGCAGTCGCATGTTGTCCAAGGTACCTCTCAGTCGCAGACTCTGTCTCCAACCTGAAAGCCAACACCAGCTTTAGGCCCGATCCAACCCAATTTCCCAGATCCATGAGTGATGCCGCAGCAGATCCAGCCCTTCAAGGAGGCTACGCTGCAGATTTGTGGCCCCTACTGGATCCATCTGCAGCTCCTACATGCCCTAAGGATCCCAGGGAGCCTCTAGTCGCGCACTCGCCAGCAGACTCCTCCCTGACGCCAACTGTGCCTCTCCACCAAGGAGGTCAAAACAAATGTCCTCACAGAGGTTCTGTAGCCAGGGCAGACCTCACAGGAACCTCTTCTGCCCTTCTATGAGGCCCGCACTGTTGGGCACCTGGGCGAAACCAAGATCTTGTCCCCAGTGAACTGGCAGATAGCGAGAAGACACAGACCTGCTACGATAGACCCTGATTTACTCCTAGAATATCCCACACCAGAAAGTCTAGTGGTCCAAGAAGGCTTTGACCACATTTGCATCTGGCCACCTCACCAGTATGGAAGGGCATTAGGACTTTTGAGAAACATGTTTTCCTCCGGCAGCTCTGCCTTACGTACTGCCAATGCCAGCTACCTCCTGGATTGCTATTCACATGCAAAATGAGATACGGTAGCGGAGAACCTGCCAGCCATCCCGGTGGACCTTAGAACCAACCTCAAGCATGATATCCATGAAGGCCAGGATGCAGCGAAGTATATAATTTGCTCGGCCATGGACACTACTCACTGTTTGGGTAGGAAGTTAAGACTAGTGTGGTACCCAGGAGTCACGCTTGGATACGTTCAAGGTTCTGTTACGACATACAACAATCCCTGATGGACATTCCATTTGATGGCCCATCTCTTTCAAGACAAGGTGGACGCAACCTTGGAGCACTTCAAAGAGATCAAGGCCACAGCGCGCACCCTTGGACTGGCCTATGTGCCAGCTCCCACAGCGATTTCACTCCTTTCGAGGCTTTGGAAGAGAGTTCCAACATGTTCCAACAGAGGCCTCACCAGACCTCACCTCAGCAGCAGCGGACCTCCGAAGCCTTTCAGGGTGGACGTTGGGAATTTATCTGCCAGAGACCAGACCCTAAGAGGCAACAAACTACCCGATCATCTGCCCCTTCCCTCATAAATCTGCTTTCTTTGCCTTGCAGGAGGTAGGATCACCTTTTACCTCCACAGTTAATGGTGCTGCAAATCCTTCAAAATGGATACACCCCCTTCCTCTCTACTCCTCAAAACATGACCTCTCAGAGTATCACTTGTCCGTTCGGCGACAGGAAGTTCAGACTCTCTTGGAAAAGGAAGCTTTAGAGAGGGTGCCAGCAGCAGAGATCAGCACTTGTTGTTACTCTGCTTTCTTCCTGGTGCCGAAGAACGTAAGACTCCGCCCGATCCTCAACCTTCGCTCTCTGAACTTCCTCAAGAAGGACAAGTTCACGATGCTGGATTTGAAGGACGCATATTTCCATATCCTGGTCCTGTATCTGCACAGGTGTTCACTGTGGTTTCAGGTGGGCCACGTGCACTTTCAGTTGTCCGTGCTTCCCTTTAGTCTTACTAGTGCACCTCACGTGGTTGATGAAGGCGAGCTCGCCTCAGGGTCGTGGACCATCTCAAGACAATGGCTGACTTTGACATTGTAGTGGTTTTCCATCAATGTGCGAAGTTACACCTGACTCCTTCACAGAGACTGCCCTTCACTGGACCCATCCTGGACATGGTGCAGTTCTGAGCCTTCCCTCTGCCTCAGTGTCTCCAAGACATTCAGGTTATGATTCAAATGTTTCAATCCTTGACCTGGGTCTCAGTGGGAGCAGCTCTGAGGCTTCCTGGTCTCCTGCATCCTGCTTATGAAACACGTCAGGTGGCACATGTAGGCTCTGCAGTGGGATCTGACGTTTCAGTGGGCTCAGCACTATGGGAACCTTCCAGATTCCATACAGGTGTCTAAGGAGACTGCAAACCTTCTGCAGTTGTGGCTGCTGGACCGCAATTGGACCAGTGAAAGACACCTCTCCCAACCCTCCCAGAGGTAAACATCATGATGGATGCGACATCGCTGGGTTGGAGAGGTCATCTAGTGGGGGTGGGTGGGGAATGGATGGATGTCATTACATCACATACTAATACCACGCATGCCATTACAACGCGGGTATTAGTACACGATGGCAATGACAACGACATGCCATTACAACGCAGATTTTTACCACGAGTATGCCTTTACCACGCATGCCATTACAACGCAATGGCATGCGTGGTAAAGCTATACTCGTGGTGAAAGTTTGCAAGGTAAGTGACTACCCTACCCCTACACAACCCTCCCCCGCCCCCAGTCCTCTCCCTACAATAACACTACACTACCCTGCACGACACCAAGACACCACACTAAAACACTACACTACAATACTCAAACACTATAACACTACCCTAAGTCCTAAAACACTACACTTCTGAAACTCTACAACAGTATCCTAAACCCTAAAACACTACACAAACACTACTACACTGCCCTAAACCCTAAAACACTACACTACCCTAAACCACTACACAAACACTACAACACTACCCTAAACCCTAAAACACTACACTACCCTAAACTCAAAAACACTACACTACACAAACACTACAACACTACCCTAAACCCTAAAACACTGCACTACTCAAACACTACTACACTACCCTAAACCCTAAAGCACTACACAACAATACCCTAAACCCTAAAACACTACACTGCACAAACACTACTACACTACCCTAAATCTTAAAACACTACACTAAACAAACTCTACAACACTACTCTAAACCCTAAATCACTACACTACACAAACACTACTACACTTCCCTAAACCATAAAACACTACACTTCCCTTACCCCTAAAATACAACACTACTCAAACACTACAACACTACCCTAAACCCTAAAACACTACACTACATAAACACTACTACACTACCCTAAACAAAAAATACACTACACTAAACAAACACTACAAAACTACACTACACCACACTACAAAACACACACTAAAACGTTATAAAAAACCCCACACAACACAAACATTACAACACTAGCCTAAACCCTACAAAAGGAACTCCCACCCCAATGGCAAACCCCCTTATCTCACTCTCTTCTCCAGCGTCGCCGTCTCTGCACCCGGTTCCTGCTTCCTCCTTCCTGCTTGGTGCACGTCGTTGTGAGGAAACAGCCTCAGTTTCCTCACAACGACTTGGATAGCCGCCGCCGCCATTACACATTACATCGCATGTGTTGTAAAAGCGCATGCGAAGTAATTGTATGCGTGGTTTTTACCACACGTTGTAACATCGCATGCATTGTAACGCATGCGATGTAATTGCAACGCGTGGTAAAAACCGCGTTGTAATGGCTGTTCCCTGTGGGGAATCAGACGACGCTGGTCTCCAGCAGAAACATGCCTCCACATCAACTTGCTGGAGTTGCAGGCGATTTACTTTGCATTGAACGCTCTCCTCCCTTCCACCAAGGGGGAATGTGCAAAGGTTGTCACAGACAACAACACCACCGCCATGTGGTCCTGCAACAAACAGAGTGGGTGGGGACATGCGTCTTGTGCCAGGGGCCTCTGCAACTTTGGAAGTGGCTGTATCGTCGGTTCTCCGCCCTGGTGGTACAGCACCCAGTGGGATCTTTTAAAGCTAAGGCGGATGAACTTCGCATGTGCAGACTTGATGAATACAGGCCCCAGCTAGGCCCGCAGGACACAAGGGTTCGCTCTCCTGTAATGGAATCTATAAGGAAGTTGGCACGGAAACTGCAAAGTACAAAGACAAGGTTTATTAACCCTTAAGGGTGGTCCTACAATCCATACAACACTCTTCAGTATTGCATAGAGTAGCACAAAGAACTTGCGTACATGGTCCCCTTTTATACACAATAGAGGGGCTCATAAATGGGTGGATACAACATGAGGCCGAAGAACATTACCTTTTATGGTCATTTTCGATACTGAATCAATATGTGGGCGGAGCTAACACACTCCTTGAGCCCGCGAAAACATGGTCAAGCAAGGCTAACTGATAACAGATGTGGTCAAGTCTGGGCATGCGCTAGATGGACAAAGGAGCTATTTATAGACTGTTACTAGGCAGATTACAAGAGCAACTAACACAGAGGTTGGACTCTTCTCGTGGTGAACACGTGGAGGCATGACAATACAAAATGGAGTCCGAACTTCAGTCAACATAACAGAAGAAACATACTCTGCAGTAAGAGAATTCATGTCTTTAGTAAATGCTTAATCACATCGTTGTTTCAATTTACAACAGACTAGCGGATCACGCATGGCAGCTGCACTCAGAGATAGCAGAGGGTGTATTCCACCAAAGAGGAGAACCCTGGCTCAATCCCTTCTCCACCACTGAGAACGTGCTGTGTCCAAATGCTTGTGCAGTGGAGCTCCAAAGGAAGTTCTCACTCGGAGACGTCTTTCACCTGGATTGGATGTTGGACTCCTACACGCCTTCCCACATCTGCCTCTCCTGCCCAAGTTTTGAAAAAGACCAGTAATGACCAGCCCAAGTGATTCTAGTGGCCTCGGACTGGTCGAGGAGAGTGTGGTGCACAGAACTTCTGGCTATGAGTATTTGTCCTCCGATAAGGCTGCCTTTTCAGGAGGAGCTCCTGTCGCAGCAGCAGGGCAGGGTCCGGCACCTGACCATGTACAATCCACACCTCCATGCTTGGAGACTGAGCAGCGACAGTCAACAGCGTTTGATCTGCCGAGAGAAACAGTGAATGTCATCTTGGCAGCTAGGTGCCACTCAACTCAAACAATCTATTTGTGATGCTGGCGGGGGTCTCTTGTCTGGTTCAGGCACCACGGTCTGATATTTTGTCACTTTGCTCTTCTTTACCCAGCAAGTCCTTGCTGTGGCAACAGCTAAAGGTTATTTATCGGCTGTCAGCCTTCTTATGTCTACCTGATCAGCCATCCTTATTTAAATCATCTGTTGTGATGTGGTTTCTGAAAGGACTGACCCATATGTTCCCACCAACACCATTTGTGATGCTGCAGTAGAATCTCATTCTGGCTTTTAGGTCTCGCTGAGGCAGCGCATGCGCTGCTGTGCGAGACATTTAGTGTACGGGTTTCCAAAGTGCTGCCACAGGCTTTTGGTGGCCTAAAGCTTGCGTGCACGTGAGCATCTGCCTTTCTGGCATGGCTCATTAAGCCTTCCAGCGCGTGAATCATGCTCCTCCACCCCTTGCTGTCTGCTCTCACTACCCCCCTCCCTTCTCCCCCTCCCTCCTTGTTAGCTTGTTATTCTTAACTTCGGAAGCATCTGATGTGAATTCTTCAAGGAGCAATTCACTTCTGACTAAGCCAATGCCGCCTCAGACAGTAGACATTTTCTGGTGCTTGTTTCATGTGTGGAAATGCTAATTATTAAATGCTGCACTCACTCTGCTCAAACCATGGTGTACCGTGTGATGTCAGTCTGATTTGCCCAAAGCACATGAGTGTTTTATTTTTACAGCTCAGGACAGATTACGTCAGGTTTGTTTGAGTTAACAAGGCAAATATATATTTTTGCACAAATAGCCCTCAACCCGTGTTACCCAGATCCCCACACACAGCCCTCACCCAGTGTTGCACAGATCCCCACACACGGCCCTCACCCCGTGTTACACAGATCCAAACACACATCCCTCACCCAGTGTAACACTAATGCCCACACACAGCCCTCAGCCCATGTTACACTGATGCAAATACACAGCCCTCACCCTGTGCTACATGAATTCCCACATAAACCCCTCACCCACCTGTTACATTGATACAACACACAGCCCTCACCCATTTTACACTGATGCGCATGCACAGCCCTTACTCCGTGCTACATTGATGCGAAAACTCAGTCCTCACCCTGTGTTACACATATGCCCACACACAGCCCTCACCTTGTGTTACACTCATGCGAACACAGCCCTCACACAGTGTAATACGGATGCCCAAGCACAGCCCTCAGCCCATGTTACACTGATGCAAACCACAATCCTCACCCTGTGTTACACGGATCCCTGGGACCTGTGGTTCTGTTTTATAATGTAATAAACAAAAATACAAGTTCCAGAATTCAAAGAGAAAACATGGAGTGAAGCAGCACATCACCCATGGAACTGGGAAACTTGTCATCTATATGGATCCCCACACACACCTTACTATGTGTTACACTGATCCCCACATACAGCCCCACCCCATGTTACACTGATCCCCACACACAGTCCTCACTCTGTGTTACACAGACCCCCATACACAGCCCCCACCCTGTGTTACACAGACCCCCACACACAGCCCCACCCCGTGTTACACAGACCCCCACACACAGCCCTCACCCCGTGTTACAGGGATCCCAACACACAGCCCTCACCCTGTGTTACACAGACCTCCACACATAGCCCTTAACCCGTTTTATACGGATACCAACACACAACCCTCACCCCATGTTACACAGATCCACACACAAAGCCCTCACCCTGTGTTACACAGCCCACAACACACAGCCCCACCCCGTGTTACACAGACCCCCACACACAGCCCTTACCCCGTGTTACACAGATCCACACACGCAGCCCTACCCCATGTTACACACAGCTCCACCACGTGTTACAGACCCCCACACACAGCCCTCATGCTGTTTTACACCGATCCCAACACACAGCCCTCACCCTATTTTATACAGACCCCCACACACAGCTCCACCCTGTGTTACACAGACCCCCACACACAGCCCTCACCCCCTGTTACACGGCTCCCGACACACAGCCCTCACCCTGTGTTACACAGATCCCCACACAAAGCCCTCACCCTGTTTTACACAGACCCCCACACACAGATCTCACCCTGTGTTACACGGATCCCCACACACAGCCCTCATCCTGTGTTACACAGACTCCCACAAACAGCTCTCACCCCGTGTTACAAGGATCCCAACACACAGCCCTCACCCCATGTTACACAGATCCAAACACACAGCCCTCACCCTGTGTTACACAGATCCCCACACACAGCCCTCACCCTGTGTTACACGGATCCCCACACACAGCCCTCACCCCGTGTGTTACACTGATCCCCACACACAGCCCTCACCCTGTGTTACACAGATCCCCACACACAGCCCTTACCCTGTGTTACACGGATCCCAACACACAGCCCTCACCCCATGTTAGAGATCCCCACACACAGCTCTCACCCCATGTTACACGGATCACAACACACAGACCTCACCCCATGTTACAGATTCCCACACACAGCCCTCACCCCATGTTACACAGATCCCCACAAACAGCCCTCACCCTGTGTAACACGGATCCCAACACACAGCTCTCACCCTGTGTTACACGGATTTCCACACACAGCCCTCATCCCGTGTTACACTGATGCAAAAACACAGTCCTCACCCTGTGTTACACGAATTGCCACATAAACCCCTCACCACCATGTTACACTGATACCCACACACAGCCTTCACTCCGTGTTACACTGATGCCCACACACAGCCCTCACCCAGTGTAACACAAATCCCCACACACAGCCCTAAGCCCATGTTACAGGGATTCCCACATACATCCCTCACTCCATGTTACACTGATGCAAATACACAGCCCTCACACTGTGTTACACAAATTCCCACATAAACCCCTCACCCACCTGTTACATGGATACCAAAACAGCCCTCTACTACACTGATGCGCATGCACAGCCCTAACTCCATGCTACACTGATGAGAACACTCAGTCCTCACCCTGTGTTACACTTATGCCCACACACAGCCCTCACCTTGTGTTACACTCATGTGAACACAGCCCTCACCAAGTGTAACACTGATGCCCACACACAGCCCTCAGCCCATGTTACACTGATGCAAACAACAGCCTTCACCCTGTGTTACAAGGATTCCCACATACACCCCTCACGCAGCAGCAGCTCCTTTATAAGAGCGTGGGGGCATTACCCACCTATATTTGGCCCAGAATTTAATGTAAATAAAAATTTACAGTTTGTCTGTGGGCACCCTGTGTTTTTTTATTGGCTACAGGCAGGGTTGCTTAGTAAGGAGTGGGTGGGGCTAAATACTATACATCTCACATCGGCCGTTGACACACACTTGTACTTCAAAGTGCGCATGTCAGGTTGGCCAAATGCCTTTCTGCGGTCAACCGGACATGCGCACTAGAGGCCTTTACCATCTGTGCGGGGAGTTCAGCCGCAACTCCTGCACTCAGAATGAGCGCTAGGTGCACCTGCCCCATCCAATCCTGGCGCTACGCTCTGCAAGGGAGCAGCATCTGGATTGGTCAGCAGTTGGACACTGACAGAAAGTGCACAAGTCGTGGAGAGACTCATGGCTATTGTCAGTCCAGCCAGGTTCCATCCTGACTGAAGGCAGCCCTCTCTGAGACCGATGGCGCGAATGCCCACCACCAGGTTGGAAAAAATATGGGCATTTTATTTCAGGCATACTTGGCTGCGGCAGGAATCGGGCAGATCCGTAGCGTGTCACTGACGTGTCTGCACGCATGCAGGTAAATCGTACATTTCCATAGTTGCATGCTCCGGGCGCTCAGCATGGCATTACTTCCTGGTGGCATTTCTCGAGTGCCACATGTGGTTCAAGGAAGCAGTGCCATGAATCTGCGGCACTGGGACTTCCTGGCACCCAGAGCAGCCCTCTGCAAGCTCTACCAGCATGGGGGGGGGGGGTCCGGGGCGGCTAGACGTCAATGGAACCCTTGACCCCTTCCACGCCATGAGTTTCCCCATGTCTTTCATCGCCTGCATGTTCCCAGTGCTGCAGAGTTACCTGTCCTGTGTACACATGCTGCTTACCCCTGGCCAGGGCAGTCCGGAGGTCGGGGTGGTGGGGTTGGAACTTATTGCTGAACCCTTGAGATGACTGAAAGCAAAGGGGTTGCTGTGCATCACCTGGATGCCAGCAGTCCCATCACACTGAGCTTCATTACCAAGGGGCTCCATTTTTATGTGCAACACTTCAGCCAGACTGGATGTTTAGCCGGCGGAATGCTGCAATCTGGGGCTTGTAGTTCCACTTTTAACATTGTATTTATCTGCTCAAAAATAAGCATGCGAACTGCAGATTCCGAAGCTGGTTTTTAAATGTTAAACATGAAACTACAAGTCTCATAATGCAGCATACTTCAGCTAAGAAGCCAGGCTGGACCAGTTTTGCACACAGCATGTTACCCGTGACCAGCTCCAGCTTGGCTGCCATGTGCTACATTTCTCTGTGTTTCTTTTCTGAAGGCTGACTGCCCGTTGTGCGCGGACGCACAGTTTGTAGCCATCAGGTGAATTTACGGCCAAGAAGCAGCGTCGGATTGTTAACACGTCCACTCGGGCAATGCCGAGGGGCCGGTATTTTAATCCAGCTGTGGGACGCTTTTTGAGCAGCCTGGGGGGCCGAATTGGGCGGTTTCTGCGTTGCTCGGATGCCGCCAGCAGCCCAGTGGGTGCCTGAGTGGCCTTTCTGGAGGTAGATGGGAGTCCATTACCTCCCTTTTATCAACAGCAGAGGTGTCACTCCCTTCCACTCGCTGGGCCGGCCCATTAATGTATGCATATCGAGCGGGGGCAGGAGGCCTGAGCAAAAGTGGCCTCACTTGTTTTTAGGTGTGTCTCACCAGTGTAAACTAATCTGTGTATTTTGTTTAACACCCCCCCTCCTTTTTTTGGTCGAGCCTAGCGCAGCGTGCAAGCGCTGCTTAGGAGATGACCTCTTGGAATCGGTCTGTACTTTTTCAAAAACCCGTGCATGTGCTGCACTGTTTCCAATGAGCACTCGTGCATGTACGGCATCCACCTTGCGGGAGTGAGCAGGGGCAGCATCTGTTTTGAATTATCCCGCCTGCGCTTGCTTACATTTGCCTGTCTCACTGTCGCGTTAATTGGAAACAGATGGCGGTCACGTTCACTTTTGCGGCTGCGCGTTTCCTGATCATTCTCATAGATGTTTCCAGCAACGATTGATTGCAGAGAAAGCAAGCGGAATTCGACTCACGTTTCCTGATAATTCTTATAGATGTCTCCAGCAACGAATGATTCCAGAGAAAGCAGGCGGAATTTCTGAGGGAAATAAAGTAATTATTGTCCAATATTTTCTTGCCGGCTGTTATTCAAGCTGCCACATTGTTTTGTGATGTATGGGTGCAGTGATAGTCGATACAACTGAGAACGGTCAAGCAGAAAACTTGAATAAACTGCGGTCTTTTACTACCATCCAGAGAAATTGTACAGTATTTGATTTAAATGAATGCTCTCTGCGGAGTGAGCAGAGCTAGGGTTATAGTATTTTCAGATTTACTGTGCAGCAAGACTACAAGTACCAGAATGCGCTACTCATGCAAACGCAAGGACAGAAATGTCTGCACGCACGTAACCCCTTTTTATAGCACGAGCTGCCTGTTTTAGTTGCAGTTTCTGCAGGAAGAGCATCTCTGCCGATACTTAGTGGTTCAAGGGGGGCAGGTAGGCATCGGCATGTGCGATCAAGATGTGCCGCGGTAGCGTGGGATCACCCTTCCCACCGAACACACGCACTGTAGAAGGCTGACTGATCGCTAAGCTACCGTGCTTGGATTTCCACTGTGATCTGAAGGGTACCGACATGTCTCCGCAGTATGCACATGAACCTACAGAGCACTCTTGAAGTATTTACGAGACGAGAAAGAAGTAGGCGCTGTTTGCGTCTGTGAGCCTTTTGTGGCAGCAGAAGGGGGGAGTACGGTATAGGAGGGGGCGGGGCTCAGTTTGTCTACCTATTGAACAGTACCCGTGAGCAGTCGTTATTATTGCGTGGCCCACATGTTCTGCAGTTGGAGGGCTGCTTGGTTTAGAAGGGCTGTCTTGTTGTGTTCATATAGCGGGGTGTCACTTGCTGCTTAGAGCAATTAGATCGCTGTCCCTTGCACCTCAATACTGAACCCTGCCCATGAAACAGCACCTGCCCTCGCCAGTGTTATCGATTTGAAGCAAAACGAACCAAAAACCTTCTGCATCAAGCCATGCCAATTCATCACTGAGCCCAGGTCAGCACCTGCAGCGCCGGGGGCAGCCACGCATGAGAGGCATTGAACCTGCCCAGCCTTGCCGCCCGTGGCCTACTGACCTACACCCAACACCAAGCGTGGACTGTTGCATGATAGAACCCATCCAGCACTGACCACGCCCATCCACCCGTGAACCCATCCAGCACTGACCACACCCTCCTACCCTTGAACCCGTCCAACACTGACCCACACCCATCCACCCACCCTTGAACCCATCCAACACTGACCCACGCCCATCCACCCACCCTTCAACCCATCCAACACTGACCCACGCCCATCCACCCACCCTTGAACCCATCCAACACTGACCCAACACCCATCCATGAACCCTTCAACCTGTCCAATACTGAACCACGCCCATCCACCCACCCTTCAAACTGTCCAATACTGACCCACGCCCATCCACCCACCCTTCAACCTGTCCAACACTGACCCATGCCCAATTCCCCCACCCATCAACCCGTCCAACACTGACCCACGCCCATCCATCAACCCTTCAACCTGTCCAACACTGACCCACGCCCATCCACCCACCCTTCAACCTGTCCAATACTGACCCACACCCATCCACCCACCCTTCAACCCGTCCAACACTGACCCACGCCCATCCACCCACCCTTCAACTCGTTCAACACTGACTCACGCCCATCCACCCACCCTTCAACCCTTCCAACACTGACCCACGTCCATGCACCCACCCTTCAACCCATCCAACACTGGCCCATGCACCCACCCTTCAACCCGTCCAACACTGCCGTGCTGCCTCCATCTCTGCTTCGCACCCACCACATCTCTGTTATTACTGCTCTTGCTTAATCCTTCTCGCGGGGCGTGTAGGGTGGAATTATTCTGGTTCTGCCGCCGATACATGAAATGTGATCGGCTGCTGAATGTACTTTCTGATGTTTGTAACCTCGCAGCTTGTGTGCTGCACGGCTAAACACTTATAAGATCCCAAAGGCGAGACCTATTGGCTATGCCAATGCTTGTTTTATAAAACTTCGCCAGAGCAGTGTTTTGCAGAAAGGCAATACGCAAATGTGGGCCACTTTTTGTTACCGTCCCCGGGCCGATTTCTAATCCCAATCCATCCCTGCCCGGAAGAGCATGGGTTCACCCTTTCCAGCTGCGCAAGAAATACAGGAGTCTCAACCAACTGCGAAATATTGTGAACGGATCCCAATATTAAAATTCAGAATGATTAGAACTACTGCAATTACTGCATTTTCACGACTTCAGAGTATAAAAGAGGCGACACTGTGCTGGAATGGAAGTGGTAACTCTGCTGTCCGTCAGCCTGGAAGCCGCTCACACAGAAAGTGTTGTGTATTTAGAAGATTCTGGAAGCTATGTGGAATGACATGCTGTCCTTCTCAGTTGGTTACTGTGGCCATTGGTTGGGGCTGTGTAATGGTGGCCCCCCCTGGAGTCGGACGGCTGTGCTGATGCACAGAAAGCACGTTCCATAAGTCACAGAGCAGGGTGTCACCTCATAGGGACACATGGTTGCCTAGTAACTGAGCCAGGGTGTTACCTCATAGGGACACATGGTTGCCTAGTAACTGAGCCAGGGTGTTACCGCATAGGAACACATGGTTGCCTAGTAACTGAGCCAGGGTGTTACCTCATAGGGACACATGGTTGCCTAGTAACTGAGCCAGGGTGTTACCTCATAGGGACACATGGTTGCCTAGTAACTGAGCCAGGGTGTTACCGCATAGGGACACATGGTTGCCTAGTAACTGAGCCGGGGTGTTACCTCATAGGGACACATGGTTGCCTAGTAACTGAGCCTGGGTGTTACCTCATAGGGACACATGGTTGCCTAGTAACTGAGCCAGGGTGTTACCGCATAGGGACACATGGTTGCCTAGTAACTGAGCCGGGGTGTTACCTCATAGGGACACATGGTTGCCTAGTAACTGAGCCAGGGTGTTACCGCATAGGGACACATGGTTGCCTAGTAACTGAGCCGGGGTGTTACCTCATAGGGACACATGGTTGCCTAGTAACTGAGCCAGGGTGTTACCGCATAGGGACACATGGTTGCCTAGTAACTGAGCCGGGGTGTTACCTCATAGGGACACATGGTTGCCTAGTAACTGAGCCAGGGTGTTACCGCATAGGGACACATGGTTGCCTAGTAACTGAGCCGGGGTGGTCAGCTTTAAAAACTAAAAACCAGAACATTCTACAAACATAGATTAACACCTGAAAAGTTGCCTCCCTCTGTGTTCAGTCGACTCTCTCTGGAAACTGGAACATGTGTTCGAGTCAGAGGGAAAGATACGCAGGAGGAAAGAGATGGTGGATAAAATGAAGAGGTAGTGAGTGAAAGTGTAATACTTGGGAGTGGAGTGATAATAAAGGGAGGAGAGATGCAAACCAGAGCTAAAGTGCTAGTGCTCGCTCCCTAAAACGGTAACATTGGCTTCCACCCAATTGGCATATTTAATTTCCAGAAGCGTTCAAGCTAAATTATCATTTAATCCATTCATGTTGCATATATTTTCATGTCCTCCACATACAGTGCCTTATGCGTCACGCAGTGGGTAACTCATGCACAAACTGTTGAATGACCTTCTGAAGACTGAATGTTATGCATAAGAGATTACAGCATTATACCACCACCCCTTATGACTGTCAGGCACGCTCGCTCGCCACAGGTCACTCAACCCGAACGTTTATGCATCACCACTTTCAAATGTCACTAGCCGCCACTGCCCTCAACACATGTGTAACGAGTTGTACTATCTCAATGTTGTCTGCACTTGTTATTATATAGTATTTTCTTTACGTCTATGTATTATCTGTAACATTCTGTATCCTCTGCTCACCTGCCATAGTTCTTAGCATGCGCACTTCCAAACATGTTTATGTTTGAAGGTGCGTCGCTCGTAATACTGTTCCCCAACGGAGCGCACTTCCAAACATGTTTATGTTTGAAGGTGCGTCGCTCGTAATAGGAGCGCACTTCCAAACATGTTTATGTTTGAAGGTGCGTCGCTCGTAATACTGTTCCCCATCGAAGCGCACTTTCAAACATGTTTATGTTTGAAGGTGCGTCGCTCGTAATACTGTTCCCCAACGGAGCGCACTTCCAAACATGTTTATGTTTGAAGGTCGTCGCTCGTGATACTGTTCCCCAATGAAGCGCACTTCCAAACATGTTTATGTTTGAAGGTGCGTCGCTCGTGATACTGTTCCCCAACGAAGCGCACTTCCAAACATGTTTATGTTTGAAGGTGCGTCGCTCGTGATACTGTTCCCCAATGGAGCGCACTGCCATACATGTTTATGTTTGAAGGTGCGTCACTCGTGATACTGTTCCCCAACGAAGCTCACTTCCAAACATGTTTATGTTTGAAGGTGCGTCGCTCGTGATACTGTTCCCCAATGGAGCGCACTTCCAAACATGTTTATGTTTGAAGGTGCGTCGCTCGTGATACTGTTCCCCAACGAAGCGCACTTCCAAACATGTTTATGTTTGAAGGTGCGTCGCTCGTGATACTGTTCCCCAACGAAGCATGCTAACTGTTGCTCATCATTGACAGTTCATGCTTCGTTGGAGACCAATGCATTTCCGTGAATTGCAGTGCCACAATAAACTTATAAGAATTGGAACTTCTATCAGCTCATTCTTTACTTGGAATTACTTACCTTTGGGCACTTCACACCATTTTACACTGAGATCTACACACAGCTCCCACCTGTGTTACACTGATGCCCATGCACAGGCCTCACCCCGTTAGAGTGATGCGAACGCACAGTCCTCACCCCATGTTACACTGATCCCCACACACAACCCTCACCCTGTGTTACACTGATCCCCAAACACAGCCCCTCCATGTGTTACACTGATCCCCACACAGAGGCCTCACCCAGTGTTACACTGATCCCCACACACACCCCTCTCCCTGTGTTACACTGATCCCCAAACACACCCCTCTCCCTGTGTTACACTTATCCCCACACACAACCCTCACCCTGTGTAACACTGATCCCCACACACAGCCCCACCATGTTACACTGAGCCCCACACACAGCCCTCACTCTGTGTTACACTGATCCCCACACACAGCCTTCACTCCGTGTTACACTGATGCCCACACACAGCCCTTACCCAGTTTTACACACATCTCCACACACAGCCCTCTCTGTGTTACAATGATCCCCACACACAGCCTTCACCCCGTGGTACACTGATCCCCACAGACAGCCCTCACCCCGTTACACTGATCCTCACCCACAGCCCTCATCCTGTGTTACACTGACCCCCACACACAGCCCTCATCCTGTGTTACACTGATCCCCACACACAGCCCTCATCCTGTGTTACACTGATACCCACACACAGCCCTCACCTGTGATACACTGATCCCCATACACAGCCCTCACCTGTGATACACTGATCCCCACACACAGCCCTCATCCTGTGTTACACAGATCCAAACACACAGCCCTCACCCTGTGTTACACAGATCCAAACACACAGCCCTCACCCTGTGTTACACAGATCCCCACACACAGCCATCACCCTGTGTTACACAGATCCCCACACACAGCCCTCACAACGTGTTACACTGATCCCCACACACAGCCCTCACCCTGTGTTACACTGATCCCCACACACAGTCCTCACCCAGTGTTACACTGATCCCCATACACAGCCCTCACCTGTGATACACTGATCCCGACACACAGCCCTCACCCTGTGATACACAGATCCAAACACACAGCCCTCACCCTGTGTTACACAGATCCCCACACACAGCCATCACCCTGTGTTACACAGATCCCCACACACAGCCCTCACCCCGTGTTACACTGATCCCCACACACAGCCCTCACCCTGTGTTACACTGATCCCCACACAGTCCTCACCCAGTGTTACACTGATCCCCACACACAGCCCCCACCCAGTGTTACACTGATCCCCACACACAGCCCTCGCCCAGTGTTACACTGATCCCCACACACAGCCCTCGCCCAGTGTTACACTGATCCCCACAGCCAGCCCTCACCCAGTGTTACACTGATCCCCACAGCCCTCACCCAGTGTTACACCGATCCCCACACACAGTCCTTACCCAGTGTTACACTGATCCCCACAGCCAGCCCTCACCTGTGATACACTGATCCCCACACACAGCCCTCACCCAGTGTTACACGGATCCCCAAAGCCAGCCCTCACCCAGTGTTACACTGAAGCCCACACAGCCCTCACCCAGTGTTACACTGAAGCCCACACACAGTCCTCACCCAGTGTTGATCCCCACAGCCAGCCCTCACCCAGTGTTACACTGATCCCCACACACAGCCCTCACCCAGTGTTACACTGAAGCCCACACAGTCCTCACCCAGTGTTGAAGCCCACACAGTCCTCACCCAGTGTTGATCCCCACACACAGCCCTCACCCAGTGTTACACTGAATCCCACACACAGTCCTCACCCAGTGCAACACTGATCCCCACACACAGCCCTCACCCAGTGTTACACTGATCCCCACAGCCAGCCCTCGCCCAGTGTTACACTGATCCCCACAGCCAGCCCTCACCTGTGATACACTGATCCCCACACACAGCCCTCACCTGTGATACACTGATCCCCACACACAGTCCTCACCCAGTGTTACACTGATCCCCACACACAGCCCTCGCCCAGTGTTACACTGATCCCCACACACAGTCCTTACCCAGTGTTACACTGATCCCCACACACTGCCCTCACCCAGTGTTATACTGATCCCCACAGCCAGCCCTCACCTGTGATACACTGATCCCCACACACAGTCCTCACCCAGTGTTACACTGATCCCCACAGCCCTCACCCAGTGTTACACTGAAGCCCACACACAGTCCTCACCCAGTGTTGATCCCCACACACAGTCCTCACCCAGTGTTGATCCCCACACACAGCCCTCACCCAGTGTTACACTGATCCCCACACACAGCCCTCACCCAGTGATACACTGATCCCCACACACAGTCCTCACCCAGTGTTACACTGATCCCCACAGCCCTCACCCAGTGTTACACTGAAGCCCACACACAGTCCTCACCCAGTGTTGATCCCCACACACAGCCCTCACCCAGTGTTACACTGATCCCCACACACAGCCCTCACCCAGTGTTACACTGATCCCCACACACAGCCCACACCCAGTGTTACACTGATCCCCACACACAGCCCTCACACACCCCAGTGGAGTTCCCCTGCCTATTCACTCCCCCACCCAAGAAGTTTCCCCCCCACCCCCAGGTCACTTACCTGCCTGGGCCGGCTGCAGCCAGAGCCCACCAAGAAGCAGGAGCAGGGGGGCACCCCAGGTCATGATGAGGGGGGGGCAGCAGTGAGGTCACAGTGGGGGCAATAAGCACAGCATTAAGCGAGGACCCGCTCCAGTGAGAAGTTCACACGATCTGAGCTCAGCCCGTCCCAGGGTTCGGAGGGAGAGCGGAACCCACCAATCAGAAGGCAGAACAGCCGCGCGTCATCAGTCTCCAGGTAGAGCCTCGCTGCGAGGACCTAGATGAAGCCAGTAAAAGTGAAAGTAAAGAGCCAGAAGTTCCGTTTATTCCTTTCTTTTGAGTTCCTTTTCAATAGTGCTTAGAAGTCCCCTTGCCTATCCTTGCAGCAGACCAGTGATTTCACTCCTCCCCCCCCCTTACCCTTGTGTTATTCCTCTCTCCAGCTTTGACCCTCTCTCTGTATTTGTTTTGCTCCCTTTGCTCCTGTTGCTGTGATGGGCGCTGCCTGTGCTCAGACTCTAAAGTGCTTAGAAGTCCTCGATGTTATTATTGGTTGAGGAGAAGATGTGTCGTTTTGGCCAGAGCGGCCGACTTTAGAACTAGGAATCAGGTTCGAGTCCCAGCGTTGGCTCAACACCCTGTGATTCTGGGCAGATCACTTCACCCTCCCATGTCCGATCTATGAATGTGTCCTTGTGTAATGTGACTGGTGCTCGTGTAAAGCGCTCCCTTGGACCGATTTCGCGCTAAATAAAACTACGAAAAAAACCTTGATTTTCCGCCTTCTCTTCTCTTAGCTCTGTTAGTGCTTAGAAGCCTCTGACGTGACTGACGTAAGGGTCTAGAAACCCACCGCTGCTCTGGTGACCGGGCAATGGTAGGATGAATGGTTTGCGCTTCACTGGCGGTGCTCTAGCGCCCTCCAGCGGACGGATAGCGCCTCTATGACAGGAGATGGGCTGATTTCCCAGAAACGGAGGCTTTGGTCCAGTGGG
Organism: Triturus cristatus; assembly: GCF_964204655.1. NCBI lineage: Eukaryota > Metazoa > Chordata > Amphibia > Caudata > Salamandridae > Triturus > Triturus cristatus. The sequence goes on along the minus strand of NC_140588.1, from coordinate 1,096,139,738 downwards.
AGGAGGAGGAGGGAACGAGATCTGAGCCCAGCCCTCCCAGGGCTTGGTGACTGAGGGAACCCACCAATCATAGGACAGAACAGCAGCGCGTCATCACTCACCAGGTAGAGCTGGCTTCTGTCCCCTTGATTTCCCTTCTGATTTTTGGAGACTGAGGGAACCCACCAATCATAAGGCAAAACAGCAGCGCGTCAGCACTCACCAGGTAGAGCTGGCTTCTGTCCCCTTGATTTCCCTTCTGATCCTTTCCTCAGTACTTAGAAGCCCCCGTCACCTGTCCTGGCTGCAGACCACAGTGAAGAGTTTGCACAGGAATGTCATCCCCAACCCCCCTTTGCCCATCTGTAATTTCACCCTTCAGTTTTGACCCCCTCTCTCTCTATTTGTTTTGCTCCCTTTGTTTCTGTTGCTGTGGTGAGCGCTGCCTGTGTTCAGACTCTAAAGTGCCTAGAAGCCCTTGATGTTATTGGCTGGGAAATGATGCGTCGTTAAAGAGCTGCTGACTTTGGAACTTGGGAACCAGATTCGAGTCCCAGCGTCGGTTCAACATCCTGTGATTCCAGGCAAATCACTTCACCTTCCAGTGTCCATGATATGAACGTGACTAGTTGTAATGTGACTGGTGCTCGTGTAAAGCGCTACACTGGGTCGATTTCGCGCTATATACTAACTGCAAAAAAAAAAGTTTTTTACTCCTCTTGCCTCAGCTCTTTTAGCGCTTAGAAGCCTCTGACATGACTACCGTGGTTACTGCATACCAACAGGGAAGTCATGAACTGAGGTGCAGGTGAGATGGGTCAAGGGCAGAAAGGAGGACTGTAGCGGGGGCGAGAAGCCCCCCCCCCCCCATGTGAAGTATGACGGTCTAGGGTGCAAGGGAGGATCCCTAGTTATGGATCTCCGTCCGGCATAAATCCCCGTTGTAGTCCCCCCCACATCAAGCTACCACCCCCCCCGTAACAGAAGGCAGCGATCTTGCGACCCATCACAGCTGAAAGCAGCTGTGGACAAAGCCCAGAACAGTGTCCAGGGCGACACAGTCAGAGCCGAGAACGGGGTCCAGGGCGACACAGTCAGAGCCGAGAACGGGGTCCAGGGCGACACAGTCAGAGTCCAGAACGGTGTCCAGGGCGACACAGTCGGAGCCCAGAACGGCGTCCAGGGTGACACATTCAGAGCCTAGAACAGCATCCAGGGTGACACAGTCAGAGCCTAGAGCGGCGTCCAGGGTGACACAGTCGGAGCCCAGAACGGAGTCCAGTGTGACACAGAGCCTAGAACAGTGTCCAGGGCTACACAGTCAGAGCCGAGAACGGCGTCCAGGGCGACACAGTCGGAGCCCAGAACGGCGTCCAGGGTGACACATTCAGAGCCTAGAACAGCATCCAGGGTGACACAGTCAGAGCCTAGAACGGCGTCCAGTGTGACACAGAGCCTAGAACAGTGTCCAGGGCGACACAGTCAGAGCCGAGAACGGCGTCCAGGGCGACACAGTCGGAGCCCAGAACGGCGTCCAGGGCGACACATTCAGACCCTAGAACAGCATCAAGGGTGACATAGTCAGAGCCTAGAACGGCGTCCAGGGTGACACAGTCAGACCCTGGAACAGCGTCTAGGCCAACACAGCACGAGGACTGCAAGAACCCCAGCAATAGTGAGAAGATCATGCTCCTCACGGGCTGAATGAGCACCATAAGAACCCCAGCAATGGTGAGAAGATCATGCTCTTCACGGGCTGAACGAGCACTGCAAGAACCCCAGCAAAGGCGAGAAGATCATGCTCTTCACGGGCTGAACGAGCACCACAAGAACCCCAGCAAAGGCGAGAAGATCATGCTCTTCACGGCTGAACGAGCACCACAAGAACCCCAGCAAAGGCGAGAAGATCATGCTCTTCACGACTGAACGCGCACTGCAAGAACCCCTGCAGTGGTGAGAAGATCGTGCTCTTCATTGGCTGAACGAGCACTGCAAGAACCCCAGCATAGGCGAGAAGATCATGCTCTTCACGGCTGAACACGCACTGCAAGAACCCCAGCAAAGGCGAGAAGATCATGCTCTTCACAGGCTGAACGAGCACCACAAGAACCCCAGCAAAGGCGAGAAGATCGTGCTCTTCATTGGCTGAACGAGCACTGCAAGAATCCCAGCAATGGCGAGAAGATCGTGCTCTTCATTGGCTGAACGAGCACTGCAAGAACCCCAGCAAAGGCGAGAGGATCATGCTCTTCACGACTGAACGAGCACCACAAGAACCCCAGCAATGGCGAGGAGATCATGCTCTTCACGGCTGAACAAGCACTGCAAGAACCCCAGCAGTGGTGAGAAGATCGTGCTCTTCACGGCTGAACAAGCACTGCAAGAACCCCAGCAGTGGTGAGAAGATCATGCTCTTCATTGGCTGAACGAGCACTGCAAGAACCCCAGCAAAGGCGAGAAGATCATGCTCTTCAAGACTGAACGCGCACTGCAAGAACCCCAGCAGTGGTGAGAAGATCATGCTCTTCACGGGCTGAACGAGCACTGCAAGAACCCCAGCAAAGGCGAGAAGATCATGCTCTTCACGGCTGAACGACCACTGCAAGAATCCCAGCAATGGCGAGAAGATCGTGCTCTTCACGACTGAACGCGCACTGCAAGAACCCCAGCAGTGGGGAGAAGATCGTGCTCTTCATTGGCTGAACGAGCACTGCAAGAACCCCAGCAAAGGCGAGAAGATCATGCTCTTCACGACTGAACACGCACTGCAAGAACCCCTGCAGTGGTGAGAAGATCGTGCTCTTCATTGGCTGAACGAGCACTGCAAGAACCCCAGCAAAGGCGAGAAGATCATACTCTTCACGGCTGAACGTGCACTGCAAGAACCCCAGCAGTGGTGAGAAGATCATGCTCTTCACGGCTGAACGACCACTGCAAGAATCCCAGCAATGGCGAGAAGATCATGCTCTTCGCGGCTGAACGCGCACTGCAAGAACCCCAGCAGTGGTGACAAGATCATGCTCTTCACGGCTGAACGAGCACTGCAAGAACCCCAGCAATAGCGAGAAGATCGTGCTCTTCATGACTGAACGCGCACTGCAAGAACCCCAGCAGTGGTGAGAAGATCGTGCTCTTCATTGGCTGAACGAGCACTGCAAGAACCCCAGCAAAGGCGAGAAGATCATGCTCTTCATGACTGAACGCGCACTGCAAGAACCCCAGCAATGGTGAAAAGATCGTGCTCTTCATTGGCTGAACGAGCACTGCAAGAACCCCAGCATAGGCGAGAAGATCATGCTCTTCACGGCTGAACGACCACTGCAAGAATCCCAGCAAAGGTGAGAAGATCATGCTCTTGACGGATGAACGACCACTGCAAGAATCCCAGCAATGGCGAGAAGATCATGCTCTTCACAGGCTGAACGAGCACCACAAGAACCCCAGCAAAGGCGAGAAGATCATGCTCTTCACGGGCAGAACGAGCACCACAAGAACCCCAGCAAAGGCGAGAAGATCATGCTCTTCACGGATGAACGACCACTGCAAGAATCCCAGCAATGGCGAGAAGATCATGCTCTTCACGGGCTGAACGAGCACCACAAGAACCCCAGCAAAGGCGAGAAGATCATGCTCTTCACGGATGAACGACCACTGCAAGAATCCTAGCAATGGCGAGAAGATCGTGCTCTTCACTGTCAGGGCTCGAGGAGGTGTCACTCTCAATCCTCAGGAGCGAAGCTAGATCCCACCTTCCCCGAGGATACGGTAAGCCTCCTACTATAATACAACAGGAAGCTCATATGTGACCCCAGGGAGGGATGGGTAGACTTGGAACTTCCAGGAAGGAGACACAGCGCAGGAGGGAACAACGTATTTGGAATCACTAGTAGAGACAGTGAAAGAGAAAAGGATGTCCAAGCATTAATATCTGAACATTGGAAATATTATCGCAAGTGTGGTATCTACGTGTGTCTTGACAAGATTGCGTATGGTCTCAACTCACCTTTTACATATAGAGCCGCATCTCCAATGTACGCCTTGAGCACTTTAAAGTCTAAATGCTATCTCAGCATACAGCAACTGTAGCTGAAGGTAAAAGTTTCTCTTGATACACGTTTTATTCACAGTGTCCGGAGGAGACAGAAAGTTGTAGAATCCTCATTAAGTATCAAGGAAATGAAAGTATTGAAACTTCGGACAGGTTTGGAAGTTAAACTAGTCTCGAGACAAGGATTAGCAACAAGTAATTACACACGCGAGCCGTGAATGTTCAGTGTTGCAGCCAGTTGAAAGGAAACAATTCTTGAAGTGATTCCAGCCAAATATTCACCTTAGTTGTGATGCTGAGGACAAATTTTAATGCCGGTTACAATGTGTGTTTGTTTGCGGCAGTTGGATCGAAAATGCAGCGTGTCTAAAGTTCCGGGAGAAACAGGGGGCGTGTTCGCTGAACCGTAACCAACGGTAATGAGGATGCAGACACGGAAGTTCAGAGCGTAATTCTCCAAATGGATATAGTTGCGAATTCTTCCTACATAGTTGCAGGATGGTTGATGAGGAAGCCGTAAGCGGCGAGCAGGAATCTTGAAAAAGACGCCGTGAGTGGCGTTGCAGGGACGTTTGATGAGGACGCCGATAATGGCGTGCAGGGAAGTTTGACGAGGTCGCCGATAACGGCGTGCAGGAAAGTTGCTGAAGACGCCGCAAGTGGCGCGCAGAATCGTCGACTTGAATTCTTCCAGGAACCAAGATGAATCCACCAGTACGGGCAGTATTCTCACAGGAAATGAGAAGTCAAGCAAAGAAGGAGAGGGCGGATCTCTATTTGAAGGCAGCGAGAGCTGTGATTCGTCAGCAGGCATCATGAGACCACACACAATCTTGTTGACCAGTGCAATGCATGATGGTATTTGTAGTGAGATAGAAGAATATGGGACCAAACTAGGTGTGGGACGTCTTGCGGGTAACAGTTCTCCCCCTTAAAGGTAGCCTAACAGGGCGAGGTTTGTTGGGGTGTAGGGCATGGAATCTGCGTACTAGCTGAGGTGCGTGCACATGATCTGCTAATTCCCATGTTCTCACCTCTGCGGGGTAACCCACCCAATCTATCAGGTACTGCAATTTCCCGTGATGTCTTCGAGAATCTATTATTTTTTCGACCTCATATTCAAGTTCCCCTTCTATTGCAATGGGAGGAGGTGAAGGTTCAGGACAGGAAGGCTTTATATATGGTTTCAGTAAGGAGATGTGGAATACAGGATGTATTTGCATTTCTTGGGGTAACTCGAGTTTCATCACTACAGGGGAGATAACCTTTACAATTCGATAAGGGCCTACATATCGAGGTTGCAATTTTCTAGTCCCTGCTAGACGAAGGTTTCTTGTTGCTAACCACACTTGATCCCCTGTTTCATATTTAGGACCTTCTTGTCTGTGTTTGTCTGCTTGCGTTTTCATCTGCATTTTAGTGTTGTTTAGTTCTTTTTTTGCCTGATTCCATATGTTCTGTAAATTTGTGTGATGCTCAGTAACTGCCGGGATTTCAGATAGGGATACTGGGAGATGTAGAGGCAAACATTTAGGGTGATATCCCTGAGCGAAAAAGAAAGGGGAGATCTTGGTGGCAGAATGCATGGAATTGTTGTAGGCAAATTCGGCGAGGGCTAATGCCATTACCCAATCACTCGAGAGGGTACTTAATAAACATCTAAGGTATTGTTCTAATGTTTGATTCGTCCTCTCTGTTTGACCATCTGTTTGGGGATGGTAAGCAGATGATAGACGATGATCTATATGTAAAGCTTGACACAATCCTTGCCAGAATCTGGAAACAAATTGGGGCCCTCTGTCAGACACAATGATTGAAGGCAACCCATGCAAACGAACTATTTGTTCTATAAAAATGTCTGCAAGTTCTCGGGCCTTGGGTACCTGTTTTAATGGTATGAAATGGGACATCTTGGAGAGCATGTCTACTTCAACAAGGATTGTTGTGTATCCTCTTGAATTGGGCAGATCAGTGATAAAGTCAAGACTAATAGAGTGCCAAGGGGTTGGTGGGATAGGTAATGGTTGCAGAAGTCCAGCAGGGGCACAGTGTAACGATTTCTGTCGGGCACATGTAGGACAAGCCCTCACAAACTTAAATACATCCTGAGTCATTCCTTTCCACCAAAACCATCTCTTGCATATTTGAAGGGTCTTATCTTGCCCCGGATGTCCAACTAAAGGTAAAGAATGACACCATTGAAGGATTGTTCCACGAATTTCTTCAGAAGGTACATATATACAATTATCGTGGAGAAAGATACCGTTATCGATTTTATTGAGAGGATCGTTTAACCAATCTTCATGAGACATAGTGGCGTATTCTTCATAGAGTTTTGTCATGATTGAGTCAGGGACCTCTTGGTTCTTTTCACCTATAGCCACTATTTTGTTATCAGGGATGATGGGTACGGGAGTGTCAATGACCAGTTTGGACTCAATGCCTAATCTAGATAAAGCATCTGCTTTGCCGTGTTGATTTCCAGGACGGAATGAAATGACAAAATTGTATTCACTAAAGAAGGACACCCATCGCATTTGTCTCGGTGTAAGAGCTCGCGCTGATTTAAAAAACTGTAAATTACGGTGATCGGAGTAGATAGTGATCACATGAGGCGAACCAAGGAGGTAATGACGCCACTCTTGAAAGGCTAACTTAATGGCTAAAAGCTCTCTTTCACCAATCGTGTAGTTTTGCTCTGCTGGGAGCAAGGTCTTTGAGAAGTATGCAATGGGATGGAGCGTTCCCGTCTTGTGGTCTCGTTGAGACAATATCCCTCCCACAGCATATTGTGAGGCGTCGGCCTCTATGAAGTAAGGTCTTGTCTCATCAGCATGCCTTATTATGGGGGCTGAAGTGAATTTGTTCTTTAGTTCCTGAAACGCTGTTTCGGCAGCCTTATCCCATAGGAAGGGAGTTCCTTTCTTTAATAGTCGAGTGATAGGACGGATTAGATCAGAGAAATGATCTATGAAGCTCCTATAGAAATTGGCAAACCCGAGGAAGGATTGCACCTCTTTCACGTTCTGAGGGCTTGCCCATTTGAGTATGGCTGATATCTTAGCTGGATCCATTTGTAATCCATCCGCGGATATCACAAACCCTAAAAAGTCAACCTTGTTAGCATGAAAAAGACATTTGTCTAACTTGGCGAATAGATGGTTGTCTTGGAGACATTGTAAAACGGTCTTCACATGGGATACATGCTCCTGTTCATTTTGGGAATAAATAAGAATATCGTCGATGGATACGATTACGAATACATCTAGATATTCTCTCAACACTTCATTCATAAAGAATTGAAAGGCAGCAGGAGCATTACATAATCCGAAGGGCATTACGCAGTACTCATACAGACCGAACTTGGTGCGGAATGCCGTCTTCCACTCATCCCCTTCTCGTACTCGAATCAAATGATAGGCTCCACGGAGATCCAGCTTGGTGAAGATTTTGGCTTTGCGTACTTGATCTAAGAGAGTAGAGATGAGTGGAAGAGGGTATCTGTTTTTGATCGTCACCTTGTTTAAGGCGCGATAGTCCAAGCACGCTCTTAAGCCACCCTCCTGCTTGGGTATGAAAAAGATGGGCGAAGACACTGGTGAGGTTGAATGACGGATGAAACCTTTCTGAAGCATATCATTGAGATATTCCTGTAAATATTTGGTTTCAGGTTCCGTAAGGGCATAGATTCTGCTAAGAGGTAATTCTGCCCCAGGGACTAGGTCTATTCTGCAATCAAAAGATCTATGTGGGGGCAATTCCACTGCTTTAATTTCATCAAATACCGTAACGAAGTCCTGGTATTCTACAGGAAGAGTAGAATGATAGGTAGACCCAGCACAATACAAAGGAACATGCATCTGTATCATGTCTTGATAACAATGTTCTATACAGTAAGATGAATTTAGCGTGAGGGTTCGATTTCTCCAATCTATGCTGGGATTATGTCTTTGCAACCAAGGAACTCCCACAATTGCTCCAAAAGGAGGGGTATCAATCAGATCAAAGATTATTTTCTCCGTATGACCATTATCACAGGTCATAAGCAGCTCGGGGGTCTGGAACGTTACTAACCCTGAGGATAAAGCTGATCCATCAACAGCTCTTACTTTTTCAGGTTGTGCTTTTTGAATGAACTCAATACCAAAAGATCTGGCTAAGGCTATGTCAAGGAAATTGCCAGTGGCTCCTGAATCTACCATGACAGATAAGGATTTTCTATGTTGTGGGGATAAGATAAGTACCACTGATATTGCCAAATGTTTGGATATTAGAGAGAAGGTGTTGGCCAGACAGGGTGAGACCTGTGGACAAGCTAGACTTGGAAGAATGGTCTCATGATCATCCAAGTCTAAAAGTTTTCCGATTGTACTGCGGATATTGTCTTGTTCGCAGGAGGCTTTTTACCTGCACGGGATTTATTAGGGCATTCTTGGGCATAATGCCCTTCTTTCCCACAATAAAGACACAGATTCAACTTTCTTCTCTTGTCTTTTTCTTCTTGTGTCAAGGGTCCTTTAATGCTTCCTATTTGCATTGGTTCACTAGAGTCTTTCTTTTCTATTCTAGGGATCTGGATACGTGTAAAGTCTACCTTGCCCTTTTCCCCTTTGCGTTCGTGTAGCCTGTGTTCTAATTTTACAACTAGATCGATGAAAGATGCACAATCTTCAGGAGGATCTACAATTTGGGACAAAATATCTTTTAGTTCATCTCTCAACCCTCTGTAAAACAATGAAGTTCTCTTGGCTTCAGGCCATTGCGTCTCTGTAACCAGGCGGTTAAAAGTTGTTATATAGGTTAGTAGATCTTTTGAACCTTGTTTTAACCCAAGTAGCTCGTTATCACTAGCCTGCATATATGAATGTCTGGCAAATAAGCGTTTCATGCTTTCTTTAAACAGGGTTAAATTATACAAGATAGGGTCGTCATTTTCCACTAAAGGAACGGCCCATAATGCCGCATTCCCCGATAGGTAGGATATAATGAAAGCTACTTTTGCAGCGTCATCAGGAAACGCTGCCGCCTTACTGAGAAACTGTAAATGGCACTGATTCATAAAGACAGCGAATTTACTGCTATCACCAGAAAATCTCTCAGGCATGGCTAAAGGTGTTTGTGGAGCTGTGACCACAGTGACGTTCACAGGGGGGGGTTCGGGTTGTCTGTAGAGGTACTCGGGAAGGAAGGACCTTGAAAGCGAGCAGGCTGAATATAGGGTTTCTTATACAGGGATCCACTGTCTACGCCTAGAGTTTTCTGACTTCTTAACATGTCTATTTCTAATACCAATCTTTGATTTTCGGTCTTTACCTCTCTGAGTTCAGTTTGTAAAGTAACTAAGGCTGCAGCGAGATCCGTCATGGATAGTTCAGGATGCTCAGGAGTAGATATTCCCGGCATCAGAGTCTCTTTGTCCATGCTTCGCTCGGGGGATTTATAAAACGTGGGCTTGACTTTCTGTCAGGGCTCGAGGAGGTGTCACTCTCAATCCTCAGGAGCGAAGCTAGATCCCACCTTCCCCGAGGATACGGTAAGCCTCCTACTATAATACAACAGGAAGCTCATATGTGACCCCAGGGAGGGATGGGTAGACTTGGAACTTCCAGGAAGGAGACACAGCGCAGGAGGGAACAACGTATTTGGAATCACTAGTAGAGACAGTGAAAGAGAAAAGGATGTCCAAGCATTAATATCTGAACATTGGAAATATTATCGCAAGTGTGGTATCTACGTGTGTCTTGACAAGATTGCGTATGGTCTCAACTCACCTTTTACATATAGAGCCGCATCTCCAATGTACGCCTTGAGCACTTTAAAGTCTAAATGCTATCTCAGCATACAGCAACTGTAGCTGAAGGTAAAAGTTTCTCTTGATACACGTTTTATTCACAGTGTCCGGAGGAGACAGAAAGTTGTAGAATCCTCATTAAGTATCAAGGAAATGAAAGTATTGAAACTTCGGACAGGTTTGGAAGTTAAACTAGTCTCGAGACAAGGATTAGCAACAAGTAATTACACACGCGAGCCGTGAATGTTCAGTGTTGCAGCCAGTTGAAAGGAAACAATTCTTGAAGTGATTCCAGCCAAATATTCACCTTAGTTGTGATGCTGAGGACAAATTTTAATGCCGGTTACAATGTGTGTTTGTTTGCGGCAGTTGGATCGAAAATGCAGCGTGTCTAAAGTTCCGGGAGAAACAGGGGGCATGTTCGCTGAACCGTAACCAACGGTAATGAGGATGCAGACACGGAAGTTCAGAGCGTAATTCTCCAAATGGATATAGTTGCGAATTCTTCCTACATAGTTGCAGGATGGTTGATGAGGAAGCCGTAAGCGGCGAGCAGGAATCTTGAAAAAGACGCCGTGAGTGGCGTTGCAGGGACGTTTGACGAGGACGCCGATAATGGCGTGCAGGGAAGTTTGACGAGGGCGCCGATAATGGCGTGCAGGGAAGTTTGACGAGGTCGCCGATAACGGCGTGCAGGAAAGTTGCTGAAGACGCCGCAAGTGGCGCGCAGAATCGTCGACTTGAATTCTTCCAGGAACCAAGATGAATCCACCAGGACGGGCAGTATTCTCACAGGAAATGAGAAGTCAAGCAAAGAAGGAGAGGGCGGATCTCTATTTGAAGGCAGCGAGAGCTGTGATTCGTCAGCAGGCATCATGAGACCACACACAATCTTGTTGACCAGTGCAATGCATGATGGTATTTGTAGTGAGATAGAAGAATATGGGACCAAACTAGGTGTGGGACGTCTTGCGGGTAACATTCACGACTGAACGCGCACTGCAAGAACCCCAGCAGTGGTGAGAAGATCGTGCTCTTCATTGGCTGAATGAGCACTGCAAGAACCCCAGCAAAGGCGAGAAGATCATGCTCTTCACGACTGAACGCGCACTGCAAGAACCCCTGCAGTGGTGAGAAGATCGTGCTCTTCATTGGCTGAACGAGCACTGCAAGAACCCCAGCAAAGGCGAGAAGATCATGCTCTTCACGGCTGAACGACCACTGCAAGAATCCCAGCAAAGGTGAGAAGATCATGCTCTTCACGGATGAACGACCACTGCAAGAATCCCAGCAATGGCGAGAAGATCATGCTCTTCACGGGCTGAACGAGCACTGCAAGAACCCCTGCAGTGGTGAGAAGATCGTGCTCTTCATTGGCTGAACGAGCACCGCAAGAATCCCAGCAAAGGTGAGAAGATCATGCTCTTCACGGGCTGAACGAGCACTGCAAGAACCCCAGCAAAGGCGAGAAGATCATGCTCTTCACGGATGAACAACCACTGCAAGAATCCCAGCAATGGCGAGAAGATCGTGCTCTTCATGACTGAACGCGCACTGCAAGAACCCCAGCAAAGGCGAGAAGATCATGCTCTTCACGGGCAGAACGAGCACCCCAAGAACCCCAGCGATGACGAGATCATCATGCGCATCACAGGCTGAACCAGCACCTCATGAACCCCAGCAATGGCGAGAAGATTATGCTGTGTAAATATGTAATTTCTTAAAATGTAATCTTGAGTGAATTTTCAACTTGTATATATGTAACTATAACCACTAGTAGCTGTAGTAGACGTATGTACTTACTACCATTCTTATGTGATTTTAGAGTTTATCCGTTTGTATCTTTTATGGTATTCATGTTCTCTGAAGTCCTTATGTAATGTAACTGGCTCTATTGTAAAGTGCTCTGACACCTTCGGGTAAAGTACACGCTATATAAAAACTGGAAATTCCCCGCTGCTCTGGTGACAGAGCTTGTTTGAGGTGATTAAAGGCTTGCGCTTCACTTGCGGTGCTCTAGCGCCCTCCAGCTGACGGATACCGCCTCTGTGACAGGAGATGGGCTGATTTCCCAGAAACTGAGGCTTTGGTACAGTGGAGGGTGAAGGAGGAGGGAACTTCTGAAGAGAACTAAACAAGATCTGTGCCCAGTCTGTGTCAGGGCTTGGACGCCGAGAGGGAACCCACCAATCAGATGGCAGTACACCATCGCGTCATCACTCACAAGGTAAAGCCTCGCTGCGAGGAGCTAGATAAAGTGAAAGTAAAAAGGAGCCAGAAGTGTCGTTTTTAGGTCAAGCTAGACAGCTCATTGGCTGTCTCTTCGAGACCTGCTGTAACCAGTCAGTGGACTTCAAGTCCATACCCTTTTTTGCAATTGCCTTTTATTTGTCTATGTCAGTGTCCTTTAAACTTCCTTACTTGCTAGTGGTCAGCCGTGCCTCTTTGTCCCTCCTTTCTCTCTTCTGTTCCTCCCACACAGCAGGGGCTTAGTACTGTCCCATTTGCTATGGTTCTTTATCTATTCTCTGGGGTCTATTTTTCTTGGTTTCCTACTCTGTTACTGTTTGTCTGTGTTCAGCTTTAGCACCCTAACTGCTTACATTGAAATATAGCATTCTTCCTCCCACCTCCCTTTAATGCCACCAATATGTTACTGCTGCCGTTTTTACTGTTGCCTTCCCCACTGTGGCTTCCACTCCCTTGCTTGCTTTTTGTTTATTAGACTCTATGCACTTTTTGATCTCTATCGTCAGTAGCGCTTTTCCTAGTAGGATGTTTGCATGGTTTGGGCTTTCTTTTAAGGGGGATTGGGCTTGTTTTGAAGGTATAGCCTGCAAAGGGTTGACATCCCGCCCCCCCACTTTCCTGGCTTTTCATTGGTTCCTGTGCGGGCCACTTACCTTTCTTCAAGTTCTATTGGCTGTAGCATATTTTCTGGCATTGACCAATGTTTGTTTTCTGGTTACGACTTTTGATAACCATGGCGGCACACCTTTACGCAGCAACTAGCATTTGGCTAATGATCACAGATTATACATTAAGCTGGTGGCGGCGACAGCACTGTGTTTTCAGACAGTTACTGTTATTTAAAACCCGGAACCAAATTCCGGGACCACGATCCTCTGTCACTGCTCGGATACAATTTTACTGTTAGGATCGCACCTGGCTTGCTTGTTGCTGTTTGGTGCGCGATAACTGCGGTAAGTCATTACTCAGGCAGTATTTAAACACCACTGACACATGCGGCCTCCACGGCCAATGAGCACTTTAAAATCCTTGAAATGTACGGAGGACGGTCTGCAGCCTGGGCGCTGTAAGCAGCCTGGGCGCTGTAAGCATTAGGGTGACTGTAATGAGTCCGGTAGCGAGATGCAGGACGGCGACATTCCCGACATGGCCGCCGTCCTCAACCAACCCGGACGCGGTGCGTCATGAGAACATGGCCAGTGAAGAAGAAAACGGAAGAGGGACGTGGGGAGCGGAATGGTGGAGAGTGGGATTGGAGCCGGAGGATTGTCGACAAGGACGCAGACCAGAAGAAGATGCAAGGACCGGGAGTCAGGAAAAGAGAAGAAAAGGCATCGGTGTCAAGGAGGAGGACCTGGGCAGACCGGAGTTCGGGAGGAAACGTGGGACACCGCTGTCGACACCGAGCTGGAAGGAGACGCCAAAGGCAGGAACCGCCCACGGAGCACAGGGCCAGAGACCAGGCCTTCCCTAGGAGACGAGGAGGCTGGGTCTTCCCTCACCACAGCCCATGAGGGTCATGGGGTCAGGCAAGTACCTGCTGCATGTTCCTTTTCTGTGAGGGGTTTGTGGGCACGGTTGAGGGCCACAAGAGAGTGAGCACATGTATCCCCTACACAAGTCACTGGCAGGATAAGTCTGAAGTAATACGGCAGTCGCCTGAGCCGTCTTTGTTTGTTTCCTTTTGGGTTTGCCCGTCTCAATTGAGGAGCCACAACGTGGGAAGAAGACCTGAGAACACTGGGACTCAGAAGAAGAAGGATAGTTCGAGACGAGGCTGAAGTTAGCATCTTATTCGACCAGCATCTTATTCGCAGGCTGAAGTTAGCTTTTTATTCGACCAGAATCTTATTCAGCCAGAATTTTATTTGCAGGAAACATTTTATATAAAATGCAATCATAAATAATTCAATTAACTCCATTTTATGGGACTCTGCATTGCCATACAGTGAATATGTTGTTTTTGAAATACAACACATAGCACTATTACGTCTATTAGGATTGTGTCTGACACTAGCAACCTTTCCACCAAAATATGGGACAACTTTGCCACCATCACAATTTAAGCAATGGAGTACCTCTGTGTAAGCTGTCTGACCTAATCATAATTTGTGGCACCATATGGGTTGCCTTAACCTCAAAGCATCCCTGGGTAGTTATATTCTAATAAGTAATCATACTTTCCCTATAAGAAATTCACATTGGATCACAATCATTTAAAAACAATCCATCCTCCTACAAGATCCATAAGGACTTACACTAAGAAATAAATAAATAAATTTGATACTTGTATAGCACACTACTCACCCGGAAGGGTCTCAAGGCGCTTGTACGAATACCGCTGTGGAACCCATCCTGGCTTTCCCTGTGAGGCGTCCACTCCTGGGCACCCCCAAGGTGGAGGCCAGGCATCCTTAGCGTTGTGGGGGCCGTTGTGGAGATTAAGCAAGCTATTGCCCAGAGTTGCAGAGTGGGACTCCATGATTGGAATGGCACCGAGGCGAGAATTATCAGGTCCGTGGAATTTTTGAGCCCAAGACCCACCGAGGCGGGGAATTGAACCCTGGTCCCGGGCTAGACCTCTGCATCAGGGTCTGCTGCTCTAATCATTGAGCCACTGAGCCAAGCAATGTTACCACCTGTGCCCACTGTGCCACCCTCAAGTCAATGTATTCATATGGAGTTATTGATGAATAATTAACCTACATTTCTCCTATCAAAATCAACTTGGCTCATCAATTTTCATACTGATCCTAATAAAGGAAGTTCCCCTCTACACTTCTGATATGTAAACTGCCTGAGCCGAGCAAAATTTCTCACAACAGGGGGCACCAAACTGGTTGCCCTCACCTCAATGCATTCCTATATAGTTACATGCAAATAAGTAATTGTGGTTCTCTGATAGGTAAAACACATTGGCTCGCAAACATGTATTTTATTTTTTCAACCATACCACATCCCCCTACAAGCTCCATCAGGATTTAGCCTGAGCCAAGCAACGGTTCCACTTGTGCCCACTGTGCCACTTTCAAGCCAATGCGTTCCTATGGAGTTATAAACGAACAGGTAACCATCCTTTCTCGCATGAAGATAAACTTGGCTCACCCATTTTCATACGGATCCTACTGAAGAAAGTTCCTCTCTACAGTTCTGATATGTAAACTGCCTGAGCCGACCAAAATTTGCCACAGCAGGTGGCACCAAATTATTGGCCCTCACCTCAATGCATTCCTATATAGTTACATGCAAATAAGTAATTGTGGTTCTCTGATAGGTAAAACACATTGGCTCGCAAACATGTATTTTATTTTTTCAACCATACCACATCCCCCTACAAGCTCCATCAGGATTTAGCCTGAGCCAAGCATCGGTTCCACTTGTGCCCACTGTGCCACTTTCAAGCCAATGCGTTCCTATGGAGTTATAAACGAATAGGTGACCATCCTTTCTCCCATGAAGATCAACTTGGCTCACCCATTTTCATACTGCTCCTAATAAAGAAAACACCCCTCCACACTACCTATATGCCAATTCCTTGAGCAGAGCAAAATTTGTCCCAACAGGTGGCATCAAACGGGGTCCCCTCACCTCAATGTATTATGTCTGAATAATTAATTGCATTTTCCATATAGGAAAATCACATTGCTCACAAATACATATTTTGTTTTTCAAGCACACCAGACCCCTATACGATCCATAAGGATTAAGCCAGAGCCAAGCAATGTTTTTCACCTTTACCTACTGTGCCACCCTCAAGCCAATGTGTTCCTATTAAGTTATAGAGTTATAAGTAAGTGTCCTTTCTTCCATGAAGATGAACTTCACTTACAAATGTTTTTATTGATCATAATAAATGGAGCATTACACATGATTCATGCACACTTTAACGCATTTTTATACAGATATGTTCAAAATACAAAGGATGAGTTGCGTTGTGGCATTTAAGATGTCCTGTCATCTGTCAATAAGGTACCTGCAAGGCTGAAAGAATAGGAAGCCTTTATCCAGAAGTAGCAGGACAGAGGCTCATAACATAAAAAATTGTTGAAAGATAGTATTGTAAAGGGAAGTATGAAGGCAAAGGCTGAGGAGGGAAGGAGAGGACTGGGAACTATAGAAGCTTAGGCACACATGTGTTAATTGATACCGGCCTTCACAATTCTGTTCCTGCTCCAGACTTGACCATTATCAAGCTGGACCACATTTCTTTTGACCTCAGTCAGTCGGTGTTTGGGGTAGAACTTGCTGTGGTTTATCTTTTCTCTGGTAGGTATCTTAACTCTTACAGAATCGCCAACTTCCCAATCCTGTTTCTTGACTCCCTGTTTGGAGTCGTACCAACTTTTGTACTTGAGCTGGTGTTTATTCCTTCTCTCATTAATGAGGGGTGCATTTGTGTCCGTCCAACCATATGGGGTTCATTTTTGTGCAGGGCACTCTACTCCTGAGGGACACAAAAGGGGAGACTCCTGTTATTAAGTTGGGGGATGTGTGGTAAGTCCACAGGCACTCGCGTAATGACATGTCTACATCATGTCCATTAACCATGGGAAATTGGATGTTTTCTTTAATCATGCGGTTCGCTCTTTCTATGAGGCCATTGGCCTTGGGACAATATAATGCAGTGTTTTCATGTGTGATTCCCATGTTGCTTAAAAATCCTTTCATCTCCTCTGACACAAATTGTACCCCATTGTCTGTGACTAGAGTTTGTAGAATCCCTTCGCAACTGAACAAGTCACTCAAAAATTCAACAAGGATTTTCGTAGTAGTGTGCGTCAATCCCTTGTTGGATGCATCAGTGGTCAAGAATGTCTTCTTTTTGGGGTCGACCTTGTTATCTCATCTTTCAGGTTGTCTACCGTGGTGCTGTGTTTTGTTTCCCAAACAAAATCATTGCCTTTTCTCAAGGGATCACGTAGACATTCACATTTCTCTGAGAACCCTATGATGTACTTGTATTCGATTAACCCTAGAAAGGATTGGAGTTCTTCCTTGTTTTTTGGATAGGGGGCATCCTTAACTGATTGGACTAGGCTGTGCTTAGCTTTGAACCCCTCTTGTGATATCGTGTGCCCCAAGTAGTCTACGGAACTGACTTTGATTTTACACTTGTTCTGCTTCATTGTCAAGCCAGCTTCCATCAATTTAATCATGCTCTTCTACTGTGGTACCGTATACTAAGATATCATCTTGGAAGCAGAACGTCTTTTCTATGCCGCTGAACACTGTTTGCATTATCTTCTGAGAAACTGCAGCGGCCGATGCTATGCCAAACGGCATCCTCTTAAACATGTAAGCCCCAAAAGGAGTGGTGAATGCAGTGAGAGGTCTAGACTGTGGGTGCAACTCCACCTTTTAGTATGCCATGGATAAGTCAATCACAGAAAATATTTTTGCATCACCCATGGTGCTTAGCATCTCGTTAATGTGTGGAAGGGGAAACCTCTCAACCCATATGTTGTCATTAAGGCTGCGCAGGTCCACACACAAACAGATCCCCTAGCCATTGGCCTTGGTCGCCAGAACAATGGGAGCAAACCATTCTGACGCTTCTATGGGTTTACTTTATAGGGACACAGTACTTTTAGGATAAATGGGAGTATCCTCTCCCTCTTTCTCTTTCACCTGAAAAACATATTTTGGTACTTGGTCACCCTCGCTGTAGATAGCTTTCAGTTGATTACTGTCCCCGTCCTTGCAAACTCTCGCACAGTGGCCTCTTCTATTACACTTTTTACAAGTGACATTACGTGCAGAACTAAAGGGGCTGTTAGTAGTCAAAAACAAGTATTCCCCCTTTCGGCACGTCTACAGAATAACACAATAACTCACAATGAAACCATTCAGTCGCCAGAACAAGACACCTGAACCTGGACACGATAAATTGTTCTCATAAATTACAAATATTTATTTCAATATGACAACATTTTTTTATCATCACGGTAAAAATAGATAGTCACAAGCATTTACACAAAAAAAAATCACAGGTTAAAAACATTAAAAAGCCTAATATTCATTTTATGCACAATATGCAAGATGGGGAGAATATGTAGGAAAGATATTTTCTTATCGGCTAGAAGAGGAAGACAAAAGATCCGGATCAACTGTTCTTCTTGACATATGTTCAAATCCTTAATTGTTCAGAAAACAGATGTCCCCACAATCTATAGTCTGCCTTCTAGATCATGCGTCGACGCGTTTCGGTGGAAGTCACAAAATTAAAGACCACCTTCTTCAGGACAAACGTTAAAAACTCCCATATAATGTGCTTTCCATCTGTTGAGTTGAAGAGTACATCCACACCTGTAGATGTTATAAAATCTTTGCACAGCCGTGTCAAAGAGCGGAACTCATTTCAAAGGAGGAATACTTGTTTTTGACTACTGTCAATTTGGTGCCCTACCCCCTTTGTGGTATAGGGCCCCTCTCTTCTATTTTGTGACTAAAGGGGCTTTTAGCCAGATGGTTGTTAGTTCCACATCTGAAGCATCTCAGCCCATCGGTTACCTTGCTTTGTCTGATTATAGTCTGTTCTTTAGTTTTGACTTTCATTACTTCGCTCTCCTTCTCATTGCTTTGTGGATTGCTTTGTTCCTGGATACTAGCAACAACTTCACTTGGGGTTCTCATTTCTCTTACGCACTTAGCTGTGTGCTCTATTGATGTGGCTATATCAATTGCTTCCTTAAGTGTAGGATTTTTATCCAACAGTTTCTCTTGTATGCGATTATTATTTGTGCACCTTACCAATTGGTCTCTGATCGAGGATTCATTTACTTCACCAAACTCACACAACAGAGTAAGACCTCTTCGAGCTGCCACATAGTTCGTAACTGACTCTTGCTTCCCTTGTGTGCGGTTGAAGAATTTGTGTCTCTCTAGTACTACATTCACTTTGTCCCCGAAATGTCATTGAAGTTTTAACAAGGTGACATTGAATACATCTTTATCATTATCATCCTCATCTCCCTCAGGTTCCGGTAAAGTCTCGTAAATTTTCCTTCCATGGACACCTAGGTTGTGCAACAGTATGTGTTGTTTCCGCACAGCATGGCAATAAGATAGGACTCAAAAAGCTTTACCCAGTCCTTACAGTGGATTTCTGGCTCACCAATTTCATTGAGGAAGGCAGGTGCATGGCTTAACGCTGGTACTGCCATGGTAGGTGCAAGGGGAGAACTGTATAGTAACCCAAAACGACTTGACGAGTGCTTTATGTGAAGCTGATGAGCAGATTGACTTCCTCATGGAATGTTATTCTATCGTAATTTAATTTAGCTTGAATGCTGAAACTGCACGGCGTCAACAATCACAGTATTCTTTGACCTGCACCCCGGTGTAGGAAAGAATATAAGGTGTCTCTGTCTGTAGCCTGCACACTCACTTATGACACCAACCAGTTTGTGCAGACTAAGCTGGCCAAACAGCGCTGTGTTTATCCTCCTGACGTGACATGGCAGCCCCCACCCTGATGAGCATAACAATTTCAGTACCTGCTCGGCTCCCTGAAGGTTCAAAGGTAAGCAAAGCCAGCTGACTGACACCGGCTTGTGGTTCTTTTCTTTTTAGAGGAAAGTAGTAATGAGGCAGCAGCTCTCCGATGTGCCCAGGCTCCGAAGATGCTTGCAGTTCCTGTGAAGACTCTGTTCTGACAGGATTCCCGGTTCCTCACTCGGCGACAAACACAGCGAACACCTCACCCTCTAACTGTAATTCAGCCAGGCAAGGCAGTTCCACCACTGGTGTCCTTCACTCTGTGGAAATGTGGATTTTCCTGATCAGTTATGTCCCCTATCTTGGACCCCAACGGTTCTATATGCATGTTACAAATGCATGTGTGTTCCCTCCAGTTCCAGTTTCCGAGACGCAAACACATGTGCGTCCACCGTTAACATGTCCTCTGTCAGATCCGCCATCAATGGGCTGGATATTCAATTCCTAAGTATGAAAAGCCACCGACTTTATATGGCTAAGTTACTCCATTTTTACAGTTCAGGCAAGTAGGCCCGATTCTTTCCTCAAAGCCTTTCCCTGCTCTCTGTCTCTGACAGTTTCAGCTTGAGCTCGCATCTGTATCCATGAACTTTGCCCTACTCCCTGTGCAGCTAACGGTGCCTGCCTCGGCCAGTTTTCGCCTGCCTGCCAAGAAGCTGTATTTCACCTTCGAATTATCTATTTTGCTCTTCAGCCGATGCATTCCTGTCTAGTGATTTAGGTAAACATTTCCTTTAGCTCACAAGCAAAGGACTCAGCCTTTCCGTCCTCCTGCAAGTGATTCATAGCCCTGTTGCCATGGAAAGTTTTCTGCCCCTCGCATCTCATATAGGCACTAAGACGCTTGTACACGCACATACAGTTAGTATAGAATAGATTCTGTCCGAGAGTCCTTCCTTGTGGATAACATAGTTCTCTAAACATAGGATGTTAGATATGATTTGGGATTAGGTTGACTTGACCCCCCAGACTTCTCGTCTCCACATGTAGAGCTAAATGTCAAGTCCCCTTCACCCCCTAGTTGCACGTCAATCACACGTCATGCTGCTGCGCGCGCATCTATGTTAAGTATTATCGTATAGATCCACCTATGTAAGATAATCAGAGCCAATCATGTTTCTTTTTGCTCCTTATTACGCCTAGTTTCGATTACGTATCACTATGTTAATTTATCTTATCAATTGTTACGCCTTTTTGCATTCGTTTCATTGTAAATGTATGACCTATAAAAGTTACTTCTTGTCAATAAAGTATTGTACTTCACTTCCTGAACCCTCGTGGTGACGGAACCTGAAGGCCGCGACTCGAGTCGGCCATTTTGGATGGAATAAAGCCCATTTAGAAAAACTCTTATACCACGGATTCTGCCTCTTGTTATTTTGAGCTATTCCCGTATGAAATTCAGTTAAGGTAAAAAGAATATTTACCACATAATGGCGCCCGAATAGGGACACTTTCTCATCTCACGCGCCGGCGGTGCGTTGCAGGCCCGGTCTCCTGCCACAGCTGGACGGACCATAAACGCGTACCAGCAGGATTTCCTGTAAGCTCCCTCCGGTCAAGCGGGGGCGACTGAGGCTGCGATCAACCCAGACGAGGCGGTGAGAAGTGCGAAGTATCCCGACCAGAGCCTAGCTGAGAGAGCAAGATCCGAGGTATACAGAGGCCCACCAGGTTTTTCGAAATCCCGATGTCCAGAGGGTCCGCTGTCCGCAGTCATCGAGTCCTGTCCATTCTCTGAGGCCTTCCGTTTCAAGGAGCTACTCGGTGAGTACCATCGCCGAGGAGGCGTGTTGACGCGCACATAGGTTGTGCCGGTCAAGACGGATTTGGGTACACAAATCCGGTCTGCACTGTTTAGCAGTGTATATGTACTGTTTAGCAGTATATCAAGTATTCCGAAGTATTCAGTTATTGTCAAGAATTCAGCGTGGTGATTAGTTAGGCCGACTGTCATCATTGTCGGTCATTGTTAAAATGTTTAATGTTCAATGTTTAAAGTGTTCAAATGTCT
The DNA here is from genome assembly GCF_964204655.1 of Triturus cristatus. Taxonomy (NCBI): domain Eukaryota; kingdom Metazoa; phylum Chordata; class Amphibia; order Caudata; family Salamandridae; genus Triturus; species Triturus cristatus. The sequence continues at coordinate 1,096,118,159 of NC_140588.1, read as the reverse complement.
TGCATATTGTGGTATGAATGATTGTTCATTGTTCACTGTTCATTATTGTGTTTTTCGTATTAAGTGAATTCAAGAGTAAGTATCAGATCAGTTGTCAATATGCCGCTCTTCTCGAAGTTAAGACAGATTACTACCAGAAAAGGGGTGCTTGAAGAAGCAGTTCCTATTCCTCCTAGGGACACTCCAGGACATTTTATGTACCACAAGCATGGCTTAGATGCCATATTGTTTCTTGATCTATGGGTAGATTATACCAAGGGATTGCCGGAAAGTCAAAGGTGGCCCGCAGCGGGAACCTGGGATGCAGAGTGCATCATGAAAGTGGAGGAAGAGTTATGGAAAAGAAAAGTCAGACAGTCACAGAAAGACGCTGTTGAGTTATGGCGTAAAGAATCTCATAGACGTACAGAAAAAGCACGTAGACAAGAAGAGAGGAGTAAAGAAAGTTCAAATAAAGTTCAAGAAAATCTATTAATTGAGGAAGGTATCCGAGTGAAATCAGAACAAGTAAATAGACAAAGAAATGCTCTTATGAATGGTATGTATCCCCTTCTAGCCGAAGGACTACCTAAGGCTGTTCCAGGGATGCCAAAAGACTTGCCACCCCCATTATTTCCAATTAAGGTACATCAAAAAGGGCATCCCAGAACCGCAGAAGATGTTTTTCTTTCCTCATATCTAGACGACGCAGCTCCCGAGTATGCTAACACCACACCACATAGACCGTCTGGCGGAGGGGTTCAACGTCAGGATCAGGTATCCGACCCCGTGCAACAGCAAGTCCCGATACAAGCTTCGGCAAGCACATCTGTTTCCGCATCTGTCCCCGCAGTCGATTCTACAGTGGTATCGACACCCATAGTTGCTGTGTCACGTTCAACGAACCCATTCACACCCGACGCCCCAGATGGGGCCACGGGAGGTGCTAGCAATACCTTTACACCACCCAGAATAAATAAACTTGTCTTTCAAGAGTCAGCGCATTCACGTACACCTAAATTTGTAAGTGAACGTACGCTTAAGGAACTCCTTGTAAATTGTAGATATGACCCGGTGGTTGGTAAAGAGGACGAAATGGTTTTGGCGTCATTACGTATCAGGCGAGCCGCAGAGTATTTAGCAAGGTTACCAGGAATGACTACGCATCTAGATAATATATATCATTTTGTTCAAACAGGACGAGATCCAGGATGTATTAACAGAGCTATGGAATTCCAGAAAGTAGAGATACAGGGGGAACTGTTACGTTTCCTCATAAACTGTGTGATCAGAAATCAAGACCGTCCGGGGGTAGATCCAAATGCAATGCTTATTCTTACAAGATGGAGCCAGAATATATCAGAAGGGAGACACGATAAGCAAAATTGTATAATAGCCATGTGCCGAAAAATCCGTAGAGAAATAGAGCGTATTCATGAAGAAAGATTGGGAACAGACGAGTTCGAGCAAGATGAAGTGTCCGAATCAGGGAATTCCGCAAGACAGTCAGAGACCATAGCCTATGTAGGCAGAGGAAGATCCTGTGATAATGCTAGATGTTTTTCTGATCCCATACACTCTGTATGCCCAAATGATAGCAGAACATATCCGACGCCTGTAATAAATCTGAAGTCTCCTGAACATTTGTTTCAAGCCGCAGATAAAATACTACGAGAACGAAGGGGTTACCACCTCCTCGATTCCATGGATGAGCAAGAATTAGCCAGATCAGCTGTTCACTGGATTGACAGTCCTGAAAAATACGGTGATGAGACCGTAGCACACACGTTTTTTAATCTCAGTGCAGATGAACAACGTTTAGCTGGAATCTATATGATTCAGCAACTCCTTATATTATATAAGAGCCAACATGCTGACCCTGGTCCTTTACCTGATATATTAACGGAACTACTCACGAACAGATGGAGAGGTTCTAGCAACAAGTTAATTAAAGAGATATTAGTGTCACGTAAACAGTATGTCCTTTTTGTAAGTCCGGATTCTCTCTCGCTGCCCCGCAGAGAAAGAACACCGTACTATATGGATAGACAAAATCCCTTACGAGAAGTGCACCCAATAAAAGGCGAAGACAATGAGTTTCACCGTGTATTTGTTTACACACCCATATCAAAAATGGAATTATTAGAAATGAAGAAAGTAGTACCTAGTCATGACAAAGACCCAGCGGGTTTCCACCGAGAAATTAAAGACATGTTACTAATGGGAGAGTACACCTTTCCTGATATTATGACGATATTAAAGGTGCTTTTGCCTGCTGGCATTTATGAAAAACTGAAAGAAAAAGAGTGGGAAGTGGGAGACCAAAAGATAGACTGGACAGCATTAGCAGAGGAAGAAAGGGCCCGAACTGCAGGTTCAGGGCTCGGGGATAAAGTTAAACTGTTACCAGGTTTACTAGTACAGGTACTGCCACGTTTATTAACTACAAAAAAGGAAGATTGGGGTGCAATCACAGCCTGCAAACAAAAGCAAGATGAAGACACAAGCGATTATTATGCTCGATTTGAAAAATGTTTTGGTATAAACAGTGGTATAAAAGCAAGTAGTGACTCATATCCACATTTATTCGTGACAAAATTAGTGGAAAATGCATTGCCTCCAGTGAAGAATAGAATATTAAAATTCGAGAGTACCTGGCAAAGTAACACTCCGTCACAAATGCTACAAATGTTACAGTATCATCACAATAGAATTAGGGATGAACAAGAACACGAGCATAGACGCATGAAGGATACAAAAATGAAAATGCTAGTTTCTCAGACAGTACCAGCAGATGGTCACAAAAAGGGTGTGACACATTCTGGTGATTCTGCAGTTCCTGTAAAAGGAACCTGCAATTACTGTAAACAACTAGGCCATTATGTACACGATTGTCCAGTCCTGAAACGTAATATAGCTACAGGTATTGCAAAAGAAAGACCACGATTAGTTAGACAAGATCAGAATGAACAAGGAGCTATGCCAGTTCAGCAACAGTCCATGCCAGTTCAGCAACAGTCCATGCCAGCCTCGCAGCAGCCCATACAGTTTGTGCCAGCTGCACCACCGTTGCCTGCTACTGCCACACAAACCACAACACGACAGATGTATCAGACTGCACAGTATGAATATCCTGAGTATCAGCGTTACGCATGAACAAGCCTAGAGAGGGAAGTTGACTTACCGCTTATCGAGATTCCTGTAGATCAAGAAGGACCGTATGTACATAGTGAATTATTAGGTCAAGATAGAAAATTCTTACTCGATACAGGGGCAAGTCGAACAACTATAAAACGTAGTGAAGTTCCAGGGGCACCCCTCTCAGGCTCTCAAAATGTTTCCCTTGGTTTTTCAGGAAAACCTATTGTTAATGAAGTATCACAGCCTCTCCCACTTACGATAGGACCTTTGACACGAACTACAGATTTATTGCTTACTAAATCATGCCCAGAAAATCTGTTAGGAATTAAAACTCTGAAAGCACTAGGAGCCATAATATGTTGTTCTCCGGAAGGAGTAAGGTTGTTTTTACGTGATTTTAAAGGTCACTATGTGTCTAGGGACATGGATCCCCGACTACAGACTTTACCAGTACATCTATGGGCACAAGGCCCTACGGATGTTGGCTGCATGAACATTACACCATACCGAGTCACATTGAAAGCAGGAGTGGTACTACCACGAATGCGACAATACAAGTTACCGCATGATGCTGTAGTGGCTTTGCTGAAAATCATTGATGAGCTAATTGCCCAGGGAGTAGTTGTAGAAACAGACTCCAATGTATGTAATTCACCGATAATTCCGATTCTTAAACGAACTGATCCTACTGCCCCACCAGTATACCGATTGGTTATTGATTTGCGTGAACTAAACAAGTGCATTGTACCACAATTTCCTGTGGTCCCTGATATATCATCATTATTGACAGCAATTGATTCCGAAGCAACATTCTTTACTGTAATTGATCTCAAGAATGCCTTTTTCAGCGTCCCAATAGATCCGGAAAGCCAATATTTGTTCGGATTCAGTTTAAATGGGCGCAGCTTTAAATTCTCACGCGCTCCCCAAGGATTCACAGAAAGCCCCAGCATCTACAGCCAAGCACTGAAACGAGAACTTGACAGTATCCACATGCCAGTCAATACTGCACTGCTTCAATATGTCGATGATCTGCTGATCACCGCGAGAAGCGAGCCAGAATGTGAAAAGGCTTCTCTGACAGTTCTACATTTTCTAGCCGACAAGGGGCACAAGGTGTCTCCTTCTAAGCTGCAATTCTGTGTCCAGCGAGTTATTTATCTTGGTCACTCGCTGTCCAAGGAGGGAAGGCAGCTTACACCAGATCGCATCCAGTTAATCGCTAACATGTCAATACCCCAGACACAAAAGGAAGTGCGGGCTTTCATAGGCCTCACTTCATATTGTAGGCAGTGGATCCCTCAGTACGCATTTCTAGCAAAACCACTCATTCAGTTAACCACACAGGAGGCAGCCACATCGACTGTTCTCCCTTGGACTCAGGAACATACACAAGCTTTTGAAAGCCTAAAGGAAGCTTTATGTCAAGCACCTGTTTTAGCAACACCATGTTATAGCAAACATTTTACACTCTTTGTCACAGAACGCGAAGGTACTGCCTTGTCAGTACTCACTCAGGATCAAGCAGGATCACGCAAGCCATGTGCTTATTTTTCCAGTACATTAGATCCCGTAGCTCAGGCTTTGCCTGCATGCCTGAAATCAGTGGCAGCGACAGCTTTAGCAATCAGACAAAGCGATGCCATAGTATTAGGACACCCATTGACAGTACAAGTACCACATGCAGTAGAGGTTCTTGTGAACCGAACACAAACACAACACTTGACCATAGCAAGACTTACCGGTTATGAACTGACATTGTTTCAACCACACATAGAGATCCGACGGTGTAATACATTGAATCCTGCTACACTATTACCTGTAATTGGAACAGACCCACTAGCTCATGATTGTGTTGAAATCATCGAAATAAAGACGAAACCTAGACAAGACTTGACAGACGTTCCATTGTTAGATCCAGACCTGACGTTGTATGTAGACGGATCGTGCATGAGAACAAGTACAGGAGATTTAGTGGCCGCGTATGCAGTCACAACAGACACTGAAGTTATTGAGACAAATTGTATAGATACTTTGTCAGCCCAAGCAGCAGAACTTATTGCTCTAACACAAGCCTGTATTCAAGCCACAAATAAGAAAGTTAATGTATACACTGACTCACGTTATGCATTCGGAGTTGTACACGACTTCGGCGTGCTGTGGCGAGAGAGAGGTTATTTAACCTCCCATGGTGCCCACATTCAGCACGGACCCCTCATTCATGCCTTGTTAGACGCAATACATCTACCCACTGCTATATCGATTATGAAATGTAAAGCACACACGAAGGTTACTGATATCATTTCTCAAGGCAATGATTTAGCTGACAGAACAGCTAAACAGACTGCTCAGAATCGCACATTAGACATGACAAAGCCAATAGTTCAGGCACCAACACAGTGTATGACAATTAAGGATCCCGCACTTGACGTAATTGACATACAGACACATGCTACTGCAGAAGAATTAAAGAAATGGACTGAACTAGGAGGGATCCAGACAGATCAGGGATGGATGACGAAGGAGAAATCTGTATGGTTTCTTCCTGACTCTATGGTCCAAGCCATTATAGCTACAATTCACAGCCCGGCGCATTTAGGAGAAAAAGCTATGCTAGATAGCATTCAACACATTTGGTTCAATAAACATTTACGAGCAGCAGCTAAACAAAAGGTCCGTACCTGTATGATATGTTGTCAGTTCAACCCGGGAAAAAGTGTTCCCGTAGAACAGGGTGGATTCCAGACTCCTGATCATCCTTTTGAAGTGCTCCAAATGGATTATATCCAGATGGAACGATGTCGAGGATTCAAATATGTTCTTGTAGTTGTCTGCGCTCTCTCCCGATGGACTGAGGCGTACCCAGTATCAGATTACACGGCCCCGACTACTGCCAAACAGTTAGTTCGAGAATTCTTCCCACGGTACGGGCTACCACGTGTTGTATATTCAGATAACGGCCAGCCTTTCTCATCCGAATTAATGAAACATGTCTCACTTTTGTTGGGATATCAGTGGAAATTCCACTGTGTCCGACACCCCGAGGCAGCAGGTCTCGTGGAACGACATAATCAAATTTTGAAAATCAGATTGTCTAAAATATGTAAGGAGAAAGGTGTTGACTGGATAGTAGCCTTACCAGTTGCACTATTTTACATAAGAATGGTAGCACACTCTCGAACAGGGCTATCCCCGTATGAGGTGATCTTCGGAAGGCCACCAAATATGTGGGGGACGCCTATACCACGTAAAATAACTGATGTTAATTGTAATATGCTGACAGATTACTTGGCTTCCTTGATGTCTGCACTACAATCTTGTCGTTCACAGGTAGCTGCAGCTTTTCCTGACAACACTGAGGTGAAACCCCATGACGTTGCTCCGGGGGATCTGGTGTTTGTGAGGAATTTCGATCGGAAAACCCAATTGGAGCCCAGGTGGAAAGAACCGAAGCTAGTCCTGCTGACCACAAGAACAGCCGTGAAAGTTGAGGGGCGCAAGGGATGGGTACATTCCAGCCACGTTAAGAAATTTCATGGACTATCCTCGGATATAGACACTGTGCCCTGCACTCCCTCACAGACTGATTCAAAACTTCCCTTTGTTGAAAAGAATGACTCTCAGAACTATAAATTAAAACTTAGGCCCAAACAGTCGAGCAATTTGATTGTTTAAGTCCTCTCCAAGGTGAAGCGGTTGAATTGTCTCTGACATGTATCCCTTGGACCTGAGTAGAGAAAATACCAGAGAAATGTTGAAACGACAGGCGTATTGTAAATCACTGCGTAGCTACTGTGTGAGGACATTATTAATTCTGTTTTTATTGAGTGTTTTAATAATCATTACGAGTGTGATTTTGCATATATATCATCCTATTTCTAGACATGTTTATAATATTACTGCTGAACATTCTTTTAGTGACCTACCGCCACATGAATTATCTTATAGACTTGCGCTGCGCAATAACACCTTCATTAGTATGTTACATCATTCCCATCAGACTAGTAATGCCACCAATTGTTGGGTGTGTGGCCGACTCCCTCCCTATCAGAATAACAAAGGAGTTCTGCCTTTCTTTCCACATCCGTTCACACACAATGGCTCCTGTGGAGCATGGTTTAGTTTATTAAATTCCATAGACCCAGACACAGCAGTTTATCAACAACATTGGATATGGGGAAATCTGAATCTAGTTTTATTCAAAGTCTGTCACCCTAATAAGGAGGGGCACCCCAGTAGAACAGGAACTGATTTAGAAAATGAAGTGTATAAATTAGGTAATTTTACGCCTAATCTTATGATTTTGAATGTCAAATCCGAAGTTGAATTGATTCTGCCCACTATGTCAGTATTTCCAGTTAAAGGTGAATTATGTGTGAGAAAAGTTGGTTCCATACACATGGGCCATAGCAAATGCGTTACTACAGTAGAATATAGTGATCAAGGGAAATCTTCATTTAGAGCTTCTCGCCATTCTTACTTTATATGTGGTCAGACGGCATATATGCGTCTGCCTCTAGATTGGGATGGTACCTGTTACATAGCATTCCTTTTGCCACCTGTTTTCCTAGCTCCCCCTGATTATTATCGAAATGTTCATTTAGTACACAAAAGAGAGCGGAGAGATCTCCCAGTTGTCGATTATACTGAGACGGCATGGGACAAGTATGTAGATTTCAATAAAGGTATCTTTCCCTATATAGGTACAATATCAAATAGTAAGCTGATACGCAGACTCACCAAGACTCTTGAAGCTGTAGTAAACGAGACTATAGCCGCCCTAGGCAATCTGACAGAGGAACAATCAGTGATGAGAATTGTTGTTCTCCAGAATCGTCTTGTCCTTGACGTCATCCTGGCCGATAGGGGCGGAGCTTGCAGGGTCATCGGATCCAGCTGCTGCATATTCATACCAGAAAATTCGCCATCTGTATATAAAGCTATAACACGCCTTCATAAGATTGTAAGCCAGATACACGAGAATCCAGGCACTTGGACGTGGTCCGGGTGGTTTTGGAGTGTGATATCAGCCTGGGGATGGAGAGTTCTATCCTTCCTAGGTATTGGCCTTCTTATACTCTTCAGTTGTTGTTTATGCCTACAATGTGGACCAGCGATTTGTGGTCTGTGTGCCACATCATGCATTCCATATCAAAGTTCTCGTTCAAAATGCCGGAAAAAGAAGGAAGAAGAAATGATGCTCCATGAGCAAATCGATGGAATGATGAAGATTGATATCTCTTGAAGGGCAAGTAGGGGACAAGGAGGGAATGTGGAAATGTGGATTTTCCTGATCAGTTATGTCCCCTATCTTGGACCCCAACGGTTCTATATGCATGTTACAAATGCATGTGTGTTCCCTCCAGTTCCAGTTTCCGAGACGCAAACACATGTGCGTCCACCGTTAACATGTCCTCTGTCAGATCCGCCATCAATGGGCTGGATATTCAATTCCTAAGTATGAAAAGCCACCGACTTTATATGGCTAAGTTACTCCATTTTTACAGTTCAGGCAAGTAGGCCCGATTCTTTCCTCAAAGCCTTTCCCTGCTCTCTGTCTCTGACAGTTTCAGCTTGAGCTCGCATCTGTATCCATGAACTTTGCCCTACTCCCTGTGCAGCTAACGGTGCCTGCCTCGGCCAGTTTTCGCCTGCCTGCCAAGAAGCTGTATTTCACCTTCGAATTATCTATTTTGCTCTTCAGCCGATGCATTCCTGTCTAGTGATTTAGGTAAACATTTCCTTTAGCTCACAAGCAAAGGACTCAGCCTTTCCGTCCTCCTGCAAGTGATTCATAGCCCTGTTGCCATGGAAAGTTTTCTGCCCCTCGCATCTCATATAGGCACTAAGACGCTTGTACACGCACATACAGTTAGTATAGAATAGATTCTGTCCGAGAGTCCTTCCTTGTGGATAACATAGTTCTCTAAACATAGGATGTTAGATATGATTTGGGATTAGGTTGACTTGACCCCCCAGACTTCTCGTCTCCACATGTAGAGCTAAATGTCAAGTCCCCTTCACCCCCTAGTTGCACGTCAATCACACGTCATGCTGCTGCGCGCGCATCTATGTTAAGTATTATCGTATAGATCCACCTATGTAAGATAATCAGAGCCAATCATGTTTCTTTTTGCTCCTTATTACGCCTAGTTTCGATTACGTATCACTATGTTAATTTATCTTATCAATTGTTACGCCTTTTTGCATTCGTTTCATTGTAAATGTATGACCTATAAAAGTTACTTCTTGTCAATAAAGTATTGTACTTCACTTCCTGAACCCTCGTGGTGACGGAACCTGAAGGCCGCGACTCGAGTCGGCCATTTTGGATGGAATAAAGCCCATTTAGAAAAACTCTTATACCACGGATTCTGCCTCTTGTTATTTTGAGCTATTTCCGTATGAAATTCAGTTAAGGTAAAAAGAATATTTACCACAACTCGGTGGATTTCAGCTTCCGTGCTCCTCTGGGGCTTAGCGATGCACAAATTTGACATCTGAGAGAAAACAGACGTTTCCTGTCTCTTCCGTTTCAGCAGCTGATATGCCCACGCTCCGCACGCCTCTTAAATTGCTTTGTCACCTTACACCAAGGCTAAGCCTCGAGCTGCGCCACCGCATATGCTCAGATAACGACACACTTCTACTGCCTGAACCTCCGTTGTATTATTCGAAGGAGTGTTGCCGAATAGTTTTTTTATGGTCCTGATTCAATATTCAGACAACAGGCACCTTCCGCAGCAATCTTCACTGTTAAATCACCCCTTATTTTCATACGGTGGAGAGAGACTGAAAGGGGAGATGACTGCAGGCCCCCTTTATCTTGCTCGTTGTCAGTATTGTAAAGAATAATCACAAGGCAGTAGGTAAGAATTATGAGTCTTTAATGACAGTCATCCACTCTCCGTATCACAGGTCGCACACAGGCAACATTCTAAGGCGAACTCCAGGCACGTTCCAAACGGAGAGGGGAGGAGGGAAGGTACCAAGGGCAGAGGAGAAGAGGGAGAAACTACAACAGATAGCTTGTGTTTTTGAAACCTGAAAAGAAACTTGACAGTCAGTGCTAACGCTCAAGCTCCATGCTGAAGATGTTTCTATACCGGGAGGCTCAAGTTCTTATCAAAAAGCCTTGGACTCATACTAGGCAATAAGATGTTGATTGGAAAATGTTTCTCTCTGGTTTGCTATGTCCATGAAATTAATAGCTTTCATGAGAGTTTGTCTAGAGTACATATGTAAAGTATACTTCTGTTTCAAACTCCTACGCAATTAAGATGCAGCAACTGCTTCTGGACTAATACCTTCACTGTCCTGGAGACAACAACCAACAAAATACAGTCCAATATGTATTCAGACAGATACTGCCTGGTATTTGTATACGAATAGTTTAAGCCCCTTTATCACACTCGCATTCTACATCGCATCAAAGTAAAAGATGGACCACAGCAACTTCATTAAAATGTATTTCAAATTCAAGGATTCACTTTCTTAGGTTGTATAGATATTGATTATAAGTATGTTCTTATTGATGTTAGTTATGCATTCGTAGGAATTTTTAGAAATTTGTAGATACTGACCAAATGCCCAATGGAGGAAATAATACTTGTAATTTGCCATTTGATGTGTCTGCTGCTAGTTAATATACACGTAAACCAATAATTTTACAATTTACAAACAGAAATGCCATAAAACAAATCCCTTTCGTATTCAAGTGCTTTATGTGGGGTTTTAGAGTACCGAATGAAGATATGAAAAATAGGTACTTTACAATCAGTTTGCTACTCCATAAGTGTTGTTTCTATATACAAACGTGATGATATTTTAAACATTTTCCTCGTATGTTGCATGTACACGCAGTTGCTGTTTGTCTCTTGTCTCTGATAATAATAAATCCATATAAAATATTATAAAAAGTAAAAACAAATAGCTCTAAATGATTGCTGCTACCAACATAAATGTCCTCAGAGTTTAGATATTCTTCATACTTTGCAAGTGTTTTCTCCACTTCTGTTTTTGCCATTTTCAGGTCCAGTTATTGAACAAAGTAAAGGCCATAGTAAAGCTTTAGAATGACAACTTAAGAATCAATCTGTTCACCTGAGTTAGGTGCTTGGCTAGGTAAGCGATCAAAATCAGTGGAACTAGCATTTTTTAACTCTTATAGTAACTCATTTCTTTATTACCTCTGTAGCATCAGATGGGGCTTCATCCAGGCGAACTAAAACAATACGCCCCATTGTATGTGATGATGTTATTTCTCGTTCCATAGCTTCAGTTGTGCAAACTGTTTGGCCATTGCCTGGATTGTACATTTCTTTCATTCCATCGTAAAACACCCAGTAGTTATCACTATCCAGGTAATGACAGCACACAAAGTGTTCAGCAGCATGGTATGTGAAGGCCACTGGTTTATACCTAGTTTAGGTAAAAACAGACTTGATATAAGTTTTTAGCAACATTTTTTTTTTTAAATATGCATGCATTTCAAGAGAATGTATCCTACGAAAGCTCAATCAAATTTGCATATTTCTAAACAATGGACAACCAGAGGAATGGAGTAAGGTAATTGAACTGTTTATATATCTCAAACCTAATTTGATCCATGTTGTGTCTGGAACTCAAAGCTGGTATCATCGACAGGAATATCATAGGTAAGAATATCTTTTTAAGTGGAGTTTTTAATATCGATGAAGAAAATTTTGCATGTCATTTATTGTAGGATGTTTGATAATATATGTTTAGTATTTATTTTATAATATGCTTTCATGTATTATTTCTTAGTAACCTACTCCTTTGTTGTTTATGAAGAGGTTTACTTTAAATCGTAGCATGCCGTATCTTATTTTGTTTCGTTTGTTAAGTCTAGGAGCAATTTTGGTTGCAGATTGCTCCATTCATTGTTGTTGGTAGCGTTGCTCTTTTTGTAATGCTTCTATAAATTTATAGAGTGTAGGTTGGATTCTGCCTAGTGGATAATGGAAGTCATTGTGCCATCCTTCCACTTCATTGCAGGTTTGGCTTCCTGTCGTAATGTGCTGTCATGGACATTGCTTTATAGTATCTGGAATCTATGTCCGGAGCAATGCAGTCTGTTAACCCAAGTGTCTCTGAAATAATCCATTAGGGGGCTTAGTTTTTCTTCGTTTTCTCAGTAGAAATGACTTTTTATTAGCAAACCTTTGTGGTTAGCTCCCTCTGTGACAGGGACATAGGCTAGCAATATCATTTTTCATTTCATAGACAAATTGGCTGTTTGCAACATATTTTACACTCAGTGCAGATTGTTAGAGGTGTCTCCATATGCTGTGATTGAAATGGTAGGAACACCCTTGTATGGCCGTGTGGGGGTACATTTTTTAAATTGTTTGAATCACTGCTTGTTCAAATTCTATGATTATTTTTTGTGGGTAGTAGTTATATATTTTATGTTTAGTGTGTTCTAAGAGTTCATAGTAAGTGCTGCTTTTTTATTTGGTGGTAGGGCACCTATAAAAGGAATATTTGTGTTGTGATATTCACCATGTATGTTGCATATCTGCTGCTCCCGATCTACGAGACACCTCGCCCGGACGTGGGCGCTCTATCCTCCGCCCCGAGTCCTGCCCTCTGTGAGGCAGCCCGACGCCCTGTAACTGCCCCCGTCTGTCCAGAGTTGTGGCCGATCCGCGGCTCTCCTTCCTGCATCGTTCCCGGGATCTTCGCCGCTTGTCTGCGCTGTTGTTCGGTGCTGCGGTGAGTGCCACTCTCACCTGCTTGGCACCCAACAGGGCTCCGGGATGGAGCCTTCTTGGTCGCTTGTGATTTAACCCGATCGGTTTCACTTTGGTGTTTACTGTCATGGCTTGCTTAAACTGAAAATGAAGGGACACCTACACTCTAATCTCCAGCTACGCATTTCATTGGTACGCTGTCACGCTCTGTCCCACTAACATCAGTCATCTTAATTTAACTATCTTTTCATGTGTGGGGCATTCGCATTACTTCGTAACAAGTGTAGTCTGTATTTTTAGTTAGTTTGAATTATATTGCCCTCTAGCCTCACGAAATGTATACCTTCGCCATGGATCATGACGGTAGAGAAAATGCCACCGAGCTTCACCCAAAGAATCACTTTTTTCCCGACACTGCACCACTGCTCTGTGGCCTTTGTTATTGTGTCAAGTGTTATAGTCACATTTGTAGTCTAGCCAAAGAAAACAATCACTGTGATGCAATAAGTGTGTTATTGGTTCTGATGCAGCAAGTGCGGCTCCGCTTGTACGCCTCTCTAGGTTGTTACCTTGTGTACACCGAAGGGCCCGACCTCTATTTTATTAGTTCGATACTAACCGAGGATGCTCCTGTAATAGGATCCCACGCCCTCCGAGTGCTATAGACTTAAGTTCGTCAAACAAGTGCCATGGGACTGTAGGTCATTATATACCATGAAGGTCATTACTGTATCCTCTACGCCAGTGAACTAGTAGATACTTTTTAGATTTTTTTTTTGCTTAGTTAAGGTTTCGGTTTTGCTCTTTTTCTTTAATTTTCAAAGTCAGGAGAGAGGCAGCTGGTCCCTGGAAGAGACGACCTGATTAGCTCCGTGTTCTCCTCCATGGTGCTACTTGCCGTCTGTTCTCTTTTCTGGGTTTGTTTTTTGTTTCCACATCATCCCAGGTTTAAACAAGCATTGGCAAAGGTAATAGGTCTGACTTTCCCCAGCTCATGAAAGCATATGCCACAAACAAAACAAGCATTGGCATAGCCAATAGGTCTCGCCTTTGGGACCTTATAAGTGTTTAGCCATGCAACAGTTGATGATGTTGCACCAAGGATATTGTGCTGAATAACTAAACACTTATAAGGTACCAAAGGCGAGACCTATTGGCTATGCCAATGCTTGTTTCAAATTCTTCACAGTTATTGGGGATTCATACATACTTGGCCTCTACTGCCTATGCCAAATGTATAGAAAAATACCTTGCCTCCTGCAACCCACCCCCACTGCCATGAGAGTTGTCTACCTCTTGCCCGTCCCTGGCCTCTTAAAGAGGTACCCTCTGCTGTCCCTAGAAGTAAAGAGCTACTCTGCACTGACAGGCTTTCAGAAAGTGCTCTCACAACAGCCTGGAATTCTTTAATGGTGCAGCAACGGTGAGAAACAAGTTTTATTTCCCACTGTCTCTGAATTATAGCAGTGCATAGCCAGATTTAGAATCTGGTATTCACGAAAAGGTGCACAGAGGAAGCCAGGCATAATAATCCACTTTATTGCTTGAGCAGGATGTTTTTTTAGGGCAGACATTGGATACTTGGTGATACACTTTTCATGGTTGTATTTCGTGGAACCGGTTAGTGATTAGACCTGTTTACACACTCGCTGCAATTGACAGTATGAGATGACATGCAGACTTCTTTATCAAACCGATTTATTGGCCAGTCTGCAGATTATTAAGGCTATTTTAGCATTGCTTAAATCTATACCCCATACTACATCTGAAATGTTCTTTCCTTAAAAATGTTACTGAAAAAGATGAAGATACATGCGGTCAAGGAGGATTTCGAAAGAAATAATAAGCACACATCTTTGGTCAGACATTATCATTCAAAAAAGCTTTTCCTACTGCCTTGATTTTTCGTATACATCCACGACTATATGAAATGGACATTGGAGATGCCCTAACTCTAGCTAATGCACCATCATGATCTGTGGTGGGAACAAGAAAGGAAGGCATATATGTCCCACTGACGTAATTGACATCATATCAGGCTATGAATAATGAATCATTTCTTTCCAGACTTCAATCAAGTTTGTTTGTCTCATGATCAATGGTTCCGGGCAAAAGGGGGCAGTGCATCTTGCTTTAACAGTAGTGATTAGAAGATAGTCAAGACGGCAGACAACTAGGTCGTTTTCAGTGCCAAATGTATCCCAAATACTTTTGCCTTGAAAGCGTGCAAATTGTTTTAACCACTGAATCTTTCCTTTCACCCACTGTCCTTTAGTAAAATGTGCCTGCGCTGTCGTAAGTGCTTGAATCCACGGCTCTTTTTGTGCTATAGCCATCAACTCATGAACAACCTGAGGATATTTCTGTAGTGCCAAGTGAATAACAAAAAGCAAGTTGTCAATTGTACAAGTGTTACGTCATTTAATGCTTCTTCCCGACTTTCCTGTACCTGACCATGGTGGGCAGTTGCTTGCAACGTTCTTTAACACTGATTTAGGTGTTGGTGAGCTATAGTACTTACCCTGCTTTATTTTCCTTTTCGGCCTCTTTTTCCATTGTTCTTCATGGGTTCACATATGTCCTTCATCTTCTGAACCATGGAGTAGGCTTACAGCTATCTCATCTCCCTGTGCAATGTACTCTGTAGTAGATTCACTTGCATGTGTGTATGTTATGTTGTGTTGTTGTTTTCTTTTACACTTCTCACCTGTGGCACATTTTATGTTTACTAGTGCAATCTCACGCATTTTCCCCTCACAAACTCTTTCATTATTTGCAAAAAGTCACCTAATCTCCGATGTAACCTATCATTTAAAACATCTTTTTCTACGGTCCTGAACCAGTTTTCCACTGTTGCATTAGTGTCTCTATGTTGTCCTTCACCTAACATTATTCCACTCCAAAGTGGTAAGGTTGTGACATATTTGCCTAGTAAATTAACAAAGTGTGGACAGCAATTCATGTTTTGCCTCAGATTTTTATTTTCATTTTCAGACTTCAGTGCTTTTTTCTCAGTTTCAGATAAAATGTCTTAAAATATTTTTGAAGATGAAGAAGACTCTTTTACGGTGGACTCTTTCAAAAGGTCATCTGTAGTGTCCGTGTACCATGTGTCTTCTAAATCATCACTACAGAGCTTCATTTTTTGTTTGTTCATTTCGGTCATATATTCAAAATATATATTTGTCTCAGTTTTCACTGTTAGAACATAGAGTACTCTCCTGAGGTGTACTTTAATCTCATTCCATTTACTTGCATTTTGCAAAAGGGCAAAGGAGTACATAAACAACTCTTTGGCTTTTTTTCTGGCTTCCGCTTCGCTCACTTTATTGGCCACGAGTCTAATCATGTGAGCTGCACAGATATGGACCACTGTCAACATATTTTTCTCTCCACCACTGCACATGTTCAAACAGTGTTTTAGGTACTGAACAAGCGTAATCTGGTTGAAAGCCTGCATAGCTGCATGGATCATTGCCCAACTGAAGTCTACCTCAACTTTTTGGGGGATGAGTCTGCGGTTGGACAGCTTGAGGAATTCACGACATACACAGTTTAACCAGTGCAAAATGGTTGGCGTGCTTTGGTCTAAAGATAACATTTCTGCAACTGGGACTGTATGATTGGTAGGTGTCTTTGTTTGAAGACACAAAGCATAATACAAGACTCTGTGGTGGGTCTCTTTGGGGTTTGCAATGACTGACCCTGTTGCATCAAGATACAGATAACAATTACCAAACGCCTGAAGGTCCTTCAGCATGTGCAGCTGTACATCGTTGTACACATGAATTACAAGAGGGCTCATGCAAATACAATTAGATTATGTTCTTTCTGATCTTGTCTTTGTTGCAGTTCGAAGCCGTCTAAAAATACATTTGTATTCATTCGGTTACTAAGATTCTTTTCACTGGAAATTTTCTGTAAGACTGTAGTTGTTTTGACGGTATTCAGGTTACCAGCTAAAAGTTGTTCTGGATCTGCATTAGCTATGGATTTTATATACAGATGAGAAGGTTGTGTCTCTCCTAAACAGGATTTCAGTTTCTCTCTTTCTAGACCACGAGTATGCCTCTTGTGAAAATGTTGAACGGTTGGTTGATTGCACCAGTCATCTCCAGTTGAATAATTACATTGCTATGCTTTGTGGGTTTTTTGGCAATTGTGAAATCATATTTGGTGCAGACACTAAATTTACAATGTCCTTTGCCACGCCAGAAAACAGATAATTTGTTCGCAACCCTTTGGATCTGACTCTATTGTATTTGAAAGAAATCACACAGAATTTATTAATTTCATTAACCTTGCTGCAAATTAAGTCAGACCAGCCATTCAATAACAGAGAATACCCCTGCCTGCTCTCTGGTTTTATCTGTTTCCATTCTTATTTAGTCAGTTTTATTTTAAATCTTGATCGTAGATTGTATTCCTGTTTTATACTAGCCATAGATGTGTCTGTTAGCATCATTTTTTGTAACATATGGCTAAAGTATTTCCTTTTTTAGCATCTGTTGCTTTTTCAGAAGAGTCCTCTGTTTTTTTTCATTAACTGTTGCATATTCATTTTGGTATTTAGAAGCCATAAAAAGCTTTAGCACAGTTGGCTGAGAGATATCTTTATCATTCCCACTTTCAATAGGCAAGATTTGACATAATTTCCTTTGTATTCGTACAAGACTTAAATTGTGATGTGAATAATCTTTTAGGAGATGCAAATGAAACAAAGTCTGTGAATCTTAATTTCTTGGCACTGTTCTTTTTTGCTTTACATTTAGGGCAAAACCATGGTGAAATAGATGCTATATCCATAATGCTTTTATAGCCAATGCAAGTTGGATGAAACCATTCTTTACATGAATCACACTGGGCATGGGGTTGTCGGGGGTCATTTCTTTGCCTGCAGACACAATATAGATTTTCATCTTCTCCTTGAGAAAATGAGGGTTGATCGTTGACAAGCAAGTCTGTTTTTACTATTTTGATACACTAGTGTTTTTGTCTTAATTGCCCTTCTGTCTTCTCTCCAAACATGATAAAGCCATAACCTTGTGCATAGCTTGTTCTGTCCAAGTTCCAATCCAATTTTTCCCCAGAGTTAGACTTACGGTAACCCTCGTTGTTTAGAGATGCAATATTTTCATGGAATAACTTTATAAGTTTACTTTCCGAGTTTTTATCAGAAACAAGCTTCCAGGGCATTTTCAACAATTTACAATTCTTGCATACATTTCTGTTTGAAAATAATATTTGATATGAAAGTTGCCACCAAACGTTTTAATTACAATGAAGTACCATATCACAGACCTGTTTAAAGTTAAGATTAAGACGTGAGGTGCTGGGGGCTTGGCTTGAACGCCGAGGAAAATGGCCGCTGCTCGTCGGAGCTCCGTGACGAGGTAGCGCGTTGAACTTCCCCCAGGGCATCTTTCCTTTGTTTCGGGATCTTTTCAACGGTGGGAGCATGTGGAGGACACTCGCCTGCACCGCCTGCAATATCGGTGACTTCTGGCGATGACAGAGCTGGCTGTTTTCGTTTTGCTTCCTCTCACGGCGTCATGAAAGCTGCGGCCGCCATTTTGTTTGTTCCGGTTTCCCGCGTTTCGTGGTTTGAAGCTTCTCCTCACACCCGGCTGCACTTATGACCAGTGGTGAGCGTTTATGGCCTCAGTTGTTCCTGTTTTTCTTCACAGTTGCCTCCTCCTGTTTTTGTGGACTTCAAAATATGCTTTGAGGCATAAGCGCTCTTGGTTTGACGCTCCTTCTTTCTGGTGATGAAATTTTCCACCTAGTTCATTGATGCTTTTTGTGTTTCTTTTACCCTCATTTTCTCTGTGACTTTTCAATATATTTTGGTGTCTTTTTCTTTGGTTTGCATGGCAATGCCTCGCGCTAACCGCAGTAGCGCCCAGCAAC
Source organism: Triturus cristatus (assembly GCF_964204655.1). Taxonomy (NCBI): domain Eukaryota; kingdom Metazoa; phylum Chordata; class Amphibia; order Caudata; family Salamandridae; genus Triturus; species Triturus cristatus. The sequence goes on along the minus strand of NC_140588.1, from coordinate 1,096,099,413 downwards.
CCAGAATTTCATCAATGGAGGATTCTAATCCTTTCAGCATTTTGCAAGAGTCTATGGATGAGCCTAGTTCGGACTCCGTCAGTTCTAAACTGTTGCCCTCTGTTCCATCGTGCTCCAGCTATAAACCAGCTTCTAAAATTCCGTCTGCTTCTTCTTCTTCTTCGGGTAAGAGAACAAAGGTGAATCCTCCGTCTCCTCCGACTACTTCACCTACAATTTCAATGGAGCTTTTGCTAGAAGAAATACGCTCTCTTAAGCCATACATGACAGAAACTAACTTTCGCCTTCAGAATCTTGAAGACAACTGGTCAAACACAGAGAAGAGGGTTGATGCTCTTGGGATTCATGTAGAATCTATTCAAGCTATCACGGATCACGTTCCTGAAATGCGACGGGAGATCATGCATCTTACACAGCAGGCGGAACAGTTGGAAAACCGAAATAGGCGTAATCATTTACGCATTTATGGCCTTTCGGAGGGCCTTGAAGGTCCTGATCCCCTGTCATTTTTTCGATCCTTCCTACCAAAGCTTCTCGTTTTCCTGAATCACCTCCTCTCAACATCCAGCGTGCTCACCGCTTGGGTCACAGTCCGGGTTCTTCTGCTGCGTCTTCTTCTGTGAAACCTAGAGGTATTATCTTATATTTCTTGGAGTACACAGATTTGTTCAAAGTCCTTCAGGCTGCCAAGCAAAAAGGGAAGATTCTTTGGAATGGCTCTAATTTATTCTTTGCTCAAGACTATTCTAAAGCCACAGCAGATCGCCGGAAGAAGTTTTTGGATATGAGATCTGCACTCCGTACTTTGAATGCCCGTTATGGTTTATTTCATCCGTGTTTGTTCAAAGTGACATATCAAAACAAGACAACTAACTATGAGGATCCGGCACTTCTCCAACATTTTTTGAATACTTGCAGAGATGAATCCATGGACATGTCCAGATCGTAATTTCTTTGGCTTGTGTTAACATTTGTTGTGGTTATATGTTTTATGTTCAATTCTTGCATTTTTTTTTTGTTCACTATGTGACCCTGTTGGCTAACATTTTTTTTTTCCTTTTCTGTTTACTTCATAGATGCACTATATGATCCCTCCCTCCTTTTTATTCCTTCGTTACCCCTGGAGGTCGTTGTTCCCCGTGCTCTCATCAGTCCTGGAGCTGTCCGTCTGGTATGCTGCCTTTTCCTATGTGGCTTCACCCCCCCGTCTTCAATGTTTATCTGTGGTATGTTCATATGATATATTTTATTGTGTTTTTCTATTGTGTCTCTTTGATTTTTGTTGTTCTTTCCAAGTTTTAGTGCTACTTTGTATTTTTTATTCTGTGATTGGCTCTTTTTCTTTTTTTTCTATTTTCCCTTTTTCTTTCTTCTTTCCTCATGGTTATATTATGTGCATTGTTGTAGTTGTTATTCTACTTCTCGTCCTCATTTTTTTTCTCATTTTTTCCTACCTTCTTCACTTACCTTCTTTTTTCATTCTCACATTTCTCATCTATTTCTATTTTGTGCTTTTCTTTTCCATTTTATCTTTAGCTTTTTCCTTTATTCTTTCAAGCGTTTTAGTTTTATTCTTCTTAGGTTATCAGTTTTTTCTCTTTTACATCATTTTCTATCTTATTCCGTCAATTCTCCTCTATTTCTATTTTTCATTTTCTTAAATTATCACTTTTGCCTGTTTATTTCATGTGTATAATTGAACGCTTCATGGCATCTTTGTTATATTTTATATTTTTAAAATGTCGTTAAATATACTATCTTGGAATGTTAAAGGTTTGGGCTCTCCCATTAAACAACAACGGGTTTTATCTCACCTAGCGAATTTAAAGGCAGACATTGTACTATTACAAGAAATTCATGTAAAAGAGGCTGAAATTACTAAATTACGTAGTAATTGGGTTGGCCATGTTTTTGCATCTCCTGGTTCATGTCAAACTTATACACCAAGATACTGATTCTGATGGCAGGTGGGTTGCAATATCCTTGTTGCTTGATAATATTCCTGTAACTATTTTCAACCTATATGCGCCCACCGTGCAAGACAAATCATTTTGGCCACATATTCTCTCCCTCTTGATGCAATACACTGATGATTATTTTATTTTAGGAGGTGATTGCAACATGATCATGGATCCCTTTTTAGATAGAAGGTCTCACTCTCATTTTTCCCCCTCTTCCATGCATGCTCAATTTACTTCTACTATTTCTCAAAGATCACTCGTTGACTCATGGAGACTTTGCCACCCTACACTACAAGAATTCACTTATTACTCACCTGTTCATTCCTCCCAGTCTCGTATTGACTATCTCTTCATTTCTAAAGCTCTGACTCAACACATTACTCACTCTGACATAGGATCCATTCTTATTTCTGACCATGCTCCGGTTTCTTTACGTTTAGATTTACTTCCCCCCACAAGAGGTACTCGGAGATGGAGATTTAACAATTCCCTCCGCTTAGATCCTAAATTTACACCAGCTTTTCGTAATTTTGCAGATTTATTTTTTAGTGAAAATGAATCTTCTCAAACATCCCCTCAGTTGGTGTGGGACACTTTTAAAGCTGCTTCTAGGAATTTCATTATTTCATTTGTTGCTCGGAAGATACGTACAGCCGCTCAGTCTATACAGTCACTCTCTACGCAAATTAAACACTTGGAACATTCTTATTATTTATCTCATTCTCAATCTGACTTAGATTCTCTTCTTAAAGCGAAATTTTCTTTTAATAAATTATCTACAGAATCTGCAAATTTATACTTACTCAAATCTAGTGCTAAATATTATAGTGCACAAAATAAAGCTGGCAATCTTCTTGCTAATTATCTCAAAGTTAAAAAGGAACGTACCAAAATTGAATCTATTGTTAGGTCTCCTGATATAATACTTCATAAAGATGAAGATATTCTGATGGAGTTTACTTCTTTCTATCAGAATCTTTACACTCCGGAGTCTTCTCCTTCAATCTCTGATAATGATCATTATCTGTCCTCAATTCCTCCTCCTTCCACTCTAGATATAGATTTCTCTTCCTTAGATTCTGATATATGTCCTAAAGATATTCTTGAATCCATTCAAGCTCTTAAAAAAGGGAAGGCCCCTGGGCCGGATGGTTTCACTATAGAATTTTATTTACACTTCTCCAACGTACTTGTTCCTAAACTATATCACCTTTTTTCTTTTTTTATATCTTCCAATAAGTCTGAAGGCACCTTTCAGGAAGCTTTGATTTGTCTTCTTCCCAAAGATGATAAAGATCATACTTTATGTAAGAATTATAGGCCTATTTCTTTAATTAATTTAGATTATAAGATATTTGCCAAAATCCTCGCGTTTCGTTTAGAAAAAATTCTACCGAAATTAATTGGCAGAGAACAATGCGGTTTTATCAAAGGCCGTCACCTTTACGATAATACCCGTTTATTTTTTAATGTTCTTAGCAGATCCTTGTCCTACAAACATTCTTTAGCTGCGGTTGCCTTAGATGCCGAAAAGGCTTTTGACAGAGTCAATTGGCAATTTATCTTCTCAACCCTTACTTGGTTTGGTTTCGGTTCAAAATTCCTTTCTTATATCTCGTTATTATACTCCTTTCCTAGATCATTTATATTAGCAAATGGTCTTATTTCTTCTTCATTTCCTCTCTTCAGAGGGGTTAGGCAGGGATGTCCTCTTTCTCCTTTATTATTTATTCTGGTGTTAGAACCCTTTCTCACAAAAATTCGTTTGAATGAGCGTATGACAGGCTTTCCTTATGGGGATAAACATTTAAAAATGTCTGCTTATGCAGATGATATTCTTTTATTCATTTCTCATCCTCAAACTTCCATTCCAGCTTTTTTATTAGAAGTCTCTGATTTTGCAAAGGTGTCTGGATATAAACTTAACATTGATAAATGTGAGATTCTTCCCTTAAATAAATTTTGTTTTCATGCCGATTTTTTGTCATCCTCCTTTCATTGGAACCCCACTAAGATTAAATATTTGGGTTTATGGTTTACTCCTTCTATTAAAGATACGGTAACATTAAATATCAAGAATCTACATACAACTTTAATCAATTCCACGACCCGTTGGAATCCTTTATACTTATCCTGGTGGGGTAGACTAGACTCTATTAAAATGATGTTAGTCCCAATCATTCTGTTTTATTTATCGAATCTCCCGGTTAATATTCCTAAATCCAGTTATAAAAATATTTATTCTGTTTTATCAAAATTTTTGTGGCAAAACAAGAAACTGAGGATGTCCTTTGCAAAACTTAAATGCCCTAAACAATTGGGTGGAGTTAATTTTCCCTATTTCTCCCTGTATCATACTTCATTTTTCCTTTATCACTCTGTTTCTTTGTTATCAGATCATATACATGATCTCTCATCTCAGCCTCTCTGGGTAGAGATTGAGTCCTTCTTTTTTCACCCTTTTACTTTTGAAGAATTTGTAGTATTGCCTCAAATTCCGCAGAAGTTTTCGCTTCCCATTCTCAAAAATTCTCGTAAAACATTTTCTCCTCTTTTTTCACAAGGTATTGATGATCGCTCCCATTTTCTACTTCCTCCAATTTGGTATAATCCTCTTATTAAACTCAACAATAAAACTCTTTTTTGGAAGGATTGGAGAGATTTAGGCCTAATGTGGACTCATCAGCTCTTTCATGAGGGGTCTTGTTTGCCTTTCTCTGTTCTTCAGACTCAATTTTCTTTACCAGCCTCTTTTGAATTCAAATTTAAGTCACTTTGTAATGCTGCTCAACGTAGTTATGATATCCTCACTTCCTCTGTCCCTCATTCCACTTCTTCTCCTATCACTCTCCCCTTCTTACTCTCTTCTTCCTCTGCCTCTCAAATTTATAGCAAATTGCGTGATCCTTCTCTTACCCGGGTTAAATCTAAAATAGAGAGTGATTGGGAATCAGACTTAGATGAATCGTTCTCTATTGTCACTTGGCAAAACATTTGGATCAAAATAAGGAAATCCTCTAGAGCAGCGAACACAACTCAAACTTTATTTTTTATATACAACAGGCTTCTGATTACTCCTGCCAAATTACATATTATAGATCCATCTATCCCTTCTACCTGTTGGTCTTGTCCTTGTGCAATGGCAGACCTTAAACACATGTTATTTTCCTGTCCGTTGATTTCTACTTTTTGGTCTAGAGTGTGGGATCAAATCAATATTATTTTTTCTACCCATTTCCCCTTTTCTCTTTCTCATATTTTCTTAGGTAGTCTTTCTGAGATCTGGTCCTCCTCCACTATGAATACCTCTATTGTTGACTTACTTATTGCTGTGGCCTTTCAACAGATCACTAAGTCTTGGAAGACCGCATCAGATGTCTCTTTCTAAGCTTGGTGGTATGGAGTTTGTTATAATCATAGATTATACAGGGCCTACGTTTACCCCATTTCACTTGCCATTAAACGTGATTTATTGTGGTTACCCATTACTGACTTTTTGAACAAATCCGCTCAAACCACAAGTTTACATGCTCCCCGCATTGAAGAAGTTCCCAAACCTCCTTGATGTTATTTTGATAAATTTTTTGCATGTGATGATCTTTTTCTTGAATATGTTATATGGTTTTTCTTAGAGGATTTCTTATATGTCGGTTGCTATATTTAAATTGCAGAATTATCTTATATCAATTGATATTTTTCTTCCCTCCCCTTTTTCTGTTTTTCTTCTCTCCCCCTATCTTTCTTTTATTTGTTTATAATATATATTGCCTTTGTTCTGTTTAGACTTAAGGAGATGTATTGTACTCACTAGCTTTGTTATTTAATAAAATACTTTTTTCAAACTTAAAAAGACGTGAGGAGCTTTCTTGGCAACAAGAGCAAGAACAATCAGGAAAACTGAAAACAAGAAAGCAACTTTGCAAAATAAATAACAATGATTCCAAACATGAATGTTTGCTGTGGAAATATCCTTTTGCTCTTCTTAGGCTTATAGTAGGAAACAGCCCACTGATGGTAAAATGAAGCCCTCAAACCTTTGGAGACCAATAGTAATGTTACAAAATGAACAACAAAAGTTCCATACAGTGATATGTGAAAATCTCATGATTTTGCTATGTTTCTATAAACTGCAAGACTTATCTTTATAGCACATCTCCTTCTGGTGTTTAAGTGAAATTCTGAGGTCTTTAGTAAACAACAGACTCTGAAATTGCAGACAAAGAACTGTGTTGCAACCAAACCAGCACTGAATTACTTTGGCGCCCTCTGCAGGCTTAAAGAATAATGCATTAGTATGGTAGCCTCAAAAGGTCATTTGGTATGAGAAAGCAAACCTTCAAGACATAAAACAGTAGAACAACAAGCATTTGCAATGCAATCGGTCTCGCCTTTGGGACCCAATATGTATTTAGCTATGCAGCACATTAGTCTGGGTGCTGAAACATCTACTGTTTTTAACAAGGAGGGAAAATAAGCACCAAACTGCATGATACAGCAGGTATGGGAATTCATAGAGAGGAATATTGCCTTTCAGCGCAAAATGGTATAGTACAAAGCTCTGTTTTAAATATAAAATCCGGACCTTCAGTGCCCATATCACTGAAAATACAAAATTTGAAACAAATATTATTGTCTACGGATGCTTATGGAATAATTTCAATGAACTGGATATAGAGAATGTTAGAGTGATTATGGTATTTTACTGACCTCTGCTGGTCGTTTTCTATCAAGAAGGTTAAATAGAGGCAGTTGCCAGAAAAATAAAAAAAAGAATGTCCCTAAGCAGAAAGTAAATCTTGTATCTTACTGACCTCTGCTGGTCGTTTTCTATTAAGACAGATAAATAGAGGCAGTTGAATGGAAAAAATCCCTTAGCGGATGCAGACAAGTCCTAGGGATGATCTCCAGAGCCCACAAAGTACAGACATATATAAGTATATACTAAAGTATATATAAGGTGCCTCGAATGCTCGACTTAAAAAAGAGTCGCTAGGGGAAAAGTAGGACAGCACTCCTGATCCGAAATTAACATTAATACACAACTTGCATGGCGTGGTACTTCTATAAACATAATGCATGGCCACTTAAGCTTGAAGGTGTCATACATAAACTTAGGGTGTCATTACGATGGCGGAAGGCCCACTACCACCAGCCGTGCGCTGGCTAGCCCTCCGCCATGAAATGTGGATTCACGGCCCGCCATATTAGGATGGCAGGCAGATACAGACCGCGACCGTGGCGGGTGCATAGACCGCCCTCCACTGAACCGCCATAGGCAATTGTTCCAATTGCCTGGCGGAGCGGTCTGCATCCCTAAAAAGGTGGTGGTGCCTAACAGGTACCATCCGCCAAATTAGAATGCTGGCTACAGCCAGCCTTTCCATGGCGGCGAAACCTCCATGGAAAGGCTGGCGGGGATTGGTTTCAGGGGCCTGTTGTGGGCACTCCTTGTGTTGGGGGAGGTGTTGGTGCACTGGGGGGTTAGCACGTTTCACTGCACTAAGTGGCAGGCACCATGAGGTGCAGTGAAATGCAACACATGCATTTTTAACATCGCGGGGGATACTGCAGTCTGCAGCGCCCGCATCAATGTTAAATTGCAAGATGCGACCGCCATGGTGGTGGTCACATCCTAATTTATAGTGCGGGACTGCCGCATGCATGGCGGGCAGTACCGATCCCCACTAGGATGGCGGGCGAACTCGAGCCCGTCCGCCATCATAATGACCCCCTTAGTTTTTATTTGGCAGTTCTTTAAGTGCAGAATACTGCCATGAAGGCAATACTTTTAGATTGAATTAGTTCAGATTTGAAATTTTTGAATTAGTAAAGTTTGAGTTGAACAAACAATGGCTAAGCTGGTGTTGATATTAGGAAGTCCGTGTCCTGATGAAAGGTGGCATTTAATGAAGGAATGCATAAAGTAACATAACTTAACTGTGGCATCTGTGGACTGCTTCTCGCACAGAGTTTTGGACTGTGATCATACCCCTGCCTTTGGTTGCTGCTGCATCATGACATCTGGATTACTTTCCCCCACCTAAGGCTGAGCAGACAAGAACTAATGAGCCGGCCATCTGCACTGGAGAGAGATATATGCACTCCAGTATCTCTCCGAGCCTGAGGAGGAACCCTTTGCTGAGAGTTTCTCTCAGCGCATAATAATAATTTGAATCCATACTTGTAAACGCAAACATATCACCCCTTAAGGTTGCAAGGCGCTGGGGGCCATCGGGGAGATTAAGTGAGCTCTTACTCAGAGTCACATGATGCTGAGCTGAGCTGCCGACAGTGATTGAACCATGACCCCCGCGCTCTGGAGTCAGCCGCTCTGTCCGCTGCACTACACCTCTCCCTCCTATGGCGCATGGGATACATTGAAGTAACTTTTGTGTCTGGGACTGTCATAGTTCACATGTTAGACTCAGACAGAAAGGAGTACTGCCAGAATGGTGTAGGAAGGAAAGCTGGAGAAAGATGGAGCATGCTGAGTAAGGTAGCCATAATGCCCCTTTGGAATTTCCCAGACAGTTCAGAAGCTGAAGGATTAAAAAAGGTAATGTGGAAAATGTGTGTTCGACCTGACAGCCTTTGAGTGTTCTTCCCCAAACGTTTGGCTGCTTTCGTCATCTCTTTGCTGATTTCTTTATGTTAGCTTTAGGACTCTGAGCACTTTACCACTGCCAACCAGTGCTAAAGTATATGTGCTTTTCCACTCAAACATGGTTTGATTGACCTATCCATAATTAGCATATTTAATTGACTTATAAGCCTCTAGTAAAATGCACTACATTAAATGCTTCTAGTGGGCGTGCAGCACAGATTGCGCCACCCACACAAGTAGCACTTTAAACATGTCTCGGGCCTGTGTGTGCAGTTTATACTAGATAAGGGTATCAAGGACCCCCTGTGGAATAGTTTAATTCCTGGGACAGGGTACGAACACAATGGAAAGTATAATTCCCAGGAAATGTTTAAGATTGTCAATTCAGACTGATTAAGTACAGAAATGAGTTAAAACAATCAGGAGATAAAAGTTCACAAATTTAATTTGGAAAACATATATGATAGCATGATAAAATACATACTCTAATATGGACAATAGACGAAATAAAATGAATTTTCTAATAACATAAATCAAACTAATGCAATACAGAGGGTGGCAGAGTTGGATTTCTTCACGACGCGCGTTTCGGCACAGAGGTGCCTTCGTCAGGAGTAGCCACAATAAATCTAAAGAATTAAGTAAAACAATGATTATACATACATTTCTGTACTATAAAATACATTTAGATATGCTGAATTGCTGTCTCTTGAGAGAAATCTTTATTTACAAATAGCAACATTTATGGAAAATAGCATTTACTTGATGATTCTGTCTATATTTGTCATATGTTGCTGGTTATGAGTTTTAACGGAGAGAGAAAGGAGAGTATAGATATGGAGAAAGGAAAATAGGGGGTGCAATGAAGAAATGCCCGAATATTTTAGATGTTTTGTTTTCTTTATTATTATTTCTATTCGAGACACCTGTGAGAAGATAGAGAGGAATAATTAATAGAAACGAACTGTATGGTGCTTACTTGTATTCTAAATGAAATATCGTTCATTGATTTATGCGAATTTACGAAAGTCGTAGAGGTTCTTGTTCTATGGAATGAAGTCAAGATAGTATCAAAAATGTATTAGAGAGGTCATAGTTATAGCGCTATACTAATGTTTAATTGTATTTTGTTATAGCTATTTACTTGCCTATTGTGTTAATTCCATATTTTGTTAAAAGGATCCACTTTTGGTTAAACCAAATTGACTGTTTGACATAAAGCTGAAGGAAGGAACTTCTCTTTCAGAATTATTTTTACAATGATAAAATCTGTAAAATAAAAAGGTGATGAGGACAAGTTACCGAGAAAAATGTCGACGTAATATAAATGTTAACGTCGATTTTAGATATATGGTGACAGTTTATGAGGCATTTTTAATTAATTCCTTGTCTATTTTCATTTTAGAGGCATGTTGAAAAAAGAGAAAACTTTATTTAAATTAGTTAGTATAAAGGGTGCGTAACAATTAATAAGCCTCTAATGTTGTTATATTTTTAGTTTCACCATCAAAAATTTGATGGGTGATGTGATAGGGTATTTTTTGAAACCGCATTGCAAAACCACATTTTTCATAAATTATTTGTCTATTTTATGTTGGGGACATGTTAAACAAAAAATAAAAAATAAACTTTTATTTAAAATTAGTTCATGTGCAGGATCTGTAACGGTTTGGCTAAACCTTTACGATCGTTATAGTTCAGGTATTATTTTTACCTTCAAAATTAGATACGAGACACGTCACAGTTAGCTGTTGGTTATTGGTCTACCGTGAGGGGCCGAAATGTTGGGAATTTCGTGTTACAAAATATATATGGCTACACGCTATTGGTTTATAGTGAAGAGTTAGAGTGATGGTGTGTCTGACTATCGATGATTGGTCTATAATAAGAAAGACAGACTAGTGAAAATAATAAAAGGACTAGTTATTGTGTGTTGATATGTCTTTGTATATAATTATATTTAAGTGCATGGATAGGCAAATTAGATAATTGTATCCAAATGAATACGGAATTAAATGGAAATTATTATTAGTTTCTAGTTGATAATACAGTACAGTATTAAACAAAATGAAAAAGAAGAATTAAATTAATCTGGTATGTCATAATTTAGAGTGTGGATTGTGGGTTGAAGACATTGTGGGACCATTGCGTGTCATTTATATAGCGAATTAGATTATTGCATTTTCCCATGGTAGGTCATTATTCAGCCCACGTTTATATGTATCTAAAGTAAGGATCCAATATACTTCTCTTTTTTTCCGGATTTGTGACCCACCTTTTTCATCAGAAGTTTTGATTTTTTCTAGTATTCGCCATCGGATGTTATCTGGTTTATGTTTGAACTCCACATAGTGTTTAACTAAGGGAGCTATCATTTTGGTAGTTTTAATCGCTGAACGATGTTCAGTGAGTCTTGTCTGGATGGCTCTAGATGTTTCTCCTACGTAGCCTAGGTTACAGGGGCAAAGAAGGAGATGAATAACATTCTGGGTTTTACAATTCCATAACCCTTGTGCTTTTATGTTGACATTATTTAGAGTCATGTTTTCACCTTCTAGTATGTTATTACATGATTTGCACATGGTGCATCGTATCGTTCCTTTAATAGGATTGCTGCCATCAATAGTTTTTTGTACAAGAGGAGGTGTTACTGTATTAGGGGTGGATCTAGAATGGACTATAAGGTCCTTGATGTTTTGATTTCGGCGGTGTGCATAAACAGGTTTTGCGATCTTTTTTTGATCTGGATTGCAGTTGAGAAGATGCCAGTTGGAATTAATAATCTGTTTAACTTTAGAGTTTAAGTTGGAATGTTTAGTAATGCATACCAATTTCTGATTTGTGTCAGTTTTATTTGTATTGAAGAGATGATCTCTATCAAAAAAGTGTGCCCTTTTATATGATTCCCTCGCCAGCTGGTGCGGGTAACCTCTTGCTAAGAATTTCTTTTTCATGGCAACTGCTTGGGTGTCAAAATCTGTAAGATTTGTACAATTACGTTTTACTCTTAAGAATTGGGAGAAAGGGATGCCTTGTTTTTGGCATCGTGGGTGGTTGCTTTCAAAATGTAGCAAAGTATTTCTTGCTGTTGGCTTCACAAATAGATCGACTTCCAATTTACCTGAATTATGTCTTATCACTATATCTAGGAATTCGACTTGATCTGAACTGGTGTTGGCGGAGAATCTGAAATTATCATCTTTTAAATTCAGCCAGGATAAAAATTATTTTAGGGTCTGTTCTCCATCGGTCCAGACAAAAAAGATATCATCTATGTATCTCGACCAGTGGGAAACAGACTCAAAGAAAGGTGCCATCTCATTATAGATGTATTTCTCTTCATAGTGAGCCATATAGATGTTTGCCATGGATGGTGCCACAGAAGCACCCATACTGACTCCTTTCGTTTGGCGGTTACATTGCTATCAAAATTCAAAGATGTTTTCAGTAAGGATGAGATGTAGTCCTGTTAGTATGAATGATTTAGAACAAGGGATATTAAATTTGTCTATAAACCATTCTACAGCTTCTAGAGCTTCTTTTTGGGGGATGTTGCTATATAGTGACTCTATGTCGAGAGTCACCAATAGATCTGTTTGTGAATTGAATTTTAAATTTTCTACTTGTAGTATCATTTCTCCTGAGTCTTTAATATAAGAGTTGGTGAGTGGGATAAATGGTCTTAATATTTTATCTATATATGTGGATACAGGTTCTGTGGGAGTGCCAATAGTGGAAACTATAGGGCGGTATGGGGGGTCTTCTGTGTTTCTATGTATCTTTGGAACCCCATAGATACAAGAGGTTTTATTTTTTGATGTATTCAGGTAGTCATATTCTTTCGCTGTGATACTATCTGTATTTAATGCTTGATCAGTGATATTACGAATCTTTTGTATTATTGCTGTTGTGGGATTGGATTTTAGTTTAGAGTAAAAGGTCTGATCACTAAGCATGTTTAGCATTTTAAGTTTGTAGTCTGATGAATTAATTACTACGATGCCTCCACCTTTGTCGCAACTCTTAACTGTAAGGGATTGGTTTTGGGTTAAGGTTTTTAAGGATATGAATTCTTCTTTATTGAGATTGTATAAGGGTTTAGGAATAAAATGTAGGGCTTGGTCAAGACGATTTAAAACTACTCTTTCAAATATAGCTACCTCTGGCCCTACTTGTTCAAGATTTGGGGTGAAAGTGGAGGGCAATGATACTATGTGGATAATCATGTCTTGATTGTCTATTGAATCTTTATTTTCAAAGTATCGTTGTAATCTAATTTTACGGAATATGGAATAACTCAAATTTATTGGCAGGGGCATGAGGGACAAAAGAAAGGCCTTTTGACAGCAAAGATATGCTAGCTTCATCTAGGGTGTGGGATGATAAGTTGAAAATGGGTATTAGTTCCCGTGTTTCCAGTATTGGCTGTTTCTGGTTTCTAGAAAGTGTTGAGGATCTGATTGGTAGTGATGGTTCTGATAATTGCCTCTGGTTTGGGGTTGAAATCTTACTCTTTGACGTCCCCTGCGTGTTGCTCGTTGTCCTAAGAAAGGCTGGCGTATGTTTCTATTGCTGTTAGGTGTGTTATAGGGGCCTTCAGGATCATAATAGTGAGAACTTCCTTCTCCATCGGAGTCGGATGTGTCTGAAAATGTTGTAACTTTCTGTTGTTTTGAGTTACTTTCATTTGGATAATGATTCTGTTGATAGAAATTTTCACTTAAGTAAGGATATGTTTTTTCTAGGGTGTAAAATCTTTTATCTTTGCTTAATTTATCTGATTTCCTTTTGTTTAGGTATTCAGTATAGGAGGCTGTCACTCATAATGTCATTTGCAAGATGTATGGATCCCACACATAAGCACACAGCAAATACAGAATAGTAACACATGGGCAAGCGAGTAGCTAGAACATTTAAATACCTCCCACTTTGAACCAAAGCTCTTATGGCACCAAGAAATCAAAGTAAGTCATCATAACCCTCCGCAGAAGAGCTCTCTTGTCCAATGATCTAGCCGTTCATCCTTCCATCAAGCCCCTGATATCCACCATTTCAAATTTACATTCTGTCATCTATTAATTCTTTCATCCATCCTTCGGTCTTTCACCATTCACTCTGTCCTTCCATCTATGTGCCCATCCATATCCAAACCTTTACAACCATAGGCAAACCTATCCATCATCTATCCTTCCATCCATCATTTCACTCATCTATCCTTCCATCCATCATTTCACTCATCCATCCCTCCATCCACCCTTTCACTCATCCATCCATCATCCATCCACCCTTTTACCCAAGCCATCCTTTCGCTCATCCATCCACTCTTCCACCCATCTATTCACTCATCCATCCGACCATTTACCCTTTCACCCATCTAGCCGTCCTTTTACTTACTCATCCATCCACCCAGTCACTCATCCATCCATCCTTTCTTTCAGCTCTCCACCCTCCCTTTCACTCATGTATGCATTCTTTCACGAATATGGCTCATTACATCGCGTGCTTTTACAACGTTGTTAGTACGTGATGTATTTACATCGCAAGTCATTACAACGACTTGCACTGGGGGCGCTCTGGACTTAGGAATGGTATTAATTGTTATTCCTACTCCAGTTTGTGCATCAGTAGGGAAGGTGTTGGAATTAATTTCCAATACCTCAGTGCCCCCTAGTGCAAGTCATTGTAATGACTTGCGATGTAAATGTATTGCATACTAACAACGCGGTTGTTGTAACGACTGCATTGTGATAGTAGCGCGATGTAATGACAGTGTTGTAAACGCTGTTTCCCTTCTTTCACTCATCCATCTTTATATTAATCTTTTCACTCATCCAGGCACCCATTCGCCATCCATTCTGCCAATCATTCATTCATGCTCCTATCCATCCATTTATCCTCCTTTTCTCTCTCCATCCCTTTTTAGGTCTCGGGACCATCCGGTCGTCAGACCGGAAGTCCGGAGATTTAATGACTTGGAGAAGAGGGGCTTGCACCTGCCCCTCTTCTCCCCTGTTCTCCATTGGCTGGCCTCTTGAATGCTGGCCAGCCACTGGAGAACAGGTCAGTCACTCCGTTGAAGGCCCGTCTTTTTCGGATCGGGGGGCGTGTTTTTTGTGTTCCGTTTCGTTAACTCCTAAAACACGCCCCCCAATCCGAAAATGCCGCTGCCTTTACTCCCGCTCCACATGCGCCTCAGATTCCTGACAACGTTCATTATTTTCAGCCATTGGCAGTTACAAACATCCAGTGTTCTTTATGCGCGGTAACTGTGGCATGATAATCTGTGCATCGTCGAGCAGGGAAAGGTCTGCGTAAGACTGCGCTGCAGCCGTCAGTATCACTAACCAGCTGTCGGAGGTTAGATTTGTTAAACTGCAGTTAGTCATGTCATCCCATTCTTCCACCATGTCTGTGAATCAAACATGTGTTCACTGCGTCTAGTAAACAACTGATATTAGTTTACTTTTACTTCACAAACGCATAGACGATGTGACACGAATTTCATCTAAGAGTGCGTCCACTACACAGGCTCAAAGAGGTGAGCGTGTGCTACGGCGGTCCGTGTGCAAAGCTCAGAGCACAGAATCGAGGTCCAGCAGGGCTGATTCCCCTATTCATCCTTCCGTTCTAACAGTTGAAGAAAGGCGTAACACAGCAGATAGAAAATATCCATAACTTAGAGTGTCATACTGTTATTGCTGCTAAAAAAAACCTTCAGATTGAGCAGTAGTTCGGTTTCACTGCTGAATTTTTAAAAGAAAAAGCCTTTTCACTGAGCACTCATTTCAGCCAGTGCACAGCATTAATAGTGCCACATCTGTAGAAAATGTACCGGAAAGACATTCTGCCTATTAAAAATATCAGCTGATTTAAGGATAAAGTGTTTTCAGTCCCCAGCTTCCCCCCGCCCCCCTAAAAAAGAAATCGGTACCGGCAAATTCTCCATTTTGTGCGCAGTGGCCTTTCTAAGGCCTGGAATGACACTCGCAGCATTTACGATCGGACACCTTTAATTTAATTTTTTTTTTTTTTTTTTAATCGGGTGGTACAGCTGAAACAAGGTCAGGTACATGCATCAGTTACCTGTGCCTCATACTTTCTTATTGTTTAAAATTTGAATTAAAGTCGCAGATGGTGGATTGAACAAACATTAGGAGCGCAACCCTTCCCTCACTGAGCCACCCCTGCCACCGAAGATGGAAAAAACAAACATTGCTGCCAGGGCGCCCCCTGCCTCACTGTCCTCACAGCCTCCGATCAGTGTCACCGAGAAGCATTAATTAGATGCAATTTATTCCCTTTTTGCTGCTTGGAATACCAGATAATCACAGGGTGTTAATTGAAGCCAGCCAGACACTTAGCTTTCTTAAACACCGCCAGCACTTTCTGCTGGGAGCATGTTGTGGGTTTTTTAAGACAGATAAATAACAGTTCAGACGGGGCTGCTACTCCTGTAGTACTCTTTTACATACTGTTAAATGCCTTTGTGAACTGTCCCCAAAACATCTAAAAAGGGAATAAAATGACAATATTAAGGTAATAGGCATACTGAATCCGTTCAAATAGAAAGGAGTGGTGCCCTTTTTGCACTTCTACTAATAAAGAAGTTTGAGATCTGAGTCACAAAGAAATGTAAGAGTACATAAAATATTACTCCTTAAGTACTACTTTCCCTACTCCAAATGTTTTTGCAAATCATCCCCCGAACTCCCTTATAACGGTTGGGATCACTCGCTACGCTCGCTTGCCACATGCCACTCATCCCGAACTTTTATGCCTCACCACTTTCATATGTCATCAGCCGCCACTGTTCTACGCCCAGGCTTAACAGTTGTGACAAATGCATCATTGCTGGGTTGGGGATGGTGTGTCCTACAACTTGAGAAGATTGGTGAAACGTGTGAGAATCAAATCAACTGTCATCCAGATGCTGCAAAAAAAAACTTTTCATGTGATATTCCTGGTTGAATTTGAGCTTAAAATGAAAGCAAAGAAACTCTGGATATAATGGTCCCTGTCTCTGTAAGTGAGAGTGCTTTTCAGACCTGCTAGTAAGCTCAGGTCAAAGCCATAGGTCAACATGTTTCATGCATTAGGTGGTCATTGAGCGATCTGATGGTATTTCGTCCGGCCCAACCATTTATACAAACGGGTAGATGTGACCTAATATTCTCTGCAGAGAGAGGAGCTCAATGACTCAAAGCCCCACACTGTGAATATCTGATGAGGTGCCGACTGACATCTTACCACCACTGGCGAGTACTGTTCTAATAAAGTGCTCGAATTGTGAAAACCCTCCTGCAATTCAGGGCAAATCGACCTACCCGATTGCGAGGATGCCAACACAGAGCACAATTTGTCAGCTCTGGGCAGTGCCCACTATCTCCTATCCCCGTCCTTGCCTCAGAAGGTGTGGTGTCCATGCCATGAACATTACATGTGATTATGCTGACTTTGGTCATCCTGTTGTTACAACATAAGAGTGGGCCCCAGAGAGACCCTTAAACCACATGGCCACAACCACAAATCTAGGCACCAGAGCCACATTTCTTGGAAAGGAATATGATAGCACACCATATGACTCTGCAAACTGCAACAATAGAACCTACAACACACAGGGCAACACTAGAACATGTAATCACCCCGACTGAAAATTACCTCTTCTGGACCCTTTCTCTGCTGTGCTAAGTATGTATGTAATATTGTGTCAAATGCAGTCAGATAACGTGTAGACTCGAGGAATGCCGTTATATGCCCCCACATTTTACACAGTCTCCATAACTTCTCAGCCAATAGGAGAAAAAAGTGACAGCTACCAGCAACCCAACACGTCTCAGCAGCTTCCTGATGTTTCAGACCTAACCATACAAAATCCTGAGACCAATGAGTAATCATCATGGCAAACCTAGAGAAAACCTCAACAGCTTCCTTAACTTTCCGTTCTTTTGCGAGGCAGAGAGTAACGACTACGGCATGAGTGTTCGCTGACCAATCGCCCCCACTATGGCCACCTCAGAAACCTTTCTGATAATCTGTCAATTTTTATTAGTCATTTATTTTTTAAATGCTTAATTTTTAGTGATAAATGCAAAGATCTAGAAACAACGGTGCCACTTCTGCTTTGGCTCCCAAGATCAATGTGTATGTGTCTAGATCCATGTGTGTGTGTGTGGTTCTGTACGTGTGTGCGTGTGGCTGTGTGTGTATGTGTATGCGGCTCTGTGTATGTATGTGTGGCTCTGTGTGTGTGTGTGTGGGAGGCTCTGTGTGTGTGTGTATGTGTGTGCCTCTGTGTGTGTGTTGCTCTGTGTGGGTGGCTTTTTTGTAGGTGGCTCTATGCGTGGGTGGCTCTGTCTGTGTGTGGGTGGCTCTATTTGTGTGGCTCTATTTGTGTGTGGTTTGCTCTATGTGAATAGCTCTGTGTAGGTGGCTCTGTGTGGGTGGCTCTGTGTTTGTGGGTGGCTTTGTGTGTGTGGCTCTGTGTGTGGGTGCAAATGCAATAGGTCTCGCATTTGAGATAGATTACGCTATTGACATTGTAAATAACAATGGCGTTTCTTTAAATGTTTTAAAAATAAAAACATACACAAAAAAAATGTCATGAGCAGTGCCAATAGCTCTAACTTTAACAATGCCGAGACCATTGCATTGTAAATGCTTGTTCACTTAGCCACCCATCCACCCTTCACCCATCCACCCAATCAACCATTTACTCATCAACTCATGAATGCATCTATTGACCCTATCACTCATCCATCTTTCCTTTCTCTCATCCATCCCCCCTTTAAGTCATCTATCCATCCTTTTGTCCATCTACCCTCCCTCCACTCACTCGTCCATCCTTACATCCACCCTTTCACTCATCCATAACACTTGGAAGTCCCGAGTCATGCATGATGCACAGTGCCAGGACTCAAGGTGACTGTGACATGGTGTTGTTTCCAGGGCTTTAAGTGGGATGAAAAACTGGGGGTCTCTCCAAGGGGCGTGTCTGATGTAATTAAGGGTGTGGCTTAAAACACCTAAGCTAAAAATATGTACTGAGCATAATGTGCCGCCCGACTGGTATTTTGCTGTTTCTATCTTTGCATCCATTAACAACAGACCTACAATAAGCCATGGCTGTTGTTTTTGTCAATGGATGTTCGTTGCATAAAATAAATAAAAAAGCAGCAACTATGGCTTTGCTGTATATAATATTAATATTTTAGCAATTAAGCAATATTAAAAATGCTTCAGTTCTGAAATGATGAGATTGTGTAAGAACTATAACCTCTTGTTTTTAACTTCTTTACCCGGCTTCTTTTCATGAACTTGTAGGTAGCAGGATGGGAGTTTTTAGGTCTCGCCTGGTGTTAGCAGTGCGCATGCGCTGCGTTCGCCATGCGAGGGCCTTTTGCGATCAATTCAGCCAAAGCTGAACATGCACGCGTACAGATGTGCAAACATGGCTGCTCTAGCCATTGACACAAAGCAAAACATGCACGCGTGCGTACGGACAGTCCGACGGCATCTTGTTTTGCTTGTGCCAATAGCTTTCACACGCGCACGCATGGCGGCGTGCTTTTAATTAATGGCCTTAGCGCGATCGCTTTCACTTTCACAGCCGCGCCAATTGCTTTCACACGCGTGCACATGGTTTTAATTACAATTGCTTTTACTTTCACTCCTCGCTTGTTCTTCTTGTCATCATTTCACTAAATTGTTTGTATAATAAATGTAAATAATGTCCAGTGTCCCTGATTGTATGTGCAGTCTTTACTGATAACAAGACCAGTGCACGGCAGCGTGTCACATTGTGTAGCGGCAAGAAAACAACCGACTGTTCCATTTTAACCTGCTGCAGGGGGGGGTCTTCGATTCTTATTCACTACCGCAAATGGCTCTGTTTGTTCGCATCTGAAAACAAGTGAAATTAAAAAATTCAAATGATGTTAATAGGCCTGGGAAATATTATGGAATAAATAAGTAGCAATTACCAGACATAACTAATCTCAATTAGACTGGAGGGAATTCCTTCCTTCGCACTCTCTAGCACAAAACACGATAACGTGTGAACAAGGCACGTAAATCAATGAAGCTGTCTTTGAAGGAAAAGGGCACCTTGTTTGTTGTGTTCTGTCAGGGGGGCCCCTGTGGCATACCTACCCCCAGTGGGGGTGCCTTGGTTGAAGTACGGGTGGGGAGGGGGATTGGTGGGGGTGCTGGTGATTGTCGCTCAGAGACGCCACTGGGGGAACCTGACAATTGCATTTTGTGTAAAGTTGTGAGAGGAGAAAAAGGGACGCCCTGTTCCGCTCTACTTGTTTGCATCCTCTCCTGCCCCAGGCGTTCACTGCTTGGCTGTAGAGGGTGCATAGGCCTTACAACTACGCACTCTCCTGGCCCCGGCTTTCACTGCTTGGCTGTAGAGGGTGCATAGGCCTTACAACTACGCACTCTCCTGGCCCCGGCTTTCACTGCTTGGCTGTAGAGGGTGCATAGGCCTTACAACTACGCACTCTCCTGGCCCCGGCTTTCACTGCTTGGCTGTAGAGGGTGCATAGGCCTTACAACTACGCACTCTCCTGGCCCCGGCTTTCACTGCTTGGCTGTAGAGGGTGCATAGGCCTTACAACTACGCACTCTCCTGGCCCCGGCTTTCACTGCTTGGCTGTAGAGGGTGCATAGGCCTTACAACTACGCACTCTCCTGGCCCCGGCTTTCACTGCTTGGCTGTAGAGGGTGCATAGGCCTTACAACTACGCACTCTCCTGCCCCAGGCTTTCACTGCTTGGCTGTAGAGGGTGCATAGGCCTTACAACTACGCACTCTCCTGGCCCCGGCTTTCACTGCTTGGCTGTAGAGGGTGCATAGGCCTTACAACTACGCACTCTCCTGGCCCCGGCTTTCACTGCTTGGCTGTAGAGGGTGCATAGGCCTTACAACTACGCACTCTCCTGGCCCCGGCTTTCACTGCTTGGCTGTAGAGGGTGCATAGGCCTTACAACTACGCACTCTCCTGGCCCCGGCTTTCACTGCTTGGCTGTAGAGGGTGCATAGGCCTTACAACTACGCACTCTCCTGGCCCCGGCTTTCACTGCTTGGCTGTAGAGGGTGCATAGGCCTTACAACTACGCACTCTCCTGGCCCCGGCTTTCACTGCTTGGCTGTAGAGGGTGCATAGGCCTTACAACTACGCACTCTCCTGGCCCCGGCTTTCACTGCTTGGCTGTAGAGGGTGCATAGGCCTTACAACTACGCACTCTCCTGGCCCCGGCTTTCACTGCTTGGCTGTAGAGGGTGCATAGGCCTTACAACTACGCACTCTCCTGCCCCAGGCTTTCACTGCTTGGCTGTAGAGGGTGCATAGGCCTTACAACTACGCACTCTCCTGGCCCCGGCTTTCACTGCTTGGCTGTAGAGGGTGCATAGGCCTTACAACTACGCCCTCTCCTGCCCCAGGCTTTCACTGCTTGGCTGTAGAGGGTGCATAGGCCTTACAACTACGCACTCTCCTGGCCCCGGCTTTCACTGCTTGGCTGTAGAGGGTGCATAGGCCTTACAACTACGCCCTCTCCTGCCCCAGGCTTTCACTGCTTGGCTGTAGAGGGTGCATAGGCCTTACAACTACGCACTCTCCTGGCCCCGGCTTTCACTGCTTGGCTGTAGAGGGTGCATAGGCCTTACAACTACGCACTCTCCTGCCCCAGGCTTTCACTGCTTGGCTGTAGAGGGTGCATAGGCCTTACAACTACGCACTCTCCTGGCCCCGGCTTTCACTGCTTGGCTGTAGAGGGTGCATAGGCCTTACAACTACGCACTCTCCTGGCCCCGGCTTTCACTGCTTGGCTGTAGAGGGTGCATAGGCCTTACAACTACGCACTCTCCTGCCCCAGGCTTTCACTGCTTGGCTGTAGAGGGTGCATAGGCCTTACAACTACGCACTCTCCTGGCCCCGGCTTTCACTGCTTGGCTGTAGAGGGTGCATAGGCCTTACAACTACGCACTCTCCTGGCCCCGGCTTTCACTGCTTGGCTGTAGAGGGTGCATAGGCCTTACAACTACGCACTCTCCTGGCCCCGGCTTTCACTGCTTGGCTGTAGAGGGTGCATAGGCCTTACAACTACGCACTCTCCTGGCCCCGGCTTGCACTGCTTGGCTGTAGAGGGTGCATAGGCCTTACAACTACGCACTCTCCTGGCACCGGCTTTCACTGCTTGGCTGTAGAGGGTGCATAGGCCTTACAACTACGCACTCTCCTGGCCCCGGCTTTCACTGCTTGGCTGTAGAGGGTGCATAGGCCTTACAACTACGCACTCTCCTGGCCCCGGCTTTCACTGCTTGGCTGTAGAGGGTGCATAGGCCTTACAACTACGCACTCTCCTGCCCCAGGCTTTCACTGCTTGGCTGTAGAGGGTGCATAGGCCTTACAACTACGCACTCTCCTGCCCCAGGCTTTCACTGCTTGGCTGTAGAGGGTGCATAGGCCTTACAACTACGCCCTCTCCTGGCCCCGGCTTTCACTGCTTGGCTGTAGAGGGTGCATAGGCCTTACAATTACGCCCTCTCCTGGCCCCGGCTTTCACTGCTTGGCTGTAGAGGGTGCATAGGCCTTACAACTACGCACTCTCCTGCCCCAGGCTTTCACTGCTTGGCTGTAGAGGGTGCATAGGCCTTACAACTACGCCCTCTCCTGCCCCAGGCTTTCACTGCTTGGCTGTAGAGGGTGCATAGGCCTTACAACTACGCACTCTCCTGGCCCCGGCTTTCACTGCTTGGCTGTAGAGGGTGCATAGGCCTTACAACTACGCACTCTCCTGGCCCCGGCTTTCACTGCTTGGCTGTAGAGGGTGCATAGGCCTTACAACTACGCACTCTCCTGCCGCAGGCGTTCACTGCTTGGCTGTAGAGGGTGCATAGGCCTTACAACTACGCCCTCTCCTGGCCTAGGGTGTTTTTTATCCTCCGCTTCTTCCATTCAGTAGCACACAATGGATTAAAGAAATGCCTAGGCGATAACACGGATTACAGCAAGACCAAGAGATAACGTCATTGTTTTCTTGATGATGGTTTGGGTGATGTGTCTTCATTCACCCCTGCCAGGGCCACATTCATCATTGCGTTCACTACCCACTTTCCCACTACTTTCGTGGGAGAAATAGCCTTTTAATGGGTTCTTACGGCATTCACACGTCGGAAACACGGAGAGGATGCGCAGACAGCACTGTATTATCATTTCTGTGTCGAGCAAAGCCCAAGCCACGAGCATCATTCCTCTCATGCGCGGACCAGAAATGTATCTGGACAGACAAAACATCGCATTAAAAAAACACAACTTGATAATTAGGAGAATGCGAAATATGCGCAATTAGCTTCCGCATAATTATGCAAAATTACAGCCAAATTATGTGAAAATGCCCCGAGTTAAGTGAAATGCAAATCATCCATTTTTGCCCTATATTTTAGCGCCTCATTTTGTGGCGCGAGAATGCACTGAAACAACAGCACCGCGCGCAGCAGCCATTAGCGTTCTGTTGGTCCGGTACATTTGAGATAGATTTTTACAGCAAAGTTGTCATTTGTGATACATTTTTACGACCAATGGTGCATAAATACACAAAGGGGGTTAATAGCATAATATTAGGAATCTCGCGTAACAAGCGTAGCACAAAATTCGAGAAACTATGTGCATTAGGCCAGTATAATTTGTTTAACTGACTGCGCCAGCTGTATGTTCAGTTAACTGACTGTTTGTCTCTGTCCCTCCAGGGCTCCCCCGTTCAGTGCACCCCTATACCTATTTAACTCATCTCCCACCTCTTGTTTGCAGTGCTTAATTTGTAAAATATGAAGTGCAGCTGCTCAAATTTTTTGGGGAGGCCACGCCCACTTGTCCAGCTCTGCGCACTTCCTCCAGAGGCTCCACCCACTTCCTTTATTGGTTCCGCCCACATCATCAAGCCTCATCACATCATAGCCACCTCCTCACATCTTGAGTTCCGCAAGAAGCTGAAGACATTGCTCTCCACATAAGCACTTTGAGGACCTCCCACCTACACACCTGCCCAAGTGCCTGGATACCCTATTGGGTGATTAGTGCGCTATACAAATCAATACTGCAACATAACATAATGTAACATATGGAAGCCTATGACAACTTAAAAGTTATCTCAAATAAGAGAATATGTGCAAATCTGAAAATGCAGCTTTAGGAAAAGTCAATAGAGGACTTGAGGCAGTTTTGCAAACTAAAGAGAATGTGCTTGTACTGTGCGGTTTAAAAGAAAGGAAGGGATGGAAGGAATTAATTATAGAAGGCAGCATCAAATGCAGGGTGGAAGGGGGTACTGGAGTGAGGAAATAAATAAGGAATGGATGAAAGAAGGAAGAAATAAGAAAATAATGTGAAAAGAAGAAATTAAGGGATAGAAGGAGAAAGGAAATCAATGATGCGTGATAGATGAATAGAAAGAAGAAAGGAAAGGAGGAAGAAACGCAGAAGGAAGGGTTGGGGATAAGAAAGGAAGAAATTAAAGAAGGGATGAAGGAAGGAGCAGGAAAAAAGAAAGTACGAAATGAATGGAGGAAGAAGGATTAAATGCACCAAGGGAGGAAGGATGGGGAATGAATGAGGGTGTAAGGAAGCAAGAAACAAGAGGGGAAAGAAGGCATGGCTGGAGGTGCTGAGGGAGAGAAAAAAGGAAAAGAAAAAAAGACGGGACGAAGGAAAGAAAGGAGGTCAGGGGGAACGGATAAGAGTATGAAAGGTACTAGGTCCAGGAGGTACAGAGAGAATAATGACAGTGCAATATTGCAAAGAAATTGAAAAAAAATAAAGATTAAAATACATTTGTGTCCTTAACATACCATGTATGTTTGTAAAGCACTTATTCACCAAAAGAAGCCTTGACAATGAATTTAAAATGTTGTGATCCAGCTCAACTGCACAAATTTTATCAACCTCAAAAAGATGAAAGACTGAGTTGCCACACCAAGATTTAAATGTATGACCCTGAGAACAAACACAGATTCCTGGAGTGGATATAAAAAAATGTGCAAGAAGGAAAAACATAAAAAGGGGGAGTGAGGAAGGAGGAGCGGTCTGAAGGCAGATAGATAAGTAGACAAAAAATGTGAAGAGAAGTGAAGAAAGCAGAGATTGGAGTGGAGCAGGATGAGAATGAAAAAAGGAAAGAAGAGAAAGGGAAGAAGAGCAGACTGTGGGGAGTGCATGAAAAGAGAGTGGAAGGGAAATATGAGAAGGTGAAAAATGAAAAGCAGTTAATGATGGGAGGTGGCGATTAAGAAGAAACGTGGACATAGGGCAGAAAGTGAAAGAAGAATGGAGAGAAGGGAAGGAGTAAGGTGTGAAGGGTAGGAAGAAAAGAAAAATACTGAGGAAAAGCAAGAAAAGAGAACACCTCTGCTTTATTAAATATACAGTAATTAATTATGTAAAGTTGAGAGTTGACAGGGCTATATCATTCTTGACCTGTCTCATCAATGCATAGCTGTGCTGTCCAAGACACACAATAGCGATTAAGGACACCATATCACTAAGTGCAAAGCTTGGGGGCACACCATTTGTGCATGCACTGTGAAAGCTTGTGCCATTGTTAGTTTTAAGGACTCGTTCTTTCAGAGTTTATGTGAACATGGCGGTCATCCCCACCTCCTCAAGCTTGGTGTACGCGCTGCCAAAAGAGATTATTGCATCAGGTGCCAGGAGTGCTAAAGCGGGTTCACTTAGAAATTCATTAATTCATCCACTTACATTGACTTGAGTATTGAAAAATTCATCACAAATTAACTCCATGTGAAGATAGAAACAATGTCATATTTTTAAAATTACGGCTTCCTTTTACAATTTGTCCACTTCAGGCATGTTTGCACAGGTCTGTCTGTGTAGTGTATCCTAAACATTCTACATTTTAACAAGTGTGCACCGAATCATTTGCACAACATGAATGACCCTTTGGTCCTCAAGAGGCAACAGTGGTGGAAGAATGAAAAAGTCATATATGACTTTTTCAATTTAGCTCCTAAATGATCAATCTTTTTTCAAAACAGTTAATCCTTTCCATCTCATAATAAGCCAATTACATACAGTGTAGTGGGTCAAGGGAGCATTTTACCATAAGTGGATTATAATTAAGGAGACTGACAATGGTTTCCGGACAGTGGTTTCTGCAGCATACTATTGCTCATTTTGTTTTTGGGCACTTTAAATCAACTGGCATGTATGTTTGGATCAATCAGTTTCATCTGTTGTGTTCATTCATCTAGTAATTGAATTTAGTGGAAATGAAATGAAAGGACACACTTGCAGAGACAATGCAGCAAGTATGCAAACTTCAAATATACAAATACTTTCCTGCTATTACCTAACCTGCTTCAGCCCACTGCTATCCACATTTCAAATCACAAAGTGCATACACTTGTGATTCTGGATGAGAGTATCCTTTTTTAAAAGCGTTCTTTGTTTAGGGTAAAGTCAAAAGCAACTTGTAGATTAGAAACTGCTTTTCAGCTATCTGCTATTTCTTTTAACAAAAGTGGACTTCTTCTATCCCACAGCTGAGCTAGTACAAACTGTTGCAATGAAAACACTACAAAAATGCACAGAGTCCTCATTTTCAAGGCAAACACACAAATGACAAAATCAGCAATGGCCCTCCCAGCGCCGAAAATGATTTGCCCCAGTTACCTGATCTTTGAGGGATGACGGGCTAGTCACATTTTTTTGCGTCACCTTGTGCTGACTGGGTTCAGAATGTCCTGCTATGCCTGCTGCCCGGCTGCTCCTCGTAATGCTGCCAGGTCCTGTGCCACGCAAGTAGAGTGCTGGCAGTTACTAAGTGCAGAGCAGCACGTGCACACTGTAGTTAGTCTTGGGCCATGAGTACTAAGTTCGAAAGCAGAATTACAGACAGCTCTCCAGGTCCGTGCTGATAAAAATGCATGCTAGAGTATGCACTCTTTTTTAATTTCAGAAAGGCAGGGCAGCAAAATAAATCTACAGAGGATTTCATAGCATCAGGCTATCAAACCCAAACTATGTGAGTCAAGCGCAGTTTCTGGCAACCATCGGTCGGATTTTACATGGCAATAAATCTGAAGCGCAGGCCCTCTGCATGAAAGACGTGAGATTAATAATGTGCCTTAATGCCGGATATGTATTTTTTTTTGTGCGGCTCTTGTTGCTTTTAATGTATTGTATTTATATAGCGCATACTACTCCTGACGAGGCGTCAAAGCACTTTTTCGGTAAGGATTAGTGTTGAGTTAGTATAGTAAAATATGAAAGTAATTTGAGTGGTGGATATTAATCAGTTATTTGGATTGAGAAGCATAGCGGAGGGATAGAAGAGAGAAAAGGTTTTCATTTATAAAGCACTGGTTATCCCTGATGGGGTGTTGAAGCGTTTTTTGGGTTTTTTTGGCGAGAAACTACTCCAGAGTTCTCATCTCGAAAAGGTACGTACATCAACACTCTTCCCTGGGGTGCCAGAAAGAGTGTAGTCAAATGGAATCCTAAGCCGCATATCAGCAATAAAGGTTTGGGCAAGCATTAACTCTCGTGGCCAGTATAGAAAAGAGCTGTGGTCCTCCAATACACCTGCGACCATTTCCTTTGTCTTGCTAGATTCAACTTTAGACAACTGCAGTTCATTCAATCAAGAATGGGCAACATGCATGGCAACGAATTTGATAAGACAAGAACTATTTCTCAATTTAACCGGAAGAAAACATATTGGTAGCCACCACACATGTAGAAAATGTGTCACAGCACAGGAGAGACGTTTCCTGTAATGTGCGCTTGAAAGTGGAGGCAGCGCAGAAAACTGAAACGTAAGGAAAACTAAAAGGCCCACGATAAACAATACTTGCCTAGGCCTACCTCTAACATGGGCCAGGAGTAAGGCATGGGCAGTCTTAAATGGGCCCGAAACACCAGAAAGAACTAAAGTGGGCATGGGCAACATTCAGAAGTGTCAGAACTGTCACTCGGCCAGATTCAGCTGCTCAATGTGGATGAAGCCCAGAAAAGCATTCGCCTCAAAATCCCTTACATTTTAAACTTACTGGAAATGTACTTTGCTGTCCAAACTGTTCAGAATGAGAGCCCAGGGTTCGGAACAGGGCTTCTGTAGTAATAAACCTACCTAGAAGCAACATTATTGAAACAAGATATAAGATGTTATGATTAGCTGCAGGAAGCTAGAATAGCCATCCATTTTGAGAGCAGAATGGCTTTGCATGCACTTGTTTATGCTCTTTCTCCTGTCTTTGGATAGGACTGAATTACGTTTGCTTAATTGTTAAAGCAGAATGTTAACAATAATGTATACAAAAACACACAGGAAAGGGCTTCCTAGCACACCCTCTTCTGCCACAGTGCACTCAGACTGGAGAGGCAGGAAAATCGGAGGTCTCACTGAAGACAGCTGTGCACAACAACGCACCAGGATCTTCAGCCACACTGGGAAGAACAGCTTTTTAGGACGTGCAGCATTCTTTCTAGGAGATATTACGATATTCCACACTGAAGTTTCCGCGTGAACCTATCAGAATTCAGATAAATAAGTTATCTGCTTCAAAGAGCTCTTTCTGCCAGTAGTTGTCTCGTGTTACTGAGCGGGGTGCGATTCAGGATGGTCGACAAATCGTGCACCCAAGTTTCTTCGCAACAAGCGCCAACAATGATTTTAGTCAAGTTATTTTGGAAGGCACTTCACTAAGGCTGATTTGTCACACTTTTCCGGTCATTTGCTGTATGTGGGTGCCAAACTGGTGCGGAGGTGAAACCTTTTCCCAGACAGTGTCAACGTTAAAAAAATGACAAAATAATGAGAATACTCTCCCTTCCCCGGCCCTCACGTGTGACTCTTTACAACCATGGTTGACTGACACAAATGCCAAACACTCTGAGGCAACCGTGAGTTGCACCAAGTACGCGTCCATGTGTACGAAGGTATTCATAACTGACACTATAAAACTACTTTCTCTTATAAGGAGCGATTCAAAGCACGTGTAAAAAAAGCAAACGAAAGCCATTCTAGAAACATGATACTGCTAAACTACGTGAAAAGGCCCAAACGAATAGATTACATTAAGCAGGAAATAAGCGGTCCAACTAAATCGCAATGAGGGTGTCAGGGAAAAATATCGGGAATGCATGTAACATAAGGCACTTCACGCCCGGTTTCACAAAACAACAATTAATTCACAGGATTCTGAGAAGCCCAATAGCGACTGCACCACGTTACCTCTCTACTTATGAAGCAAGTAAATAGAATCTATGAAACACATACCTGCTGCTTTTATCGTAGGTGCTCGTTTAAATTCACTTCTACTGGAAGTTTTACGTTATTGTAAAACATTTGACCTGCAGTACTACACAATTCCAGCCTGCCTTGCGTTCAGCCAAAAGCCCGCCCTCGGCAGTTCCCCAACGGAAATGAAAGCATGTTCTTTGTGGGAGGCAGCCACGATCTGCTGACGTGACATCACTAACGTGATGAACGTCATGTTGTTGATCTTTTACCATGCCTGGACCGGGGTGGGCCTCACGAAGAGGACATACCAGGCAGCAACAGAGGAATGAACAGGAATTCATTATTAATAATTACCGGGTCCTCTGCAGGAAGAGAAAGACCGCATAGACCCGGCCCTGTGATTTAAGTGCCGGTGCTGAGCACCGGAAAGCACCGGCACAAATTAAGCACTGCTTGTTTGTCCAGGGAGGAGTGTTGCAGGGGTAAGAGGGGAGGGGTCGCTCCCCCCCATTCTCCTCATTGGGTACATTCACACCCTGCAGCCCCCTCGGCCCGTCCCTGACCCGGGGCACCCAGAAGCCACCCCCTCCCCGCCCCCTTACAAGCCTCTTTTAGCGAGTTGTTCCCACAGCTGCGATCTGATGTCCCCCTGGGATGTAAATAAACAAACCATTAAACAAGCATTGAAAATGCAATAGGTCTCGCCTTTCATTAAGTTAAAGCCATTTGCTTTACTATACAATACCATTAGCAAAGCAAATGGCTTTGTCTAAAGTAATTATCGTGATCGGAAAATATGCTGAAATCGACAAAACGTGGGCAGAAACAGGAAAGCAGGCGCAGCTCTGTTCAGATTCACTTATCTGAGAGGATACGGGAAAAGAGCTGTAAAAGCAATCTGCGAATGTTAATGTATAAGAAGCTGTGTAATGCACGGGTGCACATACATCAAACTGGAGGGATTCACTGGTCAGTACAGAACTCTTCTAATCGAGTGCTTTGCTGTCCCACGGGGGTTCCCCGTGAAGCCCTCTGCAAGGTCTAACTTGCAGAAGCAGCTCACCCAAGGACAACAGCCTGTGAGAGGGCACATCCGGATATTAGTCCGAGGAAGAACGCATCTGCAGTTTCATTTCCGCTTCCTACTAGCACCTTTCAGATCAATGTCAATTGGGGGCCTTCATTTTAAGCACGGAAGCAGTGGATTTATTCAAAGCTACCAGCAGATTACTCTACAACATTGTGCATTCCTGGGCTTTGACACAAAGTTTTCTGGGAGTTGTAGTACGGGCTTCAGAAAGTTCCAAATCACAGTAGTGTGTAGCAGAACGCTTTAGTTTCCCGATTTACTTCGCCTTCCAGGTTTTTGATTTTATTTTTGCCACCCAACCAGATAACACCCCCTCTTCAATGGCTAGGGGTACACGAGAAGGAGCTATCCCTAAGAAAGTAAAGAGGAAGTCAAATGTTAAGCCTCCCCATTCCACCATTCCATCTCCTACAATCATCTCTGTAACTCCTCTTGTCTCAAATCTTCCCCTGGAAAACCTTAACCTTTCATCCCTCCATCACTCTCCTTCACTGCCAAATGTTCAAACAGTGGATTCTACTCCAGCTAACTTGAACATAAGCTCCACCAGCTCAAGCTCAAGCAGCAATTACAACAGTGGAGATATGATGGACGGTAATCTCAAAATTAACGCATACCCCAACGATAGCTTACTGCTTACTAGAATTGGCGATCTGTTTAAATCTCACTTGGAACCCATAGAAAAGGCCCTACACATGGTTCAGTCTCAACTTACTCAACTGTCTCTAGTAATATCTCAAAGTACAGGAAACAAGAAGGATTCCAATTTGGGGAAAGGTAGGTCCACTATTTTAAATACTCCTAACGCCAAAGTGTTAAAACCAGGAACCTCCGTTCAGAACCCCAAACCTAACAAACAAAAAGACCCTGAGAAGCCTATCCAAAATCATTCCCTAGCATCTGTGAACAAGCCACAACCACCTCCTAAATCCTTTAACCCGCCACCACCTCGCCCTGTAATCAATCCTAAATCAATAGCACTCCCCCCATCAAACCCTCCTCCTTCCCTTCCCACTCCTATACCCCCTACCCCCGTTCCTGTCCAATCCAACATTACTACCGGCTTCAACACCATTCCTATTAACCGTAACAGAAAGATTCCCCCTATCCATCTTCCACCCGAGGCCTCCTCATACGTAGTAATAATGACTGGGGTTCCGGAACTCCCCCCAAATCAGGATGAACCAGTTTGGTCCCTGAAAAATAAAGTAATCTTTTGGTTGTCCAACAATAGATCGCTTCCAATCTTTATGGACAACAGAGTTACTACAGTGCGTAGAGTGCCTTGGTTAGGCAACCAACCAAAAAATATACAGGGCGACTGTATAATAGTAAATTTTGAAAATCCCAATACAGTCGAGCATGTTTGCTCTTGGGGTGATCAAACTTCTCCCGAAGGGATCGCTACTCGTAATTTGTCGTACTTCTATCCCCCTAATACGCGACGCAATGCAGGCCCTCCATGGTCCTGGACGAGGGTAGGGAACTGGGGCGGTACCAGAGACCGAAATCAGTGGTCGGGACATGGTTTTAGCAACCCACCACCAGGCCACTTTAGTAATTGGAGAGGTCCACTACTATCCAACAGATACGATTGCCTCGATATGGTTGATTGACTATCATCTATACCTATGAAAGATAGCAGTTACAACAGCGTATTTCCTAACCCAAAAGTCCCCAGTAAAACCATTCGGGTGGTCGGCTCCTCCTCCTTGTCATCCTTGTATGGTACCCAGTCTGAGTCTTCCCTTCCCCAGTATACCCTGGTCCAACAGCAGTCATCCTCCCCTCACCAGGACGCATGTTACAGCATGTCAGCTACCCCTGCAGATACGCCCCCAAACCCACAATCTCCTACTCACCAACCCAGGGAGTCTAAACCCATCCCTCCTTTTCCTGCTATAACCACTCAGTCCCTGTCCCAACTTTCACATCCCTCTGCTGAACTTCAGCCTTCAAATTCTATTATTACATTAACTCAGGATCTTCCAATCATATTTTGGAATGTAGCTGGCCTAAGATCGAAAATCCATCTTCAGTCTTGGGTGGAACTTACTAATAAATTTAAGCTAATATGCCTCGAAGAAACTTGGGCAATTGACCCTATTCATATACAGGGTTTTAAAACATTTCACCTTCCTCCCTTACCGTCTACCCATGGTAGACCTAAGGGCGGCTTAGCCATCTATGTTTCCAATTTAATGCCTTTTACGATCTCGGAAATCCAGCTAGACTCGTCAATTTTTCAAATCCTTAAAATAGTTCCTGACAATAATTCTAGTTACTATCTCATTAACATGTATAATAACTCCTCACCCAGCGACTGTGTAAAATCTTTGTCGGAAATTACACACTATATACAAGACCAAAAAGCTAAGAGTCACGAGTTAAACTGTCATATTGTGTGGGGTGGGGATTTCAATGTGTATCTGTGCAAAAATCATGGCAAAGGTATCTGTGGGCTCTTAGACGAGCACGATGTTCCCTTGGCCCACTTCACTCACAATGCAGTGGGTCACGCACTAAATACCTGTATTTTCACATTAGAACTCGAATTCGCTAACACCCTAGTGTGTCCCGCTGTAGAGTTCAAAACGACTTTTCATGGTAGAGGGGCTACCACAACTATCGATTTTATCTTATGCTCTCAATCTTTAAAACACCGATTGAAGCAATTTACAACAGGCACCGACCCTTCAAGTGACCACTACTCAAACAGCATAACCATAGCACTAAATTCACCATCCCCAGCCTGCACAAAAACAAGCTTCTTAGCGCAACACTCTCTGGTGATGAATAAAATTAATGGTTATACTGTCAAGTGGACGACGATCAATCCCGCAGAGATCACCAGTAAGATCATTCAAAAAACCCTTCCTCTCATCTACCATTGTTTGGAGACGTCATCTTCCCCAAAGCTGATTCTCTCCAGCTTTACCAAAATATTAGAAGTCATCAGACAAGAGCTCACCCGTTCCTATAAGATTCGTAACAATGATAAGGACTCAAGAGGGTGGTTTGATTTCCGCTGCCGTAAAGCGCAGCGTGCATTGAAAAACGCACTCCAAAATAAGACCAGGGACAAGCCCCAAATTGCCTCCTTGAGGAAAAATTATAAGATGGCACAGCAATCCCGTAAACGGGAAATTAAAAATAATCTCTGGGCCCAATTACATCAGAGTACTCTAACCAAGGACTCCACCATGTTCTGGAGAACAGTCAAGGCCCCTTTCCTAGTTGATGAAACTGCAATACAGCATCTAGATGTGGCAGTACCTGCTGATAAATGGGTAGCACACTACTCGCAGATCTTCGCGGATAACCCCTTGACAACTGAGGTACCCAGACCAGAGGCGGAAGCTCCTACTAGTAATAACATCTTCCCCATTGACCTCCATTTTGATCTAGAGGAGATAATCGCAGCACTGATCGCCTCAAAGACCGGTAAGGCGCCCGGCCCAGACGGAGTCCCCTTAGACATATTTGTGAGCAATATAGATCTTTGGTCTCCAATTGTCATGCAGGTTATGTCTGCAGTTACCCAGATTGGCCCTCTTGATTCTTGGTCTACTTCTGTGCTCCTGCCCATTTTCAAAAAGGGAGATCGGGACAATCCAGCCTGTTACAGGCCCATCTCCCTTTTGGATTCCCTCGGCAAGGTAGCTGGGAGACTAATTCTGGAGCGATTAAGGGACTGGTCTACAGAGAACAAGATCTTAACCGACTTACAGTTTGGGTTTCAGGAGGGCCTGGGCACCGTGGAACAGGCCTTAAATCTGACTTTACTCATAGGTAAATACGTAGGGGCAAAAGGTGGTAAACTTCATCTAGTCTATGTGGATTTGAGTTCTGCATTCGATTGCGTAATTCACTCCAAGCTATGGGCTATTTTGAAGTATCTGGGCATCGATCTTGCACTGCTGAACTTTCTCCGAGAGTTATACTCGGACGCAAAAGCTTGTGTGAGATACGGTATTAAAGGGGAGCTTACTGAATCCTTTAATATCGAAAAAGGCGTAAGGCAGGGATGCGTCCTTGCTCCATTCCTATTTAACATCTATACTAATGGACTGGAGCAAGCGATGTTGGTTGACAGCAAAGATCTACCCTGCATAAGCTCCCGCCCCATTCCTGCATTACTGTATGCAGACGACTCAGTTATCCTAGCAAGGACACCGAATCAGCTTCAGATCCAACTAGATAAATATTGTGAATTTATGTCTTCTCTTGGTCTCAAAGTCAACAAATCTAAGACTTTTGTCATGAACATCGGGAAGAGAGCCCAAAAATGTAAATCTCTCCTTATTGAGAAGACCAGATTAGAAACTGCCACTACCTATCCGTATCTAGGTATCCTTATTGATAATCAATTGTCCTGGAAACCTGCGATATCTAGTAAAAAACTGCAGTTTCAACGCACAACATCTGCACTGACTTCGTTCTCTAGGAAACTGGGTAAGCCCGCTCCTACTGTCCTTTTGAAGATTTACCAAGCCAAATGTATGAGTGTGGCAACATACGGTGCCGGAGTCTGGGGCTATGTGTCCACCGACGAGCTACAAATTATAGAAAATAGCTTTTTGAAATACATACTAGCCCTTCCTCGTAGTGCTCCTACTTTCGGCACTCATGCGGAACTCGGCCGGGAGTATCTGACCGATGTCATTAGCTACCAGCCGATACTACTATGGCACCGTATATGGACTAAGGAGCAATGTCATCTAACTAGGTCACTAATATCTGACTGTCTCTCTTTGTCCCATTGGAAAAAGATTCCCTGGCTGCTATATGTATCGAGATTTTTAACAGATTTGAACCACCCTGCTTTTTTCACTGACCCTGAATCCTTATCGGTTATATCCAGAAAATCCCTGAAAAAGCTTTGTGCTGATCATTTAAGCGATCTTCGTTTGTGTTCTGAACTTGTCAAAAAATCAAACGTTCATTTAACGATGGTCCAATCTCCTTATGGCATTCAATTGTATTTGTCATTTTTTCTGTCAAATTATGAGAGGTATGTTTTAACCAGATTTCAGTTTGATCTATTTTTTCGTCTTGTCTCACTGCCTGTGCCCTTAGTCTGGTCACGGGAACTACCAAACTGTCCCTGTGACGGTCTTACTTGCCAGTCAACCCTGCACGTAACCTTTTTCTGCGGTTTCTATAAGTCCCCGCGGAAACGATGGCTGGTTCCTTTGCTTCGACATTTAGGGCTGAGAAGATGCAGACCGGCTCTTTTGGCACTTCAATATCTAGATACCCCGTATATAGCCAAAACCGTAGCCTGCTTTCTTAAAGCCTGCTTGAAAACTCATTCTCAACTATTGGCAACTGTTTCTTAAGATTTTACTGATTGTTCGGCTATTATTCCTGTATATAGAATGTTAGCGTTTACTCCTAAATGCCTGCTTTCCTCAACAGCGATTGAACAAACCGATTTTTACTGATTACTGTGTTATTATTTTTGTATTTTTGTACTTAGAGTGTCAGTGCTTATATGTAAAATGCGTCCCTTTTTAAGCAGTCAACGAGCAAATTGAATTTTTATAATGTTGTATCATTTTAAATGTACTTTTTATGATTGTAAACTCAATCGAAATAAAGTATTTTATTGATTGATTGATTTTCCATTCTGGTGCTTGTAATCCTGATGTTAAAATTGGACACCTCATTTCCGAGGCAAAATTGGACACACAGAACTGCATGTCCAAAAGGCGAGGGTTACCCTACTCTGGACTCTTGGGTTTCTGTACTACTCACTCTCTACTACTCTCTACTACTCTCTACTACTCACTCTCTACTACTCTCTACTACTCACTCTCTACTACTCTCTACTACTGTCAACTCTACTACTCTCTCTCTCCTACTCTCTACTACTCACTCTCTACTACTCACTCTCTACTACTCACTCTACTACTCTACTACTCACTCTACTACTCTCTCTACTACTCACTTTCTACTACTCACTCTCTACTACTCTCTCTACTCACTCTCTACTACTCACTCTCTACTACTCACTCTCTACTCCTCTCTACTACTCACTCTCTACCACTCTCTACTCTCTACTACTCAGTCTATACTACTCACTCTCTACTCTCTACCTCTCTTTCTACCTCTCTTTCTACCTCTCTCTCTACTACTCTCTACCTCTCTGCTTCTACCTCTCTCTACCTCTACCTCTCTCTACCTCTCTCTACCTCTACCTCTCTCTACGCGCACATATATGCACATATATATATATAAATATGTATAAATATGTATATATATGCATATATATGCATATGCATTTATAGATATGTATGTGTATATATACATACATATATAAACATATATATACACATCTGCATAATTATTTAAATACAAATATAAATGCATGCTTACATATACATACATATATATGCATACATATGCATGTTATGTACATGAAAGTTTGAAAAACACTAATAAAAGCAAAGCTAAAAAGCCACCTAATTACAAACAGAATTGCTTTTACTTAAACGAGGGCGAGACCTATTGCATTTTCAATGCTTGTTTTACATTTGTTTTGTACATTTCGTCCTAACAGAATGCCTTGCCCTATACCCCTGGCAGGTGGAGGCCACCAGATGCTGCAATAGCCCAGACGGGCCCATGGTCATTCTGTATGTGGCAATCAGCCATGCAGAATGACAATGGGCGGGTGCGGCTGCTCCTGTGCTCCGAGGATGCTTGGGAGCAGCCCGATAAGAGACCTGAGGCCTCTCGTTGGGAACAGCTCTGCTCCCCGCAAAGGCCAAAATTACGGACAAAAGGAATCCGTAAAAGAGATCCTCACGGACAACGGAGGAGAGATCCAAATTATGGATGGTCCTTGAAATTTACGGACGGTTGGTCACCCTAGTAAGCATAAGCCCTGGGTTTCCGAGGCTGCTTGTCAATCAGGGAGGGTTCAATGTGTATGACTGCACCCCACCGTTTTCCTAACTTGTCACAGCGTGGGGTGGGCGCAAGCCTCCATGGCCCCACCCTATCCTGGGAAGAGCTGGGAAACGTGGGAGCGCACACGAGGCTGTCTACGACGTGATCTGCAGCACGCATGCGCTCCATAAACTGCTGGTATCCCAGGCAAGTGTGGGAGGAGCTTAGAGCAGGCTTTTAATGGACTGTATGATTCAGGTGCTAAGCAGGGGGGGGGGGGTTGAAATGTGCCCTTCTATCTTAATAATAGTAATTTCCTCCTTTCGGTAATTGATAGAAACAGCTTTTGATTGATTTCCTTCAGTCTTTCTGGTTCTATTTCCTTCTTTTTCTTGTTTTCGTTTATCTCTTACTTCCTTCTATTCTACTATTTTACATGCTTTGGGATTATTTGTGAAAAACAGCATTCGTGCAGTCTGCTGTGATATCACTTACGTGTCTGGGTCACTTGTGACAGAGCAACACAGGACTGAAAAGAAAGCGCAGCCAGTCGAGGCATCTCAGTGTTTCCCTTCTTCTTCCTGACATGAGAGCGGGATGAACATTGGTGCAATGTCAAGTTACCTTTACATTGTGAACGGTGAATTACCGCTGGTGCTCAAGGAGTTCATGAGAATTGGAGATTAGCAGGTATTTATTTATTAAGTGTTTTATAGATCGTGAACTTGACCCGTTAGGGTATCAGAGCGCTTTACAAGGTTCATAGAGTTGTACAAAAAGGCTTAGATATACAAACGGTTGGAGAGGGGCAGTGGGTGCAGGCTACAAAGGGAATAGGGGGACACGTATGTACAATTTACATTTGCAGATACTCAAGACAAGGCCCCCCAATTTCTTGGTGGAGTGAAGAGGTAGTCCGAGGGAAAGGCGATAGTCATAAGTTAATCAGGGTCTCTGTGGTGGTTGAAGGCAGAAATTAGGCGAGGAATTTACCAATGAGGAAAGTTTTGGCATCCTTTTTGAAGCGAGCCAGAGAAGGGATTCTTCTGATGGCGGGTGGGAGCGAGTTCCATATTCTTGGTGCGGCCCCAGAGAAAGCCCAAATGTACGTTTTTTTTTCCCGAAAATGGGCAGGTTGGAGCAAGAGGTCTCTGGCGGACCAGGAGTTCATGATTCCTCCAGATACCACTAGTTTCTGTGCCAGATAAGCAGGGGAGTTTGCGTATAAAGCCTTGTGTGTGATGCATGCCAGTTTCAACTGTATTCTAGCCTCGAGGGGAAGCCAGTTCAAAGCTTTCAGATGTGGAGAGATGTGGTTGAATTTCCTTGAGCTGGTAAGAAGTCTGGCGGCCGCGTTGAGGCAGGCTTTCAAAGGTGCCAGGGAGATCTTGGGTAGACCCGAGAGGGTGGAACACCCATATTCCAGCCTAGAGATGACCAATGCCTGGACCGCCATTTTTAGGTCGGGAGCATCGATGAAGGGTTTCAGCTTCCTTAGGTAGCTCAGGTGGAACCTGGCTGATTTGGCCATCGAGTTGATGTGGTTCCGCATGTTCAGGTTGCAGTCAAGGACTATTCCCAGAGATTTGGCCGAGTCCACGATGGTCGGTGGGCAATTTAAGGCTGTGATGGCATTGATCCATATCTGAATCTCCGGGTTGGTTTTTGTAGGGGAAATTAGGAGAAATTCTGTTTTCTTTGCGTTCAGTTTGAGTTGGTTGGAGGCGAGCCATCGGGCAGTCAGTTTCAGGGCCTCATTCAGGGAGAGAATCTCCTTGATAGATGAAGTTTTGATGCATATTTGAGTGTCATCAGCGTACATATGGTAAGAGATATTAGCGGTGCATAGTACCTCAGCAAGCGGCTCTAGGTAGAGGTTTAAGAGGGTGGGGGACAGGGTTGATCCATGAGGGACTCCATCCGGGGAGGGAGCAGATAAGTTGCCGTTAATTAGGAATCTGTGATCGGTTTTGGAGGAAGAACCTAAACTATTCTAGGACAGAGCCATCCAATCCCATCCTGAGGTTGAGGTGTTCGAATAGTTTTTCACGGTTGACCGCGTCGAAGGCAGAGGATAGATCTAGGAGGATTAGAAGGCAGGTTTTGCCTTGGTCAAGGGCTTGGAGGGCATCGTCAACAATGTGGAGCATGGTAGTTTCAGTGCTGTGCCCAGATCTCAATCCAGATTGGAAGTCATCGAGTAAGTGGAAGTTGTTGATGTGTTGACTTAGTTGTTGTTGCACTCACTTCTCTAACACTTTGGCTAACAGAGGGATGTTGGAGATAGGTCTGAAGTTGTCAGGGGAGGCTGGATCCAGCGACGATTTTTCCAAAATGGGGAGGACTTGGCCGGCATTCAAAGAGTCAGGAATCGATCCCTGCCGGAGAGAGGTGTTAATTATTGCAGTCCAGCCAGGAATAATGGATTGGGCGGCAGCAGCTAGGCAGCTGGATGGGAGCGTGTCATTAAAGTGATTGTTAGGATTTAAGGTAGATAGGATTTTAGAGACGGAGTTTTCGTCATAGCACTTGAAGTCGGTCCAGCGTGTTTGATTTTGAAGGCGAAGCCCGTGAGGGTGGCGCGGAAAGAGGAGACAGGTCAGGAGGGGGTTGAAAGTATGTGGCAGCACTGAGTTCGTTACCTAAGGCTGTGATTTTGTCAGCGAAGAAAGAGGAGAATTCCTCAGATGATATTAGAGACTTAGGAGTTTCTTTCGGTGTTTCACCCAGTTTATTGGATTGGTGTTTGACCAGTTCAAAGAGCTTGCGGGGTCTATTCTTGGCATTCCCCAGTTCCGATCTGAAGAATTCTTTTTTTGAGTTGAGGATGTTCTTGTTGTAGGCGTTCCTCGCCTGGCGGAGAACTTTTAGATGAACGGCAGAGGGGTGCTGTCTCCATATTCTTTCAGATTGCCCGAGGGATCTCCTCTCCTTGTTGAGGGATCCAGTGAACCAGGGGTTTCTGTCTTTGATTTGTGTTCTTTTTAGTTTTAGTGGGGCTAGGCCATCCAGAATGTTCGATATAGTCGCTGAGTAGTGATCATTAAGGTCTCTGACCGTTGTGATATGCGAAGGGGGGGAGCATTCAGATTAACAGCGGCCTTCCAGTACCCTGTCGAGGTTCTTGGTGTCTCTGACCCAGCGTTTGAGAATCACCAGTTGCGGTGCCTTTGTCTTGTGGGTCCCAGGTAAAAGGAAGGCGATGGAGTGGTGGTCAGACAAGTCGCATGGGTCTATAGAGGTAAGCTTGATTGTTAATTCCTTAGAGATGATCCAGTCCAGAGTGGCCCCTTTCGAGTGTGCTGGGAGAGAGCAGGCTTGGTTCAGGGCTTGATCGGCCAGGAGGTCTTTGATGGCGTTGACATGAGGATCCTTGGGATCGTTCCAGCGTAGGTTGAAATCACCAAGGAAAATCTCTTTAGCGTTGGAGGAGATCTTAGTTGTGATGATTTCCAAGAGGTGATCAGTGAAGGAGTCGTTCAGGCCTGGAGGGTGGGAAAAGATGTGAAGGTTGCACAGTTGGGTTGAGTTGCTGCAAATAGAGAGGGCAAGGTATTCGCTGGAGTCAGTGGTATCCGCAATAAGTTCCGTGACAAGGAGGTTAGAGCGATAGATGCAGGCGATGCCTCCTCCTTTCCTGCTGGATTGCCTGTTGGGAGGGACTAAGAGGTCCAGGCATGGAGATGAATGTTCGTTGAGCCATGATTCTGTTAGACTTGCTAGGTCAAAATTTTTGTTCAGTATGAGATCGGCAAGATCGGTGGCATGCTTAGTTGATTAAGAGACCAGACAGGTAGGGGTCGGGGGAGTGTCAGGAGTCGGGGCGAACAGGTGTACAGGCGCTAGGCTCCTTTTAACCACACTCCTGTTGGAGTTGATGGTGACCGTGCCGATGGCATGTTTGGAACTGACATCTAGTAGACAAGGGGTAACTGGGGCAGAGTTGTATTCTTGGAGGAAGGCGAGGCTTTCATTTTCAGTGAGGTCTAGTGGACTTGGGGTGGCAGAGGTAGAGTTGTAGGAGAGGGCGAGACCTAGGGTTTCCTCCTCTGAAAGTTGGCATTGTTGCTTGCGAAGGTGTCTCAGGGATAGCGGTAGAGGGTGCTTGGGGAGCTCTGTGACATGAGGAGGGGTGGAAATCCGCAGGGAACAATTACCCCCACCATCCTCCCCATCATCCAGAACCTGATCAACAACTCTCTCTCAGCAGGGCTTGTCCCCCCGAAGTGGAAACAAGCTACAGTTAAGGCCCTCCTGAAAAAACCCAATCTAGATCAGATGAACCCGGGGAACTACCGCCCGATCTCCCTGTTACCGTGGATAACTAAAATCGCGGAAAAACACGTAAATCAATGCCTCACAGAATTCCTGGAAACAAACAACTCTCTGGACTCCTCACAGACGGGGTACCGCCCCATGCACGGAACAGAAACTGCTTTATTAGCAGTAACAGAAGGAGCTAGAAAGATCGTGGATCAGGGCGGCACTGCGGCCATTATCTTATTGGACCTCAGTGCCGCCTTCGACACTGTGAATCATGACATCTTACGCCACAGAATGTCAGAGCTAGGGATAACCGCCACTGCTGCGTCCTGGCTACATTCCTTTCTTTCAGACTGCTCTTTCCGAGTCTGTGAGGGTGATACCACCTCGCCCAGCAAACCTCTCAGTTGTGGGGTTCCCCAGGGCTCATCCTTGAGCCCCACACTGTTTAACATTTATATGCTCCCCCTCGCAGAAATAATACACCCTTTCGGCGTTCAAGTCGTGTCCTACGCCGACGATACGCAACTGGTGGTTACCCTGACTCATCCCTCCTCTTACTCCAGCGATCTCAGAGGCTGCATGGAAGCAGTATGCTCCTGGATGAGCCAGTCCTATTTGAAGCTAAACGGCGACAAAACAGAGCTAATGGTACTGGGCAATTCCCCCCAAAAATCCATTGACTCTCTGTGGCCGCCAGCACTAGGCCCAGCACCCCCAACCAGGGATACCATCAAGAGCTTGGGTATCTGGCTGGATAACGCATTAACCTTCGGCCACCAGGCAACCAAACTAGTAGCCACCTGCATGGGCATTATTAGACTCATACGAAAGATCCTACCGCTCCTCCCTTATAAGGCCAGACAGATCATGGTCCAGGGTCTAATCCTCTCCCGGCTGGACTTCGGAAATGCCCTATACCTAGGAGCCCCCGATTCCACCCTGAAAAAACTCCAGGTTATCCAAAACTGCGCTGCTCGCACTCTCCTGCGCATTCCCTGCTGGCAATCAGTGAAATCTGAACTAAGACCACTTCACTAGCTGCCAGTAAAGGATAGAGTCAACTTCAAAAGCATGTGCATCGCCCACAGTGCTTACTGGAGGAAAGGAGCAATACTGAATCACACTCTGATCACCCCCTACCACCCCAATAGGCAGCTGAGGTCGACCCTCGCCTTCCAAGTCATCAATCCCAGGTTCAAAAGAGAAAGAAGTGGAGGAAGAATGTTCTCAACAAATGCGGCAAGGCTCTGGAACTCCCTTCCACTCTCTATCCGCTCAGAACCTAACATCCTGCTCTTCCGAAAAAAACTAAAAACCTTCTTCTTCAGCCGATAACTTCGACCCGCTTCACCCACCTGTATTCTGCTAAAGCGCTGGGACGCCTGCGGGTAGCTATCGCGCTATATAAAAACCTATTCCATTCCATTCCATTCCAGGGGCTTGAGGTTGGCAAGGGAGAGTTCGGCGAGGTGAAGGAGGTGAGTATCATAGCTTGGTTTGTGTAAACATATCATTAAAGTTTGATAGGTAGTTAATGACAACATAAGTTATGGTCTGTAGCTTGCAGGGGGATGTTGTGAAAAAGCTTGCTTGAGGGTTGGTCTCGCATCTAATGTTAGTGTGAATGGTACAAATTTCAGGGGGGGAATTGACTTTCGATAATTAAGAGTGACTTTTTGTGTTGGAGCGAAAATAGGAATTGCCATCTCCGGCAAGTTCTTGGGTTGTAATCTGATGAGGTTAGTAAACAGAGAATAGTGTGAATAGCAGTTGTTAAGCAACAGTAACAAGATGTACTTGTGATTGCTATGTGTGTGTGTGTATAAACTGGGCAGTGCGTCAGATGTATGAGGGTGATTGGCTTTGCGAGTATTTTACCCAGTTTTGACGTAGCAAACGTATGTAGTTGTTGATCACAGGTTTGAGTCATGTTGCAGCTTTGTATGTAATATGTATGTCTCAGGTTTCTGACCCGTGCACATAGTTAGGTTGAGCAATGCATGTGTTGCAGGCATATGTGAGTAATTTGCTGGTCACAAAATACAATCCTGGTGTAATGACCAAGTTATGTGATAGTTGTTGACAGTTATATGTAACACGCATGGCATTCCCTCTGAATACCTGCAGGTTTATTTAACATTTTCGTTATTTTGTGGACGATTACATGAGTTTGGTTGGCTAGTAATACACCTTTATTGTTAAATGCAGAAAATACAATTGTGTGCTAAATAAATGCAAGCTATTCTTTAATGACTGATAAATGTACTTGATTTTCCAAGTCTAGGAGCACAAATAGACTTGAATTATGTTACAATCAATCAATCAATCAGTGAATTGTGAAGCGCACTACTCACCCGCGGGGGTCTCAAGGTGCCAGGGCTGGG
The DNA here is from genome assembly GCF_964204655.1 of Triturus cristatus. Lineage (NCBI taxonomy): Eukaryota > Metazoa > Chordata > Amphibia > Caudata > Salamandridae > Triturus > Triturus cristatus. Next base: position 1,096,055,950 of record NC_140588.1, on the reverse strand, counting down.
GAGGGGGGGGGGGTAACGCGTGGCTTCGTCTCAGGTCTTGAGCCTCTTTCTGAAGGCTTGCAGTGTGAGGGTTCGCCTGATGCTGAGTGAGAGTCTGTTTCAGGTCCTGGCTGCGATGTAGAAGAATGATCGCCCCCCGCTTTCAGCTCGAGCAAGATCTGCAGATCGGAGGCTTCTCTTGGGTGCATAGGAGGAGATTCTTTCATTGAGGTATTGGGGTCAGATGTTGTGGAGGGATTTGTAGGTGTGAGTGAGGAGCTTGAAGGTCACTCTCTTTTCGATGGGGAGCCAGTGGAGTTTTCGTAGGTGTTGGGAGATGTGGTGTTGTCGTGGGATACCGAGGACAAGTCTAGGTGCAGCGTTCTGGATTGTCTGGAGTTTGAGGAGTAGAGATTTGTTTATTCCGGTGTAGAGGGTGTTCCCGGAGTCCAGTCTGCTGGTTATGAGTGGGTGGGTGATGATCCTTCTAAATTCGTGGGGTGGGCTCCATTTGAAGGTCTTGTGGAGGGTGTTGAAGCATGTAGAGGAAACAGTGTTGATCTGTTGGTGCATGGCGAGGGAGGAGTAGAGTATGATGCCGAGGTTGCAAGCGTGGTCTGTGGGTGAGGGAGGTTTAGCGAGGATGGTGTGCCAAAAGGTGTTGCCCCTTGCTGAGGGGGTGGGTCAGAGGACGAGGACTTTCGGTTTCTCTGAGTTGAGCTTTAGGCAGCTGTTGCTCATCCAGGAGGTGACATCTTTCATACCTCCCTGGAAGTTGAGTCTGGTGGTGTCAGGTTCCTTTGTGAGGGAGAGGATGAGCTGGGTGTTGTCGGCGTAGGATACTATGCTGAGTCAGTGTTTTCGGACGATGGTGGCAAGAGGGATCATGTAGATGTTGAAGAGCATGAGTGAGGATCCTTGGGGTACTCTGCAGCTGATCTCTGTGGTTTCGGAGAGGAAGAGTGGGAGTCTGATTCTTTGGGTTCGGCCAGTGAGGAAGGAGCGGATCCAATCGAGGGTGTGTCCCCGTATGCTGGCGTCGCGGAGTCTGGCGGTTAGTGTGCGGTGGGAGACGGTGTCGAAGGTTGCTGAAAGGTCTAGTAGGATGAGGGCTGCCATATGGCCATGGTCCAAGAGGGTGCAGATGTCATCCGTTACAGCTAGGAGGGCGGTCTCGGTGCTGTGGTTGTTGCTGAATCCGGATTGGGAAGGATCGAGGATCGAGTTGGCTTCTATGAAGTTAGTGAGCTGGTTGTTGATGATCTTTTTGGTGACTGGCTGCGAAGGGGAGGAGAGAGATGGGTCGGTAGTTCTTGAGGTCCGTCGGGTCCGCGGTGGGCTTTTTGAGGAGGGGCTTGACCTCTGTGCGCTTCCAGTCATCAGAAAAAGTGCCTGTTTCGAGGAAGCAGTTAATGGTACGTCGTAGTTCAGGTGCAATGGTGGAAGATGTGGGCGGGCAGGGGTTGGTGGATGCTCCTGAGTGTATCCTTTTCATGGTTTTGGTGGTGTCTTCTGTGGTGGCAGGGGTCAAGGCGGTGATGGTAGGCTGGGTTGCATTGTCAGTTGGAGGTGTAGGGTTGGTGCCTAGGTTCTGCTCATCGTAGTTGCTGTAGATAGTTCTGATCTTGAGATGGAAGTAGGAGCCGAGTGTGTTGTAGAGGTCCTGGGAGGGAGGGACGTCAGAAGATTCACTGGGAGATTTGGTGAATTCTTAATGATGCTGAATGCTGAAGAGTTCCCTAGAGTTGTGGGAGTTGGTGAGTATGCTGTTATGGATGAAGTTCTTCTTCGTGGTTCTGATGAGTTGGTGGTGTACTGTCATGGTGGTCTTGTAGGTGGAGCGTGCTTCAGGAGTTTTGCTGTTCCTCCAAGCTTTCTTAAGTCGTTGGCAAGTGTGCGTGGATTCTCGGAGGTCGGTGGGGAACCAAGTGGCTTTCATGATGCGCTGCCTGTCGGAGTTCCGGAGAGGGGCGAGCGTGTCTGTGCAGTCGGTGATCCATCTGTAGAGTGTGTTGGCTGCGGAGTTGGTGTTGTGGTAGGGGAGGAGCTAGGTTGAGGGCAGAGTTGAGGTGCTCCTCGGTGATCTTGCTCCAGTTGCTGCATGGGGGGTGAGGTGTGGGCCTGTGTGCGGAGGGCTTGGAGAAGGAGAAATGGACACAGTGGTGGTCCATCCAGATGGGTTGTGTGGTGTGGTTGAAGCGAATGTTGTTTCCTCCAGAAAAGATGGGGTCAAGGGTATGATCTGCCTTGTGGATGGGGGTGGTGACAATCTGTCTCAGTCCGATGTTGGCGAGGTTGTCCAGGATGGCAGAGGAGTTGGGGTCGCTGGGGTTGTCGAGGTGGAAGTTCAGGCCTCCAAGGAATACTTAGTCCGAGGATGCGATGGCGTGGGGTGCACTGAGGTCTGCGATGGTAGTGGTGAACCTGGCATGCGGTCTAGGAGGTCTGTAGGATGAGGGTGCTGCGTAGAGTCGTTCTGGGGTTGATCTGGATCTGGAGATGCAGGTTTCCATGGGGGGCGTGGAGTTGTTCGTGCTGGATGTGGTGAGTCGGAGGGAATTTTTGTGTATGCTGGCGAGTCCGCCTTCCGGGTGGTTTTGGAGGTCTTTCCTCTGGGTCATGTATTCGTCAAGGACGGGGTTTGCAATGTCGGGTGCAAAGCTGGCATTGGTCCAGGTTTCTGTGAGGCAGGCGACGTCAGGTAAGAGGGTGCTGAGGAGGTCCCAGATTTCTATGGCATGTCTGTGCAGGGAGCGAACGCTGAGTAGGATGCAGCTCAGGGGTTTGGGTGCGCTAGCGTCTGGTGGGTTGGTGGTGGCGGTGGGGATCCAGAGTTGGGTGAAGGTGCGGCGGCAGTGCCAGCAGGAGAACTGGCCTTGGGTGGTGTTCGGTGTTGACAGCTGGCAGTTGTTGTTTCTTCCGGGGTTGAGTGCGTGGAGTGTTGCTGAGTCATAGCACTGGCGGGTCGAAAGACCAGGGTTCCTGGTGCTGGTCACAGTTGTGTCACGGTCATGTCGCGGACGGGCGCAGATGGGCTCGCCTTTGGCGCGCAGTGGCAGCAATTAAGTAGGGGGAGGGCGGGATCAGCTGGAAGGGGCCATGGGGCAGCAGCGGCAGGAAAGAAAGGCACAATAAAGTGAAAGAAATTAAGTAAAGAAAAGATGGCAAGGACAATAAAATAGCACAACAAAGATGGCAATCCACAAAAAGGCAACAATAAAGAAAAAGAAAAGATGGCAAAAATGCAAAAAAGAAAAAAGGCAAAAACGAGGCGAGGCGAGATGCCAAGGCAAAAGGCAGAAAGAGTCAAGGGGCCTTGAACAGTGCTCTGCTGCGCGGGAGGCAGGGGCACTAGCGCTCAAAGCTGTGGTGGAGCTGCGTGCTGGGAGAGCAGAGTCCAGGGGTCTTACTCGACCTCAGTGCACAGCGGCCGCCATTAAGTCAAAAGCACTTTGACCTTTCAATATCTCTTGGTATCTTGAGATTTGGCATACTACATGTGCTTTTGTTTCCTCTGGTGGATTGCTAAGTGATCACATGTTGTGAGTGCCCCCAGCAGCCTCTGTTTTATCTTCAACCCAGGGCCACTAATAATGCAGCAAGTTTGAGTAAATTATGCAGCATGAACAGGCAAATTATGCTGCAAATTTTGTGATAGTATTACTTCATTAATATGTTATTTTTTAACTTGTTTACACTGGGCACTTGAGTACTACTTTGACACTCAACTATACAGTAAGCCACAGGAAGGTGACCAGTCAATGTTTGGAAAGTGCCCTCCACAGCATGGCAACATGTGTTGCAGCGCTTTTAGTAACTTTTCAATCGTTTGAGCTAGAAACAATTTTTTGGGGTTAAAATCTGAAGATTATGCACCAGATGATGGATTATGTGGCAAATGCAGCAAATCTATAATAATATATATATATAATTTCAGTGGCCCTGCTTTCAGCCAGGACACAGATCTGACAGCAGGTTTAATGGCAAGGTGCCATGCCGCAATGATGGTGGTTGTGCCGGTCCCCCCCGCCATGGAGGTGCGGGGCTGGTGACAGTGCTGATGACGTGCCACACACATCACTTATGATTGGCGGATTCTTGCATGCCCCGGAGGCACTCAAGTGCTTCCGGGGCATGGGAGGAAGGTCAAGCTGGATCCTGCCAGTTTGGGGTTGACGATTGCGGCCCCCTTTGACGGGGGCTGAAGAGCAGCGGGACGGTCTTTCCCCTCACCGCTCCCGCAGTGAAGCTTCCTGTTTTTGTGTCTCTCTCGGCTGTCCTTTTGTTTTTAGGTCTCGTCTGAGACAGCGCTTTAGCGCTGCTCTGGCGAGACTTTTAGTAAGCGAGTTTTGGAAGTGCAAACAGTGGCTTTTCAGGCCTCCAAATACAGTGCATGTGCGCCGGGCGCGCGCACCATTTGGCAGCCTGAAAAGCACTTGCTTTGATGTCCTTCAGTGAGCCGCGCGGCCACTGAGGACATCAAAGTGCACACCATTTGCCACCCCCTTCTTGTTTGAACTTCCGGCCTAATTGGGGATGAGGGCCCGGGGCCTGGCTGTGAGCGAACCACGGAACAGTCGCACAAACAAGAGCTGTGTTTGTGACCCAGTTCTCCCAGTCATTAGCGAACACTTCACTGCCCCTGTTCCCAGCACATTCTCTCACTGCCCCAAACAAACAATTTTACATAAAGTACAATGAAGCTAATTACAGCAGTGTCCGATCACATCCGGAATGTGCAGCGGGAACAGCACCGAGATTGTCAGCGGTGGACATGCTTCAACGTTGTGTTTTTTTATTAGAAAGTTTGAGTTTCTGAGAGAGGGCTCCCGGAGAAGAATGTGCCGTAATCTTACACAAGAGCTAGGGTTACACAACGGAAGAGTCGCACGGGCATGCTTCCTCTCAGGGGCTCTTGGGATCAGTGACAACGGGCCGTGCCAAGTTCACCTGATCTGTGTGTAGCACAGCGGCCTATTTTGTAAGAAGGGTTTCCACGGCAGTACTCAAGCCCCCCAGAGTTCTTTCTCAGGTTGGGTGCACCAAAAATAGACCTCATTAATATGTGTTAACAATGTTTCTCGGCGAAACAAACCTGTGATTTGCCGAAAACAGTATTTCTTTGTAGCGCTCTTGCTTTTTATGAATTTTACAGCACTTCCACACTTGACTGCACACTACAGCCCCACGCTCATTAAAACACTTGCAGCTGAAACATCTGATGAGGTGCACGAGAGGTGTTTTGGTGGGCTGCGTTTTTAACTTGCTTTATCTGGTTTTTTTCTACAGTGTGTTCTTCATGGTAGGAAGGATATATTTCTGAATGAGTCTCAGGATGTCATCTATCAGTCTACAAACCTCAGTGGCTGGGAGCAGTTGTGCACAGTCTGTTGGCAATTTCATGGTACTCTAATTTAACGTGTTAATGTAAATGCTATGTGAACAGTCCTGCAATGAACAAAATGTATCATATTTAAGACCTGAATTTGATAAATCGATTGGCTTGCCATTTCATTCTTTTTTGGTCGCTACATTACTACTTTCAGGAACTAATGGGCATATTTACAGGAGTTTATCGCCACAGGGAAATCACTTTTTATGACGTTCCTGTAGCAATAAACCCTTGACGAAGTTAAGCCGCTTAACGCCGCTTTGTGAATAATGCCCCCTTTCAGTCAGCACTCAGCGTGAAAGGGGCCGGAAATGGGTGTTGTGCTAGGCGTTCGGTTGCAACACCCATTGCTGTTTGACACTGCCCCCTATTTACAAGAGTCTCATAAATATGGGGCAGCACCAAAATTAAGACAAAAAAACCTTGTCTTTTCATTGAGAAACAATGAGAAATTAACTTGTTTTCCAGTTTCTATGTGTGCTGCATTGTGCAGCACAAAAAGAAACAGCAAATCACCATCAATTATTGTTTATGTGCAGGAAGGTGTACCTTGCTGCACATAAACAATAATAAAAAAATTACCATTTGCAACTTCTTTGTGTGCTGCACAATGCAGCACACATTGGAGTTACAAATCACCATTAGTGATTGTTTGTGTGCAGGAAGGGACAACTTCCTGCCCACAAACAATCCTTGCCTCAATGCAGGGTATGCCATCCTCAATGCAGGGATTAATGTAAAAAAAAATCATAATTATTACTTTATTTAAAAATATTTCATCAACCTTTTTCAAATTTAAAAATTAACACGGTTAGAAAAGTCTATATATCACATTTAATAATTTTAAGTGCAAAATAAAAATTATAATTGCTTACTGTAGGTTGTTTTTTCTTTACTTAAACTTCAGAAAAATAATCTTATTTTAAATTTAATATATTCAACATATTTCATTTTTTATTTGGAATTAAGTTAGTAGTGCTGTAACATTTTATTATATTATTTTAAATTTTAAATAGATATATACATTTAACTAACAGTAATATTTAACTTAAAAATATTTATCTATTTTTTTTTTAAGTTGAATAAACTTTTTTACTTTTCCCTATACTTTAATATATGGAGATATTCACCCTGATAGCAGAGCTCTCCAGCAGGTGTGAGGAACAACAAACACAATTGTAAAGTCACTACTAGTAATAACTTCATGGTCGTTTATGACATTTTTACTGACTCCAACCCCAATTTCAGGGGTTGGAGACATGTAAGTCTACACTTTTGAGGAACTTTATACTTGGTGTTAGAAAAGGTAGACGGACCGGGAGGCCGGCCGGGGTCAGGAGGAGAGGTCTCCGGGGAGAGCCGTCTCCAGCGATCGTACAGACAAGTAACTTCCCCCCCACAGACAGATATCACACCCGGATAAGGTTCAGTGTTCTTTATAAGCACTTATTTAAGGTACGGTTAAATGGTACAAGGAGGTCTGGACTCAGGGGTCCCCTCGATTAGAGTCTCGCAAGGTAGGGAAGGGGGTAGCGGGACAGTCTATTTACCAATCAGGTAGTTCGGATGAGATGATGATGAGCTCACAATCCTCGAGCTTGGTGGTTAGGTGGTATGGGCCGCGGCAGCGCCAGCAGGTACCGGTGTGGATGGTCGATACAACGGGCCGCGGCAGCGCCAGCAGGTCCCCGGAAGATATACGGTCCGCGGCAGCGCCAGCAGGTCCCGGTGAGGATGGTCGTTACAACGGGCCGCGGCAGCGCCAGCAGGTCCCAGGAAGATGACTGTTGCAGAAGGCCGCGGCAGCGCCAGCAGGTCCCGGTGAGGATGGTCGTTACAACGGGCCGCGGCAGCGCCAGCAGGTCCCAGGAAGATGAAGGTTGCAGAAGGCCGCGGCAGCGCCGGCAGGCAGGACGATGGTTCACAAGAGCGGGCTACGGCAGCGCCAGTAGACCGTCAGGGTTGAGTTCACTCGGTGTCTCTCGACTCCAGGATACAACTGCCTTCCTGCTCCGGAGCTGCCTCAGTTATAGGGCTGGTGCCCTTTGATGTCCGGACCCTCGCACTTGGAGGTCGGAGGGTCCGGGATGAAGGTGTCCAGACACCCAGCAGGGGGTGGAGCCAGTGCCTGGGGGAGCTGGGGGCGATCGGCACCTGGCGGGGAGAGCCCTTGACCCTTCGTTCTCCCATTGACCTGCCAAGTGGTCTGCTCACCTCCTGGGTGGATGTTGGTGCCGGGATGTCGGGGCCGGCCAGGCCCGGGGTTAGGGTCGAGGGGAGGCCATGCGGCCGCGTGGTGCAGGGCCCAAGATGGCGGCTTGACCCGGCCGGGAAAGCCGGTGGGGCTGGACCCCGTGATGAGTAGGGGTCCGAGGGCAGAGGGTCCGTCGGGAGACGGAGTACAGGTGCTTGTTGCGGGGATATGCCAGGTGGGCCGGAGTTCGGGCCCTGTCGAGCGGGGCGGGAGCAAGCCGTCTGTGAGGCCTGTCCAACATGCGTCCCCCCCAGCTGAAGGCGGGGAGAGTCACCCATCTCCTTGGGGACTCTCTTCGTCGAGGCGGAAAAAGCGGGACAGGCCATCTGCGTTGGCGTGGTCTTGGCCTGGTCGGTGCTCCACGGTGAAGTCCATTCCCTGCAGGGAAATGGACCAGCGCAAGAGGTTTGGGTTCTCCCCCCGCATCTGCATCAGCCATTGCAGGGGTCGATGGTCGGTTTGCACCCGGAAGTGGGTACCGAAGAGATAGGGTCGGAGCTTTTTGAGGGCCCATACTACTGCAAATGCCTCCCTCTCGATGGTGCTCCAACGCTGTTCTCGGGCCAGGAGACGTCGACTGATGAAGGCCACCGGCTGGTCATAACCTTCGGGGTTCAACTGAGAGAGGACGGCCCCGATGCCGTGGTCGGAGGCGTCGGTCTGCACCACAAATTCCCGACTGTAATCGGGGGCCGGGAGCACCGGGGCGGTGCACAGGGCGGCCTTCAGCTCCTCGAAGGCCGCTTGACAATCAGGAGTCCAGTTGACCCGCTTCGGCTGGTTCTTGGATGTGAGACCCGTGAGGGGCCCCACGATGCTGCCGTAGTCCTTCACGAACCGCCGGTAGTAGCCGGTGAGCCCCAAGAAGGCTCGGACCTCGGTCTGGGTGACGGGGGGCTGCCAGGACTGGATGGCAGCAATCTTAAGTTGTAGTGGGGCCACCAGCCCGCTCCCCACTTGGTGCCCAAGGTAGGTCACAGACCCTTGGCCAATCTGGCACTTGCCGGCCTTAATGGTGAGGCCGGCCCGCTGGAGGGCTTGTAGGACCTCTTGGAGGTGACGGAGGTGGTCGGACCAGTGGCGGCTGTATACAGCGATATCGTCCAGGTAGGCAGCGCTGAATTCTTCAAGCCCTGCCAAGACCTGGTTCACAAGGCGTTGGAACGTGGCGGGGGCATTCTTCATGCCAAAGGGCATGACCTTAAATTGATAGTGGCCATCGGGGGTAGAGAAGGCTGACCGTTCCTGAGCCCTGGGTGTGAGGCCGATCTGCCAGTAGCCCGCCGTTAGGTCGAAGATACTAAGGTAGCGGGCGGCCCCCAGCCGGTCGATCAGCTCGTCTGCTCGGGGGATGGGATGAGCGTCGGTCCGGGTGACAGCGTTCAAGCCCCGGTAGTCGACGCAGAATCTCAGTTCAGGGGCGGAGCCGGGGGCAGCGGCCTTGGGAACTAATACGACCGGACTGGCCCAGGGACTGTCCGAGGGCGCGATGACCCCGATCGTGAGCATCTTGGCCACTTCCTCCTGTATGCAGGCCCGTACCCGATCTGGTACGCGGTAGGCCCGGTGCCGGACAGGGGGACTGTCCCCGGTGTCTACGTCGTGCAAACACCAGGGGGTGACCCCGGGGGTGAGGGAGAACAGGGCAGCGAACTGCAGCAGGAGGTTCCGGCAGTCCTGGCGTTGCTCCGAAGTGAGGGCGTCAGAGAGCCGGACCCCGTCCACGGAGCCGTCCTTCTCCTGAGTCTTCAGGAGATCCGGGAGGGGCTCGGAGTCTTCTTCTGTGCCACTGTCTGTAGCCATCAAGAGGCTTAGTTCGGAGCGCACAAAGTGCGGTTTGAGCCGGTTGGTGTGGAGGACCCGAAGGGGGTTCCGGGAGGACCCCATGTCGATGAGGTAAGTGACGGGGCTTTTGCGCTCGACCACTTTGAAGGGCCCCGTCCACTTATCTTGCAGGGCACATGGTTCGGTGGGGGACATCACCCATACTTGCTGCCCAGGCTCGAATTCAACGGAGGAGGCATTGTGATCATACCACCTCTTCATGTCCTCCTGGCTGGCCTCGAGGTTCGCCTTGGCCATCTCCCTGAAGCGCCGGGTCTGGTTTCGTAAGGCCAGGATGTATTTGAAGACGTCTGGAGGGGTCGTTAGGGGGGCCATCTCCCAACCTTCCTTGACTAGGCTGAGGGGCCCTCGCACAGGGTGTCCGTATAGGAGTTCAAAGGGGCTAAAACCGAGGGACTTCTGGGGAACTTCCCGGTATGCGAAGAGGAGGCACGGGAGCAGTACATCCCACTGGCGACGGAGAGGCTCTTCCAATCCCCCAATCATCCCCTTGAGAGTGCGGTTAAAACGCTCTACTAGTCCGTTCCCTTGGGGGTGATAGGGGGTCGTGAATCTGTAGGTGACCCCGCATTGTTGCCAGAGGGACTTCATGTATTTTGATATGAAATTCGTGCCTCGGTCGCTGACGACTTCTCGGGGGAAGCCTACCCGGGAGAAGATCCCCATCAGGGCCCGGCCAACCACTGGAGCGGTCACTGTCCGTAGGGGCACCGCCTCGGGGTAGCGGGTGGCATGGTCCACTAGTACCAAGATGAACCTGTGTCCTTGTGCCGTGCGGGGGTCCAGAGGTCCCACAATGTCTATCCCCACCCTCTCGAACGGGGTGGTGACCACCGGGAAGGGTTGTAGCGGGGCCTTCAGCTTCCGGCCACTCTTCCCGCTGGCTTGGCATGTGGGGCACGATCGGCAGTGGTTCAGGACGTCATTCCTCATTTTCGGCCAAAAAAAGTGGGTCACCAGGCGACTGTACGTTTTGTCCTGGCCCAGGTGTCCAGCCAGGGGGACATCGTGGGCTAGGTTGAGCAGGAAGTCTCGGAAGCGGAGCGGTACCACCAGAACTCGACCGGCCCCCAGCTCGGCGATTCTTTGCTCGCTGTAGAGCAGGTCGTTATCCCAGTAGACCCAGTGGGTTCCGGTGGTGTCCCCGGCGGTTTGGGTGCTGGCTTGTTGGCGGAGTCCCTCGAGGGAGGGACAGGTCTTTTGTTCCTGGCGGAACTGTTCTTGGGTGGGCCCCCCTTCTTGCCGCCACTGAGCCAGATCCGGAAGGTCCTGGTGTTGCGCGTCTTCTTCGGTAGTCGGGTCCGGGAGGTCGGACTCGCCGTTGTCCTCTACGGGGGCAACCGGGGGCGGAGGTGCTGGCCATTCGGTTTCTTCTGATCGGGGGGCGGCACGGGCGGCCATGGATCGGGTGGTTATGCAGGCCCAGTCCGGGAGGCCCAGCATCCCCAAGTGCTCTCTTCTCTCGACGGTGGCCCACGGGGAACTCTCGAGGTCATTCCCCAGGAGGCAGTCCACGGGGGCATCGTCCCGGACCGTCACCTTCAGTAGGCCGGAGACCCCTCCCCATTCAAACGGGACGCAGGCCATCTTACACATGCTCTCAGAGTTATCTGCCGAGCGGACGGGGCAGAGAATGTTCGGCAGGATCTGCTCGGGCTTCACCAGGTGACAGCGGACGGCCGTCACGCTGGCGCCGGTGTCACGCAAGGCCTCGGCTCTTTGTCCATTAATGGTCACCCACTGACCGTATTTTCTGGTGTTGGCGGGTAGGGGAGCCCGCGGAACCATGTCCCTTCCCCCTAAGCAGGCCAGGACCATGGCGGCCGGTTCCCACCCTTGCTGGTCCGGCTCATACTCCTCGGGTCCCTCCGATGATTGCTCTTCCCCCAGGGCAGCGGCAGCTACCTGGCGGGGCTTGGGTGGTTGGTTTAGCGGGCAGTTCGGATCGTTGGCGTAGTGGCCTAGTCGCTGGCACCGGTGGCACGTGACGTTGGCTCGGTACCCAGGCCGCAACGGGGGGTTGCCCCGGCCGGCCGGAGGTGGGGTGCTGGCCACGGGTGTTGCTGGTAAGGCGTCTCTCCCTCGCCCCTGGCCCCCTCCTCCTCCCCGAGGACGGTGCTGGCCTTGGTTGCTTCTGTTCTGGTCGTATGGCCCTTTCCGGCCCACTCGGGTGCTTTCCCACCGGTCAGCTTCGGCGGCGAGCTGCCGGGGGTCAGTCAGCTTACTGTCGAGTAGGTGCTGCCTGAGCTCGACGAAACAGTTGTTTGCCAGGTGCTCCCATACCATAAGGTTGAAGAGTTGTTCGTAGGTGGTGACCTGATTTCCCTTGATCCAACCCTCGAAGGCCCGGCTGAAATAGTTCACGTATTCCACCCAAGTTGTACCTGGGATCCGGGTGCAATCTCTGAACCTCTGGCGGTACATCTCGGGCGTGAGGCCGTAGCGGGTGAGGAGGGCAGCCTTCATGTGGTCGTAGGACGACATTTGGTGATCGGGGAGCTGCAGCAGGGCATCGCGACCCTCGTTGATGAATCTCCCCCAAAGTCCGGCTCCCCAATCACTCCGGTCGATCCGGTGGGAGGTCATTGCGATCTCATAGGCTTTAAACCACTGTTGTATGTCGTCTTCTCGGACATACTCGCGGACCACATCCTTGGGGATGTGAACTTTTTTCTCAATAGGCCCCGGGGTGTGTGGTCGCTCAGGCACCCCCAGTTCCTTATTCTGTTTGCGCAGTTCTATTTCCGCCAGTCGGCGCTCGTGCTCGAGCGTTATTTTTTTCTCTTCCAGCTCTCTTTGTCTCTGCTTTTCTTCTCGTTCCTCTCGAAGTCGCATATGCTCGAGGTTGATTTTCTGTTCAGCTAACTTGAGTTCCCCATCCATCTTGAGTCGTGCCATCTCTAATTCGTGTAATCTGACTCTGTCTCTTTCTCGTATCTCCTCCTGTGAGAGGCCCGTTCCCCGCTCCTCGGGAGCCGTGGCGTTCCCCTCTGGTGTGATGCTGTTTTGGTCTGGTGTGACGCTGCTTTGGTCGGAGGGTCCTGCGACCCCAGTTTCTGTCCATGACTCAAGAGCGCGCTTTAGATCATCCTTGGTACTCAGGCCGGTGGTAGCAATGCCAAGTTCTATGCAAAATTGTCTCAGTTCGCGGTGGTTGTATTCTTCTAATTTCTCCATTTGGAACTTCTCGGTGGAGCTGCTATCTTTGGTCGACATCGTGCTTTGTCGTGGGGTGAGCTACTCTCTGTACGATTACGCGTTGATTCGGATCGCGCCGCTGGCCACCAATGTTAGAAAAGGTAGACGGACCGGGAGGCCGGCCGGGGTCAGGAGGAGAGGTCTCCGGGGAGAGCCGTCTCCAGCGATCGTACAGACAAGTAACTTCCCCCCCACAGACAGATATCACACCCGGATAAGGTTCAGTGTTCTTTATAAGCACTTATTTAAGGTACGGTTAAATGGTACAAGGAGGTCTGGACTCAGGGGTCCCCTCGATTAGAGTCTCGCAAGGTAGGGAAGGGGGTAGCGGGACAGTCTATTTACCAATCAGGTAGTTCGGATGAGATGATGATGAGCTCACAATCCTCGAGCTTGGTGGTTAGGTGGTATGGGCCGCGGCAGCGCCAGCAGGTACCGGTGTGGATGGTCGATACAACGGGCCGCGGCAGCGCCAGCAGGTCCCCGGAAGATATACGGTCCGCGGCAGCGCCAGCAGGTCCCGGTGAGGATGGTCGTTACAACGGGCCGCGGCAGCGCCAGCAGGTCCCAGGAAGATGACTGTTGCAGAAGGCCGCGGCAGCGCCAGCAGGTCCCGGTGAGGATGGTCGTTACAACGGGCCGCGGCAGCGCCAGCAGGTCCCAGGAAGATGAAGGTTGCAGAAGGCCGCGGCAGCGCCGGCAGGCAGGACGATGGTTCACAAGAGCGGGCTACGGCAGCGCCAGTAGACCGTCAGGGTTGAGTTCACTCGGTGTCTCTCGACTCCAGGATACAACTGCCTTCCTGCTCCGGAGCTGCCTCAGTTATAGGGCTGGTGCCCTTTGATGTCCGGACCCTCGCACTTGGAGGTCGGAGGGTCCGGGATGAAGGTGTCCAGACACCCAGCAGGGGGTGGAGCCAGTGCCTGGGGGAGCTGGGGGCGATCGGCACCTGGCGGGGAGAGCCCTTGACCCTTCGTTCTCCCATTGACCTGCCAAGTGGTCTGCTCACCTCCTGGGTGGATGTTGGTGCCGGGATGTCGGGGCCGGCCAGGCCCGGGGTTAGGGTCGAGGGGAGGCCATGCGGCCGCGTGGTGCAGGGCCCAAGATGGCGGCTTGACCCGGCCGGGAAAGCCGGTGGGGCTGGACCCCGTGATGAGTAGGGGTCCGAGGGCAGAGGGTCCGTCGGGAGACGGAGTACAGGTGCTTGTTGCGGGGATATGCCAGGTGGGCCGGAGTTCGGGCCCTGTCGAGCGGGGCGGGAGCAAGCCGTCTGTGAGGCCTGTCCAACACTTGGAGATTGTGAATAGCACCAAATTGAGTAATGATGGCCACTATAGATAATGGAGGCCACCACAGACCTTTTTCTGCGATTGTCAGCAATATTGTCACACATACCTTTTACTGCACAGTGCTGCATACCTCACACTGCTACATGAAACACTGCTGCACACCACACACTGCTGCACGCCACACGCTGCTGCATGCCGCCGCACGCCGCACACTGCTGCACGCCACACACTGCTGCATGCCGCACAATGCTACACGAAACACTGCTGCACGCCACACACTGCTGCACGCCACACACTGCTGCACGCCACACACTGCTGCACACTGCTGCATTACTCACTGCTGCACGACACTGCTACACGCCGCACACTGCTGCACGCCACAGCACACTGCTGCACGCCGCACAATGCTACATGAAACACTGCTGCACGCCACACACTGCTGCACGCCGCACACCGCACACTGCTGCACGCCACACACTGCTGCACGCCACACACTGCTACACGCCGCACACTGCTGCACGCCGCACACTGCTGCACGCCGCACACTGCTGCACTCCGCACACTGCTTTTATGCAAGTTTATGCTACTGACATTGTAAATGACAATGCCTTTTGTTTTAAAACCAAAACATAAATAAAAGGCATTGTAATTGTACAATGCCAATAGCTCAAACTCTTATAAATGCGAGACCTATTGCATTGCAAATGCTTGTTTCCCATGTTTCTCTGCAGGTACTTCGGAGCAGCGCTCATTGCAGCCAGCCCGGAGCCGCACAGGTTGGAGTGTTTCACTCGCCTGCCTGCAAGGGCGGCTCTGGCTGCAGGTAGAGCTGGAGTTTGGTTTCCTGGCTTGGCGGAGTTGTTGTGCCGGTTGTGAGGTGAGGGAAAATGTAGTTTTCTGGGACAACAACTGTCGTGAAGCTGAACCTTTTGTGTCATTTGAGATCAGTTGGAGCCCCAATTTTACTGCCTTCAAGGAGGGGGGTACAGGAGAGGATAGGGGTTGTTCGTTTGGTGAGCATTTTGCAGCACAGGACTGTATTTTGTGCCAGGTGTGATACACTGGGCAGTAAGCGGGGATTGCAGGAGGTTTGCCATTTGTTGTTTTGGAAAGTTTTGCTGGATTTGTTTTGTTACTACCTTAGTGTGGTTATCAAGGTAGCCTGGTGTTTGGTCATTTTTGATTTTGCTGCTGTTAGGGTGTGGGAACTTGCAATTGAATATGGCATCTAAGGTGCAGAGGGGTGAGAAGTGCTCACGGATGGAGGAGTTAATGGAGGCTATGATGCGTAGGATGGATGATATGGGCCAGTCCTTGGCGGAGTTGCGGAGCCGGGTGAAGGGACAAGATGTAGGAAAGGCCTAGGCGGTCTGGGGTAGCCCCCCAGAGCTGCATTTCCACCAGTACCTAAGAAGGCTAAAGCCAAGCAGGGCGGGAATGAAGGGCCCTTGCCCCTGAGGTCTCTGGAAGTTGAGGCTGCGGGGCCTTCGGCCCCAGCGGGGGGAGTCCCGTCTGAAGGGGTGAATAGGGCAGCTCCATCAGGGGTTATACCGGGAAGTAGGGGGGCCCCAGTCAACCAGTCGTGGTGCCACCAGCAGGTGGTCCCAATGCAGGAGGGGCCCTGAGCCAGTTAGTTTCAGTCCCCTGTGAGGCCTCGTTGGGCGGTGCGACGGTGCACCCGAATTTGGTGACCAGCTTAGCAGCTGTGCTCCCATGGTTGTCTAAGTCAGGGACATGGACCCCTGCAACCGGCAGTGGGGACTTACTAGACGAGGGAGATGCTTGGGAGAGGGCTAGGAAGCTGGTGGCACAGGTGGAAGGATTCAAGCGGAGGGGACGCAAAATGTAGCAGGCAATGCAGCAGCTGCTGGTAGTGCGGCAACCGGCGGGTTGGATCAAAGTGGTGCAGGGAGAGACCAGGGTGCACCCGAACTTTAAAAAGTGAGTACAACAACGGAGGCAGAGCACACCAAGAAACAGGATGCGACAGCAGCAGGTATGGCGCAACTGTAACCAATTCTAGGTCTGAATGAATTACGGTCCTCCAGAGACCGTCTGGGTAGGCACATCTTACAGGAGGTGTAGGAAAAAATTTGGAAAGGGGAATACGGTAATATGTTTGCCTTGTTACTTGAGAAAGAGGATAAGGAAAAGGTTAAAAAGTGTGAGGAGTGTGCCCATTCCAAGGATCGTGGCAATTGGTCTCACAAGAAGAAGATTGAGGAGGCCCTGGTGAATTGGATAAAAGGTCTCTCCAATTACCATGCGATAATGGCGGAGCGTTTCACTGGTTTAGGTGCACAAATGGCATGCTATCAACATAGGATTGCCTCTGCGCATGATGAATATGGGACAGTGGGATGGAAGGAATATGAAAAGGAGTTCAGGGGGGCAAAAGCAACTGATCCCGGCTTAACCTGGGATCAGATTCACGTCATCATGTGGTTGCGTCACATGAAAACCGTGAGTCAAGGCAACACACGAGGGCAGTCCGTTCGAGCGCCCCCCCCGGCCAATACGGAATGGGGGGTGGGAAAGGGGTCATGCTGGGATTTCAATAGGTGAACTTGCACCAGGCCTCCAAGTTCATGCAGATTTAAACATGCCTGTTCCTTTTGTGGCCTCTCCTCACATCCTAAATCCACGTCTTTTAAAAAGTCAAGGGATATAGGGCATAGGAAGTAAGAATGAGGCTTTATTTCGGACCAAGGCTCCCTCCCCAACAAGGACAGCGGCATTGATACCATGGTTGAACAAATGGAGTTTCCCAAACAGCCCAGATTCTTTTGGAAGGTTTCAAAGAAGGTTTAAGGATTCCTGCACCTGGCTATCGAGGAGTCTTCTACTGCCGCAAGCAGCTATTGGTAAGGTCCAACAAGGCAGTAGTGGTAGCCAAGATTATGAAGGCGGTGAGCCTGGGGAGGGTAGCTGGCCCATTTGATGCTGTACCGGTAGAAGGTTTGTTAGACGGCGACCTCAGAGGAGCCCGGAAGGGGTCCTGACTACCCTGAGACCCACCCTCGAAGTATCGTAGCCGGGCACTGGCGGGAGACTCCCCAGGGGGAGGAATCTTGTAACTAGGATCGTACTTCTGGCACCATACGACACAGAGTGACCACACCGTGTTCTTAGAAATCAATCTTTATCAATTAGGTTATCAGTGCAAATATGTACAAGGAAAGCACGGGCTCAATGAGTCTCGGAAGGGATAGGGGGTAGCGGGACAGTCTCTGGCAAAGGTTTCAGGCATGGACGTATCCGGCGCACAGCTCACAATCCTCGAGCTGGGGGATACGTTGTTGTAGTCGGGGTCCGGCAGGACCGTGAGAGTCTGTCGGAGCCGCGAGTCACTCAGCGGGCTCGGGTACAAGTTCGGAGGTCTTACGATCTTCAGGGAGCCGCGAGTCACTCAGCGGGCTCAGGTACAAGTTCGGAGGTCTTACGATCTTCAAGGAGCCGCGAGTCACTCAGCAGGCTCAGGTACAAGTTCGGAGGTCTTACGATCTTCAAGGAGCCGCGAGTCACTCAGCAGGCTCAGGTACAAGTTCGGAGGTCTTACGATCTTCAGGGAGCCGCGAGTCACTCAGCAGGGCTCAGGAGGGTCCAAGTTCCAGGAGCCGCGACCACGTCGGCAGGTTCTCGTTGTTCCAGCGTCGAATCTACCGGACAGACCCAGAGCACCCCTTGTTATAGGTCGACCCCTCTTTGATGTCCGGAGTCTGTGCAGGCAGGGGTCTTGTCACCTGGGGGTCGCTTGTCGGGTTTCCTGCCAGTGTCTTTTGATCCTTTCAGGGCCGGGTCGGGAGGAGTCCCAGACACCCAGCAGGCATGGAGCCAGCCCTCAGGGAGGCCGGAGGGCCGATCGAAACCCATCGTCCCAGGGGAGTTCAGAGGTGCGATAGAAACTGCTCCTCCCTCTCTCATCCCCTGGCGAGTGTGATGTCCTCCAGCCGGAGTGGCGCCTCTAGGCCCGGGTCGCGCTGGGGCCGGGCGGCCATCTTGGTGCATGAAGTGGGCACGCGGGCCCGGGGTGGCCGAAAGGAGAGAGGCCATGGACGGGGATGTCCGGGTCGGGTGCGTGTGTCCTGGTGGGGAGGGTCGGCTGGGCCGTGTGCTTGGGGCTGCAGGTACCAGGTTTAGGTGGTGCGGGGGCACGTAGGGCCATACTACGAGGCCGAGTCCAACACGCGTCCCCAACCAGCTGAAAGCCGGAGAGAACTGCCCATCATCTTGGGGGGTTCTCTTCGCTGAGGCGGAAGAACCGGGAGAGGCCGTCAGCGTTGGCGTGGTCCGTACCAGGGCGATGTTCTACGGTGAAATCCATCCCCTGGAGGAAGATTGACCACCGCAGTAGCTTGGGGTTTTCTCCTCGCATCTGCATGAGCCATCGCAAGGGCCGATGGTCCCTTTGGACTCTGAAATGGGTGCCGAACAGGTAGGGTCGTAGCTTTTTGAGTGCCCAGACCACGGCAAAGGCTTCGCGCTCTATGGTGCTCCATCTCTGTTCTCGGGGCAACAGCCGCCGGCTGAGGAAGGTGATGGGCTGGTCTAGGCCTTGGTCATTCACTTGGGACAGGACGGCCCCAATGCCATGCTCGGAGGCATCGGTCTGGACTATAAACTCCTTGGAGTAGTCGGGAGCCTGGAGGACGGGGGCAGTACACATGGCTTTCTTTAGGGCATCGAAAGCTTCCTGGCAGGCAGCCGTCCACTGCACCTTCTTTGGCTGTTTTTTAGACGTGAGTTCTGTGAGGGGGCCGACAAGGCTGCCATACCCCCGAATGAATCTTCGGTAGTAGCCAGTGAGGCCCAGAAAGGCTCGGACCTCCGTTTGGGTGATGGGTGGTTCCCAGGCCAGGATGGCGTCGATCTTTGGCTGTAGAGGGGCGACCTGGCCGCTCCCGACCTGGTGCCCCAGGTAGACTACGGATCCTTGCCCGATCTGGCACTTGCTGGCTTTTACTGTGAGGCCTTCCTGGCGCAGGGCGGTTAGCACCCTCCGGAGGTGCTGGAGGTGCTCACTCCATTCTGAACTGAAAACAGCGATGTCGTCCAGATAGGCCGCGCTGAACTGCTCTAGCCCGGCCAGGACTCTATTCACCAGTCGCTGGAAAGTGGCCGGGGCATTTTTCATTCCGAAGGGCATTACGCGGAAGCGGTAGTGCCCATCTGGGGTGGAGAAGGCGGACCGCTCCTTGGCCCCCTCGGTGAGCGCAATCTGCCAGTATCCGCAGGTGAGGTCAAATGTGCTGAGGAACCGGGCTGCCCCTAGTCGGTCAATGAGTTCGTCGGCTCGTGGAATGGGGTGGGCATCGGTTCGGGTAACGTCATTGAGTCCCCGGTAGTCCACGCAGAATCGGAGCTCGGGGGCGACACCGGGGGCCGCTGCCTTCGGGACCAGGACCACGGGGCTGGCCCAGGGACTGTCAGATGGCTCGATCACCCCCAGGGTCAACATCTTCGAGACTTCAGCTTGAATGCAGGACCGGACCCGATCAGGGACTCGGTATGCTCGGTGTCTCACCGGCGGGCTGTCCCCGGTGTCCACGTCATGAACACACCAGTCGGTGACCCGGGGGGTCAGGGAGAAGAGGTCGGAAAATTGTCTTAGGAGCTGGCGGCAGTCCGCTTGTTGCTGGGCAGTGAGGGCTGGGGAGAGGTTCACTCCTTCCACGGAGCCATCCTGCTCCTTGACACACAGGAGGTCCGGGAGGGGATCCGACTCATCTTCGGCCCCGTCATCGGTGGCCAGCAGGAGGCTCAGTTCTGTCCGCACGAAGTGAGGCTTGAGGCGGTTCACGTGAAGGACCCGGAGGGGATCCCGAGGCGACTGGACGTCCACCAAGTATGTGACTTGACTCTTCCGCTCAAACACTTTGTAGGGCCCAGTCCACCTGTCCTGGAGGGCGCCAGGCTTCACGGGGGCCATGACCCACACATTTGCTGGCCCGGCTGGAACTCGACCAGAGTGGCATTCTGGTCGTACCAGCGCTTCATCTCTTCTTGGCTGGCCTCCAGGTTGGCCTCGGCCAGTTCTCGGAACTTCCTGGTCTGGTTCCGGAGGGCCAGGACGTACTGGAACACATCTCGGGGGGTGGTCTGGGGTGCTGCCTCCCACCCTTCCTTAACCAAACTGAGGGGACCTCGGACGGGGTGTCCATAGAGTAATTCAAACGGGCTGAACCCTAAGGACTTCTGGGGGACCTCCCGGTAAGCGAACAAGAGGCAGGGGAGCAGGACGTCCCACTTACGCTGGAGGGGCTCTTCTAGGCCAGCGATCATCCCTTTCAAAGTCCTATTAAACCTTTCTACTAGGCCGTTCCCTTGGGGATGGTACGGGGTGGTGAACTTATAGGACACCCCACATTGTTGCCACAGGGACGTCATATATTTCGAGATAAAATTAGTGCCGCGATCGCTCACGACCTCGCGGGGAAAACCCACCCTGGAAAAGATCCCCATCAGGGCCCGGCCCACCACGGGGGCCGTGATGGTGCGTAGGGGAATAGCCTTAGGATAGCGGGTGGCGTGATCCACTAGGACCAGGATGAAACGGTGACCTTGGGAGGTGGGGGGGTCCAGTGGTCCCACGATGTCGATTCCGACTCGTTCGAAAGGGGTACTGACGACCGGGAAGGGTTGGAGGGGAGCCTTGCGCTTCCCCCCACTCTTCCCACTAGCCTGGCACGTGGGGCAGGACTTGCAGTGGGCTTCTACCGCTGCTCTCATTCTAGGCCAGTAAAAGTGGGTCACGAGACGGCTGTAGGTCTTGTCCTGACCCAGGTGGCCGGCGAGGGGGACGTCGTGGGCTAAGCCCAGGAGGAAGTCTCGGAAGCGGAGGGGTACCACCAGTACCCGTCCGGATCCCAGCTCCACCGACTTCTGCTCACTGTACAAGATGTTATTCTCCCAATAGATTCGGTGCGTCCCGGTCTGGTCACCTGCGGCTTGGCCCTCGGCCTGGCGCCGCAGCCCGACCAGGGAAGGACAAGTGGCTTGCTCCCGGCAAAATTCTTCCCGAGTGGGCCCGCCCTCGTGGCGCCATTGGGCCAATTCGGGTAGATCTCCCAACTCGGGGACCGGGGCGGGGTCGGATGGTGCGGGTTCGTCGCTGGCGACGGACCCTTCTGATGGGGGGACGGGAGGACCCTCGGCGGGGACTGTTCTGATCTCTTCGATCGGGGTGCTTTCGACTTCTCTCCGGGGAGTGAGTCGGGCTGACATAGATCGGGTGGTGGCGCACACCCACTCGGGGAGTCCCATCATTCCTAGGTGGGCCTTGCGCTCGACGTGCTTCCAGGGAGAACTCTCCAGGTTGTTCCCTAAGAGGCAGTCGACCGGCTGGGAGGTTCTTACGGCAACCTTGAGTTTACCTATCACCCCTCCCCACTCAAACGGCACCAGGGCTACCTGACACATACTTTCTCTATTGTCTGCGGAAATTACGGGGCAAAAGACGTTGGGGAGGATCTGCTCCTCGGGGACTAAGTGCCTGAGGACACCGGTGATACTGGCCCCGGTGTCCCGCAGGGCCTCTACTTGGTGGCCATTGATCTTGACGAGCTGCCCGTATTTCTTTGTGTTGGAGGGTAGGAGGCTACCAGGGATCATCTCCCTATCTCCCAGGGATACTAGGGCCATCGCTGCGGGTTCCCACTCCTCGGTTTCCTCAACCTCCTCCCCCAGGGCTACGTTGGCTATCTGTCTCGCAGGGGTGGTAGGGGAGACTTGGGTGGCCATGGGGCACTCTGGGTCATTGGCGTAGTGCCCGGGTTTCTGGCAACGGAAACACGTGACGGTCACCCGGTGTCCCCGTCTCCCAGGGGGCCCTGTCACTGGTGGGGGGGGCGCCAGGAAAGGTGGAGGTTGTGTTTTCGGGGGGCTAGGCTGGGACTCTCTCGGCCCTCCCTGGTTCCCTCCCCCTCTCTGGCGGGGTGGTCCCTGACTGGCTCGGGGGTACTCTCCTACCATGCCCCAGGAGACCCGGGTGTTGGTCCAGCGGTCGGCCTCCACAGCCAGCTTCCTGGGATCTGTGAGCTTGCTGTCAAGCAGATGTTGACGTAGTTCTATGAAGCAGTTCTCAGCCAGGTGTTCCCACAACATGAGGTCGGTGAGTTCGGCAAGGGTGGTGACTTTGCTGCCCTTGATCCACCCATCGAAGGCCCGACTGAAAAAGTTCACATACTCCACCCAGGTGGTGCCCGGGATCTTCCTGCAGTCCCGCAATCGCTGACGGTACATTTCTGGGGTGAGGCCGTATCTTGTGAGTAGAGCCTCTTTCATGTGGCTGTAGGAGGTCTGCAGGGAGAGGGGTAGGTCGAGCAGGGTGTCCCTTCCTTCGCTCAGAAACCGCCCCCACAACCCAGCCCCCCAGTCCTTCTGCGGGACCCGATGGGAGGTCATGGCGACCTCGTAGGCCCTGAACCATTGTTGAATGTCATCGTTTTTATAATATTCTTTGACCATGTCCTTGGGGATGTGGACCTTCTGTTCCGCTGGGGAGGCCGTCTCTCGGTTTCCCGGGGGCCTCCCTTCCTCGTTTCTGGCCTTGAGCTCGAGTTCCTTCAAGCTGCGTTCGTGCTCCAGTTGGAGCTTCCTTCCTTCGTGCTCCCGTTGAAGCTTCTTTTCTTCCAGTTCGCCTTGTACACGCATTTGCTCTACTGCTAGCTTTTTTTCCGCTAACTTCAATTCGCCTTCGATTTTGAGTTTGGCTAACTCGAGTTCATGATTGCGACTTCTCTCTCTGTCCGCGAGTTCTTCCGGGGATAGGCCCCCGTCTGGTACGATGCCTCGCACCTGATTGCTGCTGCTTTCGCTTTGGGGGGGTTCGGCTTCGTCGGGGCGCTCCCCCGTGCCTTCCCGGCGGGAGGCCCCGGTATCCACCCAAGTTTTCAGTGCTTTCTGCAAATCTTCTTTAGTGTTGAGACCGGTGGTAGCGATTTTCAGTTCTTTGCAAAATTGCTTTAGCTCTTTGTGTGTGTATTCTTCTAGATGCTCCACCTGGAACACCCTGTTGGCGTTGGTTTCTGCGGGGCTCATGGCGCTTCCTTCTGCCATCTTTGTCGGTAGTGCGTCCGTCGTTCACGGTACGATCTCTATGTGATGGGCCCGAATCCCGTCGCTTGCCACCAATGTTAGACGGCGACCTCAGAGGAGCCCGGAAAGGGTCCTGACTACCCTGAGACCCACCCTCGAAGTATCGTAGCCGGGCACTGGCGGGAGACTCCCCAGGGGGAGGAATCTCGTAACTAGGATCGTACTACTGGCACCACACGACACAGAGTGACCACACCGTGTTCTTAGAAATCAATCTTTATCAATTAGGTTATCACTGCAAATATGTACAAGGAGAGCACGGGCTCAATGAGTCTCGGAAGGGATAGGGGGTAGCGGGACAGTCTCTGGCAAAGGTTTCAGGCAAGGACGTATCCGGCGCACAGCTCACAATCCTCGAGCTGGGGATACGTTGTTGTAGTCGGGGTCCGGCGGGACCGTGAGAGTCTGTCGGAGCCGCGAGTCACTCAGCGGGCTCAGGTACAAGTTCGGAGGTCTTACGATCTTCAGGGAGCCGCGAGTCACTCAGAGGGCTCAGGTACAAGTTCGGAGGTCTTACGATCTTCAAGGAGCCGCGAGTCACTCAGCAGGCTCAGGTACAAGTTCGGAGGACTTACGATCTTCAGGGACCCACGAGTCACTCAGCAGGGCTCAGGAGGGTCCAAGTTCCAGGAGCCGCGACCAGGTCGGCAGGTTCTCGTTGTTCCAGCGTCGAATCTACCGGACAGACCCAGAGCACCCCTTGTTATAGGTCGACCCCTCTTTGATGTCCGGAGTCTGTGCAGGCAGGGGTCTTGTCACCTGGGGGTCGCTTGTCGGGTTTCCTGCCAGTGTCTTTTGATCCTTTCAGGGCCGGGTCGGGAGGAGTCCCAGACACCCAGCAGGCATGGAGCCAGCCCTCAGGGAGGCCGGAGGGCCGATCAAAACCCATCGTCCCAGGGGAGTTCAGAGGTGCGATAGAAACTGCTCCTCCCTCTCTCATCCCCTGGCGAGTGTGATGTCCTCCAGCCGGAGTGGTGCCTCTAGGCCCGGGTCGCGCTGGGGCCGGGCGGCCATCTTGGTGCATGAAGTGGGCACGCGGGCCTGGGGTGGCCGAAAGGAGAGAGGCCATGGACGGGGATGTCTGGGTCGGGTGCGTGTGTCCTGGTGGGGAGGGTCGGCTGGGCCGTGTGCTTGGGGCTGCAGGTACCAGGTTTAGGTGGTGCGGGGGCACGTAGGGCCATACTACGAGGCCGGGTCCAACAAGGTTTTGCCTGCTCACCGCTGGGGGTGGTGACCAAGAGAGACCCGGGAGAATTCAATTTAATCCACAACTTGTCCGCTCCAGAGGCCAATCATTGAACGATGATACTGATCGCGCCTTTTGCATCGTGAAATATGCATCTCTGGATCAGGCAATACACATGCTCCAGGTGCTAGGACCAGGCACATTGCTAGCCAAATCTGACATTGAATCAGCGTTCCTCTTACTGCCGGTGCACCCACAGGATTTCCATTTGTTGGATTTTCAACTGGAGGGGAAATGCTACATGGACAAGTGCGTGCCCATGGGGTGTTCTCTCTCTTGCTCCTATTTCGAAAAATTCAGTTCTTTCCTTGAAGGTGTATTCAGGCAGGTGACAGGGCACCAGTGGGTGCTGCGTTACCTGGACGATTTGCTTCTCCTGGGTGCACCGGGTATCCTAGAGTGTGACAGTGTTTTACAGGCCTTCTGCGCACTCATGCGTGAATTTGGAGTCCTTTTAGCACCAGGTTAGACAGTGGGGCCTGCAACAGACAATGAGTTTTTGTGCATTGAGTTGTATTCAGTGAATGTGGTATCACGACCACTACAAGGGAAAGTGGTGGCTTTCACCTTAGCTGTACAAGAGTGCCTGAGCAGAGAAAAGGTCCCATTGCTCCAGCTGCAAAAAACTGCTGGGCAGCTCAACTTTGTGTTGAAAATCATCCCCATGGCCCACCTATTCTCACGTTCCATTGCACAGGCAATGCCAGGCTTAAAGGAAAAACACCACCACACTTGGTTGTCCAGTGAGGTCTGACAGGACATGCGTATTTGGAAGGCATTCCAGCGGGATTTCAACTGCACTGTGGTGTGGCCCAGTCCCCCTAGGTCCAGCTCGGAGCTGGGCCTTATGACAGATGCGGCAGGAAGTGAGGGGTTCAGTGCCATCCTGGGCCCGGCATGGTTAGCGCAACATTGGCTAGCGTGGTGGGTGGAGTCTGGCCTGACAGGTAACATCGGGTTTTTAGAATTGTTCCCCATTCTGTTGGCATTAACCATCTGGCCACACAGTTTCGCAAGCAATCTGTGTTTTTTATGGCCAATAACATGTCGGTAGTGGAGTGCATTACCCACCAGGAAGGCTAAATGTAAGATGATGCTACGGCTGATAAAAGAGATGGTACTCCAATGCATGAGATTGTAAGTGATGTTTAGGGCCAAACATGTAGTGCTGAACCATGCTGCTGATGCTCGGTCTCGTTTTAAGATGCAGGTGTTCAGGTCATACCAGCCAGGAGCAGCGGAAAGTCCAACGCCCCTTTCAGACCAGCTATGGCAAATTGGTTGACCGACCTATCGGACCTCGTGGCCACTAGCCTAGCACCCAGGACCAGGCGGGCCTATGAGGGGGCTTTCTGCACCTACTGTATTTTCCTTGGAGATGGTTGGGAAGGGGCCTGGCTTGAATCATCTCCTGTCGTGTCATTCCTAGGGCTTGTTCTGCTGCATGCGCAAGGCGCCATATGGCGGCAATCTCCTTTTTCGCAAAAATGCGGGGTCACCAGGATCCCACCACCACCTTCATACTGCAAAGGGAGCTGAAGGGGTGCAGCATTTGCAAGGTCCCCAGCCCGACTCATGACGACCAATTAGCATTGACACATTGTTAGCGGTACCTTTACGGGTAATGGGTAATAAGCGGCACAGCAAACCATTCTCTTGGCGGCCACATGAGTTGGACAATGAGTCTTTTACGGGTAATAAGCTGCACAGCAAACCATTCTCTTGGCGGCCACATGAGTTGGACAGTGAGTCTTTTATGGGTAATAAGCTGCACAGCAAACCATGATCTTGGCGGCCATAGGATGTGGACAATTAATCTTTTACGGGTAGTAACTTGCACAGCAAACCATGCTGTTGGCGGTCATAGGAGGTGGACAATGAGTCTTTTATAGGTAATGAGCTGCACAGCAAACCATGATATTGGCGGCTGTAGGAGGTGGACAACGAGTCTTTTACGGGTAATAAACTGCACAGCAAACCATGCTCTAGGCAGCCTTTTGAGATGGACGATGAGTCTTTTACGAGTAATAAGCTGCACAGCAAACCATGCTCTTGGCAGCCGTAGGAGGTGGACAACGAATATTTCACAGGTAATAAGCTGCACCGCAAACCATGCCCTTGGCAGCCATAGGATGTGGACAATTAATCTTTTACGGGTAGTAACTTGCACAGCAAACCATGCTGTTGGCGGTCATAGGAGGTGGACAATGAGTCTTTTATAGGTAATGAGCTGCACAGTAAACCATGCTCTTGGCGGCCGTAGGAGGCGGACAGAGGTGTCGATTACGATCCTGTAAAAACCGGGTACGAACCGTCGGACGGAGCATATTCTCCGTCCGACGCGTACCCGGTCGTCTGAATCTACAAACATGGAAGTACGATTCGCACGGAAAGTCCATTTCCGTACGAATCGTACAAAACCCCGACCGACGAAAATAAACGTACAAATCTGATCCGGGAAAGCGCCGATGTGACGTCGGGACGCACGCACCCTGCCATTCACGACCCAGGAAGTACGATTCGCACCGACGTCATCCCGCACGGACAATATTCTCCGGCAGCCAAAAAGTGCCGGGAAATCAGGACGACGCGAACAAGGAGTACCTGCACGCGACGGACAGACATGGACCCGAACCTACGTGTCATCCCGGCCCTCATAGCAGTCGACCTCCTCTACAGGTTACGACGCAGACGCCGCAGAAGGTCAGAACAACAAAGGGAGGGGGGAAAAGGGGGGGGGCAGGAGCAGGGGCAGGCCACAAAACCCCCACCAAAGTCACACAGCACACATGCACTGGACATACCTGACCCCCAGGCCCTGGTCACTACGAGGGGGTGGGGGCGTGTCCAGCAAAGCCAGCGTCCGCCACAACGGAAGTGCTTGACCACGCGAACCGGCAACACAACAATACAGGTACGTCCCGTACCCACGCTTGAAGAGCGTGGGTACGAGTCGTACCACGCCCACACCTACGTCACCCCAACAATGGCGGGATGGCTCGTACCCACGTGCCAAAGGCCTGGGTACGGGCCGCACAACCATTCCATAGCGTGGGTACGGATATGTACGGACCGTACCCTCACCCGCGTACGTATGGAGCGTACCCCCCACCCCAACAGTGTAAGTACGACCCGTACCCTCACCCGCGAATGCATGGAGCGTACCCCCACCCCAACCGTGTATGTACGACCCGTACCCCCACCCCAACAGTGTATGTACGACCCGTACAGTCACCCGCGTATGTATGGAGCATACCCCCACCCCAACTGTGTATGTACGACACGTACAGTCACCCGCATATGTATGGAGCGTACCCCCCACCCCAACAGTGTATGTACGACACGTACCCCCACCCGCGTATGCATGGAGCGTACCCCCACCCCAACCGTGTATGTACGACCCGTACAGTCACCCACGTATGTATGGAGCGTACCCCCCACCCCAACAGCGTAAGTACGACCCGTACAGTCACCCGCGTATGTATGGAGCGTACCCCCACCCCAACAGTGGAAGTACGACACGTACCCCCACCCGCGTATGCATGGAGCGTACCCCCACCCCAACAGTGGAAGTACGACACGTACCCCCACCCGCGTATGCATGGAGCGTACCCCCACCCCAACAGTGGAAGTACGACACGTACAGTCACCCGCATATGTATGGAGCGTACCCCCCACCCCAACAGTGTATGTACGACACGTACCCCCACCCGCGTATGCATGGAGCGTACCCCCACCCCAACTGTGTATGTACAACCCGTACCCCCACCCCTACAGTGTATCTACGACCCGTACAGTCACCCGCGTATGTATGGAGCGTACCCCCCACCCCAACAGTGGAAGTACGACCCGTACAGTCACCCGCGTATGCATGGAGCGTACCCCCACCCCCACAGTGGAAGTACGACACGTACAGTCACCCGCGAATGCATGGAGCATACCCCCACCCCAACCGTGTATGTACGACCCGTACCCCCACCCCAACAGTGTATGTACGACCCGTACAGTCACCCACGTATGTATGGAGCATACCCCCACCCCAACTGTGTATGTACGACACGTACAGTCACCCGCATATGTATGGAGCGTACCCCCCACCCCAACAGTGTATGTACGACACGTACCCCCACCCGCGTATGCATGGAGCGTACCCCCACCCCAACCGTGTATGTACGACCCGTACAGTCACCCGCGTATGTATGGAGCGTACCCCCACCCCAACCGTGTAAGTACGACCCGTACCCTCACCCGCGTATGCATGGAGCGTACCCCCACCCCAACCGTGTATGTACGGACCGAACCCTCACCCGCGTATGTTCTAAGCGCACATATCTTGAAATTGGAGGGTAGGGTGCAGAGTCCTCCTAGCAGTGCCCAGAGTCCCCCCACCAGTGCCCAGAGTCCCCCCAGCAGTGCCCAGACACAGGAGGGGTGGGTGCAGAGTCCCCCCAGCAGTGCCCAGAGTCCCCCAAGCAGTGCCCAGAGTCCCCCCAGCAGTGCCCAGAGTCCTCCCAGCAGTGCCCAGAGTCCCCCCAGCAGTGCCCAGAGTCCTCCGAGCAGTGCCCAGAGTCCCCCCAGCAGTGCCCAGACTCAGGAGGGGTGGGTGCCTATCACTACCAGCAGCGCCCAGACACAGGAGGGGTGTGTGCAGAGTCCTCCCAGCAGTGCCCAGAGTCCTCCCAGCAGTGCCCAGAGTCCCCCCAGCAGTGCCCAGAGTCCCCCCAGCAGTGCCCAGAGTCCCCCCAGCAGTGCCCAGACACAGGAGGGGTGGGTGCAGAGTCCCCCCAGCAGTGCCCAGAGTCCCCCCAGCAGTGCCCAGAGTCCCCCCAGCAGTGCCCAGAGTCCCCCCAGCAGTGCCCAGAGTCCCCCCAGCAGTGCCCAGACACAGGAGGGGTGGGTGCAGAGTCCCCCCAGCAGTGCCCAGAGTCCTCCCAGCAGTGCCCAGAGTCCTCCAAGCAGTGCCCAGAGTCCCCCAGCAGTGCCCAGACACAGGAGGGGTGGGTGCCTATCACTACCCGCAGTGCCCAGACACAGGAGGGGTGGGTGCAGAGTCCTCCCAGCAGTGCCCAGACACAGGAGGGGTGTGTGCAGAGTCCTCCCAGCAGTGCCCAGAGTCCTCCCAGCAGTGCCCAGAGTCCCCCCAGCAGTGCCCAGAGTCCCCCCAGCAGTGCCCAGAGTCCCCCCAGCAGTGCCCAGACACAGGAGGGGTGGGTGCAGTGTCCCCCCAGCAGTGCCCAGAGTCCCCCCAGCAGTGCCCAGAGTCCTTCCAGCAGTGCCCAGAGTCCCCCCAGCAGTGCCCAGAGTCCCCCCAGCAGTGCCCAGAGTCCCCCCAGCAGTGCCCAGACACAGGAGGGGTGGGTGCAGAGTCCCCCCAGCAGTGCCCAGAGTCCTCCCAGCAGTGCCCAAAGTCCTCCCAGCAGTGCCCAGAGTCCCCCCAGCAGTGCCCAGACACAGGAGGGGTGGGTGCCTATCACTACCAGCAGTGCCCAGACACAGGAGGGGTGGGTGCAGAGTCCTCCCAGCAGTGCCCAGACACAGGAGGGGTGTGTGCAGAGTCCTCCCAGCAGTGCCCAGAGTCCTCCAAGCAGTGCCCAGAGTCCCCCCAGCAGTGCCCAGAGTCCCCCCAGCAGTGCCCAGAGTCCCCCCCAGCAGTGCCCAGACACAGGAGGGGTGGGTGCAGAGTCCCCCCAGCAGTGCCCAGAGTCCCCCCAGCAGTGCCCAGAGTCCCCCCAGCAGTGCCCAGAGTCCTCCCAGCAGTGCCCAGATTCCCCCCAGCAGTGCCCAGAGTCCCCCCAGCAGTGCCCAGAGTCCCCCCAGCAGTGCCCAGACACAGGAGGGGTGGGTGCAGAGTCCCCCCAGCAGAGCCCAGAGTCCTCCCAGCAGTGCCCAGAGTCCTCCCAGCAGTGCCCAGAGTCCCCTCAGCAGTGCCCAGACACAGGAGGGGTGGGTGCCTATCACTACCAGCAGTGCCCAGACAAAGGAGGGGTGGGTGCAGAGTCCTCCCAGCAGTGCCCAGACACAGGAGGGGTGTGTGCAGAGTCCTCCCAGCAGTGCCAAGAGTCCTCCCAGCAGTGCCCAGAGTCCCCCCAGCAGTGCCCAGACACAGGAGGGGTGGGTGCCTATCACTACCAGCAGTGCCCAGACACAGGAGGGGTGGGTGCAGAGTCCTCCCAGCAGTGCCCAGACACAGGAGGGGTGTGTGCAGAGTCCTCCCAGCAGTGCCCAGAGTCCTCCCAGCAGTGCCCAGGGTCCCCCCAGCAGTGCCCAGACACAGGAGGGGTGGGTGCCTATCACTACCAGCAGTGCCCAGACACAGGAGGGGTGGGTGCAGAGTCCTCCCAGTAGTGCCCAGACACAGGAGGGGTGTGTGCAGAGTCCTCCCAGCAGTGCCCAGACACAGGAGGGGTGTGTGCCTAACACTCCCAGCAGTGCCCCTGCTAAGAAAAGGGTGGAGTACCCACAGATCCAATGCCCACAAATGTCAGTCAGGTGCACAAAGATCCTGCTGTACATGTACCACATGTGTGCGAGGCTGGGAGTATACACATGCATGGCGCCTAAAAGAAAACATGTCCACATGAAGTCATGACAACAGTCTAGATACACTAGTACTGTGACCACCAAGGACGCCACGAATGATGCAGGTGGAGACATCGCTCAGCATGCATGGCCAAATTTGAAGGCGTCCGTCACACACCCAGCTAATGTAGACACAGCTCAGCACAACATATTGGAAACACCCTGCAGGGAAGATGTCAGGGTACACAGACGAAGGAACACACCTTGGGACAATGTCACCATGCAGTAACTGTTTACATGAACAAAGAAACTTAGCTAACACCTTGTGATGGCACACAGATCCCAGGGTCCCCCCTATGACCAGCACACTACTACATTTCCTACACACCCAACACATGATCACCACCCAAAATCATGGAGCAGCCCCACCAACAGCAATACCAGAAAAGCAGTAGTGATCTAAGGAAAAACAAAATTGCTTTATTCAGCATGATCCAAAAAATTGTGCATGGAGAATGTTCAATGTTTACAAAGCCCATAGGGCAGTCCATTGTCACAGCTGGATGGGGGACACAGTGGGGCGCGTGTCCCCTAGCTTGCCTGCACAGTCAGACTCCTTCGTCTTCCAGAGCGGGGAGGACATCATGTGGGGGGGAAGGACCAGGCACCGCAGGGACATGAGGGCGAAGGGTAGGCGTCGTGGGTGCAGCGATGGAGGAATCCACCACAGGGGGTGGGGCAGGGCCAAAGGCGGAGGCCAGGATCTCGCTGCACACCTTAGCAAGGTCCTCCAGAGACTCCCCTGCACCCGAAGGAACCACAGGCCCCAAGGAGGGGGGGGGGCGGAGGGATGGGTCGCAGCGCCACTGGGGGAGGGTGTGGACAGGGGGGGGGAATCAACCACCCTGACCGGGGACTCCCTTGACCGCTTGCGGGGTGGTGTCACAGTGGGGCTCAGGGACAGAGCCGCCATGAAGGAGTCTTTGCCCGATATGTGGCCAGGAGAGCTGAGGGGAGGGGATTTGGAGGGAGTGGATTTGGTGGAATGCGGACTCCCACTCTGGCTGCGTGTCTTACGTTTTCCCCCCGACCCACTGGGTGTGCCTACTTCACCCTGTGTGTGCGTGCCAGAAGGTGTGCTTATGACCTTCCCTGCTGGTGTGCTGCCTGTGTCTGTTGTGGTGGGTGCATGCTGACGTCTGTGTGTACGTGGGACAGGCATGGGAGTGGGAAGTGTGGATGGGTCAGGGGTAGGGGGTTGGACGTAGCGCTGCAGGAGACCCACTGCTGCAGTCAGTGTGGAGTCTATGGACCTCAGCAAGTTGCGTTGGTCAGCCTGCGATGAGAAAATGCCCTCCAAGTATGCCTCCATGTTGTTTAGCACTTGGCTGTGGCCATGGAGGACATTAAGCATCGCAGCCTGACCAACCTGCAACTGCCGCTGGATGTCCACAGACTCGGCATTGGCGGCAGCAGTGGAGACAGGGGCAGGGGGTGCGGTGCCTGGCAGGAAGGAGACATGTGGTGACCGGGCACGCTGGGAAGAGACACGAGCAAGTGGGAGGCGGCTGATGGCAATGGAGGGGGCGGGCAGAGATGTTGTTCCGCTGGCAGCTGCTGGTGCAGCCTCCGCCCACTCGGAGAGATCATCCTCGGACCCATCAGCTTCATATTCAGTGGTGCCAGTGGACAGGTCCTCGGCCTCACTCTCCTCCGCCTCAGTTCCACTCAATGTGCCAGCCACGATGTCAACGCTGGCACTGGTGCTCGGTCCCTCCGCTCCGTCTGTGCTCATGTCTCCCTCCGTGTCCCCCGACGATGCTGTGGGCAAGGTGAAGAGACAGCGATTAATCATACACCTGTATACATATGTCACATGAGTCCAATCTACATAGGTTACAGTGCATAGCCTGAAAAGAAAGATGAGTAATATCTACAAAGCAAGGTACATATGTAGGCCCTGCAACACACAGTTGGTTGACCCACCATGCCACTGGAAAACTATGGAGAGCATCACACAATAGCAAATGACATGAAATGGATTTTGACAGAGGAGCCAGGCTCTGGGGACAATCCAGCACTGCATCTGCACCACACAGCGTTGGGGAAAATAGGGATGAGCAGGGACCATATCCATGAACTTTAGGCACATGCTGCATAGGTAATACTGAAAACATGCCCACCATGACTGGCTCACTGCACCTTGAGTGTATGTCCAGACAAACATCACACACTGGCCAGACCTAGCAAGGAGATTTCCGGTTTCGACATGTAGGCTTTG
Source organism: Triturus cristatus (assembly GCF_964204655.1). Taxonomy (NCBI): domain Eukaryota; kingdom Metazoa; phylum Chordata; class Amphibia; order Caudata; family Salamandridae; genus Triturus; species Triturus cristatus. The sequence continues at coordinate 1,096,022,851 of NC_140588.1, read as the reverse complement.
CCCGCACCAACCACCCCCTACATGAGACAATTTGTTGAGACACAGGAAGCACTTACATCTCTTAGTCTGGGTGAAATACACATGGGCTGGAAAAACTGCAAGATTGGACACAAAATACCCAAGGTGCGCCTGTCCAAATAATCATGTACAAATGGGCATCATCAGATGATTGTAACAAGACACACAGGCACTGGCCACCGTGAGTAAGAACAAGGAAAATCAGGTCAGGCTGTACAGTGGACACTTGTAATACATTTTACGTCAATATACATGGTGCCAGGGGACAATGGCACAGAGCACAACCTATGCTGTAGACACTGAGAGTGTCCCCATTTTGTGATGACACACATGACACCTAGGAAATCATGCCCCAGGGGACAATAGTGGCCACACAACTCCATGGTCCTGAATGGGAATGACTGCAACACATGCCACCATCCCTGCATTATGCGTATCGCACACTCATGCACATCATGTCACAGGCCACAACACAGGACATGCGTGCTGTAAGGCATTACACTTGAGAGACTAACTCCCATGTCTGGACTCAGCATCAGTGCCAACTGACATGGAACCCACAAGTACTGAACTGGACAGGGCACAGGCAAGGTCCCAAAACCTGTTACACACCACCCCCACACATGATGCTACAGGCATAGTTCACGTTGAGAAAGTGCCAGCCTACATAACCTTGTGAAGGAGTGACTACACACAGACCAGGGAACACATTGCAAGGAGGGGAAGGGAGGCAGGAGAGCACCGCTATACTGTGGGTAACAGGATCTGCACAGCACCATTAAACCCTGGCAGTGTATCCATGCAACTGCGCACTTACAAATGCTGGTGACACACAACGAACACACAGGTACCTACCCCCTTCCTGCTGCTGCTTCTCCTGTAAGTGCCTGTCCAAGTCTGGAAATACCACCGCCAGCACACGCTTGTGGAGGTGGGTCAGTCGGCGGCGCCCACGGTTCTTATGGGTCTCAGGTGAGTCCCCCAGCAGGACCCGTGCGATCCTCCGCGTCCAGCACCGGATATCCTGCCAGCGTTTCCTCACCTGGGCCAGGCGCCGCTTGCGACCCTCCGTCCTCCGCACGGCACTGACGGCGTTCATCCATATCTGCTTCTTGGCAGAGGCGCTGTAAGACGGCGACCTCAGAGGAGCCCGGAAGGGGGTCCTGACTACCCTGAGACCCACCCTCGAAGTATCGTAGCCGGGCACTGGCGGGAGACTCCTCAGGGGGAGGAATCTCGTATCTAGGATCGTACTTCTGGCACCACACGACACAGAGTCACCACACCGTGTGTTCTTAGAAATCAATCTTTATCAATTAGGTTAGCACTGCAAATATGTACAAGGAGAGCGCGGGCTCAATGAGTCTCGGAAGGGATAGGGGGTAGCGGGACAGTCTCTGGCAAAGGTTCAAGGCAGGGACGTACCCGGCGCACAGCTCACAATCCTCGAGCTGGGGGATACGCTTGTTGTAGTTGGGGTCCGGCGGGACAGTGGGAGTCTGTGGGAACCGCGAGTCACTCAGCGGGCTCAGGTACAAGTTCGGAGGTCTTACGATCTTCAGGGAGCCGCGAGTCACTCAGCAGGCTCAGGTACAAGTTCGGAGGTCTTACGATCTTCAGGGAGCCGCGAGTCACTCAGCAGGCTCAGGTACAAGTTCGGAGGTCTTACGATCTTCAGGGAGCCGCGAGTCACTCAGCAGGCTCAGGTACAAGTTCGGAGGTCTTACGATCTTCAGGGAGCCGCGAGTCACTCAGCAGGCTCAGGTACAAGTTCGGAGGTCTTACGATCTTCAGGGAGCCGCGAGTCACTCAGCAGGGCTCAGGGGGGGTCTAAGTTCCAGGAGCCGTGACCGCGTCAGCAGGCTCTCGTTGTTCCAGCGTCGAATCTGCCAGACAGTCCCAGAGCACCCCTTGTTATAGGTCGACCCCTCTTTGATGTCCGGAGTCTGAGCAGGCAGGGGTCTTGTCACCTGGGGGTCGCTTGTCGGGGTTTCCTGCCAGTGTCTTTTGATCCTTTCAGGGCCGGGTCGGGAGGAGCCCCAGACACCCAGCAGGCATGGAGCCAGCCCTCAGGGAGGCCGGAGGGCCGATCGAAACCCATCGTCCCAGGGGGGTTCAGAGGTGCGATAGAAACTGCTCCTCCCTCTCTCATCCCCTGGCAGGCGGGATGTCCTCCAGCCGGAGTGGCGCCGCTAGGCCCGGGTCGCGCTGGGGCCGGGCGGCCATCTTGGTGCATGAAGTGGGCACGCGGGCCCGGGGTGGCCGAAAGGCGAGAGGCCATGGACGAGGATGTCCGGGTCGGGTGCGGGTGTTCTGGTGGGAAGGATCGGCTAGGCCGGGTGCTTGGGGCTGCAGGCACCAGGTTAGGTGGTGCGGGGGGCAAGTAGAGCCATGCTACGAGGCCGGGTCCAACACGCGTCCCCCCCAGCTGAAAGCCGGAGAGAACTGCCCATCATCTTGGGGGGTTCTCTTCGCTGAGGCGGAAGAACCGGGAGAGGCCGTCAGCGTTGGCGTGGTCCGTACCAGGGCGATGTTCTACGGTGAAATCCATCCCCTGGAGGGAGATTGACCACCGCAGTAGCTTGGGGTTCTCTCCTCGCATCTGCATAAGCCATCGCAAGGGCCGATGGTCGGTTTGGACTCTGAAATGGGTGCCGAATAGGTAGGGGCGTAGCTTCTTGAGTGCCCAGACCACGGCAAAGGCTTCGCGCTCAATGGTGCTCCATATCTGTTCTCTGGGCAACAGCCGCCGGCTGAGGAAGGCAATGGCCTGGTCTAGGCCTTGGTCATTCACTTGGGACAGGACGGCCCCAATGCCATGCTCGGAGGCATCGGTTTGGACTACAAACTCCTTGGAGTAGTCGGGAGCCTGGAGGACGGGGGCAGTACACATGGCCTTCTTTAGGGCATCGAACGCCTCCTGGCAGGCAGTCGTCCACTGCACCTTCTTTGGCTGTTTTTTGGACGTGAGTTCTGTGAGGGGGCCGACCAGGCTGCCATACCCCCGGATGAATCTTCGGTAGTAGCCAGTGAGGCCCAGAAAGGCTCGGACCTCCGTTTGGGTGGTGGGTGGTTCCCAGGCTAAGATGGCGTCGATCTTTGGCTGTAGTGGGGCGACCTGGCCGCTTCCGACCTGGTGCCCCAGGTAGACTACTGAACCTTGCCCAATCTGGCACTTGCTGGCTTTCACTGTGAGGCCTGCCTGGCGCAGGGCGGTCAGCACCCTCCGGAGGTGCTGGAGGTGTTCACCCCATTCGGAACTGAAAACGGCTATGTCGTCTAGATAGGCCGCGCTGAACTGTTCCAGCCCGGCCAGGACTCTATTCACCAGTCGCTGGAAGGTGGCCGGGGCATTTTTCATTCCGAAGGGCATTACGCGGAAGCGGTAGTGCCCATCTGGGGTCGAGAAGGCGGACCGCTCTTTGGCCCCCTCGGTGAGCGCAATCTGCCAGTATCCGCAGGTGAGGTCGAATGTGCTGAGGAACCGGGCTGCCCCTAGTCGGTCAATGAGCTCGTCGGCTCGTGGAATGGGGTGGGCATCGGCTCGGGTGACGTCATTGAGCCCCCGGTAGTCCACGCAGAATCGGAGCTCGGGGGCGACACCGGGGGCCGCTGCCTTCGGGACCAGGACCACGGGGCTGGCCCAGGGACTGTCAGATGGCTCGATCACCCCCAGGGTCAACATCTTCGAGACTTCAGCTTGAATGCAGGACCGGACCCGGTCAGGGACTCGGTATGCTCGGTGTCTCACCGGCGGGCTGTCCCCGGTGTCCACGTCATGAACACACCAGTCGGTGACTCGGGGTATCAGGGAGAAGAGGTCGGAAAATTGTCCTAGGAGCTGGCGGCAGTCCTCTTGTTGCTGGGCAGTGAGGGCTGGGGAGAGGTTCACTCCTTCCACGGAGCCATCCTGCTCCTTGACACACAGGAGGTCCGGGAGGGGATCAGACTCATCTTCGGCCCCGTCATCGGTGGCCAGCAGGAGGCTCAGTTCTGTCCGCACAAAGTGAGGCTTGAGGCGGTTCACGTGAAGGACCCGAAGGGGATCCCGAGGCGACTGGACGTCCACCAAGTATGTGACTTGACTCTTCCGCTCAACCACTTTGTAGGGCCCAGTCCACCTGTCCTGGAGGGCGCCAGGCTTCACGGGGGCCATGACCCACACCTGCTGGCCCGGCTGGAACTCGACCAGAGTGGCATTCTGGTCGTACCAGCGCTTCATCTCTTCTTGGCTGGCCTCCAGGTTGGCCTCGGCCAGTTCTCGGAACTTCCTGGTCTGGTTCCGGAGGGTCAGAACGTATTGGAACACATCTCGTGGGGTGGTCTGGGGTGCTGCCTCCCACCCTTCCTTAACCAAACTGAGGGGACCTCGGACGGGGTGTCCATAGAGTAACTCAAACGGGCTTTTAGACGGCGACCTCAGAGGAGCCCGGAAGGGGTCCTGACTACCCTGAGACCCACCCTCGAAGTATCGTAGCCGGGCACTGGCGGGAGACTCCCCAGGGGGAGGAATCTCGTAACTAGGATCGTACTTCTGGCACCACACGACACAGAGTGACCACACCGTGTTCTTAGAAATCAATCTTTATCAATTAGGTTATCACTGCAAATATGTACAAGGAGAGCACGGGCTCAATGAGTCTCGGAAGGGATAGGGGGTAGTGGGACAGTCTCTGGCAAAGGTTTCAGGCAAGGACGTATCCGGCGCACAGCTCACAATCCTCGAGCTGGGGGATACGTTGTTGTGGTCGGGGTCCGGCGGGACCGTGAGAGTCTGTCGGAGCCGCGAGTCACTCAGCGGGCTCAGGTACAAGTTCGGAGGTCTTACGATCTTCAGGGAGCCGCGAGTCACTCAGCGGGCTCAGGTACAAGTTCGGAGGTCTTACGATCTTCAAGGAGCCGCGAGTCACTCAGCAGGCTCAGGTACAAGTTCGGAGGTCTTACGATCTTCAAGGAGCCACGAGTCACTCAGCAGGGCTCAGGAGGGTCCAAGTTCCAGGAGCCGCGACCACGTCGGCAGGCTCTCGTTGTTCCAGCGTCGAATCTACCGGACAGACCCAGAGCACCCCTTGTTATAGGTCGACCCCTCTTTGATGTCCGGAGTCTGTGCAGGCAGGGGTCTTGTCACCTGGGGGTCGCTTGTCGGGTTTCCTGCTAGTGTCTTTTGATCCTTTCAGGGCCGGGTCGGGAGGAGTCCCAGACACCCAGCAGGCATGGAGCCAGCCCTCAGGGAGGCCGGTGGGCCGATCGAAACCCATCGTCCCAGGGGAGTTCAGAGGTGCGATAGAAACTGCTCCTCCCTCTCTCATCCCCTGGCAAGTGTGATGTCCTCCAGCCGGAGTGGCGCCTCTAGGCCCGGGTCGCGCTGGGGCCGGGCGGCCATCTTGGTGCATGAAGTGGGCACGCGGGCCCGGGGTGGCCGAAAGGAGAGAGGCCATGGACGGGGATGTCCGGGTCGGGTGCGTGTGTCCTGGTGGGGAGGGTCGGCTGGTCCGTGTGCTTGGGGCTGCAGATACCAGGTTTAGGTGGTGCGGGGGGCAAGTAGAGCCATGCTACGAGGCCGGGTCCAACAGGCGCCTACCTGTGAGGATGAACAAGTGACACTACATCAATACACCTGGCACATGTCACAGAGACACAGATTAGAACCAATTTGCTGTTTACAACAAGGCATAGTATGCATCCAACGCATTGCACCTTTGTCATGGGGACATGCACCTCTGAGGAAGGGGAAAAGCAGTACGTGCCATTGAAAGTACACAGGTGGAATGAGGGCACCGACACAATCCAAGATCCAGGCTCACACTGTGCTACACCAGGATAATGTGCAGCACCTCTAAGCTGTCACATGCCACAGGCCACTGACGCTACCTCAGCAGAGTACACAGACACACACAGCCACAGGACATTCACCTGCCATTGCCAAATGCAGCGACAAACCTCACTCTGCACATGTGCCACTAGAGGGGGGGGGGGCTCACAGGTGTGGGGCTGGCTCTGCACGTCAGACACACAGCACTGCTCCCTGCTCACATCACATGGGCAGGGTATCTCCATCCCTCATGCAGCCCGGGTGCCACACTCCACATATGCACCCACCCACATGACAGGGGACTTACACACACACCGATGGCCAGGGTACGAACACATCGTGTGGTCACTCTCAGCACAGGTACACAGAACTAACACACATCTGTGGGTACAGTCACCTGTCACACTGGGCTGACCACATCATCACATGGGGACTGTAGAGGCTACATTCCCAGGAGGACAAGACAGGCAGAATGTGGCATGCACCATGCAGTGACTGTCACAGTAAACACAATGCAAGTGAGGACGGCAGACATGCACCACAGCATGCTCTGGCTGGGAGACATCAGGCATTCCCCACCCTGGGACCCCCCCACACTACATAGCATGTGTGTCACACCTGGACACAATGCCAGAAGTCACAGTCACAAACAAGGGACACAGTCTGTGCTAGTGGACTCTGCACTCACCTGATACCCTGGTCGCCCATACAGCAGGGGGTACTGTGGGAGGATCACATCCAGCAATGCCAGGTTCTCCTCCAGGGTGAAAGGCTGTGACCTCTCCACAGCCCTTGACATGGTTCCAGGGAATCAGTAGCAGCAGCTGGCTCGTAGAATCCAAAGATGTGCAGGCAAGTGCTCTCTCATGGGACCTGGCTGCCTTATATCTGCCTTGGTGGCCTGTTCCATGCACAGGAGTACAGAGTGATTGGTCACTCACATTTGCATCCTATGTTTCCTCCAATCCCTTCAAACCTAGCACAGTCAGTGTGTTCAGATTGTTTTTTTTCATGAGCATGATGTCAACTCCAGAAGCACATTGCAACAAAGTAGATTCATTCAAACTGACTTCTGCTGTGCACCTGATGAAAAAAATTCAAACTTTAAACTTGGTCTCCATGACAACCAGCATGCATGTAGGCCTTTATACTTGTCCCTCATGTGTCCCCTATGTAATTTGGAGGTACACACACATGTACGGTGCGTACCAGGGCCCTAGGCCACCCCAAAAGCATAGCAACGGCCCGTACAGGCGTGTGTACGGCCCGTACCACTATGGGTGTTCGCGCATATGCGTACCCATAGTGTTACCAACCGTACACACGCCTGTACGCTCACCATCACTATGGGTGTTTGCGCGTATGCGTACCCATAGTGTTACGGACCGTACACACGCCTGTACGCTCACTATCACTATGGGTGTTCTCGCGTATGCGTACCCATAGTGGTACGGGCCGTACACACGCCTGTACGCACACTATCACTATGGATGTTCTCGCGTATGCGTATCCATAGTCTTACGGACCGTACACACGCCTGTACGCTCACTATCACTATGGGTACGCATACGCGAGAACACCCATAGTGATAGTGAGCGTACAGGCGTGTGTACGGCCCGTACCACTATGGGTGTTCGCGCGTATGCGTACCCATAGTGTTACGGACCGTACACACGCCTGTACGCTCACTATCACTATGGGTGTTCGCGCGTATGCGTACCCATAGTGTTACGGACCGTACACACGCCTGTACGCTCACTATCACTATGGGTACGCATACGCGAGCACACCCATAGTGATAGTGAGCGTACAGGCGTGTGTATGGTCCGTACCACTATGGGTACGCATACGCGAGAACACCCATAGTGATAGTGAGCGTACAGGCGTGTGTATGGTCCGTACCACTATGGGTACGCATACGTGAGAACACCCATAGTGATAGTGAGCGTACAGGCGTGTGTACGGTCGTACCACTATGGGTACGCATACGCGCGAACACCCATAGTGGTACGGGCCGTACACACGCCTGTACGCTCACTATCACTATGGGTACACATACGGCAGCACTCCCATAGTGATAGGGAACGTACACAGGCCCTCTGTGCGAATGTACGGTGCCTTTCACACATCACAGTGGTGACAGGCAGCACACAGGAAGGAATAGGGCTGACATACTTTTCCATGGATGGACATCAAGGCATTGTCTGGGCTGTACTACATGTGTGGGGCACAGGTGTGAGAGGCTGTGATGTGGCACATTACTCCTGAGTCGAGAAGGCACCAGATGTATGATGAGATGTGTACAGATGTCATGTGTGACGGTGCAATGTGTGCCAGGCAGGCCCTTCACTCCTTTGACATGTGTGCATGTCGTACTGCACACTTGGGATGAGCGTCACTGGCATGGCACAACCAACAACACACGCAAGTGTGCCCTGATGCCCGCTACAGGGGTTACCACACCAGACATGTGACTACCCACGGTGCACGATGTGTCTATGTCATGTATGTGTGGGGTGTTCCCATTAGCTTGGTGTTGGTGCTCCCTCGAAGGCATCAGCTGTTGCAGCAACCAACATGTGTCTGTGTGTAGATGGACATGGCACACTGTTACGCACACCAGGCCACATGTGGTATGGAATGTGAGGTGCGTATGTATGCATGGGAAACGGAGTAGCGTCACAAGGACATGTCTGCATCCTCTCAATGAATGTGTGGTGAGTCATGACATGTACACCTTATTGGCAAGGTGTGTGGGCTGTCCTAGTGTGATGTCATGTGACCTGTGGCCCTAGTGTTCCGCTACCAGGCTCTGCAATCGACATCCTACTTCTGCTGATGTGTTGATGTATGTCACTCCTGTGTTGCGTCTGGCTGTTCACTTACACTGGGACACAGCTAATCCCATGCCATGGGATGTGGAGGTTCACAATCTCCGTGTGTAGCTGGGTCTTGGTAGGAGTGTCACCTGGCAGCCATACGTGTCCGGAGCATGTGGCACATACCTGACTCCGTATGTCGCATTTGTGTATTCACAGATTGACATGTGCTCTGTACAAATAAATTGTTGTTGTAGTGCACTCACTCTTCCTTGTCACTTCCAAATTACTGCAGAGCGCCGCCTCTTCCCCGACCAATTCCGGACTTGGCTGACATGCGGGAGAATGACTGTATACGGTGCTACCGCTTCCCCCAACCGTTGATTGAGGAGTTGACGGCGAGGCTGGCACCACACCTGCAACCGCTGCACAGGTATCCGACGGCACTGACACCCAAGCTGAAGGTAATGGCAGCCCTACATTTTCTTGCCACGGGTACCTTTCAATATACCATAGCTCATGTTGGTGGCATGTCCCAGAGCATGTTCAGCCGTGTGCTGCATGATTTCTTAGAGGCCATGTTGCTTCACCTGGATGAGTTCATCCATTTCCCAAATCCTGAACAGTTGACTGGGGTCAAGCGTGGATTCTATGCCCTGGGAGGGATGCCCCATGTCATTGGGTCCATAGATGGGACACATGTGGCTTTGGTACCACCACAGGCACAGGAGGTAGCGTACAGGAATCGCAAGCACTACCACTCCATCAATGCCCTTGTGGTGTGTCTGTCCAACATGGTGATTTCACATGTCTGTGCTCGTTTTCCAGGATCAGCACACGATGCCTACATCATGAGGCGTAGCAGGGTGCCTGAAATGATGACGCAGCTGTGCAATGAACGAGCATGTGTTGTTGGTGGGTACACTCTGTCTGTTCTGTACTTTGCGTAGACTTCCAGCCCAACTGCTTCTCCTGTCCTACTTATGTCCATGTGGTTTCCATGTAGGGGACGCTGGCTATCCCAACATGCCATGGCTGATCACACCTCTCCGCAACCCCATCACGCCGGCCCAGCTCCGCTACAACACCGCCCATGGCCGGACAAGGCGAGTGATAGAGAGGACATTTGGCCTCCTGAAGAGCCGATTCAGATGCCTCCACAAGACCGGCGGCGCCCTCCCATATGCCCCGGCGAAGGTCTGTAAAATCTTCATGGTCTGCTGCATGCTGCACAACATGGCAGTTGAGAAAGCTGTGCCAGTCATCCTGGATCAAGATGATCAGGACCATCCACCCGTGGAGGACGAAGGGCTTGGCAATGGGGCTAGTGATGTGGAGGATGTGGTTCCGCAAGAGGACATTCGGAGTCGGCTCATACGCAACTTCTTTGCTTAGTGGTGAGTACCAGTGTCTGTGTGTGCACGCATTGGTCCCCGTGTGGCATGTGTTGCGATGTGTGTGTCCATCTGCATGTATGCCACGTGAGTCAGAGGTGTGTGTGGATGTGTCACTCGAGTGATGGTACCAGTGATGAGTGTATTTCCACAGTGTTAGAAAAGGTAGACGGACCGGGAGGGTCGGCCGGGTTCAGGAGGAGAGGTCTCCGGGGAGAGCCGTCTCCAGCGATCGTACAGTCAAGTAACTTCCCCCCCACAGACAGATATCACACACGGATAAGGTTCAGTGTTCTTTATAAGCACTTATTTAAGGTACGGTTGAATGGTACAAGGAGGTCTGGACTCAGGGGTCCCCTCGATTAGAGTCTCGCAAGGTAGGGAAGGGGGTAGCGGGACAGTCTATTTACCAATCAGGTAGTTCGGATGAGATGATGATGAGCTCACAATCCTCGAGCTTGGGTGGTTAGGTGGTACGGTCCGCGGCAGCGCCAGCAGGTCCCGGTGAGGATGGTCGATACAACGGGCCGCGGCAGCGCCAGCAGGTCCCCGGAAGATGTACGGTCCGCGGCAGCGCCAGCAGGTCCCGGTGAGGATGGTCGTTACAACGGGCCGCGGCAGCGCCAGCAGGTCCCAGGAAGATGTACGGTCCGCGGCAGCGCCAGCAGGTCCCGGTGAGGATGGTCGTTACAACGGGCCGCGGCAGCGCCAGCAGGTCCCAGGAAGATGGTCGATGTTCGGTCCGCGGCAGCGCCAGCAGGTCCCGGTGAGGATGGTCGTTACAACGGGCTGCGGCAGCGCCAGCAGGTCCCAGGTGAGGATGAAGGTTGCAGAAGGCCGCGGCAGCGCCAGCAGGCAGGACGATGGTTCACAAGAGCGGCTACGGCAGCGCCAGTAGACCGTCAAGGTTGAGTTCACTCGGTGTCTCTCGACTCCAGGATACAACTGCCTTCCTGCTCCGGAGCTGCCTCAGTTATAGGGCTGGTGCCCTTTGATGTCCGGACCCTCGCACTTGGAGGTCGGAGGGTCCGGGATGAAGGTGTTCAGACACCCAGCAGGGGGTGGAGCCAGTGCTTGGGGGAGCTGGGGCGATCGGCACCTGGCGGGGGAGAGCCCTTGACACTTCGTTCTCCCATTGACCTGCCAAGTGGTCCGCTCACCTCCTGGGTGGATGGTGGTGCCGGGATGTCGGGGCCGGCCAGGCCCGGGGTTAGGGTCGAGGTGAGGCCACGCGGCCGCGTGGTGCAGGGCCCAAGATGGCGGCTTGACCCGGCCGGGGAAGCCGGTGGGGCTGGACCCCGTGATGAGGAGGGGTCCGAGGGCAGAAGATCCGTCGGGAGACGGGGTACAGGTGCTTTTCGCGGGGATATGCCAGGTGGGCCGGAGCTCGGGCCCTGTCGTGCGGGGAGGGAGCAAACCGTCTGTGAGGCCTGTCCAACATGCGTCCCCCCCAGCTGAAGGCGGGGAGAGTCACCCATCTCCTTGGGGACTCTCTTCGTCGAGGCGGAAAAGGCGGGACAGGCCATCCGCGTTGGCGTGGTCTTGGCCTGGTCGGTGCTCCACGGTGAAGTCCATTCCCTGCAGGGAAATGGACCAGCGCAAGAGTTTTGGGTTCTCCCCCCGCATCTGCATCAGCCATTGCAGGGGTCGATGGTCGGTTTGTACCCGGAAGTGGGTACCGAAGAGATAGGGTCGGAGCTTTTTGAGGGCCCACACTACTGCAAATGCCTCCCTCTCGATGGTGCTCCAACGCTGTTCTCGGGCCAGGAGACGTCGACTGATGAAGGCCACCGGCTGGTCATGACCTTCGGGGTTCAACTGAGAGAGGACGGCTCCGATGCCGTGGTCGGAGGCGTCGGTCTGCACCACAAATTCCCGACTGTAATCGGGGGCCTGGAGCACAGGGGCGGTGCACAGGGCGGCCTTCAGCTTCTCGAAGGCCGCTTGACAATCAGGAGTCCAGTTGACCCGCTTCGGTTGGTTCTTGGATGTGAGACCCGTGAGGGGCCCCACGATGCTGCCGTAGTCCTTCACGAACCGCCGGTAGTAGCCGGTGAGCCCCAAGAAGGCTCGGACCTCGGTCTGGGTGACGGGGGGCTGCCAGGACTGGATGGCAGCAATCTTAAGTTGTAGTGGGGCCACCAGCCCGCTTCCCACTTGGTGTCCAAGGTAGGTCACAGACCCTTGGCCAATTTGACACTTGCCGGCCTTAATGGTGAGGCCGGCCCGCTGGAGGGCTTGTAGGACCTCTTGGAGGTGACGGAGGTGGTCGGACCAGTGGCGGCTGTACACAGCGATATCGTCCAGGTAGGCAGCGCTGAACTCTTCGAGCCCCGCCAAGACCTGGTTCACAAGGCGTTGGAACGTGGCGAGGGCATTCTTCATGCCAAAGGGCATGACCTTGAATTGATAGTGGCCATCGGGGGTAGAGAAGGCTGACTGCTCCTGAGCCCTGGGTGTGAGGCCGATCTGCCAGTAGCCCGCCGTTAGGTCGAAGATACTAAGGTAGCGGGCGGCCCCCAGCCGGTCGATCAGTTCGTCTGCTCGGGGGATGGGATGAGCGTCGGTCCGGGTGACAGCGTTCAAGCCCCGGTAGTCGACGCAGAATCTCAGTTCAGGTGCGGTGCCGGGGGCAGCGGCCTTGGGAACTAATACAACCGGACTGGCCCAGGGACTGTCCGAGGGCTCGATGACTCCGGTCGTGAGCATCTTGGCCACTTCCTCCTGTATGCAGGCCCGTACCCGATCTGGTACGCGGTAGGCCCGGTGCCGGACAGGGGGACTGTCCCCGGTGTCTACGTCGTGCAAACACCAAGGGGTGACCCCGGGGGTGAGGGAGAACAGGGCAGCGAACTGCAGCAGGAGGTCCCGGCAGTCCTGGCGTTGCTCCGAAGTGAGGGCGTCAGAGAGCCGGACCCCGTCCACGGAGCCGTCCTTCTCCTGAGTCTTCAGGAGATCCGGGAGGGGCTCGGAGTCTTCTTCTGCACCACTGTCTGTAGCCATCAAGAGGCTTAGTTCTGAGCGCACAAAGTGTGGTTTGAGCCGGTTGGTGTGGAGGACCCGAAGGGGATTCCGGGAGGACCCCATGTCGATGAGGTAAGTGACGGGGCTTTTGCGCTCGACCACCTTGAAGGGCCCCGTCCACTTATCCTGCAGGGCACATGGTTCGGTGGGGGACATCACCCATACTTGCTGCCCAGGCTCGAATTCAATGGAGGAGGCATTGTGATCATACCACCTCTTCATGTCCTCCTGGCTGGCCTCGAGGTTCGCCTTGGCCATCTCCCTGAAGCGCCGGGTCTGGTTTCGTAAGGCCAGGATGTATTTGAAGACGTCTGGAGGGGTCGTTAGGGGGGCCATCTCCCAACCTTCCTTGACTAGGCTGAGGGGCCCTCGCACAGGGTGCCCGTACAGGAGTTCGAAGGGGCTAAACCCGAGGGACTTTTGGGGAACTTCCCGGTAGGCGAAGAGGAGGCACGGGAGCAGTACATCCCACTGGCGACGGAGGGGCTCTTCCAATCCCCCAATCATCCCCTTGAGAGTGCGGTTAAACCGCTCCACTAGTCCGTTCCCTTGGGGGTGATAGGGGGTCGTGAATCTGTAGGTGACCCCGCATTGTTGCCAGAGGGACTTCATGTATTTGGATATGAAATTCGTACCTCGGTCGCTGACGACTTCTCGGGGGAAGCCTACCCGGGAGAAGATCCCCATCAGGGCCCGGCCAACCACCGGAGCTGTCACTGTCCGTAGGGGCACCGCCTCGGGGTAGCGGGTGGCATGGTCCACTAGTACCAAGATGAACCTGTGTCCTTGTGCCGTGCGGGGGTCCAGAGGCCCCACAATGTCTATCCCCACCCTCTCGAACGGGGTGGCGACCACAGGGAAGGGTTGCAGAGGGGCCTTCAGCTTCCGACCACTCTTCCCGCTGGCTTGGCATGTGGGGCAAGATCGGCAGTGGTTCTGGACGTCATTCCTCATTTTCGGCCAGAAAAAGTGGGTCACCAGGCGACTGTACGTTTTGTCCTGGCCCAGGTGTCCAGCCAGGGGGACATCGTGGGCCAGGTTGAGCAGAAAGTCTCGGAAGCGGAGCGGTACCACCAGAACTCGACCGGCCCCCAGCTCGGCGATTCTTTGCTCGCTGTAGAGCAGGTCGTTATCCCAGTAGACCCAGTGAGTTCCGGTGGTGTCCCCGGCGTTTTGGGTGCTGGCTTGTTGGCGGAGTCCCTCGAGGGAGGGACAGGTCTTTTGTTCCTGGCGGAACTGTTCTTGGGTGGGCCCCCCTTCTTGACGCCACTGAGCCAGATCCGGAAGGTCCTGGTGTTGCGCGTCCTCTTCGGTAGTCGGGTCCGGGAGGTCGGACTCGCCGTTGTCCTCTACGGGGGCAACCGGGGGCGGAGGTGCTGGCCATTCGGTTTCTTCTGATCGGGGGGCGGCACGGGCGGCCATGGATCGGGTGGTTATGCAGGCCCAGTCCGGGTGGCCCAGCATCCCCAGGTGCTCTCTCCTCTCGACGGTGGCCCACGGGGAACTCTCGAGGTCATTCCCCAGGAGGCAGTCCACTGGGGCATCGTCCCGGACCGTCACCTTCAGTAGGCCGGAGACCCCTCCCCATTCAAACGGGACGCAGGCCATCTTACACATACTCTCAGAGTTATCTGCCGAGCGGACGGGGCAGAGAATGTTCGGCAGGATCTGCTCGGGCTTCACCAGGTGACAGCGGACGGCCGTCACGCTGGCGCCGGTGTCACGCAAGGCCTCGGCTCTCTGTCCATTAATGGTCACCCACTGACCGTATTTTCTGGTGTTGGCGGGTAGGGGAGCCCGTGGGATCATGTCTCTTCCCCCTAAGCATGCCAGGACCATGGCGGCCGGTTCCCACCCTTGCTGGGCCGGCTCATACTCTTCGGGCCCCTCCGATGATTGCTCTTCCCCTAGGGCAGCGGCAGCTACCTGGCGGGGCTTGGGTGTTTGGTTTAGCGGGCAGCTCGGGTCATTGGCGTAGTGGCCTAGTCGCTGGCACCGGTGGCACGTGACGTGGGCTCGGTACCCAGGCCGCAACGGGGGGTTGCCCCGGCCGGCCGGGGGCGGGGTGCTGGCCACGGGTGTTGCTGGCAAGGCGTCTCTCCCTCGCCCCTGGCCCCCTCCTCCTCCCCGAGGACGGTGCTGGCCTTGGTTGCTTCTGTTCTGGTCGTGTGGCCCTTTCCGGCCCACTCGGGTGCTTTCCCACCGGTCAGCTTCGGTGGCGAGCTGCCGGGGGTCAGTCAGCTTACTGTCGAATAGGTGCTGCCTGAGCTCGACGAAACAGTTGTTTGACAGGTGCTCCCATACCATAAGGTTGAAGAGTTGTTCGTAGGTGGTGACCTGACTTCCCTTGATCCAACCCTCGAAGGCCCGGCTGAAATAGTTCACGTATTCTACCCAAGTTGTACCTGGGATCCGGGTGCAATCTCTGAACCTCTGGCGGTACATCTCGGGCGTGAGGCCGTAGCGGGTGAGGAGGGCAGCCTTCATGTGGTCGTAGGACGACATTTGGTGATCGGGGAGCTGCAGCAGGGCATCGCGACCCTCGTTGATAAATCTCCCCCAAAGTCCGGCTCCCCAATCACTCCGGTCGATCCGGTGGGAGGTCATTGCGATCTCATAGGCTTTAAACCACTGTTGTATGTCGTCTTCTCGGACATACTCGCGGACAACATCCTTGGGGATATGAACTTTTTTCTCAATTGGCCCCGGGGTGTGTGGTCGCTCAGGCACCCCCAGTTCCTTATTCTGTTTGCGCAGTTCTATTTCCGCTAGTCGGCGCTCGTGCTCGAGCGTTATTTTTTTCTCTTCCAGCTCTCTCTGTCTCTGCTTCTCTTCTCGTTCCTCTCGAAGCCGCATGTGCTCGAGGTTGAGTTTCTGTTCAGCTAACTTGAGTTCCCCATCCATCTTGAGTCGTGCCATCTCCAACTCGTGTAATCTGACTCTGTCTCTTTCTCGGATCTCCTCCTGCGAGAGGCCCGTTCCCCGCTCCTCGGGAGCCGTGGCGTTCCCCTCTGGTGTGATGCTGTTTTGGTCTGGTGTGACGGTGCTTTGGTCGGAGGGTCCTGCGACCCCAGTTTCTGTCCATGACTCAAGAGCGCGCTTTAGGTCATCCTTGGTACTCAGGCCGGTGGTAGCAATGCCAAGTTCTATGCAAAATTGTCTCAGTTCGCGGTGGTTGTATTCTTCTAATTTCTCCATTTGGAACTTCTCGGTGGAGCTGCTATCTTTGGTCGACATCGTGCTTATGTCGTGGGGTGAGCTACTCTCTGTACGATTACGCGTTGATTCGGATCCCACCGCTGCCACCAATGTTAGAAAAGGTAGACGGACCGGGAGGGTCGGCCGGGGTCAGGAGGAGAGGTCTCCGGGGAGAGCCGTCTCCAGCGATCGTACAGACAAGTAACTTCCCCCCCACAGACAGATATCACACACGGATAAGGTTCAGTGTTCTTTATAAGCACTTATTTAAGGTACGGTTGAATGGTACAAGGAGGTCTGGACTCAGGGGTCCCCTCGATTAGAGTCTCGCAAGGTAGGGAAGGGGGTAGCGGGACAGTCTATTTACCAATCAGGTAGTTCGGATGAGATGATGATGAGCTCACAATCCTCGAGCTTGGGTGGTTAGGTGGTACGGTCCGCGGCAGCGCCAGCAGGTCCCGGTGAGGATGGTCGATACAACGGGCCGCGGCAGCGCCAGCAGGTCCCCGGAAGATGTACGGTCCGCGGCAGCGCCAGCAGGTCCCGGTGAGGATGGTCGTTACAACGGGCCGCGGCAGCGCCAGCAGGTCCCAGGAAGATGTACGGTCCGCGGCTCCCGGTGAGGATGGTCGTTACAACGGGCCGCGGCAGCGCCAGCAGGTCCCAGGAAGATGGTCGATGTTCGGTCCGCGGCAGCGCCAGCAGGTCCCGGTGAGGATGGTCGTTACAACGGGCCGCGGCAGCGCTAGCAGGTCCCAGGTGAGGATGAAGGTTGCAGAAGGCCGCGGCAGCGCCAGCAGGCAGGACGATGGTTCACAAGAGCGGCTACGGCAGCGCCAGTAGACCGTCAAGGTTGAGTTCACTCGGTGTCTCTCGACTCCAGGATACAACTGCCTTCCTGCTCCGGAGCTGCCTCAGTTATAGGGCTGGTGCCCTTTGATGTCCGGACCCTCGCACTTGGAGGTCGGAGGGTCCGGGATGAAGGTGTTCAGACACCCAGCAGGGGGTGGAGCCAGTGCTTGGGGGAGCTGGGGCGATCGGCACCTGGCGGGGGAGAGCCCTTGACACTTCGTTCTCCCATTGACCTGCCAAGTGGTCCGCTCACCTCCTGGGTGGATGGTGGTGCCGGGATGTCGGGGCCGGCCAGGCCCGGGGTTAGGGTCGAGGTGAGGCCACGCGGCCGCGTGGTGCAGGGCCCAAGATGGCGGCTTGACCCGGCCGGGGAAGCCGGTGGGGCTGGACCCCGTGATGAGGAGAGGTCCGAGGGCAGAAGATCCGTCGGGAGACGGGGTACAGGTGCTTTTCGCGGGGATATGCCAGGTGGGCCGGAGCTCGGGCCCTGTCGTGCGGGGAGGGAGCAAACCGTCTGTGAGGCCTGTCCAACACACAGTCATAATTGTGACCTAGCATGTTGTCATCCTTACATGTGTCGAGTTCATGCACATTGTTGGAAAGGCGTTCGCCGGAAGGGGGTTCGATACCCGTCTTGCCCACCCCCTTGACCCACCTCTCCCAAGTAAGCCGAACCAGGCGCGCACACCCTGAACTGCACTGCGAACAGAGGGACACCACACGTATTCTTTGCAGGACGATAGGTTCTTTTATCGATGATTTCAAGGGATCTTTATGACCCAAAAAGGCAAATAGTACAGCAGTGGCACAACGTACCACAAGTCAGTCGTAGGGAATGGGGGTAGCGGGACAGTCTTTCAAGATAGTGTCTCTGCGAAATACCCTGCGGAAGCTCACAATCCTCGAGCTGGTGGGTGTCGTGTCTCTGGGCGATCTCTTTCCGAGTCGTCCTCAAGGAGAGCGCCGCGAGTCTCTCAGCAGGCACAGGTGGTCGGAGTTCAGGAGCCGCGATTCCGTCAGCAGGGCTCAGATGGTTCAATAGCTGGGGGCCGCGAGTCACTCAGCAGGCCTAGGTGGTTCAGTGCTCGGGAGCCGCGACCTCGTCCGCAGGGCTCAGATGGTTCAACAGCAAGAGGCCGCGAGTCACTCAGCAGGCCCAGGTGAATACAGCGTTCAGGAGCCGTGACGACGTCCGCAGGCTCAGATGGTTCCAGGTCTTCTCTGTCCTTGTTTCTCCGGCACCCCTTGTTATACTCCGCTGGTCCTTTGAAGTCCGGAGGGCTCGCAGAGGGGGGACTGGGGTGACGGAGGGGGTTCGGCGGGATTTCCTGCTGCTCACTTCTTTGGTCTTTTCAGGTGGGTCTGGGAGGGACCCCAGACGCTCGGTAGGGGAGGCGCCTGCTCCCCAGGGGCCTGGTGGCCGATTGAGTCCTCCCGGGGAAGGCGACCCGAGGTGTGACTGGGCTGGCGCTTCTGGCTCGGGCTCGAGGGTTCCCGCTTCCTCGGTTGGACATGCGTGGTAGGGTGGTGAGTTGGTCAGGCCTCTGGCCGGCCCGCGGATCGGGGGTGACTGGGGCGGCCGGAGTCGGAGATGTCGTGTCTTGAGGGTGGTTGCAGGTTGGCTGGATGATGGAGAGGGCCACGCCGTGAGGCCGGTCTCACACGCGTCCCCCCCAGCTGAGAGGCGTGGAGAACTACCCATCCACTGGGGGGTTCTCCTCGCCGAAGCGGAAGAACCGGGACAGGCCGTCGGCGTTGGCATGATCCGCCCCGGGGCGATGTTCGACAGTGAAATCCATCCCTTGGAGGGAGATGGACCATCGTAGTAGCTTGGGGTTCTCCCCCCTCATCCGCATTAGCCATTGCAAGGGCCGGTGGTCCGTCTGTACTCGAAAATGGGTTCCGAACAAGTAGGGCCGCAGTTTCTTGAGGGCCCAGACTACGGCAAAGGCCTCTCGCTCTATAGTACTCCAACGCTGCTCTCTCGGCAGCAGCCTTCGGCTGATGAAGGCTATGGGCTGATCAATGCCCTTGTCGTCGAACTGCGAGAGCACGGCCCCGATGCCATGTTCAGATGCGTCGGTCTGGACCACGAACTCTTGGGAGTAGTCGGGGGCCTTGAGTACGGGAGCGGTGCACATGGCGGTTTTCAAGGCGTCGAACGCCTGCTGGCACTGGGTGGTCCACTGCACCTTCTGCGGGAGCTTTTTGGAGGTCAACTCTGTGAGGGGCCCTGTGATACTACCATAGTTTTTAATGAACCTCCGGTAGTACCCCGTAAGGCCCAGGAAGGCCCGAACCTCTGTCTGCGTGGTGGGGGGCTCCCAGAACTTGATGGCATCGATCTTCGGCTGGAGAGGGGCGACCTGGCCGCTGCCCACCTGATGCCCCAGGTAGACCACGGAGCCTTGTCCGAGCTGGCATTTGCTGGCTTTCACTGTCAGGCCCGCTTGGCGCAGGGCCATTAGTACTTGTCGGAGGTGCTGGAGATGCTCGTGCCATTGAGAGCTGAATACGGCGATGTCATCAAGGTACGCTGCACTGAACTCCTCGAGTCCGGCCAGGACCTTGTTCACCAACCGCTGGAACGTGGCTGGGGCGTTTTTCATTCCGAACGGCATGACCCTGAAGCGGTAGTGGCCATCTGGCGTGGAGAAGGCAGAGCGCTCTTTCGCTCCTTCCGTGAGAGCGATCTGCCAGTATCCGCAGGTCAGGTCGAAAGTGCTGAGGAACTGGGCGGCCCCCAGGCGGTCGATGAGCTCGTCGGCTCGGGGAATAGGGTGAGCGTCTGCGCGGGTGACCGCGTTGAGCCCCTGATAGTCCACACAGAATCTTAGTTCGGGGGCGACCCCTGGGGAGGCTGCCTTCGGGACCAGAACCACCGGGCTGGCCCAGGGGCTGTCGGAGGGCTCGATGACTCCTAGGTTGAGCATTTTCTGTACCTCGGTCTTGATGCAGGTGCGGACCCGGTCAGGCACCCGGTAGGCTCGGTGTCTCACAGGCGGGCAGTCGCCGGTGTCCACGTCGTGGACACACCAGTCGGTCACCCTTGGAATGAGGGAGAAAAGGTCTGCGAATTGTCCGAGCAGCTGGCGGCAGTCATCGGCCTGCTGGGGAGTGAGGGTGGCCGACAGTTTCACTCCCTCCACGGACCCGTCCAGTTCTTTCGTGCACAGGAGATCGGGCAGGGGTTCGGTGTCTTCTTCTGCCCCCTCATCGGTGGCCAGTAGCAAACTCAATTCTGTCCGTACAAAGTGGGGCTTGAGACGGTTTACGTGGAGGACCCGGAGGGGGTTCCGTGGGGACTGTACGTCGACCAGATACGTGACCTGGCTCTTCCGTTCGACCACCTTGAAGGGACCAGTCCATCTGTCTTGTAGGGCGCAGGGTTTCACCGGAGCCATGACCCAAACCTGCTGGCCCGGCTGGAACTCGACCAGGGTTGCGTTCTGGTCATACCAGCGCTTCATTTCTTCTTGGCTGGCCTCGAGGTTAGCCTCTGCAAGTTCTCTAAACTTCCTCGTCTGGTTGCGGAGCGCCAGGATGTAGCGGAACACATCAGGGGGTGTCCCCCGGGGGCTTATCTCCCAGCCCTCTTTGACCAGGCTCAGGGGCCCTCGGACGGGATGTCCGTACAGCAGTTCGAAGGGGCTGAACCCCAGAGACTTTTGGGGAACCTCCCGGTACGCGAACAGGAGGCAAGGGAGGAGGACGTCCCATTTCCGGCGCAGGGGCTCTTCGAGGCCCAAGATCATTCCCTTCAGGGTTCGGTTGAAGCGTTCCACCAGTCCGTTGCCCTGGGGGTGGTAGGGGGTCGTGAACTTATACGTGACTCCGCACTGCTGCCACAGGGACTTCATGTAGCGGGATATAAAGTTCGTGCCGCGATCACTCACAACCTCGCGGGGAAATCCGACACGGGAGAAGATCCCCATGAGAGCCCGGCCCACCACGGGAGCCGTCACGGTGCGTAGGGGGATGGCTTCGGGGTAGCGGGTGGCATGGTCCACCAGGACAAGGATGAATCTGTGGCCCTGGGCGGTCTTCGGGTCCAGGGGTCCCACGATGTCGATGCCGACCCGCTCGAACGGGGTACTCACAACGGGGAACGGTTGTAAGGGGGCTTTGCATTTTCCGCCACTCTTCCCACTGCCCTGGCACGTGAGGCAGGACTTGCAGTGTGCTTCTACATTCGCCCGCATCTTGGGCCAATAGAAGTGGGTCACCAATCGCTGGTATGTCTTGTCTTGGCCTAAGTGTCCTGCCAAGGGTACATCGTGGGCCAGGCCCAGGAGGAGGCTCCGGAACCGCAGGGGTACCACCAGTACTCGTGCTGCGCCTAGCTCGGCGGATGTTGGACCCGGCCTCGTAGAATGGCCCTCCGTGCCCCCGCACCACCGAAACCTGGTACCTGCAGCCCAAGCACACGGCCCAGCCGACCCTCCCCACCAGGACACCCGCACCGACCCCGGACATCCCCGTCCATGGCCCCTCTCCTTTCAGCCACCCCGGGCCCGCGTGCCCACTTCATGCACCAAGATGGCCGCCCGGCCCCAGCGCGACCCGGGCCTAGAGGCGCCACTCCGGCTGGAGGACATCACGCTTCCAGGGGATGAGAGAGGGAGGAGCAGTTTCTATCGCACCTCTGAACTCCCCTGGGACGATGGGTTTCGATCGGCCCTCCGGCCTCCCTGCGGGCTGGCTCCGTGCCTGCTGGGTGTCTGGGACTCCTCCCGACCCGGCCCTGAAAGGATCAAAAGACAATAGCAGGAAATCCCGACAAGCGACCCCCAGGTGACAAGACCCCTGCCTGCACAGACTCCGGACATCAAAGAGGGGTCGACCTATAACAAGGGGTGCTCTGGGTCTGTCCGGCAGATTCGACGCTGGAACACGAGAGCCTGCCGACGTGGTCGCGGCTCCTGGAACTTGAACCCACCTGAGCCTGCTGAGTGACTCGCGGCTCCCTGAAGATCGTAAGACCTCCGAACTTGTGCCTAAGCCTGCTGAGTGACTCGCGGCTCCCTGAAGATCGTAAGACCTCCGAACTTGTGCCTAAGCCTGCTAAGTGACTCGCGGCTCCCTGAAGATCGTAAGACCTCCGAACGTGTGCCTGAGCCTTCTGAGTGACTCGCGGCTCCTTGAAGATCGTTAGACCTCCGAACCTGTGCCGGAGCCCGCTGAGTGACTCGCGGCTCCCCCAGACTCTCACGGTCCCGCCGGACCCCGACTACAACAACGTATCCCCCAGCTCGAGGATTGTGAGCAGTGCGCCGGATACGTCCCTGCTTTGAACCTTTACCAGAGACTGTCCCGCTACCCCCTACCTGTCCGAGACTCTTGAGCCCGTGTTCACCTTGTACATATTTGCAGTGATAACCTACCTGATAAAGATTGTTTTCTGAGAATACCCCGTGTGGTCACTCTGGTGTGGTGCCAGAAGTACGATCCTAGCTGCGAGATTCCTCCCCCTGGGGAGTCTCCCGCCAGTGCCCGGCTACGATACTACGAGGGTGGGTCTCAGGGTAGTCAGGACCCCTTCCGGGCTCCCCTGAGGTCGCCGTCTAACATTGGTGGCAAGCGACGGGATTCGGGCCCATCACCTAGCGATCGTACCGTGAACAACGGACGCACTACCGACAAAGATGGCAGAAGGAAGCGCCATGAGCCCCGCAGAAACCAACGCCAACAGGGTGTTCCAGGTGGAGCATCTAGAAGAATACACACACAAAGAGCTAAAGCAATTTTGCAAAGAACTTAAAATCGCTACCACTGGTCTCAACACTAAGGAAGATTTGCAGAAAGCACTGAAAACTTGGGTGGAGACCGGGGCCTCCCGCCCGGAAGGCACGGGGGAGCGCCCCGACGAAGCCGAACCCCCGAAAGTGAAAGCAGCAGCAATCAGGTGCGAGGCATCGTACCAGACGGGGGCTTATCCCCGGAAGAACTCGCGGACAGAGAGAGAAGCCGCAATCATGAACTGGAGTTAGCCAAACTCAAAATCGAGGGCGAATTGAAGTTAGCGGAAAAAAAGCTAGCGGTAGAGCAAATGCGTGTACAAGGCGAACTAGAAGAAAAGAAGCTCCAACGGGAGCACGAAGGAAGGAAGCTCCAACTGGAGCACGAACGCAGCTTAAAGGAACTCGAGCTCAAGGCCCGAAACGAGGAAGGGAGGCCCCCGGGAAACCGAGAGACGGCCTCCCCAGCGGAACAGAAGGTCCACATCCCCAAGGATGTGGTCAAGGAATATTATAAAAACGATGACATTCAGCAATGGTTTCGGGCCTACGAGGTCGCCATGACCTCCCATCGGATCCCGCAGAAGGACTGGGGGGCGGGGTTGTGGGGGCGGTTTCTGAGCGAAGGAAGGGACACCCTGCTCGACCTACCCCTCTCCCTGCAGACCTCCTACAGCCACATGAAAGAGGCTCTACTCACAAGATACGGCCTCACCCCAGAAATGTACCGTCAACGGTTCCGGGACTGCAGGAAGATCCCGGGCACCACCTGGGTGGAGTATGTAAACTTTTTCAGTCGGGCCTTCGATGGGTGGATCAAGGGCAGCAAAGTCACCACCCTTGCCGAACTCACTGATCTCATGTTGTGGGAACATCTGGCTGCGAACTGCTTCATAGAGCTACGTCAGCATCTGCTGGACAGCAAGCTCACAGACCCCAGGAAGCTGGCTGTGGAGGCCGACCGCTGGACCAACACCCGGGTCTCCCGGGGCATGGTAGGAGAGTACCCCCGAACCAGTCAGGGACCACCCCGCCAGAGAGGGGGAGGGAAGCAGGGAGGGCCGAGAGAGTCCCAGCCTAGCCCCCCGAAGACACAACCTCCGCCTTTCCCGGCGCCCCCCCCACCAGTGACCGGGCCCCCTGGGAGACGGGGACACCGGGTGACCATCACATGTTTCCGTTGCCAGAAACCCGGGCACTACGCCAATGACCCAGAGTGCCCCATGGCCACCCAAGTCTCCCCTGCGAGACAGATAGCCAACGTAGCCCTGGGGGAGGAGGTTGAGGAAGCCGAGGAGTGGGAACCCGCAGCAATGGCCCTAGTATCCCTGGGAGATAGGGAGATGATCCCTGGTAGCCTCCTACCCTCCAACACACAGAAATATGGGCAGCTCGTCAAGATCAATGGCCACCAGGTAGAGGCCCTGCGGGACACCGGGGCCAGTATCACCGGTGTCCTCAGGCACCTAGTCCCCGAGGAGCAGATTCTCCCCAACGTCTTTTGCCCCGTAATATCCGCAGACAATAGAGAAAGTATGTGTCAGGTAGCCCTGGTGCCATTTGAGTGGGGAGGGGTGATAGGTAAACTCAAGGTGGCCGTAAGAACCTCCCAGCCGGTCGACTGCCTCTTAGGGAACGACCTGGAGAGTTCTCCCTGGAAGCACATAGAGCGCAAGGCCCACCTAGGAATGATGGGACTCCCCGAGTGGGTGTGCGCCACCACCCGATCTATGTCAGCCCGACTCCCTCCCCGGAGAGAAGTCGAGAGCACCCCGATCGAAGAGACCAGTACAGTCCCCGCCGAGGGTCCTCCCGTCCCCCCAGCAGAAGGGTCCGTCGCCCGCGACGAACCCGCACTATCCGACCCCGCCCCGGTTCCCGAGTTGGGGGATCTACCCGAGTTGGCCCATTGGCGCCACGAGGGCGGGCCCACCCGGGAAGAATTTTGCCGGGAGCAAGCCACTTGTCCTTCCCTGGTCGGGCTGCGGCGCCAGGCCGAGGGCCAAGCCACAGGTGACCAGACCGGGACGCACCGAATCTATTGGGAGAATAACATCCTGTACAGTGAGCAGAAGTCGGTGGAGCTGGGATCCGGACGGGTACTGGTGGTACCCCTCCGCTTCCGAGATTTCCTCCTGGGCTTAGCCCACGACGTCCCCCTCGCCGGCCACCTGGGTCAGGACAAGACCTACAGCCGTCTCGTGACCCATTTTTATTGGCCTAAGATGAGAGCAGCGGTAGAGGCCCACTGCAAGTCCTGCCCCACGTGCCAGGCTAGTGGGAAGAGTGGGGGGAAGCGCAAGGCTCCCCTCCAACCCTTCCCGGTCGTCAGTACCCCCTTCGAATGAGTCGGAATCGACATCGTGGGACCACTGGACCCCCCCACCTCCCAAGGTCACCGTTTCATCTTGGTCCTAGTGGACCACGCCACCCGCTATCCGGAGGCCATTCCGCTACGCACCATTACGGCCCCCGTGGTGGGCCGGGCCCTGATGGGGATCTTTTCCAGGGTGGGTTTTCCCCGCGAGGTCGTGAGCGATCGCGGCACTAATTTTATCTCAAAGTATATGACGTCCCTGTGGCAACAATGTGGGGTGTCCTATAAGTTCACCACCCCGTACCATCCCCAAGGGAACGGCCTAGTAGAAAGGTTTAATAGGACTTTGAAAGGGATGATCGCTGCCCTAGAAGAGCCCCTCCGGCGTAAGTGGGACGTCCTGCTCCCCTGCCTCTTGTTCGCTTACCGGGAGGTCCCCCTGAAGTCCCTAGGGTTCAGCCCGTTTGAATTACTCTTTGGGCACCCCGTCCGAGGTCCCCTCAGTTTGGTTAAGGAAGAGTGGGAGGCAGCACCCCAGACCACCCCCCGAGATGTGTTCCAATACATCCTGACCCTCCGGAACCAGACCAGGAAGTTCCGAGAACTGGCCGAGGCCAACCTGGAGGCAAGTCAAGAAGAAATGAAGCGCTGGTACGACCAGAATGCCACTCTGGTCGAGTTCCAGCCGGGCCAGCAGGTGTGGGTCATGGCCCCCGTGAAGCCTGGCGCCCTCCAGGACCGATGGACTGGGCCTTACAAAGTGGTTGAGCGGAAGAGTCAAGTCACATACTTGGTGGACGTCCAGTCGCCTCGGGATCCCCTCCGGGTCCTGCACGTGAACCGCCTCAAGCCTCACTTTGTGCGGACAGAACTGAGCCTCCTGCTGGCCACCGATGACGGGGCCGAAGATGGGTCGGATCCCCTCCCGGACCTCCTGTGTGTCAAGGAGCAGGATGGCTCCGTGGAAGGAGTGAACCTCTCCCCAGCCCTCACTGCCCAGCAACAAGCGGACTGCCGCCAGCTCCTAAGACAATTTGCCGACCTCTTCTCTCTGACCCCCCGGGTCACCAACTGGTGTGTTCATGACGTGGACACCGGGGACAGCCCGCCGGTGAGACACCGAGCCTACCGGGTTCCTGACCGGGTCCGGTCCTGCATTCAAGATGAAGTCTCGAAGATGTTGACCCTGGGGGTGATCGAGCCCTCTGACAGTCCCTGGGCCAGCCCCGTGGTCCTGGTCCCGGAAGCAGCGGCCCCCGGTGTCGCCCCCGAGCTCCGATTCTGCGTGGATTACCGGGGGCTCAATGACGTTACCCGAGCCGATGCCCACCCCATTCCACGAGCCGACGAACTCATTGACCGACTAGGGGCAGCCCGGTTCCTCAGCACTTTCGACCTCACCTGCGGATACTGGCAGATTGCGCTCACCGAAGGGGCCAAGGAGCGGTCCGCTTTCTCCACCCCCGATGGGCACTACCGCTTCCGCGTGATGCCCTTCGGGATGAAAAATGCCCCGGCCACTTTCCAGCGACTGGTGAATAGGGTCCTGGCCGGGTTAGAACAGTTCAGCGCGGCATATCTGGACGACATCGCTGTCTTCAGTTCAGAGTGGAGTGAGCACCTCCAGCATCTCCGGAGGGTGCTAACCGCCCTGCGCCAGGCCGGCCTCACAGTAAAAGCCAGCAAGTGCCAGATCGGGCAAGGATCCGTAGTCTACCTGGGGCACCAGGTCGGGAGCGGCCAGGTCGCCCCTCTACAGCCAAAGATCGACGCCATCCTGGCCTGGGAACCACCCATCACCCAAACGGAGGTCCGAGCCTTTCTGGGACTCACGGGCTACTACCGAAGATTCATTCGGGGGTATGGCAGCCTTGTCGGCCCTCTCACAGAACTCACGTCTAAAAAACAGCCAAAGAAGGTGCAGTGGACGGCTGCCTGCCAGGAAGCTTTCGATGCTCTAAAAAAGGCCATGTGCACTGCCCCCGTACTCCAGGCTCCCGACTACGCCAAGGAGTTCATAGTCCAGACCGATGCCTCCGAGCATGGCATTGGGGCCGTCCTGTCCCAAGTGAATGACCAAGGCCTAGACCAGCCCGTCGCCTTCCTCAGTCGGCGGCTGTTGCCCCGAGAACAGAGGTGGAGCACCATAGAGCGCGAAGCCTTTGCCGTGGTCTGGGCACTCAAAAAGCTACGACCCTACCTGTTCGGCACTCATTTCAGAGTCCAAACTGACCATCGGCCCTTGCGATGGCTCATGCAGATGCGAGGAGAAAACCCCAAGCTACTGCGGTGGTCAATCTCCCTCCAGGGGATGGATTTCACCGTAGAACACCGCCCTGGTACGGACCACGCCAACGCTGACGGCCTCTCCCGGTTCTTCCGCCTCAGCGAAGAGAACCCCCCAAGATGATGGGCAGTTCTCTCCGGCTTTCAGCTGGGGGGGACGCGTGTTGGACCCGGCCTCGTAGAATGGCCCTCCGCGCCCCCGCACCACCGAAACCCGGTACCTGCAGCCCAAGCACACGGCCCAGCCGACCCTCCCCACCAGGACACCCGCACCGACCCCGGACATCCCCGTCCATGGCCCCTCTCCTTTCGGCCACCCCGGGCCCGCGTGCCCACTTCATGCACCAAGATGGCCGCCCGGCCCCAGCGCGACCCGGGCCTAGAGGCGCCACTCCGGCTGGAGGACATCACGCTTCCAGGGGATGAGAGATGGAGGAGCAGTTTCTATCGCACCTCTGAACTCCCCTGGGACGATGGGTTTCGATCGGCCCTCCTGCCTCCCTGCGGGCTGGCTCCGTGCCTGCTGGGTGTCTGGGACTCCTCCCGACCCGGCCCTGAAAGGATCAAAAGACAATAGCAGGAAATCCCGACAAGCGACCCCCAGGTGACAAGACCCCTGCCTGCACAGACTCCGGACATCAAAGAGGGGTCGACCTATAACAAGGGGTGCTCTGGGTCTGTCCGGCAGATTCGACGCTGGAACACGAGAGCCTGCCGACGTGGTCGCGGCTCCTGGAACTTGAACCCACCTGAGCCTGCTGAGTGACTCGCGGCTCCCTGAAGATAGTAAGACCTCCGAACTTGTGCCTAAGCCTGCTGAGTGACTCGCGGCTCCCTGAAGATAGTAAGACCTCCGAACTTGTGCCTAAGCCTGCTGAGTGACTCGCGGCTCCCTGAAGATCGTAAGACCTCCGAACTTGTGCCTAAGCCTGCTGAGTGACTCGCGGCTCCCTGAAGATCGTAAGACCTCCGAACGTGTGCCTGAGCCTGCTGAGTGACTCGCGGCTCCTTGAAGATCGTAAGACCTCCGAACCTGTGCCGGAGCCCGCTGAGTGACTCGCGGCTCCCCCAGACTCTCACGGTCCCGCCGGACCCCGACTACAACAACGTATCCCCCAGCTCGAGGATTGTGAGCTGTGCGCCGGATACGTCCCTGCTTTGAACCTTTACCAGAGACTGTCCCGCTACCCCCTACCTGTCCGAGACTCTTGAGCCCGTGCTCACCTTGTACATATTTGCAGTGATAACCTACCTGATAAAGATTGTTGTTAGACGGACCGGGAGGGTCGGCCGAGGACAAGGGGAGAGGTCTCCGGGGAGAGCCGTCTCCAGCGATCGTACAGATAAATAACTTCCCCCCCACAGACAGATACCACACAAGGAGAAGAATTAGCGTTCTTTATAGGCAATTTCTTAGGTACGATGAAATGGTACAAGGAGGTCTGGACTCAGGGGTCCCCTCGATTCAAGTCTCTCAAGATGGGGGAAAGGGGGTAGCGGGACAGTCTGGTTACCCTTCGGGTAGGTGAGATGGAACGGTGGATAGCTCTCAATCCTTGAGCTTGGTGTTCTAGCTGGGACGGGCCGCGGCAGCGCCAGCAGGTCCCGGTGAAGATGGTCGGTGCACGGTCCGCGGCAGCGCCAGCAGGTCCCGGTGAAGATGGTCGGTACACGGTCCGCGGCAGCGCCAGCAGGTCCCGGTGAAGATGGTCGTTACAACGGGCCGCGGCAGCGCCAGCAGGTCCCCACGAGGATGGATGTTGCAGAAGGCCGCGGCAGCGCCAGCAGGCAGGATGATGGTTCACAAGGTAGGGCTACGGCAGCGCCAGTAGTCCGTCAAGGCTGAGTTCTCTCGGTGTCTCTCGACTCCAGGATACAACTGCCTTCCTGCTCCGGAGCTGTTCCAGTTATAGGGCTGGCGCCCTTTGATGTCCGGACCCTCGCACTTGGAGGTCGGAGGGTCCGGGATGAAGGTGTCCAGACACCCAGCAGGGGGTGGAGCCAGCGCCTGGGGGAGCTGGAGGCGATCGGCACCTGGCGGGGGAGAGCCCTTGACGCTTCGTTCTCCCATTGACCTGCCAAGTGGTCCGCTCACCTCCTGGGTGGATGGTAGTGCCGGGATGTCGGGGCCGGCCAGGCCCAGGGTTGGGGTCGGATGGAGGCCACGCGGCCTCGTGGCGCAGGGCCCAAGATGGCGGCTTGATCCGGCCGGGGAAGTCGGTGGTGGTTCGGTCCCGTGACACATGGAGGTCCGGGGGCAGGAGTTCCGTCGGGAGACGGGGTGCGGGTGATTCTTGTGGGTCACACCGGGCGGGCCGGGGCTTGGGCCCTGTCATGCGGGGAGGGAGCAAGCCCTTCGTGTGGCCTGTCCAACATGCGCCCCCCCCAGCTGAAGGCGGGGAGAGTCACCCATCTTCCTGGGGACTCTCCTCGTCGAGGCGGAAAAAGCGTGACAGGCCGTCTGCGTTGGCGTGGTCCTGGCCCGGTCGGTGTTCTACGGTAAAGTCCTTTCCTTGCAGGGAGATGGACCAGCGCAATAGTTTTGGGTTCTCCCCACGCATCTGCATCAGCCACTGCAGGGGTCGATGGTCGGTTTGTACCCAGAAGTGGGTACCGAAGAGATAGGGCCGGAGCTTTTTGAGGGCCCACACCACGGCGAAGGCCTCCCTCTCGATTGTGCTCCAGCGCTGTTCTCGGGCCAGGAGGCGTCTGCTGATGAAGGCCACCGGCTGGTCATGACCCTCGGGGTTCAGTTGGGAAAGAACTGCTCCGATGCCGTGGTCGGAGGCGTCTGTCTGTACAAGGAATTCCCGACTGTAATCGGGGGCCTGGAGCACAGGGGCGATGGACAGGGCGGCCTTCAGCTTTTCGAAGGCCGCTTGACAGTCGGGAGTCCAGTTGATCCGCTTCGGCTGGTTTTTGGACGTGAGACCCGTGAGGGGCCCCACAATGCTGCCGTAGTCCCTCACGAACCGCCGGTAGTAGCCGGTGAGCCCCAAGAAGGCTCGGACCTCGGTCTGGGTGACGGGGGGCTGCCAGGACTGGATGGCAGCAATTTCAAGTTGCAGCGGGGCCACCAGCCCGCTTCCTACCTGGTGCCCGAGGTAGGTCACGGACCCTTGACCAATTTGACATTTGCCGGCCTTAATCGTGAGGCCGGCCCGCTGGAGGGCCTGCAGGACCTCTTGGAGGTGGAGGAGGTGGTCGGACCAGTGGCGGCTGTATACAGCGATATCGTCCAGGTAGGCGGCGCTGAATTCTTCGAGCCCCGCCAAGACCTGGTTCACCAGACGTTGAAACGTAGCGGGGGCATTCTTCATGCCGAAGGGCATGACCTTGAAGTGGTAGTGGCCATCGGGGGTAGAGAAGGCGGACCGTTCCTGAGCCCGGGGTGTGAGACCGATCTGCCAGTAGCCCGCTGTTAGGTCGAAGATGCTGAGGTAGCGGGCGGCCCCCAGCCGGTCGATCAATTCATCCGCTCGGGGGATAGGATGAGCGTCGGTCCGGGTGACAGCGTTCAAGCCCCGGTAGTCGACGCAGAATCTCAGTTCAGGTGTGGTGCCGAAGGCAGCGGCTTTGGGAACCAGTACAACCGGGCTGGCCCAGGGGCTGTCCGAGGGCTCGATGACCCCGATCGTGAGCATTTTGGCCACTTCTTCTTGGATGCAGGCCCGTACCCGATCTGGTACGCGGTAGGCCCGGTGTCGGATAGGGGGACTGTCCCCGGTGTCTACGTCGTGCAAGCACCAAGGGGTGATCCCGGGGGTGAGGGAGAACAGTGTAGCGAACCGTAGCAGGAGGTCCCTGCAGCCCTGGCGTTGCTCTGGGGTGAGGGCATCGGAGAGCCGGACCCCGTCCACGGAACCGTCGTTCTCCTGAGTCCTCAGGAGATCCGGGAGGGGTTCGGAGTCCTCCTCTGCCCCACTGTCCGTAGCCATCAGGAGGCTGAGTTCTGAGCGTACAAAGTGTGGTTTGAGTCTGTTGGTGTGGAGGACCCGAAGGGGGTTCCGGGGGGTCCCCATGTCGATGAGGTAAGTGACGGGGCTTTTGCGCTCGACCACCTTGAAGGGCCCCGTCCACTTATCTTGCAAGGCACAGGGTTCGGTGGGGGACATCACCCACACTTGTTGACCAGGTTCGAACTCGACGGAGGAGGCATTGTGATCGTACCATCTTTTCATGTCCTCCTGACTGGCCTCGAGGTTCGCCTTGGCCATCTCCCTGAAGCGCCGGGTCTGATTGCGTAGGGCCAGGAGATACTTGTAGACGTCTGGAGGGGTCTTTAGGGGGGCCATCTCCCAACCTTCTTTGACTAGGCTGAGGGGCCCCCGCACAGGGTGCCCGTACAAGAGTTCAAAAGGGCTAAAGCCGAGGGACTTCTGGGGGACTTCTCGGTAGGCGAAGAGGAGGCACGGGAGTAGTACATCCCACTGGCGACGGAGGGGCTCTTCCAATCCCCCAATCATCCCCTTGAGGGTGCGGTTGAATCGCTCCACTAGTCCATTCCCTTGGGGGTGATAGGGGGTCGTGAATCTGTAGGTGACCCCGCACTGTTGCCAGAGGGACTTCATATATTTTGAGATAAAGTTCGTGCCTCGGTCGCTGACGACTTCTCGGGGGAAGCCCACCCGGGAGAAGATCCCCATTAGAGCCCGGCCAACCACCGGAGCTGTTACAGTTCGTAGGGGCACCGCCTCGGGGTAGCGGGTGGCGTGGTCCACCAGTACCAGGATGAACCTATGCCCTTGTGCCGTGCGGGGGTCCAGGGGCCCCACAATGTCTATTCCTACCCTCTCGAACGGGGTGGTGACCACTGGGAAGGGTTGCAGAGGGGCTTTCAGCTTACGGCCGCTCTTCCCGCTGGCCTCGCACGTGGGGCAGGACCGGCAGTGGTTCAGGACGTCGTTCCGCATCTTCGGCCAGAAAAAGTGGGTCACTAGGCGACTGTAAGTTTTGTCCTGGCCCAGGTGTCCAGCCAGGGGGACATCGTGGGCCAGGTTGAGCAGGAAGTCTCTGAAGCGGAGAGGTACCACCAGTACTCGACCGGCCCCTAGTTCTGCGATTCTTTGTTCGCTGTATAGCAGGTCGTTGTCCCAGTAGACCCAGTGAGTTCCGGTGGAGTCCCCTGCGCTCTGGGCGCTGGCTTGTTGGCGGAGTCCCTCGAGGGAGGGGCAGGTCTTTTGCTCCTGGCGGAACTGTTCTTGGGTGGGCCCCCCTTCTTGACGCCACTGAGCCAGGCCGGGAAAGTCCTGGGGGTGCGCGTCCCCTTCGGTCGTTGGTTCCGGGGGGTTGGCCTCGTCGTTGTCTTCTACTGGGGCGACCGGGGGCGGAGGTGCTGGCCATTCCGGTTCTTCTGAACGGGGGACGGCCCGGGCGGCCATGGACCGGGTGGTTACGTAGGCCCAGTCCGGGAGGCCCAGCATCCCCAGGTGCTCTCTTCTCTCGACGGTGGCCCACGGGGAACTCTCAAGGTCATTCCCCAGAAGGCAGTCCACGGGGGCATCATACCGGACCGTCACTTTCAACAGGCCGGAGACTCCTCCCCATTCGAAGGGGACGCAGGCCATTTGGCACAGACTTTCGGAATTGTCGGCTGAGCGGACGGGGCAGAGAATGTTCGGCAGGATCTGCTCGGGCTTCACCAGGTGACAGCGGACGGCCGTCACACTGGCGCCTGTGTCACGTAAGGCCTCGGCCCGATGCCCATTAATGGTCACCCACTGACCGTATTTCCTGGTGTTGGCGGGTAGGGGAGCCCGCGGGACCATGTCTTTTCCCCCTAGGCACGCCAGAACCATGGTGGCCGGTTCCCATTCTTGCTGGGCCGGCTCATACTCTTCCTGTTCCTCTGATAGTCGTTCTTCCCCCAGTGCGGCGGCAGCTACCTGGCGGGGCTTTGGTGTTTGGTTCTGCGGGCAGCTCGGGTCATTGGCGTAGTGGCCGACTCGCTGGCATCGGTGGCACGTGACGTTGGCTCGGAACCCCGGGCCCATCGGGGGGTTGCCCCGGCCGGCCGGGGGCGGGGTGCTGGCCACGGGGGTTGCCGGGATGGTGTCTCTCCCTCGCCCCTGGCCTCCTCCTCCTCGGGGACGGTGCTGACCCTGGTTGTTTCGGTTTTGCTCGTGTGGTCCTCTCCGGCCCACTCGGGTGCTTTCCCATCGGTCAGCTTCAGCGGCGAGTTGCCGGGGGTCAGTTAACTTACTGTCGAGGAGGTGCTGCCTGAGCTCGACGAAACAGTTGTTTGACAGGTGTTCCCATACTATAAGGTTAAAGAGTTGCTCGTAGGTTGTTACATGGCTCCCCTTTATCCAACCCTCGAAGGCCCGGCTGAAATAGTTGACGTACTCCACCCAAGTTGTACCCGGGATCCGGGTGCAGTCTCTGAACCTCTGGCGGTACATCTCGGGTGTGAGGCCGTAGCGGGTGAGGAGGGCAGCCTTCATGTGGTCGTAGGACGACATTTGGTGATCTGGGAGCTGTAATAGGGCATCGCGGCCTTCGTTGATGAACCTCCCCCATAGTCCGGCTCCCCAATCACTTCGGTCGATCCGGTGGGAGGTCATGGCGATCTCGTAGGCCTTGAACCACTGTTGTATGTCGTCCTCTCGGACATATTCTCGGACAACATCCTTGGGGATGTGGACTTTTTTCTCGGTTGCTCCCGGGGTGTGCGGTCGTTCAGGCACCCCCGGTTCTTTATTTTGTTTCCGGAGTTCTATTTCCGCCAGTTTGCGCTCGTGTTCGAGTGTTATTCTTTTTTCCTCGAGCTCTCTATGCCTCTGTTTTTCTTCCCGTTCTTCTCGGAGCCGCAGATGTTCTAGATTTAGTTTCTGTTCGGCTAACTTTAGTTCCCCGTCCATCTTGAGTCGTGCCATTTCCAACTCATGTAATCTGGTTCTTTCTCTTTCTTGGATTTCCTCCTGCGAGAGGCCCGTTCCCCGCTCCTCGGGAGCCGTGGCGTTCCCCTCTGGTACGACACCGTTTTGGTCGGGGGATCCGGTGACCCCATTTTCTGTCCACGACTCAAGGGCGCGCTTTAAATCGTCTTTGGTACTCAGGCCGGTGGTAGCAATGCCTAGTTCCATGCAGAATTGTTTAAGTTCGCGGTGGCTATATTCTTCCAACTTATCCATTTGGAACTTTTCAGTGGAACCGCTATCTTTGGCTGACATCGTGGTTTTGTCGTGGGGTGAGCTACTCTCTGTACGATTACGCGTTGATTCGGATCGCGCCACTGGCCACCAATGTTAGACGGACCGGGAGGGTCGGCCGAGGACAAGGGGAGAGGTTTCCGGGGAGAGCCGTCTCCAGCGATCGTACAGATAAATAACTTCCCCCCCACAGACAGATACCACACAAGGAGAAGAATTAGCGTTCTTTATAGGCAATTTCTTAGGTACGATGAAATGGTACAAGGAGGTCTGGACTCAGGGGTCCCCTGGATTCAAGTCTCTCAAGATGGGGGAAAGGGGGTAGCGGGACAGTCTGGTTACCCTTCGGGTAGGTGAGATGGAACGGTGGATAGCTCTCAATCCTCGAGCTTGGTGTTCTAGCTGGGACGGGCCGCGGCAGCGCCAGCAGGTCCCGGTGAAGATGGTCGGTGCACGGTCCGCGGCAGCGCCAGCAGGTCCCGGTGAAGATGGTCGGTACACGGTCCGCGGCAGCGCCAGCAGGTCCCGGTGAAGATGGTCGTTACAACGGGCCGCGGCAGCGCCAGCAGGTCCCCACGAGGATGGATGTTGCAGAAGGCCGCGGCAGCGCCAGCAGGCAGGATGATGGTTCACAAGGTAGGGCTACGGCAGCGCCAGTAGTCCGTCAAGGCTGAGTTCTCTCGGTGTCTCTCGACTCCAGGATACAACTGCCTTCCTGCTCCGGAGCTGTTCCAGTTATAGGGCTGGCGCCCTTTGATGTCCGGACCCTCGCACTTGGAGGTCGGAGGGTCCGGGATGAAGGTGTCCAGACACCCAGCAGGGGGTGGAGCCAGCGCCTGGGGAGCTGGAGGCGATCGGCACCTGGCGGGGGAGAGCCCTTGACGCTTCGTTCTCCCATTGACCTGCCAAGTGGTCCGCTCACCTCCTGGGTGGATGGTGGTGCCGGGATGTCGGGGCCGGCCAGGCCCAGGGTTGGGGTCGGATGGAGGCCACGCGGCCTCGTGGCGCAGGGCCCAAGATGGCGGCTTGATCCGGCCGGGGAAGTCGGTGGTGGTTCGGTCCCGTGACACATGGAGGTCCGGGGGCAGGAGTTCCGTCGGGAGACGGGGTGCGGGTGATTCTTGTGGGTCACACCGGGCGGGCCGGGGCTTGGGCCCTGTCATGCGGGGAGGGAGCAAGCCCTTCGTGTGGCCTGTCCAACAATTGTTTTCTGAGAATACCCCGTGTGGTCACTCTGTGTCGTGTGGTGCCAGAAGTACGATCCTAGCTGCGAGATTTCTCCCCCTGGGGAGTCTCCCGCCAGTGCCCGGCTACGATACTACGAGGGTGGGTCTCAGGGTAGTCAGGACCCCTTCTGGGCTCCCCTGAGGTCGCCGTCTAACAGCGGACTTTTGCTCGCTGTAGAGGAGGCCATTGTCCCAATAGACCCAATGGGTTCCGGTTTGGTCACCGGCGACCTGGGCTTCGGCTTGTTGTCTAAGTCCCTCGAGGGAGGGGCAAGTGGTCTGTTCCTGGCAGAACTCTTCGCGGGAGGGCCCCCCTTCGCAGCGCCACTGGGCCAACTCGGGCAGTTCTTCGAGTTCCATCGGGGCCTCGGGGGCGGAAGGTTCCGGTCCTTCCCCTGGGTTAGTGTCTCCTTCTCCCTCGGAAGGAGGGTTGTCTGCTTCTGGTAGGGGGTCCCTGCTCTCGGGGATAGTGCTCGGCAAGGGGGCTTCACCCCCCTTGGAGGGGGGCACTCGTGCGGTCATGGAGCACGTGGTGGCGCAGACCCATTCTGGTAGGCCCATCATCTCCAGGTGGGCTCTTCGTTCTACCTGCCCCCACGGGGAACTCTCCAGGTCGTTGCCCAGGAGGCAGTCTACGGGCTGCGAGGTCCGGACCGCTACCTTCAGTTCTCCGGAGACCCCTCCCCACTCGAAGGGCACCAGGGCCATCTGGCAGAGGCTCTCAGAATTGTCGGAGGATACGACCGGACAGAGGGCCCCGGCTAGGATTTGGTCTTCGGAAATTAGGCTGCGGTGGACCGCGGTGACACTCGCCCCGGTGTCGCGAAGGCCCTCGACTCGGTGGCCGTTGATGGTCACCCGCTGTCGGTACTTTTCTGTGTTGGCGGGCAAGGGTGTCCCGGGGACCATTTCTCGATCACCAAGGGAGACCAGGGCCATGGCCGCCGGTTCCCACTCCTCGGAGTCTTCCATTTCTTCCCCCAGAGCCACGGAGGCCATCTGCCGGGCCGTGGGGTTGGTCGTCGTGGTTCGCTGATACTGGGGACACTGGGGGTCATTGGCGTAGTGACCGGGCTGCTGGCAGCGGAAGCAGGTGATCCTAGCTCGTGGACCTGGTCGTCCTGGGGCGCCGGTGCTGGCTGGAGACTGGGCCGAACCCGCCGCTGATGGGCTGCTGGGGGGGCTGGTGGAGGACCCCCCGGCAAAGTCTCTTGGTCGGCCGTGGTTCCCTCCGCCCCTCTGGCGGGGGGGACCCTGACTGTTGCGGCCGTAGTCCCCCACGGGGCCCCGGGTGGCCCGGGTGTTCACCCAACGATCAGCCTCAGCGGCCAGCTTCCGAGGGTCGGTGAGTTTACTGTCTAGGAGATGCTGGCGCAGTTCTATAAAGCAATTGGCCGCTAAATGCTCCCAGGCGATCAGATCGAACAGTTCTTCGAAGGTGGAGACCTTGCTGCCCTTGATCCACCCGTCCAAGGCGCGGCTGTAAAAGTTCACGTATTCGACCCACGTGGTGCCCGGTATCTTTTTGCAATCTCGGAACCGTTGTCGGTACATTTCGGGGGTGAGTCCGTACCGGCCCACGAGGGCTTCCTTCATGTGGCTGTAGGAGTTCATGACCGCGGAGGGCAGATCGAGCAGAGTGTCCCTTCCTTCGCTTAAGAACCGGCCCCATAGGCCAGCCCCCCAATACTTTTGCGGGACTCGGTGAGAGGTCATGGCGACTTCGTAGGCCTTAAACCACTGCTGGATATCATCATTCTTATAATACTCCTTTACCACATCCTTGGGGATGTGAACTTTGGTTTCCCCGGCGGGAGCGGGCGGTGGATTCCCGGGTGGCTGTGACTTTTCGTGTCTAGCCCGCCACTCAATCTCCTTCAGGCCGCGCTCATGTTCTAGCTGAAGTTTCTTTTCGTCGTGCTCCCTTTGGAGTCTCTTCTCTTCGAGTTCCCCTTGTAGCCGTAACTGCTCGACGGCTAACTTCTTCTCTGCCAGTTTTATCTCTCCCTCGATTTTTAGTTTTGCCAGTTCCAGTTCGTGGTTGCGGCTTCTCTCTCGGTCCGCTAGTTCCTCGGGGGACAGGTTCCCCTCTGGCCCGTTGTTTCTCGCCGGGGTGCTTGGTGGTTCATGGGTAGAGTCTCCTTCCGTTTGGGTCGGCCCAGGCTTTCAGTACTTTCTGGAAGTCTTCCTTTGTGCTTAGTCCGGTGGTAGCGATGCCAAGGTCTTTGCAAAACTGTTTTAGTTCCCTATGCGTGTAATAGTCCAATTGATCCTCTCGGAACGGTGAGCTCATTTCGGTACCTGCGGCACCCAGGGAGGTTTCTCCTTCCATCTCTGTTTGGTAGTGCGTCAGTCGTTCACTGCACGCTCTCTTTCGGTGTCGGCTCGGATCCCGTCGTCTGCCACCAAATGTTGGAAAGGCGTTCGCCGGAAGGGGGTTCGATACCCGTCTTGCCCACCCCCTTGACCCACCTCTCCCAAGTAAGCCGAACCAGGCGCGCACACCCTGAACTGCACTGCGAACAGAGGGACACCACACGTATTCTTTGTAGGACGATAGGTTCTTTTATCGATGATTTCAAGGGATCTTTATGACCCAAAAAGGCAAATAGTACAGCAGTGGCACAACGTACCACAAGTCAGTCGTAGGGAATGGGGGTAGCGGGACAGTCTTTCAAGATAGTGTCTCTGCGAAATACCCTGCGGAAGCTCACAATCCTCGAGCTGGAGGGTGTCGTGTCTCTGGGCGATCTCTTTCCGAGTCGTCCTCAAGGGGAGCGCCGCGAGTCTCTCAGCAGGCACAGGTGGTCGGAGTTCAGGAGCCGCGATTCCGTCAGCAGGGCTCAGATGGTTCAATAGCTGGGGGCCGCGAGTCACTCAGCAGGCCTAGGTGGTTCAGTGCTTGGGAGCCGCGACCTCGTCCGCAGGGCTCAGATGGTTCAACAGCAAGAGGCCGCGAGTCACTCAGCAGGCCCAGGTGAATACAGCGTTCAGGAGCCGCGACGACGTCCGCAGGCTCAGATGGTTCCAGGTCTTCTCTGTCCTTGTTTCTTCGGCACCCCTTGTTATACTCCGCTGGTCCTTTGAAGTCCGGAGGGCTCGCAGAGGGGGGACTGGGGTGACGGAGGGGGTTCGGCGGGATTTCCTGCCGCTCACTTCTTTGGTCTTTTCAGGTGGGTCTGGGAGGGACCCCAGACGCTCGGTAGGGGAGGCGCCTGCTCCCCAGGGGCCTGGTGGCCGATTGAGTCCTCCCGGGGAAGGCGACCCGAGGTGTGACTGGGCTGGCGCCTCTGGCTCGGGCTCGAGGGTTCCCGCTTCCTCGGTTGGACATGCGTGGTAGGGTGGTGAGTTGGTCAGGCCTCTGGCCGGCCCGCGGATCGGGGGTGACTGGGGCGGCCGGAGTCGGAGATGTCGTGTCTTGAGGGTGGTTGCAGGTTGGCTGGATGATGGAGAGGGCCACGCCGTGAGGCCGGTCTCACACACATGCAAGTGGCTGTGCTTTTTGTGGCTGACTTCTTGTGTGTCTCTCATCCCCAGGTACTTGCGCATGCCGTCTGCTGGTTGCATTGTTGTGGCACTGCTATTCCTCATGGACACGTCATCGTGTGCTGACTCAGCGTTACACGCACGGACAAGTTTGGAAGTGTCCTTAGGGTAAGGGATGCATCAGGGGTGTATTGGGTGTGGCAGTTGTTTGCGATGTGTGCACACTGCCCCTGTCGATGTTTGGTTCCTCTGCAGACATGTCGCATCACCATGGGACACATGACATGCAGCTGGGTACACCTGAATAGATGGTCAGACTTGTTGACAGTCATCTGTGATGGGATTGTGGATTGTGATGATGGCGTGAGCAGCAGGGGGTGTTTAGCTGTTAGCCGACACTTGTGTGCCAGTTCCATGGCTATCAGGCATTTGTGCTGCAGAAGGGGGATCCAGTGTTGGACCCACATGTTACTCCATATGACCAGTTCATGTGTACTCCGAGTTGCCTCTGCATTCCCAAATACATGACTAATAAAGGTGTCCCTATGCCTCCAAGGTGCCTCTTCTCAGTCAATACTGGTGTGTTGCCACGGTGATTCCGGCATGTCTGGCATGGTTTTCCGTGATCGTGGCTATGTGTCTATGTGTAGAGTAGCAAGATGCTAGCTGTTTGTGTGGGATTGGACTGTGTATTGTGCATGATGTCCATGACTGGGTGGGTATTGTGACATGTGCCATCCCCATGCATCCAACGTTGGCCAGGCCACCATTCTCTGCATCCACCTGACTCCAGCTTGCAGGACATGGTTCTGCAACCTGTCCGAACATACCTGGGTGCCCCCAAGGACACTCCACATGATCCCTGTCCTCTGCGCATGGCTGTCGCTGTACTCAATATGTCTGTCGGCACGGTTGTACGGCCACCCCCTCAGCTGGTTGGGCCCTTCACGGGTGTGTATGGTGCTCCATGTCAGTCTTGCCTAATACATTGTGAGCCATGTGTGTCCTGTGCCAGAGTCAGGGCCCAAGGTGTGGATGGTTGAAGTCACATGAGAACTCAGCCATGGTTGGACTTTACAGAAACATGTAAGGTAATAATGCAACATGTAGGCATCTTCTCTTTATGGTGTAACTTTTTATTTTGGTTGTGGTACGTGGGGGGGGGGGGTATGACATGAGGGGCTTTCCGGGTGTGTGGAATCCAAAGTTCACTAGGGGAGTTGGTGTC
Organism: Triturus cristatus; assembly: GCF_964204655.1. NCBI lineage: Eukaryota > Metazoa > Chordata > Amphibia > Caudata > Salamandridae > Triturus > Triturus cristatus. Next base: position 1,095,982,302 of record NC_140588.1, on the reverse strand, counting down.
CTTGCCATTGGAAATCCTCAGAGTCCATGCCACAGTCTTTGTCAACATTGGTCAGACAGTGGCCAGCAAGTCCATGTGGCAGAGATTGTCTTTTGCTGCTGTGCTTCTGTTGGTCCAGTGGGCCAGGTGCCAGGCCAGGTGTCCTGGGAGATGGTGCTGTTGCGCTGACCCTCACGGTCTTTTCCGTGGACGACCCGCCCTCCTGCGGGGACCCTCAGAAGCAGACCGTGACGATGTTTGGGATGCTCCGTCGGATGTCTCCTCCTCCTCCTCATCCCTCCCTGTGGGTGGTGATGTTCTACGCCTGCTAGCACAGGTAGGGTTGCCCATGTTGTCGGCTATCCGACGGAGTGTACTGTGAATTCCCGTGAACACCGTCACGAGCTCAGCCTGTCTGTCCTCCATCCGCCGTTGGTGTCGCAGTAGACAGGCATGTTGCTCCGCATGTTGCTGGGCCTGCTGGGTCTTGATCTCCTCCAGGATGGACACAACCTGGGCCATGCCCGTGGTGTCCTGCCGGTATGTGTCCATGATGTTTCTCAAATGGGACAATACCGGTTCCCCAGCCAACTGGTCAGGCTCGCGCCTCCGCCGTCCTCCACTCCCACCACCCCTGCCCACTTGCACCTGGCCTGCCCTTGTGGGCACATCGGGTCTCCGGGACCCCTGAGGGGTGGCATTGGCGATGTCGCCTGCCTCCTCCTGGGTGCCCGGTACACCGTGTCCCTCCAGGCCAGCCTGGCTGCATTGTGGTGGTGGGGCAGGGATCCTGGGTGTCTCCTGGGATGTGGCAGGAGTGGGGGTGGTGGTTGGCCCAGTTGTACCTGACGCAGGTGCTGCAGGTGGTTGGACACCAGAGGGGCCAGGTTGGTCGGGGTCGGGTTTGTCCACAGAGTGGTGAGAGTCGTCGCTGCCGGTGGGTCCGTCCTCCCGCAGAGCCGGGTCCTGTGAGTCTTCCCCCCCAGTGTTGGGGGGTGATCCACGACGTTGACCTGTGTGTGAGAGAGACAATGTTATTTATGTTCCATGCAACATCCATGTTTCATTTGTTTCAAAGTTGGCACATTTCTTCTGGGCATTTGGATATGTCTTGCATTCCACTCACAGTGCACTTGTGCATGGGTATGTCCCTTGGCCACAGCTTTTGCGATTTCACCTATGTGTGGCACAGTCTTACTTGCTGCGTCAATTGTGACTGCAGTCAGCAGTGGAGTGAGCAGGTGTTGCGAGCCATGCATTGGCGCCTTCCGTGTTGCACTGTACGTGGGCACATGGAGTTGTTCCACACACTTATATAATGCAGGTAGCTGGCGTTGTGCTCGTGCACAGGTTGAGACATGGCCCTGTGTTGTGCCATGGAGAAGAGGGGGGGTTGAGGCACTGGCCACCCTTGTCTACATGCACGCAGTCCACCGAGCAGACATTCCCACACACCCCAAGTCTGAATTGGTCTCCCTGTGTGTCCCTTTCTCACTCCCTCTCTGTCCCCCTCTCCCTCCCTCTGTGTGTCAGCCTCCTCTCTCTGTCCGTCTCCCTTTGTCTCCCTCCCTCTCTCTCCCCCTCTCCGTCCCTCTGTGTGTCACCCTGTGTCACGTCATCCCAGCTTCCTAGGCACACACTTTTAGCAGATCTTTGAATGGCCCTTGGCTTGTTGAAGTGAGTTTGTTTCTGATCTCCAGGCACCCATTGGGTGTAGTGTCTGTGTCTGTGCTGCTGCTGTGGTGGTGTGTGCTGCCACTCTTTCACAGTGTTGGCTGTTCATTAGCTGCTGTCATGTGCAAAAACGTGCCGTCACCCCCATGTGTTGATGCAAGGCGTGCGCCATTTGCTGGCAAGTCTTTCCTGTGTGGGGACACACTATTTGTCTGGCTGTGACGTAGGCCATATGGGCAGGGGGCATTGTTGTCTGCTTCAGAGTTGCACTATGTGATTTTTGGGGCCCACACTCCCGCCATCCGGGTTACCTTGTCTTGTGCTGGTGTTTTCTGTGGCCTGTGACTTTGCATTGTCCAGCTGGGTGCATGGGGCATGGTGGCGCCAGTGGCATGTGCGTGTTTAGGGAGTGCGGTTGAGTCATGCGATAGCTTGGGGTGGTTGTGTGCCTGTTTGTGAGTTTGGTTGTGGATGACGTTGCCCCCATGTGAGGTGAGTTGTTTGTGTACTCACCAGGCTCTCGGAGTCCTTCTACTCCATCCACTGCCACCACCGGCAGTATGGCCATCACCCTCTCCTCCCAGGGATGGTATTGTACGCGTCTGCGGGGAGGCCCTCCTCTAGTGATGTTGGCCTGGTTGTGGTCGTCGGTCATTTTGGCTCTGACCCTCCTCCGCAGATCGTACCACCTGGCTTGGCATTCATGCCTGGTCCTTCTGGTGGCCGCAACAGCATTGACGGCATCAACTATCCTCTGCCACATGGCTGTTTTTTCGGTCATGCTGGTCTGTCTGACCAATGTTCCAAAGAGGTGTGGCTCGACTCTGAGGATTTCGTCGACAAGGACCTCCAACTCTCGGCTAGTGAACTTTGGATTCTTGTTAGTGGGCATGGTGAGGGGTGTGGGTGTGGATGGTTGTGGGGGGGGGGTTGTGGATGGTTGTGGGTGTGTGGGTGTGGTTGTGCAGGTGTGTGTGTGAATGTGATGAGGGGGTGTTTGTGAAGGTGTGTGTGTGAAGGTGTGCAAGTGTAAGGTGTAGTAAAGGTTGAAGTATGGTGCTGTAGGTTGTCTGTGGGGTCTGGCAGCAGTGAGTCTGTTGCAAAGGCTCATGGTTTGTGTGTGTGGGCCCTTTTTATTGGTCCATTGGTGGGTGTGGCTGTGTTTGAACTTTGTGTGGGTGTGTTATAAGGAGTGGTTGTGTTTTGGGCCTCTGTTTTTGATTTTGGCAGTTGCAGGTCAGTGAATGTGTTGTTTTTGTGCTTGTTGGACATGTTTTGTGGCTTTGTGCCATTCGAATGGTGTGTTCTTGTGTTGTTTTGCTTTGTCCTGGTTGTGTACGTTGGTTTTTAGCGTGTGTACGGTGTGTACTTGGGGAATTTAGTTGTACAGTGCTGTCCTTGTGTCTGGCTTGGTACGACTCGTACATGCGCGATGTTGGGTGATGGTGCTGGTGTTGGGGCCTGGGGTGTGCTCCGTACTTGGAATGTTGGGGTGGGGGAACGCTCCATGCATACGCGGGTGAGGGTACGGGTCGTACATACACTGTTGGTGTGGGGGTACGTGTCGTACATACACGGTTGGGGTGGGGGTACGCTCCATGCATACGCGGGTGGGGGTACGTGTTGTACATCCACGGTTGGGGTGGGGGTACGCTCCATGCATACGCGGGTGGGGGTACGGGTCGTACATACACGGTTGGGGGGGTACGCTCCATACATACGCGGGTGACTGTACGTGTCGTACTTCCACTGTTGGGGTGGGGGTACGCTCCATGCATACGCGGGTGGGGGTACGTGTCGTACTTCCACTGTTGGGGTGGGGGTACGCTCCATACATACGCGGGTGACTGTACGGGTCGTACATACACTGTTGGGGTGGGGGTACGTGTCGTACATACACGGTTGGTGTGGGGGGTACGCTCCATACATACGCGGGTGACTGTACGTGTTGTACATACACGGTTGGGGTGGGGGAACGCTCCATGCATACGCGGGTGGGGGTACGTGTCGTACATCCACGGTTGGGGTGGGGGAACGCTCCATGCATACGCGGGTGGGGGTACGTGTCGTACATCCACGGTTGGGGTGGGGGTACGCTCCATACATACGCGGGTTACTGTACGTGTCGTACATACACGGTTGGGGTGGGGGAACGCTCCATGCATACGCGGGTGGGGGTACGTGTCGTACATCCACGGTTGGGGTGGGGGTACGCTCCATGCATACGCGGGTGGAGGTTTGTGTCGTACATCCACGGTTGGGGTGGGGGTACGCTCCATGCATATGCGGGTGGGGGTACGGGTCGTACATACACGGTTGGGGGGGTACGCTCCATGCATACGCGGGTGACTGTACGTGTCGTACTTCCACTGTTGGGGTGGGGGTACACTCCATGCATACACGGGTGGGGGTACGTGTCGTACTTCCACTGTTGGGGTGGGGGGTACGCTCCATACATACACGGGTGACTGTACGGGTCGTACATACACTGTTGGGGTGGGGGTACGTGTCGTACATACACGGTTGGTGTGGGGGGTACACTCCATACATACGCGGGTGACTGTACGTGTCGTACATACACGGTTGGGGTGAGGGTACGCTCCATGCATACGCGGGTGGGGGTACGTGTCGTACATCCACGGTTGGGGTGGGGGTACGCTCCATGCATACACGGGTGGGGGTACGTGTCGTACATCCACGGTTGGGGTGGGGGAACGCTCCATGCATACGCGGGTGGGGGTACGTGTCGTACATCCACGGTTGGGGTGGGGGAACGCTCCATGCATACGCGGGTGGGGGTACGTGTCGTACATACACGGTTGGGGTGGGGGAACGCTCCATGCATACGCGGGTGGGGGTACGTGTCGTACATACACGGTTGGGGTGGGGGTACGCTCCATGCATACGCGGGTGGGGGGTACGTCTCGTACATACAGGGGTGTACATACACGGGTGGGGATTGGACTCGTACATATGGGGGTTGGGGGGGTGTTGGGCACGTATGCGGGCACATGTCTCCATGGTTGCTATGGGAGTTCGGTGCGGACGGTGTTTTCTCCATACAGTTGTGAAATCGAAAGGACCGGAGTGATCGTACTTCCGCGGTCGGACTTCAGTTTTCACATTTGTACGGTGATTCGTCCGAGGATGTGTCGGACACATTTTCTGACCCGAGGACGTGTGGGGAATTATTCCCAGTGCGATTCGTATGGTCTTTTTCCCACGCGAATCGTACTTGGCAGTTTGTACGGCACTTGTACGATTCGTACGGTAAAAACACCGGATACGAGTCGTACGGGGAATATTTTTAACGGATCGTAATTGGCACCAGAGTCTTTTATGGGTAATAGGCTGCAGAGCAAAGCATGCTCTTGGCGGCTGTAGGAGGTGGACAACGAGTTTTTTTTACGGGTAATAAGCATCACAGCAAACCATGCTCTTGGTGGCCATAGGAGAGGGACAATAAGGCGCCGATCACGATCCGTTAAAAACCGGGTACGAACCGTCGGACGGAGCATAATCTCCGTCCGACGCGTACCCGGTCGTCAAAATATACCAACATGGAATTACGATTCGCACGGAAACACCATTTCCGTACGAATCGTACAAAACCCCGACCGACGAAAATAAACATACAAATGCGATCCGGGAAAGCGCCGACCTGACGTCGGGATGCATGCAGCCTGCCATTCACGAACCAGGAATTACGATTCGCACCGACGTCATCCCGCACGGTGAATATTTTCCGGCGGCCAAAAACTGCCGGGAAATCAGGACGACGTGAACAAGGAGTACCAGTACGCGACGGACAGACAGGACGACGCGAACAAGGAGTACCCGTACGCGACGGACAGAAATGGACCGAACCTACGTGTCATCCCGGCCCTCATAGCAGTCGACCTCCTCTACAGGTTACGCCGCAGACGCCGCAGAAGGTCAGAACAACAAAGGGAGGGGGGAAAGGGGGGGGGGGGCAGGACCAGGGGCAGGCCACAAAACCCCCACCAAAGTCACACAGCACACATGCCCTGGACATACCTGACTCCCAGGCCCTGGTCACTACGAGGGGGTGGGGGCGTGTCCAGCTAAGCCAGCGACCACCACAACGGAAGTTCTTGACGACGCAAACCTGCAACACAACCAGACAGGTACGTCCCGTACCCACGCCTTAAGAGCGTGGGTATGAGTCGTACCACGCCCACACCTACGTCACCCCAACAATGGCGGGACGGCTCGTACCCACGTGGCAAAGGCCTGGGTTCGGCCCGCACAAGCATCACATAGCGTGGGGACGGATATGTGCGGACCGTACCCCCACCCCGTATGCATGGAGCGTACCCCCAACCCCAACAGTGTAAGTACGACACGTACCCCCACCCGCGTATGCAAGGAGCGTACCCCCCACCCCAACAGTGTAAGTATGACCCGTACCCCCACCCGCGTACGTATGGAGCGTACCCTCACCCCAACAGTGTAAGTACGACCCGTACCCTCACCCGTGGACGTATGGAGCGTACCCCCCACCCCAACAGTGTAAGTACGACACGTACCCTCACCTCGAATGCATGGAGCGTACCCCCCACCCCAACAGTGTAAGCACGACACGTACCCTCACCCGCGTATGCATGGAGCGTACTCCCATGCCAACAGTGTAAGTACGACACATACCCCCACCCGCGTATGCAAGGAGCGTACCCCCCACCCCAACAGTGTAAGTACTACCCGTACCCCCACCCGCGTACGTATGGAGCGTACCCCCACCTCAACAGTGTAAGTACGACCCGTACCCTCACCCGCGGACGTATGGAGCGTACCCCCCACCCCAACAGTGTAAGTACGACACGTACCCTCACCTCGAATGCATGGAGCGTACCCCCCACCCCAACAGTGTAAGCACGACACGTACCCTCACCCGCGTATGCATGGAGCGTACCCCCCATGCCAACAGTGTAAGTACGACACGTACCCCCACCCGCATATGCAAGGAGCGTACCCCCATGCCAACATTGTACGTACGACACGTACCCCCACCCGCGAATGCAAGGAGCTACCCCCATGCCAACAGTGTAAGTACGACACGTCCCCCCACCCGCGTACGTATGGAGCGTACCCCCCACCCCAACAGTGTAAGTATGACCCGTACCCGCGGACGTATGGAGCGTACCCCCACCCCAACAGTGTAAGTACGACCCGTACCCTCACCCGCGGACGTATGGAGCGTACCCCCCACCCCAACAGTGTAAGTACGACACGTACCCTCACCTCGAATGCATGGAGTGTACCCCCCACCCCAACAGTGTAAGCACGACACGTACCCTCACCCGCGTATGCATGGAGCGTACCCCCCATGCCAACAGTGTAAGTACGACACGTACCCCCACCCGCGTATGCAAGGAGCGTACCCCCCACCCCAACAGTGTAAGTACGACCCGTACCCCCACCCGCGTACGTATGGAGCATACCCCCACCTCAACAGTGTAAGTACGACCCGTACCCTCACCCGCGGACGTATGGAGCGTACCCCCCACCCCAACAGTGTAAGTACGACACGTACCCTCACCTCGAATGCATGGAGCGTACCCCCCACCCCAACAGTGTAAGCATGACACGTACCCTCACCCGCGTATGCATGGAGCGTACCCCCCATGCCAACAGTGTAAGTACGACACGTACCCCCACCTGCATATGCAAGGAGCGTACCCCCATGCCAACATTGTACGTACGACACGTACCCCCACCCGCGAATGCAAGGAGCTACCCCCATGCCAACAGTGTAAGTACGACACGTCCCCCCACCCGCGTACGTATGGAGTGTACCCCCCACCCCAACAGTGTAAGTACGACCCGTACCCTCACCCGCGGACGTATGGAGCGTATCCCCCACCCCAACAGTGTAAGTACGACACGTACCCTCACCTCGAATGCATGGAGCGTACCCCCCACCCCAACAGTGTAAGTACGACACGTACCCCCACCTCGAATGCATGGAGCGTACCCACATCCGTGTATGTTATGAGCGTACATATTGTGAAATAGGAGAGGTGGGTGCAGAGTCCTCCCAGCAGTGCCCAGACACAGGAGGGGTGTGTGCCTATCATTCCCAGCAGTGCCCAGACGCAGGAGGGGTGTGTGCAGAGACCCCCCAGCAGTGCCCAGTCACAGGAGGGGTGGGTGCCTAACACTACCAGCAGTGCCCAGAGACAGGAGGGGTGGGTGCCTATCACTCCCAGCAGTGCCCAGAGACAGGAGGGGTGGGTGCAGAGTCCTCCCAGCAGTGCACAGAGACAGGAGGGGTGGGTGCAGAGTCCTCCCAGCAGTGCCCAGACATGAGAGGGGTGGGTGCAGAGTCCTCCCAGCAGTGCCCAGAGACAGGAGGGGTGGGTGCCTATCACTCCCAGCAGTGCCCAGACACAGGAGGGGTGTGTGCAGAGTCCTCCCAGCAGTGCCCAGAGACAGGAGGGGTGGGTGCAGAGTCCTCCCAGCAGTGCCCAGAGACAGCAGGGGTGTGTGCAGAGTCCTCCCAGCAGTGCCCAGACACAGGAGGGGTGGGTGCAGAGTCCTCCCAGCAGTGCCCAGAGACAGGAGGGGTGGGTGCAGAGTCCTCCCAGCAGTGCCCATACACAGGAGGGGTGGGTGCCTAACACTCCCAGCAGTGCCCAGAGACAGGAGGGGTGGGTGCCTATCACTCCCAGCAGTGCCCAGAGACAGGAGGGGTGGGTGCAGAGTCCTCCCAGCAGTGCCCAGAGACAGGAGGGGTGGGTGCAGAGTCCTCCCAGCAGTGCCCAGACATGAGAAGGGTGGGTGCAGAGTCCTCCCAGCAGTGCCCAGAGACAGGAGGGGTGGGTGCCTATCACTCCCAGCAGTGCCCAGACACAGGAGGGGTGTGTGCAGAGTCCTCCCAGCAGTGCCCAGAGACAGGAGGGGTGGGTGCAGAGTCCTCTCAGCAGTGCCCAGAGACAGGAGGGGTGGGTGCAGAGTCCTCCCAGCAGTGCCCAGACACAGGAGGGGTGTGTGCAGAGTCCTCCCAGCAGTGCCCAGAGACAGGAGGGGTGGGTGCAGAGTCCTCCCAGCAGTGCCCAGACACAGGAGGGGTGTGTGCAGAGTCCCCCCAGCAGTGCCCAGACACAGGAGGGGTGTGTGCCTATCACTCCCAGCAGTGCCCAGACACAGGAGGGGTGGGTGCCTAACACTCCCAGCAGTGCCCAGAGACAGGAGGGGTGGGTGCCTATCACTCCCAGCAGTGCCCAGAGACAGGAGGGGTGGGTGCAGAGTCCTGCCAGCAGTGCCCAGAGACAGGAGGGGTGGGTGCAGAGTCCTCCCAGCAGTGCCCAGACATGAGAGGGGTGGGTGCAGAGTCCTCCCAGCAGTGCCCAGAGACAGGAGGGGTGGGTGCCTATCACTTCCAGCAGTGCCCAGACACAGGAGGGGTGTGTGCAGAGTCCTCCCAGCAGTGCCCAGAGACAGGAGGGGGGGTGCAGAGTCCTCCCAGCAGTGCCCATGGAACGCAAAGGGTGGAGTAGCCACAGATACCATGCCCACAAATGTCAGTCAGGTGCACAAAGACCCTGCAGTACATGTACCACATGTGTGCGAGGCTGGGAGTATACGCATGCATAGGGCCAAAAAGAAAACATGTCCACATGAAGTCATGTCAGTAGTCCACATACACAAGGACAATGACTACCAAGGATGCCACGAATGATGCAGGTGGAGAATGGCTCAGCATGCATGTGCAAAGTTGAAGGACTCCGTCACACACCCAGCTAATGTACACACAGCTCTGCGCTAAAGTCAGTGGACACCCTGCAGGGAAGAAGTCAGGGTACACAGAGGAAGGAATACACCTTGGGACAATTGCAACATGCAGCAACTGCTTACATGAATGGAGAAAGCTAGCTAACACCGTGTGATGGCACACAGATCCCAGGGTCCCCCCTATGAGCAGCACACTACTACATTTCCCACACACCCAACACATGAACACCACCCACAACCATGTAGCAGCCCCACCGACAGCAATACCAGCAAAGCAGGAGTGTTCCAAGGGCAAAAAATAAATAGCTTTATTCAGCATGATCCAAAAACTGGTATGTAGTAAGTTCAATATTTACAAAGCCCATAGGGCAGTCCAGGAGTCACAGCTGGATGGGGGACACAGTGGGATGCGTGTCCCCTAGCTTGCCTGCACAGTTACAAGCCGTTCTCTTCCACAGGGGTGAGGGCATCATGTGGGGGGGGGGAAGGAACAGGCACCGCAGGGACAGGAGGGCGAAGGGTAGGCGACGTGGGTGCAGGGATGGAGGACTCCACCACAGGGGGTGGGGCAGGGCCGAAGGTGGATTCTAGGAGCGCGCTGCACACCTCGGCAAGGTCCTCCAGGGACTCCCCTGCACCCGAAGGAACCACAGGCCCCAAGGAGGGGGGGGGGGTCAGAGGGATGGGTCGCAACGCCACTGGGGGAGGGTGTGGACAGGGGGGGGGGACTCAAGCACCCTGACCGTGGACTTCCTTGACCGCTTGCGGGGTGGTGTCACTGTGGGGCTCAGGGACAGAGCGGCCATGAAGGAGTCTTTGGGGGAGATGTGGCCAGGAGAGCTGAGGGGAGGGGATTTGGAGGGAGTGGATTGGGTGGAATGCGGACTCCCACTCTGGCTGCGTGTCACACGTTTGCCCCCCGACCCAGTGGGTGTGCCTACTTCACCCTGTGTGTGCGTGTCAGGAGGTGTGCGGCGGACCTTCCCTGCTGGTGTGGTGCCTGTGTCTGTTGTGGTGGGTGCATGCTTACGTCTGGGTGTATGTGGGACAGGCATGGGAGTGGGAAGTGTGGAAGGGGCAGGGGTAGGGGGTGGGACGTAGCGCTGCAGGAGACCCACTGCTGCAGTCAGTGTGGAGTCTATGGACCTCAACAAGTTGCGTTGGTCAGCCTGCGATGAATGAATGCCCTCCAAGTATGCCTCCATGTTGTTGAGGACCTGGCTGTGGGCATGGAGGACATTAAGGATCGCAGTCTGACCAATCTGCAACTGCCGCTGGATGTCCACAGACTCAGCATTGGCGGCAGCAGTGGAGACAGGGGCAGGGGGTGCGGTACCTGGCAGGAAGGAGACATGTGGTGACCGGGCACGTTGGGAAGGGACACGAGCACGTGGGAGGCGGCTGATGCCAATGGAGGGGGCGGTGCGAGATGTAGGGCTGCTGTCAGATGGTGGTGCAGCCACCGCCCACTCGGAGAGATCATCCTCGGACCCGTCAGCTTCATACTCTGTTGTGCCAGTCGACAGGCCCCCGGGTTCACTCTCCTCCGCCTCAGTCCCACTCGAAGTGCCAGGCACGATGTCACCGCTGGCACTGGTGCTTGGTCCCTCCGCGCCGTCTGTGTCCATGTCTCCCTCCGTGTCCCCCGACGATGCTGTGGGCAGGGTGAAGAGACAGAAATTAATCATACACCTGTATACATATGTCACATGAGTCAAATCTACTTAGGTTACAGTGCATAGCCTGAAACAAAGGAAGAGTTACAACTACAAAACAAGGTACATATGTAGGCCCTGCAAGACACAGTTGTGTGACCCACCATGCCATGGAAAAACTATGGAGAGCATGACACAATAGCAAATGAGATGACATGGAATTTTGACTGAGGAGCAAGGCCCTGGGGACAATCCAGCACTGCATGTGCACCACACAGCGTGGCAGGCAATAGGGATGAGCAGGGACCACATCCAGGAACTAGAGGCACATGCAGCATAGGTAATACTGATAACATGCCCACCCTGACTGGCACACTGCACCTTGAATGTATGTCCAGACAAACATCACACACTGGCCAGTTCTAGCAAGGAGATTACAGGTCTTGACATGTAGGCCATGCCCGCACCACCCACCCCCTACATGAGACAAATCTGTGGAGACACAGGAAGCACTTACATCTCTTAGTCTGGGTGAAATACACATGGGATGCAAAAATTCAATATTGCACACAAACTACCCAAGGTGCGCCTGTCCAAATAATCATGTACAAATGGGCATCATCAGATGATTGCAACAAGACACACAGGCAATGGCCACCGTGAGTATGTACTTGGAAAATCAGGTCAGGCTGGACAGTGGACACTTGTAATACATCTCACGTCAATATACATGGTGCCAGGGGACAATGGCACAGAGCACAACCTATGCTGTAGACACAGACATTGTCGACATTCTCGGATTACACACATGATACCTAGGAAAAGATGCCCCTGGGGACAGTGGTGGCCACACAACTCCATGCACCTGAATGGGAATGACTGCAACACACGCTAACATCCCTGCACTATGCGTAACGCACACTCATGCACATCATGTCACAGGCCACCACATGGGACATGCCTGCTGGAAGGCCTCGCACTCGAGAGATTAACTCCCATGTCTGGAATCCGCATTAGTGCCAACTGACATGGAACCCACAAGTCCAGAACTGGACAGGGCACAGGCAAGGTCACTAAACCTGTTACACACCACCCCCACACATGATGCTGCAGGCATTGTACACTTGGAGAAGGTGTCAGGCTACATAACCTTGTGATGGAGTGACTACACACAGACCAGGGAGCACATTGCAAGGAGGGGAAGGGAGGCAGGAGAGCCCTGCAATACTGTGGGTAACAGGATCTGCACAGCACCATAAACCCTGGAAGTGTATCCATGGAACAGTGCACTTACAAATGCTGGTGAAACACAACAAACACACACATGTACCTACCCCCTTCCGGCTGCTGCATCTCCTGTAGGCGCCTGTCCAAGTCTGGAAAGACCACCGCCAGCACACGTTTCTGGATGTGGGAGAGACGGCGGCGCCCGCGGTTCTTATGGCTCTCAGGTGAGTCCCCCAGCAGGACCCGTGCGATCCTCCGCGTCCAGCACCGGATATCCTGCCAGCGTTTCCTCACCTGGGACAGGCGCCGCTTCCGACCATCCGCACTCACGGCGCTAACGGCGTCCAGCCATATCTGCTCCTTGGCAGAGGCGTCTACCTGTGAGGATGAACAAGTGACACTACATCAATACACCTGGCACATGTCACAGGGACACAGATTAGAACACATTTGCTGTTTACAACAAGGCATAGTATGCATCCAACGCATTGCACCTTTGTCATAGGGACATGATCCTCTGGGGGAAGGCCAAAAGCAGTACGTGCCATTGAAAGGACACAGGTGGAATGAGGGCAACTACACAATCAATGATCCAGGCTCACACTGTGCATCACACCCACCCCTCCTGTCTCTGTGCTCTGCTGGGAGTGATAGGCAACCACCCCTCCTGTCTCTGTGCACTGCTGGGAGTGATAGGCACCCACCCCTCCTGTCTCAGGGCACTGCTGGGAGTGATAGGCACCCACCCCTCCTGTCTCAGGGCACTGCTGGGAGTGTTAGGCACCCACCCCTCCTGTGACTGGGCACTGCTGGGAGGACTCTGCACCCACCCCTCCTGTCTCAGGGCACTGCTGGGAGGACTCTGCACCCACCCCTCCTGTCTCTGGGCACTGCTGGGAGTGATAGGCACCCACCCCTCCTGTCTCTGGGCACTGCTGGGAGTAATAGGCACCCACCCCTCCTGTCTCAGGGCACTGCTGGGAGTGATAGGCACCCACCCCTCCTGTCTCAGGGCACTGCTGGGAGTGATAGGCACCCACCCCTCCTGTCTCAGGGCACTGCTGGGAGACATCAGGCATTCCCCCCCCTGGGACCCCCCCTACAGTACATAGCATGTGTGTCACACCTGGACACAATGGCAGAAGTCACAGTCACAAAAAAGGGACACAGTCTGTGCCAGTGGACACTGCACTCACCTGATGACCTGGTCGCCCATTCAGCATGGGGTACCGTGGGAGGATCACATCCACCAAAGCCATGTTCTCCTCCAGGGTGAATGGCTGTGACCTCTCCACAGCCCTTGACATGGTTCCAGGGAATCAGTAGCAGCAGCTGGGTCGTGGAATACAGAGATGTGCAGGCAAGTGCTCCCTCATGGGACCTGGCTGCCTTATATCTGCCTTGCTGGCCCATCTCATGCACAGGAGTACAGAGTGATTGGTCACTCACATTTGCATCCTATGTTTCCTCCAATCCCTTCAAACCTAGCTGTCTGTGGGTTCTCAATCAGTTTTTTTCTCCTGCATGATGTCAGCCCCACAAACACATTGCAACAAAGTAGATTCATTCCAACTGACTTCTGCCGTGCACCTTCCTGAAGAAATTCAAAATTTGAACTTGGTCTCCATGACAACCAGCATGCATGTAGGCCTTAATACTTGTCCCTCATGTGTCCCCTATGTAATTTGGAGCTTCACACACAGGTACGGTGCGTTCCGGGGCCCTAGGGCACCCCAAATGCATAGCAACGGCCCGTACACGCGTGCCTATGTTCACTATCACTATGGGTGTCCTCGCGTATGCGTACTCGTAGTGGTACGGGCCGTACACACGCCTGTACGCTCCCTATCACTATGGGTGTCCTCGCGTATGCGTACTCGTAGTGGTACGGGCCGTACACGCGCCTTTACGCTCCCTATCACTATGGGTGTCCTCGCGTATGCGTACTCGTAGTGGTACGGGCCGTACACGCGCCTGTACGCTCCCTATCACTATGGGTGTCCTCGCGTATGCGTACTCGTAGTGGTACGGGCCGTACACGCGCCTGTACGCTCCCTATCACTATGGGTGTCCTCGCGTATGCGTACTCGTAGTGGTACGGGCCGTACACGTGCCTGTACGCTCCCTATCACTATGGGTGTTCTCGCGTATGCGTACACGTAGTGATAGGGAGCGTACAGGCGCATGTACGGCCCGTACCACTACGTGTACGCATACGCGAGGACACCCATACTGATAGGGAGCGTACAGGCGCGTGTACGGCCCGTACCACTATGTGTACGCATACGCGAGGACACCCATACTGATAGGGGGCGTACAGGCGCGTGTACGGCCCTTACCACTACGAGTACGCATACGCGAAGACACCCATAGTGATAGTGAACGTAGGCACGCGTGTACGGCCCGTACCACTACGTGTACGCATACGCGAGGACACCCATAGTGATAGGGAGCGTACAGGCGCATGTACGGCCCTACCACTATGGGTGTTCTTGCGTATGCGTACTCGTAGTGGTACGGACCGTACACATGCCTGTACGCTCACCATCACGATGGGTACACATACGGCAGCACTCCCATAGTGATATGGGAACGTACACAGGCCCTCTTAGCAGCAGTACGGCGGTTTTCACACATCACAGTGGTGACAGGCAGCACACAGGAAGGAATAGGGCGGACATACTTGTCCATGGATGGACATCAAGGCATTGTCTGTGCATTACTACATGTGTGGGGCACAGGTGTGACAGGCTGTGATGTGGACCATTACTCCTGAGTCGAGAAGGCACCAGATGTATGATGAGATGTGTACAGATGTAATGTGTGACGGTGCAATGTGTGCCAGGCATGCCCTTGACTCCTTGGACATGTGTGCATGTCGTACTGCACACTTGGGATGACCGACACTGGCATGGCACGGACACCAACACACAGAAGTGTCCCCTGTGGGGGCTTCCCATTAGGTTGATGTTGGAGCACCCTCAAAAGCTGCAGCTATTGCAGCAACCAACATGTGTCTGTGTGTAGATTGACATTGCACACTGCTCCGCACACCATGCCACATGTGGTATCGGATGTGAGGTGCGTATGTATGCATGGGACACGGAGTAGCGTGACAAGGACATGTCTGCATCCTCTCAATGAATGTGTGGTGAGTCATGACATGTGCACCTTCATGGCAAGGTGTGTGGGCTGTCCTAGTGTAATGTCATGTGACCTGTGGCTCTAGTGTTCCGCTACCAGTCTCTGCAATCGGCATCCTACTTCTGCTGATGTGTGGGTGTATGTCACTCCTGTGTTGCGTCTGGCTGTTCACTTGCACTGGGACACAGCTAATCCCATGGCATGGCATGTGGCACATACCTGACTCCGTATGTAGCATATGTGTATAGACAGATTAACATGTGCTCAGTACAAATTATTTGTTGTTGTGGTGCACTCACTCTTCCTTGTCACTTCCAAATAACTGCAGAGTGCCGCCTCTTCCCCGAGCAATTCCGGACTTGGCTGCCATGTGGGAGAATGATCGTATCCGGTGCTACCGCTTCCCACAACGGTTGATTCTGGAGTTGACGGCGAGACTGGCACCACACCTGCAACCGCTGCACAGGTATCCTACGGCACTGACACCCAAGCTGAAGGTAATGGCAGCCCTACATTTTCTAGCCACGGGTACCTTTCAAAATACCATAGCTCATGTTGGTGGCATGTCCCAGAGCATGTTCTGCCGTGTGCTGCATGATTTCTTAGAGCACATGTTGATTCACCTGGATGACTTCATGAAGTTCCCAACCCCTGAACAGTTGACTGGGGTCAAGCGTGGATTCTATGCCCTGGGAGGGATGCCCCATGTCATTGGGTCCATAGATGGGACACATGTTGCTTTGGTACCACCACACGCACAGGAGGTAGCGTACCGCAATCGGAAGCACTACCACTCCATCAATGCCCTTGTGGTGTGTCTGTCCAACATGGTGATTTCACATGTCTGTGCCCGTTTTCCAGGATCAGCACACGATGCCTACATCATGAGGCGTAGCAGGGTGCCTGAAATGATGACACAGCTGCGCAACGAACGAGCATGTGTTGTTGGTGGGTACAGTCTGTCTGTCCTGTATTTTGCATAGCCTACCGGCACGACCGCTTCACCAGTTCTAACGATGTCCATGTGCTTCCCATGTAGGGGACGCTGGCTATCCCAACATGCCATGGCTGATCACACCTCTCCGCAACCCCATCACGCCGGCCCAGCTCCGCTACAACACCGCCCATGGCCGGACAAGGCGAGTGATAGAGAGGATGTTTGGCCTGCTGAAGAGCCGATTTAGGTGCCTACACAAGACCGGCTGAAGACGGCTGAAATGCCAGAAACCGGTCCTAGGAAGCTTGTTCCCGGTCCAGGGAAGGCACGGCTTGGCAGTTCGGGCTGGACTGTTCCCAAGAGGCACAGGGTCAGACTGATTTGCATATGGCCATGTCTGAACTGGGGTGGCAGAGTGGGCTAAAGAATGGTGGTGGATCAAACCCAGATCTGTTGACTGGGTGTGAGTGTTTGATTGGTTCTGATGCTCCGTCCATCACCACCCCCTTTTGTACGCTTTGTTCGCCATAAGTTGGCAGGGTATGCTCAGACGTGAGTCCGTTGCTCACTTTGCCACTGGATTCAAGCAAGCCTGGCTGAAGACGGCTGAAATGCCAGAAACCGGTCCTAGGAAGCTTGTTCCCGGTCCAGGGAAGGCATGGCTTGGCAGTTCGGGCTGGACTGTTCCCAAGAGGCACAGGGTCAGACTGATTTGCATATGGCCATGTCTGAACTGGGGTGGCAGAGTGGGCTAAAGAATGGTGGTGGATCAAACCCAGATCTGTTGACTGGGTGTGAGTGTTTGATTGGTTCTGATGCTCCGTCCATCACCACCCCCTTTTGTACGCTACACAAGACCGGCGGCGCGCTCCCATATGCCCCTGCGAAGGTCTGCAAAATCTTCATGGTCTGCTGCATGCTGCACAACATGGCAGTTGAGAAAGCTGTGCCACTCATCCTGGATCAAGATGACCAGGACCATCCACCCGTGGAGGACGAAGGGCTTGGCAATGGGGCTAGTGATGTGGAGGATGTGGAGCCGCAAGAGGACATCCGGACTCGGCTCATACGCGACTTCTTTGCTTAGTGGTGAGTACCAGTGTCTGAGTGTGCACACATTGCTCCACGTGTGGCATGTGTTGTGATGTGTGTCTCCACCTGCATGTATGGCACGTGAGTCAGAGGTGTGTGTGGGTGTGTCACTGGAGTGATGGTGGCAGTGATGGTTGTATTTCCCCAGTCATAATTGTGACCTAGCATGTTGTCATCCATACATGTGTCGAGTACATGCACATGCAAGTGGCTGTGCTTTTTGTGGCTGACTTCTTGTGTGTCTCTCATCCCCAGGTACTTGTGCATGCCGTCTGCTGGTTGCATTGTTGTGGCACTGCTATTCCTCATGGACACGTCATCGTGTGCTGACTCAGCGTTACACGCACGGACAAGTTTGGAAGTCTCCTTAGGGTAAGGGATGCATCAGGGGTGTATTGGGTGTGGCAGTTGTTCACGATGTATGCACACTGCCCCTGTCGATGTTTGGTTCCTCTGCAGACATGTAGCATCACCATGGGAGACGACATGCAGCTGTGTACACCTGAATAGATGGTCTGACTGGTTGACAGTCATCAGTGATGGGATAGTGGATTGTGATGATGGCATCAATGTGTGTAACACTGCCCTCGGACACATACGGTTTGCATTGGCTTGACATGGTGTGGGACTTCTACATCAGCGGATCAATGGTGTATGGCAGTCTCTCCGTGAGCAGCTGTGGGTGTTTAGCTGTTAGCCGACAATTGTGTGCCAGTTCCATGGCTATCACGCATTTGTGCTGCAGAAGGGGGGTGCCAGTGTTGGACCCACATGTTACTCCAAATGAAGTGTTCATGTGTACTTCAAGTTGCCTCTGCAATCCCGAAAACATGACTAATAAAGGTATCCCTATGCCTCCAAGGTGCCTCTTCTCAGTCAATGCTGGTGTGTTGCCACGGTGCATCCAGCATGTCTGGCATGGTTTTCCCTGATAGTGGCTATGTGTCTATGTGTCGAGTAGCAAGATGCAAGCTGTGTGTGTGGGCTGAGACTGTGTATTGTGCATGATGTCCATGACTGTGTGGGTATTGTGACATGTGCCATCCCCATGCATCCAACGTTGGCCAGGCCCCCATTCTCTGCATCCACCAGACTCAAGCTTGCAGGACATGGTTCTGCCACCTGTCTACACATACCTGGGTGCCCGCCAGGACACTGGACTGGATCCCTGACCTCTGCGCATGACTGTTGCTGTACTCAATCTGTCTGTCAGCACGGTTGTGCGGCCACCCCTTCAGCTGGTTGGGCCCATCACGGGTGTGTATGGTGCTCCATGTCTGTCTTGCCTAATACACTGTGACCCGTGTGTCCTGTGCCAGACTCAGGCCCCAGGGTGTGGATGGTTGAAGTCAAAAGAGAAGTCAGGCATGTTTAGACTTTACAAGACACATGTAAGGTAATAATGCAACCAGCAGGCATCTTCTCTTCATGGTGTGAATTTTTATTTTTGTGGGGGGGGGGTGGGGGGTGGTATGACGTGAGGGGCTTTCCGGGAGTTTGGAATCCAAAGTTCAGTAGGGGAGTTGGTGTCCTTGCCATTGGAAGTCCTCAGAGTCCATGCCACAGTCTTTGTCAACATTGGTCAGACAGTGACCAGCAAGGCCATGTGGTAGAGAATGTCTCTTGATGCTGTGATGCTGTTGCTCCAGTGGGCCAGGTGCCAGGCCAGGTGTCCTGGGAGATGGTGATGTAGCGCCGACCCTCACGGTCTTTTCCGTGGACGACCCGCCCTCCTGCGGGGACCCTCAGAAGCAGGCCGTGACGACGTCTGGGATGCTCCATCGGATGTTTCCTCCTCCTCCTCCTGATCCCTCCCTGTGGGTGGTGATGTTCTACGCCTTCTGGCACAGGGAGGGTTGGCCATGTTGTCGGCCATCCGACGGAGTGTATCGTGAATTCCCGTGTACGCCGTCACAAGCTCAGCCTGTCCGTCCTCCATCCTCCGTTGGTGTTGCAGTAGACAGGCATGTAGCTCCGCATGTTGCTGGGCCTGCTGGGTCTTGATCCCCTCGAGGACGGACACAACCTGGGCCAGGCCCGTGGTGTCCTGCCGGTATGTGTCCAGGATGTTTCGGACATGGGAATATACCGGGTCCCCAGCCAACTGGTCAGGCTGGCGCCTCCGCCGTCCTCCACTCCCACCACCCCTGCCCACTTGCACCTGGCCTGCCCTTGTGGGCACATCGGGTCTCCGGGACCCCTGAGGGGTGGCATTGGCGTTGTTGCCTGCCTCCTCCTGGGTGCCCGGGACACCGTGTCCCTCCTGGCCAGCCTGGCTGCTTTGTGGTGGTGGGGCAGGGATCCTGGGTGTCTCCTGGGATGTGGCAGGAGTGGGGGTGGTGGTTGGCCCCGTTGTACCTGACGCAGGTGCTGCAGGTGGTTGGACACCAGAGGGGCCAGGTTGGTCGGGGTCGTCCACAGAGTGGTGAGAGTCGTCGCTGCCGGTGGGATCGGCCTCCCGCAGAGCCGGGTCCTGTGAGTCTTCCCCCCCAGTGTTGGGGGGTGAACCACGAGGTTGACCTGTGTGTGAGAGAGACAATGTTAATTTTGGTCCATGCAACATCCATGTTTCATCAGTTTCAAAGTTGGCACATTTCCTCTTGGAATTAGGATCTGTCTTGCATTCCACTCACAGTGCACTTGTGCATGGGTGTGTCCCTTGGGCACCACTTTGGTCCCTTTAACTATGTGTGGCACAGTCTTACTTGCTGCGTCAAGTGTGACTGCAGTCAGCAGTGGAGTGGGCAGGTGTGGCGAGCCATGCTTTGGCGCCTTCCGTGTAGCACTGTACATGTGCACATGGAGTGGATCCACACACTTATATAATGCAGGTAGCTGTCGTTGTGGTCGTGCACAGGTTGTGACATGGCCCTGTGTTTTGCCATGGAGAAGAGGGGGGGTTCTGGCACTGGCCACCCTTGGCTACATGCACGCAGTCTGCCTGCTGACGAGCAGACATTCCCACACACCACAAGGCTGATTTGCTCTCCCTGTGTATCCCTCCCTCTCTGTCCCCCTCTCCCTCCCTCTCTGTCCCCCATTCCCTCCCTCTGTGTGTCAGCCTCCTCCCTCTCTCCGTCTCCCTGTGTCTCCCTTCCCCTGTGTCCCCCTGTCCCTCCGTTTGTGTGTCAGCCTCCTCCCTCTGTCCGTCTTCCTGTGTCTCCCTCCCTCTCTGTCCCCCTCACCCTCCCTCTGTGTGTCAGCCTCCTCCCTTTGTCCGTCTTCCTGTGTCTCCCTCCCTCTCTGTCCCCCTTTCCCTCCCTCTGTGTGTCAGCCTCCTCCCTCTGTCCGTCTTCCTGTGTCTCCCTCCCTCTCTGTCCCCCTCTCCCTCCCTCTGTGTGTCACCCTCTGTCACCTCAGCCCAGCTTCCTGGGCACACACTGTTAGCAGATCTTTGAATGGCCCTTGGCTTGTTGCTGTGAGTTTGTTTCTGATCTCCAGGCAACCA
The DNA here is from genome assembly GCF_964204655.1 of Triturus cristatus. Lineage (NCBI taxonomy): Eukaryota > Metazoa > Chordata > Amphibia > Caudata > Salamandridae > Triturus > Triturus cristatus. The sequence goes on along the minus strand of NC_140588.1, from coordinate 1,095,961,391 downwards.
TTGGGTGTAGTGTGTGTCTCTGCGCTGCTGCTGTGGTGGTGTGTGCTGCCACTCTTTCACAGTGTTGGCTGTTCATTAGCTGCTGTCCTGTGCAAAAACGTGCCTTCACCCCCATGTGTTAATGCAAGGCGTCCGCCATTTGCTGGCGAGTCTTTCCTGCGTGGGGACACAGTGTTAGTCTGGCTGTGACCTAGGCCATATGGGCAGAGGGCATTGTTGTCTGCTTCTGAGTTGCACTATGTGATTTTTGGGGCCCACCCTCCCGCCATCCGGCTTATCGTGTCATGTGTTGGTGTCTTCTGTGGCCTGTGACTTGACATTGTCCAGCTGGGTGCATGGGGCATGGTGGCGGCAGTGGCATGTGCGTGTTCATGGAGTGTGGTTGAGTCATGCGATAGCTTGGGGTGGTTGCGTGCCTGTTTGTGGGTTTGGTTGTGGATGACGTTCCCCCCATGTGAGGTGCGTTGTTTGTGTACTCACCCGGGTCTCGGAGTCCTCCTAATCCCTCCACTGTCTCCACCGGCAGTATGGCCATCACCCTCTCCTCCCAGGGATGGTAGTGTACGGGTCTGCGGGACGGCCCTCCTCCAGTGACGTTGGCCTGGTTGTGTTCGTCCGTCATCTTGGCTCGGACCCTCCTCCGCAGATCGTACCACCTGGCTTGGCATTCCTGCTTGTTCCTTCTGGTGTCCGCAACAGCATTCACAGCATCGACGATGGTCTGCCACATGGCTGTTTTTTCTACATGCTGGTCTGTCTGACCAAGGTTCCAAAGAGCTGTGGCTCGACTCTGAGGATTTCATCGACAAGGACCTCCAACTCTCGGTTACTGAACTTTGGATTCTTGTTAGTGGGCATTGTAGGAAGGTGGATATCTGACTATGGTTACCCCCAAATTTTTGCCTAGTGTCTAGCTGGTTTTTCGACTTAGTTGGCCTGAGATCCTGCCATTCAGGCTCTCGGGCTATCTGCTCTCTCTTTAAAATGGACTCCATGTACCCTAGGTACATACCCAATTGGTTGGATCACCCTGTCAGCCCCTGTACCAGTGTACACTAGGTACCCAGGGCATTGGTGTACCCCAGGCCTGCCAAGGGCTGCAGCATGTATTATGCCACCCCAGGCTTGGCCTAACAATCTGACACAACTGGCTGATCACTCAGCTGGGGTAAGTTGGTGTAATCACCTCTTACTTAGGTGTAGTATACCTATACCTAAACTTAAATGGGACACCTGGTAACCTATAAGTCACTCCTATGGCAGGCCTTAACAATCCTGAAGGCAGAGTGCTTGGTTCCATGTGAGATGGTGCTCTGGCATGAGCTGAGCCTGTCTGCAGTGGTCGGAACAACTTCCTTCTACTGTTTCCAGATATCGTCATACCATATACTCTTAAGTGCATTATGAACCTCGCGGTTAAATGCTATCTTTGGTTTGGCTTTATCAAAACATGTCGAGTAAGGTGTCATACGAATTGGAATACTAACCCCTCGCCAATTCTGGCGACGGGGTTAGCATTCCACCCTTCTAGAGGGACACGACATGTACAGTACCTGAAACCCGGGTAAAATCAGACATAGCCTCAGCTCCACAAAATGGATGCTGCCACCACAGACACAAGTCTGCCCTCCTGCTGCTGGGAGTCCTTCCAGCTTGGGAGGTGTGGACAAAGGGTTTCCTGCCAGGGGAGGTGCGTGCACCACCCCAGACAGGATTTTGTGTATTGGTCAGGTAGGGCTTGAAAGAAACCAGACATGCCTGTGGCTCACAAGGAGCCTCGGTGCATATGCCAGTTCAAACCGGTCCTGGGGCACACCAGTCCCGGGCCTGGGGCGAGCTGGACAAAGGATTGGGGGTGTAACCACCCCCCTTCCTGGTCCCACCCATAGGGAGGGACCTAGCAGGTAGTCCGGCCCCTAGAATCCGAATAAAGGTAGGAGCTGTGTCCTAAGACTTCAGACATCCTGGAATCAACTTGAAACTAAGAAGAAGACGGGAACTTCGACATTCTGCTGCACAGAAGACTGAAGAAAATCTCCCCTGTGGTCAGGGAGTGACCACCTTGCTAACGCAAGCACCATCCAGCGAATCACCGTCTGCTTTGCCGCCGCCTCCCGCCGGAGCCCGAGCCCAGAGACTGACGAGACCTGGACCTCCAGACCTCTCACCGCCCGATCCACAGTCCCTGCAAAGAGGAGACCCGTGGAGGCACCGAGACACGTGGAGCCAGCCATCTTGGAACGACTACGACAAGCTGACCAGTGCAACAACCGAGGCTCCCTCCAAGTTGTGCTTTGGGTCCTGAGAAGCCCAACCCTCGAGCAGCATCTGCACCAAAGGTGAGCCCTCCAGCATCTCCACGATCTGCGTGGGGCCCTTCTGCATTTTGCCACTCGACGCGCCTAACCGGTTGCTGGCCCGCTGGCTAGTGGCCATCTTGGCGACGAAATCTACGACAAACACCGCTGGTCTGGTTGCTCCAGACTGGCCCTTGCTCCCCTCCAAAGGAGCAATCCCTCTGACCTTGCTGGTCAGACCCAACAGCTGATTTCCGAATCCTCCTGCAATTGCTTTTGCCAAGGCTTGTTTGCTTCGATCAAGTCGCCGACACCGCCGACAGCGAGAGCCTGCGTGGGACAGCTCGTGAGCCGACTCCTGGACGTCGTCGACCTTCAGGGACCACGTGGCTGCGGAGACAAGCTACCCCTCATCACCTGTTTGCACCCGACATCGCCTGGTACCCACCTGGTGCCACGCTGGTCACTGGCTAGTGACTGTGAACACTGTCCCCTCTGCTTACAGGTCTTCAACATCTCCGATCCACTCTTGGATCCACTGCATCTCTCCCGGACCGACCGCCTGCAGCATCTTTGTCTTCAAGCTCCACGGAACAGATAGAAGCAACCCGACGCACTTCGAGGCCTATGCACCCGCTTCCTGTGGGTGAGGTAAAGCTGGCACACCTGTGCCCAAGTGTAGTATTACATCTCTAGTGCCTGTGTTCCAAATCTTGAGTTCCTAGTCCATCCGGAAGATTCCTTTTGCAGTAACTTTGTACTTTTTACGCACCCATTGAAACCTATGGGAGCACGCGTGTGACTATTTGCTCTGCACACGCCACCCGTGGACCTCCTGGTCACTAACTGACGTTAGCTCCTTGTAGGCCCAGCGATTCTAGAGGCCCTAGGCCTTTTCCCTTTCCTGTTCGTGGTACTTATACCACTATTTTAGTATATGGTTTGAGTGGCCACCAGGGCCTATCCATATAAAGTGCAACTTCTGTGTATTCTGTGATAATCTTGTTTGACGATTTGTGCTCCTGTGCTCATAAAGAGACTAGGGGTAACTTTGATAAATAAATACATATATATTTTGAATATATATCTGTGTGGTGTCCTTTCATTGGTATAAAAGGGGGTTGCATTTGGTAAAACAGCTGGCTTAACACGCTTCACGAGTTTAGCCTCAAAGACTGCTTAGCCTACGCTACCACTAGGGCAGCTAGTCCGAAAAGGTTGACTTACAACCACACCATAAGGGTTGCTTGGCATGGTACAAGGTGATCACTTTAACTAGTGAGCATCATATACCAGGCCAACTTCTCACATTGGTGAGCAGCGGTGGGATTTGAGCTTGCTGTGTTTTACCATTGTAATCTCTTGGTTACCAATTGAAAGATCACATAGGTACCTGTAGGTACATATAAAACAAGATTAGATATACTTAAGTTCTACTGAACTTAGTTGTTGTAGAGCAAAGGGAGTAGCACACCCTGACTACAACTACTAGATAGGTTTAGTAGGTAAACCCAAGTGTAGGTAGATTGCAACACATCCACCCACACTTAAGAGCAATGGCCGGGGCAGAGGGGTCCACTGTACCCATCTCTGTTGAGAGTGACCCCCAGAGGGCACCATCCAGCTTTGCTACCCTTAATCAGAATGAGCTCAGGCATTTGGCAACTCTTAGAGGCCTTAAACAGCCCAAGAACCCAAACTCTGCTGAGCTCAGAGAGCTCTTACAGAATGATGAGAATCAGAGAGCACTCAAGAAAGCTTCCCAGTTAGCCCCCTTAGGGTCAGGAACAGGAGGCCCCCCTTCTGAAGATGCCACTGAAGTACCCCTTCCCAATAGTCACCCCTTAGATGGGATGCCTACCACAGAGGATGAGAGTGAAAAGGATACTGACAGTAGTGAGGATGAAGGGAGAACTAGCCCAGTGCCAAGTATTATACTTGGCCCAGCTAAACCAAGGCTATTGGGGACTGACAGTGGGTTCAACCCACTGGATCTCCCCAGTGGACTTAACACAGGGCTTGGAAGGCAAAGGAATCGCTCAGGTGACTCCAATGCTTCCCATGGCTCTAGAGGCTCTCAAGGTCACTCCAGGAGAAGGATGACCACCCCTCAGAGGAGGGAACATGAGGCCAAGATGCAAGAGGCTCAGCTGAGGATCAGGAAGCAGGAGCTAGAAGTAGCCCTGATGGAAGAAAAACTGAGCAAGGCTAGGCAGCATAGAGAGAGTGGGTCTATACCCACTGGTGGCAGCAATGTCCCTAGGGACAAAGATAGGGTCTTTGACAATAGGAACCTGTCCAAGATTGTGCCCCCCTACAAAAGTGGGGATGACATCCACAAATGGATGACTGCTCTTGAGAGAGCCTGCAAAGTGCAGCAGGTTCCTGAAGACCAGTGGGCAGCAATCTTATGGCTCTCCTTTGAGGGGAGAGGCAGAGATAGACTCCTCACTGTTAGAGAAGAGGATGTCAGAAATTACAGAGTCCTGAAGAGTGTCCTAGTTGATGGGTTAGGCTTAACCACTGAACAGTACAGGTTAATGTTCAGAGACACCCAGAAGACACAGACTCAGGACTGGTCTGAATATGTGGAATGTGCCACTAAGGCTTTGGAGGGTTGGTTGCTGGGAAGTAAGGTGTCTGATTATACAGGATTGTACAATTTGATGATGAGAGAGCAGATTTTAAGTAATTGTCAAAACCAGCTTCTCCATCAACACCTGGTAGACTCAGATTTGACCTCTCCCCAAGAATTGGGAAAGAGGGCAGATAAATGGGTCAGGACCAGGATCAGGCCTAAAAACCAGGGTGGTGACCAAAAGAAAGATACCACCAAGCCTCAAGAGAAGGGTGGGGATAAAGAAAAAGAGAAACCTTCCTCAGGGCCCCAAAACTCCACACAGGGTGGTGGGTCCCAAGCTCCCTCCTCTACCACAGCTAAAAAGCCCTACTGCCATGAGTGTAAAACTCCTGGGCATTGGAAAACTGACAGCGGTTGCCCAAGGGCTAAAAACAAAACTGTTCCTCCAATTACTCCTGTCACACCACCTATTACTGTCAGCAGTAATCCCCCAGGTGGTGGGAGTGCCCCCAGAAATCTGGGTGGGTTTACTTGGGGAACACAGGGGGACCCTGGCTTAGCCAATTCCCCTACAGCAACCACTCTTGTCTGTGATGGTGGCATGGGGTTTGCCAACTTCACTGCCTGTCCCAACACTTTGGGTAGGTACAGACAGGAGCCCTACATCAATGGTACAAAAGCTGAGGCCTACAGAGACACTGGGGCTAGCATCACAATGGTGGCCCATTGGCTAGTTCCCTCTGAGCAGCTTTTGCCCGGTTTCTCCTACCAGGTGACTAACATTGATGGCAAACAGAACAGTCATCCCATGGCAGAGGTATGTCTCAGCTGGGGAGGGGTCACTGGCCCTAAAAGGGTAGCAGTGTCCCCAACCTTGCCTGTAGACTGCTTACTGGGGAATGACTTAGAACTCTCAGCTTGGGCTGGAGTTGAACAAGACACCCATTCTAAAATGGTAGGCCTTTCACAAAAGGGTAGGGGGGTTGTGCCATTCACAACCCCTGTCCAAATAGATTTCCTCCCTGAAAAGGTTGGAAGGGCAGTGGTAGCCACAGCCCAGGCACAGACAGACTTCCCTGTAGGGACTGGCAGAGCTGTGACAGTCACAGCTCAAACACAAACTGAGTGCCCCCCTGAAAAGGTTGGCAAGGCTGTAATGGTCTCAGCCTATACTCAGACTGACATAGGTGTAGTGAAGCCTGAAACAATGGATCACTCCACACAAACTGAGAGTAGTGGGGAGGAAGAAAAGTCTCCCTCTCCCCAGACATTAGGAAAAGGTCAGCCTCCTCAGGGATCTGACCTCACCCCTTGTGAAGGAACTGCCCCAGAGGTAGCCAGGCCTGGCCTGGCAGAGCCTCTGATGTCAGTGGCCCCTTCCAAGGTGGGATCCAGTCTGGTGCAGGTAGCCTGCCTCTCTCTACCCTGCCTCAGTCAGCCCAGGGCTGCAGAGGTCAGGGAGGCCAGTGGACCCCCAGAGGGCCCCTGTCCACAAGAACCCCCCCATCAAAAGAATGAGGATTGCCTGGCTAGTAGCCCTAGTCAGGTGATGGGTAAAAACATTCCTGAGGGATCTCCTTTACAGGTAGTTAGGGACCTCCCCCAGGGGGATTCTGTTGGGCACAGGCAAACATGGGACCTTAGGGCCCCAAACCTGACCCGTCCCTCCAGTAAGCCCACAAAAGGGACCCAGCCTCCAGCTTTAGGTAGCCAGAGGCTGACCCTGAGAGCACAGTGCAACTCAGTTAAAGAAAGAAAGGCATCCATGGTGGAGGATGATTGGAGGAAGCTGAGGCCTCACTTTGAGGACACTCACTTCAGTACTCCATCTCAACACCAGCCTTTTACTTTGCCAAGACACACCACAGGTAGAGATTCCCTATGGTGGAGACCCTCTGATACCCTTAGGGTGAGGGATTGCTTAGTGGACCATGAGACAGGGGGTAACCATGCCAGTGCTGGTTCCTCCTTATATGGCCACTTGGGCAATATAGGCTTACCTGGTCAAGGTCAGCCTTATCTCCCTTCGTTTGGGGGGGGGTTGTGTAGGAAGGTGGATATCTGACTATGGTTACCCCCAAATTTTTGCCTAGTGTCTAGCTGGTTTTTCGACTTAGTTGGCCTGAGATCCTGCCATTCAGGCTCTCGGGCTATCTGCTCTCTCTTTAAAATGGACTCCATGTACCCTAGGTACATACCCAATTGGTTGGATCACCCTGTCAGCCCCTGTACCAGTGTACACTAGGTACCCAGGGCATTGGTGTACCCCAGGCCTGCCAAGGGCTGCAGCATGTATTATGCCACCCCAGGCTTGGCCTAACAATCTGACACAACTGGCTGATCACTCAGCTGGGGTAAGTTGGTGTAATCACCTCTTACTTAGGTGTAGTATACCTATACCTAAACTTAAATGGGACACCTGGTAACCTATAAGTCACTCCTATGGCAGGCCTTAACAATCCTGAAGGCAGAGTGCTTGGTTCCATGTGAGATGGTGCTCTGGCATGAGCTGAGCCTGTCTGCAGTGGTCGGAACAACTTCCTTCTACTGTTTCCAGATATCGTCATACCATATACTCTTAAGTGCATTATGAACCTCGCGGTTAAATGCTATCTTTGGTTTGGCTTTATCAAAACATGTCGAGTAAGGTGTCATACGAATTGGAATACTAACCCCTCGCCAATTCTGGCGACGGGGTTAGCATTCCACCCTTCTAGAGGGACACGACATGTACAGTACCTGAAACCCGGGTAAAATCAGACATAGCCTCGGCTCCACAAAATGGATGCTGCCACCACAGACACAAGTCTGCCCTCCTGCTGCTGGGAGTCCTTCCAGCTTGGGAGGTGTGGACAAAGGGTTTCCTGCCAGGGGAGGTGCGTGCACCACCCCAGACAGGATTTTGTGTATTGGTCAGGTAGGGCTTGAAAGAAACCAGACATGCCTGTGGCTCACAAGGAGCCTCGGTGCATATGCCAGTTCAAACCGGTCCTGGGGCACACCAGTCCCGGGCCTGGGGCGAGCTGGACAAAGGATTGGGGGTGTAACCACCCCCCTTCCTGGTCCCACCCATAGGGAGGGACCTAGCAGGTAGTCCGGCCCCTAGAATCCGAATAAAGGTAGGAGCTGTGTCCTAAGACTTCAGACATCCTGGAATCAACTTGAAACTAAGAAGAAGACGGGAACTTCGACATTCTGCTGCACAGAAGACTGAAGAAAATCTCCCCTGTGGTCAGGGAGTGACCACCTTGCTAACGCAAGCACCATCCAGCGAATCACCGTCTGCTTTGCCGCCGCCTCCCGCCGGAGCCCGAGCCCAGAGACTGACGAGACCTGGACCTCCAGACCTCTCACCGCCCGATCCACAGTCCCTGCAAAGAGGAGACCCGTGGAGGCACCGAGACACGTGGAGCCAGCCATCTTGGAACGACTACGACAAGCTGACCAGTGCAACAACCGAGGCTCCCTCCAAGTTGTGCTTTGGGTCCTGAGAAGCCCAACCCTCGAGCAGCATCTGCACCAAAGGTGAGCCCTCCAGCATCTCCACGATCTGCGTGGGGCCCTTCTGCATTTTGCCACTCGACGCGCCTAACCGGTTGCTGGCCCGCTGGCTAGTGGCCATCTTGGCGACGAAATCTACGACAAACACCGCTGGTCTGGTTGCTCCAGACTGGCCCTTGCTCCCCTCCAAAGGAGCAATCCCTCTGACCTTGCTGGTCAGACCCAACAGCTGATTTCCGAATCCTCCTGCAATTGCTTTTGCCAAGGCTTGTTTGCTTCGATCAAGTCGCCGACACCGCCGACAGCGAGAGCCTGCGTGGGACAGCTCGTGAGCCGACTCCTGGACGTCGTCGACCTTCAGGGACCACGTGGCTGCGGAGACAAGCTACCCCTCATCACCTGTTTGCACCCGACATCGCCTGGTACCCACCTGGTGCCACGCTGGTCACTGGCTAGTGACTGTGAACACTGTCCCCTCTGCTTACAGGTCTTCAACATCTCCGATCCACTCTTGGATCCACTGCATCTCTCCCGGACCGACCGCCTGCAGCATCTTTGTCTTCAAGCTCCACGGAACAGATAGAAGCAACCCGACGCACTTCGAGGCCTATGCACCCGCTTCCTGTGGGTGAGGTAAAGCTGGCACACCTGTGCCCAAGTGTAGTATTACATCTCTAGTGCCTGTGTTCCAAATCTTGAGTTCCTAGTCCATCCGGAAGATTCCTTTTGCAGTAACTTTGTACTTTTTACGCACCCATTGAAACCTATGGGAGCACGCGTGTGACTATTTGCTCTGCACACGCCACCCGTGGACCTCCTGGTCACTAACTGACGTTAGCTCCTTGTAGGCCCAGCGATTCTAGAGGCCCTAGGCCTTTTCCCTTTCCTGTTCGTGGTACTTATACCACTATTTTAGTATATGGTTTGAGTGGCCACCAGGGCCTATCCATATAAAGTGCAACTTCTGTGTATTCTGTGATAATCTTGTTTGACGATTTGTGCTCCTGTGCTCATAAAGAGACTAGGGGTAACTTTGATAAATAAATACATATATATTTTGAATATATATCTGTGTGGTGTCCTTTCATTGGTATAAAAGGGGGTTGCATTTGGTAAAACAGCTGGCTTAACACGCTTCACGAGTTTAGCCTCAAAGACTGCTTAGCCTACGCTACCACTAGGGCAGCTAGTCCGAAAAGGTTGACTTACAACCACACCATAAGGGTTGCTTGGCATGGTACAAGGTGATCACTTTAACTAGTGAGCATCATATACCAGGCCAACTTCTCACAGGCATGGTGAGGGGTGTGGGTGTGGATGGTGGGGGGGGGTGTGGATGGTTGTGGGTGTGGGTGTGGTTGTGCAGGTGTGTGTGTGAATGTGATGAGGGGGTGTTTGTGAAGATGGTTGTGTGAAGGTGTGCAAGTGTAAGGTGTGGTGAAGCTTGTAGTATGGTGCTGTAGGTTGTCTGTGGGGTCTGGCAGCAGTGAGTCTGTTGCAAAGGCTCATGGTTTGTGTGTGTGGGCCCTTTTTATTGGTCCATTGGTGGGTGTGGCTGTGTTTGAACTTTGGGTGGGTGTGTTATAAGGAGTGGTGGTCTTTTGGGCCTCTGTTTGTTTTTGGCAGTTGCAGGTCAGTGAATGTGTTTTTTTAGTGGTTGTTGGACATGTTTTGTGGCTTTGTGCCATTCGAATGGTGTATTCTTGTGTTGTTTTGGTTTGTCCTGGTTGTGTACGTGCATTTTTAGCGTGTGTACGGTGTGTACATGGGCCATTTGGTTGTACAGTGCTGTCCTTGTGTGTGGCTTGGTACGACTCGTACATGCGTTTGTGATGTTGGGGCCTGGGGTGCGCTCCGTACTTAGGAGGTTGTGGTGGGGGTGCGACTCTGACGTACACGGGTGTACATACAGGGGGGTACGACACGTACAGGGGTGTACATACACGGGGGTCGGACACGTACAGGGGTGGGGGTATGACTCGAACGTAGAGGGGTGTACATACACGGGGGTACGACACGTACAGGGTTGGGGGTACGACTCGAACGTACAGGGGTGTACATACACGGGGGTACGACACGTACACGGCTGGGGGTACGACTCGAACGTACAGGGGTGTACATACACGGGGGTAGGACACGTACAGGGGTGGTGGTACGACTCGAACGTACAGGGGTGTACATACACAGGGTTACGACACGTACACGGGTGGGGGTACGACTCGAACGTACAGGGGTGTATATACACGGGGGTACGACACGTACAGGGGTGGGGGTAGGACTCGAACGTACAGGGGTGTACATACACGGGGGTAGGACACGTACAGGGGTGGGGGTAGGACTCGAACGTACAGGGGTGTACATACACGGGGGTAGGACACGTACACGGGTGGGGGTACAACTCGAACGTACAGGGGTGTACATACACGGGGGTACGACACGTACAGGGGTGTACATACACGGGGGTACGACACGTACAGGGGTGGGGGTAGGACTCGAACGTACAGGGGTGTACATACATGGGGGTACGACACATACAGGGGTGTACATACACGGGGGTAGGACACGTACACGGGTGGGGGTACGACTCGAACGTACAGGGGTGTACATACATGGGGGTACGACACGTACAGGGGTGTACATACACGGGGGTACGACACGTACAGGGGTGGGGGTAGGACTCGAACGTACAGGGGTGTACATACACGGGGGTAGGACACGTACAGGGGTGGGGGTAGGACTCCAACGTACAGGGGTGTACATACACGGGGGTCCGACACGTACAGGGGTGTACATACACGGGGGTACGACACGTACAGGGGTGGGGGTACGACTCGAACGTACAGGGGTGTACATACACGGTGTTACGACACGTACAGGGGTGGGGGTAGGACTCGAACGTACAGGGGTGTACATACACGGGGGTACGACACGTACAGGGGTGGGGGTACGACTCGAACGTACAGGGGTGTACATACACGGGGGTAGGACACGTACAGGGGTGGGGGTACGACTCGAACGTACAGGGGTGTACATACACGGGGGTACGACACGTACACGGGTGGGGGTACGACTCGAACGTACAGGGGTGTACATACACGGGGGTACGACACGTACAGGGGTGGGGGTAGGACTCGAACGTACAGGGGTGTACATACACGGGGGTAGGACACGTACAGGGGTGGGGGTAGGACTCGAACGTACAGAGGTGTACATACACGGGGGTAGGACACGTACACGGGTGGGGGTACGACTCGAACGTACAGGGGTGTACATACACGGGGGTACGACACGTACAGGGGTGTACATACACGGGGGTACGACACGTACAGGGGTGGGGGTACGACTCGAACGTACAGGGGTGTACATACACGGGGGTACGACACGTACAGGGGTGTACATACACGGGGGTAGGACACGTACAGGGGTGGGGGTACGACTCGAACGTACAGGGGTGTACATACACGGTGGTACAACACGTACAGGGGTGGGGGTACGACTCGAACGTACAGGGGTGTACATACACGGGGGTACGACACGTACAGGGGTGTACATACACGGGGGTAGGACACGTACATGGGTGGGGGTAGGACTCGAACGTACAGGGGTGTACATACACGGGGGTAGGACACGTACACGGGTGGGGGTACGACTCGAACGTACAGGGGTGTACATACACGGGGGTACGACACGTACAGGTGTGTACATACACGGGTGGGGGTGTACATACATGGGGGTACGTCTCGGACGTACGGGGGCTGGGGGGAGTGTTGGGCGCGTATGCGGGCACATGTCTCCATGATTGCTATGGGAGTTCGGTGCGGACGGTGTTTTTTCCATACGGTTGTGACATCGGACGCACGGGATGGATCGTGATTCCTCGGTCGGACTTGACTTTTCACATTTGTACGGTAAATCGTCCGAGGACGTGTCGGACACATTTTCCGACCCGAGGACGTGTGGGGAATGATTCCCAAGGCGGTTCTCGTATGGACTTTTTACCATGCGAATCGTAATTGGCAGTTTGTACGGCACTTGTACGATTCGTACGGTAAAAAGACCGGATACGAGTCGTACGGGGAATTTTCTGCCGTCGGAGGTGGACAATGAGTCTTTTACGACGCCACCAAGGAGGACCCGTACGCGACAGGACGACGCGATCAAGGAGGACCCGTACACGACAGGACGACGCGATCAAGGAGTACCAGTACGCGACGGACAGACATGGACCCGAACCTACGAGTCATCCCTGCCCTCATAGCAGTCCACCTCCTCTACAGGTTACGACGCAGACGCCGCAGAAGGTCAGAATAACTAAGGGAGGGGGGAAAGTGGGGTGGGGTGGGGGTGGCAGGACCAGGGCAGGCCACAAAACAACCACATAAGTCACACACCACACATGGCCTGGACATACCTGACTCCCATGCCCTGGTCACCACGAGGGGGTGGGGGCGTGTCCTGATAAGCCAGCGACCGCCACAACGGAAGTCCGTCACCACGCGAACCGGCAACACAACCAGACAGGTACGTCCCGTACCCACGCCTGAAGAGCGTGGGTACGAGTCGGACCACGCCCACACACGTCACCCCAACAATGGCGGGACGGATCGCACCCACGTGGCAAAGGCCTGGGTACGGGCTGCACAAACATCACATAGCGTGGGGACGGATATGTACGGACCCTACCCCCACCCCGTATGCAAGGAGTGCACCCCCCACACCAACAGTGAAAGTACGACCCGTACCCCCACCCGCGTATGCATGGAGCGTACCCCCCACCCCAACAGTGTAAGTACGACCCGTACCCTCACCCGCATATGCAAGGAGCGTACCCCCCCACCCCAACAGTGTAAGTACGACCCGTACCCCCACCCGCGTATGCATGGAGCGTACCCCCCAGCCCAACAGTGTAAGTACAACCCGTTCCCCCACCCGGGTATGCATGGAGCGTACCTCCCATGCCAACAGTGTAAGTACGACTCGAACCCTCACCCGCGTATGCATGGAGCGTACCCTCCATGCCAACAGTGTAAGTACGACTCGAACCCTCACCCGCGGACGTACGGACCGTACCCCCACCCCCACCAGTGTAAGCACGACTCCTACCCCCACCCGCGGACTCACGGACCATACCCCCACCCCAACAGTGTAAGTACGACCCGTACCCCCACCCGCGTATGCATGGAGCGTACCCCCCAGCCCAACAGTGTAAGTACGACCCGTACCCTCACCCGCGTATGCAAGGAGCGTACCCCCCACCCCAACAGTGTAAGTACGACCCGTACCCCCACCCGCGTATGCATGGAGCGTACCCCCCAGCCCAACAGTGTAAGTACGACCCGTACCCTCACCCGCGTATGCATGGAGCGTACCCCCACCACACCAGTGTAAGTAGACTCGTACCCTCACCTCGAATGCATTGAGCGTACCCCCACCGTGTATGTTCCAAGCGTACATATCCTGAAATCGGAGGTGTGTGTGCAGAGTCCACCCAGCAGTGCCCTGAGACAGGAGGGGTGGGTGTGGAGTCCTCCCAGCAGTGCCCTGAGACAGGAGGGGTGGGTGTGGAGTCCTCCCAGCAGTGCCCTGAGACAGGAGGGGTGTAACACATGTGTGTGAGGCCAGAATTATCCACATGCATACTGGCTACAAGGGAACATGTCCCCATGAACTCATGTCAACAGACTCCACACACAAGTACAGTGATCACCAAGGATGCCACGATTGTTGCAGGTGGAGACATGGCCCTGCATGCATGGCCAAAGTAGAAGGGCTCCGTCACACACACAGCTCATGTAGACACAGCTCTGCGCTAAACATTGGGAACACCCTGCAGGGAAGAAAGCTGGGTACACAGAGGAAGGAATACACCCTGGGACAAGTGCACCATGCAGTAACTGCTTACATGAACAAAGAAAGTTAGCCAACACCTTGTGATGGCACACAGATCCCAGGGTCCCACCAATGAGCAGTACACTACTACATATCCCACACACCCAAACCCTTACACACCACCCAAAACCATGTAGCAGCCCCACCAACACCAATACCAGCATAGCAGTAGTGTGATAATGAAAACAAAATTAAGCTTTATTCAGCATGAGCACAATGTCCGTGGATCGCAGGCAGTTCAATCTTCACAAAGCCCATAGGGCAGTCAATGATTCTCAGCTGGATGGGGGACACAGTGGGATGCGTGTCCCCTACCTTGCCTGCACAGTCAAATGGCATCGTCTTCCACACTGGTGAGGGCATCAGGGGGGGGGGGGGAAGCAACAGGCACCGCAGGGACATCAGGGCAAAGGGGCGGCGTTGTGGGTGCAGGGATGGAGGACTCCACCACAGGGGGTGGGTCAGTGCCAAAGGCGGAGGCCAGGATGGCACTACACACCTTTGCAAGGTCCTCCAGGGAGTCCCCTGCACCCGAAGGGACCTCAGGCCCCAAGGAGGGGGGGGGTCAGAGGGATGGGTCGCAGCGCCACCGGGGGAGGGTGGAGACAGGGGGGGAGACTCAACCACCCTGTCCGGGGACCTCCTTGACCGCTTGCGTGGTGGTGTAACTGTGGGGCTCAGGGACAGAGCGGCCATGAAGGAGTCCTTGGGGGAGATGTGGCCAGGAGAGCTGAGGGGAGGGGATTTGGAGGGAGTGGACTGGGTGGAATGCGGACTCCCACTATGGCTGCGTGTCACACGTTTGCCCCCCAACCCAGTGGGTGTGCCTACCTCACCCTGTGTGTGCGTGTCAGGAGGAGTGCGGTGGACCTTCCCTGCTGGTGTGGTGCCCGTGTCCGTTGATGTGGGTGCATGCCGACGTCTGGGTGTACGTGGGACAGGCATGGGAGTGGGAAGTGTGGATGGGGCAGGGGTAGGTGGGGGGAGGTCGCGCTGCAGGAGACCCACTGCTGCAGTCAGTGTGGAGTCTATGGACCTCAGCAAGTTGCGTTGGTCAGCCTGCGATGAATGAATGCCCTACAAGAAAGCCTCGATGTTGGTGAGGGTTTTGCCGTGGGCATGGAGGACATTAATGATCGCAGCCTGACCAACCTGCAGTTGCCGCTGGATGTCCACAGACTCTGCATTGGCGGCAGCAGTGGAGACAGGGGCAGGGGGTGCGGTGCCTGGCAGGAAGGAGACATGCTGTGACCGGGCACGCTGGGAAGGGACACGAGCAAGTGGGAGGCGGCTGGTGGGAACTGAGGGGGCGGTGCGAGGTGTTGTTCCGCTGTCAGCTGCTGGTGCAGCCACCGCCCACTCGGAGACATCCTCCTCGGACCTGTCAGCTTCGTATTCTGACGTGCCAGTCGACAGGTCCTCGGCCGCACTATCCTCCACCTCTGTCCCACTCGATGTGCCAGCCCCGATGTCACGGCTGGCACTGGTGCTCGGTCCCTCCGCCTTGCCTGTGTCCATGTCTCCCTCTGTGTCCCCCGACGATGCTGTGGGCAGGGTGGAGAGACCGAAATTAATCAGACAGCTGTACACATCAGTCACATGAGTCCAATCGACATAGGTAACACTGCATAGCCTGAAAAGGAAGATCCCTAACATCTACTAAACAAGGTACCGATGTAGGGCATGAAACACACAGTTGGTTGAGCCACCATGCCACTGAAATACCATGGAGAGCATGAGACAATAGCTAAACACAGGAAACGGAGTCTGACATAGCACCCAGGCCCTGGGGACAATCCAGCACTGCATCTGCACCACACAGCGTTGGCGAAAATACCGATGACCAGGGACCATATCCATGAACTTGAGACACATGCTACATAGGTAATGCTGAAAACATGCCCAACATGACTCGGTCACTGCACATTGCGTGTGTGTCCAGACACATCACACACTGCCCAGACCCAGCAAGTAGAAATCAGGATTTGACACATAGGCATTGCCCGCCCCAACAAGACCCTACACGAGGCAAATTGTTGAGACACAGGTGGCACCAACATCTCATAGTCTGGGTGATACACACAGGGGCAGGCAAAAAGCAAGATTGGACGCCAAACAGCCAAGGTGCGCCTGTACAAATAATGAGGTACCAGTGCCCATCCTCAGATGAGTATAACAAGACACACAGGCACTGGCAACTGTGAGTATGAAGAAGGACAATCAGGTCAGGCTGCACAGTGGACACCTGTACAAAATTGCACGTCTATATACATGGTGACAGGGGACAATGGCACAGAGCACAACCTACGCTGTAGACACTGAGATTGTCCACGTTTATGATGACACATACACCACTGAGGAAAAGGTGCCCCAGGGGACAGTAGTGGGCACGCAACTACATGCTACTGAATGGTAATGACTGCAACACACGTCACCATCCCTGCACTATGGGTATCGCACACTCATGCACATCATGTCACAGGCCACTACATAGGACATGCGCGCTGTAAGGCATGACACATGAGAGACCAACTCCCATGTCTGGAGTCAGCATCAGTGCCAACTGACATGGAACCCACATGCAGTGAACTTGACAGTGCACAGGCAAGGTCCCACAACCTGTTACTGTTGGACCCGGCCTCATAGAATGGCCCTCCGTGCACCCGCACCACCGAAACCCGGCACCTGCAGCCCAAACCCCCGGCCTAGCCGGTCCTTCCTACCAGAACACCCGCACCCGACCCGGACATCCTCGTCCATGGCCTCTCTCCTTTCGGCCACCCCGGGCCCGCGTGCCCACTTCATGCGTCAAGATGGCCGCCCGGCCCCAGCGCAACCCTGACCTAGAGGCGCCACGCCGGCTGGAGGACATCACACTTCCAGGGGATGAGAGAGGGAGGAGCAGTTTCTATCGCACCTCTGAACTCCCCTGGGACGATGGGTTTCGATCGGCCCTCCGGCCTCCCTGCGGGCTGGCTCCGTGCCTGCTGGGTGTCTGGGACTCCTCCCGACCCGGCTCTGAAAGGGATCAAAAGACAATAGCAGGAAACCCCGACAAGCGACCCCCAGGTGACAAGACCCCTGCCTGCACAGACTCCGGACATCAAAGAGGGGTCGACCTATAACAAGGGGTGCTCTGGGTCTGTCCGGCAGATTCGACGCTGGAACAACTAAGCCTGCTGAGTGACTCGCGGCTCCTCGAAGATCGTAACACCTCTGAACTTGTGCCTAAGCCTGCTGAGTGACTCGCGGCTCCTCGAAGATCGTAACACCTCTGAACTTGTGCCTAAGCCTGCTGAGTGACTCGCGGCTCCTTGAAGATCGTAACACCTCCGAACTTGTGCCTAAGCCTGCTGAGTGACTCGCGGCTCCCTGAAGATCGTAAGACCTCCGAACTTGTACCTGAGCCCGCTGAGTGACTCGCGGCTCCCCCAGACTCCCACGGTCCCGCCGGACTCCGACTACGACCACGTATCCCCCAGCTCGAGGATTGTGAGCTGTGCGCCGGATACGTCCCTGCTTGAACCCTTGCCAAAGACTGTCCCGCTACCCCCCTACCTTTCCGAGACTCTTGAGCCCGTGCTCACCTTGTACATATTTGCCGTGATAACCTACTTGATAAAGATTGTTTTCTGAGAATACCCAGTGTGGTTACTCTGTGTCGTGTGGTGCCTGAAGTACGATCCTAGCTGCGAGATTCCTCCCCCTGGGGAGTCTCCCGCCAGTGCCCGGCTACGATACTACGAGGGTGGGTCTCAGGGTAGTCAGGACCCCCTTCCGGGTTCCTCTGAGGTCGCCGTCTAACAGTTACACACCACCCCCACACATGATGCTACAGTCATTGTTCTCGTGGACAAAGCGCCAGCCTACATTACCTTGTGAAGGAGTGACTACACACAGACCAGGGAACACATTGCAAGGAGGGGAAGGGTGGCAGGGGCGCAGCGCTATACTGGGGCAAACAGGATCTGCACAGCACCTTTAAACCCTGCCAGTGAATTCATGCTACTGTGCCCTTACAAATGCCGGTGACACACAACAAACACACATGTACCTACCCCCTTCCGGCTGCTGCATCGCCTGTAAGCGCCTCTCCAGGTCTGGAAAGACCACCGGCAGCACACGCCTGTGGAGGTGGCTCAGACGGCGGCGGCCGCGGTTCTTGTGGCTCTCAGGTGAGTCCCCCAGCAGGAGCCGTGCAATCCTCCGCGTCCAGCACCGGATATCCTGCCAGCGTTTCCTCACCTGGGGCAGGCTCCGCCTCCGACCATCCACACCCCTCACGGCACTGACGGCGGTCAGCCAGATCTGCTCCTTGGCAGTGGCGCCTACCTGTGAGGAGGAACAAGTGACACCACATCAATACACCAGCCACATGTCACAGAGAGACATATGACAACAAATTAGCTGGTTACAACAAGGCATGTCATGCAGTCAACGCATTGCACCTTTGTCATAGGGACATCATCCCCTGGTGAGGGAAAAAGCAGTACGTGCCACAGTGGGTACACAGGTGGAATGATGGCAATGTCACAATCAATGATCAAGGCTCACACTGTGCATCACACCCACCCCTCCTGTCTCAGGGCACTGCTGTTAGTGATAGGCCCCCACCCCTCCTGTCTCAGGGCACTGCTGGGAGGACTCTGCACACACCCCTCCTGTCTCAGGGCACTGCTGTGAGTGATAGGCCCCCACCCCTCCTGTCTCAGGGCACTGCTGGGAGGACTCTGCACACACCCCTCCTGTCTCAGGGCACTGCTGTGAGTGATAGGCCCCCACCCCTCCTGTCTCAGGGCACTGCTGTGAGTGATAGGCCCCCACCCCTCCTGTCTCAGGGCACTGCTGTGAGTGATAGGCCCCCACCCCTCCTGTCTCAGGGCACTGCTGTTAGTGATAGGCCCCCACCCCTCCTGTCTCAGGGCACTGCTGTGAGTGATAGGCCCCCACCCCTCCTGTCTCAGGGCACTGGTGGGAGACATCAGGCACCCCCCCCCCCCTGGGACCCCCTCCCGACAGTACATGGCATGTGTGTTACACCTGGACACAATGGCAAAAGTCACAGTCACAACATAGGGACAGTCTGTGGCAGTGGCCTATGCACTCACCTGATACCCTGGTGGCCCATACAGCATGGAGTACTGTGGGAGGATCACATCCAGCAGAGCCATGTTCTCCTCCAGGGTGAATGGCTGTGTCCTCTCCACAGCCCTTGACATGGTTCCAGGGAATCAGTAGCAGCAGCTGGGTCGACGAATGCAAAGATGTGCAGGCAAGTACTCCCTCATGGGACCTGGCTGCCTTATATGTGCCCTTCTGCCCAGTCTCATGCACAGGAGTACAGAGTGATTGGTCACTCACATTTGCATCCTATGTTTCCACCAATCCCTTCAAACCTAGCAGTCTGTGGGTTCTCTATCGGTTTCATTCTCCTGCATGATGTCAGCCCCACAAACACATTGCAACAAAGTAGAAGAATTCCAACTGACTTCTGCTGTGCACCTTCCAGAACAATTTCGAAATTTGAACTTGGTCTCCATGACAACCAGCATGCATGTAGGCCTTAATACTTGTCCCCTATGTAATTTGGAGCATCACACACAGGTACGGTGCGTTTCGGGGCCCTAGGGCACCCCAAATGCATGGCAACGGCCCGTACATGCATGCCTACGTTCACTATCACTATGGGTCTGCACGCGTATGCGTACTCGTAGTGGTACGGGCCGTACACTCGCATGTACGCTCACTATCACTACGAGTACGCATACGCGTGCAGACCCATAGTGATAGTGAGCGTAGATGCGTGTGTACGGTCCGTACCACTACGGGTACGCATACGCGTGCAGACCCATAGTGATAGTGAGCGTAGATGTGTGTGCACGGTCCGTACCACTACGGGTACGCATACGCGTGCAGACCCATAGTGATAGTGAGCGTAGATGCGTGTGTACGGTCCGTACCACTACGGGTACGCATACGCGTGCAGACCCATAGTGATAGTGCCGTACACACGTATCTACGCTCACTATCACTATGGGTCTGCACGCGTATGCGTACCCGTAGTGGTACGGACCGTACACACGCATCTACGCTCACTATCACTATGGGTCTGCACGCGTATGCGTACCCGTAGTGGTACGGACCGTACACACGCATCTACGCTCACTATCACTATGGGTCTGCACGCATATGCGTACTCGTAGTGGTACGGACCGTACACACGCATCTACGCTCACTATCACTATGGGTCTGCACGCGTATGCGTACTCGTAGTGGTACGGACCGTACAAATGCCTGTACGGTCGCCATCACGATGGGTACACATACGGCAGCACTCCCACAGTGATTTGGGAACATACACAGGCCCTCTTAGCAGCAGTACGGCGGTTTTTACACATCACAGTGGTGATAGGCGACACACAGGTAGGAATAGGGCGGACATACTTGTCCATGGATGGACATACTTGTCCATGGATGGACATACTTGTCCATGGATGGACATACTTGTCCAGGAATGGACATCAAGGCATCGTCTGTGCATTACTACATGTGTGGGGCACAGGTGTGACAGGCTGTGATGTGGAACATGCCTCCTGAGTGGAGAAGGCACCAGATGTATGATGAGATGTGTATAGGTGTACTGTGTGACGGTGCAATGTGTGCCAGGCATGCCCTTGACTCCTTTGACATGTGTGCATGTCGGACTGCGCACTTGGGGTGAGCGTCACTGGCATGGCACGGACACCAACACACGGAAGTGTCCCATGATGCCCGGTACAGGGGTCATGACACATGACTTGTCACTGCCCACAGTGCACAATGTGACTATGTCATTTATGTGTCCGGGATTTTCATCAGGTTGATTGTCATTGCACACTGTTCCGCACACCATGCCACATGTGTTATCGGATGTGAGGTGCACATGTATGCATGGGACACGGAGTAGCGTGACAAGGCCATGTCAGCATCCTCACAAGGAATGTGTGGTGAGTCATGACATGTGCACCTTCATGGCAAGGTGTGTGGGCAGGCCTAGTGTAATGTCATGTGACCTGTGGCTCCGGTGTTCCGCAACCAGTCTCTGCAATCGGCATCCCACTTCTGCTGATGTGTGGGTGTATGTCACTCCTGTCTTGCGTCGGGCTGTTCACTTGCACTGGGACACAGCTATTCCCATGGCGTGGCATGGGGAGGTTCTCAATCTCCGTGTGTAGCTGGGTCTTGGAAGGAGTGTCACCTTGCATCCATACGTGTCCTGGGCATGTAGCACATACCTGACTCCCTATGTAGCATGTGTGTATTGCCAGATTTACATGTGCTCAGTAGACATGAGTTGTTCTCGTAGTGCACTCACTCTTCCTTGTCACTTCCAAATTACTGCAGAGCGCCGCCTCTTGCCCGAAGAATTCCAGACTTGGCTGCCATGCAGGAGAATGACAGGATCCGGCTCTACCGCTTCACCCAACCGTTGATCCTGGAGCTGACGGCGAGACTGGCACCACACCTGCATCCGCAGCACAGGTATCCTACGGCACTGACACCCCAGCTGAAGGTAATGGCTGCCCTACATTTTCTTGCCACGGGTACCTTCCAAAATACCATAGCTCATGTTGGTGGCATGTCCCAGAGCATGTTCAGCGGTGTGCTGCATGATTTCTTGGAGGCCATGTTGATTCACCTGGATGACTTCATCAAGTTCCCAACCCCTGAACAGATGACTGAGGTCAAGCGTGGATTCTATGCCCTGGGAGGGATGCCCCATGTCATTGGGTCCATAGATGGGACACATGTAGGTTTGGTACCACCACACGCACGGGAGGTGGCGTACCGCAATCGGAAGCACTACCACTCCATCAATGCCCTTGTGGTGTGTCTGTCCAATATGGTGATTTCACATGTCTGTGCTCGTTTCCCAGGATCAGCACACGATGCCTACATCATGAGGCGTAGCGGGATGCCTGATATGATGATGCAGCTGCGCAACGAACGGGCATGTGTTGTTGGTGGGTACAGTCTGTCTGTCCTGTATTCTGTATAGCCGACCAGCACGACCGCTTCACCAGTTCTAACGATGTCCATGTGCTTCCCATGTAGGGGACGCTGGCTATCCCAACATGCCTTGGCTGCTGACACCTCTCCGCAACCCCATCACGCCGGCCCAGCTCCGCTATAACACCGCCCATGGCCGGACAAGGCGAGTGATAGAGAGGACGTTTGGCATGCTGAAGAGCCGATTCCGGTGCCTCCACAAGACCGGCGGTGCACTCCCTTATGCCCCGGCGAAGGTCTGCAAGATCTTCATGGTCTGCTGCATGCTGCACAACATGGCAGTTGAAAGAGCTGTGCCACTCATCCTGAATCAACATGACGAGGACCATCCACCCGTGGAGGACGAAGGGCTTGGCAATGGGGCTAGTGATGTGGAGGATGTGGAGCCGCAAGAGGACATCCGGACTCGGCTCATACGCGACTTCTTTGCTTAGTGGTGAGTACCAGTGTCTGAGTGTGCACGCATTGGTCCCCGTGTGGCATGCGTTGTGATGTGTGTCTCCACCTGCATGTATGGCACGTGGGTCAGAGGTGTGTGTGGGTGTGTCACTGGAGTGATGGTGGCAGTGATGGTAGTATTTCCCCAGTCATAATTGTGACCTAGCATGTTGTCATCCATACATGTGCCGAGTAAATGCACATGCAAGTGGCTGTGCTTTTTGTGGCTGACTTCTTGTGTGTCTCTCTTCCCCAGGTACCTGCGCATGCCGTTTGCTGGTTGCATTGTTGTGGCACTGCTATTCCTCATGGATATGACATCGTGGGCTGACTCAGCGTTACAGGCACGGACACGTTTGGAAGTCTCCATGGGGTAAGGGATGCATCTGGGGTGTATTGGGTGTGGCAGTTGTTCACGATGTGTGCACACTGCCCCGGTCGGGGTTTGGTTCCTCTGCAGACATGTGGCATCCCCATGGGACACGACATGCAGCTGGGTACACCTGAATAGATGGGCTGCCTGGTTGTCAGTCATCAGTGATGGGATAGTGGATTGTGATGATGGCATCAATGTGTGTGACACTGCCCTCGGACACATACGGTTAACATTGTCTTGACATGGCGTGGGACTTCCACATCAGCGGATCTATGGTGTATGTCAGGCTCTCCGTGTGCAGCTGTGGGTATTTAGCTGTTAGCCAACACTTGTGTGCCAGTTCCATGGCTATCACGCATTTGTGCTGCAGAAGGGGGGTGCCAGTGTTGGACCCACATGTTACTCCACATGATGTGTTCATGTGTACTTCAAGTTGCCTCTGCAATCCCAAAAACATGACTAATAAAGGTGTCCCTATGCCTCCAAGGTGCCTCTTCTCAGTCAATGCTGGTGTGTTGGCACGGTGCATCCTGCATGTCTGGCATGGTATTCCCTGATTGTGGCTATGTGTCAATGTGTCGAGTGGCAAGATGCAAGCTGTGTGTGTGTGCTGAGACTGTGTATTGGGCATGATGTCCATGACTGTGTGGGTATTGTGACATGTGCCATCCCCATGCATCCAACGTTGTCCATGACCCCATTCTCTGCATCCACCGGACTCAAGCTTGCAGGACATGGTTCTGCCACCTGTCTACACATACCTGGGTGCCCCCCAGGACACTGGCCAGGATCCCTGACCTCTGCGCATGACTGTTGCTGTACTCAATGTGTCTGTCAGCACGGTTGTTCGGCCACCCCCTCAGCTGGTTCTGCCCATCACGGGTGTGTATGGTGCTCCATGTCTGTCTTGCCTAATAAACTGTGACCCATGTGTCCTGTGCCAGACTCAGGCCCCAGGGTGTGGATGGTTGAAGAGAACAGATGACTCAGGCATGTTTAGACTGTACAAGACACATGTTAGGTAATAATGCTACCAGCAGGCATCTACTCTTAATAGTGTGATTTATTATTGGGGGGGGGGGACAAAGTGAGGGGCTTTCCGGGATTAGGGAATCCAAAGTTCAGTAGGGGAGTTGGTGTCCTTGCCATTGGAAATCCTCAGAGTCCATGCCACAGTCTTTGTCAACATTGGTCAGCCAGTGACCAGCAGGGCCATGTGGCAGAGAATGTCTCTTGATGCTGTGATGCTGTTGCTCCAGTGGGCCAGGTGCCAGACCAGGTGTCCTGGGAGATGGTGATGTAGCAGCCACCCTCACGGTCCTTTCCGTGGACGACCCGGCTTCCTGCGGGGAACCTCAGCAGCAGGCCGTGACGACGTCTGGGATGCTCCGTCGGATGTTTCCTCCTCCTCCTCCTGATCCCTCCCTGTGGGTGGTGATGTTCTCCGCCTTCTGGCACAGGGAGGGTCGGCCATGGTGTCGGCCATCCGACGGAGTGTAGCGTGAATCCCCTGGAACGCCGTCACTTGCTCAGCCTGTCTGTCCTCCATCCTCCGTTGGTGTACCAGTAGACAGGCTATTAGCTCCGCATGTTGCTGGGCCTGCTGGACCTTGATCCCCTCGAGGACGGACACAACCTGGGCCATGCCCGTGGTGTCCTGCCGGTATGAGTCCAGGATGTTACGGACATGGGAAAATACCGGATCCCCAGCCAACTGGTCAGGCTCGCGCCTCCGCCGTCCTCCACTCCCACCACCCCTGCCCACTTGCGTCTGGCCTGCACTTGTGGGCACATCGGGTCTCCGGGACCCCTGAGGGGTGGCATTGGCGTTGTCGCCTGCCTCCTCCTGGGTGCCCGGGACACCGTGTCCCTCCTGGCGAGCCTGGCTGCATTGTGGTGTTGGGGCAGGTATCCTGGGTGTCTCCTGGGATGTGGCAGGAGTGGGGGTGGTGGTTGGCACGGTTGTACCTGACGCAGGTGCTGCAGGTGGTTGGACACCAGAGGGGCCAGGTCGGTCGGGGTCGTCCGCAGAGTGGTGAGAGTGGTCGCTGCCGGTGGGATCGGTCTCCTGCAGATCCGGGTCCTGTGAGTGTTCCCCCCCAGTGTTGGGGGGTGCAGCACGACGTTGACCTGTGTGTGAGAGAGACAATGTTAATTTTGGTCCATGCAACATCCATGTTTCATCCGTTTCAAAGTTGACACATTTCCTCTTGGAATTAGGATCTGTCTTGCATTCCACTCACAGTGCACTTGTGCATGGGTGTGTCCCTTGGGCACCAATTTGGCCCCTTTAACTATGTGTGGCACAGTCTTACTTGCTGCGTCAAGTGTGACTGCAGTCAGCAGTGGAGTGTGCAGGTGTGGCGAGCCATGCATTTGCGCCTTCCTTGTAGCACTGTACATGTGCACATGGAGTGGATCCACACACTTATATGATGCAGGTAGCTGTCCTTGTGCTCGTGTACATGTTGTGACATGGCCCTGCGTTTTGCCATGATGAAGAGGGGGGGTTCTGGCACTGGCCACCCTTGTCTACATGCACGCAGTCCACCTGCTGACGAGCAGACATTCCCACACACCAAAGGACTGATTTGCTCTCCCTGTGTCTCCCTCCTTCTCTGTCCCCCTCTCCCTCCCTCTCTGTCCCCCTCTCCCTCCCTCTCTGTCCCCCTCTCCCTCCCTCTGTGTGTCAGCCTCCTCCCTCTGTCCGTCTTCCTGTGTCTCCCTCCCTCTCTGTCCCCCTCTCCCTCCCTCTCTGTCCCCCTCTCCCTCCCTCTCTGTCCCCCTCTCCCTCCCTCTGTGTGTCAGCCTCCTCCCTCTGTCCGTCTTCCTGTGTCTCCCTCCCTCTCTGTCCCCCTCTCCCTCCCTCTCTGTCCCCCTCTCCCTCCCTCTGTGTCCCCCTCTCCCTCCCTCCGTGTGTCAGCCTCCTCCCTCTGTCCGTCTCCCTCCCTCTCAGTCCCCCTCTCCCTCCCTCTGTGTCCCCCTCTCCCTCCCTCCGTGTGTCACCCTCTGTCACCTTGGCCCAGCTTCCTGGGCACACACTGTTAGCAGATCTTTGAGTGGCCCTTGGCCTGTTGATGTGAGTTTGTTTCTGATCTCCAGGCACCCATTTGGTGTGATGTGTGTCTGTGCGCTGCTGCTGTGGTGGTGTGTGCTGCCACTCTTTCACAATGTTGGCTGTTCATTAGCTGCTGTCATGTGCAAAACAGTGCCTTCACCCCCATGTGTTGATGCAAGGCGTCCGCCATTTGCTGGCAAGTCATTCCTGTGTTGGGACACACTGTTTGTCTGGCTGTGACCTAGGCCATATGGGCAGAGGGCATTGTTGTCTGCTTTGGAGTCGCACTATGTGATTTTTGGTGCCCAGCCTCCCGCCATCCGGGTTACCGTGTCATGTGTTGTTGTCTTCTGTGGCCTGTGACTTGACATTGTCCAGCTGGGTGCATGGGGCATGGTGGCAGCAGTGGCATGTGCCTGCTCATGGAGTGTGGTTGAGTCATGCGATGGCTTGTGGTGGTTGCGTGCCTGTTAGTAATTTTGGTTGTGGTTGCAGTTCCCCCCATGTGAGGTGCGTTGTTTGTGGACTCACCCGGGTCTCGGAGTCCTTCTAATCCTTCAACTGCCTCCACCGGCAGTATGGCCATCACCCTCTCCTCCCAGGGATGGTACTGTACGGCTCTGCGGGAGGGCCCTCCTCCGGTGGCGTTGGCCTGGTCGTGTTCCTCCTGCCTCTTGGCTCTGACCCTCCTCCGCAGATCGTACCACCTGTTCTGGCAATCCTGCTTGGTCCTCCTGGTGTCCGCAACGGCATTCACAGCATCGACGATGGTCTGCCACATGGCTGTTTTGGCTGCCTGGCTGGTGCTTCTGACCAATGTTCCAAAGATCTGTGGCTCGACTCTGAGGATTTGATCAACAAGGACCTCCAACTCTCGGTGACTGAACTTTGGATTCTTGGTAGTGGGCATGGTGAGGGGTGTGGGTGGGGATGGTGTGGGTGTGGGGGGTGTGTGGATGTTGGGGGGGGTGTGGATGGTTGTGTGTGTGTGTGAATGTGATGAGAGGGTGTTTGTGAGGGTGGTCGTGTGAAGGTGTGCAAGTGTAAGGTGTGGTGTAGCTTGTGGTCTGGTTCTGTGGTGTCTGGCAGCAGTGAGTCTGTTGCAAAGGCTCATGGTTTGTGTGTGTGGGCCCTTTTTATTGGTCCATGGGTGGGTGTGGCAGTGTTTGAAGTTTGGGTGGGTGTGTTATAAGGAGTGGTGGTGTATTGGGCCTCTGTTTGTTTTTGGCAGTTGCAGGTCAGTGATTGTGTTATTTTAGTGGTTGTTGGCCATGTTTAGTGGCTTTGTGCCTTTCGAATGGTGTATTCTTGTGTTGTTTTGTTTTGTCCTGGTTGTGTACGTGCGTTTTGAGCGTGTGTACGGTGTGTACATGGGCCATTTGGTTGTACGATTATGTCCTTGTGTGTGGCTTTGTACGACTCGTACATGCGGTTGTGATGTTGGGGCATGGGGTGCACTCCGTACTTAGGAGGTTGTGTTGGGGGTGCGCCAGGAACTACTGGGGTGTACATAGACGGTGGTACGACACGTACAGGGGTGGGGGGGTGTACATTGACGGTGTTACGACACGTACTGGGGTGGGGGTACGACTGGAACGTACTGGGGTGTAGGTACACGGGGGGTATGACACGTACTGGGGTGGGGGTGGGGCTCGAACGTACTGGGGTGTAGGTTCACGGTGGTACGACACGTACTGGGGTGGGGGTACGACTGGAACGTACTGGGGTGTACATAGAGGGTGGTACGACACGTACAGGGGTGGGGGGGTGTACATTGACGGTGGTACGACACGTACAGGGGTGGGGGGGTGTACATTGACGGTGGTACGACACGTACAGGGGTGGGGGGTGTACATTGACGGTGGTACGACATGTACTGGGGTGGGGGTAGGACTCTAACGTACTGGGGTGTAGGTTCACGGTGGTACGACACGTCCAGGGGTGAGGGTAGGACTCGAACGTACTGGGGTGTAGGTAGACGGGGCTATGACACGTCCAGGGGTGGGGGTAGGACTCGAACGTACTGGGGTGTAGGTACACGGGGGGTATGACACGTACTGGGGTGGGGGTGGGGCTCGAACGTACTGGGGTGTAGGTTCACGGTGGTACGACACGTACTGGGGTGGGGGTACGACTGGAACGTACTGGGGTGTACATAGACGGTGGTACGACACGTACAGGGGTGGGGGGGTGTACATTGACAGTGGTACGACACGTACAGGGGTGGGGGGGTGTACATTGATGGTGGTACGACACGTACTGGGGTGGGGGTAGGACTCGAACGTACTGGGGTGTAGGTTCACGGTGGTACGACACGTCCAGGGGTGGGGGTAGGACTCGAACGTACTGGGGTGTAGGTAGACGGGGCTATGACACGTCCAGGGGTGGGGGTAGGACTCGAACGTACTGGGGTGTAGGTACACGGGGGTATGGCACGTACTGGGGTGGGGGTACGACTGGAACGTACTGGGGTGTAGGTACACGGGGGGTATGACACGTACTGGGGTGGGGGTACGACTGGAACGTACTGGGGTGTACATAGACGGTGGTACGACACGTACAGGGGTGGGGGGGTGTACATTGACGGTGGTACGACACGTACAGGGGTGGGGGGGTGTACATTGACGGTGGTACGACACGTACTGGGGTGGGGGTAGGACTCGAACGTACTGGGGTGTACATAGACGGTGGTACGACACGTCCAGGGGTGGGGGTAGGACTCGAACGTACTGGGGTGTAGGTACACGGGGGGGTATGACACGTACTGGGGTGGGGGTACGACTGGAACGTACTGGGGTGTACATAGACGGTGGTACGACACGTACAGGGGTGGGGGGGTGTACATTGACGGTGGTACG
This sequence comes from Triturus cristatus, assembly GCF_964204655.1. Classification (NCBI taxonomy): domain Eukaryota; kingdom Metazoa; phylum Chordata; class Amphibia; order Caudata; family Salamandridae; genus Triturus; species Triturus cristatus. The sequence goes on along the minus strand of NC_140588.1, from coordinate 1,095,932,344 downwards.
ACACGTACTGGGGTGGGGGTACGACTGGAACGTACTGGGGTGTAGGTACACGGGGGGTATGACACGTACTGGGGTGGGGGTACGACTGGAACGTACTGGGGTGTAGGTACACGGGGGTATGACACGTACTGGGGTGGGGGTACGACTGGAACGTACTGGGGTGTACATAGACGGTGGTACGACACGTACAGGGGTGGGGGGGTGTACATTGACGGTGGTACGACACGTACAGGGGTGGGGGGGTGTACATTGACGGTGGTACGACACGTACTGGGGTGGGGGTAGGACTCGAACGTACTGGGGTGTAGGTTCACGGTGGTACGACACGTCCAGGGGTGGGGGTAGGACTCGAACGTACTGGGGTGTAGGTACACGGGGGTATGACACGTACTGGGGTGGGGGTACGACTGGAACGTACTGGGGTTTACATAGACGGTGGTACGACACGTACAGGGGTGGGGGGGTGTACATTGACGGTGGTACGACACATACAGGGGTGGGGGGGTGTACATTGACGGTGGTACGACACGTACAGGGGTGGGGGGTGTACATTGACGGTGGTACGACACGTACTGGGGTGGGGGTAGGACTCGAACGTACTGGGGTGTAGGTTCACGGTGGTACGACACGTCCAGGGGTGGGGGTAGGACTCGAACGTACTGGGGTGTAGGTAGACGGGGCTATGACACGTCCAGGGGTGGGGGTAGGACTCGAACGTACTGGGGTGTAGATACACGGGGGGTATGACACGTACTGGGGTGGGGGTACGACTGGAACGTACTGGGGTGTAGGTACACGGGGGGTATGACACGTACTGGGGTGGGGGTACGACTGGAACGTACTGAGGTGTAGGTAGACGGGGCTATGACACGTACTGGGGTGGGGGTGGGGCTCGAACGTACTGGGGTGTAGGTACACGGGGGGTACGACACGTACTGGGGTGGGGGTACGACTGGAACGTACTGGGGTGTGGGTAGACGGGGCTATGACACGTACTGGGGTGGGGGTACGACTGGAACGTACTGGGGTGTAGGTACATGGGGGTATGACACGTACTGGGGTGGGGGTACGACTGGAATGTACTGGGGTGTACATAGATGGTGGTACGACACGTACAGGGGTGGGGGGGTGTACATTGACGGTGGTACGACACGTACTGGGGTGGGGGTACGACTGGAACGTACTGGGGTGTACCTAGACGGGTGGGGGTATACATATACGGGGGGTACGTGTCGGACGTACGGGGGCTGGGGGGAGTGTTGGGCGCGTATGCGGGCACATGTCTCCATGGTTGCTATAGGTGTTCGGTGCGGACGGTGTTTTTTCCATACGGTTGTACGCTCAGACGCACGGGATGGATCGTGATTCCTCGGTCGGACTTGGCTTTTCATGTTTGTAAGGTAAATCGTCCGAGGACGTGTCGGACACATTTTCCGACCCGAGGACGTGTGGGGAATGATTCCCAGTGCGGTTCGTATGGACTTTTTACCATGCGAATCGTGATTGCCAGTTCGTACGGCACTTGTACGATTTGTACGGTAAAAAGACCCGATACGAGTCGCACGGGGGAATTTTTTGCCGGATCGTGATCGGCACCTATGTCTTTTATGGGTAATGAGCTGCACGGATCTCTGACAAAATTTCGAAGGTCAGAAATTTGACCTACATAAATATCGCAACAAAAATATCGTTGTCAAGAATATCGACATCCTATCTACAACATGGTAAGTACAAAAATATCGAAAATAAAATATCTTTGTCAAAAATATCGTTTTAAAAAATATCGGGTTTTTTTTGGTTACTAAAAATATGTAAAATAAGCATAATAATACTTATAAATAAAATAAACATAATTAAATATATTTCCTAATGTTAAAAATTAATAATTAATCAATATAATTTAATAACAAAATAATTAAACATATACATATAATATATAATATATATACTTAATAATGTTTTTATAATTATTTTAATAAATTATAAATTATTTAAAAATATAAAAAATTGCAAAAACATTACACACATAAAACAATAACATAAATAAAAAATAAATAATTATATATAACAAATTAAAAAAATTACATTTAATTTAAATGTTGTTAAAATTAATTATATACTACATTAGCTAAAATAATAAAAAAAATATTAAATAGCAGAGACAATAAAACTACTACTCCAGCTCCAAAAAACAACAGAAAGGAAAATTTTGGATAGCGGAGGGCTAAAAATTACTATATCCACTCCAGATAGTGTAACAGTAGGGAAAGTGTTGGATAACGTAGAAGTATAAATTATTATTCCGACTCCAGGGAGTGCAACAGTAAGGAAAGTGTTGGATAGCCTAGGGGTAAAAATAACTATTCCAACTCCAAATAGTGCAACAGTAGGGAAAGTGTTGGATGGCGTAGAGGTAAAAATTAGTATTCCCACTCCAGACAGTGCAACCGTAGGGAAAATGTTGGATGGCGTAGGGGTAAAAATTACAATTCCCACTCCATACAGTGCAACAGTAGGGAAAGTGTTGGATAACGTAAGGGTAAAAATTACTATTCCAACTCCAAGGAGTGCAACAGTAGAGAAAGTGTTGGATTGCGCAGGGATACAAATTACTTTTCCCACTCCAGATACTGCAACAGTAGGGAAAGTGTGGGATAGCGTAGGGCTAAAACTTACTATTCCAACTCCAGAGAGTGCAACAGTAGGGAAAGTGTTGGATAGCGTAGGAGTAAAAATTACTATTCCAACTCCAGAGAGTGCAACAGTAGGGAAAGTGTTGGATAGCGTAGGGGTAAAAATTACTATTCCAACTCCAGAGAGTGCAACAGTAGGGAAAGTGTTGGACAGCGTAGGGCTAAAAATTGCTATTCCAACTCCAGAGAGTGCAAGAGTAGGGAAAGTGTTGGATAGCGTAGGGGTAAAAATTACTATTCCAACTCCAGAGAGTGCAACAGTAGGGAAAGTGTTGGATAGCGTAGGAGTAAACATTGCTATTCCAACTCCAGAGAGTGCAAGAGTAGGGAAAGTGTTGGATAGCGTAGGGGTAAAAATTACAATTCCAACTCCAGAGAGTGCAACAGTAGGGAAAGTGTTGGATAGCGTAGGGGTAAAAATGACTACTCCAACTCCAGAGAGTGCAACAGTAGGGAAAGTGTTGAATAGCGTAGGGGTAAAAATTACTATTCCAACTCCAGAGAGTGCAACAGTAGGGAAAGTGTTGGATAGCGTAGGGGTAAAAATTGCTATTCTAACTCCAGAGAGTGCAACAGTAGGGAAAGTGTTGGATAGCGTAGGGGTAAAAATTACTACTCCAACTCCAGAAAGTGCAACAGTAGGGAAAGTGTTGGATAGCTTAGAAGTTAAAAATAACATATAAATACAATAATTCTTTAAAATAATTAATAATGTAATTATTAAATAACTCAAAATTACTTACAAATACCAATAGATATTTATAAAAAACATAACTACCAATAAATAATTATTTAGCAATAAATTATTAATAAATACCAATAAATACTAATTATTGAATATTAATTACCAATTAAAAATTATTGAACAATTACATTTTTATACCAAAAAATAATTATCAAACTTTAATTACCAATTAAAAAATATTAAACAATTGCATCTTTTTTATTCCAAAAATTATAATTATTATACATTAATTACCAATTAATAATTACTTATTAATATATTAATTAGAAATATCAATAAATAATATTTAAACATATCTAATTACCAATTGATTATTAATCTACAATAACCCAATTTTCATAACCAAAATATTATAATTTAAAATATTTACCAATTAATATTTAATCTCCAATTAATTAATTATCAATACCCAGCAACAAATTTAATAATTACTTAATTACACTTCAATTACTTCCAACACTATTCCCCTATAAACGCACGAAACACTCAAATAATAAAATAATACAGTTAACATAATTATCAATTAATCAATTAATAAAAACTAATTACCAATTAATAAAAATTAATTATCAATTAATACTTAATTAACAAAAATATAATTATCAATACCAATAAATAAATATAAATATTACTTAATTACATTTCAATTACTTCCCACCCTATTCCCCTATAAACCCACAACCCGCTACAGAATTTAAACGCAAAAATGATTTAACATTAATTTATAATTCCTAAAAATTTATAATTAATTTCACACAATTAAATTACTTCCCACCCTAATCCCCTATAAACCCACAACCCGCTACAGAATTTAAACGCAAAATTTATTTAAAATTAATTTATAATTCCCAAAAATGTATTATTAAATTCATATAATTAAATTACTTCCCACCCTATTCCCCTATAAACCCACAACCCGCTACGGTACTAAAACACAAAATTAACTTAAAAAAAACATTATTAACATATAAAAATTATATACATATATTTTAAACCAGTTGAACACTTAACAAAAAATAATTAACGCATACATATTAAATACATAATAAAATACATAGCAATATTATACATATTGATATTAGTGACATGGATATTAGTAACATCGATATATTTCATATGGATATTACTAACTTCGATATTACTAACATCGATATAAAAAAATCGATATTACTTACCTTAGGGTCGATATTCTGTCCATCGATATTCTTGACATCGATATTCTTTTCCTTCGATATTCTAGACTCGATATTATTGTAGGTCGAAATTAACTTTTTGATATTTAGACTGCTCACCGAGCTGCACAGCAAACCATACTCTTGGCGGCCATAGGAGATGGACAATGAGTCTTTTACGGGTAATAAGCTGCACAGCAAATCATGCTCTTGGCGGCCGTAGGAGGTGGACAATAAGGTGCCGATTATGATCCTGTAAAAAATTTCCCCGTACGACTCGTATCCGGTCTTTTTACCGTACGAATCGTACAAGTGCCGTACAAACTGCCAACTACGATTCGCAAGGGAAAAAGTCCATACGAATCGCATTGGGAATAATTCCCCACACGTCCTCGGGTCGGAACATGTGCCCGACACGTCCCCGGACTAATTACCGTACAAATGTGAAAAGTGAAGTCCGAACGCGGAAGTACGATCCATCCCGTGCGTCCGATGTTACAACCGGATGGAAAAAGCACCGTCCGCACCGAACTACTATAGCAACCATGGAGACATGTGCCCGCATACGCGCCCAACACCCCCCCAGCCCCCGTATGTGCGCGCCCAATCACCCCCCCAGCCCCCGTATGTACGCGCCCAACCACCCCCCCAGCCCTCCTATGTACGAGTCGAACCCACACCCGTGGATGAACACCCGTGTACGTACGAGTCGAACCCCCACCCGTGTATGTACACCCGTGTACGTACGAGTCGAACCCCCACCCATGTATGTACACCCGTGTACGTACGAGTCGAACCCCCACCCGTGTATGTACACCCGTGTACGTACGAGTCGAACCCTCACCCGTGTATGAACACCCGTGTACGTACGAGTCGAACCCCCACCCGTGTATGAACACCCGTGTACGTACGAGTCGAACCCCCACCGTGTATGTACACCCGTGTACGTACGAGTCGAACCCCCACCCGTGTATGTACACCCCCGTACGTACGGCCCATACCCCCACCCGCGTATGTATGGAGCGTACCCCCACCCCAACCGTGTATGTACGGCCCGTACCCTCACCCGCGTATGTATGGAGCGTACCCCCACCCCAACCGTGTATGTACGGCCCATACCCTCACCCGCGTATGTATGGAGCGTACCCCCACCCCAACCGTGTATGTACGGCTCGTACCCTCACCCGCGTATGTATGGAGCGTACCCCCACCCCAACCGTGTATGTACGGCCCGTACCCTCACCCGCGTATGTATGGAGCGTACCCCCACCCTAACCGTGTATGTACGGCCCGTACTCCCACCCACGTATGTATTGAGCGTACCCCCACCCCAACCATGTATGTACGGCCCGTACCCCCACCCGTGTATGTATTGAGCATACCCCGACCCCAACAGTCTAAGTACGGAGCGCACCCCAGGCCCCAACACCAGCACCTTCACCCAACATCGCGCATGTACGAGTCGTACCAAGCCAGAGACAAGGACAGCACTGTACAACAAAATGGCCGATGTACACACCGTACACACGCTAAAAACACACGTACACAACCAGGACAAAGCAAAACAACACAAGAAGACTCTATTCGAATCGCACAAAGCCACAAAACATGTCCAACAAGCACAAATACAACACATTCACTGACCTGCAACTGCCAAACTCCCAAACAGAGGCCCAAAACACAACCACTCCTTATAACACACCCACCCAAAGTTCAAACACAGCCACACCCACCAATGGACCAATAAAAAGGCCCAACACACACAAACCATGATCCTTTGCAACAGACCCACTGCTGCCAGACCACACCGAGAAACAACTGCACCATACTACAACCTCCACTACACCTTACACCTGCACACCTTCACACAACCACCTTCACAAACACCCCCTCATCACATTCACACACACACCTGCACAACCACACCCACAACCATCCACACCCACACCCCCCACAACCATCCACACCCACACCCCTCACCATGCCCACTAACAAGAATCCAAAGTTCACTAGCCAAGAGTTGGAGGTCCTTGTCGACGAAATCCTCAGAGTCGAGCCACACCTCTTTGGAACATTGGTCAGACAGACCAGCATTTGCGAAAAAACAGCCATGTGGCAGACGATTGTCGATGCTGTGAATGCTGCTGCGTCCACCAGAAGGACCAGGCATGAATGCCAAGCCAGGTGGTACGATCTGCGGAGGAGGGTCCGAGCCAAAATGACCGACGACCACAACCAGGCCAACATCACTGGAGGAGGGCCGCCCCGCAGACGCGTACAATACCATCCCTGGGAGGAGAGGGTGATGGCCATACTGCCGGTGGTGGCAGTGGACGGAGTAGAAGGACTCCGAGAGCCTGGTGAGTACACAAACAACTCACCTCACATGGGGGGAACGTCATCCACAACCAAACTCACAATCATGCACGCAACCACCCCAAGCTATCGCATGACTCAACCACACTCCATAAACACGCACATGCCACTAGCGCCACCATGCCCCATGCACCCAGTTGGATAATCCCAAGTCACAGGCCACAGAAAACACCAACACAAGACACGGTAACCCGGATGGCGGGAGTGTGGGCCTCAAAAATCACATAGTGCAACTTAGAAGCAGACAACAATGCCCTCTGCCCATATGGCCTAGGTCACAGCCAGACAAACAGTTTGTCCCCACACAGGAAAGACTTGCCAGCAATTGGCGGACGCCTTGCATTAAGACATGCGGTGAAGGCACTTTTTGCACATGACAGCAGCTAATGAACAGCCAACACTGTGAAAGAGTGGCAGCACACACCACCACAGCAGCAGCGCAGACACAGACACTACACCCAATGGGTGCCTGGAGATCAGAAACAAACTCACATGAACAAGCCAAGGGCCATTCAAAGATCTGCAAAAAGTGTGTGCCTAGGAAGCTGGCCTGAGGTGACATAGGGTGACACACAGAGGGAGGGAGAGGGGGAGAGAGAGGGAGGGAGACACAGGGAGACGGACAGAGGGAGGAGGCTGACACAGGGAGGGAGGGAGAGGGGGACAGAGAGGGAGTGAGAAAGGGAGACACAGGGAGACCAATTCAGCCTTGGGTGGTGTGGGAATGTCTGCTCGTCAGCAGGTGGACTGCGTGCATGTAGACAAGGGTGGCCAGTGCCTGAATCCCCCTCTCTTCTCCATGGCAAAACACTGGGCCATGTCTCAACCTGTGCACGAGCACAACGCCAGCTACCTGCATTATATAAGTGTGTGGAACAACTCCATGTGCCCACGTACAGTGCAACACGGAAGGCGCCAATGCATGGCTCGCCACACCTGCTCACTCCACTGCTGACTGCAGTCACAATTGACGCAGCAAGTAAGACTGTGTCACACATAGGTAAAGTCTCAAAAGCTGTGGCCAAGGGACATACCCATGCACAAGTGCACTGTGAGTGGAATGCAAGACATATCCAAATACCCAGAGGAAATGTGCCAACTTTTAAACGAATGAAACATGGATGTTGCATGGAACAAAAATAACATTGTCTCTCTCACACACAGGTAAACGTCGTGGATCACCCCCCAACACTGGGGGGGGAAGACTCACAGGACCCGGCTCTGCGGGATGACGATCCCACCGGCAGCGACGACTCTCACCACTCCGTGGACGACCCCGACCAACCTGGCCCCTTTGGTGTCCAACCACCTGCAGCACCTGCGTCAGGTACAACTGGGCCAACCACCACCCCCACTCCTGCCACATCCCAGGAGACACCCAGGATCCCTGCCCCACCACCACAACGCAGCCAGGCTGACCAGGAGGGACACGGTGTACCGGGCACCCAGGAGGAGGCAGGCGACAACGCTAATGCCACCCCTCAGGGGTCCCGGAGACCCGATGTGCCCACAAGGGCAGGCCAGGTGCAAGTGGGCAGGGGTGGTGGGAGTGGAGGACGGCGGAGGCGCGAGCCTGACCAGTTGGCTGCGGAACCGGTATATTCCCATGTAAGAAACATCCTGGACACATACCGCAGGACACCACGGGCATGAGCCAGGTTGTGTCCACCCTCAACGCGATGAAGGGGACCCTCGAGGAGATCAAGACCCAGCAGGCCCAGCAACATGCGGAGCAACATGCCTGTCAACTGCGACACCAAGGGCGGATGGAGGACAGACAGGCTGAGCTCGTGACGGTGTTCACGGGAATTCACCGTACACTCCGTCGGATAGCCGACAACATGGGCAACCCTCCCTGTGCCACCAGGCCAAGAACATCACCACCCACAGGGAGGGATCAGGAGGAGGAGGAGACATCCGACGGAGCATCCCAAACATCGTCACGGCCTGCTTCTGAGGGTTCCCGCAGGAGGGCGGGTCGTCCACGGAAAAGACCGTGAGGGTCGGCGCAACAGCACCATCTCCCAGGACACCTGGCCTGGCACCTGGCCCACTGGACCAACAGCAGCACATAAGCAAAAGACATTCTCTGCCACATGGACTTGCTGGTCACTGTCTGACCAATGTTGACAAAGACTGTGGCATGGACTCTGATGATTTCCAATGGCAAGGACACCAACTCCCCCAGTGAACTTTGGATTCCACACACCCGGAAAGCCCCTCTTGTCATATCCCCCCAACACGTACCCCAACACAAATAAAAAGTTACACGATAAAGAGATGATGCCTACATTTTGCATTATTACCTTACATGTGTCTTTTAAAGTCTAACCATGCCTGAGTTCTCATATGACTTCAACCATCCATACCCTGGGGCCTGAGTCTGGCACAGGACACACAGGGGTCACAATGTATTAGGCAAGACAGACATGGAGCACCATACACACCCGTGATGGGCCCAACCAGCTGAGGGGGTGGCCGCACAACCGTGCCGACAGACATATTGAGTACAGCAACAGTCATTCGCAGAGGTCAGGGATCATGTGGAGTGTCCTGGGGGGCACCCAGGTATGTGTAGACAGGTGGCAGAACCATGTCCTGCAAGCTTGAGTCAGGTGGATGCAGGGAATGGTGGCCTGGCCAACGTTGGATGCATGGGGATGGCACATGTCACAATACCCACACAGTCATGGACATCATGCACAATACAGAGTCTAATCCCACACAAACAGCTTGCATCTTGCTACTCTACACATAGACACATAGCCACTATCACGGAAAACCATGCCAGACATGCCGTATGCACCGTGGCAACACACCAGCATTGACTGAGAAGAGGCACCTTGGAGGCATAGGGACACCTTTATTAGTCATGTATTCCGGAATGCAGAGGCAACTCGGAGTACACATACACAGGTCATGTGGAGTAACATGTGGGTCCAACACTGGCACCCCTCTTCTGCAGCACAAATGTGTAATAGCCATGGAACTGGCACACAAGTGTTGGGTAACAGCTAAACACCCCCTGCTGCTCACGGAGAGGCTGCCATACACCATTGATCCTCTGATGTGGAAGTCCCACACCATGTCAAGCCAATGCAAACCGTATGTGTCCGAGGGCAGTGTTACACACATTGATGCCATCATCACAATCCACTATCCCATCACAGATGACTGTCAACAAGTCTGACCATCTATTCAGGTGTATCCAGCTACATGTAATGTGTCCCATGGTGATGCGACATGTCTGCAGAGGAACCAAACATCGACAGGGGCAGTGTGCACACATCGTAAACAACTGCCACACCCAGTACACCCCTGATGCATCCCTTACCCTAAGGAGACTTCCAAACTTGTCCGTGCGTGTAACGCTGAGCCAGCACACGATGACGTGTCCATGAGGAATAGCAGTGCCACAACAATACAACCAGCAGACGCCATGCGCAAGTACCTGGGGATGAGAGACACACAAGAAGTCAGCCACAAAAAGCACAGCCACTTGCATGTGCATGTACTCGACACATGTAAGGATGACAACCAGCTAGGTCACAATTATGACTGTGGAAATACACTCATCACTGGCACCATCACTCGAGTGACACATCCACACACACCTCTGACTCACGTGGCATACATGCAGATGGACACACACATGGCAACACATGCCACACGGGGACCAATGCGTGCACACTCAGACACTGGTACTCACCACTAAGCAAAGAATTCGCGTATGAGCCGACTCCGGATGTCCTCTTGCGGAACCAAATCCTCCACATCACTAGCCCCATTGCCAAGCCCTTCGTCCTCCACGGGTGGATGGTCCTGATCATCTTGATCCAGGATGAGTGGCACAGCTTTCTCAACTGCCATGTTGTGCAGCATGCAGCAGACCATGAAGATTTTGCAGACCTTCGCCGGGGCATATGGGAGGGCGCCACCGGTCTTGAGGAGGCATCTGAATCGGCTCTTCAGGAGGCCAAATGTCCTCTCTATCACTCGCCTTGTCCGGCCATGGGCGGTGTTGTAGCGGAGCTGGGCCGGCGTGCTGGGGTTGCGGAGAGGTGTGATCAGCCATGGCATATAGCCAGCGTCCCCTACATGGAAACCACATGGACATAAGTAGGACAGGAGAAGCGGTCGTGCTGGAAGTCTACGCAAAATACAGGACAGACAGAGTGTACCCACCAACAACACATGCTCGTTCGTTGCGCAGCTGCGTCATCATTTCAGGCACCCTGCTACGCCTCATGATGTAGGCATCGTGTGCTGATCCTGGAAAACGAGCACAGACATGTGAAATCACCATGTTGGACAGACACACCACAAGGGCATTGATGGAGTGGTAGTGTTTGCGATTCCTGTACGCTACCTCCTGTGCCTGTGGTGGTACCAAAGCCACATGTGTCCCATCTATGGACCCAATGACATGGGGCATCCCTCCCAGGGCATAGAATCCACGCTTGACCCCAGTCAACTGTTCAGGAGTTGGGAAATGGATGAACTCATCCAGGTGAAGCAACATGGCCTCTAAGAAATCATGCAGCACACGGCTGAACATGCTCTGGGACATGCCACCAACATGAGCTATGGTATATTGAAAGGTACCCGTGGCAAGAAAATGTAGGGCTGCCATTACCTTCAGCTTGGGTGTCAGTGCCGTAGGATACCTGTGCAGCGGTTGCAGGTGTGGTGCCAGCCTTGCCGTCAACTCCTCAATCAACGGTTGTGGGAAGCGGTAGCAGCGTATACAGTCATTCTCCCGCATGTCAGCCAAGTCCGGAATTGGTCGGGGAAGAGCCGGCGCTCTGCAGTAATTTGGAAGTGACAAGGAAGAGTGAGTGCACTACAACAACAATTTATATGTACTGAGCACATGTTAATCTGTCAATACACATATGCTACATAGGGAGTCAGGTATGTGCTACATGCCCTGGACACGTATGGCTGCCAGGTGACACTCCTACCAAGACCCAGCTACACACGGAGATTGTGAACCTCCACATCCCATGGCATGGGACTAGCTGTGTCCCAGTGTAAGTGAACAGCCAGACGCAACACAGGAGTGACATACATCAACACATCAGCAGAAGTAGGATGTTGATTGCAGAGACAGGTAGCGGAACACTAGAGCCACAGGTCACATGACATTACACTAGGACAGCCCATACACCTTGCCATTAAGGTGTACATGTCATGACTGACCACACATACATTGAGAGGATGCAGAGAGGTCCTTGTTACGCTACTCCGTGTCCCATGCATACATACACACCTTACATCCGATACCACATGTGGCCTGGTGTGCGTAACAGTGTGCCATGGCCATCTACACACAGACACATGTTGGTTGCTGCAACAGCAGATGCTTTTGAGGGAATACCAACATCAAGCTAATGTGAACACACCACACATACATGACATAAACACATCGTGCACCGTGGGTAGTCACATGTCTGGTGTGGTAACCCCTGTAGCGGGCATCAGGGGACACTTGCGTGTGTTGTTGACTGTGCCATGCCAGTGACGCTCATCCCAAGTGTGCAGTACGACATGCACACATGTCAAAGGAGTGAAGGGCATGTCTGGCACATATTGCACCGTCACACATAACATCTGTACACATCTCATCATACATCTATTGCCTTCACAACTCAGGAGTAATGTGCCACATCACAGCCTTTCACACCTGTGCCCCAGACATGTAGTACTGCCCAGACAATGCCTTGATGTCCATCCATGGACAAGTATGTCAGCTCTATTCCTTCCTGTGTGCTGCCTGTCACCACTGTTATGTGTGAAAGGCACCGTACATTTGCTCTGAGGGCGTGTGTACGTTCCCTATCACTATGGGAGTGCTGCCGTAGGCCTACCCATAGTGATAGTGAGCGTACAGGCGTGTGTACGGTCCGTATCACTATGGGTACGCATACGCGAGCACACCCATAGTGATAGTGAGCGTACGCGCGTGTGTACGGTCCGTATCACTATGGGTACGCATACGCGAGCACACCCATAGTGATAGTGAGCGTACGCGCGTGTGTACGGTCCGTATCACTATGGGTACGCATACGCGAGCACACCCATAGTGATAGTGAGAGTACGCGCGTGTGTACGGTCTGTATCACTATGGGTACGCATACGCGAGCACACCCATAGTGATAGTGAGCGTACGCGCGTGTGTACGGTCCGTATCACTATGGGTACGCATACGCGAGCACACCCATAGTGATAGTGAGCGTACGCGCGTGTGTACGGTCCGTATCACTATGGGTACGCATACGCGAGCACACCCATAGTGATACGGACCGTACACATGCGCGTATGCTCACTATCACTATGGGTGTGCTCGCGTATGCGTACCCATAGTGATACGGAGCGTACACACGCCTGTACGGGCCGTTGCTATGCATTTGGGGTGCCCTAGGGCCCCGGAGCACACTGTACCTGTGTGTGAATCTCCAAATTACATAGGGGACACATGAGGGACAAGTATAAAGGCCTACATGCATGCTGGTTGTCATGGAGACTGTTAGAGTCGGGGATCTCTGGTTGGCGCAAAGTTGCCCTTGTGTCAAGCAGGAACCCTCTCCTCCACGTCAGGGCGCAGGATAACCCCTCGCGAATGACCCTTGCTCACCCTCTAGGTGCGTGGCGTGAGCAGCCAAGGCGATTCCTCAGGCGTTGTTGGTTAAGCACTTACAATCGTACACACAGTAAATACATCAATCCCCCCAGAAACGGACACCAGACTTGGATATATATAAAAATACGCTTCTTTATGTAAAAATAGGTATATATATCTCAGCAGACTTATCACAAGACCAATAACGTTTTCGCTAGGCCACCAGGTTATACAGCAGGCAAATGTTCTTGGTTCGTAGTTTCAAATGGATACTTGGTAGTCTCTTTCAAAGGTTACTCGTGGTTCCAGTACTCACAGAGATCGGCTCCTGCGAACGGGGAAATAAGGCGTTGCGGGCCCCGAGCCCGATACTGGAATTTCTTTCGGGATGTGGATAGTCGGCACAGGTCGGTGCGACTCTCAGCTTGGGAAGTGTTCTTGGGTCCTCAATCAGCAGGTGTGGGCAAGTAGGCAGGCGCGGCCCGCGACCCGTTAGCACGGCGGTGCAGGAGGGTCTCCACAGCGGGGGCGGCGCGGCCTGAGGTGTCCGGGGATAGCGAAGCGGGGTCACAGGGCACAGTCAGTGCAGCTGGATGACCCGGCGTAGATCACAGTCGTCGGACGGCTTCCGGCGGGAGGGGTGATAGCACGTTCAGCGCGCTCCAATGGCAGGCGGTGACAGGGGTGCAGGCGGCCTAGCCCGGGGACAGGGAGCGGCTCCGGACGGAGCGGGGCTCTCACGGGGTTGCGGCAGGCGAGCTCCTGAGTGTCACGGCCCTAGGAGGGGCGATGAGGGGCGCAGTCTCTTTTCCAGCGGGATGCACACACGGCTCGAATTGGAGGACGAGCAAGAAGCACAGAGAACCCACTGTTCCTGGGGTTCAGTTCAGGGGGCAAGCTCAGATCAAGCCCTTGGAGAATGTTCCAGCACAAAGTAGCAAAGTCTTTTCAGTAGTCTCTTCCTCTCCTTTCTCAGCAAGGCAGGCAGCAGGCCAGCTCCTCCAGCGTCTCCTTCTCCTTCTAGTCGGGCAGAGGTTCTTTGTGATAAACAGGATTCTGATTTCTTAGGAGCCAGGCTCCTACTTTTATACCATGATTCTTTTGTTCTTTAGCGCCAGGGGGGCCTGGGCCTGGCTCAGTCCAGTTCTGGAGCACTTTGTTATGGTGACTCTGCTCTTTCCTTTCAGCAGCAGGGCAGAGACATCAGCCGCCCCACAGGGGGTGGCGCCGGCTTTGTGGTGGCAGAGCACAGGTCTATTCAAGAGTCAAGGTGTACTCCTCCCACCCATCCTGGTGTCATCTCCCGGCCCATCACCTGGCAGCCAACCTGTCTCTGGGGATCCCCCCACCCTGCTCCTTACTGTTGCTAGGCAGAACACACACACACACAGCAGAGGCGGACTGAGATGGTCAGGTCAGTAAATACTAACTTTCTAAAAGTAGTATTTACAAACCCAGGATATTAAAATAAACTTGACTACAAGAAGTATTTTATCATCCTGGGTTCAGGCATACTAAACTCGACACTCTACCATGCTCTCTGAGTCCACTGGGGTCACAGCGTTGGCGTGATCCCAGCAGCCCATTCTGGCCTACGGAGAGCAGGTAGCCTTCAATAGTGAAAAACGGAAAGGGCGGTAATTCACTACTAAGACATGCCACACACATCAGGGCATGTCCTACCTTATGCCTACAATGCACCCTGCCCTCGGGCCTACCAGAGGGGTGGCTAATATGTAGGTAAGGGAAGGTTTAGGGACTGGCAAGTGGGGGCACTTGCACAGTCAGCGCGACGGTCCGGGACCGCGCACAGGGTCTGCGGTGGCAGACCCTAGACACATTTTACAAGGCCGCTTTCTGTGGGTGGCGCAACCAGCGCTGCAAGCCCACCAGCAGCATCGGCATTCACAAGCCCTGGCACCCCTGGTGCCCTTTACTGGGGACTGACAGTGAATCCAATAAACCAATCATGAACATCAATTACAGGTACACTTTACCTAGGGAGCACTTGCACTGCGGCACGGATTAGCCGTGGCGCAGTGCCCTGAGCGGACAACACCAGCAAAACAATCGAGGCACACCATCAAAAAAGTGGAAGGGAAACTCACGCCAAGGTGCCAGGTCTAACACGTGTCCCCTCCAGCTGAAATGTGGGGAGAACTACCCTTGCCCAGGGGGTTCCTCGTCACTAAGGCGGAAATACCTGGACAGATCGTCAGCGTTGGCGTGATCTGTACCAGGACGGTGTTCCACCGTAAAGTCCATACCCTGTAGGGAGATGGACCACCTCAACAGCTTCGGGTTTTCACCCCTCATTTGCATCAACCATCTGAGGGGCCTGTGGTCCGTCTGAACCCGGAAGTGAGACCCAAACAAGTAGGGTCTTAGCTTCTTCAGCGCCCAGACCACAGCAAATGCTTCTCGCTCAATTGCACTCCACCTACTTTCCCGTGGAAGTAACCTCCTACTGATGAAGGCTACGGGTTGGTCCCAGCCCTCCTCAGTCATCTGTGAGAGAACAGCCCCTACACCATGCTCTGAAGCGTCTGTCTGGACTAGGAATTCCTTGGAGAAGTCAGGGGCCAAGAGCACGGGCGCCGTGCACATGGCAGTCTTCAGGGTGTCGAAAGCTTTCTGACAGGTGTCAGTCCAAATCACGTTCCTGGGCTGCTTCTTAGAAGTCAGCTCTGTCAAGGGGGCAACGATCGTTCCATAGCCCTTGACAAACCTCCTGTAGTACCCAGTGAGCCCCAGGAAGGCCCTCACTGCGGTCTGCGTCTTGGGGGGTTCCCAAGCCAGGACGGTCTCAATTTTGGGTTGCAAGGGTGCCACCTTGCCACTCCCCACTTGGTGTCCCAAGTACACTACGGAACCCTGCCCGATCTGGCACTTGCTTGCCTTGATCGTGAGGCCTGCTCGGCGCAGAGCCATCAACACTTCCCAGAGGTGGCGCAGGTGTTCAGGCCAGGTGGCACTGAACACAGCGATGTCATCCAGGTAGGCGGCACTGAACGCATCCAGCCCAACCAGTACCTGGTTGACCAACTTCTGAAAGGTGGCAGGGGCATTCTTCATCCCAAATGGCATGACTCGGAACTGGAAGTGCCCATCTGGTGTAGAGAATGCTGACCTCTCTTTGGCCCCATCGGTCAAGGCGATCTGCCAGTACCCAGACGTTAAATCAAACGTGCTGAGGAACCGGGCAGCCCCCAGCCGATCAATGAGCTCATCAGCTCTGGGGATGGGGTGCGCGTCAGTCTTCGTGACTGAATTGAGTCCTCTGTAGTCCACACAGAACCGGAGTTCAGGTGTGGCTCCCGGCGCAGCAGCTTTGGGGACCAAGACCACGGGGCTGGACCAAGGACTGCTGGAGGACTCAACCACCCCTAGCGCAAGCATTTTGGAGACCTCCTCCTTGATGCAAGCTCGGACCCTGTCAGTTACCCTGTAAGCCTTGTGCTTCACAGGTAAGCTGTCTCCTGTGTCCACATCATGGACGCACCAATCTGTGACACCAGGAACCAGGGAGAATCGGTCGGAAAATTGTCCCAGCAAGTGGCGGCAATCTTCCTGTTGTTCGGGCGTCAGGGTGGGTGAGAGGTTAACTCCATCCACTGACCCATCTTTCTCAGAGGCCACTAAGAGGTCAGGAAGAGGCTCGGTCTCCTCTTCCATTCCATCATCAGTGGCCAGCAGCATGCCCACTTCGGTCCTCTCTAAGTGGGGCTTAAGGCGGTTAACATGTAGGACCCTCAAAGGGTTCCTGGGAGTCTGCATGTCCACCAAGTAGGTGATAGGACTTTTGCGCTCCACAACCTCAAATGGACCTGTCCACTTATCCTGAAGTGCACACGGCTCCACTGGGGCCAAGACCCACACCTTTTGTCCAGGTTGAAGCTCTACCAGAGTGGCATTCCGGTCGTACCACCGCTTCATCTCCTCCTGGCTGGCTTCCAGATTTGCCTCAGCAAGTTGCCTGAAACGCCGAGTCTGGTTTCGGAAGGCCAGCATGTAACTATATACATTCTGGGGAGGTTTCCTGGGAGATTGCTCCCAGCCTTCCTTTACCAAACTCAGAGGTCCTCTTACCGGGTGACCATACAGAAGCTCAAAGGGGCTGAATCCTAGAGACTTCTGTGGCACCTCTCGGTAAGCGAAGAGCAGGCATCGCAAGAGGACGTTCCACTTACGCCTCATTGGACCGTCCAGGCCCATGATCATGCCTTTGAGGGTTCGGTTGAATCTCTCAACCAACCCGTTTCCTTGGGGGTGGTAAGGAGTGGTGAACTTGTAAGTTACCCCACACTCCTTCCACAGGGATTTCATATATGTGGATATGAAATTGGTCCCTCTGTCGCTCACCACCTCTAGAGGGAATCCCACTCGGGAGAAAATTCCCATCAGTGCTCGTCCCACCACGGGGGCCGTCACTGTCCTCAGAGGGATGGCTTCAGGGTACCGGGTGGCATGGTCCACCAAGACCAGGATGAACCTGTTGCCCAGGGCTGTCTTGGGGTCCAGAGACCCCACAATATCAATACCCACTCGTTGGAATGGCGTACCGACCACAGGGAAAGGTTGCAGAGGAGCCTTGTGCTTCCCTCCGCTCTTACCACTTGCCTGGCAAGTCTGACAGGTTCTGCAGTAGGAATCTGAATTTTTATGCATTTGGGGCCAGTAAAAGTGGGTGACAAGCCTGTCATAGGTCTTGTCCATCCCCAAATGTCCTGCTAAAGGCACATCGTGAGCCAGCCCCAGTAGGAAGGTTCTGAACTTCTGGGGTACCACCAGCACACGGGCTGACCCAGGTTCAGCAGCCTTAGGCTCGGAATACAGGAGGTCACTCTCCCAGTACACGTAGTGTGTTTTGGCCTGAACACCATTGGCCTGGTCTGCAGCCTGTTGCCGCATACCCACGAGAGAAGGGCATTCTTTCTGCTCCCTGCAGAATTCCTCCCTGGAGGGACCTCCTTCTTGCTGCCAATGGGTCAGCTCAGGCAAGTCTCCCAGTTCGGCAATCTGTTCCCCGGTAGGCTCCAGAGCATCCCCCTCAGGGTCTGCTTCCTCCTGGGCCGTGGGAACTTCGGGGGCCGGTTTCCCGCGCCTCCTGCGCCTTCTCCCTAAGGCCGGTTCCTGGACCTCTCCCTCAGGCTCCAGGACCCTCTCAACACCCCTACTGGCTGCCATGGACCGGGTGGTCACGCACGCCCAGTCGGGTAGACCCACCATCCTCAGATGCGTGGTCTTCTCCACCTTTTCCCAAGGGGAGCTCTCCAGGTCGTTTCCTAGCAGACAGTCTACAGGCATGTCAGTTCTCACAGCGACTTGTAGAGTACCAGAAACCTCCCCCCACTCAAAGGGAACTTGAGCCATTGGACAACGACTCTCTACGTTGTCAGCATTGACAACCCTACAGTAGGCATTGGGTACAATCTGCTCTTGAGACACCAGGTGTTGCCTCACCGAGGTCACGCTGGCTCCTGTATCTCTAAGAGCCTCAACCTTCTTTCCATTGATGGTCACTACTTGCCCATATTTCTTAGTGTTAGAGGGCAGGTAGGTTACAGGGACCATCTCACTGTCTCCTAGCGAGACTAGGGTCATCTGCCCGGGACCCCCACCCTCCTGGACTGCTACCTCCTCCCCAAAGTTAACACTAGCTACTTGCCGGGGTGGAGCACCAGTGGGTGCGGTCTTACCAAACAGGCGACACTTAGGATCAGAGGCAATGTGACCCGGGTCACCACACTTATAACAATTGAAGGGCCCCTTTGGAACAGGTCTACCTGTCGGGGCCCCGTTCTGCTGCGGGGGTGGGGGAGGCTGAGAACCCTTCTGCTGGTTCCCTTGGGAATTACTTTGGGGGCCTTTTTGGAACCCCTTCTGTTTACCCTTGTCCCCCCCACTCTTCTGATGGCGACCCTGCCCACCTTTGGCGGAGTCTCCCACTTGACCCTTGTGGACCCTGGTGCTGAGCCAGCGGTCCGCCTCCTCAGCAAGCTTCCTCGGGTTGGACAGCTTGCTATCTATCAGGTGCTGGCGTAGCTCAGGAAAACATTGACTGGACAAGTGCTCCCATGCAATTAAATCAAGCAGCCCTTGATAATCATCCACTTTGCTACCCTTCACCCAACCATCCAGCGCTCTGCAGAAAAAGGTCACATACTCCACATACGTACTCTCAGGGATCTTCTTCGTCTCCCTGAACCGCTGTCTATATAGCTCCGGAGTTAACCCATACCTGGTCATTAAAGCTTCCTTCATATGGGGGTATGAGGTCTGGAGATCTAAGGGTAAATCTAACAGTGTGTCACGCCCTTCAGCAAGGAACCTTCCCCACAACCCCGCTCCCCAGTCTTTCTCAGGGACCCGGTGTGAGGACATGGCCACCTCGTAGGCTCTAAACCACTGCCCTATGTCATCCTTTCTAAAATACTCCTTCACTACATCTTTGGGGATGTACACCTTGGACTCTACCTGCACCGGTGGAGTGCTGCCACCAGAAGGAGCGGTGTCCAAACTTTTTGCCTTCAGCTCCAACTCCTTCAATCTTATGTCATGATCCATTTGGCGTTGTTGTGCCTCTAGGGCCAACTTCTGCTTCTCCATTTCCATTTGTCCTGCCAATTTTGCCATCTCCATTGCATGCGCCCTGTCTGCTGCCCTGTCTGCCAGCTCCTCTGGCGGACGGACTCTGCTGGGCTCCTCAAGGTTGTCGGGTGGAACGATGTCCCCCGCATTCCGTGGGTCTCTTGATTCCTTCCAGGCTCTCAACGCCTTGGTGTACTGGTTCTTCCTCTTGAATCCAGCATGGGGGACTCTGAATTTCACACTGTAGCCTTTCAATTGCTCCATCGTGTAGCCTTCCAGTCTCTCCCAATCCACCTCATCTATTCCAGAAATCACAGAGAGTGCTCTCCCAGCGGAGAGTGAGCTAGGCATGGTTGCAGTAACGGCAGATGTCTCAACAAAGTTCAACAAATAAAAACCTGTGGCTGCGTTATTTGGTCTGCTCTCACTATCTGGTGATTAATAATTCACTGTATGTAAATTACAAGTGCAAATCCGAAATCCCAACCGCTGCCAACAATGTTAGAGTAGGGGATCTCTGGTTGGCGCAAGGTTGCCCTTGTGTCAAGCAGGAACCCTCTCCTCCACGTCAGGGCGCAGGATAACCCCTTGCGAATGACCCTTGCTCACCCTCTAGGTGCGTGGCGTGAGCAGCCAAGGCGATTCCTCAGGCGTTGTTGGTTAAGCACTTACAATCGTACACACAGTAAATACATCAATCCCCCCAGAAACGGACACCAGACTTGGATATATATAAAAATACGCTTCTTTATGTAAAAATAGGTATATATATCTCAGCAGACTTATCACAAGACCAATAACGTTTTCGCTAGGCCACCAGGTTATACAGCAGGCAAATGTTCTTGGTTCGTAGTTTCAAATGGATACTTGGTAGTCTCTTTCAAAGGTTACTCGTGGTTCCAGTACTCACAGAGATCGGCTCCTGCGAACGGGGAAATAAGGCGTTGCGGGCCCCGAGCCCGATACTGGAATTTCTTTCGGGATGTGGAGAGTCGGCACAGGTCGGTGCGACTCTCAGCTTGGGAAGTGTTCTTGGGTCCTCAATCAGCAGGTGTGGGCAAGTAGGCAGGCGCGGCCCACGACCCGTTAGCACGGCGGTGCAGGAGGGTCTCCACAGCGGGGGCGGCGCGGCCTGAGGTGTCCGGGGATAGCGAAGCGGGGTCACAGGGCACAGTCAGTGCAGCTGGATGACCCGGCGTAGATCACAGTCGTCGGACGGCTTCCGGCGGGAGGGGTGATAGCACGTTCAGCGCGCTCCAATGGCAGGCGGTGACAGGGGTGCAGGCGGCCTAGCCCGGGGACAGGGAGCGGCTCCGGACGGAGCGGGGCTCTCACGGGGTTGCGGCAGGCGAGCTCCTGAGTGTCACGGCCCTAGGAGGGGCGATGAGGGGCGCAGTCTCTTTTCCAGCGGGATGCACACACGGCTCGAATTGGAGGACGAGCAAGAAGCACAGAGAACCCACTGTTCCTGGGGTTCAGTTCAGGGGGCAAGCTCAGATCAAGCCCTTGGAGAATGTTCCAGCACAAAGTAGCAAAGTCTTTTCAGTAGTCTCTTCCTCTCCTTTCTCAGCAAGGCAGGCAGCAGGCCAGCTCCTCCAGCGTCTCCTTCTCCTTCTAGTCGGGCAGAGGTTCTTTGTGGTAAACAGGATTCTGATTTCTTAGGAGCCAGGCTCCTACTTTTATACCATGATTCTTTTGTTCTTTAGCGCCAGGGGGGCCTGGGCCTGGCTCAGTCCAGTTCTGGAGCACTTTGTTATGGTGACTCTGCTCTTTCCTTTCAGCAGCAGGGCAGAGACATCAGCCGCCCCACAGGGGGTGGCGCCGGCTTTGTGGTGGCAGAGCACAGGTCTATTCAAGAGTCAAGGTGTACTCCTCCCACCCATCCTGGTGTCATCTCCCGGCCCATCACCTGGCAGCCAACCTGTCTCTGGGGATCCCCCCACCCTGCTCCTTACTGTTGCTAGGCAGAACACACACACACACAGCAGAGGCGGACTGAGATGGTCAGGTCAGTAAATACTAACTTTCTAAAAGTAGTGTTGGACAGGCCACACGAAGGGCTTGCTCCCTCCCCGCACGACAGGGCCCGAGCTCCGGCCCGCCAGGCATAACCCACGACAAGCACCTGCACCCCGTCTCCCGACGGATCTTCTGCCCTCGGACCCCTACTCATCACGGGCCCCAGCCCCACCGGCTTCCCCGTCCGGGTCAAGCCGCCATCTTGGGCCCTGCACCATGAGGCCGCGTGGCCTCGCCCCGACCCTAACCCCGGGCCTGGCCGGCCCCGACATCCCGGCACCACCATCCACCCAGGAGGTGAGCGGACCACTTGGCAGGTCCATGGGAGAACGAAGCGTCAAGAGCTCTTCCCCCGCCAGGTGCCGATCGCCTCCAGCTCCCCCAGGCGCTGGCTCCACCCCCTGCTGGGTGTCTGGACACCTTCATCCCGGGCCCTCCGACCTCCACGTGCGAGGGTCCGGACATCAAAGGGCGCCTGCCCTATAACTGGGGCAACTCCGGAGCAGGAAGGCAGTTGTATCCTGGAGTCGAGAGACACCGAGAGAACTCAGCCTTGACGGACTACTGGCGCTGCCGTAGCCCTATCCTGCGAACTATCGTCCTGCCTGCTGGCGCTGCCGCGGCCTTCTGCAACATCTATCCTCGTCGGGACCTGCTGGCGCTGCCGCGGCCCGTTGTAACGACCATCCTCACCAGGACCTGCTGGCGCTGCCGCGGACCGTACATCGACCATCCTTCCGGGACCTGCTGCCGCTGCCGCGGACCGTGTACCGACCATCTCGACCGGGACCTGCTGGCGCTGCCGCGGCCCGTACCAGCTAAACCACCAAGCTCGAGTATTGTGAGCTAATCATCATCTCATCCGAACTACCTGACTGGTAAACAGACTGTCCCGCTACCCCCTTCCCTACTTTGAGAGACTTGAATCTAGGGGACCCCTGAGTCCAGACCTCCTTGTACCATTCAACCGTACCTTAAGAAGTGATTATAAAGAACGCTGAATCTTATCCTTGTGTGGTATCTGTCTGTGGGGGGGAAGTTACTTGTCTGTACGATCGCTGGAGACGGCTCTCCCCGGAGACCTCTCCCCCTGACCTCGGCCGACCCTCCCGGTCCGCCTAACCTTTCTAACATTGGTGGCCAGCGGCGCGATCCGAATCAACGCGTAATCGTACAGAGAGTAGCTCACCCCACGACAAAACCACGATGTCAGCCAAAGATAGCGGTTCCACTGAGAAATTCCAAATGGATAAGTTAGAAGAGTACAGCCACCGCGAACTGAAACAATTCTGCATAGAACTTGGCATTGCTACCACCGGCCTGAGTACCAAAGAGGATCTAAAGCACGCCCTTGAGTCGTGGACGGAAACTGGGATCGCCGGACCCTCCGACCAAAACAGTGTCACACCAGAGGGGAACGCCACGGCTCCCGAGGAGCGGGGAACGGGCCTCTCGCAGGAGGAGATCCGAGAGAGAGAAAGAACCAGATTGCACGAGTTGGAAATGGCACGACTCAAGATGGATGGGGAACTCAAGTTAGCCGAACAGAAACTCAACCTAGAGCACATGCGGCTCCGAGAAGAACGAGAAGAAAAGCAGAGACAGAGAGAGCTGGAGGAAAAGAGAATAACACTCGAACACGAGCGCCAACTGGCGGAAATAGAACTTCGGAAACAGAGTAAAGAACTGGGGGTGCCTGAGCGACCGCACACCCCGGGGCCAACCGAGAAAAAAGTCCACATCCCCAAGGATGTTGTCCGCGAGTATGTCCGAGAAGACGACATACAACAGTGGTTTAAAGCCTACGAGATCGCCATGACCTCCCACCGGATCGACCGGAGCGATTGGGGAGCCGGACTATGGGGGAGGTTCGTCAACGAGGGTCGCGATGCCCTGCTGCAGCTCCCAGATCACCAAATGTCGTCCTACGACCACATGAAGGCTGCCCTCCTCTCCCGCTACGGCCTCACACCCGAGATGTACCGCCAGAGGTTCAGAGATTGCACCCGGATCCCAGGTACAACTTGGGTAGAATACGTGAACTATTTCAGCCGTGCCTTCGAGGGTTGGATCAAGGGGAGCCATGTCACCACCTACGAACAACTCTTTAACCTTATGGTATGGGAGCACCTGTCGAACAACTGTTTCGTCGAGCTCCGGCAGCACCTCCTCGACAGTAAGCTGACTGACCCCCGGCAGCTCGCCACCGAAGCTGACCGATGGGAAAGCACCCGAGTGGGCCGGAAAGGGCCACACGAGCAGAACAGAAGCAACCAAGGCCAGCACCGTCCTCGGGGAGGAGGAGGGGGCCAGGGGCGAGGGAGAGACGCCTTGCCAGCAACACCCGTGGCCAGCACCCCGCCTCCGGCCGGCCGGGGCAACCCCCCGTTGCGTCCTGGGTTCCGAGCCAACGTCACGTGCCACCGATGCCAGCGAGTCGGCCACTACGCCAATGACCCGAGCTGCCCACAGAACCAAACACCCAAGCCCCGCCAGGTAGCTGCCGCCGCCCTGGGGGAAGAGCGATTATCGGAGGAACCAGAAGAGTATGAGCCGGCCCAGCAAGAGTGGGAACCGGCCGCCATGGTCCTGGCGTGCTTAGGGGGAAGAGACATGGTCCCGCAGGCTCCCCTACCCGCTAACACCAGGAAATACGGTCAGTGGGTGACCATTAATGGACAGCGAGCCGAGGCCTTGAGTGACACAGGCGCCAGTGTGACGGCCGTCCGCTGTCACCTGGTGAAGCCCGAACAGATCCTGCCGAACATTCTCTGCCCCGTCCGCTCGGCAGACAACTCTGAGAGTATGTGTCAGATGGCCTGCGTCCCATTCGAATGGGGAGGGGTCTCCGGTCTGTTGAAGGTGACGGTCCGGGACGATGCCCCCGTGGACTGCCTCCTGGGGAATGACCTCGAGAGTTCCCCGTGGGCCACCGTTGAGAGAAGAGAGCACCTAGGGATGCTGGGCCTCCCGGACTGGGCCTGCATAACCACCCGGTCCATGGCCGCCCGTGCCGTCCCCCGATCAGAAGAACCGGAATGGCCAGCACCTCCGCCCCCGGTCGCCCCAGTAGACGACAACGATGAGGCCAGCCTCCCAGACCCGACGACCGAAGGGGACGCGCAACCCCAGGACCTTCCTGACCTGGCTCAGTGGTGTCGAGAAGGAGGGCCCACCCAAGAACAGTTCCGCCAGGAACAAAAGACCTGTCCCTCCCTCGAGGGACTCCGCCAACAAGCCAGCGCCCAGAACGCAGGGGACTCCACCGGAACTCACTGGGTCTACTGGGATAACGACCTGCTCTACAGCGAGCAAAGAATCGCCGAGCTGGGGGCCGGTCGAGTACTGGTGGTACCTCTCCGCTTCAGAGACTTTCTGCTCGACCTGGCCCACGATGTCCCCCTGGCTGGACACCTGGGCCAGGACAAAACGTACAGCCGCCTAGTGACCCACTTTTTCTGGCCGAAAATGAGGAACGACGTCCTGAACCACTGCCGATCTTGCCCCACATGCCAAGCCAGCGGGAAGAGTGGTTGGAAGCTGAAAGCCCCTCTGCAACCCTTCCCTGTGGTCACCACCCCGTTCGAGAGGGTGGGGATAGACATTGTGGGGCCTCTGGACCCCCGCACGGCACAAGGACACAGGTTCATCTTAGTACTGGTGGACCATGCCACCCGCTACCCCGAGGCGGTGCCCCTACGGACCGTGACAGCTCCGGTGGTTGGCCGGGCCCTAATGGGGATCTTCTCCCGGGTAGGCTTCCCCCGAGAAGTCGTCAGCGACCGAGGCACGAACTTTATCTCCAAATACATGAAGTCCCTCTGGCAACAATGCGGGGTCACCTACAGATTCACGACCCCTTATCACCCCCAAGGGAACGGACTAGTGGAACGTTTTAACCGCACTCTCAAGGGGATGATTGGGGGATTGGAAGAGCCCCTCCGTCGCCAGTGGGATGTACTACTCCCGTGCCTCCTCTTCGCCTACCGAGAAGTCCCCCAGAAGTCCCTCGGCTTTAGCCCTTTCGAACTCCTGTACGGGCACCCTGTGCGAGGGCCCCTCAGCCTAGTCAAGGAAGGTTGGGAGATGGCCCCCCTAAAGACCCCTCCAGACGTCTTCAAATACATCCTGGCCCTACGCAATCAGACCCGGCGCTTCAGGGAGATGGCCAAGGCGAACCTCGAGGCCAGCCAGGAGGACATGAAGAGGTGGTATGATCACAATGCCTCCTCCGTTGAGTTCGAGCCTGGTCAACAAGTATGGGTGATGTCCCCCACCGAACCATGTGCCTTGCAAGATAAGTGGACGGGGCCCTTCAAAGTGGTCGAGCGCAAAAGCCCCGTCACTTACCTCATCGACATGGGGACCTCCCGGAACCCCCTTCGGGTCCTCCACACCAACCGACTCAAACCACACTTTGTGCGCTCAGAACTCAGCCTCCTGATGGCTACGGACAGTGGTGCAGAGGAAGACTCCGAACCCCTCCCGGATCTCCTGAAGACTCAGGAGAATGACGGCTCCGTGGACGGGGTCCGGCTCTCTGACGCCCTCACTTCGGAGCAACGCCAGGGCTGCCGGAACCTCCTGCTGCAGTTCGCTGCCCTGTTCTCCCTCACCCCCGGGGTCACCCCTTGGTGTTTGCACGACGTGGACACCGGGGACAGTCCCCCTGTCCGACACCGGGCCTACCGCGTACCAGATCGGGTACGGGCCTGCATACAGGAGGAAGTGGCCAAGATGCTCACAATCGGGGTCATCGAGCCCTCGGACAGTCCCTGGGCCAGCCCGGTTGTATTGGTTCCCAAAGCCGCTGCCCCCGGCACCGCACCTGAACTGAGATTCTGCGTCGACTACCGGGGCTTGAACGCTGTCACCCGGACCGACGCTCATCCGATTCCCCGAGCAGACGAGCTGATCGACCGGCTGGGGGCCGCCCGCTACCTTAGTATCTTCGACCTAACAGCGGGCTACTGGCAGATCGGCCTCACACCCAGGGCTCAGGAACGGTCAGCCTTCTCTACCCCCGATGGCCACTACCAATTCAAGGTCATGCCCTTCGGCATGAAGAATGCCCCCGCCACGTTTCAACGCCTCGTGAACCAGGTCTTGGCAGGGCTCGAAGAGTTCAGCGCTGCCTACCTGGACGATATCGCTGTATACAGCCGCCACTGGTCCGACCACCTCCGTCACCTCCAAGAGGTCCTACAGGCCCTCCAGCGGGCCGGCCTCACAATTAAGGCCGGCAAGTGCCAAATTGGCCAAGGGTCCGTGACCTACCTTGGGCACCAAGTGGGAAGCGGGCTGGTGGCCCCGCTGCAACTTAAGATTGCTGCCATCCAGTCCTGGCAGCCCCCCGTCACCCAGACCGAGGTCCGAGCCTTCTTGGGGCTCACCGGCTACTACCGGCGGTTCGTGAAGGACTACGGCAGCATCGTGGGGCCCCTCACGGGTCTCACGTCCAAGAACCAACCGAAGCGGATTAACTGGACCCCCGATTGTCAAGCGGCCTTCGAGAAGCTGAAGGCCGCCCTGTGCACCGCCCCTGTGCTCCAGGCCCCCGATTACAGTCGGGAATTCGTGGTACAGACCGACGCCTCCGACCACGGCATCGGAGCCTTTCTTTCTCAGTTAAACCCCGAAGGTCATGACCAGCCGGTGGCCTTCATCAGTCGACGTCTCCTGGCCCGAGAACAGCGCTGGAGCACCATCGAGAGGGAGGCCTTCGCAGTGGTGTGGGCCCTCAAAAAGCTCCGGCCCTATCTCTTCGGTACCCACTTCCGGGTACAAACCGACCATCGACCCCTGCAGTGGCTGATGCAGATGCGGGGGGAGAACCCAAAACTCTTGCGCTGGTCCATTTCCCTGCAGGGAATGGACTTCACCGTGGAGCACCGACCAGGCCAAGACCACGCCAACGCAGATGGCCTGTCCCGCTTTTTCCGCCTCGACGAAGAGAGTCCCCAAGGAGATGGGTGACTCTCCCCGCCTTCAGCTGGGGGGGACGCATGTTGGACAGGCCACACGAAGGGCTTGCTCCCTCCCCGCACGACAGGGCCCGAGCTCCGGCCCGCCAGGCATAACCCACGACAAGCACCTGCACCCCGTCTCCCGACGGATCTTCTGCCCTCGGACCCCTACTCATCACGGGCCCCAGCCCCACCGGCTTCCCCGGCCGGGTCAAGCCGCCATCTTGGGCCCTGCACCACGAGGCCGCGTGGCCTCGCCCCGACCCTAATCCCGGGCCTGGCCGGCCCCGACATCCCGGCACCACCATCCACCCAGGAGGTGAGCGGACCACTTGGCAGGTCAATGGGAGAACGAAGCGTCAAGAGCTCTTCCCCCGCCAGGTGCCGATCGCCTCCAGCTCCCCCAGGCGCTGGCTCCACCCCCTGCTGGGTGTCTGGACACCTTCATCCCGGGCCCTCCGACCTCCACGTGCAAGGGTCCGGACATCAAAGGGCGCCTGCCCTATAACTGGGGCAACTCCGGAGCAGGAAGGCAATTGTATCCTGGAGTCGAGAGACACCGAGAGAACTCAGCCTTGACGGACTACTGGCGCTGCCGTAGCCCTATCCTGCGAACTATCGTCCTGCCTGCTGGCGCTGCCGCGGCCTTCTGCAACATCTATCCTCGTCGGGACCTGCTGGCGCTGCCGCGGCCCGTTGTAACGACCATCCTCACCGGGACCTGCTGGCGCTGCCGCGGACCGTACATCGACCATCCTTCCGGGACCTGCTGGCGCTGCCGCGGACCGTGTACCGACCATCTCGACCGGGACCTGCTGGCGCTGCCGCGGCCCGTACCAGCTAAACCACCAAGCTCGAGGATTGTGAGCTAATCATCATCTCATCCGAACTACCTGACTGGTAAACAGACTGTCCCGCTACCCCCTTCCCTACTTTGAGAGACTTGAATCGAGGGGACCCCTGAGTCCAGACCTCCTTGTACCATTCAACCGTACCTTAAGAAGTGATTATAAAGAACGCTGAATCTTATCCTTGTGTGGTATCTGTCTGTGGGGGGGAAGTTACTTGTCTGTACGATCGCTGGAGACGGCTCTCCCCGGAGACCTCTCCCCCTGACCTCGGCCGACCCTCCCGGTCCGCCTAACCTTTCTAACAAGTAGTATTTACAAACCCAGGATATTAAAATAAACTTGACTACAAGAAGTATTTTATCATCCTGGGTTCAGGCATACTAAACTCGACACTCTACCATGCTCTCTGAGTCCACTGGGGTCACAGCGTTGGCGTGATCCCAGCAGCCCATTCTGGCCTACGGAGAGCAGGTAGCCTTCAATAGTGAAAAACGGAAAGGGCGGTAATTCACTACTAAGACATGCCACACACATCAGGGCATGTCCTACCTTATGCCTACAATGCACCCTGCCCTCGGGCCTACCAGAGGGGTGGCTAATATGTAGGTAAGGGAAGGTTTAGGGACTGGCAAGTGGGGGCACTTGCACAGTCAGCGCGACGGTCCGGGACCGCGCACAGGGTCTGCGGTGGCAGACCCTAGACACATTTTACAAGGCCGCTTTCTGTGGGTGGCGCAACCAGCGCTGCAAGCCCACCAGCAGCATCGGCATTCACAAGCCCTGGCACCCCTGGTGCCCTTTACTGGGGACTGACAGTGAATCCAATAAACCAATCATGAACATCAATTACAGGTACACTTTACCTAGGGAGCACTTGCACTGCGGCACGGATTAGCCGTGGCGCAGTGCCCTGAGCGGACAACACCAGCAAAACAATCGAGGCACACCATCAAAAAAGTGGAAGGGAAACTCACGCCAAGGTGCCAGGTCTAACAGAGACCAAGTTTAAAGTATGAATTTTTTTCTGCAGGTGCACAGCAAAAGTCGGTTTGAATGAATCTACTTTGTTGCAAAGTGGTTGTGGAGTTGACATCATGCTCAAGAAAAAAAAAAAAAAACACTGACTGTGCTAGGTTTAAAGGGATTGGAGGAAACATAGGATGCAAATGTGAGTGACCAATCACTCTGTACTCCTGTGCATGAAACAGGCCAGCAAGGCAGATATAAGGCAGCCAGGTCCCATGAGAGAGCACTTGCCTGCACATCTTTGGATTCTACGACCCTGCTGCTGCTCATGATTCCCTGGAACCATGTCAAGGTCTGTGGAGAGGGCCCGGCCTTTCACCCTGGAGGGGAACCTGGCATTGCTGGATGTGATCCTCCCACAGTACCCCTTGCTGTATGGGCGACCAGGGTATCAGGTGAGTGCAGAGTCCACTAGCACAGACTGTGTCCCTTTTTTGTGACTGTGACTTCTGGCATTGTGTCCAGGTGTGACACACATGCAATGTACTGTAGTGGGGGCCCCGGGGGGGGGAATGTCTGATGTCTCCCAGCCAGAGCATGCTGTGGTGCATGTCTGCCGTCCTCACTTGCATTGTGTTTACTGTGACAATCACTGCATGGTGCATGCCGCATTCTGCCTGTCTTATCCTCCTGGGAATGTTGCCTCTACAGTCCTCATGTGATTATGTGGTCAGCCCAGTGTGACAGGTGACTGTACCCACACATGTGTGTTAGTTCTGTGTACCTGTGCTGAGAGTGTCCACATGATGTGTTCATACCCTGGACATCGGTGTGTGTGTAAGTCCCCTGTCATGTGGGTGGGTGCATATGTGGAGTGTAGCACCCAAGCTGCATGAGGGATGGATATACCCTGCCCATCTGATGTGAGCAAGGAGCAGTGCTGTGTGTCTGACGTGCAGAGCCAGCCCCACACCTGTGAGCCCCCCCGTCTAGTGGCACATGTGCAGAGTGAGGTTTGTAGCTGCATTTGGCAATGGCAGGTGAATGTCCTGTGCCTGTGTGTGTCTGTGTACTCTGCTGAGGTAGCGTCAGTGGCCTGTGGCATGTGACTGCTTTGAGGTGCTGCACATAATCCTGGTGTAGCTTGTGATGCACAGTGTGAGCCTGGATCATTGATTGTGTCGTTGCCCTCATTCCACCTGTGTACTTTCAATGGCACGTACTGCTTTTGCCCTTCCCCAGAGGATAATGTCCCTATGACAAAGGTGCAATGCGTTGGCTGCATACTATGCCTTGTTGTAACCAGCAAATTTGTTCTAATATGTGTCTCTGTGACATGTGCCAGGTGTATTGATGTAGTGTCACTTGTTCATCCTCACAGGTAGGCGCCTCTGCCAAGAAGCAGATCTGGATGAACGCCGTCAGTGCCGTGAGGAGGACGGAGGGTCGCAAGCGGCGCCTGGCCCAGGTGAGAAAACGCTGGCAGGATATCCGGTGCTGGACGCCTAGGATCGCACGGGTCCTGCTGGGGGATTCACCTGAGACCCATAAGAACCGTGGGCGCCGCCGTCTGACCCACATCCACAAGCGTGTGCTGGCGGTGGTCTTTCCAGACTTGGACAGGCGCTTACGGGAGAAGCAGCAGCAGGAAGGGGGTAGGTACATGTGTGTTTGTTGTGTGTCACCAGCATTTGTAAGTGCGCAGTTGCATGGATACACTGCCAGGGTTTAAATGTGCTGTGCAGATCCTGTTACCCACAGTATAGCGGTGCTCTCCTGCCTCCCTTCCCCTCCTTGCAATGTGTTCCCTGGTCTGTGTGTAGTCACTCCTTCACAAGGTTATCTAGGCTGGCAGATTATCCACGTGAACAATGCCTGTAGCATCATGTGTGGCGGTGGTGTGTAACAGGTTTTGGGACCTTGCCTGTGCCCTGTCCAGTTCAGTACTTGTGGGTTCCATGTCAGTTGGCACTGATGCTGAGTCCAGACATGGGAGTTAGTCTTTCAAGTGTCATGCCTTACAGCACGCATGTCCTATGTTGGGGCCTGTGACATGATGTGTGTTAGACCTGGCACCTTGGCGTGAGTCTCCCTTCCTCTTTTTGTCGCTGTGCCTCATGTGATTTTATGGTGTTGGCTGCTCAGCGCGCTGTGCCACTGCCAACCAGTGTCGCGGTGCGAGTGCTCCCTTTGTAAATTGTATGTGTTGGTTGGATTCCATGATTGGATTGTTTGATTTACTATCAGACCCCAGTAAAGTGCGCCAGGAGCGCCAGGGCCTGTAAATGCAAACACCGCTGGTGGGCTTGCAGCACGGGTTGTGCCACCCACGGAAGCGGCCGGTAAAAGATGTCTGAGGTCTGCCACTGCAGAACCTGCGTGCAGTCTGGTACTGACGCGCCGACCGACAAGTGCCGGTCCCCGAAACCTTCCCTTAGCCGCATGTTAGTCACCCCTCTGGTAGGCCCACGGGCAGGGTGCATTGTGAGCCTGAGGTAGGACAAGCCTAGATGCGTGGCATGTCCTGGTAGTGAATGACCGCCATTTTGTTGTTCACTACTGTAAGGCTACCCTGTTCTCATAGGCCAGTATGGGCGGCCTGGATTATTACACCCTATGATCCTAACCGACCCAGGGAACATGGTAGGAGATCGAGTTTAGTATGCCTGAACTCGGAATGTTAAGGTACATCTTTTCGCAAGGTTTATTTTAATATTCCGGGTTTGCAAATGTCACTTTTAGAAAGTTGGCCTTTGCTTGCCTAACCATTTCAGCCGCCTCTGCGTGATGTGTATCTGATGTCTGGCTGGTGTGAGTGACAGGGCTGGGGGAACCCAGATGGGCAGGGCTAGGTAGCCTGGTATGAATAGGACGATCGACAGGTAGATGGGGGGGAGGAGTGCTCCTAGGCTCTGAATAGGACAGTGCTCCGCTACCTCGATGCCGGCTCCACCCCCTGTGGAGCGTCTGATGACTCTGCCCTGCACTCTGAAAGAAGAAGCCTGCATCGCGCAAACAAAGTGCTCAGAAACCGGACTGAACTAGGCAAGGGCCCCCCTGGCCTGGGAGAACAAAAGATTTGTGGTATAAATGGAGGAGCCCTGCTCCTAAGAAACTAGATCCGCTTTTGACCAAGAAGAATCTCTGCCTGAGGAGGAGGCACCGGGAAAGCTGTAGGAGGAAGACTGTCCCTATCCTGGGGGATTGGCCTGCAGTGGTGACCTCGCTGCCAAAGGGGAGAAGAGAAACTGTTGCTGAAGACTTTGCTTTATTCTTACTTTCAATACTTGTGCTTTTCTAAAACGGTCTCCAAGGGCTTGGAACTGAGCTTGCCCCCTGAACTGAGCCCCAGGACCATTGGGCTCTACCTGATCTTCACTCGCCTGCTGCTGGACTGTGGTGTCCTTTCCCTCGCCGGAGCTGTGACCCTCGTGCCGCAGTCCCTCCCTGAGCCGTGACCAGGACTGCTTAGCCGCCCCCGCCTTGG
This sequence comes from Triturus cristatus, assembly GCF_964204655.1. Lineage (NCBI taxonomy): Eukaryota > Metazoa > Chordata > Amphibia > Caudata > Salamandridae > Triturus > Triturus cristatus. The sequence continues at coordinate 1,095,898,856 of NC_140588.1, read as the reverse complement.
GAAGAGCCTCGCTCGATCGGAGCCGCTCCCCCTACGCTGTGTTGGGCTGCCCTGTCACCTCGCTCGCTGGAGGCTCGCTGTGCACCTTCACCCTCCCGCCGGAATCGGCGTTTGTGAGCATCTCCCAGCCTCGGACGGCCTGGACGCATCGGTGTGCCCGGCTGCCCCGCTTTGTTCACCCGCCACCTGCAACACCCGCTCTGGTCGTGAGCCTGAAGATCAGACACCCCTCGTGAAGTGTGGGAGCCCCGGACGCCGCCTCGCTCTTCTGCCGAAGAGCCGCTGAAATCCCGCACCCACCTTTGCGTCAAGAGACAAGGTACTGTACTTACAACTCCGACCCCGAACTCACATCGGATCCAGGGTCCGCAACGTTCTGATTTCCCTGTCATCTGCCGTGTGCTTCCCGGTCGCCGCTTCAGCCGGAGTGTGCTGAGGCCTACAGTCACCTTGTGCCCGCCTAAAGAACTTTCCGTACAAAGAGAACTTTACCGTATTCCTAAGAATTGTGGCCCCATCAGTTCAACGTTACTGGGCCTTGTATTTAACTCTGCTGAAACTACATAAAAGCTTATTTTTATAGACTACCGGATTGGTGTCCATTTGTGGTGCATGCAAGAGGTTTACTATATGTGTAATTGCATTTGCTTAACCGTGTACGCCTGAGACTTAGCCTAGACTGCTCGCGCCACGCACCTAGAGGGTGAGCAGGGGTTATTCTGGGGAGTCATCCTTCGCCCTGACAAGAAGTAAAGGGTCCCTGCTTGTTGTGGGTTCACACCTGCGTCAACCAGAGCCCCCTCATTTCTAACATTGGTGGCAGCGGTGGGATTTACGGATTTGCATTTGTGGTTTGCGTATAGTGAATCACTGATCGCCACGTAGTGAGAGCAGACCAGTAACACAGCCACAAGGCTAGCATTTGTTTTTGTTTTGCCAAGTATCTCCGTTGTTGGAGCCATGCCTGGTTCACACTCTGCCGGAGGGGCGGCTTCCATAATCTCTGGGTTTGAAGACATAGATTGGGAGGAAGGCGCACTTCATGATCGTACCAATGAAGACTTGAAAGGTCTTTACTCCAAGTTCAGGATTGCCCAAACTGGATTGAAAAAGAAGGAGCAACTCGTAAAGGCGCTGAGGGCCTGGTATGAGTCAAAGGCACCAGAGAATCAGGTGGAAGTGATTCCCCCAGAAAGTGTCCATGAGTTCGGCAGAGGCCTGTCGCCAGAGGAGTTGGCGGACAGGGCAGCAACCCGGGCACACGAGGTGGAAATGGCAAAACTCCATGGGCAGATGGATATGGAAAAACAAAGATTAGCCATGGAAGAAAAGAAACTACAATTAGAGCATGACATGAAGCTGAGGGAGCTGGAGCTGAAAGCAAAAAGTTTGGAGCTTAATCCCTCTGGTGGCAGCACACCGCCAGGATCGGCGGAACCAAGAGTTTATATTCCTAAGGATGTAGTGAAGGAGTTCTTCAGGAATGACGACATCGGGCAGTGGTTCAGAGCCTACGAGGTAGCCATGTCTTCCCACCGGGTCCCTGAGAAAGATTGGGGAGCGGGGTTGTGGGGAAGGTTCCTGAGTGAGGGGCGGGACACACTGTTAGATTTGCCTGTTGATGTTCGTAATTCCTATTCCCATATGAAGGAAGCCTTGATGGCTAGGTATGGGTTGACCCCTGAGTTATATAGACAGAGGTTCAGGGGTTGCACCAAGATTCCCAATAGTACGTATGTGGAGTATGTGACTTTCTTTTGCAGAGCGCTGGATGGTTGGGTGAAGGGTAGTAAGGTGAATGATTATCAAGGGCTTCTTGATTTAATGGCATGGGAGCACTTGTCCAGTAATTGTTTTCCTGAGCTACGCCAGCACCTGATCGATAGTAAGCTGACTAACCCGAGGAAGCTTGCTGAGGAGGCGGACCGCTGGGTCAGTACCAGGGTCCACAAGGGTACCGTGGGAGATTCCGCCAAAGGTGGGCAGGGTCCCCAGCAGAAGAGTGGGGGGGACAGGGGTAAACAGAAGCAGTTCCAAAAAGGGCCCCAAAATAATCCCCAAGGGAACCAAGGGAAGGGTTCTCAGCCTCCCCCACCCCAGAAACCGACCGGGGCCCCGACAGGTCCTCCTGTTCAGAAGGGGCCCGTAAGATGTTACAGGTGTAACAATTTGGGGCATTTTGCCTCTGATGTGAAGTGTCCGATGTTTGGAAAACCAGCACCCACTGGTGCTCCACCCCGGCAGGTGACTAGTGTAGCCTTGGGGGAGGAGAGGGATGTCCAAGGTGGGTGGGGTCCCGCAGAGATGTCCCTGGTCTCGCTAGGAGACCGTGAAGTGGTCCCTCCAACCCAGCTGCCTGAGAACACTAAGAAGTACAGGCAGTGGGTGACCATAAATGGCCATAGGGTGGAAGCTCTTAGAGATACAGGAGCCAGTGTGACAGCTGTCAGGTGTCACCTGGTGTCTCAGGAGCAGGTGGTCCCCAATGCATTCTATCCCGTTGTTGCCGCTGACAACACAGAGAGGCACTGCAAGGTGGCTCAGGTTCCCTTCGAGTGGGGGGGGGTCTCTGGTACTCTTCAGGTAGCTGTGAGGCCCGCCATGCCTGTGGACTGTTTGTTAGGGAACGATTTGGAGAGCTCACCTTGGGCTCAGGTGGAGCGGAGTGCTCACCTGGAGATGTTGGGTATGCCGGATTGGGCGTGTGTGACCACACGGTCCATGGCAGCCAGTAAAGGTACTCGAGAGGTCCTGGAGCCTGAGAGGGAGGCCCAGGAGCCGGCCTCAGAGAGAAGGGGCAAGGGGCGCGGGAAGCCGGCCCCTGAAGTTCCCACGGTCCAGGAGGAAGCAGACCTTGAGGGGGATGCCCTGGAGCCTACAGGGGAACAAACTGAACTGGGAGACCTGCCGGAGCTGACCCATTGGCAGCAGGAAGGGGGTCCCACCAGGGAGGACTTTTGTAAGGCACAGAAGGAGTGCCCTTCTCTCGTGGGTATGCGGCAGCAGGCTGCAGCCCAGGCCGCAGGTGATCAGTCAGGATCGCATTTCATTTACTGGGAGAACGACCTCCTGTATACAGAGCCTAAGGTTGCTGAGCCTGGGTCAGCCCGTGCGCTGGTGGTACCCCAGGACTTCAGAGCCTTCCTACTGGGGCTGGCTCACGATGTGCCATTGGCAGGGCATTTGGGGTAGGACAAGACCTTTGAAAGGCTTGTCACCCACTTTTATTGGCCTCAAATGCGCAGGAGTTCGGATACTCACTGCAGGACATGCCAGACTTGCCAGGCAAGTGGAAAGAGTGGAAGGAAGCAGAAGGCTCCACTCCAGCCATTCCCTGTGGTCGGTACTCCATTCCAGCGAGTGGGGATTGACATTGTAGGGCCACTGGACCCCAAGACAGCGATGGGCAATAGGTTCATCCTGGTCCTGGTGGACCATGCCACCCGGTACCCGGAAGCCATTCCTCTGAGGACAGTGACGGCCCCCGTGGTGGGACGTGCACTGATGGGAATTTTCTCCCGAGTGGGATTCCCTCTAGAGGTGGTGTCTGACCGAGGTACCAATTTCATGTCCAAGTACATGAAATCTCTTTGGCAAGAGTGTGGTGTAACCTACAAGTTCACCACCCCTTACCACCCCCAAGGAAACGGGTTGGTTGAGAGATTCAACCGAACCCTCAAAGGCATGATAATGGGCCTAGAAGGACCCATGAGGCGCAAGTGGGACGTCCTCTTACCATGCCTTCTCTTCGCTTACCGTGAGGTGCCACAGAAGTCTCTGGGGTTCAGTCCCTTTGAGCTTCTGTATGGTCACCCCGTCAGAGGACCTCTAAGTCTGGTCAAGGAAGGCTGGGAGCAATCTCCCAGGAAACCTCCCCAGAATGTATATAGCTACATGCTGGCCTTCAGGAATCAGACTAGGCGTTTCAGGCAACTTGCTGAGGCAAATCTGGAAGCCAGCCAGGAGGAGATGAAGCGGTGGTACGACCAGAATGCCACTCTGGTAGAGCTTCAGCCTGGGCAGAAAGTATGGGTCTTGGCCCCCGTGGAGCCGTGTGCGCTCCAGGATAAGTGGACCGGTCCCTTTGAGGTGATGGAGCGAAAGAGTCCTGTTACCTACGTGGTGGACCTGAAGACTCCCAGGAACCCCTTACGGGTCCTACATGTCAACCGCCTCAAGCCCCACTTGGAGAGGTCCCAAGTGGGCATGCTCTTGGCAACAGATGCGGGGATGGAAGAGGAGACAGAACCTCTTCCGGACCTCCTGTCAGCCAAGGAGCAAGATGGGTCAGTGGATGGTGTCATCCTCTCTTCCACCCTGACCCCTGAGCAACAGAATGATTGTCGCCAGTTGCTGGGACAATTTTCTGACCTGTTTTCCCTGGTCCCTGGTGTCACTGATTGGTGCGTCCATGATGTGGACACTGGGGATAGCCCTCCTGTACGGCACAAGGCCTACAGGGTGACTGACAGGGTGAGGACATGCATCAAGGAGGAGGTCTCCAAGATGTTTGCACTCGGGGTCATTGAGTCTTCTAGCAGTCCTTGGGCCAGCCCCGTGGTCTTGGTCCCAAAGGCTGCCGCGCCGGGAGCCACACCCGAACTCCGGTTCTGTGTGGACTACAGAGGACTCAATTCAGTCACTAGGACTGACGCACACCCCATCCCCAGAGCTGATGAGCTCATCGATCGGCTAGGGGCTGCCAACTACCTCAGCACGTTTGATCTAACGTCTGGGTATTGGCAGATCGCCTTGACCGAGGGGGCCAAAGAGAGGTCAGCATTTTCCACCCCAGATGGGCACTACCAGTTCCGGGTTATGCCATTTGGGATGAAGAATGCCCCTGCCACCTTCCAGAGATTGGTCAACCAGGTGTTGGCTGGGCTGGATTCGTTCAGTGCAGCCTACCTGGATGACATCGCCGTGTTCAGCTCCACGTGGGAGGAACACTTGCGACACCTCTGGGAAGTGTTGATGGCGCTGCGGAAGGCAGGCCTCACGATCAAGGCGAGTAAGTGCCAGATCGGGCAGGGTTCCGTGGTGTACTTGGGACACCAAGTTGGGAGTGGCCAGGTGGCACCCCTTCAGCCCAAGATAGAAACCATCCTGAATTGGGAGGCGCCCAAAACCCAGACGGAGGTGAGAGCCTTCCTAGGTCTCACCGGGTACTACAGGAGGTTTGTCAAGGGGTATGGCAACATGGTTGCCCCCATGACAGCGCTGACTTCGAAGAAGCAGCCCAGGAAGGTGATCTGGACTGACACCTGTCAGAGAGCTTTTGAGGCCTTGAAAACTGCTATGTGCACGGCGCCCGTGCTCTTGGCTCCCAACTTCTCCAAAGAGTTTATCGTTCAGACAGACGCTTCAGAGCATGGTGTGGGGGCTGTTCTTTCACAGATTAATGAGGAGGGCCTAGATCAACCCGTAGCCTTTATTAGCAGGAGGTTACTTCCACGGGAACAGAGATGGAGTGCTATTGAGCGTGAGGCATTTGCTGTGGTCTGGGCGCTGAAGAAGCTAAGACCCTACTTGTTTGGGTCTCACTTCCGGGTTCAGACGGACCACAGGCCCCTCAGATGGTTGATGCATATGAGGGGTGAGAATCCAAAGCTGTTGAGGTGGTCCATTTCCCTACAGGGGATGGATTTCACGGTGGAACATCGCCCTGGTACAGATCACGCCAATGCTGACGGTCTGTCCAGATTTTTCCGCCTTAGTGGTGAGGAACTCCCTGGGGTAGGGTAGTTCTCCCTACCTTTCAGCTGGAGGGGACACGTGTTAGACCTGGCACCTTGGCGTGAGTCTCCCTTCCTCTTTTTGTCGCTGTGCCTCATGTGATTTTATGGTGTTGGCTGCTCAGCGCGCTGTGCCACTGCCAACCAGTGTCGCGGTGCGAGTGCTCCCTTTGTAAATTGTATGTGTTGGTTGGATTCCATGATTGGATTGTTTGATTTACTATCAGACCCCAGTAAAGTGCGCCAGGAGCGCCAGGGCCTGTAAATGCAAACACCGCTGGTGGGCTTGCAGCACGGGTTGTGCCACCCACGGAAGCGGCCGGTAAAAGATGTCTGAGGTCTGCCACTGCAGAACCTGCGTGCAGTCTGGTACTGACGCGCCGACCGACAAGTGCCCACACTTGCCGGTCCCCGAAACCTTCCCTTAGCCGCATGTTAGTCACCCCTCTGGTAGGCCCACGGGCAGGGTGCATTGTGAGCCTGAGGTAGGACAAGCCTAGATGCGTGGCATGTCCTGGTAGTGAATGACCGCCATTTTGTTGTTCACTAATGTAAGGCTACCCTGTTCTCATAGGCCAGTATGGGCGGCCTGGATTATTACACCCTATGATCCTAACCGACCCAGGGAACATGGTAGGAGATCGAGTTTAGTATGCCTGAACTCGGAATGTTAAGGTACATCTTTTCGCAAGGTTTATTTTAATATTCCGGGTTTGCAAATGTCACTTTTAGAAAGTTGGCCTTTGCTTGCCTAACCATTTCAGCCGCCTCTGCGTGATGTGTATCTGATGTCTGGCTGGTGTGAGTGACAGGGCTGGGGGAACCCAGATGGGCAGGGCTAGGTAGCCTGGTATGAATAGGACGATCGACAGGTAGATGGGGGGGAGGAGTGCTCCTAGGCTCTGAATAGGACAGTGCTCCGCTACCTCGATGCCGGCTCCACCCCCTGTGGAGCGTCTGATGACTCTGCCCTGCACTCTGAAAGAAGAAGCCTGCATCGCGCAAACAAAGTGCTCAGAAACCGGACTGAACTAGGCAAGGGCCCCCCTGGCCTGGGAGAACAAAAGATTTGTGGTATAAATGGAGGAGCCCTGCTCCTAAGAAACTAGATCCGCTTTTGACCAAGAAGAATCTCTGCCTGAGGAGGAGGCACCGGGAAAGCTGTAGGAGGAAGACTGTCCCTATCCTGGGGGATTGGCCTGCAGTGGTGACCTCGCTGCCAAAGGGGAGAAGAGAAACTGTTGCTGAAGACTTTGCTTTATTCTTACTTTCAAGACTTGTGCTTTTCCAAAACGATCTCCAAGGGCTTGGAACTGAGCTTGCCCCCTGAACTGAGCCCCAGGACCATTGGGCTCTACCTGATCTTCACTCGCCTGCTGCTGGACTGTGGTGTCCTTTCCCTCGCCGGAGCTGTGACCCTCGTGCCGCAGTCCCTCCCTGAGCCGTGACCAGGACTGCTTAGCCGCCCCCGCCTTGGGAAGAGCCTCGCTCGATCGGAGCCGCTCCCCCTACACTGTGTTGGGCTGCCCTGTCACCTCGCTCGCTGGAGGCTCGCTGTGCACCTTCACCCTCCCGCCGGAATCGGCGTTTGTGAGCATCTCCCAGCCTCGGACGGCCCGGACGCATCGGTGTGCCCGGCTGCCCCGCTTTGTTCACCCGCCACCTGCAACACCCGCTCTGGTCGTGAGCCTGAAGATCAGACACCCCTCGTGAAGTGTGGGAGCCCCGGACGCCGCCTCGCTCTTCTGCCGAAGAGCCGCTGAAATCCCGCACCCACCTTTGCGTCAAGAGACAAGGTACTGTACTTACAACTCCGACCCCGAACTCACATCGGATCCAGGGTCCGCAACGTTCTGATTTCCCTGTCATCTGCCGTGTGCTTCCCGGTCGCCGCTTCAGCCGGAGTGTGCTGAGGCCTACAGTCACCTTGTGCCCGCCTAAAGAACTTTCCGTACAAAGAGAACTTTACCGTATTCCTAAGAATTGTGGCCCCATCAGTTCAACGTTACTGGGCCTTGTATTTAACTCTGCTGAAACTACATAAAAGCTTATTTTTATAGACTACCGGATTGGTGTCCATTTGTGGTGCATGCAAGAGGTTTACTATATGTGTAATTGCATTTGCTTAACCGTGTACGCCTGAGACTTAGCCTAGACTGCTCGCGCCACGCACCTAGAGGGTGAGCAGGGGTTATTCTGGGGAGTCATCCTTCGCCCTGACAAGAAGTAAAGGGTCCCTGCTTGTTGTGGGTTCACACCTGCGTCAACCAGAGCCCCCTCATTTCTAACAATGTGCATGAGTGTGCGATACGCATAGTGCAGGGATGGTGGCGTGTGTTGCAGTCATTCCCATTCAGGACCATGGAGTTGTGTGGCCACTACTTTCCCCTGGGGCATATTTTCCTAGGTGTCATGTGTGTCATCACAAAATGTGGACACTCTCAGTGTCTACAGCATAGGTTGTGCTCTGTGCCATTGTCCCCTGGCACCATGTATATTGACGTAAAATGTAGTACAAGTGTCCACTGTACAGCCTGACCTGATTTTCCTTGTTCATACTCACGGTGGCCAGTGCCTGTGTGTCTCGTTACAATCATCTGATGATGACCATTTGTACATGATTATTTGGACAGGCGCACCTTGGGTATTTTGTGTCCAATCTTGCATTTTTCCAGCCCATGTGTATTTCACCCAGACTAAGAGATGTAAGTGCTTCCTGTGTCTCAGCAAATTGTCTCATGTAGGGGGTGGTTGGTGCGGGCAAGGCCTACATGTCAAAACCTGATATCTCCTTGCTAGGTCTGGCCAGTGTGTGATGTTTGTCTGGACATACACTCAAGGTGCAGTGAGCCAGTCATGGTGGGCATGTTTTCAGTATTACCTATGCAGCATGTGCCTCAAGTTCATGGACATGGTCCCTGCTCATCCCTATTTTCGGCAACGCTGTGTGGTGCAGATGCAGTGCTAGATTGTCCCCAGAGCCTGGCTCCTCTGTCAAAATCCATTTCATGTTATTTGCTTTTGTGTCATGCTCTCTATAGTTTTTCAGTGGCATGGTGGGTCAACCAACTGTGTGTTGCAGGGCCTACATATGTACCTTGTATTGTAGATGTTACTCATCTTTCTTTTCAGGCTATGCACTGTAACCTATGTAGATTGGACTCATGTGACATATGTATACAGGTGTATGATTAATTCCTGTCTCTTCACCTTGCCCACAGCATCGTCGGGGGACACGGATGGAGACATCAGCACAGACCGTGCGGAGGGACCGAGCACCAGTGCCAGCAGTGACATCTTGGCTGGCACATCGAGTGGAACTGAGGCGGAGGGGAGTGAGGCGGAGGACCTGTTCAGTGCCACCACTGAATATGAAGCTGACGGGTCCGAGGATGATCTCTCCGAGTGGGCGGAGGCTGCACCAGCAGCTGCCAGTGGAACAACATCTCTGCCCGCCCCCTCCGTTGCCATCAGCCGCCTCCCACTTGCTCATGTCCCTTCCCAATGTGCCCGGTCACCACATGTCTCCTTCCTGCCAGGCACCGCACCCCCTGCCCCTGTCTCCACTGCTGCCGCCAATGCCGAGTCTGTGGACATCCAGCGGCAGTTGCAGGTTGGTCAGGCTGCGATGCTTAATGTCCTCCATGGCCACAGCCAAGTGCTAAACAACATGGAGGCATACTTGGAGGGCATTTTCTCATCGCAGGCTGACCAACGCAACTTGCTGAGGTCCATTGACTCGACACTGACTGCAGCAGTGGGTCTCCTGCAGCGCTTCCTCCAACCCTCTACCCCTGACCCATCCACACTTCCCACTCCCATGCCTGTCCCACGTACACCCAGACGTCAGCATGCACCCACCACAACAGACACAGGCACCACACCAGCAGGGAAGGTCAAACGCACACCGCCTGGCACGCACACACAGGGTGAAGTAGGCACACCCACTGGGTCGGGGGGCAAATGTAAGACACGCAGCCAGAGTGGGAGTCCGCATTCCACAAAATCCACTCCCTCCAAATCCCCTCCCCTCAGCTCTCCTGGCCAAGAGTCGGATGCAGGGTCAGTCCTGCCCAGTCTGTCCATCAGCCCCAGTGTGGCACCACCCCACAAGCAGTGGAGGCAGGACACCGGCAGGGGAGTTGAGCCCCCCCCCCCTGTCCACACCCTCCCCCAGTGGCGCTGCGACCCATCCCTCTGACCCCCCGACCCCCCTCCTTGGGGCCTGTGGTTCCTTCGGGTGCAGGGGAGATGCTGGGGGACCTTGCTAAGGTGTGCAGCGCCATCCTGACCTCCACCTTTGGCGCTGCCCCACCCCCTGTGGTGGAGTCCTCCGTCCCTGCACCCACGACGCCTACCCTTCGCCCTCATGTCCCTGCGGTGCCTGGTCCTTCCCCCCCACATGATGCCCCCCCCCCCTCTGGAAGACAAAGGAGTCTGACTGTGCAGGCAAGCTAGGGGACACGCGGCCCACTGTGTCCCCCTTCCGGATTGGAGTCATGGACTGCCCTATGGGCCTTGTATATATTGGCATTTATAAGGATTATTAGTTAGATCCTGCTGAATAAAGCATTTTTTTTTTTTTTAAATAGAACACTACTGTCTGTCTGGTATTGCTGTTGGTGGACCTGCTACATTATTTTCGGTGGTGATTATGTGTTGGGTGTGTGGGAATTGTCGTCTTGTGCTGGTCATAGGGTGGATCCTGGTATCTGTGTGCCATCACAAGCTGTTGGCTACATAACATTGTTCATGTGAGCAGTTACTGCATGGTGACATCGTCCCAAGGTGTGTTCCTTCCTCTGTGTAACCTGACTTCTTCCCTGCAGGGTCATTCCAATATGTGGTGCTGAGCTGTGTCTACATTGGCTGGGTGTGTGACGGACTCGTTAGACTTGGGCCATGCATGCTGAGCGATGTCTCCACCTGCATCATTCGTGGCATCCTTGGTGGTCACTGTACTTGTGTATGTAGACTGTTAACATGACTTCATGTGGACATGTTTTCTTTTCGGCGCTATGCATGTGTATACTCCCAGCCTCGCACACATGTGGTACTCCACCCTTTTCTTTCCAGGGGCACTGCTGTGAGTGTTAGGCACCCACCCCTCCTGTGTCTGGGCACTGCTGTGAGGACTCTGCACCCAACCCTCCCGTGTCTGGGCACTGCTGGGAGGAATCTGCACCCACCCCTCTTATGTCCGGGCACTGCTGGAAGTGTTAGGCACCCACCCCTCCTGTGTCTGGGCACTGCTGGGAGGACTCTGCACCCACCCCTCCTGTGTCTGGGCACTGCTGGGAGGAATCTGCACCCACCCCTCTTATGTCCGGGCTCTGCTGGAAGTGTTAGGCACCCACCCCTCCTGTGTCTGGGCACTGCTGGGAGGACTCTGCACCCACCCCTCCTGTGTCTGGGCACTGCTGGGAGGAATCTGCACCCACCCCTCCTGTGTCTGGGCACTGCTGGGAGGAATCTGCACCCACCCCTCCTATGTGTGGGCACTGCTGGGAGGACTCTGCACCCACCCCTCCTGTGTCTGGGCACTGCTGGGAGGACTCTGCACCCACCTTCCTGTGTCTGGGCACTGCTGGGAGGAATCTGCACCCACCCCTCTTATGTCCGGGCACTGCTGGAAGTGTTAGGCACCCACCCCTGCTGTGTATGGGCACTGCTGGGAGGACTCTGCACCCACCCCTCCTGTGTCTGGGCACTGCTGGGAGGACTCTGCACCCACCCCTCCTGTGTCTGGGCACTGCTGGGAGGACTCTGCACCCACCCCTCTTATGTCCGGCCACTGCTGGGAGGACTCTGCACCCAACCCTCCTATATCAGGATATGTACGCTTAGAACATACATGGGTGTGGGTTCGCTCCATGCATACGCGGGTGGGGGTACGGTCCGTACGTACACTGTTGGGGTGGGGGGTATGCTCCATACATACGGGGTGGTGTTACAGTCCGTACATACACTGTTGGGGTGGGGGGTACGCTCCATACATACGGGGGTGGTGTTACGGTCCGTACATACGCTGTTGTGGTGGGGGTTGGCTCCATGCATACGCGGGTGGGGGTACGGTCCGTATGTACACTGTTGGGGTGGGGGGTACGCTCCATGCATACGCGGGTGGGGGTACGGTCCGTACGTACACTGTTGGGGTGGGGGGTATGCTCCATACATACGGGGGTGGTGTTACGGTCCGTACGTACACTGTTGTGGTGGGGGTTGGCTCCATGCATACGCGGGTGGGGGTACGGTCCGTACGTACACTGTTGGTGTGGGGGTTGGCTCCATGCATACGCGGGTAGGGGTACGGTCCGTATGTACACTGTTGGGGTTGGGGGTACGCTCCATGCATACGCGGGTGGGGGTACGGTCCGTACGTACACTGTTGGGGTGGGGGGTATGCTCCATACATACGGGGGTGGTGTTACGGTCCGTACGTACACTGTTGTGGTGGGGGTTGGTGTTACGGTCCGTACGTACACTGTTGTGGTGGGGGTTGGCTCCATGCATACGCGGGTGGGGGTACAGTCCGTACGTACACTGTTGGTGTGGGGGGTACGCTCCATGCATACGCGGGTGGGGGTACGGTCCGTACATACGCTGTTGTGGTGGGGGTTGGCTCCATGCATACGCGGGTGGGGGTACGGTCCGTACGTACACTGTTGGGGTGGGGGGTACGCTCCATGCATACGCGGGTGGGGGTACGGTCCATACATATCCGTACCCACGCTGTGGAATGCTTGTGCGGGCCATACCCAGGCCTTTGCCACGTGGGTACGAGCCGTCCCGCCATTGTTGGGGTGACGTAGGTGTGGGCGTGGTATGACTCGTACCCACGCTCTTAAGGCGTGGGTACGGGACGTACCTGTATTGTTGTGTTACCGGTTCGCGTCGTCAACCACTTCCGTTGTGGCAGACGCTGGCTTTGCTGGACACGCCCCCACCCCCTCGTAGTGACCAGGGCCTGGGGGTCAGGTATGTCCAGGGCATGTGTGCTGTGTGACTTGGGTGGGGGTTTTGTGGCCTGCCCCTGCTCCTGCCCCCCCACCCCCCTTTCCCCCTCCCTTTGTTGTTCTGACCTTCTGTGGCGTCTGCGTCGGAACCTGTAGAGGAGGTCGACTGCTATGAGGGCCGGGATGACACGTAGGTTCGGGTCCATGTCTGTCCGTCGCGTGCAGGTACTCCTTGTTCGCGTCGTCCTGATTTCCCGGCAGTTTTTGGCTGCCGGAAAATATTCTCCGTGCGGGATGATGTCGGTGCGAATCGTACTTCCTGGTTCGTGAAAGGCAGGCTGCGTGCGTCCCGACGTCACGTCGGCGCTTTCCCGGATCACATTTGTATGTATATTTTCGGCGGTCGGTGTTTTGTGCGAATCGTACGGAAATAGTATTTCCGTGCGAATCGTACTTCCATGTTTGTATATTGTTCCGACCGGGTACGCGTCGGACGGAGAATATGCTCCGTCCGACGTTTCGTACCTGGTTTTTACAGGATCGTAATCGGCACCTAAGTCTTTTATGTGTAATAAGCAGCACAGCAAACCGTGCTCTTTGCTGCCGTAGGAGGTGGACAATGAGTCTTTTACGAGTAATAAGCAGCACAGCAAACCATGCTCTTTCCTGCCGTAGGAGGTGGATAATGAGTCCTTTATGGGTAATGAGCTGAACAGCAAACCGTGCTATTGGCGGCTGTAGGGGGTGACCAACGAGTCTTTTATGGGAAATAAGCTGCACAGCAAACAATGCTCTAGACAGCCTTAGGAGGTGGACGACGAGTCTTTTACGGGTAATAGCTGCACAACAAACCATGCTCTTGGCGGCAGTAGGAGGTGGACAACGAATCTTTAATGGGTAATAGCTGCACAGCAAACCATGCTCTTGGCGGCCGTAGGAGGTGCACAACGAGTCCTTTACCAGTAATAAGCTGCACAGCAAACCATGCTCTTGGCGGCCGTAGGAGGTGGACAACAAATATTTCACAGGTAATAAGCTGCACAGCAAACCATGGTCTTGACGGCCATAAAAGGTGGATAATGAGTACTTTTCGCATTTTTTATTTTTTACTTTTCGGGTAATAAGCTGCACCGCAATCCATGCTCTTGGTGGCCATAGGATGTGGACAATTAATCATTTACGGATAATAAGCTGTACAGCACACCATGCTGTTGGCGGCCATAGGAGGTGGACAATGAGTCTTTTACGGATAATGAGCTGCAGAGCAAACCATGCTCTTGGCGGCCATAGAAGATGGACAATGAATCTTTTATGAGTAATAAGCTGCACAGCAAACCATGCTCTTGGCGGTTGGATGAGGTGGACAATGAGTCTTTTACGGGTAATAAGCTGCACAGCAAACCATGCTCTTGGCGGCCGTAGGAGGTGGACAATGAGTCTTTTACGGGTAATAAGCTGCACAGCAATCCATGCTCTTGGCGGCCATAGGAGATGGACAATGAGTCTTTTACGGGTAATAAGCTGCACAGCAATCCATGCTCTTGGCGGCCATAGGAGATGGACAATGAGTCTTTTACGGGTAATAAGCTGCACAGCCATCCATGCTCTTGGCGGCCATTGGAGATGGATAATGAGTCTTTTATGGGTAATAAGTTGCACAGCAATCCATGCTCTTGGCGGCCGTAGGAGATGGAGAATGAATCTTTTATGAGTAATAAGCTGCACAGCAAACCATGCTCTTGGCGGCCATAGGAGATGGACAGTGAGTCTTTTATGGGTAATAAGCTGCACAGCCATCCATGCTCTTGGCGGCCGTTGGAGGTGGACAATGAGTTTTTTATGGGTAATAAGCTGCACAGCAAACCATGCTCTTGGCGGCCGTTGGAGATGGACAATGAGTTTTTTATGGGTAATAAGCTGCACAGCAAATAGGAGGTGGACAATGAGTCTTTTACGGGTAATAAGCTGCACAGCAAATCGGAGGTGAACAATGAGTCTTATGGGTAATAAGCTGCAACGCAAACCATGCTCTTGGCGGTTGTAGGAGGTGGGCAATGAATCTTTTACGGGTAATAAGCTGCCTCTGGTGGAGTTTACCAACTGCTGCTATTTTTGCCCAAGAAAATGTCCTGCGTGTTGATCGTGGAAGGATAAGATGGTCAGTCATGACAGATGTCAAAGGTGCCCCTCCATAATACACTCAGGTGTCTGTTGAGGGTGTGTGAATCCGCCATGATAACTTAGTAGAAGTTTAAACTATGACCCGGAGGTGACACTCAGATCTCAGCACAGACGTCTAATGCACTGAAACATCTCAGCACTAAATAGATAAGACCTCCTGGCCTGTATGTTATATATTTTAGCTGCTTTTTAAAGGCCTCGACCTTCCTACTGTTTCTGCTCCTGAGACTGAAGGTCACTAACACGTGTCTTCAAGATGCGCCTGAATCATAGCCCTGTGATGTGAGACTCTCACCTGTAGGTCACAGGTGTGGTGTTGGGCCTCAGGCCCACATGACGTGGAAGCACGGACAAAACACAGTATAGTATGGTGCAACAACTGGCCCAGGGCACGTGCGCCTGGCCCCTATTATTGACAGGGCCACCTGACCGGTAACGCCTGTGGTGGGTGGGTGTGAAGTGTGTCTTACATCACAGGCGGAACACTAGAATGTATCCAGCCAGATACTACATCCCTCCCAAACTTTAATGAAAAAACCAAACAAGAGTCCAACCTGTAATAAAAACACATAAATAACACAAAGCACCAAATGAGTCTATACAGGCTGTCAGCCAGGCAGCGCTGGAGCCTTGGACCGCATGGTCGGGATGCCTTCAGTCGCTTTGGCGATGTTCTTTAGACTGACCTGGTCTCGCGGTGTAGAAAGTCTATGTATGAAAGTTCAGTGTCGATGCATCCGGAGCTGCGGTGAAATCCACGTTGGATTCGGAGATGATCTCTGTTGGACCTGTCAGCCCTAGGGTGGTCTCCCCTTCCATTTTTGTATCGTGCCTCATTTTTTCCACCCTCATTTTTATGTTGGACTAGGTCTCCGGGCGCCTTTTCATTGCCAATCAGTGTTAAGGTGCAGGTGTTCCCTTCTCCCAAGATGGCTGCCACAGGCCCCTGCTACTGCAGAGTGGTCTTGCATAGTAGCACCCTAGCTGCCAGGAGCTGGCTGGAACCCCACAACAATGTTGCGACTCCAGCCCGCCTTTTTGTCCCATAGGTAGAGTGGGGAAGCTCCTGGAATGTGCTGGAACCTTGTAGAAGGGAGGTGTGGTTTTTCTTTTGCCGCCTTGGCCAGAGGTCACCTGACCTAGGGCTACTTAAGAGAGGGAGGGAAACTTTTGTGGGGAGTTGGCCATTGGGGTGAAGCAGAGCTGGAAGAATCCACCAGGAGTGTAGGCGGTAGGGCCTAGCCAGGGACTTATGCCTCTGAGAGTGACAGGATTTAGGTGCTGCCTTTTAAGTGAGTGAGGGACCCTGTGAAACTCACTGATCTTGCCCAGCAGTAGGAGGACCCAGAGACTCTCTGCCCAGCCTGACTAGGAAGGATCTAGTCGCCCTCTCCATTCCTAACCCCCTGTAACAGAACCCCTTAAGGGCGCCAGATACATCTGCGCCAGCAAGACCTTATCTGACATCTAAGAACAGAAACTTACAAGCCAAGCACTGAGACTGCGTGTCCAGATTGAACTCTGAACCCTATTCACCAAGCACTGAGACTGCGTGTCCAGACTGACCCCTGAACCCTGATGCAAAGCCGACTGGAGAACCACCGGGGATCGACCAGGTATTAGCGCTGTGACCCCTGCGCTTCCTGCCCTTGTCTGGGACCCCCGGCAGCGGGCTCCGCTGAGCACAGAACCCCCATCCTTAATTTGAGCCCCCCCCCTGTGACGACGAAGCCAGCGCGCTCACCGCCGCGGCCTGGAGGCCAGGAGAAGTGCCCTGCCGTGTCACGAGGCCTGCGGAGTAGCCCGGGGCCCCGTCGCTGCCGTCGCAGCTGCGTGAGGAGGTGTGCGAGGCCAGGGCCGAGTTCCCCCATCATCGTGGGAGCGGACGCCTGCTGACGCCGAGATCGAGGTAAGCCCGGAGGCTGGGATCGCCCCCGGTGCGCCCCCTGCTGGTTGGGAGCCGCACCGCACTCTTAGCCCGGGTTCCCCCTCCGTGGGAGTCCTCCCCTGCCTTCGCGACGGAGAGACCCCGCCGAGGGATCCTTTCCGTGTGCCCCCTCGAGTGGTACTGAAGCGCGGTGCCCTACGAACTGCACCGGAGCCTGGAGACTCGCTCCTCAAGTCCCGTTGCACTCCCCGCTGGAAGCTCCGTCCTAAAGTACTGACTATCAGTGATTACGAGGAGCGCTTGGATTTATATGCTCCGCTTCAAAGTACCATGAGTCAGTGATTACGAGTAGCGCGTTATTTTACATGCCATGCTTGAAAGTATTACATGTCGTTGATTACGAGTAGCGCTTTATTTTACATGCTCTGCTTGAAAGTATTACATGTCGTTGATTACGAGTAGCGCTTTGTTTTCCATGCTCTGCTTGAAAGTATTACATGTCATTGATTACGAGTAGCGCTTTGTTTTAGGTGCTCTGCTTCAAAGAATTAAGTGCCATTGATTACGAGGAGCGCTTTGTTCTACAGGCTCCGTGTTGAAGTATCCAGTGTCACCCCTCACGAGTATTGCCCGGTGCTAGATGCCCCGTTCAGAGATAGACCTTGCTTAACGCGCACAGCGCGATAATCACCCCCAGGGCCCTACAGGTAGTTAACCCTCCTAGGGAGTCCCGCGCTGGTATAGGTGAAGCGTGCCTCGCCATATTCATGAAGTGCACGTATAGATTCTGAACTGCCGTTAGATCTCATGTCTGGCCTGTATACCTTGATGGATTGTATTACCTCGCACGCATTGCACTGATATCTCATGAACTGCATCTATCTGGCTTTACTTGGATAAACTTGAAGTATTTGCATAATTTAACCTGTGTGGCGTCACTTATTGTGTGTGTCTCCCGTCCATGAGAGGTGCGTGGTGTATGGTTGCTTAACACACAGACCTTTGGTGGCCCGAACGCTCGTGTCACGTTACCGCCCCATAGGGCCTGGAGACCCCAGGTCCTACATTTGTTGGCGAGCGGTGGGATCCTCAGGACCTGTGACCATACAGCACCCTTCCGTGAGGCGGAGGGCGCCACAATTAAACGCCTATCCTATTTGTTCCAAAGCTCTAAAAACCTTGATTGCTGCATTGTCATTTCCACTGTCCAGGTTGAGAGTGCAAGAAGCCTGGTAAGCTGTTAACTGTTGCCTATACCCTAGGAATTTTTCTCCTTAAGTGTCTAGGTCCCCACCTGCCAGAATGGAATTCCGGTTAGCTGACCTCGAGGGGTACACTGTGAAGCAACAACGGGAGTTCGGGCAGGGGATGGGGGTGCCTGGGATGCGGAAGACCAAAGGACCGGAACTCCGCACCGCCATTAGGGCATGGGTAGAGGCCCACCCAGAATGGAGAGGTCCTACAATCTCTGTGAATGAGGCCTTCCTGTGGGAGTGACGTGCTAGGTGACTTTCCTTACTCCTGACTGCTGAGCGACGTTCGACTTGCCTCTCTCGCATGGACTCCTCTGCCACTGGAGCCTCTTGGATGGCTTTCCTTGCTGGCTGTCATGGGACCGTGTGAACCCTGCAGGGCTTCGTGTGAGCCGTGCAAAGGCGTCGCTGAGGAGTTGTCAACGGATTCACAGCCAAGTCGCTCATGTAGCCTCTGAGGGTGGTGTCGTCGTCTGGGCGTCGTCGCTGTCTGGCCTCGGGTTCTGCGCCTTCCTCTGGCGATCTTGTGAGCGACCATTCTTCCGCTGTGACCTTCGTGTTTTCTGCGCCTGGCGTGGAGCTGCGGCCGACACATCTCTCCTACTCGGACTCCCTTCGCACGGGAATTCCGACGAGGCCCTTGTCCCCTGGACTGCCACGTGACCGCATGGGCTGTGTGGGCTGTCTCGTAGGCCACGCTTAGGGGTCGCTGTAGAACTCCAAATGGCCACGGCCAAGTCTTGTGTAGTCCCCAAGGGCGGATCTTCCAATAGCAGGTGTGCTCGACTTCGGCAGGCTGTAGGTTGACTGGGGTGCACAGACTGTTCCTGGGTGATTCACCTCCTTGAGCTCCGGTTGTTCTGGGAGTGTGGATTCATTTGGGTGGTGCGATGCTCCTTGGTGATGATGATGCTCCTAGGAGGTGGTAATGAGATGCTAGTTTTCTTCAGTGGGCAGACAGGCGGTGATCTTCTGTCGGGGTGACCTTAGGGAGTGTGGAGGACTTGAGGGACTTTGTGGCACGGCTCCGTTGTCTGCAGGCAGGTGCACTGCAAGGTGTGGTGCTATCGATACCAAACAGCCGGTGACAGGTGAGAGGACGATCGAACTGCGAAGCGTGTGGCCAGGACGCAGATTGAGCTGCTAGCGGCTTACGGTAGGTCCTCCCGCAGAGCTGTCTCCAGTGCCGTCTCTGCACCCCGGTGGCTGGCTCGTGGATATGAACACCATCCTCAGTGCTGGTGTGAGTCCTTGGTCCTGTCGCTCTTCCCTGTTCCATCTTGAGCGCCTGTGGTGGCTGTCTGCCCTGTGGCGTCATGCCACTGTTCTTTCCTCCTTTGCGGAGTGCCATTGTGCCACGCTCTTCTTGTGCCCAGGTTTTTCCTTAGATGTGGCGTCCTGTCTCATGTTTGCACCACATGGACATCTCACTGGTTGCGTCGCTCCTGGGACGGTCTTTCTCTTCCTTTTGCGGACCTGTAGCAGGTCTGTCCTGTCTGTAGGACTTGAATGTGCTTCTTGCGGGCTTCCAGTGGCACCATCCCCTCCTCAGGGAATTCACGGTGTCCCTCTTCTTTTCGCTCGAGGGCGTCGTGCTTGCACCTCGAGGCTCCGCCATCGTGGCGGCTGCTTCTTCTTTTCTCCTGGTGCACTTGTCTGTACTGGGCACTTTGCATGACGGGCTCCTCTGTCGCTGTGCGCTGGGATGTCCGGTCACGTGTCGCCATGCTGTCGGAGCACCTGTCGCTGTGGCGGCCTGCCACATGGAGTGTGCGACTCATCTCTTGCCTGTCATGGGTCACTGCCGACTCCGTCTTGAGGCAGTGCGACGGAGGACACTCTGTTTCCTTTGGCCCACTTCGGGGCTTCGCTGGGGCGGTGGAGATGTAGATGCTCTCCTATGCGCGGTCAGCAATGTTACTTCAGGGAGATGTCCCTATCTCCTGGGCGTTCGCCCGTGCATCAGGTTCACTGGCACTGCCTTCTGCGCGCACCTGGCATAGTGCGTTCCGGCTTATTCTTGGACGCTTTCTCCTGGCACGTGATGAGCCTGGGATGTCGCTTGGGGTTGTGCCTGTACGCCAGGAGGAGCAAGTGATGTGATCACTTCTCCAGCGGTGGCGTTTGGGCAGCCATGTGTAGTGCGCGCTCTGTACCAGTCTTTTCTTATGCTGTTGGTGGAGACAGCTCCCTTGAGAGGTTGCTGTTCTGGTTGGTTGTTGTGAGAAGTTGGCCTGGCATATGCTGGTCACTAGTTATAGTGGCCACCTTGCACCAGTCCAATTCGACTCTTATGGTAGATAGGTTTAAGACGACCTTTTAAAGGAAGCTATCCTAGTGGTAGCTGTGGAGAGCAGCCTTCAGGCTAAGCCTCTGAGGAATGTAAAGCAGCTTGTTTTACCTTATAATCTCTTGAATTACCAAATGAAAGGACATCACACAGGTATATATATATCAAATATATATGTATTTATTTCTAGACACACTCTACTAATCTCTTTATGAGATTAGAAGTCAGGAACACATTCAAATATCAACGTTTCACAATAAGTTAAGCACAAATATGTCTGGGGCCCTAGGGGCATACCAGACCATATACTAAAAAAGAGGTTTAGGAAAGTCGACTTGCAAAATGACAAGGCCTAGGGCCTGTAGAATCGCTGGAGCTTCACTGCTGCAGTGAAAGCAGGTAAGTAACAGACCCACAGAAGGCGCGTGCAGTGTGAGAACACAGCCGCGGGTTCCCTATTGATTTCAATGGTGCAAGTCGCGGTTGGATTTTTAAAGTTTTAGGGTACTTTAAGGAAGCCTACAAGCAAGCCACTTACAAGGTAAGTACTTCGAGGGCCAACACACACTAGTGCACCGAAGTGCACGAGTTACCTCACCCAGGGAAGCCGGGTTCATAGGTGCCTTTTGGTGTCGGGTCGCGTCGCTGTTTTCTATGGAGACCAAAGAAGACTTGCTGCTTGCGAAGACTGAAGAAGTGTCCGGTGGAATTCAAGGCTGGATTCAAGATGTAGAAGACCTGAAAATTGAAGGGCCAGTGTTCACAGTCACTTGCCAGTGACCCGGGGCCAGGAAGATGGATGCCCACGGATGTCGGGTGATTTCAGGTGATCAAGGGTGTTTTGACTCTTTGCTCCCAAGGTCCAGAAGAGATCGACGATGACCAGCAGCTGTATTCGGAGTGTCCCACGACGTCTGCAGCTGACTGCGGTGTCGGCAACCGGATTGGAGCCAACAAGCCTTGCCAACAGCAAGTCTTGTGGAAATTGAAGAAGGTCAATGGTGCAGACCAGCAAGGTCTGAGGGACTCACCCAGCGAGGGTGAGTGAGGGCAGGCCTGGAGGAACCAGGGGAGCCCTTTGAGTCAATAAGAAAGCCTTCGGGGGACCCACAAGACAACGGGCAAGGGATCGCGAAGACGCCTCTTGAGGAAATGCTTCACAGGAGCCCACAGTCACTCGGGATGGGGTAGGCCTCTGATTTTCGCTGCAAAACCTGCTGAAGGCTTGGGCCAGAGATGGTCCAATGCCCAAGTTCGTAGAACTTCGTGAAGGGGTTGCACTCAACAATAGTGCACGGTACCCGGGTATTGCTGTTCCTCGTCACTCGTGGGGTCGCCTCAGCTCTGCTGGGGACTCACAATGGCCATCAAGAAGTCAGGAAATCCACTTCCGGGGCTGCAGCGACTTCGAACTCTGGCGGGAGCGGGATAGTTTGCGACCTTTGATTAGAGTTTCAGGTGCCTACCAAGCAGGGAAGTCACTCCTTGACTCCAAGGGAGATTCTTCCGTCTTCCAAAGTTAGTGGAACGTCGAAGGTCCAGGATTCTTTGTAGAGCGTCGTCCAGGGTTATCTAGTTTGCCATGGCAAGGGTTCCCTATCTTATACTAAAAGAAAGGGAGGGACTAGCTCAATGACCACTCCTCTGGGAGGGTCAGAGTAGGGGGTGGTTACACCCACTTCCCTTTGTCCAGTTTCGCGCCAGAGCAGGGACGGGTAGCCCCTGAACTGGTTTGAGCTGGCATATGCACAGAGGAGCCTACTGCTCCCCCAGTGCAGGACTTCAAAGCACTCTAGGAGTGCACCCACCCAGCCCCAATACACTAAATCCTGTCTGGAAGGTGGTGACACCTCCCTGTGACAGGATGCCTATTGTTGGGCATCCTCCACTGCGAGTTTCGGTCAGCAGCAGGAGGGCAGCCCAGTGTCTGTGCTGGTGGCATCCATTTTGTGATGCCAGGGCTCTTTCAGATTTCTACCGTGTTACCACAGTAGGTACATGTCGTCCCCTCTAGAAGGGTGGGATCATACTCCCACACCAGTTACTGGTGTGGGGGTATGATTCCAAGTTGTTTGACACCAAACACGACATGTTTTGATGCAGCCATCCCAAAGTTAGCATTTACCGCTAGGTTATAACGCACTTAAGAGTATATGGTTTAACCGCATCCACAAACAGCCACAGAGAATAGACTCTGCCAGCTGCAGAAGGGCCCTGCTCAGGCAGAGGCACCCCCTCACATTGTAAACCAAGCACCCTGCCCTCAGGATTGATAGGGCCTGCCATAGGGGTGACTGATAGGTTTATATGTGTGTGTATGGTGAGATATAGGAACCTATACCTCAGTGAGGAGTGCTAACACTACCTCACCCAGGCTGTAGTAACAGGCCTGTGGTGTCAGATTGAGTCTGCTTCCCAAGGGTGGCATAATACATGCTTCAGCCCCTGGTAGGCCTGTGAAGTGCCTATGCCCTTGGACCCTAAGGTACCATATACTAGGGGCTCATACAGTACCACAGTATCCATTCACTAGTGCACCTAATATGCACACCAAGTCGTTTAGAGAGAACAGAGAGACTGGGGCCCTGATTAGCAGGGACCCAGCCAGACTATAGCCAGAAACCAGTATATACATCAGAAAAAAAGTGGGGGCAACATAAGTGCAGATCCTACTCTCCTACACAACCCCCTTCCCAAACGCAGGGACACTAAACTAACCTTGACCAGTTGAGTCTTCGTGTTCTAAGTGGAAATACCTCGAGAGTCCATCTGCATTAGCATGTTGGGTCTCAGGTCTATGTTCCACTGCATAGACCATCCCCTGTAGGGAAATGGACCACCTTAGCAGTTTAGGATTTTCACCTTTCATCTGTTTGAGCCATAGGAGGGGCTTGTGGTCAGTCTGAACTATGAAGTGAGTGCCAAACAAGTATGGCCTCAGCTTCTTCAGGGCCCACACCACAGCAAAGGCCTCCCTCTCTATAGCTGACCAACGTTTCTCTCTAGGGGTCAGCCTTCTGCTTATGAAAGCTACTGGCTGGTCTTGACCTTCATTATTAAGTTGAGACAGTACAGCTCCCACACCCAGCTCTGAAGCATCTGTTTGGACAATGAACTTCTTTTGGTAGTCTGGACTCTGCAAGATGGGGGCAGTGCACATTGCCTGCTTGAGGTCATCAAATGCCTTTTGACAGCTAGCTGTCCACTGAACCTTTTTTGGCATTTTCTTAGAGGTAAGATCATTTAAGAGGGTCGCTATAGATCCATATCCCTTAACCCCTTCCATGCTCATGACGGAACGGTTCCGTCATGAGCCACGGTTGAGCTGTGCTCATGACGGAACCGTTCCGTCATGGGCCCGCCCGCGCACGAACCCTTCAGCACCGCGGCGGAATTCGCCCAGCGCTGAAGGGGTTAACAAACCTCCTGTAGTACCCAGTCAGGCCTAAAAAGGCTCTAACCTGTGTCTGGGTTGTTGGAGCTACCCATTCCATTATGGTCTGGATTTTGGTTTGCAATGGTTGAACCTGACCTCCACCTACAAGGTGGCCCAGGTACACAACCTGACTCTGTCCTATCTGGCAATTAGTGGCCTTGATAGTGAGGCCTGCGTTTTGCAGGGCCTCCAAAACATTTCTGAGGTGGACCAGGTGATCCTTCCAGGTGGAACTAAAGACAGCAATATCATCAAGATAAGCTGAGCAATAAGTTTCCATACCAGTCAGAACTTTATTCACCAACCTCTGAAAAGTGGCAGGTGCATTTTTCAAACCAAAGGGCATTACCACAAAGTGATAGTGCCCACCAGGGGTTGAAAATGCTGTTTTGGCCTTGGCATCATCAGCTAACTTGATTTGCCAGTAGCCAGCTGTTAGGTCAAATGTACTAAGATACTTGGCTGTTGGACAGGCCACATGAAGGTGTGGTAAATATTTAAATTACCGGTACTATTTTTTTATGCGGTAAAGTCTAGTAAGAATAACTCAGTAAAAATAAGAGGCAGAATCCGTGGTATTAGAGGTTCTAAAAGATTTATTCCTCTACAAAGGAATTATGACTCGAGTCATAGGCATCTGATTCCATCACCACGAAGGTTCAGGAAGGGATAGGCGACACTTTATTGACAAGTAACGACATATATAAGAAAAGCATTACATTGGGACAGATGCAGGAGGCGTAACAGCTGATAATACAGATAAGCATACACATACGTAATGAAGAAAGGCGTGACAATAGGCGTATATTGGAAACGTCATTAAAAGTGATGTCACAAGTGGGCGGATCCATAGGAGAATCCTGCAATGTCAGCAGAAATACTGGGCAGAGATGCGCGCGCAGCCGCATGACGGGTGATTGACGTGTGACTGACGTGCAACTAGAGGGTGCAGGGGAATTGACATTTAGCTCTACATGTGGAGACAGAAGTCTGGGGGGTTAGGTCGACCTAATCCCAAATCATATCTAATATCTTATGTTTAAGGAACTGTATTATCCAGAAGGAAAGGTCTCTCGGACGGAATCTATTCTATACTGAGTATTAGTGCGTGTACAAGCGTCTAAGTGTCTGCATGAGATGTGAGGGGGCATAGGCCTACCATGGAATGAATTACTTGTATGAAGACAGTGAAGCCGGGCCCTTTGCTCGGTAGCTGGGAGGATGTTTACCTAAACTGCTAGACAGGAATGCATTGGACGAGGAGCGGAGCAGATAACTTGAAGGCTGAATACAGTTTTTGGCAGGCAACAGGCCGTGTCAGGCATCGTTAGCCGCGCAGGGAGTAGGACAAAGTTCATGGATACAGATGCGAGCTCAGACTGGAGTTTTCAGAGGCAGAAGGCAGGAAAAGGCTTGATGGCAGAATTCAGGGCCTACTGGCCTGAACTGTAAAACGTGGAAAGTGAACCACATAAAGTCGGTGGCCTTTCATACTTAGGAATGGAATATCCGACCCATTTATGGCGGGTCTGAAAGAGGGCATGTTGACGTTGGACGCACATGTATTTGCGTCTTCATAGCTGGAACTGGAGGGAACATACATGTACTTGTAACATGTACATGGAGCCGTTGGGGTCTAAGATAGGGGACATAACTGATCATAAAATTCATATTTCCTCAAAGGGCTTGCTCCCTCCCCGCATGACAAGGCCCAAGCCCCGGCCCTCCAGGTGTGACCCACAGAAACAACCCGCACCCCGTCTCCAGACGGAACTCCTGCCCCCGGACATCTACGTATCATGGGGCCGAACCACTACCGGCTCCCCCGGCCGGACCAGCCGCCATCTTGGACACTGCACCACGAGGCCGCGTGGCCTCAGCTCGACCCTAACCCTGGGCCTGGCCAGGCCCCGCCATCCCGGCACCACCATCCACCCAGGAGGTGAACGGACCACTTGGCAGGTCGATGGGAGAAAGAAGTGTCGATGGCTCTCCCCCGCCAGGTGCCGATCTCCCTCCAGCTCCCCCGGGCGCTGGCTCCACCCCCCTGCTGGGTGTCTGGACTCCCTCATCCCAGACCTTCCGACCTCCAAGTGCGAGGGTCCGGACATCAAAGGGCGCCAGACCTATAACTAGGGCAGCTCCAGAACAGGAAGGCAGTTGTATCCTGGAGTCGAGAGACACCGAGAAGAACTCATCCTTGACGGACTACCGGCGCTGCCGTAGCCCTGCCTTGTGAACTATCGTCCTGCCTGCTGGCGCTGCCGCGGCCTTCTGCATCCTCCATCCTCGTCGGGACCTGCTGGCGCTGCCGCGGACAGTTGTAACTACCACCTTTGTCGGGACCTGCTGGCGCTGCCGCGGACCGTTGTAACCACCATCTTCATCGGGACCTGCTGGCGCTGCCGCGGACCGTGTAACGACCACCTTCATCGGGACCTGCTGGCGCTGCCGCGGACCGTGTAACGACCACCTTCACCGGGACCTGCTGGCGCTGCCGCGGCCCGTCCAAGCTAGAACACCGAGCTCGAGGATTGTGAGCTATCCATCATCGCATCTACCAGATTGGTAACCAGACCCCCCTTTCCCAAACCAAGAGACTAGAATCGAGGGGACCCCTGAGTCCAGACCTCCTTGTAACATTCCATCGTACCTTAAGAAATCGCTTATAAAGAACGTTAAACCCTATCCTTGTGTGGTGTACATCTGTGGGGGGGAAGTTACTCGTCTGTACGATCGCTGGAGACGGCTCTCCCCGGAGACCTCTCCCCTTGTCCTCGGCCGACCCTCCCGGTCCGTCTAACATTGGTGGCCAGCGGCGCGATCCGAATCAACGCGTAATCGTACAGAAAGTAGCTCACCCCACGACAAAACCACAATGTCAACCAAAGAGAGCGGATCCACCGAGAAATTCCAGATAGATAAATTGGAAGAGTACAGCCATCGTGAATTGAAACAATTCTGCATGGAACTAGGCATTGCTACCACCGGCCTGAGTACCAAAGACGATTTCAAGCACGCCATTGAGTCGTGGGCAGAAACCGGGGTCGCCAGATCCCCAGACCGAAACAGTGCAGCATCAGAGAGGAACGCCACGGCTCCCGAGGAGCGAGGAACGGGCCTCTCACAGGAAGAGATCCAAGAAAGAGAAAAAAACAGAGTACATGAGTTAGAAATGGCACGGCTCAAAATGGACGGTGAACTAAAATTAGCTGAGCAAAAACTGAACCTAGAACATCTGCGGCTCCGAGAAGAACGGGAAGAAAAACAGAGGCAGAGAGAGCTCGAAGAAAAGAGATTAGCGTACGAACATGAGCGCAAACTGGCAGAAATAGACCTACGGAAGCAGAACAAAGAACCGGAGGTGCCCGAGCGACCGCGCACCCCGGGAGCGACAGAAAAGAAAGTCCACATCCCCAAGGATGTCGTTCGAGAGTATGTCCGAGAGGACGAAATACAACAGTGGTTCAAGGCCTACGAGATCGCCATGACCTCCCACCGGATCGATCGAAGTGACTGGGGAGCCGGCCTATGGGGGAGGTTCGTCAACGAAGGCCGCGATGCCCTGCTACAGCTCCCAGACCATCAGATGTCATCCTATGACCACATGAAGGCTGCCCTCCTCACCCGATATGGGCTCACGCCCGAAATGTACCGCCAGAGGTTTTGAGACTGCACCCGGATCCCGGGTACAACTTGGGTGGAATATGTCAACTATTTCAGCCGAGCCTTCGAGGGTTGGATCAAGGGAAGCCACGTAACGACCCACGAGCAACTTTTTAATCTTATGGTGTGGGAGCACCTCTCTAACAACTGCTTCATCGAGCTCAGGCAGCACCTCCTCGACAGTAAATTGACTGACCCACGGCAACTCGCCGCCGAAGCTGACCGGTGGGAAAGCACCCGAGTAGGCCGGAGAGGGCCGCACGAACAGAACCGGAACAACCAAGGTGAGCACCGTCCCCGAGGAGGAGGAGGAGGCCAGGGACGAGGAAGAGACACCGTCCCGGCCGCTCCCGCTGCCAGCACCCCGCCCCCGGCCAGCCGGGGCAACCCCCCGATGCGCCCGGGGTTCCGAGCCAATGTCACGTGTCACCGATGCCAGCGAGTCGGCCACTACGCCAATGACCCGAACTGTCCACAGAACCAAACGCCAAAACCCCGCCAGGTAGCTGCCGCCGCCCTGGGGGGAGAACAAATCTCCGAAGAACAAGAAGAATACGAGCAGGCACAACAAGAGTGGGAACCGGCCGCCATGGTTCTAGTGTGCCTAGGGGGAAAAGACATGGTCCCGCGGGCTCCCTTACCCGCCAACACCAGAAAATATAGCCAGTGGGTGAACATTAATGGGCGCCGGGCCGAAGCACTACGTGACACAGGGGCCAGTGTGACGGCCGTCCGCTGTCACCTGGTAAAACCAGAGCAGATCCTGCCAAACATTCTCTGCCCCGTCCGTTCGGCCGACAATTCAGAGAGTCTATGTCGGATGGCCTGCGTCCCCTTCGAATGGGGAGGAGTCTCCGGCATGTTGAAGGTAACGGTCCGGGATGATGCCCCCGTGGACTGTCTCCTGGGGAATGATCTTGAGAGTTCCCCGTGGGCCGCCGTCGAAAGAAGAGAGCACCTGGGGATGTTGGGTCTCCCGGACTGGGCGTGCGTAACCACCCGGTCCATGGCCGCCCGTGCCATCCCCCGACCAGAAGAACCAGAATGGCCTGCACCTCCTCCCCCGATCGCTCCAGTAGAGGACACCGACTATACCGACCCCCCAGAGCAAACCCCCGAAGGGGTCGCCCAGCCCCAGGACCTTCCCGACCTGGCTCAGTGGCGTCAAGAGGGGGGGCCCACCCAGGAACAGTTCCGTCAAGAGCAGAAGACCTGTCCCTCCCTCGAGGGACTCCGCCAGCAAGCCCTCGCCCAAGGCACAGGGGACACCACCGGAGCCCATTGGATCTATTGGGGCAACGACCTATTATACAGTGAACAGAGAATCGCGGAGTTAGGGGCCAGTCGAGTGCTGGTGGTGCCCCTCCGTTTTAGAGACTTCCTGTTAAATTTGGCCCACGATGTCCCTCTGGCTGGACACCTGGGCCAGGACAAAACCTACAGTCGCCTGGTGACCCACTTTTTCTGGCCGAAGATGAGAAACGACGTCCTCAACCACTGCCGGTCCTGCCCCACGTGCCAGGCCAGCGGGAAGAGCGGCCGCAAACTCAAAGCACCTCTGCAACCCTTCCCAGTTGTCACCACCCCGTTTGAGAGGGTGGGAATAGACATTGTGGGGCCCCTGGACCCCCGTACAGCACAAGGACATCGGTTCATCCTGGTACTGGTGGACCACGCCACCCGCTACCCCGAGGCTGTGCCCCTGCGAACTGTAACAGCCCCGGTGGTCGGCCGGGCCTTAATGGGGATCTTCTCCCGGGTGGGCTTCCCCCGAGAAGTCGTCAGCGACAGAGGCACAAACTTTATCTCGAAATATATGAAGTCCCTCTGGCAACAGTGCGGGGTCACCTACCGATTCACGACCCCCTATCACCCTCAAGGAAACGGACTAGTTGAGCGATTCAACCGCACACTCAAGGGAATGATTGGGGGGTTGGAAGAGCCCCTCCGTCGCCAGTGGGATGTACTACTTCCGTGCCTCCTCTTCGCCTATCGGGAAGTTCCCCAGAAGTCCCTCGACTTTAGCCCGTTCGAACTCTTGTACGGGCACCCTGTGCGAGGGCCCCTCAGCCTAGTCAAAGAAGGTTGGGAGATGGCCCCCCTAAAGACCCCTCCAGACGTCTTCAAGTACCTCCTGACACTACGCAACCAGACCCGGCGATTCAGGGAAATGGCCAAAGCGAATCTTGAGGCCAGTCAGGAGGACATGAAAAAATGGTACGATCAGAATGCCTCCTCCGTCGAATTCGAGCCTGGTCAACAAGTATGGGTGATGTCCCCCACCGAACCATGTGCCTTGCAGGACAAGTGGACGGGGCCCTTCAAAGTGGTCGAACGCAAGAGCCCCGTCACCTATCTCATCGATATGGAATCTCCCCGGAACCCCCTCCGGGTCCTCCACACCAACAGACTCAAGCCCCACTTTGTGCGCTCGGAGCTCAGCCTCCTGATGGCTACAGACAGTGGAGCAGAAGAAGACTCCGAGCCTCTCCCGGATCTCCTGACGACTCAGGAGAAAGATGGTTCCGTGGACGGGGTCCGGCTCTCCGATGCCCTCACCCCAGAGCAGCGCCAAGGCTGCCGGGACCTCCTGCTGCAGTTTGCTACCTTGTTTTCCCTTACCCCAGGGGTCACCCCCTGGTGCTTGCACGGCGTGGACACTGGGGACAGTCCCCCTATCAGACACCGGGCCTACCGCGTACCAGATCGGGTGCGGGCCTGCATCCAAGAAGAAGTATCCAAGATGCTCACGCTCGGGGTCATCGAGCCCTCGGATAGCCCCTGGGCCAGCCCGGTCGTGCTGGTCCCCAAAGCTGCTGCCCCCGGCACCACTCCTGAACTCCGATTCTGCGTCGACTATCGGGGCTTGAATGCTGTCACCAGGACCGACGCTCATCCCATCCCCCGAGCGGATGAATTGATCGACCGCATGGGGGCTGCCCGCTACCTCAGCATCTTCGACCTGACAGCGGGCTACTGGCAGATCGGTCTCACACCCCGGGCCCAAGAACGGTCCGCCTTTTCTACCCCCGATGGCCACTACCACTTCAAGGTCATGCCCTTCGGCATGAAGAATGCCCCAGCTACTTTTCAGCGACTAGTGAACCAGGTCTTGGCGGGGCTCGAGGAGTTCAGCGGCGCCTATCTGGACGATATCGCTGTGTACAGCCGCCACTGGCCCGACCACCTCCACCACCTCCGAGAGGTCCTGCAGGCCCTCCAGCGGGCCGGCCTCACAATCAAGGCCGGCAAGTGCCAAATTGGTCAGGGATCCGTGACCTACCTCGGACACCAGGTGGGAAGCGGTCTGGTAGCCCCTCTGCAACTCAAAATCGCTGCCATCCAGTCCTGGCAGCCCCCAGTCACGCAGACCGAGGTCCGAGCCTTCTTGGGGCTCACCGGCTACTACCGGCGGTTCGTGAGGGACTATGGCAGCATTGTGGGGCCCCTCACGGGACTCACATCCAAAAACCACCCGAAGAAGATTAACTGGACCCCAGACTGTCAAGCGGCCTTCCAGAAGCTGAAAGCCGCCCTGTGCACTGCCCCTGTGCTCCAGGCCCCCGATTACAGTCGGGAATTCATTGTGCAAACGGATGCCTCCGACCATGGCATCGGGGCGGTCCTCTCCCAGCTGAACCCCGAGGGACTAGACCAACCGGTGGCCTTCATCAGCAGACGCCTCCTGGCCCGAGAACAGCGCTGGAGCACAATCGAGAGGGAGGCCTTCGCAGTGGTGTGGGCCCTCAAAAAGCTCCGGCCCTATCTCTTCGGTACCCACTTCCGGGTGCAGACAGATCATCGACCCCTGCAGTGGCTAATGCAGATACGGGGGGAAAACCCCAAACTATTGCGCTGGTCCATCTCCCTGCAGGGGATGGACTTCACTGTGGAACATCGACCGGGCCAAGACCACGCCAACGCAGATGGCCTGTCACGCTTTTTCCGCCTCGACGAGGAGAGTCCCCAAGAGGATGGGTGACTCTCCCCGCCTTCAGCTGGGGGGGACGCATGTTGGACAGGCCACATGAAGGGCTTGCTCCCTCCCCGCATGACAAGGCCCAAGCCCCGGCCCTCCAGGTGTGACCCACAGAAACAACCCGCACCCCGTCTCCAGACGGAACTCCTGCCCCCGGACATCTACGTATCATGGGGCCGAACCACTACCGGCTCCCCCGGCCGGACCAGCCGCCATCTTGGACACTGCACCACGAGGCCGCGTGGCCTCAGCTCGACCCTAACCCTGGGCCTGGCCAGGCCCTGCCATCCCGGCACCACCATCCACCCAGGAGGTGAACGGACCACTTGGCAGGTCGATGGGAGAAAGAAGTGTCGATGGCTCTCCCCCGCCAGGTGCCGATCGCCCTCCAGCTCCCCCGGGCGCTGGCTCCACCCCCCTGCTGGGTGTCTGGACTCCCTCATCCCGGACCTCCCGACCTCCAAGTGCGAGGGTCCGGACATCAAAGGGCGCCAGACCTATAACTAGGGCAGCTCCAGAACAGGAAGGCAGTTGTATCCTGGAGTCGAGAGACACCGAGAAGAACTCATCCTTGACGGACTACCGGCGCTGCCGTAGCCCTGCCTTGTGAACTATCGTCCTGCCTGCTGGCGCTGCCGCGGCCTTCTGCATCCTCCATCCTCGTCGGGACCTGCTGGCGCTGCCGCGGACCGTTGTAACTACCACCTTTGTCGGGACCTGCTGGCGCTGCCGCGGACCGTTGTAACCACCATCTTCATCGGGACCTGCTGGCGCTGCCGCGGACCGTGTAACGACCACCTTCATCGGGACCTGCTGGCGCTGCCGCGGACCGTGTAACGACCACCTTCACCGGGACCTGCTGGCGCTGCCGCGGCCCGTCCAAGCTAGAACACCGAGCTCGAGGATTGTGAGCTATCCATCATCGCATCTACCAGATTGGTAACCAGACTGTCCCGCTACCCCCCTTTCCCAAACCAAGAGACTAGAATCGAAGGGACCCCTGAGTCCAGACCTCCTTGTACCATTCCATCGTACCTTAAGAAATCGCTTATAAAGAACGTTAAACCCTATCCTTGTGTGGTGTACATCTGTGGGGGGGAAGTTACTCGTCTGTACGATCGCTGGAGACGGCTCTCCCCGGAGACCTCTCCCCTTGTCCTCGGCCGACCCTCCCGGTCCGTCTAACATTGGCTGAGGCCAAAGTATCTATCAGTTTATCTGCCCTGGGAATTGGATAGGCATCAGTCCTGGTGATTGTATTGAGGCCTCTGTAGTCATCACAAAACCTCATTTCTTTATTACCACCCTGGGTATGAGGTTTAGGCACAAGGACTACTGGACTAGCCCAAGGGCAATCTGAAGGCTCAATAACACCTAGTTCCAACATTTTCTGGACTTCAGTCCTGATACAGTACCTGACATGGTCAGGTTGCCTGTAGATTTTACTCTTAACAGGCAGACTGTCAACAGTGTCCACCTCATGGGTGCACCAGGAAGTCTGACTTGGGGTCAGGCTAAACATATGTCTAAACTGTTGCAGAACTTGTCTGCATTCAGTTTGCTGATGTTCAGGGAGGCTGCTTGCCAAAGCAACTCCATCAACACCCATCATCAGGGTTCTGTGAGAGCAGGTCAGGGAGAGGGTCACTCTCCTCCTCCTGGTCCTCATCAGTTGCCATGAGCAAGCCCATGCCATCCCTGTCCACATATGGCTTTAATCTGTTGACATGGAGCACCCTAAGGGGGCTCCTGGGAGTTCCCAGATCCACCAAGTAGGTGACCTCTCCCTTTTTCTCAACAATTGTATGGGGGCCACTCCATTTGTCTTGAAGAGCTGCTGGGGCCACAGGCTCCAACACCCACACTTTCTGGCCTGGCTGATAAACAGCCAGGACAGCCTTTTGGTCATGCCATGCTTTTTGTAATTCTTGGCTAGCCTCAAGGTTTTTGGTTGCCTTCTTCATGTACTCTGCCATCCGGGAGCGGAGACCAAGTACATAGTCCATCACATCCTGTTTGGGAGGTTTGAGAGGTAACACCCAGCCCTCCTTCACCAAACATAATGGGCCTCTGATAGGGTGCCCAAACAGAAGTTCAAAAGGGCTGTAGCCAACACCCTTCTGTGGGACCTCCCTGTATGCAAACAGAAGGCAGGGAAGTAAAAGGTCCCATTTTCGCCTAAGCTTTTCTGGGAGGCCTTTAATCATTCCCTTTAGGGTTTTGTTGAATCTTTCAACTAACCCATTGCATTGTGGGTGATAGGGAGTAGTGAACTTGTAGTTGACACCACAGTCTTTCCACATTGCTTTTAGATATCCTGACATGAAGTTGGTACCTCTGTCAGATATAACCTCCTTAGGGAAACCCACTCTGGAGAAGACTCCAATGAGGGCTCTTGCTACCACAGGGGCTGTGGTGGTCCTGAGGGGAATTGCTTCTGGGTACCTGGTGGCATGATCCACTACCACCAGGATAAACCTGTGGCCAGATGCTGTTGGAGGGCCAAGGGAACCAACAATGTCAATCCCTACCCTTTCAAAGGGAACCCCCACCACAGGTAGTGGTATCAGGGGGGCCTTTGTTGTGCCACCTGACTTGCCAATGGCTTGGCAAGTGACACAGGAGCGACAAAACTCCTTGGTGTCCTCTGACATGTGTGGCCAATGAAAATGAGGGACAAGCCTGTCCCAGGTCTTGTTTTGGCCCAAGTGTCCTGCCAATGGAATGTCATGTGCTAGGGTCAAGAGGAACCCAACAAACTTCTGAGGTATTACCAACCTCCTGGTGGCTCCAAGGGTAGGATCTCTAGCCTCAGAATATAGGAGTCCCTCATCCCAATAAACTTTATGGGACCCACTAGCACTCCCAGCAGCCTCAGCAGCAGCTTGCTGTCTTAGGGGTTCAAGAGAGGGGCAGCACTGTTGCTCCTTACTCAGATCTTCCCTGGAAGGCCCCCCTGACCCCAAGAACTCAACCTGACCAGGCTCAAGTTCCTCTGGGGCAGTTCCTTCTTCAGGATCTGCTTCTCCTCCCTCAGGAGGGGAATCAGATCTGAGACAGAGGGGAAGGCACTGCCTTAACCCTACTGCTCCTCCTCTTGGGTAGCATCTGGTCCATAGTTTCAGGATCCATAGCTGGTTCAGCTTTATGCATTTTGGCCTGTGACCTTGTCACAGAAAATACCTCTGCAGGTATGCCTAACACCCCAGCATGAGTCCATAATTCCACTTCAGACCAGGCTGAAGTCTCCAGATCGTTGGCCAACAAACATTCGACAGGGAGGTCTGCACTGACTACTACCTTTTTGAGGCCAGTTACCCCTTCCCAGGAGAAATTCACAACTGCCAGACTATGGTTGGTCCTGACATTGCTTGCATTGGTAACCTGGTACATTTCACCCAGGATGATCTGCCCAGGGTCCACAAGATCCTCTGCCACCATGGTGACACTAGCACCTGTGTCCCTGAATGCCAAAGCTTGTTTGCCATTTATTATTGGCTGCTGTTTGTATTTGCCCAGATTACTGGGGCTCACTAGGAAGGACATGTCAAGGTCTCCCTCACAAACCAGCAATGCGTGTGTTGGTACTCTGACTAGGCCAGAGTCCACATCAGAACCCAGGGTCAACCCTACTACACCCTTATTCTGATTACCACCTCCACCAGTAGCTGTACGAGGGGGAACAGTTGCCTTAGTGGCTGGAGTGGTGGTGGTTTGGTCTTTGGACTTGGTACAATCAGAAGTCCAGTGCCCTTTCTGTTTACAGAATTTGCACCAGGGCTTCTTTTGGCCTTTTCCCTTTGTAGACTGTGAATCCCCACCAGATGCAGATGTTTGGGGCCCTTGTGAAGACTTCTGGTCTTTTGACTTATCCCCACCTTTATCTGAGCCTTTAGGATCCTGCTTCTTAGTGTCCCCCCCTTGGTTCTGGGTTTTCTGCCTCACCCTGGTTCTGACCCATTTGTCTGCCTCCTTTCCCAATTCTTGGGGAGAGGTCAGATCAAAGTCCACCAGGTACTGATGCAACAACTGGTTTTGGCAATTAATAAGGATCTGTTCTCTCATCATAAGATTATACAATCCCTTAAAATCAGTAACTCTACTACCAACCAGCCAACCCTCCAGAGCCTTGATTGCACAATCTACAAATTCTGTCCAGTCTTGATTCTGTGCTTTTTGGGTGTCTCTGAACTTCAACCTGTACTGTTCAGTGGTTAAGCCAAACCCATCTATTAATGCACTTTTCAAGACATCATAATCATCAGCATCCTCTTCTCTAACAGTGAGGAGCTTGTCTCTGCCTTTATCAGAAAAGGCGAGCCACAAGATTGCTGCCCACTGTTTCTGGGGGACCTGTTGAACTTTACAGGCCCTCTCCATAGCAGTTATCCATTTGTGGAAATCATCCCCACTCTGGTAGGGAGGAACAACCTTGGACAGGTTCCTATGGTCTGGAATGTAATATCTGCCTCTAGGGGCACTTAGGCTGCCACCAGGGGGTTCTAACCCCTCTTTTCTAGAAGCTCTCTGGAGCTCAAAGGCTTCTCTATCTAAGGCTAATTGCTTGGTTCTGAGGGCAAGCCTAGCTTCCTCATACTGGAGCATCTTGTACCTTCTTTCAGAGGACGTCTCTCTATGGAAGTATGAGTGCCTCTGATGGACAGATTCTCTGCTAGAGTGATTTGAGTGGGCAGATTCCCTTGAAGAGGACCTATCTCTCTCCTCCACTCTGTCAGCTCTCTTAGGGAGAATTCCTCTGTCCCGTGCAGACCCTTGTGGGTCTGGCCCTTCAGTCACAGACTCCAGGCCATCTTGATTTTCATCATCAGACCCAGAGACTATGGCTGACTCACCCCCTGATTCAGATCCACCAGCTCCAAGAGCCAGCCTAAGATCATCTGCTATAAGTAGATTTATCAGGTGTAGTGTGGAGGGACTCTGTCCTAATCCCAGGTGTCTTGCAACACACATGGCCTTCAAGTCAAAGAAGGTCATGTCCTTATATTGGGGCGGGTGGACCCACTGGCTCCATCCCTTGAGGACATTCTAGTGTTATGCAGTGTTGCACTACCTACACTAGTTTGTGGCCTACTGATCCTAGCTTGAGCTGTAGCAAGGGTGTGCTATCCCTTCACAAACAGCTCTAAGTTCAGTAGAACTTATTGATACTAAGCTTGACTTTTATATGTACCTTGAGTACCTTTAGTGGTTTTCAGTTAGTAATTCAAATAGAGATTTTCTGGTAAAACAATGGCAAGCTCGAATCCCACACGCTGCCCACCAATGTGAGAAGTTGGCCTGGCATATGCTGGTCACTAGTTATAGTGGCCACCTTGCACAAGTCCAATTCGACTCTTATGGTAGATAGGTTTAAGACAACCTTTTAAAGAAAGCTATCCTAGTGGTAGCTGTCGAGAGCAGCCTTCAGGCTAAGTCTTAGAGGAATGTAAAGCAGCTTGTTTTACCTTATAATCTCTTGAATTACCAAATGAAAGGATACCACACAGGTATATATATCAAATATATATGTATTTATTTCTAGACACACTCTACTAATCTCTTTATGAGATTAGAAGCCAGGAACACATTCAAATATAAACGTTTCACAATAAGTTAAGCACAAATATGGCTGGGGCCCTAGGGGAGTCCCGACCGTATACTAAAAAAGAGGTTTAGGAAAGTCGGCTTGCAAAATGTCAAGGCCTAGGGCCTGTAGAATCGCTGTGGCTTCACTGCTGCAGTGAAAGCAGGTAAGTAACAGACCCACGGGAGGCGCGTGCAGTGTGAGAACACAGCCGTGGGTTCCCTATTGATTCCAATGGTGCAAGTCGCGGTTGGATTTTTAAAGTTTTAGGGTACTTCGAGGAAGTCTACAAGCAAGCCACTTACAAGGTAAGTACTTCGAGGGCCAACACACACTAGGACACCGGAGTGCACGAGTTACCTCACCTAGGGAAGCCGGGTGCATAGGTGTCTTTTGGTGTCGGGTCGCGTCGCTGTTTTCTATGGAAGCCAAGGAAGATTTGCTGCTTGGAAGACTGAAGAAGTGTCCGGTGGAATCCAAGGCTGGATTCAAGATGTAGAAGACCTGAAAATTGAAGGGACAGTGTTCACAGTCACTAGCCAGTGACCCGGGGCCAGGAAGATGGATGCCCACGGATGTCGGGTGATTTCAGGTGATCAAGGGTGTTTTGACTCTTCGCTCACGAGGTCCAGGAGAGATCGACGATGACCAGCAGCTGGATTCGGAGTGTCCTACGACGTCTGCAGCTGACTGCGGTGTCGGCAACCGGATTGGAGCCAACAAGCATTGCCAACAGCAAGTCTCGTGGAAATCGAAGAAGGTCAATGGTGCAGACCAGCGAGGGTGAGTGAGGGCAGGCCTGGAGCAACCAGGGAGCCCTTTAAGTCGATAAGAAAGTCTTTGGGGGACCCACAAGCCAACGGGCAAGGGATCGCGAAGACGCCTCTTGAGGAAATGCTTCACAGGAGCCCATGGTCACTCGGGACGGGGTAGGCCTCTGATTTTCGCTGCAACACCTGCTGGAGGCTTGGGCCAGAGATGGTCCAATGCACAAGTTCGTAAAACGTCGTGAAGGGGTTGCACTCGACAATAGTGCACGGTACCCGGGTATTGCTGTTCCTCGTCACTCGTGGGGTCCACTCACCTCAGCTCTGCTGGGGACTCACAATGGCCGTCGAGAAGTCAGGAAATCCACTTCTGGGGCTGCAGGGACTTCGAACTCCGGCAGGAGCGGGAAAGTTTGCGACCGTTGATAAGAGTTTCAGGTGCAGGGGAGTCAATCCTTGACTCCAAGGGAGATTCTTCCGTCTTCCAAAGGTAGTGGAATGTCGAAAGTCCAGGATTCTTCTTTGTAGAGCGTCATCCAGGGTTATCTAGTTTGCCATGGCAAGGGTTCCCTATCTTGTACTAAAAGAAAGGGAGGGACTAGCTCTATGACCACTCCTCTGGGAGGGTCAGGGTAGGGGGTGGTTACACCCACTTCCCTTTGTCCAGTTTCGCGCCAGAGCAGGGACAGGTAGCCCCTGAACCAGTTTGAGCTGCCATATGCACAGAGGAGCCTACTGCTCCCCCAGTGCAGGACTTCAGAGCACTCTAGGAGTGCACCCACCCAGCCCCGATACACTAAATCCTGTCTGGAAGGTGGTGACACCTCCCTGTGACAGGATGCCTATTGTTGGGCCTCCTCCACTGCGAGTTTCGGTCAGCAGCAGGAGGGCAGCCCAGTGTCTGTGCTGGTGGCATCCATTTTGTGATGCCAGGGCTCTTTCAGATTTCTACCGTGATACCACAGTAGGTACATGTCTTCCCCTCTAGAAGGGTGGGATCATACTCCCACACCAGTTACTGGCATGGGGGTATGATTCCAAGTTGTTTGACACCAAACACGACATGTTTTGATGCAGCCATCCCAAAGTTAGCATTTACCGCTAGGTTATAATGCACTTAAGAGTATATGGTTTAACCGCATCCACAAACAGCCACAGAGAATAGACTCTGCCAGCTGCAGAGGGGCCATGCGCAGGCAGAGGCACCCCCTCACATTGTAAACCAAGCACCCTGCCCTCAGGATTGATAGGGCCTGCCATAGGGGTGACTGATAGGTTTATATGTGTGTGTATGGTGAGATATAGGAACCTATACCTTAGTGAGGAGTGCTAACACTACCTCACCCAGGCTGCAGTAGCAGGCCTGTGGTGTCAGATTGAGTCTGCTTCCCAGGGGTGGCATAATACATGCTTCAGCCCCTGGTAGGCCTGTGATGTACCTAGGCCCTTGGTACCTAAGGTACCATATACTAGGGGCTCATAAGGTACCACAGTATCCAATCACTAGTGCACCTAATATGCACACCAAGTTGTTTAGAGAGAACAGAGATACTGGGGCCCTGATTAGCAGGGACCCAGCCATTCTATAGCCAGAAACCAGTATATACATCAGAAAAAAAGTGGGGGCAACATAAGTGCAGATCCTACTCTCCTACAGTTGTCCACTCCTGCTAGTGGGGGCTTGTGTCGCAGTGTCCTTGCTTGAGGCAGAGTCAAACTCGAAACCGGTTTTCCTTGTGTCTCAAGGCGTGGCAGCTACCTGGAGACTTTGCTGTCTTTTGAGGGTGTCCTTGCTGCTCTCACTTGCAGGGTGCAGAGGGCCCCTCTCTAAGCGTCCCTCTCTGAGGGCATGTCTTGCTGTGCTGGGGCTCTAGAGTGTGGCGTGGTATTTCTCCTCCTTCTGACGGAGAGGCAGCCCGTTGGGGGCATGTTGTGCATGCAGCAGAGTTTCTGGAGAGCCTTCTGGAGACACGTGGTTGCAGCCTAGCAGGGTAGTGCCCGTTTAGAGTTTCCTGCTTCTCAACGACAGTCTGCCAGAGTGGATGCTCGTGCTGCAGGGTGTGGACGACTCCCAGCTTTACTCGCTGTAGGCCGTGGGCAAGATGAGGATACCTGCTGGTGCCTTGCAGTGAGCACTACGTGGCTCGGCAGACGTCCGGTTGCATCAGCTCTTCAGGGTGGCAGCGCGTCAGCGTGGCTCCGGGCACTTGCTAACTGTCCTTCCTGCTTGCTAGTGTTTGGCAGTGTTGCCGAAACTGGACACCACACTGGGGTGGAGATGCTACTGCAAGGTGGTTGTGTGGTACTACTAGGTCCTAAGTCTTTTCTGGCTGCTAATCTGGGTTATGCTTCCTTCTACAAGTCACTCTAGTAAGTGGCGCAGCACGGTATGCTTAAGGATCACCACAGTCTGTGTGTCTCATGGCGTGCATTTCCCTGTAACGTGTTCATGTGTTTGGGGTGCAGTATATCCGATGGCCACTAGATGGCAGTGTCGCGTGTCAGCTCAGCGGCCCCGGCAGTCTGCCTTGGAACCGCGGGCCTCTGATGTCACGGATGTGCCGGAACCGCGGGCCTCTGATGTCACGGATGTGCCGGTACCGCGGGCCTCTGATGTCACAGATATGCCGGCACTAGGCGTTGTGATGCCTCGCTAATGCCGCCGGCCTCATGGTGGAGTCTGGACAGTGGGGTAGCGGCCTCTCTGTGCTTCAGCAGATGAGCTACTATGGGATATCTGTATGTGCTGGTTGTGGCCGTTTGTCCTCCGACCGCAGACCTCGAGTGGTAGGGGTGCGTGTGCAGTGGGTGACCAGCAGGTGACGCTGACGGTTTGCTGCTGGGTGAAGGCCGGCTGAACTGGCGAGAAGAACGGGGCAATGTTGGTTGTTCTCGCCTACATCGGGATAGCCTGTTCACCCTCCTCCGTCTCTGATATGGGGGGGGGATGAGATGCATCTAGACTTGGTTGCCGCTCTGGAGAGTAGCGTCGCGTCCGATCACCACTGCGGTCATCGGTGGCCATGGACAGCGCCGAGGGGGTTGCCACCAGTCCGGCTCATTCCTTCCCCCACGAGGGACGATGAAGCATGGCAGCAGGCATGCGGGGTTAGCGACCCGCCTCGTCGCCAATGTGGTGTTGGGCCTCAGGCCCACATGACGTGGAGGCACGGACAAAACACAGTATAGTATGGTGCAACAACTGGGCCAGGGCACGTGCCCCCGGCCCCTTTTATAAACAGGGTCACCTGACCGGTGACGCCTGTGGTGGCTGGGTGTGAAGTGTGTCTTACATCACAGGCGGAACACTAGAATGTATCCAGCCGGATACTACAACAGGCAGACCGCTTCAACAGAAGCAGAAACTCCCTCTTTGCTAGAATCAGTGGCCTTATATGTCACATACATACCTGGTGCCGTTACCAACCTGCCCTTCTGTGTGACTTCCGATTGAAAATGTGGCCTGCAGAGATCTGTGCAGCAGGCACCGAGCCAACAAAGATATCTTAAATGAGCCTCTAAGCCGCATGTCGCACAAAGATGTGTGTGCTCAGATCAGAGAGTATTCCATCAGCAGTGACATCTTCGTACTGTTCGAACAGGAGGCCTACGGCTTACACACAGATCGCAGCAGCACAAGCTGAACCCACTGATCCTCCTTACGATGATTTGAAAGCATTACCTGCTGATTATACACAGGTTCCATTAACAGATGCATGGTGTTAGACGGCGACCTCAGAGGAGCCCGGAAGGGGG
The DNA here is from genome assembly GCF_964204655.1 of Triturus cristatus. NCBI lineage: Eukaryota > Metazoa > Chordata > Amphibia > Caudata > Salamandridae > Triturus > Triturus cristatus. Next base: position 1,095,857,365 of record NC_140588.1, on the reverse strand, counting down.
TCCTGACTACCCTGAGACCCACCCTCGTAGTATCGTAGCCGGGCACTGGCGGGAGACTCCCCAGGGGGAGGAATCTCGCAGCTAGGATCGTACTTCTGGCACCACACGACACAGAGTAACCACACGGGGTATTCTCAGAAAACAAGCTTTATCAAGTAGGTTATCACGGCAAATATGTACAAGGTGAGCACGGGCTCAAGAGTCTCGGAAAGGTAGGGGGTAGCGGGACAGTCTTTGGCAAAAGTTCAAGCAGGGACGTATCCGGCGCACAGCTCACAATCCTCGAGCTGGGGGATACGTGGTCGTAGTCGGGGTCCGGCGGGACCGTGAGAGTCTGGGGGAGCCGCGAGTCACTCAGCGGGCTCAGGTACAAGTTCGGAGGTCTTACGATCTTCAGGGAGCCGCGAGTCACTCAGCAGGCTTAGGCACAAGTTCGGAGGTGTTACGATCTTCAAGGAGCCGCGAGTCACTCAGCAGGCTCAGGCACAAGTTCGGAGGTGTTACGATCTTCCAGGAGCCGCGAGTCACTCAGCAGGCTTAGGCACAAGTTCGGAGGTGTTACGATCTTCCAGGAGCCGCGAGTCACTCAGCAGGCTTAGGCACAAGTTCGGAGGTGTTACGATCTTCGAGGAGCCGCGAGTCACTCAGCAGGCTCTCGTTGTTCCAGCGTCGAATCTACCGGACAGACCCAGAGCACCCCTTGTTATAGGTCGACCCCTCTTTGATGTCCGGAGTCTGTGCAGGCAGGGGTCTTGTCACCTGGGGGTCGCTTGTCGGGGTTTCCTGCTATTGTCTTTTGATCCCTTTCAGAGCCGGGTCGGGAGGAGTCCCAGACACCCAGCAGGCACGGAGCCAGCCCGCAGGGAGGCCGGAGGGCCGATCGAAACCCATCGTCCCAGGGGAGTCCAGAGGTGCGATAGAAACTGCTCCTCCCTCTCTCATCCCCTGGAAGTGTGATGTCCTCCAGCCGGAGTGGCGCCTCTAGGTCAGGGTCGCGCTGGGGCCGGGCGGCCATCTTGACGCATGAAGTGGGCACGCGGGCCCGGGGTGGCCGAAAGGAGAGAGGCCATGGACGAGGATGTCCGGGTCGGGTGCGGGTGTTCTGGTAGGAAGGACCGGCTAGGCTGGGTGTTTGGGCTGCAGGTGCCAGGTTTCGGTGGTGCGGGTGCACGGAGGGCCATTCTATGAGGCCGGGTCCAACACGCGTCCCCCCCAGCTGAAAGCCGGAGAGAACTGCCCATCATCTTGGGGGGTTCTCTTCGCTGAGGCGGAAGAACCGGGAGAGGCCGTCAGCGTTGGCGTGGTCCGTACCAGGGCGGTGTTCTACGGTGAAATCCATCCCCTGGAGGGAGATTGACCACCGCAGTAGCTTGGGGTTTTCTCCTCGCATCTGCATGAGCCATCGCAAGGGCCGATGGTCAGTTTGGACTCTGAAATGCGTGCCGAACAGGTAGGGTCGTAGCTTTTTGAGTGCCCAGACCACGGCAAAGGCTTCGCGCTCTATGGTGCTCCACCTCTGTTCTCGGGGCAACAGCCGCCGACTGAGGAAGGCGACGGGCTGGTCTAGGCCTTGGTCATTCACTTGGGACAGGACGGCCCCAATGCCATGCTCGGAGGCATCGGTCTGGACTATGAACTCCTTGGCATAGTCGGGAGCCTGGAGGACGGGAGCAGTGCACATGGCCTTTTTTAGAGCATCGAAAGCCTCCTGGCAGGCAGCCGTCCACTGCACCTTCTTTGGCTGTTTTTTAGATGTGAGTTCGGTGAGAGGGCCGACAAGGCTGCCATACCCCCGAATGAATCGTCGGTAGTAGCCTGTGAGTCCCAGGAAGGCTCGGACCTCCGTTTGGGTGATGGGTGGTTCCCAGGCCAGGATGGCGTCGATCTTTGGCTGTAGGGGGGCGACCTGGCCGCTCCCGACCTGGTGCCCCAGGTAGACTACGGAGCCTTGCCCGATCTGGCACTTGCTGGCTTTTACTGTGAGGCCTGCCTGGCGCAGGGCGGTTAGCACCCTCCGGAGGTGCTGGAGGTGTTCACTCCACTCTGAACTGAAGACAGCGATATCGTCTAGATAGGCCGCGCTGAACTGTTCCAACCCGGCCAGGACCCTATTCACCAGTCGCTGGAAAGGGGCCGGGGCATTTTTCATCCCGAAGGGCATTACGTGGAAGCGGTAGTGCCCGTCGGGGGTGGAGAAGGCGGACCGCTCCTTGGCCCCTTCGGTGAGCGCAATCTGCCAGTATCCGCAGGTGAGGTCGAAAGGGCTGAGGAACCGGGCTGCCCCTAGCCGGTCAATGAGTTCGTCTGCTCGTGGGATGGGGTGGGCATCGGCTCTGGTAACGTCGTTGAGCCCCCGGTAATCCACGCAGAATCGGAGCTCGGGGGCGACACCGGGGGCCGCTGCTTTCGGGACCAGGACCACGGGGCTGGCCCAGGGACTGTCAGAGGGCTCAATCACCCCCAGGGTCAGCATCTTCGAGACTTCATCTTGAATGCAGGACCGGACCCGGTCAGGAACCCGGTAGGCTCGGTGTCTCACCGGCGGGCTGTCCCCGGTGTCCACGTCATGAACACACCAGTTGGTGACCCGGGGGGTCAGAGAGAAGAGGTCGGCAAATTGTCTTAGGAGCTGGCGGCAGTCCGCTTGTTGCTGGGCAGTGAGGGCTGGGGAGAGGTTCACTCCTTCCACGGAGCCATCCTGCTCCTTGACACACAGGAGGTCCGGGAGGGGATCCGACTCATCTTCGGCCCCGTCATCGGTGGCTAGCAGGAGGCTCAGTTCTGTCCGCACAAAATGAGGCTTGAGGCGGTTCACGTGCAGGACCCGGAGGGGGTCCCGAGGCGACTGGACGTCCACCAAGTATGTGACGGGACTCTTCCGCTCAACCACTTTGTAAGGCCCAGTCCATCGGTCCTGGAGGGTGCCAGGCTTCACGGGGGCCATGACCCACACCTGCTGGCCCGGCTGGAACTCGACCAGAGTGGCATTCTGGTCGTACCAGCGTTTCCTTTCTTCTTGACTCGCCTCCAGGTTGGCCTCGGCCAGTTCTCGGAACTTCCTGGTCTGGTTCCGGAGGGCCAGGACGTATTGGAACACATCTCGGGGGGTGGTCTGGGGTGCCGCCTCCCACTCTTCCTTAACCAAACTGAGGGGACCTCGGACGGGGTGCCCATAGAGTAATTCAAACGGGCTGAATCCTAGTGACTTCTGGGGGACCTCTCGGTAAGCGAACAAGAGGCAAGGGAGCAGGACGTCCCACTTACGCCGGAGGGGTTCTTCTAGGCCAGCGATCATCCCTTTCAAAGTCCTATTAAACCTTTCTACTAGGCCGTTTCCTTGGGGATGGTACGGGGTGGTGAACTTATAGGACACCCCACATTGTTGCCACAGGGACGTCATATACCTTGAGATAAAATTAGTGCCGCGATCGCTCACGACCTCGCGGGGAAACCCCACCCTGGAAAAGATCCCCATCAGAGCCCGGCCCACCACAGGGGCCGTAATGGTGCGCAGGGGAATAGCCTCCGGATAGCGGGTGGCGTGGTCCACTAGGACCAAGATGAAACGGTGACCTTGGGAGGTGGGGGGGTCCAGTGGTCCCACGATGTCGATCCCGACTCGTTCGAAAGGGGGTACTGACGACCGGGAAGGGTTGGAGGGGAGCCTTGAGCTTCCCTCCACTCTTCCCACTAGCCTGGCACGTGGGGCAGGACTTGCAATGGGCCTCTACTGCTGCTCTCATTTTAGGCCAATAAAAATGGGTCACAAGACGGTTGTAGGTCTTGTCCTGTCCCAGGTGGCCGGCGAGGGGGACGTCGTGGGCTAAACCCAGGAGGAAATCTCGGAAGCGGAGGGGTACCACCAGTACCCGTCCGGACCCCAGCTCCACCGACTTCTGCTCACTGTACAGGATGCTATTCTCCCAATAGATTCGGTGCGTCCCGGTCTGGTCACCTGCGGCTTGGCCCTCGGCCTGGCGCCGCAGCCCGACCAGGGAAGGACAAGTGGCTTGCTCCCTGCAAAACTCTTCCCGGGTGGGCCCGCCCTCGTGGCGCCATTGGGCCAACTCGGGTAGATCTCCTAACTCAGGGACCGGGGCGGGGTCGGATGGTGCGGGTTCGTCGCTAGCGACGGACCCTTCTGATGGGGGGACGGAAGGACCCTCGGCGGGGACTGTTCTGGTCTCTTCGATCGGGGTGCTTTCGACTTCCCTCTGGGGAGTGAGTCGGGCGGACATAGATCGGGTGGTGGCGCACACCCACTCGGGGAGTCCCATCATTCCCAGGTGGGCCTTACGCTCTACTTGCTTCCATGGGGAACTCTCTAGGTCGTTCCCTAAAAGGCAGTCGACCGGCTGGGAGGTTCTTACGGCCACCTTGAGTTTACCTATCACCCCTCCCCACTCAAATGGCACCAGGGCTACCTGGCACATACTCTCTCTATTGTCTGCGGATATTACGGGGCAAAAGACGTTGGGGAGGATCTGCTCTTCGGGGACTAGGTGCCTGAGGACACCGGTGATACTGGCCCCGGTGTCTCGCAGGGCCTCTACCTGGTGGCCATTGATTTTGACAAGCTGCCCATATTTCTGGGTGTTGGAGGGGAGGAGGCTACCAGGGATCATCTCCCTATCTCCCAGGGATACTAGGGCCATCGCTGCGGGTTCCCACTCCTCGGCTTCCTCAATCTCCTCCCCCAGGGCTACGTTGGCTATCTGTCTCGTCGGAGGGACTTGGGTGGCCATGGGGCACTCTGGGTCATTGGCGTAGTGCCCGGGTTTCTGGCAGCGGAAACATGTGACGGTCACCCGGTGTCCCCGTTTCCCAGGGGGCCCGGTCACTGGTGGAGGGGGCGCCGGGAAGGGTGGAGGTGGTGTCTTCGGGGGGCTAGGCTGGGACTCTCTCGGCCCTCCCTGGTTCCCTCCTCCTCTCTGGCGGGGTGGTCCCTGACTGGTTCGGGGGTACTCTCCTACCATGCCCCGGGAGACCCGGGTGTTGGTACAGCGGTCGGCCTCCACAGCCAGCTTCCGGGGATCTGTGAGCTTGCTGTCCAGCAGATGCTGAGGTAGTTCTATGAAGCAGTTCGCAGCCAGATGTTCCCACAACATGAGATCAGTGAGTTCGGCAAGGGTGGTGACTTTGCTGCCCTTGATCCACCCATCGAAGGCCCGACTGAAAAAGTTTACATATTCCACCCATGTGGTGCCCGGGATCTTCCTGCAGTCCCGGAACCGTTGACGGTACATTTCTGGGGTGAGGCCGTATCTTGTGAGTAGAGCCTCTTTCATGTGGCTGTAGGAGGTCTGCAGGGAGAGGGGTAGGTCGAGCAGGGTGTCCCTTCCTTCGCTCAGAAACCGCCCCCACAACCCCGCCCCCCAGTCCTTCTGCGGGACCCGATGGGAGGTCATGGCGACCTCGTAGGCCCGAAACCATTGCTGAATGTCATCATTTTTATAATATTCCTTGACCACATCCTTCGGGATGTGGACCTTCTGTTCCGCCGGGGCCTCCCGCCCGGAAGGCACGGGGGAGCGCCCCGACGAAACCGAACCTCCCCAAAGTGAAAGCGGCAGCAATCAGGTGCGAGGCATCGTACCAGACGGGGGCTTATCCCCAGAAGAACTCGCGGACAGAGAGAGAAGCCGCAATCATGAACTAGAGCTAGCCAAACTCAAAATTGAGGGCGAATTGAAGTTAGCGGAAAAAAAGCTAGCAGTAGAACAAATGCGTGTACAAGGCGAACTGGAGGAGAAAAAGCTCCAACGGGAGCACGAAGGAAGGAAGCTCCAACTAGAGCACGAACGCAGCTTAAAGGAACTCGAGCTCAAGGCCCGAAACGAGGAAGGGCTTCCTCGTTTCGGGCCTTGAGCTCGAGTTCCTTTAAGCTGCGCTCCCTCGTGCCTTCCGGGCGGGAGGCCCCGGTCTCCACCCAAGTTTTCAGTGCTTTCTGCAAATCTTCCTTAGTGTTGAGACCAGTGGTAGCGATTTTAAGTTCTTTGCAAAATTGCTTCAGCTCCTTGTGTGTATATTCTTCTAGATGCTCCACCTGGAACACCCTGTTGGCGTTGGTTTCTGCGGGGCTCATGGCGCTTCCTTCTGCCATCTTTGTCGGTAGTGCGTCCGTTGTTCACGGTACGATCTCTAGGTGATGGGCCCGAATCCCGTCGCTTGCCACCAATGTTAGACGGCGACCTCAGAGGAGCCCGGAAGGGGGTCCTGACTACCCTGAGACCCACCCTCGTAGTATCGTAGCCGGGCACTGGCGGGAGACTCCCCAGGGGGAGGAATCTCGCAGCTAGGATCGTACTTCTGGCACCACACGACACAGAGTAACCACACGGGGTATTCTCAGAAAACAAGCTTTATCAAGTAGGTTATCACGGCAAATATGTACAAGGTGAGCACGGGCTCAAGAGTCTCGGAAAGGTAGGGGGTAGCGGGACAGTCTTTGGCAAAAGTTCAAGCAGGGACGTATCCGGCGCACAGCTCACAATCCTCGAGCTGGGGGATACGTGGTCGTAGTCGGGGTCCGGCGGGACCGTGAGAGTCTGGGGGAGCCGCGAGTCACTCAGCGGGCTCAGGTACAAGTTCGGAGGTCTTACGATCTTCAGGGAGCCGCGAGTCACTCAGCAGGCTTAGGCACAAGTTCGGAGGTGTTACGATCTTCAAGGAGCCGCGAGTCACTCAGCAGGCTCAGGCACAAGTTCGGAGGTGTTACGATCTTCCAGGAGCCGCGAGTCATTCAGCAGGCTTAGGCACAAGTTCGGAGGTGTTACGATCTTCCAGGAGCCGCGAGTCACTCAGCAGGCTTAGGCACAAGTTCGGAGGTGTTACGATCTTCGAGGAGCCGCGAGTCACTCAGCAGGCTCTCGTTGTTCCAGCGTCGAATCTACCGGACAGACCCAGAGCACCCCTTGTTATAGGTCGACCCCTCTTTGATGTCCGGAGTCTGTGCAGGCAGGGGTCTTTTCACCTGGGGGTCGCTTGTCGGGATTTCCTGCTATTGTCTTTTGATCCTTTCAGGGCCGGGTCGGGAGGAGTCCCAGACACCCAGCAGGCACGGAGCCAGCCCGCAGGGAGGCCGGAGGGCCGATCGAAACCCATCGTCCCAGGGGAGTTCAGAGGTGCGATAGAAACTGCTCCTCCCTCTCTCATCCCCTGGAAGCATGATGTCCTCCAGCCGGAGTGGCGCCTCTAGGCCCGGGTCGCGCTGGGGCCGGGCGGCCATCTTGGTGCATGAAGTGGGCACGCGGGCCCGGGGTGGCCGAAAGGAGAGGGGCCATGGACGGGGATGTCCGGGGTCGGTGCGGGTGTCCTGGTGGGGAGGGTCGGCTGGGCCGTGTGCTTGGGCTGCAGGTACCAGGTTTCGGTGGTGCGGGGGCACGGAGGGCCATTCTACGAGGCCGGGTCCAACAGGGTGTGAACAATGACCCGGGGCACTGGGCGTGGTTCCGTCCTGGCCTGTACAAAGAAGTAAATAATGCGTGTGTCTCTGTTGTAGTGTAAGCGCCACCCGGACCGCAATCGGCAATGTAGAACCCTGTGACTCAAGTCCCACAACATGAGCAGCATGGACGTAAGGGGGGACTCACTGACCCTACATCCATCCATACTTCCACACTTGAATGATCATAGACATGACTCATCTGTGTAAAAATGAATGTTTAATTCACATTCAGTGGAGTGTTGTAGCTGGAGCAGTACAGGGCTACGCATACCCCACTTTACATTGTTGGCACGTGGAGGGCCAGCCATAGTCCTTTAGGGAATGACAAGTTCATCGGAAGAGGAAGAGTCCAGTCCGCAGTCTGATTGCTGTGTCATTGGTAACAAAACAGAATATGGCAGTTCATGTCGAGGTCCAAGATGAGTGTCGCAGAGTGTATCGGGGGAAAGTGGAAGGTGATGATGCAAAGGGCAGAACCAAGCAGGAACAGGCCATATGGCGGAGATGAATGCTACCGCTTCCTTCTTACCACCAAGGCAGATTCATCCGCATCTTCGTCCTCTGCTATTTCATGTGCCTCACATGTGGGTGGTGGTGTCCTGCCCCCAGCACTGTGTGGCAGTGACGCCTCAGGGGCCGCAGGTGGAATGTCTGCCGCACTGTGTGGCACTGACACTTCAGGGGGCGGAGATGTGGATGGAGAGGTAGCAGCAGCAGTCATCAGCGCCAGGCCTTGTTGCAGCAATGCCATGAGGATGGGCTTCAGGGCATTGAGGATACCTGCTGCTCAGCCAGTGTGCATGTGGAGTGGAATGTTGGTGTGAGAGGTGACTGCAGAATGTTGGATGAGTGAGAATGTCAGTTGGTGTATGGGCTGAGCAGCAGGGAGGCTGCTCCTGGTGGGGCTCTCTTCTACTTCTCTTCTTCTAAGATCTCACTTGGAATAAATACTTAAAGATACTACCTGGACAGGACTACCTTCTTTACTACAGGAACCCAGCTACCTCTCGCTGGTGTGCAGCCGTGGCAGCTGCACTTTCCGCCTGCGTCCGATCCATGTTCTCCATGATCCTCAGCATATGTCCCAACTCCCGGGTGACATCGACGGAGCCGCTCGGACTAGACAGTTGTTCTTGTCTCCTAGTCAGGACTCCAGCGATGTCATCCATGGATCGTTGTAGAGCATGGAGCGGACTGTGGGTGTCCGTTCATGACTGTGAGTGGTCCTTGATGGGACTGAGACACCCATGTATGGCATCTAGTTGGCTGCCATGCGGTCGAGCCCCACCCGCATCTGTTCAGCCATCTTCTCCTGGCACCCCAGTGCATTACGGGGGCGCGAGTTATAGTTAGCTGAACTAACTATAACGGCTGAATTTCTCTGGTTTTGTACAGGTGAAATGTCCAACTAACTATAACGTCCCTGAAACCTGTGTTTTTTTCAGTGAATTTCTAAGGTTTTTTAAATGCTAATTTCTAACTATAACGTCCCTGAAACCTATGGTTTTTTCAGTGAATTTCAAAGGTTTTTTTAACGGCTAATTTCTAACTATGCCTACAAAGGTAGGACATGTGAAGAAAGAGGAAGAAAAGCACAGAAAGAAGCAGGACAAATGCAGAAAGCACTAACACACACTAGGGAACACTATGCGTTGGGGTACCCCTGTGATTAGCATGACCTCCTCTGTATTTGCCATGAGTTAGTGCCTGGGTCATTGCATGAGTAGTGACTGTATGATTAGAGTGCTACAAGGAGAGTGCACGGTGATTTTATAAATGCTTGGATTTTGGCAGAGTGATTGGATAAGTACATGGTGCTGGCTGGGTGATTGGAGGAGTGCATGGGTAGTGACAGGGCGATGGCTGGACTGCATGGGTACTACCTGGGTAATTGCAGGAGTGAATCAGTAGTGTGTAGGTGGATAGAGGTCTGCATAGGTAGTGCACAGGGGATTGTAGCAGTGCATGTGTTGGTGCCTGGGTCATTGCATTGGTCCATGGGTACTAACTGGATGAAGAGAGTACTGCAAGGAGAGTGTATGGTGAATTTATAAGTGCTTGGGTTTTGGCGAAGTGATTGGATAAGTACATGCTGCTGGCTGGGCGATTGGAGGAGTGCTTGAGTAGTGACAAGGAGATGCCTGGACTGCATGAGTAGTGCTCAGGGGATTGTAGCAGTGAATGTGTTCGTGCCTGGGTCATTGCATGAGTACATGGGTAGTGAATGCATGATTAGAGTGCTGCAAGGACCGTGCATTATGATTTTATAACTGCTTGCGTTTTGGCGGAGTGAATGGATAAGTATATGATGCTGGATGGGTGATTGAAGTAGTGCATGGGTAGTGACAGAGGGATTGCTGGAGTGCATGAGTACTACCTAGGTAATTGGAGGGGTGAATCAGTAGTGTGTAGGTGGATAGAGGTCTGCATGGGTAGTGCATGGGATTGTAGCAGTGCAAGTGTTAGTGTCTGGGACATTGCATGAGTACATGGGTAGTGACAAGATGATTAGAGTGCTGCAAGGACAGAGCATGGTGATTTTATAACTGCTTGTGTTTTGGTGGAGTGATTGGATATGTACATGATGCTGGATGTGTGATTGGAGGAGTGCATGGGTAGTGACAGAGGGATTTATGGAGTACATGGGCACTACCTGGGTAATTGGAGGAATTGAATCAGTAGTATGTAGGTGGTTAAAGATCTGCATGGGAAGTGCCCAGGGGATTGTAGCAGTGCATGTGTTAGTGCCTGGGACATTACATAAATACATGGTGCTGGCTGGGTGATTGGAGGAGTGCATGGGTAGTGACAGGGCAATAGCTGGACTACATGGGTAGTGCTCAGGGGATTATAGCAGCGCATGAGATAGTGCCTGGGTCATTGCATGAGTGCATGAGTAGTGACAGGATGATTAGAGTGCTGCAAAGAGAGTGTATGGTGAATTTTTTAGTGGTTGGGTTTTGGCAGAGTGATTGGATAAGTACATGGGTACTGACTGGATGATGAGAGTACTGCAAGGAGAGAGCAATGTGAATTTATAAGTGCTTGGATTTTGGCTGAGTGATTGGATAAGTACATGGTGCTGACTGTGTAATTGGAGGAGTGCATGGGTAGTGACAGGGCGATGGCTGGACTGCATGGATAGTGCTCAGGGGATTGTAGCAGTGCATGTGTTAGTGCCTGGGTCGTTGCATGAGTACATGGCTACTGATTGGATGATTAGAGTACTGCAAGGCGAGTGTATGGTGAATTTATAAGTGGTTGGATTTTTGCAGAGTGATTGGATAAGTACATGGTGCTGGCTGGGTGATTGGAGGAGTGCATGAGTAGAGAGAAGGAGATGCCTGGACTGCATGAGTAGTGCTAAGGGGATTGTAGCAGTGCATGTGTTAGTGCCTGGGTCATTGCATGAGTACATGGGTACTGACTGCATAATTAGAGTACTGCAAGGGGAGTGCATGTTGATTTTATAAATGCTTAGGTTTTGGTTGAGTGATTAGATAAGTACATGATGCTGTTTGGGTGATTGGTGGAGTGCATGGGTAGTAACAGAGGGATTGCTGGAGTGCATGGGTGTAGGAGAGTTGGATCTGCTTCTTATAGTTACCCCCACTGTTTTCGACTGAGTCTGGCTGGGATCCTGCTAATCTAGTTTGGCATCTAGTTTGGCTGCCATGCGGTCGAGCCCCACCCGCATCTGTTCAGTCATCTTCTCCTGGCACCCCAGTGCATTACGGGGGCGCGAGTTATAGTTAGCTGAACTAACTATAACGGCTGAATTTCTCTGGTTTTGTACAGGTGAAATGTCCAACTAACTATAACGTCCCTGAAACCTGTGTTTTTTTCAGTGAATTTCTAAGGTTTTTTAAATGCTAATTTCTAACTATAACGTCCCTGAAACCTATGGTTTTTTCAGTGAATTTCAAAGGTTTTTTTAACGGCTAATTTCTAACTATGCCTACAAAGGTAGGACATGTGAAGAAAGAGGAAGAAAAGCACAGAAAGAAGCAGGACAAATGCAGAAAGCACTAACACACACTAGGGAACACTATGCGTTGGGGTACCCCTGTGATTAGCATGACCTCCTCTGTATTTGCCATGAGTTAGTGCCTGGGTCATTGCATGAGTACATGAGTAGTGACTATGATTAGAGTGCTACAAGGAGAGTGCACGGTGATTTTATAAATGCTTGGATTTTGGCAGAGTGATTGGATAAGTACATGGTGCTGGCAGGGTGATTGGAGGAGTGCATGGGTAGTGACAGGGCGATGGCTGGACTGCATGGGTACTACCTGGGTAATTGCAGGAGTGAATCAGTAGTGTGTAGGTGGATAGAGGTCTGCATAGGTAGTGCACAGGGGATTGTAGCAGTGCATGTGTTGGTGCCTGGGTCATTGCATTGGTCCATGGGTACTAACTGGATGAAGAGAGTACTGCAAGGAGAGTGTATGGTGAATTTATAAGTGCTTGGGTTTTGGCGAAAAGATTGGATAAGTACATGCTGCTGGCTGGGCGATTGGAGGAGTGCTTGAGTAGTGACAAGGAGATGCCTGGACTGCATGAGTAGTGCTCAGGGGATTGTAGCAGTGAATGTGTTCGTGCCTGGGTCATTGCATGAGTACATGGGTAGTGAATGCATGATTAGAGTGCTGCAAGGACCGTGCATTATGATTTTATAACTGCTTGCGTTTTGGCGGAGTGAATGGATAAGTATATGATGCTGGATGGGTGATTGAAGTAGTGCATGGGTAGTGACAGAGGGATTGCTGGAGTGCATGAGTACTACCTAGGTAATTGGAGGGGTGAATCAGTAGTGTGTAGGTGGATAGAGGTCTGCATGGGTAGTGCATGGGATTGTAGCAGTGCAAGTGTTAGTGTCTGGGACATTGCATGAGTACATGGGTAGTGACAAGATGATTAGAGTGCTGCAAGGACAGAGCATGGTGATTTTATAACTGCTTGTGTTTTGGTGGAGTGATTGGATATGTACATGATGCTGGATGTGTGATTGGAGGAGTGCATGGGTAGTGACAGAGGGATTTATGGAGTACATGGGCACTACCTGGGTAATTGGAGGAATTGAATCAGTAGTATGTAGGTGGTTAAAGATCTGCATGGGAAGTGCCCAGGGGATTGTAGCAGTGCATGTGTTAGTGCCTGGGACATTACATAAATACATGGTGCTGGCTGGGTGATTGGAGGAGTGCATGGGTAGTGACAGGGCAATAGCTGGACTACATGGGTAGTGCTCAGGGGATTATAGCAGCGCATGAGATAGTGCCTGGGTCATTGCATGAGTGCATGAGTAGTGACAGGATGATTAGAGTGCTGCAAAGAGAGTGTATGGTGAATTTTTTAGTGGTTGGGTTTTGGCAGAGTGATTGGATAAGTACATGGGTACTGACTGGATGATGAGAGTACTGCAAGGAGAGAGCAATGTGAATTTATAAGTGCTTGGATTTTGGCTGAGTGATTGGATAAGTACATGGTGCTGACTGTGTAATTGGAGGAGTGCATGGGTAGTGACAGGGCGATGGCTGGACTGCATGGATAGTGCTCAGGGGATTGTAGCAGTGCATGTGTTAGTGCCTGGGTCGTTGCATGAGTACATGGCTACTGATTGGATGATTAGAGTACTGCAAGGCGAGTGTATGGTGAATTTATAAGTGGTTGGATTTTTGCAGAGTGATTGGATAAGTACATGGTGCTGGCTGGGTGATTGGAGGAGTGCATGAGTAGAGAGAAGGAGATGCCTGGACTGCATGAGTAGTGCTAAGGGGATTGTAGCAGTGCATGTGTTAGTGCCTGGGTCATTGCATGAGTACATGGGTACTGACTGCATAATTAGAGTACTGCAAGGGGAGTGCATGTTGATTTTATAAATGCTTAGGTTTTGGTTGAGTGATTAGATAAGTACATGATGCTGTTTGGGTGATTGGTGGAGTGCATGGGTAGTAACAGAGGGATTGCTGGAGTGCATGGGTGTAGGAGAGTTGGATCTGCTTCTTATAGTTACCCCCACTGTTTTCGACTGAGTCTGGCTGGGATCCTGCTAATCTAGTTTGGCATCTAGTTTGGCTGCCATGCGGTCGAGCCCCACCCGCATCTGTTCAGTCATCTTCTCCTGGCACCCCAGTGCATTACGGGGGCGCGAGTTATAGTTAGCTGAACTAACTATAACGGCTGAATTTCTCTGGTTTTGTACAGGTGAAATGTCCAACTAACTATAACGTCCCTGAAACCTGTGTTTTTTTCAGTGAATTTCTAAGGTTTTTTAAATGCTAATTTCTAACTATAACGTCCCTGAAACCTATGGTTTTTTCAGTGAATTTCAAAGGTTTTTTTAACGGCTAATTTCTAACTATGCCTACAAAGGTAGGACATGTGAAGAAAGAGGAAGAAAAGCACAGAAAGAAGCAGGACAAATGCAGAAAGCACTAACACACACTAGGGAACACTATGCGTTGGGGTACCCCTGTGATTAGCATGACCTCCTCTGTATTTGCCATGAGTTAGTGCCTGGGTCATTGCATGAGTACATGAGTAGTGACTATGATTAGAGTGCTACAAGGAGAGTGCACGGTGATTTTATAAATGCTTGGATTTTGGCAGAGTGATTGGATAAGTACATGGTGCTGGCAGGGTGATTGGAGGAGTGCATGGGTAGTGACAGGGCGATGGCTGGACTGCATGGGTACTACCTGGGTAATTGCAGGAGTGAATCAGTAGTGTGTAGGTGGATAGAGGTCTGCATAGGTAGTGCACAGGGGATTGTAGCAGTGCATGTGTTGGTGCCTGGGTCATTGCATTGGTACATGGGTACTAACTGGATGAAGAGAGTACTGCAAGGAGAATGCATGGTGATTTTATAAATGCTTGGATTTTGGCGGAGTGATTAGATAAGTACATGCTGCTGGCTGGGTGATTGGAGGAGTGCATGAGTAGTGACAAGGAGATGCCTGGACTGCATGAGTAGTGCTCAGGCGATTGTAGCAGTGAATGTGTTCGTGCCTGGGTCATTGCATGAGTACATGGGTAGTGAATGCATGATTAGAGTGCTGCAAGGACCGTGCATTATGATTTTATAACTACTTGCGTTTTGGCGGAGTGAATGGATAAGTATATGATGCTGGATGGGTGATTGAAGTAGTGCATGGGTAGTGACAGAGGGATTGCTGGAGTGCATGAGTACTACCTAGGTAATTGGAGGAGTTAATCAGTAGTGTGTAGGTGGATAGAGGTCTGCATGGGTAGTGCATGGGATTGTAGCAGTGCAAGTGTTAGTGCCTGGGACATTGCATGAGTACATGGGTAGTGACAAGATGATTAGAGTGCTGCAAGGACAGAGCATGGTGATTTTATAACTGCTTGTGTTTTGGTGGAGTGATTGGATATGTACATGATGCTGGATGTGTGATTGGAGGAGTGCATGGGTAGTGACAGAGGGATTTATGGAGTACATGGGCACTACCTGGGTAATTGGAGGAATTGAATCAGTAGTATGTAGGTGGTTAAAGATCTGCATGGGAAGTGCCCAGGGGATTGTAGCAGTGCATGTGTTAGTGCCTGGGACATTACATAAATACATGGTGCTGGCTGGGTGATTGGAGGAGTGCATGGGTAGTGACAGGGCAATAGCTGGACTGCATGGGTAGTGCTCAGGGGATTGTAGCAGCGCATGAGTTAGTGCCTGGGTCATTGCAAGAGTGCATGAGTAGTGACAGGATGATTAGAGTGCTGCAAAGAGAGTGTATGGTGAATTTTTTAGTGGTTGGGTTTTGGCAGAGTGATTGGATAAGTACATGGGTACTGACTGGATGATGAGAGTACTGCAAGGAGAGAGCAATGTGAATTTATAAGTGCTTGGATTTTGCCTGAGTGATTGGATAAGTACATGGTGCTGACTGTGTAATTGGAGGAGTGCATGGGTAGTGACAGGGCGATGGCTGGACTGCATGGATAGTGCTCAGGGGATTGTAGCAGTGCATGTGTTAGTGCCTGGGTCGTTGCATGAGTACATGGCTACTGATTGGATGATTAGAGTACTGCAAGGAGAGTGTATGGTGAATTTATAAGTGGTTGGATTTTTGCAGAGTGATTGGATAAGTAGATGGTGCTGGCTGGATGATTGGAGGAGTGCATGAGTAGAGAGAAGGAGATGCCTGGACTGCATGAGTAGTGCTAAGGGGATTGTAGCAGTGCATGTGTTAGTGCCTGGGTCATTGCATGAGTACACGGGTACTGACTGCATAATTAGAGTACTGCAAGGGGAGTGCATGTTGATTTTATAAATGCTTAGGTTTTGGTTGAGTGATTGGATAAGTACATGATGCTGTTTGGGTGATTGGTGGAGTGCATGGGTAGTAACAGAGGGATTGCTGGAGTGCATGGGTGTAGGAGAGTTGGATCTGCTTCTTATAGTTACCCCCACTGTTTTCGACTGAGTCTGGCTGGGATCCTGCTAATCAGGACCCCAGCCTATCTTCTTTCTCTTCTAAATTGATCCCTTGAACTTTAGGTACACACCAGATTGGATTCAGGTGTACCCTTATAAGTCCCTATCATATGGTACACTGTGTACTTAGGGCATAGGTTCCCCAAAGGCCTACCAGGACTGCAGCATGCATTGTGCCACCCCTGGGAAGATACCAAAATGACACCACAGATCTGCTACTGAAGCCTGGGTAAGGTGGTACATGCACCCCTTACTGAGATATAGGTTATCTATATCTCTTCTCATCACTGCACATATAAATCTATCAGTCACCCCTATGGCAGATCTTATCAATCCTGAAGGCAGGGTGCTTGGTTTTATGTGAGAGGGTACCCCTGCATGAGCAGAGCCCTTCTACTGCCTTCGGAATCTATTCTCCGGGGTTGTCTGTGATGCAGCCATACCATATACTTTTAAGTGCATTATAACCTCGCGGTAAATGCTAACTTTAAAACGGCTGCACAGAAACATGTTGTGTTTGTGTTAAACACTTTGGAATCATACCTCCCCGCCAGTGATTGGAGTGGGAGTTATTATTCCACCCTACTAGAGGGAGAAACATGACAACACAGGTACACCTGGTACCAGCTTCACAGAACCCAGGCATCACAAAATGGATGCTGCCAGCCACAGACGCAAGTCTGCCCTCCTGCTGCTGGACGAAACTCTGGCAGGGGAAGGATGGACAATAGGTTTCCTGTCACACGGAGGTGTGACCACCTCCCAGACAGGCTTTAGTGTATTGGGGCTGGGTGGGTGCACTCCAAGAGTTCTTTGATGTCTGCACTGGGGGCACATTTGGTGTCCCTGTGCATAGTCCAGCTCAAACTGTTGCAGGAGCCATTTGCTCCTGTTCTGGCGCGAAACTGGACAAAAGACATGGGTGTAGTCACCACTCTGTCCTGACCCTCCCATAGGTGGGTCCCCAGCGTTTATCCCACCCCTTCCTTGGGTATAAAGTAGGGACCCCTGGCTACAGGACTTTAGATATTACCTAGACTAAACTCCGCTACAGAAACCAGTACTTTGATGATCCACACTGCGCTAGATGACTGAAGAATCTCCCCCTGGAGTAAAGGAGTTAATCCCTTGCTTGGCAGGCACCAAAGACGCATTTGACCGGTTTGCATCTCCGAAGCTCCTGAGTTCTCTGAAGAACTTTGCAATACAAGAGGTGGGTTCCCAAGGTCTCTGAGGTCGATCAGTGCCCACAGCAAGTCTGAGGCCGTATCCCTTGTGGAGACCGTGCAACCCAAACCCCTGGACACCGCGACGATTTACAGAAGCATCAGCTTTGAGGTGGCCTCTGAGGCTGAGCTTTAGATTACTTGTAGCCCTGACCCCGAGCAGCAATTCCACCGAAGATTGTCGGCCTACACTTCACGAGTGTTCTGTGAGTCAGCCCTTTATGTTTTCTCTTGAGGTCCCTTCGCAATCCCTGATCCGTTGACCTGTGGGTCCCTGAGAAGGCATCTTTAACTTTCAGTGGGATTCGCTGGTTGCTCCAGACGTACCCTGACTCTCTATCACTTGGGGAGTCCCCAGGACCTTGCTAGTCCTCACCAAAGCATCTTTGCTCTGACTGCGTGGGTTGCAGTGGCCAAGGCTTGTTGGTCTTCAATCTGAGCACTGACCCCCCAGCACTCGACATCCTTTGTGGGACAGCTCACATCCAGATCCTGGTCATCGTCGACGTGTCCTGGTCCCCGTGGCTGCAGAGTCAAGCTTCACCTCTTCGCACCTGAAGCACCCAACATCGGTGGGCATTTGTCTATCGTGCCCCTGGTCATTGGCTAGTGACCCAGACTCTGTCCCCTCTGCTTTCAGGTTCTTCCCATCTCCGATCCAGGCTTAGATTGCACCGGACACTTCTCCTCTTCCCGGCAGCAGTACTTTTTCGCAACACGCCAATGAAATCAATGTGTGTTCCTGACACCACTTGACCCCTATGCACCCGGCTCCTCTGGGATAGGTAACACGGGTACTTCGGTACTTTCAAGGGTGCTGGCCTTAGAACTGTCTTAGTTCCAAAGAGGTTGCTTAGAGTCCTCTCCTAAGTGTCCTTAATCTTTAAATTTCCAACCGCGACTTTCGCATAGGATTGTATGGGGCTCGTGCCTGTTTTCACACACTGCACGCGTCCCCCGTGGGTCCGCTGTGTCACTACCTTGTGTGGTTCCTTGGGGTACCAGTGATTCTACGTGCTCTAGGCACTGTGTCTAGTCAAGTCGGGGTTGTTATACCACTTTCTTAATATATGGTTCGGTCTCCCCCTGGAGCCTAGTGTGTATTGTGCTATTTACTGTTGATCTAGTGATTGTAAATTGTGTGCTTTGACCTCTAATCTCATAAAGAGATTAATGGGGAGTGTTTAGAAATAAATACATATATTTTATGTATATACCTGGTGTGGTTCTCCTTTCATTTGGTCATTCAGGAGGTTATAGACTGGTAAAACAGGCTGCTTTACATTCCTTCAAGACTTAGCCTGAAGGCTGCTCTCCATACCTACCACTAGGGTAGCTTTCAATAAAGGTTGTCTTTAAACCTATCATCAATAAGGGTCATTTGGACTGGTGCAAGGTGCCCACTTTAACTAGTGGACAGTATATACCAGGCCAACGTCTCATAATGGGTACTACCTGGGTAATTGGAGGAGTGAATCAGTAGTGTGTAGGTGGTTTGAGGTTTGCATAGGTAGTGCTCAGGGGAATGTAGCAGTGCATGAGTTAGTGACTGGGTCAATGCATGAGTGCATGGGTAGTGACAGGATGATTAGAGTGCTGCAAGGAGAGTGTATGGTGAATTTATAAGAGCCTGGATTTTGGCAGAGTGATTGGATAAGTACATGGTGCTGACTGGGTGATTGGAGGAATGCATAGACAGTGACAGGGAAATGGCTGGACTGTATGGGTAGTTCTCAGGAGATTGTAGCAGTGCATCTGTTAGAGCCTGGGTCATTACATTGTTGGACCCAGCCTCGTAAGCGTGGCCCTACTTGCCCCCGCACCACATAACTTGGGACCTGCAGCCCCAAGCACACGGCCTAGCCCACCTTTCCCCCCAGAATACACGCACCCGACCCGGGCATCCTCGTCCATGGCCTCTCTCCTTTCGGCCACCCCGGGCCCGCGTGCCCACTTCAGGCACCAAGATGGCCGCCCGGCTCCAGCGCGACCCGGGCCTAGCGGCGCCACTCCGGCTGGAGGACATCACGCTTGCCAGGGGATGAGAGAGGGAGGAGCAGTTTCTATCGCACCTCTGAACCCCCCTGGGACGATGGGTTTCGATCGGCCCTCCGGCCTCCCTGAGGGCTGGCTCCATACCTGCTGGGTGTCTGGGACTCCTCCCGACCCGGCCCTGAAAGGATCAAAAGACAATGGCAGGAAACCTCGACAAGCAACCCCCAGGTGACAAGACCCCTGCCTGGACAGACTCCGGACATCAAAGAGGGGTCGACCTATAACTGGAAGATTAGAGTACTGCAAGAAGAGTGCATGGTGAATTTATATGTGCTTGGGTTTTGGCAGAGTGATTGTATAAGTACATGGTGCTGGCTGGGTGATTGGAGGAGTGCATGGGTGCTGACAGGGCGATGACTGGACTGCATGGGAAGTACACAGGGGATTGTAGCAGTTCATGAGTTAGTTCCTGGGGCATTGCATGAGTACATGAGTAGTGACTGGATGATTAGAGTGCTACAAGGAGAGTGCATGGCAATTTTATAAGTGCTTGGGTTTTTGCGGAGTGATTGGATAAGTAGAAAATGCTGGATGGGTGATTGGAGGAGTGCAAGCATAGTGACAGGGGATTGCTGTAGTGCATGGGTAGTGCTCAGGGGATTATAGCAGTGCATGTGTTAGTGTCTGGGTCATTGCATGAGTACATGGATTGTGACTGGCTGATTAGACTACTGCAAGGAAAGAGCATGGTGAATTTATAAGTGCTTGTATTTTGGCAGAGTGATTGGATAAGTACATGGTGGTGACAGGGTGTTTTGAGGAGTGCATAAGCAGTGACATGGAGATGGCTGGACTGCATGGGTAGTGCTCAGGTAATTGTAGCATTGCGTGTGTTGGTGCCTGGGTCATTGCATGAGTACATGGGTAGTGACTGGATGATTAGAGTACTGCCAGGAGAGTGCATTGTGAATTTATAATTGCTTGGGTTTTGGTGAAATGATTGGACATGATGCTGGATTGGTGATTGGAGGAGTGCATGGGTACTACCTGGGTAGTTAGAGGAGTGAGTCAGTAGAGTTTAGGTGGTTAGACGTCTGCATGGTAGTGCTCAGGGGATTGCAGCAGTGCATGTGTCAGTGCCTGGGCCATTGCATAAGTACATGGGTACTGACTGGATGATTAGGGTACTGCAAGGAGAGCGCATAGTGAATTTATAAGTGCTTGGAGTTTGGTGGAGTGATTGGATAAATACATGGTGCTGGCTGGGTGATTGAAGGAGTGCATGGGTAGTGACAAGGAGATAGCTGGACTGCATCAGTAGTGCTCAGGGGATTGTAGCAGTACATGTGTTAGTGCCTGGGTCATTGCATGAGTACATGAGTAGTGACTGGATAATTAGAGTGCTGCAAGCAGAGTGCATGGTGGTTTTATAACTGCTTGGATTTTGGCGGAGTGATCGGATAAGTACATGATGCTGGATGGGTGATTTCTGGAGTGCATGGGTACTACCTGGGTAATTGGAAGAGTGAATCAGTGGTGTGGAGGTGGTTATAGGTCTGCATGGGAAGTGCTAAGGGGATTGTAGCAGTGCATGTGTTCGTGCCTGGGCCATTTTATGAGTACATGGGTACAGACTGGCTGATTAGAGTGTTGCAAGGAGAGTGCGTGGTGAATTTATAAGTGCTTGGATTTTGGCAGAGTGATTGGATAAGTACATGGTTGTGAGTGGGTGATTGGAGGAGTGCATAGGCAGTGACATGGAGATGGCTGGACTGCATGGGTAGTGCTCAGGGGATTGTAGCAGTGCATGAGTTAGTGCATGGGTCATTGAATGAGTGCATGGGTAGTGACTGGATGATAAAGTTCTGCAAAGACAGTGCATGCTGAATTTATAAGTGCTTGGATTTTGGCAGAGTGATTGGATAAGTACACACATGTCACATCAGGCCCCGCCCCCTCCCTTCATCATTGTGCAAACGCGTCCCCTGGTGGGTTTTAAGTTTGGGGATTAATTCTCCTTGAATCCTGAGGGTCCCTGGGGCCCAACTAGCCCACCATGTACCTCCAGTAAGCACCACAAAACTGAGGTGCAGAGAGGTGGTCCGAGGCCAAGCCCCTTTTTACACCTCTCTGCAATTCAACTCTGTGACGCTTACTGGACGTACCTGGTGGGCTAGATGGCCCCCAGGGACCCTCAGGATTCAAGGGTACTTAATCCCCCAACTTAAAACACACCACAGGGTGCGTTTGCACACTTGTCACATCAGGCAACGCCCCCTCCCTGCACCACTGTGCAAACGCGCCCCCTGGTGCATTGTAAATTGGGGGATTAAGTCCCCTTGAGTCCTGAGGGTCCCTGGGGGCCAACTAGCCCACCAGCTACCTCCATTAAGCCCCACAGAGCTGCATTGCAGAGTGGTGTAAAAAGGGGGCATGGCCTTGGACCATCTCTCTGCAACGCAGCTCCCTGGCGCTTACTGGAGGTACATGGTGGGCTAGTTGGCCCCCAGGGACCCTCAGGATTCAAGGGGACTTAATGCTCTAACTTAAAATGCATTCAGGGCACGTTTGCACACTTGTCACATCAGGCCACGCCCCCTCCCTGCACCATTGTGCAAACGCGCCCCCTGGTGTGTTGTTGTTAGAACTGGCGATTTCTGGTTGGCTAAGGCTTGCGCCAAAGTCAGGCAGAAACCACCACTCTAGTCAGGGCAAGGAAGTTACACGCCAAAGATAACCCCTGCTCACCCCCTTGGTAGCTTGGCACGAGCAGTCAGGCTTATCTCTGGGGCAATGTGTAAAGCGTTTGCGCGCGCACCCAGCAACAACACCCAAGGCCCACCACAAAAGAAACTCCACACAAGGTATTATATACAAATAGCCTTTGTATTATAATAAAACACATTAGATAATAAATACACACTTTACAATGTGCCAACAGGCACGGGTGGAATTTACAAGGGATTTGTACAAGACAGGGCCACCTGGAGCACTGTCAGGAATAAGCACTTTTGGAAATGGTACGTCTTGTAGAAATAACACTTTGTAGGAATAATACTTTAGGACATAGCACCTACAATCACTGTAGCACTAAATAGAAAATGTAGCACACAACCAGTAACTACTGGTAACAGGTAAGTACCACCTACGCAACCCTAACCACTTTAGGAGACTACCGCGCAGGGAATCAGAACCTCCCTAGTACCACCTGTACTAGGAGAAAACAACCACCTAAGTATCACAATACCTGTAGGGGTAAACGCACCTTACACATGATGCATCGCAACACATTCAGAGGTGTAGGGAAGGGAAACACATGATGCACAAAATACATTCAGCGGTGTAAGAACAAGGCACATGGCGCATAAACACACATTCAGAGGTGTAGGGAAGGGAAACACATGATGCACAAAATACATTCAGTGGTGTAAGAACAAGGCACATGGCGCATAAACACACATTCAGCGGTGTAGGGAAGGGAAACACATGATGCACAAAATACATTCAGCGGTGTAAGAACAAGGCACATGGCGCATAAACACACATTCAGAGGTGTAGGGAAGGGATACACATGATGCACAAAATACATTCAGCGGTGTAAGAACAAGGCACATGGCGCATAAACACACATTCAGAGGTGTAGGGAAGGGAAACACATGATGCACAAAATACATTCAGCGGTGTAAGAACAAGGCACATGGCGCATAAACACACATTCAGAGGTGTAGGGAAGGGAAACACATGATGCACAAAATACATTCAGCGGTGTAAGAACAAGGCACATGGCGCATAAACACACATTCAGAGGTGTAGGGAAGGGAAACACATGATGCACAAAATACATTCAGCGGTATAAGAACAAGGCACATGGCGCATAAACACACATTCAGAGGTGTAGGGAAGGGAAACACATGATGCACAAAATACATTCAGCGGTGTAAGAACAAGGCACATGGCGCATAAACACACATTCAGAGGTGTAGGGAAGGGAAACACATGATGCACAAAATACATTCAGCGGTGTAAGAACAAGGCACATGGCGCATAAACACACATTCAGAGGTGTAGGGAAGGGAAACACATGATGCACAAAATACATTCAGCGGTGTAAGAACAAGGCACATGGCGCATAAACACACATTCAGAGGTGTAGGGAAGGGAAACACATGATGCACAAAATACATTCAGCGGTGTAAGAACAAGGCACATGGCGCATAAACACACATTCAGTTTGGAACAACAGCGCAAAACTCCACATGAGGCACCACCTGTGGCAGTCCCTGGGCCAACTGGCCTGGTAGGGGCTAGGACGCTCTGTCCCAGTCAAGCTGCGCCAGCCACAAGCGTAAGATCCAACCTAAACGTGGCAGCTGCCCACTAAGTGCTGGGCAGCTGTGGAACGAACTCAGGCACCGGCGTGCCTCTGGAGCCCTCTCTGGGCTTTGTCCACACAAAATGTCCCCTAGAGCCTTCGTGGCTCTGATCGTCACTGTGGGGCAAGGGGGGAGCGGCCCGCTGCCATCTGGGGCCACTCAGTCGCTTTAGAAATGCCCCCGGACCGTCGGAGCGTACTCGCGCTCTGTCACTCAAGAAATGCCCCCTTCGTTGGAGCGCTCAGGGCGCTCTGAGCAACCAATGCGGGCCTCGTAGGAGCCTCTCGGGGCTCGGAAACACTATGGCCCCAACCGTTGGCGCAACTCGCGCTGATAGCAACTCTGTCCCCCGAGCGCTGCTGCTGCCCACTGTCAGGCGGGGCAGCGGGAGGGATGAATGAGCACTGCGCCCGCAGTGCTCGACTTCAATACGAGGACGGCCCCGGACGATGCGCCTCACCACACCCCCAGCCACCCAAGCGGAGCCGCACTCACCGGCTCACGGGCAGGAAACACACGGAGGCGGGGTGGGCTCCCGGTCCTCCTCTCGTCTTCCTCTTGGTCCTGACGCGGACTTCTTGCGGCCAGTGCAGGAGCGCGGGGTAGGCTCCCGTCGCTTCCTGCTTCTAAGTCCCGCCCACGTCTTCTCCACAGCTGCCTGGCTTCCTGTTCCACCCGGCCGCGGCGGTGACTTCAATCCGGCGGCAATGAGGAGTAGGCTCCCTCGTAACGAGCACAACAGCGGGGTGGGCACCCGCCAAACTTGTCATAAAACGGCAGAATCGCGGGGTGGGCACCCGCTATCAAAATCCCAGCGCTCCTAGCGCTATAAAGCCAAAAAGCGCTCCCAGGCGCTTAGGGACAGCAAGTCCAGCCAAGAGTCTTCAAAGAGCAGGGGGGCAAAGACTGGGCCCAGGGGCCAGCTCACAGGGCCCTCCAGCAGGGAGGCAGTCCCCAGTGGCGGTCTCTCCTGGCGCCCAGCAGCAGCAGGCCCCCCTCAAGTTGAGATCCTGGAAGAGAACAGTTTCTGTGGGGACACAGCCCCATTTTTATACTCAGGTTTCTTTTGTCTTCAAGGTGCAGGGAAGGGGCGAACCAGTTACAACTGGTTCCTGAGCACTTTGTTTTGCTCAGCCCCTCTCCCTATTCACTGGACAGGCCAGGGTCATCAGACGCACCACAGGGGCCGGAGCCAGCATTGTGTGGGGGAAAACCCTGCCCTATTCAGGTCCAAGGTGCACTCCTCCCCAGCCATCATCATGCTAAACTCCCTATTCACCACTGGGTGACTCCTCCTGACTCTGGGGATTTCCCTAACCCGTCACGTGACCTCAGCCAGCCAATCGCCAGACAAGCCACACATTTCATACCGCACACAGAAGTGCCCACTTCTAGAAGTGGCACTTCCACACTAACTACACGCATGCCGCACGCATCATTGCGCAGCTTTCAATCATACGAGTCCGCACATACCAAACTCGAGCCTGCACACCCCACGCATCAGGAACTACCAGGGACACATACATCCCTCATGCATTCCTATGGGAGGGCAGGCCAACCTCAACACACGCACGCACTTTACCCTGGGACACAGTGGTAAAGTGCGCAGAAGTCAGACAATCACTAAACCAAGTCACCAATAAAAAGCAAAAAGTTTCGGGGTGAACCTGCCAGAAGGGCCAAGTCCAACAGTTGTAAATTGGGGGATTAAGTCCCCTTGAGTCCTGAGGGTCCCTGGGGGCCAACTAGCCCACCAGGTACCTCCAGTAAACCCCACAGAGCTATGTTGCAGAGTGGTGTAAAAAGGGTGTGTGGCCTTGGACCACCTCTCTGCAATGCAGCTCCCTGGTGCTTACTGGAGGTACCTGGTGGGCTAGATGGCCCCCTGGGACCCTCAGGAATCAAGGGGACTTAATGCCCAAACTTAAAACGTGCCACATGGTGCGTTTGCACACTTGTCACATCAGGCCACGCCCCCTCCCTGCACCACTGTGCAAACGCGCCCCCTGGTGCATTGTAAATTGGGGGATTAAGTCCCCTTGAATCCTGAGGGTCCCTGGGGGCCAACTAGCCCAACAGCTACCTCCAGAAAGTTGCTTTGCAGAGTGGTGTAAAAAGGGGGCATGGCCTTGGACCACCTGTCTGGAGGTACCTGGCTTGCTTCTAAAATACAAAGCAGAGTTTGCTATGACAGAGTAGGAGCTGCACTGCTAAGCTAAGTTGTGTGTGCCTTTACAGGCATTCCAGAATGTACTGTTGTTTCATGAGGTCTGCTTTGCTTTGTGCCCACATGTGACATCATAACATAGATGGCTTTACAGTGGAACATATGGACAGTGCTCAGAGTGCTACACCCGAGTCGCCCACATTCACCCTTCGACAAGTCATCATCAATCAGTCCATGGCTTCTAGGGTGATCCTGTGTTAACTGCAATGGGTCAAAGCATCTGCAAGGGCTTCATGCATCACTTTAGAAGACCATTATTAGCTCATTAATATTCATAATAGGCATGCTTTATTTCAATGGACACAGAGTCTTCTCCGTTTGTTATTTTATTTTAAAGTTTTCGAAAGCGACAAGCAAGTCTATGAGCATCTTAGCACTAAAATAAGCACATCAAGGATAACCACGACCTAAACAAAGAGTCGAATGAGTCAAATTTCCATTATTGCATATGTATTTCCATTATTGTCATGTGAAAAGAGTTACGATCGCCAAGGTCATATTGGAGAGGAAGAGGCCATTTGGTAACATTCCTATCTTTATTTATCTTCCTTCCATTCTTCTATGTCTCTCGTCCGATCCTATAACCCCTTTATACTTCCTATAGACCACCTTCTTGAATCCCTCTCCCTATGTTCAATTCTGAAAGGTAGGATAATGGCACTGAGCTGGCCTTGAGAGTAGGCAATGGCGTTTATGGTTGAAGTTAACAGTATTGCCATAAGGGGGCAGCAAATGATTCAAAATCTCCCCTTTAGCAAGCATACCATTGCAAGAGAATGGGGAGCATATTCCCAAGAACGTGTGTTAATTTTCGCAAATTAGCTTCTCACATCGCAGTCCATCGCGGGAAAATAACACTGTGTCAACGTGGTATTCCCAACCCAGCGGCACCATGCGATAGTCTCACGATAACGCGACAAATGACCGCGTTAAAATCAATGTGAGGTCGAACAAATGCGAAACACCAACACGAAAAAAGCGACAATGGCCCAAATCGCGATACAAAAATCAGCGAAAACCAGCAACAGGCCTGCAATTCCCATGCCTGATGCGGAAAATAGCACTATAAAAGCAGTTGAAATAAAAAATAAATAAATAAATAACTGCGTAGCACCATGGATGCACCCGGACCGAGTGCAGAGGACGACTCTAACCCCACAAGCCCCATGGAGGACCAGCCAGGAACTCCGGAGTAGGGGAAAGGCAATGAGAAGAGGAAGAGGAAGATGGGTTCAGTCCGCAGGAAGACCGGACCTTCGTCACGGAGGAGATAGAACACTACCAACAACTATTCGTCACCTCCACTGCGTCATTGGCAACACGAACGGAAATATGGCAGTCCATCGTCACTAACGTCAATGCAGACGGAGTGTCGAGGAAGTCACTGGAGGAGGTCAAGAGGCGCTGGCATGAAGTGCACAGCCAAACCACGGAGAAACTCGCTGCCAACAGGAAGGCAGCAAAGGCGACTGGAGGTGGGAGTCCTGCACCACAGGAGTAGCTGGATGAGCTGGAGGAAATGGTGGCCACAGTCATCAGTGTGGAGACGGTGGAAGGAGTTTGGGGTCTGGACACAGCTCAATATGACCAGACACAACAGCAACAGGGTGAGTAACGACCAGTGACTGGGGGGATGGGAGAGACTGGCACAATAGCACATATGCAAAATCATGAGCAGCACACTGCACACCCACAATGACTGTGGAACATGTCCCTGATACCGTTGGCACACTGCTGCACACATTGAAACACCATGTAGGCCCCCCTCCACAATGTGCACAAATGGGCCCCCCTCCATATCACCAAAGCCACTCCCTACACATGCACATGTGCTGAATCCAGATAAGAAGCTGCCCTGTGAGCCACACGGACAATGCAAGTGACACGGCACGACAGATAGCATGGCTGCAGTCACAATACATGACATGGTGCACGACACGACATTGAGGTGGCTGAGTGTGAACCACATCCGTAAAGGAGCAGGTCACACTCTGACACATCCACGGGGACCTACAACCCATGACGTCAAAAACACATCTACAGACAAACAATGCACAACAGCACAGAATTTGTCCAGGAGCACAATTGACCCAAGTCGCAAACATCCCAGCACCATAAAAGCACACAAGTCAAAGGCACACCAACTCAAAGGGATAAGGACCGCCAAATCAGAGTTGCAGGGGTGACACACAAATAATGCAACACACACACATAGCAATCAGAGTACATCAGCATTGACGACAATGGGGTACAAGGTGCAACCCTTACACCACAGGCCAGTGGACACAACTGGTGCCGCTTGTGCGTAGGAACTGGCCAATCACATCTGGCATTGCATGACACTGTGAGATGATAATGTACGAGTACAACCACACATCCGTCATGTAGTCGAAATGTCCACTGCCTCACATCAAATAGCCTGCTGCACCAAAAAAGTCCATAATGTACATTTTCATGCAGTCCAAATGTAAACATCAACAATGCGTCAACATACATAGAGCACACTGTTAACCCCTTCGCTGCCAGGCCTTTTCCCCCTCCTGTGCCAAGCCTTTTTTTGGCTATTTGGGGTAGTGCGCGATGAGGCCCCTGTAACTTTTTGACCACATAAGGTATACGCGCCAAATTTGCGTACTTTTCTTCCAACATCATGGGGATTCTAAAGGTACTCAGGGTTTGTGGATTCTCCTAGAGGGGTCACAGAAATGAGCCAAAATACAGCAAAATGTTTTTTTTTTCGGAATAACGGGCTGCAAATGAAAGCATCTGGGTTTTTCCCTGCAAATGTTAACAAAAAAGGGTTTGTGGGGTTGAAATCACCATTTTCCCAGCTTTTCGGGAATACCAGACTTTTGTCAGAAACCCAACATTTTTTACACAGTTTTGGCATTTTTCTGGGGCATAGCCTATTTTTGCTATTTTTTGTGCTTTTGACCTCCTTCCAGTTAATGGCAGAAATGGGTACAAAAGCAATAATGGATCCTGGAAAGCTATACATTTTCGAGAAGAAGACAAAATTCTGAATTCAGCAAGGGGTCATTTGTGTAGATCCATCAAGGTTTTTTTATAGAAACAAACAGTTAAATATAGGATAAATTGAAAATTAGTTGAAAAAAACAGCCTTTTGTGTCAACGTTTTCACCTGTAACTTCTAATTACGACAGCTCTTTGAAAGCAATATACCGTTGCATCCGCAGGACATTACTGGTTGTGGGGATATATAGGACGAACCCAGAGCCAAAAACTGAGCAGTAACTTGCAATCGTTTTTTATTATGTGCCGGGTATATAGTAATTATTCTGTAAAAATGTGTACATGGAAAAATCGGTATGAAAGACACCTATGTATTTCTGAAATGGGAACAAAATATAGAGTTTAGAAACAGTAGATATTTGCACATTTCTGAAATTGGGAATACTCATACTAGCATGAGAATTATCAGTCATTTTTTAGAATGACTTCTTTTTTACACAATATCTTTCATTTGGAAGGCAGAAATGCATCGAAAGTCAATAGATAATAACAGTTCCTTTACAAATCTGAATTACCCTAAGTCTCCCGATAAAAATAGTACCTCACTTGTGTGGGTAGGCATAGTGCCCACGACAGGAAACGGCGCAAAATGCAACGTGGTCACAACTCAATATCGCAGTGAAAATTTACCCTTTTTTTGCAAAGTGCCTAGCTGTAGTTTTTGAACCCTAGCTCTGCGGGCACCTTGGGAAATGTTAGACCTGGCACCTTGGCGTGAGTTTCCTTTCCACTTTTTGCTGATGTGCCTCATTGTGTTTTGTTGGTGTTAGCTGCTCAGGGCACTGTGCCACTGCTAATCAGTGCCACAGTGCAAGTGCTCCCTTTGAAAAGTGTCTACATTGATTGGTGTCCATGATTGGTTCATTTGGTTTACTGTCAGCCCCTAGTAAAGTGCACCAGGAGTGCCAGGGCTTGTAAATACAAATACCGCTGGTGGGCTCGCAGCACTGGTTGTGCCACCCACAGAAGCGGCCTAGTAAAATGTGTCTAAGGTCTGCCACTGCAGAACCTGCGCGCAGTCTGGTACTGTCATGCTGACTGCGCAAGTGCACCCACTTGCCAGTCCCTAAACCTTCCCTTAACTACATATTAGTCACCCCTCTGGTAGGCCCAATGGCAGGGTGCATTGTAGGCATAAGGTAGGACATGCCCTGATGTGTGTGGCATGTCTTAATAGTGAATTACAGCCATTTTCGTGTTTCACTATTGAAGGCTACCTGCTCTCCATAGGCCAGAATGGGCTGCTGGAATTACTACACGCTGTAATCCCAGCGGACTCAGAGAGCATGGTAGAAAGTCATGTTTAGTATGCCTGAACTCAGAATAATAAAATACTTCTTTTAGTAAAGTTTATTTTAATATCCTGCGTTTGTAAATACTACTTTTAGAAAGTTAGTATTTACTGATCTGGCCATTCAGTCCGCCTCTGCGCTGTGTGTGTGTGTGTTCTGCCTAGCAACAGTAAGGAGCAGGGCTGGGGAATTCCAGGAGACAGGTTGGCTGCCAGGTGGTGGGTAGAGAGATTACACCAGGATGGGTGGGAGGAGTACACCTTGACTCTGAATAGACCTGGGCTCTGCCAGCACAAAGCCGGCGCCGCCCCCTGTGGAGCGGCTGATGTCTGCCCTGCTGCTGAAAGGAAAGAGCAGAGTCACCACAACAGAGTGCTCCAGAACTGGACTGAGCCAGGCCCAGGCCCCCTGGCGCTAAAGAACAAAAGAATTTGTGCTTTAAAAGAAGGAGCCCTGCTCCCAAGAAATCAGATCCTGTTTACGCAACGACGAACCTCTGCCTGAAGGAGAAGGACCTGGAGAAGCTGAAGGAGGAGTACTGTCTCTCTGCCTGAGAGACTGGCCTGCAGTGGGTGCCTGTCTGCTGGAAGGAGAGGAAAAGATTTAAAGAAAGGACTTTGCTTCAAATTGTGCTGAACTATCTCCAAGGGCTTGCTAGAGAACTTGCCCCCTGAACTGCGCCCCGGGAACATTGGGCGCTACACCCCCTTGAAGGACAAGAGACTGCCGTGGGTGAATCTACACCGCTGACCCCGGAGAACCTTGTGCCTTAATCTCCTGAGCAACGCGACCTCTGCTGCTGGAGTAGCTTTGAGCATCGTGACGGCCCGCAAGCCTAAACAACGTAAGCAACTGCCCCCTCAAGCCGTGCTCGCAAAGTAAGTAGGAGATCCCTGTCCAAACATCGAGCCCTGCGACCCCCCCCCCCCGGGCCGCAGAAATCACCGTGAGGCTCTGTGTGCACTGTTCGCCCCAACCGGACGAAGCCGACAGCGTGCTGCCTTGAGATCTCGCCCCCAGGCTGCCCCTCCTGCTTCTGCCCTCGCTGGTGTGCTGGGAAGCTGAGGAGTGCCCCCACGAAGCATCGCCGTTCACGGAGGAGCCGGGACCAAGACGCGACGTGGGACACTTGTGTTCGACATCCGCAGCCCGCCACGAACCTTCCCTGTGAAGAGCAAAGGTATTTGTGCCCCTTCGCACTAAACGTACGACCCGTACTGCCCTTTGTACGAGCCGTACCCGCCTATGAAGTATTCTGGATTGTGCGTCCATAGTTCGAACCGTACTGCCCCTGAAGTGTCTGGTTTGATTCGTACCTGCTTTGCAACTGCTTGTGTCTGATGCGCTAGCACGGTCCGTACTTGCTTGCATGCGGACCGTACTGACCTCTAAAGTGCTGTGAGGACCTTGTGCTGTGCTTTTGCCTCGTATTTCCATCGTTCGCGCCGTACTGGTGCTGCCGCCTGTGTACGGTGCGTCTCCTTCACTGTACGGACCATACAGTATTGAAGAACCTTGCCGGTGCTCACGCGAGAAGCATGAGACTTGGCACGCGAAGCCGAGCGCACGTCCGACGCGTCCCTACTCAGTACGGCCCACCTTTTATATAAAGACTTCTATTTTTGATAAATACAGCCTTGTGTCTTTGTGTGGTGGGGTGGTGATTATTGTGTGGGACAACTTGAACGCTTAACCTAATGCCCTCTGGAAATTTAGCCTGACTGCTCGCGCCACGTTACCTAGAGGGTGAGCAGGGGTTATTTTTAAAGAGGTGATCCTTTGCCCTGCCTTAGAGGAAAGGGTCCCTGCTTGTCGCAAGTGCATACCTGCGCCAACCAGAGACCCCGGATTCTAACAGGAAACCTAACAAACCTATACATTTTTTAAAACTAGACACCCAGGGGAATCCAGGATGGGGTGACTTGACTGCCTCCCACCAGGGTCTGTTACCCAGAATCCCTTGCAAACCTAAAAAATTGTCAAAAAAACAAATTTTCCCCACATTTCTGTTGTGGAAAGTTCCGGAATATGCGTGGATCCACAAATTTCCACCCACCCCGCGTTCCCCAAAGTCTTACGAGAAAAACGGTACCTCACTTGTGTAGGTCGGCCTAGTGCCCGTGACTGGAAACGGCGTAAAACGCAATGTGGTCACACCTCAATTTCGCAGTGAAAAAATCACCCTTTTTTGGCAAAATGACTAACTGTAGTTTTTGAACCCTAGCTCTGCGGGCACTTTGGGAAACCTAGCAAACCTATACATTTTTGAAAACTAGACACCCAGGGGAATCCAGGATGGGGTGACTTGACTGCCTCCCACCAGGGTC